>NW_027269283.1:10330000-11530000 GCF_023055355.1 Agelaius tricolor | reverse complement strand
CACTGACACGGCAGGGAGAGAATAGGAGCAGGCAGCAGTGCCGTGTCAGCCTCACCACTGAGAGCTCTTGTTGATCACCAAAGGACTTGTACAATCTCTGCCTTTATTTAGGAAATGGCCCCGTGAATGTGTCAGGTGCCTCCTTCAGGAGAGACAGCATCGTACAGACCGGCAGAGCTTCAGGCTTGGGAAACGGCACAGGAATGGAAAACAAAGATCCTTGGGAAAGGGTTTTTCACATGGAATGGAAAACAAAGATCTTTGGGAAAGGATTTTTCACAAGGAATGGACAACAAAGATCTTTGGAAAAGGGTTTTTCACAAGGAATAGAAAACGAAGATCTTTGGGAAAGGATTTTTCCAGACCTGGTAAGGGCCTGCTGGAAAAAGGAGCAGATCAGGGTAACTGTTAGCACAAGCAAGTTCAAATCTGCTGCTTCAATCCATTTATTGGGTTGCTTGGATGCAAAGCTGAACTAATTTGCATTGATTTGTAATAACTTGCCCAAACTCAGAAAATCCATATGATGACCTAACATATCCTTGTGGATGGAGAATGTCCCATTCTCTTCCTCCTCCCAGTTTCCAATAACTCTGTCCTGGGAAGAACAGAACTGTATTGCTTGAATTTCAGTGGGAGGCTTCTCAGACTGCAGCATCTGTGCAGATTTCAAAGGTTTCTGAATGAAAAGAATCAGGAGATAAATGAGAATGAACTAACTCATCAGCATAATCAAAATAATGATTTAGTCACATTACAACTCAGACAGAAACAACACCCCAAATGGGAAGCAGGATATAATTAGCCTCACTTTCCAGCAGTATTAATGAACCTAACAATCTGGTTAACAGAACTGCTTAGTAATTGATGTATGCAAATTTAATGTTTCTATTGCCATTAGTGGCAAAGAGAAGTTTGAGAGGAAATGACAGAATATGTTTGAATTAATGCTCTGCAAGGTGAAAGGCAGAGCCCTGACTGCTGTTTTAGCAGCCTGAATCCCAGACTGATTCATCAGCTCCCACATCTCAGGAACAGCTGCAGGACCTGGCCTGACCTGGGGTTGGATGGGGTTTGGCCCTCATCTCCACTGGGTGGAGCCTGAACTACCTGGGAATGGTTGAAGATTCTGCTGAATCCTCAGCTGGGTCAGGATTTCACATCCAACACCCATTGCTGGATTTTGGGAGAGATGGAATGAGATGTTTAGAATCTGATGTTTAGAAAGGGTGCTCTGAAAAAGCAATAAAAGCAATCCTGTGTATTTTTAAAGAGCAGTGTTGAATTGGGGAGAAATAAATTCATCAGACGACAAATGAATTTGGCACACAGATAAAATAAACTTCACTATTTGATCGTCACATAAGATTCATCACAATGAAAAAAAAAAAGCCAAAACCAAGAATAATTAAGCCAATGTGCATATCAGATTCTGAATTGAGCAAATTTGCTGCACTGAGCCTAGAATTTAAATGATCTTGTCTGTGGATAACTAAAGGTTACTGCTCTCACAGTTCAAATGGAAAAATGTGTTCATCAAAAACATATCTATTAGCTTCACAATAGTAAGCACTCTGTGAATACAAAGAAGTTTCTTAGGAATAGGTAATGCTGAAGGCTTACCCAGAAGCGAGGGAGCTGCCAATTTTCAGAAACAATTACTCAATTTGCCAGCAAACATATTTTCCTTCTGAGCTCTGGAAGGAGAGGCCTGGTTGTACTCACACACTAATGCCCATGTTTGCAGCTCTATATACTTTGGTATTTTTAATTTTCTGGTAACTTGTCTTGATATAATTTTAGAGATTCTATTAAATATTTTATAGAGCAGCCCATTGTAAATCAATCTCTGACATAATGTACTATTATTTCCCATAGATCTTTTTCTGCAGCTCAAAAGCATTTCAATAAAGCTCTAAAAGCCCTGGCAATGACAACATTCTGTGTTGTGCATCACCATGGCAATGCTTCAGAAAATAGCTTTGATTTGGGGTCAGAAAGATCAAACATTAGATTATATTGAAAGTACAGAGTTCATCTGGATACAACCTGAAGCTATCATGGCCTAACTGGGTGTTCTCAGCTGCTGAGACTGCAGGCAAGGCTGAGGCAGGAGGAATCCTGCTGGATGCTGAGGGGACTCAGTCCTTCTACAGGACACAGTCAGAAAGTCTCAGAGCAGGGTTGAGGTCCAGTTTCCCAGAGCCAGGAATTCAAAGTTTGAGCCACCCTATGTCAAAAGGTAAGATTTCAAAAGAATTAATAAGAATTCAAAGAAGAAATTGTTCTGGATTGCTGTGGCTTTCTGTATCACTTAACCTTTCACTTAATCCTTCATTTATGCAGCTGGACTGGTGTGAAATGTTGATTTTGCTTGGGTGTGAAAGAGAAAATAATGGGGTACATTTGAAAGTTTTCCTGCCCAGTTGTCACCCCCCAGAGCCCTCTGTGGATAACCCCTGGCTGTGACAAACAGCCCTGCTGTGGCCTGGGCACAGCCTGGATGTGCTTTGGGTTCCCTGAGTGCAGATTCCAGTCCCAGCTCTTCTGCAATTCCTCCCTCCACACTCCCAAACCCACGTGGAGCTGCCCCAGGCCGGCAGCTCCATGGTTAATCTCAGCCCCTGCATAACAGCAAGAAAGGAACTTCTTTATTAAAGGGGGTTGGTTGAGAGGTTTTCCTGTTGCTTTATTGTGGGCTGTTTGTTTGGTTTTTTGGGTTTTTTTAGCCACAGATATTTTTTAAAGCACAAAAAAAAAACCATCCCTGTTTGTGGGGTCAAGGTGGGTGGAAGCAATCCACAGTTTCTTCCTTCTTTCCTCCTCCTCTCTTAGGATAACTTCACAACTTGATTCAAAGGAGCAGCCATTGTCTCAAGTCTAGTGAAGTTCCTTCCTGTGCTCTAACACGGAATATTCTCCCTCCATGGGAAGGATCCCTCTTCAAAGCCTCCTCTCACTCTGCCTGCACAGCCAGGGCACTCAACCTCAGGCTGTCCCAGCACTCAGAGGCTGCTGCTCTGTGCAGACAAAAAAGTAATCAAGGGCTCCGTGGCAGGAATTTCTCTTTAGTCACACAAAGGATTTTTAAGGACCCTTCCAGAGCTGGCAACTTGCAGAGGTCAGTTCTGTCACCCCAGGGTGCAAAACCACAGAAGCACAGAAAATGGAAGAAGGGAACAAATGTGGAGGAGGCAGGGAGTTATCACCGGGCAGTTCAATCCCAGCTCTGTGTGTGATATGACTGCTTAAATTCAAAAATGGCAAAAAATATGCGAAGGGAGAAAAATCCTGTGTTAGTTTGGAGGCTGGGGTGGCCACCCTGGAGAGCTCGTGCAAGGTTTCATCAGTGCCAGATGAAAATCAAACACAAGAGACGAAGAAACAAATGACCTATGAGTGATCCAGGGGAGAATTCATCAGCAATGCTTAACTGCAGACTGAGGGTGACTCAGAGCCAGGATATACAAAAGAGAGATGTCAAGTCATGGAAAAGCGAAACAAAATTTAAAATATTTACTGGCTCTTCCAAAAGCTTGTGTCATCCATGTACTCTTTTATAAATACAAAAGCAATTGAAATTGCAAGTATTCCATTGGACAGTAAAGCTGTGTTCAAGACCACTTTCCAGGCTCCATTCTCATCCAGGGACATAAAAT
This sequence comes from Agelaius tricolor, assembly GCF_023055355.1. Lineage (NCBI taxonomy): Eukaryota > Metazoa > Chordata > Aves > Passeriformes > Icteridae > Agelaius > Agelaius tricolor. Next base: position 11,526,341 of record NW_027269283.1, on the reverse strand, counting down.
AAGACATGGAACTGCTCATGCAGTACTGCCAGCTTTGTAAAACCGAGAGATTACTTATTTACTGGTCAGTACTCTGCCAGACTATGGGAAAGCCAGGATTTAATATGAGCTTTGCTGTCAGCAGTTGCAGGATGGGGCACTCAGCCTGTTCCCTCCCTGGGGATCATTCAGATGCACAGAAAATCCATGTGTGAGCCTCTTCCCTGCCTTACTCGAACCCCAGCATCCCAAAAAGCCCATCTAAAGCCATGGGAAACCACATTTCCTTCAGCTTTGCTTCCACTGGGCAGTCCACAGCAGCCAGAGTTCTCAATTTGGAAATCATTCTGTTAACTTCAAACTCTTTGCTCATTTCTATGGGCAGCTCTCTGTTAAAGGCGATGAGGTTTTTGTCTTCAGCTCGGTGAATTTCAATCACTTCAGCTAAATTCAGATTACCTGATAATGGATGAATCAGCTCCAGGCCATTAGCACCCGCACCTTCTGAAGCTGGCCCTGAGCTCCGAGGGGAATTTAAAGGGCTTGGATGATTTTCTCCTTCACCTTCTGGGCCAGGCGAGTGCCCGAGCCGAGCCAGGAGCTCCGGACATAACCCAGAGGCAGCCTGAAGGTGCGCCGGGCCGCTGAGGCTCTGCCAGACCATTAATTAGTGCTTCATTAAGGCTCAGGATCTGCATATTGGATTAATGCTGGGGAGCAGCTGGCCAGCAAGGAGCTGTCCCACACCCCCGTGTGCAGCCCACATTACAAAAAAAGCACATTACAAAAGGATTTATTCTTCAATAAAAACAAAATTTCATGGGAATGAGGAAGCGGCTACGTTCCAACTTTTCTGCAACAGAAGGCAAGAGTTGTTTGGGTTTTTTACAGAGCCCCAAATACAGCTTTAAAGTACTTGCTCACCACCAGAATTCTTTTTATCTTATGTGCTTCAAGAATTGTTCATAAAAGCCACCAAATTCTTCTGAGGTACAATTAAACCTGGCCCTGAGAGCTCACAGTAGTCTTACACTGTGGTATAAGAAAGAAAGTGAAGCAGAAATCTGAATTGTTTGCAAATCAGAGACAAATCTGTTAATCAGATTTTTTCCTGTGCTCACTCACCCCAAGAAACCCCAAAAAACCCAAAGTAGAACCAGTATTCATTACAGGTTATTCATCTGGGTTTGTTTTCTAGTTGCCAACCTCTGAGCATTCAAATGTGCAACCTTCAGGTCCTTTCATATTAAAAAAAATACGAGAATGGGAATGTCACAAACTCTGTAACCTTTATGAAATGCACAACTGCATGTTTAGAATAAAATTGTATATTTAGAAGAGAAAAACAGTTGGTAATGTTCCATGAACTTCAAAAAATGTCCATAAAGTTGAATATTGGACATTCTTGACCTTTCTAATACACAAATGCTTCAGCTACAGAAGAAAAATGTAAAGTTGGCCCCTGGTATTCTACAGCAGGAAATAAAAAGCTGGATGAGGTGAGGTTTTTAAGTTAACATTAGGATTTTTTTTTCCTAAAAATAAAGGTCCCTTCATTCATTTGGAGCATTTGTAACAACTAAAATAAAAGCATGTCATATAAACCCTAATTTGTGAGCACCTATGGCTGCTGCCTTAGAAATTCAATTTGGATGTTGATACCAACCAGTTAAATATAATGTAGGTACCCACAGAAATTATTCCAAATTTTATCTTCACTCCATTTAAAGTTTGCAGGAAATTATTTTTAAGCACTTTTTGAAAGCTCCAGTGGCTTATGCAAGAACCCCTATTGTTAACCTAGATGGAAAACACTTTTCTAGCTGGCATTTTACATCATTTAAAAAAGAAAAAAATCTACTGCTGAGCATGAATATACAGCTTAACATTTCAATTGGATTGGCATTGGCCACTGAAGTATTTCCTGTGAACTAATTATCTCCTCATTCCTTCAACTGAAAATCTGAACAGTCCCAAGGTTTTTTGAGCATTTCTTCCTTAGACCATGGTTTGCTACAAGGTCAGGCTGTGTTTGGCAACGTGGGCAGAGGCAAATGTTGCCATGTGCCTCCAGGGTCACATTTTCTATCTGTTCCAGCCTAAAAGGGAAACTTTCTGAAAGGAGGGAAATTCCAATTCCTGGTGCTGGTGCTGCTCAGTGCAGAACAGTCCAGAGGAGCAGGCAGGAATGGCACAGGGGAGCCAGGGCTGCCCCTCTGCTTCTGGGGGCAATATCTGGTTCTGGAGAAACAGCTGTGCAGACAGCTGGGGAGAAATCCTGTTCCAAGAGAAACAGCTGTGCAGATAGCTGGGGAGAACATCTGGTTCTGGAGAAACAGCTGTGCAGATAGCTGGGGAAAAATCCTATTCCAAGAGAAACAGCTGTGGGAGACATCTGGGGAGAACATCTGGTTCTGGAGAAACAGCTGTGCAGACAGCTGGGGAGAAATCCTGTTCCAAGAGAAACAGCTGTGGGAGACATCTGGGGAGAACATCTGGTCTGGAGAAACAGCTGTGGGAGACATCTGGGGAGAAATCCTGTTCCAAGAGAAACAGCTGTGGAGACATCTGAGGAGTAATCCAGTTCCAAGAGGAACTGTGGGAGGCTGGAGAAAAGAGAAAAGAGAGAAGAGAAAAGAGAAAAGAGAAAAGAGAAAAGAGAAAAGAGAAAAGAGAAAAGAGCTGCACCAGAGGAGCCACTGTGGGCCCTCTGAACCTCCCCCACTCTGTGATATCAGAGCAGCACAAGCTCCAGACTATTCCTTCCCAATTTCACATGTGTACACTTGCTGGGGGTGACTCAGGAGCTGCTTTATGTAAGTTATTGATCTGAGGTCTATCAGCTGCTAAAAATTCCTGCCTGCCACTGGTGGGTGAGAAAATCTACTCAGCTATCACAGCTGGATGTCACTGTCACTAAGAGCAGAGGACAGCTGATGTGGCTCTTAATTAACATGCCCAGTTTCTATTAATTTCATCATCTCCAGCCCTGGTGGTGATGTCACACTGGAGCAACAGTGACCCAGCTCAAAATGGCACTGCCCAGGCAGTTCCAGTCTTGTTCATGAATAAAGGACATTTTCTGCAGTCACTATCCCCTGGCAGCTGCTTCTCAGATCACTTCTGCCCCCACTCCCACCCTCTGCTGCTTCTCAAATCTCTTGTGCCCCATTCCCAGCCTGTTCTTTCCCTTCCCTGCCCCAGCAAAGGCAGAGGGTTTTTCCAGGCTGGTTTCCTCCTTTTTTCACTGCCTGTTTACAAGCCAGGTTCTTATTCTGGGGTCTCTGTGGGTGCTGAATGCTCTGTTTGTCACTCCAGTGCCATCTCCTCAACTTCAAAATGGACCAAAGAGTTCATCATTTCCTCTTTAATTCTTGAGTTTATTCTGAAAACAAAAAAGAAATAATCTGAACTAAGCCCAAGCCCTTTCTGCTCGCTGAGAATTAAATACTGATATTAAATACTGGCTTACAAAAGACTGCCATGTTCATCAGGAGCGTTCCTCTGCAAGTAAAGTGAAGATAAAACAGAATTATAAATGCTCATGCAACTTCTGTCTGCACAGTATTTTCCTGTCACAAGCATTTAGAAACACTTCATCCCTCACAAAACCAGAATTAAACAGCTCTGGGCCCCATTGCATCAGAGTGTGAACTGCTTCACCCCAGCTTTTAGAATCAATTATTTTGGTGTAAAAATCCATAAAAGATGTGTACATTTTTCTTCCATTCTTTAAATAGCTTTTTATGTTATTTCCATGGAAACCACTCAGAAGCACATGCCTGATGTTTGTGGGTTCAAGCATCATCCAGGAGCTCCAAACCCCAAAGGCTGCATCAATAAGCTGAATTCCTAAGGTCCATTCCCAGCAATTGAGACACACTGATCTTTATTTACTTCACAAGCCAGCAGAAAACAGAGCTGCTTAGCCCAGAGAAGTTTAAAGCAGAAAAATGTGTATTTTAGGCCTTTTTCTCCAGTACAATTACTTTTTCTGCATTACTGTGAGAGGCAGCTGAAAGCTTTTAAATAACAGGCAAAATTGGGTTTTGTAACACCAAAAATGAGGAATTCTTTCTTTTCAGGTCAGCAAAATTTGTTCTCGCATTGGTAACAGCAGAACTTCTCCCAAATCAAAGCCTCTTGGTTAGCTGTGGTGAATGTCACATCCATTAAAACCTGATTATTCCACAAACAACTCAGAACAAAGCAGGCAGCACCAGAGAAAGCTGAGGGTTTCTGGTTATTAGCAAACTCTTCAGTTTCTCAAGGGTTTAATACATCTGACACCCAATTAGAAGCAAAATATTCTCCCAATTTATTATTCTTCTTAATTATCTTGAAAGCATTTCTAGAAGGCAAGTGACCAATTAGTCTGTGGGGTGAGACACCACAGAAACCACTCAGGGTTTCCACAGGACTGGATCTGCTCTTCTGTCAGACTGGTAATTAAGGCACAGATCACTCTGATTTACATCCATTTTATAATTGCAATACTACTCATGTCACTGAGCTGCACCCAGCTAAACCAAGAGGGTTTTCAGGTTGAGTTTCTTTAGGATCTTTTGGAATTGGGTTATTTTTAGGGCTTATGCAGGTTCCTGGAAAAAGAAGATCTGTTCACAGACAGCTTTTCTTCTAACCTTCCCTTCCACTTCTTCTGTTTCTTCTTTGCCTTGAATGCTTAATAACTTTGTACAACATTCAAGGTCCTTATAGCTTTCCATTTTTCAGCTCTCCTTTCTGATTCCCCTTTTAAATTCACCTTACTCTATGTCCTTGCTCTTCTTTCCCATTTTACCAACTCTGGGATAACAACAGTGTAATTAAAAATTTGCCTCAGCAAGCTCAAGTGAGCAGTCTGTGACAAACCAATACATTTGCTAAATCCCTGAATAATAAGTGAATTCTCATGCCCTATCCCACAGGATAACAAATAATGAAGAGCGTGTTACTCATTATTAATAAGAAATAATGAATAGTGGGATATTGGGAAGAAATTCCTGGCTGTGAGGGAGGTGAGGCCCTGGCACAGGGTGCCCAGAGCAGCTGTGCTGCCCCTGGATCCCTGGCAGTGCCCAGGGACAGGGCTGGGAGCAGCCTGGGACAGTGGAAAGTGTCCATGGCAGGGGTGGACTGAGCTGGTCTTTGAGATCACTTCCAACCCAAACCATTCCATGATTTCTGATGGGATTCCATGATATCCCCAGCAGATCTGCTCATACCTGGCAATGGCTCCAGGCTGAGCCCAAGCAGGTTGAGGCTCTCATCAGCAAAATGTGCTTTAGGCCCTCTCACCCAGCAGGAGCCCCCTCTTGTCTGTGCACAGCAAGCTGGGTTCCCCACAGGAACTGGGCAGTGAGGGTGCAGTTCTGGGGCCATTTTCACCCCTGGCAGACCCCATCCCTGCTCCAGGAGCCTCCTGCACCACAGCTGCATAAGGAGCCCCTTCCCACCAGCTGGTTTTACAGCGAGCAGTGAGTCACAAATGCACTTCAGAATTCAGCTGCCCAAAGCAGCCCAGCTGTGGAAAGCCAGCAGTGCCATCCATTGACTGAAGGATGTAAGGCATGTGCCCAGCAGGGCAGAAATAGCAGCAGCAGGCTGGCAGCATCCCTTCACTCATCCTCCCTGCTGCTGCAGGGAATCTGGCAAAGTTTTCCTGACTGGAGCCTGGTCTCCAGCAAGTTTCTGCAGTGCCTGCTCAGATGTGTTAAAGGATGTGTCAGCTGTCAGGTATGTTAAAGGATTTCACTGATACACACAGAACATCTCTGCTCACACCCAGTGTGAGGGATGGGCACCTGTGGCAGTGTCACAGAGAGCACAGAGTCACAGGGTGGCACACTCCCAGAGCCACAGAACAGGCTCTCTCCTCCTCCTCCTGAGATCATACAGTCAGCACCACCATAAAGCAAGAACAGAACCAGGCACTCCTGGCACTATAACACAGCTGGGAACAGGACACCACATGCCCAGAGCCCCAGAAAAGGTTCCTTATGTTGTAAGATCTCAAAGCAAACAACCTCAGACACAATGACTCTATTTATAGTGGTTCTACTTCACCAATCCACTCTTGAAAACATGGCATAAATCTTTTATAAATGATAGGTTAGATGCTTTAACAGAATGTTCCCCATTGTTAAATGTTAGAAAGACCAGCAGACCAAAAAGCTGCTTATAGCTGTGGCTGCAATTGACATTGTTCCCTAGCCATGGGCTCATTATAAGCTACTCACATCTGTGAAATGCCTGTATAGATGCAATATTATCACTATTAAAAGTTTGGTCATTCAAGTAGTTACAATTTTTGGTGTACCTCAAATTCTGACTGAAAATGAGAGCAGAAGAAGACACCAAAAGAAGGCATCTCTCCTGCTGGTTTCAGGACACTCAGAATCAGAGAAACATGGAATGGTTTGGGTTGGAACATAAAGACCACCCCTGCCATGGGCAGGAGCACCTTCCACTGTCCCAGGCTGCTCCAAGACCTGCCCAGCCTGGCCTGGGGCAGTGCCAGGGATCCAGGGGCAGCCCAGCTGCTCTGGGCACCTGTGCCAGGGCCTCACCTCCCTCACAGACATGAATATTTTTCTAATACCCCATCTAACCCTCTGCCAGGTGCAAGAACAGAGATAAGGTGCAAGCATGGGACCTCCCCTTGTGCGGAACTTGCTGTTTGTCTTTCTGCTGAGCCTAGGGCTGGCAGGGTTTGAGGAGCCCTTGGTCCCTTTCTCCTGCTGTAGGGCTGTTCACAGGTGGGTTTCTCCTTCTGGCCAGTCCCACCAGGACCTGCTGTACAAAGGTGTCTGTCCCAGAGCTCCAGGCGCTGTCCCTTGGAGCACAGAGTGCATCACTCCTCCCCAAGGCTGTGTCCCAGCACAGCACCTGCAAGATGTGACAATTTCCAGTAACCTCGGACAAACAGGGGCTAATCACCGTGCCCAGCAATTCACAGCAGCCCTTTCCGAGTGCAGATTGAATATTGCATTGCACTGAACCGTCTGACCAGAATTTCATTATGGCATTATGCAGGGAGAGGTGGAAAAGAGCGAATGTGGCCTTGGCTGTTACTTGTTCCATCTAAATGGACTGACAATTGGCTTTACAGCAATATTGGTGAGGAGCAAAGGGCAGCAAAATCTGCCCCTGGGAATGCGAGTTATGGGCTGCTACAAGAGGATGTTATCAACTATTTACACAGCTTTCCAGCCTGAAGGGGAAAGGACAACTGGCTCTTGTACTGGGAAAACAATTTGAAATTGCTGAACATTTAGAAAAACAAATACAAACCACATAGAATGGTTTGGATTGGAGGGGACTTCCAAGATCATCCAGTCCACCATGGGCAGGGACACCTCCCACTGTCCCAGGCTGCCCCAAGCCCTGTCCAACCTGGCCTTGGACAATCTCTTCCCTAACTGCCTGGAACATTTCTTGCCTAATTTTTCTTAAGTTCTCACGAAGCTAAATTATCATCAGTAGTGTGAGGAATCAAAAATTAAATCTAAAGAAGAAGCTTTTAAATTTAAATAAGAATCTCAGTGCAAATTTAAAAGTCCATGGGAATCAAATGAGGTGTGAAACACCCCGATGAGGCAAAGCAGTTTCAACATTCAGCTTCCAAATTTGGCCCCATCATTTTTCACTTCACAAAATACCACTTTGCCTGTGTTAGTGGCAGCAGATTTAAACAGAACTCAGCACACAGCATCATTTCCAGCCTCTCAGTGTTTAGTAATCAGCACAAGACACTGCCCTTTTGCTGGGATACTCCAAGTTTAAAAGCTCATTTCTAGAGGTGCAGGTCTGGAGCAGACACCTCACCTCAGAGTGGGCTGCACTGAATGACAAATAGAGTGGGCTGCACTGAATGATAAATAAATAACCATCAAAAATCTTCTCCAAATGCCAAAGCCCAGGTACAGGAGTGACTGTTTGCATTTCAGTGCAACATAAATATCAGTCTAAGGGTAGATGATAAATTCTTCACAGACATAAGTTATGCAAACTTTGCTGGGTACCAAAATGTGGAGGGATAGAATGTAAGAAAATATAGTGCAGAAGGTGGTCTCACACCTGAGGAGTTGCAGCTGTACCAATCACCAAAGATTAGGAACAGGCCTACCCTTAATAGGCCACAGCTGTGTCCAATAAGATGAAGAGTGCTACAAAAGAGTGGGGTAGGTGGGTGAGGAGAGAGGTGGTTGGGTTGGGTTGGGTTGGGTTGGGTTGGGTTGGGTTGGGTTGGGTTGCCCATGAGAAATCACTGAGAAGTTATAGGACTTTTGCACTAAGATGACAACACCAAAAAAGATAAGTTTAAAGGTGAGTTTATGTTAAAGCCTGTGTTCCAGTGGGGAATGGCTCCGTGACAGACACATCTCAAGGAACCAGCAGTGGGTGCAGCAGTCATTGCTCCTCACACGTAGCCCAGGTGAATTGTTTCAGCAAGGTGAGAGCTGCAGTGCTGCTGTGAAGGGAGTTCTGTGTCCCAGAGCCAGGGCAGAAGGAGCTGTTGGGACGTGGAGCTGAGCCACCCCGTTAGGGTGACACACAGCAGGTGCCAAGGAAGAGGCTTCTGCTGTCACTCCTGTAGTTCAGCTGCTCCGTGAGGAAATAACCTCCCTGCTCTGCTGGGCTATCAATCCCACACCCAGCAGGATGTGATTTGCACTCACACATACCCAAAAGGCTGCACATCACACCGGCCAAATGGAAAAACATCTCATCAGAGGATCACTGGTGAGGATCTTGTGGAGAGGAGAATTAATGCTGCTGCCTTGTGTCAACCAAGGTGTTGGAAAATATACCAAGTTTAATTTCTTTTTTTATTTTATAACTTTAGTCAGTTTGCACAGAATCACAGAATGAACTAGGTTGGAAAAGACTTTTGGGTATCATCAAGTCCAGCCTGTGTTCGCTTTTGCCCCGGGGGAAGGGATTTAGAGTTTCTTTCCATGGGCATTGTCTCAACGCAGGAGAGTAGCACAGAAGACACTCAAAGGATAAGATCCATCAACGGCAATTAACCAACCATCAGCTCCAAACAACAGCCCTGGGGTGGTCTGAGGCACCTGGTCCGGGAAAGAAGAGACAAGAATGAGGATCAAATTAGCATCAGAAGCGATCTGTAACCAAGAGGAAACCAAATACTGAGAACTACGTGACTTGCAACCAATGAACATTGAACCAATCAATCTCTGTGGGTTTTGACTGCATAAAATTGGTGGAAAATCCAGTCAAATCCATGTGTCACGGAATGATTTTCTCTGCATACCCGGGCTGTGTGTAGATGAAATTATTTCTGTGATACATCCTGGGTAGAAATAGAGTAATGCCTTGATTCTTTAAAAACATTGTTGAAGAGTTTTTCTTTTTCCCGCAGCTTCAGTGACAAAGGGACAAAGATGCTGAAAGAATTCTGCTTCCTCCCCAGAAAGGGAACGAGCCTCACTGCTCAGCAGCACAGTCTGCTCCCTCACACCCATGCACAGGGAATCAGCTGTGTGTGCACTGACACGAGCAATATGGATATTGCCACTTTGGTTTTCTTCTGTTTTGACTTTACACCTCTTTTTGCCCACCTAGGCTAAGTGGTTAAAGAACAAAACCTGCTGGGTAGGGGAAATTCCCCTCTGTGCAGAGGATCCCACAAAGTCATCACATAAATTGCCTGATTAAGGAAGATTTGAGTTGAACCCACAATTCCCCTTGCTTGGACAATCAGGGATTCCCACATCTCCAGGACAGGCCCACACAGCCCCGTTCTTCAAGGATTTCCAGGTAAAATAAACAAGTAAATTCTTTGCTGTCCCGTTAAGAAATTTTTCTTGCCCTGAGGTTCTCTCAAAGATGAAAATCCTGGGCTGGATTTCACTGGATTTAGCAATCCTAACATGCAGTCTTCTCCCATTTGAATAGAAGATACCAGGAGTTAGTGACTTTCTACTGGTTTTGCTCGAGAAGAAAGATGTCCCTGAAAGCTGATTGTATGTACTCAAGGATCTGTGACCCAGACCTTCACTAATAAGTATGTTTATCAACTGCATGTGGATATTCCTTTCCTGATATCATTTTTATTCTTATTCAACTTATCAACTACCCCATTATCTTGTCTTCATGATTCAAACACTCTGGGAACATGATGTGAAAAAGCCAATGTACTAAAGAACAGGGCTACTTAAAACTAGTTCACATGCCATGCCCTTAATTTACTATAATATGAAAAAATTTACCTTAGCTTCTGTTCTAAATGCGGTTCATGATCAGTTCACAGCTCATCTCATTACATTTATATGCATGACATTACTACATCTGTAATAATGCTAAATGACACAGCTTCCAGCACGAAGAAGAAATTGCCTCCCACTCTCATACAGGAACCACTTCCTACGTGTCCATTAGAAGGCATTAAATTTTGGTGCCAGCACATTCACAATCCCTGAATTATTTGTAGATTAAATAATTCTAAAAACACGTAATGAATCTGCTCTCATGCAATTTAGAAAACTTAGCAGACTTCTAAGATTTCTTCATCTTTAAAACATCCTTGTAGGTTGGCTAAGACATTCTCCCAAGCTGTTAATGAATTACTGATCACATTTATCCCTGCAAATGGATTTAACTCCTAAAGCAGCTCACTGCAGAGTCCCACAGGCAGCAGTGGTTGTATTTAGCTTGGACTCTCAGCAAAGCACAGACTGAGCAGCTCTGCATCCTGGATTTCTGCTTACAGAAATTGTACATTAGAGCACGCTTCAGTTTTGGCACTGTTCATACAGCACTGTCAAACCAAAGGAGATTTTGACTTCAGAAAGTCAAATTATGGAAGGGAAATTGTTATCTAAGAGGTCTATAATAGATACCTTGATAAAGAGTACCCCCAATGTTATTACATTATACACATTCTGATAAAAACATGACAAACCTTTCTGACAAATTATAGAGGATGGTCATTATGGAGAAGTCTTTGCCTCACAGGAATTCAAATGCATCTCCTGGTGACATTTTACCTACTGCCTCTTCAATAGCTCTCAGCTCAATTCCCAGCTTCCCTTTTACTGATGATAAACAGTGACTGCAATAACACAAATAACACAAAACCAGAGCAGCACTCTCTGCCTGTAGGAAAATTGCAAATGGAAAATAAGAGTTTAACTACATAGAGACAGGCTGAGAGATGGAACAGGGGTTCAGACAGAGCACAAATGTAGTAGATAAAGTGTGTTAGTAATTTAGGTTTATTTTTAAATAACATATCCCTGAGCCATCCGGAATTGGGGTTCACATCTCCACACCCCATGCTTGTGTTTCAGAACTGCAGAACACACTGTTGAGATCTGTGCAATTTTTTAGCATTTTGCAGCATGCCTCTTTTCAGTTTATCTTATATTTAGTGCAGACACCAAAACATTTTGAGATGTGTTTGTAAATATGTGTGTCTGTGCAGAAGCCTTTCCTTGAGCTGTTTCTGAAAGCTGTACCTTCTCCCCTTGGATTTAGTTACAGTGAGCAGGACAAAGCTCATGTCCTTTTCTTATAAACCATCTTCACATTAAGGTGTCTCCAGCCTGGCTGTTTGCTACTTTTTTACTGAGCATATATCACTGAGTGCTTATCATATTGTTCCTTCCTGCTTCCAAACAAAACCTCCCACTGAGATTTGGGGGCAGCAGACAGCCAGGCTGTGCATATACAACTGCCAGCCCTAATGCTTTCATGCCTCATTAAGTGACCTCCTGCTCTTTTCTGCACTTGCCCAGGATTTTTGGCTGTCCAGCAGCAGCAACACATTTGTCACAGGAGAGCAGCTCGGTGCTCTCTGTCCCAGAGAGGCTCTGATGGATTACCCAGACAGACACAGTGTCCCTGTGCAGAACCCAGAGCTGCCCCGACATCTCCTTTGCTGAGACCAGAATTAACTCCTGGGACTTCTTTATTATTCACAGAGAAAATGGACAAAGCTGTAGTGTGCTCTGCTCAGAGCACTGCCATGCCATTATCACCTCTCTGCTCCAGTGGTGTTGGTGTGCAAACATTCACAGAAAACACACAGCAAACTGCTTTGGAGCAGTAATAAACATTGAGATTGTGTTCTGAGAAACTCTTCTTCTCCAAAGCATCCAGAGAGGGGCTGGATTTATGAAGCGAGAACTACAGGCAGTGTAAAGCATGGAACTGGCAGTGCTGTTGAGACAGAACAGATCGTTTCAATCAAGCAAAGCTCTCATCCTCTCTTCCCCTGAGATCCTCCCTGAAACCCATCTGTTCTGTGGAGCCTTGCACTCGACAGCAGCCGCCCAGCAGCGCTGCACCGTGCCCTGCTGGCCTGTGCAGCTCCACTCCAGGCTCCTGAACGGCAAATTCTTCTTTATCGACACAGTCCTCCCATTGTCCTCAAGCCTGTGAGCTCACATGGCTGCAGAAACACAGCGTGCCTGAAGAGGAAAGGCTTTGCAGCTGGGAGAGAGCAGGATCTCATTGCTGGGGCTCCACCTGGGGAGGCAGTTTCAGGGATATTCATCCTTCACCCTTTCATGAGCAGCCGTGTCTGCAGTGGCACGGAAAAATGCATTTTTTTCTTCATTTCAGAAAAATGCAGGGATGAAACCCTTGTGACCACAGCTATGAGGGCAAGCTTGTGACAGCTCCCAGCTGTGTCGGGTGGTCATGGAGGAATGGATGGCATCCAGAGGGACCTGGACAAGCTTCAGAGATGGGACAGTGAAAACCTGGTGAAGTTCATTCAGCAAGGCCACGTGCAAGGCGCTGTGACAGGACCCAGGGACCGGCTGGAGCTGTGCCAGGGAGGGTTAGGTTGGATTTTGGGAAAGGTTCTTCCCCCCGAGGTGCTGGGCACTGCCAGGCTCCCCAGGGAATGGGCACGGCCGAGGCTGCACATTCAGACAGAGCTGCCAGGGATGCCCAGGTGGGATTGTTGGGATTGTTATGGCGTGAATTTCCCCTCTCTACATTTGAAGCCATTTCCCCTCGCCCTGTCACTGCAGTTCCTGAGGAAAAATCCCTCTCGTTTATTGGGGATTGTTGAGGCGTCCTGTGCAGAGCTCCGAGCTGGACTGGATCATCTGTGTGTGTCCAGCCCAATTCAGGATACTCTGTAGCTCTGTGACCATTTATAAGTGCCTGGAGTGACATGACGAGGGGAAAAGACTTCAAAATGAAAGAGAGAAGGATTAGACTGGATATTAGGGCGAAATCTTTGGCGGGGAGGTCTTGCCGAGAGGAACCGTGGCACCCGCTGTGCCACAAGACATCGGCGCCTCACCAACGCGAACGCTGCGGCTTTAAGGAGGCGGTCGGGGCGTGTGCCCGGCCCGTCATGCCGCTCGGGGGGCCGGGCCGCTGCCGTGTGCCGGCGGTGCCGCCATGTACCGCCTATGCCGGCTGTCGCCGCTGCTGGCCCCGCTCCGCCTGCCCCGCTCCCCCTGCCCCGCCTGGGCCGCGCTGCCGCCGGGGCCGGGCCCGCGCCGCGCCCGCGCCAAGGTACGTGAGGGCTGAGGGGCCGCCTGCCCAGCGGCGCTGAGCGCCCCGATCTCCCCCTGCTCCTCAGCTTTTTAGGGGTGTGTTTCAGTGTTTTTCACCTCTATCCCCTCTCCCAGCCCCCATGGGATCAATAAATCGTGTTTGTCGTGTTTCTGTGGGAGCTGGTTCGCACCTGCTGGTGGGCACGTTGGCAGTGTGAGCTTTAATGTCTGCAGCGCAATTTGCAGCGTGGTTTCTGCTGCCTCGTTGTGAAGGATCACGGGGTGTTTTAGATGTGTTTTCATGCTTTAAATCTCCTGAATGATGCGAATAAAATCGGCTTTTTAGCTGAAATATTGTCGCAGAGTGACATGGAAATAGGCAGCAGCTTTACTTGCTAAGCTGGACATTATTCCCTCCGTGACTGCTCTGGGTACTCCAAATAATATCTCTTGAAATGGTTCTTTTTTATGTTTTGCTTCAATACCATTCCTGGTGTGGGAGCCTGAGAATACAGGTGAATTGGAATGGACTTGAAAGATCAGAACAAGCAATTTTTCAGTCCTTATGATCCATCCCTAAGACCCAGAGCTCATGAGCCACAAAAGGAAAAATGTAAAGTTTTAAAACGACAAGAATCAGGATAAGCTAAGCTACACAGTTTCCTGTTTCTGTATTTGTATGACTTCCTGTCAAAATGAAATACAAAGCAACAAAAATAATTACAAAAGAGAAAAACAGCAAGCAAATGTGGGGTTAGGGTCTGGGTGGGTGGTGTGCTTGCCTTGAGGGTTGTAAGACTGTCTTGTATGCTAATTTGCAATCTTAGCAAGTGCAATAATTAATCAAGAATATTTTTCTTCGAATTTGTATGCCTTGAAACCACAGTGGGACAGTGGTGGCAGGCACCTGGTGGCTCTACCTGTCCCGTGGTGGCTGCCACATTGTCACAACTGCTTCTGAGCTCAGCTGGAAAGAAAGGGCTCCTCCAATGTTTCCTGACAAATGCTGACTAATTAGAGACAAATCCTGAGGATTTCGTGGAAATGTTTTCTTCCTGTCAGTATTTCTTCTCTGGCAAGCATGAGGAGTTTCCAAGGGCTGCCACCACAGCTGCCCTCCTTTGATTTCTTTTCAGATTGCTTTGGGATATGGTTTAGTACGAAGTTCTGCACTTGAAAGGTACCCAGATAAAAATCTGTCAATGACTTCTGCTGTGACAAAGATTTTCAGTGCAGTTGGGCTCTCACACCAGCCCTGGCATGTCCCTGCAGTTGTTGTCTACACCGTAGCAACACAGTTGCTTGTTGCTGTCAACACTTGCAGTTCTTCCTTTGATCAGCTCGTCCATGAAGGGTGATTTAAAGGAACTTAAACTTTGGATCGCTTCCATCAGGGAGCTGTTTTTAAGGGGTACCAGGTGGGCTTCCAGTGCCCCTGGAACAAAGAGCTGTGCTCCAGGAGTCACTGGGTAAAGCTGGGCAGTGGGTGGAAGCCAATAGCTCTCACACCCCAGTCTCATGGCTCCAGCAGCTGTGTGGGTGTGCCTTGGCACACACTGGGATCAAATAATCTGGTTTTAATTATGAATTGTGTAAGAATTTACACCAAGATCAGTGCATTTCTTTGACAGGAGTAGGTGGGAGAAGGGAGCTTGGCTGGGCTCTGCCACAGCATCTGCTGTGCTGATGTGGAGGAGCAGAAGTGAGTTTCTGTCTTCCCAAATCACTCTGTGTGCAAGACACTTCTTTTGTAATTTCAGCTAACTGTAATATGATCTTGTGCTTCATACTAACAAATACTTCTAATTGTTTTCTTTTCAGGATGCAGCTGAACCCCTCAAAAATGCAGCCACTGATCACAGTGCTGAAAACAAGAAACTCAACAAATCCCAGCAGCTGAAACAAGTTTTTAAAGAATATGGTGCTGTAGGGGTTTCCTTCCATGTTGGAATTTCCTTAGTATCTCTGGGAATCTTCTACCTGGCTGTGTCAAGGTGAGGTTTGTACAGCTGTCTGTCATCTCTAGGTAGTGGTAAAAGTAAAATACATTTACCATTGTGCTTATTTCTGACAGGAGACAGGCACTTTATGCCTGTTGGACCTTCCCTCCTGAATTTTGAGTATGGATGGGTCCTTAAATGGACCTGATCTCCCATCAGGCATGAGACAAGAGAATTGTACATGGACATTTTGCACAGGTTCATCAGCAGGGAAAACAGCAGGCACAGCACCACCATAACTGACCAGGCAGAAAATATATTTGTTCTGCAGATATCTTTTGTTCTTGCTTGGTCTGGAGAGATAGAGCCATGCAAAAGTGCTCTGGGGCTTAGAGATAAAGGTATTTTTCTGGGTGTTGAACACAGTTTGTGCAGTTGAACTGCAGAAAATAACAGCCACTAGAAGAGGATTAGAGTGAAAATACAGGGGTCAGGTGGGGAATTGTGTGTGGCTTTGTTGGAATGCATGTTACACAAGGTATTCCAGCTCAGGAGACAGGGGAACATGTTATTACCCCAAACATTCCCTGCTGCTTATTCCTGACTCCAGTGGGAATAGGTGAATGCCTCATTTCTCCTGTTTACTACATTGTGGCACAGGGTGACAACATTTTTTTCCCTTCAGGTATGGTTGAATCCCTGATGAAATCTGCTATGTCTGTATTAATGAATTTGGTGGATAATGCCCATTTGAGCTCCTCAACACTTCCTTCACTTGCTAGGTTTTAGATTATTTGTCATTTTGTAACACTAAGCCTAACAGCAGACACCTCATTTGGTTTGTGCTTAGGTGATAAATTTCCCCAAGACACAGAATATAGTTTAATATAAATTTGGAAAGGTGAAACTCCCAACACAAATTCACAGTAACTCCTTAAGAATCACTTTGCAGATTAACTTCATCTCTGAAGGCTGAGTAGAGCTGTGACACATGAACCTTTGTGAGCAAACCCCCAGCAGTTTTTGTGTTTTTAATGCTCACCTAAAGCAGCATCTCCTCTCTCTCAGTGGCATGGACATGAGCGTGGTGCTCATGGGCTCTGCTCATCTGCTGTGCTGATGAGGAGGAGCAGAAGTGAGTTTGTCTTCCCAAATCACTCTGTGTGCAAGACACTTCTTTCATAATTTCAGCTAAGTGTAATCTGATTCACAGTAACTCTTTAAGAATCACTTTGCAGAGAAACTTCACAGTAACTCTTTAAGAATCACTAAGAGAAACTTCACAGTAACTCTTTTAGAATCACTTTGCAGGGAAACTCCATCTCTAAAGGCCGAGTAGGAAGGTGACAGATGAACCTTTGTGAGCAAACCCCCAGCAGTTTGTATTTTCAATGCTAACCTAAAGCAGCATCTCCTCTCTGCAAACTTCACTTAAGTTACTTCACAGTAACTCTTTAAGAATCACTGCAGAGAAACTCCATCTCTAAAGGCTGAGTAGAGCCGTGACACGTGAACCTTTGTGAGCACCCCCCCAGCAGTTTGTATTTGTATTTTCAACCCTAACCTAAAGCAGCCTCTCCCCTCTCTCTCTGCAGTGGTGTGGACATGAGCGCAGTGCTGCTGAAGCTGGGTTTCAGCGAGGCCTCTCTGCAGTCGCGGATGGCAGCTGGCACCAGCACCTTCGTGCTGGCCTACGCTGTGCACAAGCTCTTCGCCCCCGTGCGCATCAGCATCACCGTGGTGTCCGTGCCCTTCGTGGTGCGCTACTGCCGCAAGGCCGGATTCTTCAAACCGCCTGCCTCCAGCCCCTGAGCCTCCAGCCCCTGAGCCTCCTGCCCCTGCTCTCCAGTGCAGCTGCCCAGCTCTTCAGGGCAAACGTTTCTTTCAGAGACTTGTCTGGGTTCAGGTCGATCTCATCTTGCGTTTCTCGCTTGTTCCTTCAGGTAAATGTCACTGTGAAAAGTGCTGTCCTTGTCTCCTGTCCCTTTCGCCGCTTATTCTTAGGACAAACCTGTTCAAATGGGATCTGGTTTGCGTTTCAAGTGGGAATATAAATGCTTGTGCTTGCAGTGAGCACAGTTCTGGATCTTTATAAGCCAGCTTTTGAGCCTTTTTTTCCTGTTAAAAACAGTCATAGCTTTCATTTATTGCTGTGCAGCTGAGAAACTGTGAGAGTCTCTTTCCAGCAGAATAAACAAAATCTCACTACATGGGTAGCTCTCTTGATAAGGGTATGTACTGGAATCTAAAGTGGCAGGTGGGTGTTTCTTTTGTTAGAAGAGGCTTTTATTATAGCCCTTCTTGCAGTACAACACAGGCACTGACCTGACTTCAGTAAGAGTACCCATATGATAAATTATTGCAGCCATAATTGGTTTAGTCACAATAGGTGAAGCACTGTTCTGAAACTATGTGTATTGCTTCCATAGTCCAAGATTTTATTGTTTGAAAATGTACTGGCTGGGAGCCAGCCTTACTAAAGTCCCTTTGTTTTTAAATGTCTATGGACTCAGAAGAACTCCTGAGCCTACTGGAATCAGTGTAACCAGAATTACCTATGTGAGCATACTCCAAACAGCATCAAGGCAGAGAGGAGCTGGGGCTTTTTAATAGTTTGAGATCTGGCTTTGTACTGGAAACACTTTTTTTAAATCTTTAAACTCAGCCCAGCTGCTTTCTGCTCCCGTGGGTGAAACTCAAATCATCTGCACCAGAAGTGGAAACATTCCAATTCCCAGCTTCCAGGAAGAATTCCTGTGCTTTGGGCTGAGACTGGTGAATGTAGCAATGAGGGGGCTCTGCCTTTCCTTATGGGCACACTGTGATGTTAGAGTGTAGTTACAGGGGTGGATATTCACCTTCCACTCAAGCTGCAGATAAATGAGTGTCACACTGGGCTAGGCCTGGCTTTGGGGCTCAGGCCTGTGCTGCTGTGAGCCTGAGCAAGGGCTGGGGCTGTTTGGGACCTGCTGGCTGCTCTTTTGAGTTCCCTTTGTGCTTGCACTTACCCCAAGGTGGCTCTGACAGATCTGATTATACAAAACTCTGATTTAAGTAAAATAGCAGGAAAATACTCTGAAATAGCTTTCTAGTTTTGCTAAAATTTAGTGAATAGAGAGGAAGAAAGGGTGGAGTTTTGATAAGAGCTGGCTGAGGGAACAAAGGAGGAGCAAATAACTTCTTGTTATGAGCAGTCTCTTGCCTCCCCTCAGCTAGAACACGAAATTGCACCTTAACTCCTTCCCTGCCACAGAAATGCCCAGGTTTCATGTGGACCAAGGATAGAATTTCAAAATAACTCTGAGGCAGCCTTGTTTACTTTAGGTAGAATAATTTCTGAGGATGTTTTGTCTTAAATGTGATAAAGAAGGAATATTCAAAGTTTTTTTTCAAAATCATATGGGATCATTTAAAATCATAAAATCATTTAAAAGTCAGTAGAAGGGACCCAGCACTAGAGTTTTCTTGCTGTAAAGAAACAGCTTCATATAAATTGTGGCCAGAATTCTGATTACTTATGTGGTTGTATAAACTACTGGCAGTTTGTTTAGATGAAGATTTTTGCAAAGTATATTTTAAATTAATTTGAGAATATATTTTGAATTCTGGACTCCTTGCTTGTAGAAGGATCATTTTTTAAAACTGTTTGTAAAATAGCAAAATCTTATTCTGAAAAGACAATAAATTGCTTTCTCTTAGTTTGCTTTAAGTGTTTTCCTGGAAAAGAGTTGGCATTGATTTTGGTGGCAAAGGGCCTGACCCTTGGTCCATTTTAAGGAGTGTCTTATAAACATCTGGTCTTGCTATTTGCTGTTACCCAACATAATCTGAAAGTACTTCTGAGAGAAAGGGCTGGGAAATGTTATCAGATGGGAGATCTTTGAATAAACTCACTGGAAAAAGGCAAGAGCAGGCCAAGCTCTCAATAAACCAAGCAGGTGAAGCAGCAACACATTTGGTACTCACCTTGCACTCCTAAATTGGGACTGTGGGATGGTGAATGACTCTGTGGTACCAGCACTTTGAGCTTCCCTTCAGACAGAGGTGGGAATTACACTTTGGGAATTCACCTCTGGGAGCAGCAGTTCAGCTGTGCTGGTGCTGAGCCAAGCAGTGCCACAAGGAAGCTCACCCTGCTGCTGGGTGCAGTATAACAAGTCTTTATTTTACAAATTGAGTGCTCACATTTAAAACTAGAGACAAAACCAATTGCCACATCATTTTTGGAACACTTGAAAAAGGCATTCACACCTCGCTCAGTTTCAGGTTACACCACAGGTAGGACACCCTGAGCAGCCCAGGGAGGGAGGAGCAGGCATCTCCAGGATATTGCACTGTTCCATAGGCCAGAACAACAACTTCCTTGTGGTGGAACAAGGAACCATTTTCAGCACAAGAGCCTCCAACAGCTTCATACTTACACCAGCAAACTGGCCCACATGGAACTGATTTCAAGTACATTAAATATTCCACAAGCTCCAGAGGGAAGTCAAATAATTTTATGCTGCAATTCGAGTTTAAGACACCAGCCAACCCAAGGATTTGCATCCCAATTGCCACTAGATTCCAAGACCTGCTTTTCCTATTGTAAGCATGACAGTAGTCACAGTACAGGGCTCCTCTTGTCCGTCCCACGAGTCACCCTCCCTCCTCAGGCTATGTTTTGGAGGGGGCAGCACCATCACTCTTCCTGCTGGTGGGAATCTTGGTGGAGTTTGCTGTGATCCAGGGGTGGAGCAGCACATCCTTCAGGGGCAGGCGATGGAAGGGGTTGTGCTTCAGGAGCTTGGAAATTAAATCCCTCGCACCTTCTGTTACAAATGGAGGAAACTTGAATTCCACCTAAGGAAAAAAGGACATTTACAATGATGCAAAAGGTCTTAGCAATAACCACATGATAGAACCAAAGTTGCCCCTTAAAAGCTGTGCCAGCCTTGCAGGCTGTGCACCTTCTGCCTATTGGTAAAATAATTTCATTATAACCCTGAACAAGCTTCTCACTGCTTGTGAAAGCATTTGTGTATTCTTGTGTTTGTTTTCATTATGCTTCAAACTTAAGTTTGCTGAAACCTTTCTAGAACTAAAAGCATGGCCCAGCTAACCTGCATAAGCACTGGCACTTACCCTTGAAATAGCTCTATAGGTTTCTTGATAGGTTTTTGTTTCAAAAGGTGGTTTCCCTACAAGGAACTCATAGCACAGAACTCCCAGGCTCCAAATATCCACCTTTTCATCATGTGTTCTTCCCTCAATCATTTCAGGAGGTAGGTAGTCGAGTGTCCCACAAAGAGTTGTTCTCCTGAAGAAAAAGTCCAAGTTAATTATTGATTAAGATAATTAGATTATATATTTCAAGAGCCAGATTCAAGAACTAATGCTGGCAGTCATCTGTACCTCAGCAACACCCAGAACAGCTGGGAAAGAAAAGCCAGCAGGGCATTTTCTACTCCTGAAAGTATCTCAGTCTCTGCAGTCAGTCAGTCCTAGCTCCTTTCACCCCACGTGCTAGAACAAACCTGTTCCTCCCTTCTCAGGTGCCATTTCTCACTCTCTCAGAAATAACCAAATTGCCAGAATAATGTTTGAGTCCAAGAGCAGGTTTGTCATCTCAGGGACCATGTAACCCTACACCAAGGTTCCTTTGAGGGTCAGCAAGGTTTGAACTAAAAACCAGGACAGCAACCCTCCTCTGTCACACCAGTTGCCTGTTAGCACTTTTGTTATAGCAGCATTTCCCCCAGTATTTCAAGAAGCTCCCATGTACCTCCCTTCCACAACTGTGTGACAAAAACTGACACTACAGAAGGATTTCAGTGCTCAAGAGACTGAGTTCTCACCTAGAAGATGGAGCATGCACAGACCACCCAAAGTCAGCAATTTTTAACTCTCCATTTGATCCCAGCAGCAAGTTCTCTGGCTTGATGTCTCTGTGGATCACACGCTTGGAGTGACAGTACGAGAGGGCATCTGCCAGTTCTGTGATGTACTGGGCACAGAGAGAACAACCTTTAAGCCACAATCTTTAAGATACTGTCACCTGAGTTTATCTGGCTGCAGCACAGCCTTTTTGAGCCATAATTATCATTTTAAGTTAAAGCAATTATTCCTTAACCCTCGAAGCCTGGTAATAGAGGCTGTGCCTTGCAATATTAAACAATTCTGAACATAAATTCCTGCACAGCCCTAAGTCTTCCCAATCATTCCCTGCCCAGATGCCAACTAGCAGTAAGGAGTCTCAGTTCCCCCCAAAGTTTGATCTGAAGGGCTGGCTCTGTCCTGCAGAGATCCCAGACACCAGAGGAATGGAGAGGAAGCTGGAACAACCTACAGTAGCAGTTCTTTGCTCATCAAACTTGGTGAGCCTCTGAAGCTCCCTGTAGACCTCCCCACGAGGTGCATGCTCCAGGATCAGGTAGACTCTTGTCACATCATGGAAGTAGCCATATAATCTGAGAATGTTGGGGTGCCTGCAAAGAGATTTCAGTGTTCTTCTGAACCTGGTGTTTCTCCAAAACCTTTAATTTCCCCATCCTCCCCCCCACTTTCAAGGCAAGCATGGGAATTTCAGCTCATCTGTGTTCCTTCAGTTCATAACACACAAAGAAATCTTAGAAAGCAGAAACCTCATCATAATCAAGACTACTTCATTTATTTGCATGCAAACAAAGCAGAGTAAAATACCACTAAGCTTTACCTAAGGTGAGACTGTATTTCCACTTCTCTTCGCAGTTGATGCTCTACACCAGCCTCCTCAAGCTGTGTTTTAAAGAGCACTTTCAGTGCAAGAATGAATTTGCTCTGTTTTTCACGTGCCAGGTACACATTCCCAAATTTTCCTTTCCCCAGAGGACGACCAATTTCAAAATCATCAAGAGACCACTGCCTTCTGCAAAAGGAAAGTCAAAAGCTGGAGTTGTGTTGGCTTTGACTCAGATTTACAGTTGATAACATTCTTGTTCAATAGATGTTTAGTACTCTAAACTAGATTTTAGTCTTTAAGAAAACACCAAGAGAATAAAAGCATTGAGATTTTTCAAAAGGAAGTTCTGAAAGCTATTTTCTTCCCTCCTGAAGCTTCTGCAGACACTACACCAACCACCCTACTACAAAATGAAGACTGTTTACCAAGCTGGGCTCCTTGGATACTCTTAACCCAGACACATCACCAGGGCATGGCAAAACAACCTAAAGTTGTCATAAACAAATCCAGGTTCATCCCAAATTAGACTCCAGCCTCCTGCCCAGATGAAGGAGGCTTTGTTTTCAGGAGCACATCTCGTGACTGGGGCAGCAGCTATCAGTGCTCTCTCTCCCCTGGGAAGAGCTACTCTGCATTTAGCCCAAAGTTTTCTTTAGATTACAGCAAGTCCTTGCTCCTGGCAATTACCAGGTCAAAGGCTGCTTTCCTTGTGTTGTCTGCAAAGTGTGGGGGTCACCAGGCTCCACAGCCAAAGGAGCTCCAGCAGGGCTCAGTTATCTACAGTTTAGGTATAGAACTTACTTCTTAGTCTCTTCACTTTTCTTCTTGGTCTCCTCAATTTTCTGTTTCGAGGTGCTTTCTGCTTCAGGGTTCTGTGCTGTGTACAGAGAAGGAAATCAATTGATGAACCAGACTCACTGAACACACAAATAGGAACAAATCTAAGCCCTGAGCATCATCTGGAGCAGCTTTTAGAATCCATTCCATGACATTTTAAGCAACCTAGCACAGCTGACTGCTCGGAAACAAACAGTGCTAGCAAAATACAACTTTAAAGGCTTTCTGAGCATAAAAACCCATGAATTCTTTCCCCCTCCCCAAACAAAAGCATCCTTGTGCATGAATCTTGGAAAATCTGTGAGGTCTGAATGCAAATTACTTTAACTCCCAGCCGGCTACTGAGCATCTTCAAGTTTTTAACACCACATTTTTAAATTGTCTCTAATTGGTTAATTTAGAGATAAATTCACAAGGATGGTGCAGCAACACCCGAGGTGATCCATGTGCTGCTCTTCTGTTTGGGGGCACAACTGAGAACTTCCCTCCAGGGCCATCCCTCGATCAGCAGCAGCTTTAGGAGCATCCTGAGTGTCACAGCTAGGAAATCACAGGGAAATCACCCTCACAATTACCAGGTGCTGCAGCCTGGGGAGGTTTTTCACTGCTCTTGCTCGCAGCCTGAGGTCTCACAGTGGCCTGCTGGGGCGGTTTGGGCCGGAGCTGCTGCGCTGTTTGGTTGCTGGGCGGTTTTTGGGTTGGCTGTACAGGTTTTTGGGGCTGCACGGGGACTCTCTGGGCGAAGTTTGCAGGACACAGAACTCGGGCTGGAGCTCCACTGGTGAGTGAGCGGCTCTGGGCTGAGTGCTGCGCCACAGGGACACGCTTGGGGGCATCCCCGATGGGATTGGCGACCTTCAGAGAGAAAGGAGAACGGGTTAATTGTGCAGCAGCACCGCAGAACCTTCACGGCCCCTCTCAGGATGGCAAAGCCACACAAAAGCACTTTAACAGAAACACTAAAAATCATGTGCTGAGTAGTTAATTAAAAGGAAATTTTGCTCATTTTGCTTTTTTGTTCCAAAAACTTACCAGGACTATTTAGTTTTATATAAAAGAGGGAGACAGAGCCTGTATTTCTAATTGGAAAAATACAATAATCAGGGTGATCTTGAGCACTGCTGCACATGTGTATCAATAGCAACATTTGCTCAGTGCTTGCTTTTAAAATTTGTATCTAAAGTAATTTGATTATACACACTTGCTCTCTCTTTAAGGGCTCTTAAATACTTATAATATAAAGAGGATTTCCCCATTTAATAATATACTAATAGTAACAGTAATTTTTTTAAAATCAGCTTTGGGCTGTTTTTTCTACTGAAAGATAAATTACTAGTTTGAAACCTGTAGTTAACATGCGATGGGGAGAAACAAACCCAAAAGGTAAAAACTAAAGACCACTCCTTGAACAGACCAGAATTTTAATCGCAAACTCCCAGGCATCGAGACCAAGAATGCAGCAGAGAAAACTGCTCAGGAAGAGGAGCATAAACCGAGTATTTCACACCTTACCTTGGCAGCGCGGCCTGGGTACGCGGCGTGGTTCTCCTTCACGTTCCTGTCCATAGCGCCAGAGCGGGAGAGGCTTGTGCGGCTCTGACTGAGGGCGAGAGGAGCTTGGTGAGCGGAGCAGAGGGGATCTGGTGTCCCTTATCGATTAGCACTCGTTATCGATAGCGGTCCGGTATCGATGCCCCCTACCCGCCCCACGCTCCCCGGGAAGCCGCATCCGCCTCAGGGCCGCCGGAGCTGTTTGAATTCAAACCGCCGCGCCTTAAATACCCCTTTAAACCCCCGCCGCCCGCCATTGGCCGCGCTCCCGCGGCCCGCGCACGCTGATTGGGTCCTCCCGCGGGCGGCCCGCCCGCCCATTGGCTGCCGGGCGCGCTCCGCCGCGCCGCGAGGGGCGCACGCGCCACGCCCGCCCCTCCGCCGGCGTTGTCGCCGCGCGGCGCGTTACGCACTTTGCGTAGCGCCGCGCCCCCCGGCGCGCGCCGCCCGCGCACTTCCCGCCGGCCGAGCCGCCGCTTCCGCTACGCAAATCGCGTAACGCGCCGCGCTCCCACCTGTGGCCGCCGCCGCCTCCGCTCCGCTCCGCGCCCGGGAGCGCCGCCAGGTCAGTCCCACTCCCGCCAGACTCCCCCCGAGACACCCCCGTCCACCCCCGGGCCAGGCCGGGGAGCGGTGCTGCTGCCACCGCGCGTGGGGCCGAGCGCGAGCGGGGCCATTGTGTGGGTGCCCCCCCGGACGGGCCGAGCAGGGCCGGAGCCTCCCGGTGCGTCCCGGCCGAGCGGCCCCGGGCAGTGCCACGTGCCGCCAGCGCTGCGGGGCGAGCGCCAAGTGCCAAGGCACCGCCCGGCCCGGACCCTTCGCGCCGCAGCCCCCGGCAGCGCCCAGAGCCGCGCGGCTCCCGAGGAGACGCCGGGACAGCGGGAGCGCGGCCGGTCAGCGAACGCGGCCCGCGAGCAGCGCAGCGAGCGCGGCGTGAGGCGCTGCTAGCCCGGAGCCCGCGGGTCCCTGCGAGGCGCCGCGGAGCGAGGAAACTCCAGCCGGCGCTCGGGGCTTGCGAAGAACTGCGATCCAAGGGAACTTTTCAGTGTCTCCGCGGTGCTGAAAACAAGAGCGAAGGAGAGCCTGGTTGTGTGTGTTGGTGTTTACAAGTGGTTCAGGATAGGTAAAAAGAAGATGTCGGGTCGCCGTGTCGCTGCAGCGTGTGATAGACGACAGCTGCCCCGGGGCATGGGGAGCATGGCAGCCCCGCTGCTCGACCCGCGCCCGCTCCGGCTGCCCTTTCTCGAGGCTGACGTGAGTAGCACTCGGGGAGGGGACGGTTTGCGCTGGGGACGGGGCCGGGCCGGGCAGCAGCCCCAGCCGCTTCATTCCCAGCCCGTTCACGTCGCCGTGTTTGGGATCCGGGGTCTGGCGGAAGCGGCGCTCCGGAGCTTTGCGGCTGCGACACAAAAGAAGCCCCGGGCTCCCCCCGCGCCCGCTGGGGGCCGGGCCAGCGCCGCTCCCCCGCCCGCGATCCCGCCCCGAGCGCGGTCTGCGGCCTCCGCCAGCGCCCCGCTGCCCCCGGAAGGGGAACGGGGATGGACCCCCGGGATCCCCGGAAGGGGAGGAATGGGGAGAGCGACCCCCGGGATCCCTGGAGGGGAGAATGGGGAGCGGGACCCCCGGAGGGGCCGGAATGGAGAGAAGGGACCCCCGGAAGGGGCGAAATGGCGAGAGGGACTCCCAGGATCCCCGGAGGGGGGGAACGGCCAGAAGAACCCCGCGATTCCCAGCGCGGGGGGGGTGGAATAGGGGTCGGGGTCTACAAAGGGGGGTCGGGGATCGGGACCCCCGGAGCGGAGTCGGGGATCGGGACCCTCAAAGCGGGGTCGGGGATGCGGGTCCCCAAAACGGGATCGGGATCCCCGCGATCTCCCCCCCCCATCCTGGGGGCTCCCGCCTCCCGCACGTGACGCGGGGGGTGTGGCGCTCACGTGACGCCGCCCCGTTGTGTCGCCCCCCCCAAGAGCCGCCTCCCATCGATGTGCGGGCGCTCGATGCAGCAGCCTTCGCGGAGGAGCGTCCTGCGGGCCCGGCCGCCCCCGCCGCTGCCGCCGCCGCCGCTCGATGCGCTCCGCGCTCCCGCCGCCATCTTAGGGGCAGAGCGCGGGCGGCAGAAGGAAGGCTCGGTACGTACCGGCACCGCCGGGGCCGCCCGCCCGCGGCTCCGGCACCGCCCGCGCGGGGCTGCGGCCCCACCGCGCCAGCGGGAGGGCGGGGAGGGCGCGGGGCGGGCGGCGGGGCCGGTGCCGTGCTGTGCTGTGCCGTGCCGTCCTGCGCGCCCCGTGCATCCATCCATCGGAGCCCGGGCCCGCCGGCAGCACCGCTGGCTCCGCTGGCACACGCTGCCGGCTCTGCTCCGCTCGGCACGGCCCGCCTCGCTGTGTGGCTCAGGTTTGCGTTGACACAGAAAACAAACGCAACAGGTTTTTCCTCCCCTTTTCCTTCCCTTTCCCCCGTCTTTGCCTCCGTCTTACCTCCCCCTTTTCCTCTCGTTTTCCTCCCTTTTCTCCCCTCTCTTCTTCCTCTTCTATCTCTTCTTCCCCGTTCTCCCCTGTCTTCCTCCCCTTTCTCCCTTCTTTTCCTGTCCTTTTCCTCCCTTTTCTCCTGCCTCTTCCTCCTCCTCCTCCCTTTTTCTTCCCTTTCTCCCGTCTCTTCCTTCCCTTTCTCCCACCTTTTCTTCACCTTTTCCTCACCTTTTACTCTTCTTTCTCTCCTTTTTTTCCTGCTCTTTCCCCCCACTTTCCCCATCTCTGCTTTTCACCAAAACCACAGCAATATTTAGTGCCTGCCCTGAGGTTTGTTCCAAGTTTCTGGTGGTTTCATGCAACTCTCTTGTATGTGATTTCTGTTCTTCATTCCAGGCCCCCCCAAGGCAGTCCCTGCTCACAATGTATAGGACAAAAGTCAGTTTGAAAGATCGTCAGCAACTTTACAAACTGATAATTAGCCAGCTGCTCTATGATGGATACATCAACATTGCCAATGGCTTGATAAATGAGATCAAACCACAGTCTGTGTGTGCACCCTCTGAACAACTGCTGCACCTAATTAAGTTAGGTAAGCTGGAATCAAAAGCTGACATAAAAGTCTAGTTTCTAATTCCCCAGTGCATTAAGAGGTTGGTGTCACTGCAAAGACACCTTTGATGCAAAGGTGGTGTCTGGTAATAGCACAGCACTTGT
Organism: Agelaius tricolor; assembly: GCF_023055355.1. Classification (NCBI taxonomy): domain Eukaryota; kingdom Metazoa; phylum Chordata; class Aves; order Passeriformes; family Icteridae; genus Agelaius; species Agelaius tricolor. Next base: position 11,498,662 of record NW_027269283.1, on the reverse strand, counting down.
ACATCTGGGTACAGCCTTTGTCTCTGTAGGGTTTTGAAGGGCATTCCTGTTTCATTACTAACAAACCAGATCCCTGAGTGGTGCCCAGATCTGTTTGGACTCCTCTAAGGACACTCAGGATTCTGGGTGTCTTCTCAAAACACCCCAGTGAATGGAATCACTGAGCCCCCAGATCTGAGGGAAAATCTCACCCTCACAGCTCTGCTGACTTCAGAAAGAAATAATGCCAATCTGGTTGTTCCTGACAGTGTTGGAGAGTCCTTCCATTGGCAATCTTTGCTGGCTTTTATAGATCAGTCCCCAGGGAACAGCTGCAGACTCTGGGGTGTCAGCAGGGCTGTCAGCTGTTCTCTCCCTGTGCTTCCCTCTGGAAGTGCCACAGTGTGGGGAGAACAGGGAAACCCCTGAGCTGCTCTTGGAACAAGCTGGCCAAGTCCTGGAAGAGCTCTGACCATGACACCATATGTAACTCAACTGGTTCCCCTGCCTGAACTAGCTGAGTTCTGAGGGTATAAATCTGTGAAGCTTTGTGTCTGTTTGAAATGCAAATTCTAGACTTGAAATGAGCAGATGAAAGCAGCAAAAAGATCACCACTGGGCTGAAAACTCTTGTGTCTGCCCTGTTGCCACTGCCAGTGCTGAACTCTCTGGTCTGTAGCTGTATCTTAGAAATAAAAGTCTGGGAAGTGGGCTTGGAGACCAGGAAGCTTTTTCCCTTGCAGTGCTGGGATAGTGTGCCTTCAGAGCAATAAAATAGGAAAAGAATCAGTAAATGCTTTGGGTTTTATACTTTAAAACTCATGTAACAGTGTTGGGGCTTGTTGCTCCCCTGTGAAAAGCTGACCAGAGGCCTGTGCATGATCAGTGACTGATTGTCAGAGCATTGATCAGCCCTTCCCAGTCCCCAAGCTCCTGAGGAGCTGTGCCTGCTCCAGCCCAGCTGTCCCTCACTCCTCCCCAGAGCCATGGGACCCAACCTGCTCTGCCAGCTCAGCTCTCCCTGCAGGGCTGCCTTTCCCAGGCGTTCCCTGGAGCGTGGCAGGCTCTGGGGGGCAGGCTGGCAGTGCTGAGTGCCACCCTGCTGTCCCCAGGCATGGAGAATGATGACAGTGCTGTGCAGTACGCCATCGGCCGCTCGGACACCGTGGCGCCGGGCACCGGCATCGACCTGGAGTTCGATGCTGACGTGCAGACCATGTCCCCTGAGGCCTCCGAGTACGAGACCTGCTACGTGACATCCCACAAGGGACCCTGCCGCGTGGCCACCTACAGCAGGGACGGGCAGCTGATAGCCACGGGCTCGGCCGATGCCTCCATCAAAATCCTGGACACCGAGAGGATGCTGGCCAAGAGCGCCATGCCCATCGAGGTGAGGGGTTGTAACCACGCTGGGAATTGTGTCTGTGCCATGCCCATCCAGGTGAGGGGTTGTACCACACTGGGAACTGTGTCTGTGCCATGCCCATCGAGGTGAGGGGTTGTACCACACTGGGAACTGTGTCTGTGCCATGCCCATTGAGGTGAGGGGTTGTACCACGCTGGGAATTGTGTCTGTGCCATGCCCATCGAGGTGAGGGGTTGTACCACACTGGGAACTGTGTCTGTGCCATGCCCATTGAGGTGAGGGGTTGTACCACACTGGGAATTGTGTCTGTGCCATGCCCATCGAGGTGAGGGGTTGTAACCACGCTGGGAATTGTGTCCGTGCCATGCCCATCGAGGTGAGGGGTTGTACCACACTGGGAATTGTGTCTGTGCCATGCCCATTGAGAAAAGGGGTTGTAACCACACTGGGAATTGTGTCTGTGCCATGCCCATCGAGGTGAGGGGTTGTACCACGCTGGGAATTGTGTCTGTGCCATGGCCATCGAGGTGAGGGGTTGTACCACGCTGGGAATTGTGTCTGTGCCCTGCCCATCGAGGTGAGGGGTTGTATACCATGCTGGGAATTGTTGTCTGTGCCATGTCCATTGAGATAATGAATTGTAATCAATTGAAATCCTGTCCATGCCATGCCCATTGGGATAATGGTTTCTCATCGCTCTGGGAATCCTGTCCATGCTATGCCCATTGGGATAACGAATTGGAATCCCATCCATGCTATGCCCATTGGGATAATGGATTGTAATCAATTGAAATCCTGTCCATGCCATGCCTATTGGGATAATGGTTTGTAACCACTCTGGGAATTCTCTCCATTTCATATCTGTGCCTTGTGGCTGCCTCAGTGGGTTGGACTAAATACCTGTCTCAACATATTCCCTACTCCAGCAGCTGCTCATAAAGTCCCTTTGAAGGAAGAGGAACCAGGGCAAGGACACTGGCAGCAGGGAGAGAACTGAGCTTCTGCTGGGTGCTGATGGTGGCTGTAATGTCTGAGCACGGTTCATGTAAAACCCACTCGTGGCCTTGCAGCCCCCCTGGCCACCTGTGTTTTCACTGGATATTTCAGAACTGTTTCACACATTGATTTGCTTTATCTTTCTCCAAGGCAGTTATCAGGGGGCAATGAAAAGTGGGATTTTTTTGCACAGAGCACACACACCAAATTCTCAGCAGAGAGCTGAAGTTTTGGTGCAGCTTCTCTTGATTCTTCCCAGCAGTCAGTGTTTTGCTTTGGGCTGTTTATGAAGGGGATGTTTTCTTGCACCAGTTCTCTGCTACTGAAGTAGTTTGTCCTTGAGCCAAGTTGTTTTGACCTTCATAAAGACACAGGGATCTTAATTGTTGGCCTATAAAGGGCCTTGAGATAACCAAGGGAGCAGATTGTGTGCCTGTCGTGTCAGAGAGGAGCTGCTGTTCAGCCACTCTGGCAAGCCTAAAACCTACTTTTCCTGTCAAAAACCTGCTTTATTTTCCAAGAGCAGCAACATGTTGAATGTTGTTTGTAGGTCATGATGAATGAGACAGCGCAGCAGAACATGGAGAACCACCCGGTGATCCGGACTCTGTACGATCACGTGGATGAGGTGACGTGTTTGGCTTTCCACCCAACAGAACAGATCCTGGCTTCTGGCTCAAGGGACTACACACTTAAATTGTTTGATTATTCAAAACCTTCTGCCAAAAGAGCCTTCAAGTACATCCAGGTGAGATACTGCTCAGAGCAGGCAAAGCTCAGGTGTCTGAGTGCCGAGGTGGTGTGGGCTCAGCTGTGCCTCAGGTGATCAGGGGCTGCAGGCTCAGCATTGCAGACCTTACAGAGACCTTACACAGAATTAAGGCCTTACACAGTGTCACAATTCTGTGCATCATGGACACTTGTATTTAAGTCTAGGACCTGTCAGCTTTTTATTCATTAGACCAATTCTAATCTGAATTAGCTTGGAAGTCAGTTCTGTTATCTTTGATTTGGAGGAACATTTGGGATTAGGTGGTGGGTTTGGGGGGTGTGATATCCTAAAATAAGGGGGCACTGCAGGCTGCTCTAGGACAAAAACTACACTGCAGCCAGGGGCAGCCTGTCATTTCCATCCTACAGGAAGTGTTTTCCATTTTGTGCTGATAACTCCAGTAAGTTTTTAGCACTTCACCACCACCAGCACCGACCCTTCCAGCTGAGCTTTTTTCCTTCCTCACCCCGCTGTGTGTTTTTAACCCAACAGGAAGCAGAGATGTTACGCTCCATTTCTTTCCACCCTTCTGGGGATTTCATCCTGGTGGGGACCCAGCACCCAACCCTTCGTCTGTACGACATCAACACCTTCCAGTGCTTCGTGTCCTGCAACCCCCAGGACCAGCACACGGACGCCATCTGCTCCGTCAACTACAACGCCAGCGCCAACATGTACGTGACAGGCAGCAAGGATGGCTGCATCAAACTCTGGGATGGGGTCTCCAACCGCTGCATCACCACCTTTGAGAAGGCACACGATGGAGCTGAAGTCTGTTCTGCTATTTTTTCCAAAAATTCCAAGTATATTTTGTCCAGTGGGAAAGACTCTGTGGCTAAGCTCTGGGAGATATCCACTGGTCGGACGCTGGTGAAATACACAGGTATGTAGCAGGTGACGTTCCAGACACCTTCTTTTCCAGGTGCTGAGCTGTGGTAGGGCTGGAAATGCTGTCAGAAAATAATAATTCCTAAAGGCAATGGAGAAACTGCTGCTTTGAGGATAAATTGCCCAGGATTTTAAAAAATATTTCCATTAGACCAATTGCAGAAGAGAAGCTTGAAGCTTCTGTGTGTCAGTGTAAACATATTTTAGTCTGAGTAGATTTTGGAGAATTTTCTGACATCATTACTCACTCCATTGTTCTGGAGGGAAGTTATCACTGAACTGGGGAAAAGTAAGAAGAAACACTGAAGCTATTTCAGGGCACTCGATTTAACCATTAACTCTGTGGCTCTATAGCCATGGTAATGCTCTGAAGTGTACCTGCAGCTGGTTTGATCCCATTTCTGTGTATTTTTTTCCCAAGGATGCAGTTGTGTGCAAGGTACTCTGACAGTGCTATGCTTGGATCTCAGCAGGATTTAGGGAATAATGAAGGCTGTGGAAGCTTTGCATGTGGCAACAGCTGTGTGAGAGGCTTTGGGGTCAAGCACTGATGTGCTTAAGCAATAGGAGCACAAAAGATGCTGGAAATGGTGTGTGTTGGGGTTTGCAGGTCCCTGTTTGCAGTCCAGCTCTGCTGGGAGCAGCCAGCAGGGAGCAGCACCTTCCCGGGAAACCCTGCAGGATCCCAGGGAGGGTCTGTGGGAAACACGCTTGATCTGAGGGTACGGCCAAGGCAGCTCACACTGCATGTGCTGTGTGAGAAACACGCTGAAAAGTCCTCAAGGATCATCAGACTCTGTGGGCTCTCCTCTCCTTGGTCACAGCTGAAAGCCTCATGCAAAAATATCAGGCAGAAGTAGTCTTAGGTAAAGGATTGGACATGGGACAGTTGGAGTAGGTATTCCTTCTGTTCCCTAAGGAATTTTAGCGTGTATTCATGGACAGCAGGAGGAATTTCCCCATGGAAAGGGTGGTCAGGGGCTGCCCAGGGAGGTTTGGAGGCATCCAAGGAACATCTGGAGGTGGCACTCAGTGCTCAAGTGACAAGGTGGGGATGGACTCAAATCTTTCTGGTCCTGTGATAAAACTACAAAAGAATATTTGTTAATGCACCACCTGTTGCTTGTGGAAGTGGTAGAACAGCAGAGAAAATTGATAGAAAATTGATGCTTAGGGAAAATGACTCATAGATGTGGTGGTGTTTGCAGGGGTTCCAGGATGAGGGAAGAGATGAGAATCTTGACTCCATGTTTCAGAAGACTGATTTATTATTTTATGATATATTAAAAGACAATGATATATTAAAACTATACTAATAGAACAGAAGAAAGAATTTCATCAGAAAGCTAGCAAGGAATAGAAAGGAATGATGATAAAATCTTGTGGCTCTCAGAGTCTCTGAGACAGCTGGACTGTGATTGGCCATTAATTAAAAACAACCACATGAGACCAATCAAAGATGCACCTGTTGCATTCCACAGCAGCAGATAACCATTGTTTACACTTTGTTTCCGAATGAATAAAGGATAAAGGATTTTTCTAAATGGATAAAGGATTTGTCATAAACCCTGTCTGTGACACGTAGGCATGAACACTTGTAACGCCCCCGTTGTGCTGTTGCGTTCAGGTGCTGGTCTGAGCGGGCGCCAGGTGCACAGGACTCAGGCTGTGTTCAACCACACGGAGGATTACGTGCTGCTGCCCGACGAGAGAACCATCAGCCTGTGCTGCTGGGACTCGCGCACGGCCGAGCGCCGGAACCTGCTGTCCCTGGGCCACAACAGCATCGTGCGCTGCATCGTGCACTCCCCCACCAACCCCGGCTTCATGACCTGCAGCGACGACTACCGAGCCAGGTTCTGGTACAGGAGATCCACCACGGACTGAGGGCGCTCTGCAGGCGGGGATTCTGTCGGATGTGGCAGGAAAATAGCAAATATTGAGACTTTTCACCCCACGCTAATTTTTTTTATTAGTGTGCGCGGTTTAATTTTTGTAAGTCATCTCTAATTGTACTGAAGGGAGGGGGTGGAGAAGAAAATGGTCCTGGCAGGAAGGGCTAAGCTTGTTCCCCTGCCTGTGAATCACACACAAGATAATGGGACTGTGTCCTGCTCAGAAGGAGCCAGTTCTGCTCTGTGTTGTGTCTGTGCAATCCCTCTGAACTCTGGCAGAGAAGAGATCACACAAAGAGCAGCAGAACTTGGTGTAGAAACTTCAACAAAGCCTTAAGCTGCCTTCAGCCACAATTCATTATTTGTAAAGCTCTGGTTTGTATCTTTCAGTCTGGGGTTTTGGTGAATTCTTTGTGGTTTTTGTTTCTTGGCCGAGTAGGCCTACAGTTCTGAGTTGTGCCATAAGAATTCAAACAGGATTTTAAATTGTTTAGATGAATTCAAGAAATGGTCTTCTAGTTCTCATGTTAAAGTCAGACTTCATCTCATCCTCTTCTGAATTTATCTTAACAAGTGGGACCTCAAAATGAATTCCTAATAGTTTTAAGGAATTATCCACATTGCAATTAAAATGTGACAGTGCTGCTGCAAGTGAAAATAATTTTGCCTTAGAGACCTTTAATATCCTCTCAAAGAAAGAAACCTGTGCATCTGAATTTTTGTATGTGTACCTCAGAAATGTCACTGTTTTCATTGACTGAGAAATCTTCATCTATGTCTTACACAGCACTTCAACTACATTCTTTTTAAATTAGTCACAAACCCAGCACCCATTGTTGAGAAACTGTGCTTAAAACTTCTCTAAGTTGGAAAATTCACTACTTATTCTCCCAGAGATCGGCTTGAGCAGAGCCTTAAACTTGTTCTTTTGAGGCCTCCTCGTGCAGAGCTCTTGGGCATCACAGCTGGGAGGCTCCTTTGGTCAGAGCTCAGCACTTGCCTTTGTGAGGGTTTTGAAATGTGAGGTGGTTCTTGCTGCTGGATTAACTTCCATTACACTGAGGAATTGTCAAGGGCTGGTGAGGGTACAGGTTTTGTCTGTATTTAAATAAAGATTGCCTTTTAAAAAGCTCTTTGATACATAAAGAAGGAATTGTATTTGTTTTCTGTATAACAAAGGAGGAATGGTCAAATATGAGAGGCTGGGGCTTGGGGACTTGGCAGTGATGAATTTGTTGAGTTCCACCTGAATCAGGTGCAATTACAGACTCGAGATGTAGAATGTGGGAGATTCTTATTTAAATACTAAAATTTAATTTTCTCTTGAAAAGCTCCCTCTATGCAGAACATTTCTGAGGCTGAATCCTCTTTGCTCCTCCTCTGCCTCTGTGTTCTGACCCTTCAGCAGCAGTGGTGCTGAGGGATGGTGGTGCTGGTGCCTTTTTGCTGGGGAAACAAGGAGAAGCAGAGCTGGGGGCAGGGAAAGGGAAGTCCTGACACAGTCACTGAGGCGTGATGTGGGATGGGTGACAGCAGTGGCTTCTTTAGTTTTGGAGTGCCACCTTTCTCTTACTTCTGCTAAAGCACCTGTCTGTAATTCATGCACTTGTTACTGGTGTTTGGAATCTGCTTTTACAGCCCTCATTTTGTGGTTTATGTGTTAAAGCACCTCTGTGGCTGTGAACTGGGGGAGCTCTCACCTCGAACTTCCGTAGCTCTGGGGGCTTGAACTCACAGTGCAATAGCAAAAAGTTACTTCTTTAACACAAAACCATCCTGCCATTGGCACCCTGCTGCCTTTCCATATCCTGGACATCCTCCTGAGGCCACAAGGTTGTGGGAGAAAGAAGGGCTGGGAAAAACTGAACTAATCCTGTTGAGGGAGAAAATGAAGCCCAGGGTGAAATTCAGTGTGCAAGGCCAGGCTGGATGGGCTCAGAACAACCTGCTCTGCTGGAAGGTGTCCCTGCCCATGGAATGAGGTGGTCCCTAAGGTCCTTTCCAACCCAAAGCATTCCCTGACTCTGGGAACACCTTTCCCTGCGTGCCTTGAATTCCTGACAGGCTCCTGCTTCTCATGCTGTGAGAGCTGAGACTGCCTGGGAAGCCGGGAGGAGCTGGCAGTGCCATCCTGCCCTGCTGGGACTGTGGCAGGGCTGCCTTATCAGGGCTGTGCAGCTCCTCTCTGTGCCACAGCCCCACTCTCACTGCTGCAAAAGAGGAAACAGGAGCAGGGGCAGAGGGCTCACACTTCCCACTGCTGAACTGCGACAAGTTGGTGCAGGAAGACCAAGGAAAATCCCACTTGACGCGGCGTTTTCTTACATTCAGTCACCAAAAGGGCTTTTTTTGGGTTTTATTCTGCCCTCCTGTCATCTTGTGTTGTCTCAGATGCTATCTCACGTGGGAAGCTTGTCTCTCTGCTAGGGGCAGAGCTGTCAGATGGACTTGGCTGAGGGGAGCTCCCCACACGCAGCGCCCGGGCTCAAGGGTCCCCATCCCCCTGGTTCCCTGTGCTGCTCCAAGTGCACAATGACAACCATGGAGAAAAACACAAGGAGCAGCACACCTGCAAAGGTAGGGAAGGGTTTTGGGGTAGGGAAGGGTTTGGTGTTTGAATTCAGTGGGGTTCTTGGTGATGTTGGAGTAGCAGTGATGAGATCCTTCCAGTTCTGGCTCTTCATGGCCAGAGAGACACTGAGGGGCTGGAGCTGTCCAGGGCAGGGAATGGAGCTGGGAAGGGAATGGAGAATCCCTGAGGAGCTGGGAAGGGAATGGAGAATTCCTGAGGAGCTGGGAAGGGAATGGAGAATCCCTGAGGGAGCTGGAAGGGAATGGAGAATTCCTGAAGGGGCTGGGAAGGGAAGGGAATGGAGAATTCCTGAAGGGGCTGGGAAGGGAAGGGAGAATTCCTGAGGAGCTGGGAAGGGAATGGAGAATCCCTGAGGGAGCTGGGAAGGGAATGGAGAATTCCTGAGGAGCTGGGAAGGGAATGGAGAATTCCTGAGGGAGCTGGAAGGAAATGGAGAATTCCTGAAGGGGCTGGGAAGGGAAGGGAATGGAGAATCCCTGAGGGAGCTGGAAGGGAATGGAGAATTCCTGAGGGAGCTGGGAAGGGAATGGAGAATTCCTGAGGGAGCTGGGCAGGGGCTGAGCCTGGAGCAAAGGAGGCTCAGGGGGAACCCTGTGGCTCTGCACAGCTCCTGCCAGGAGGGGACAGGGAACAGGGAACAGGGACAGGAGCAGAGGGAACGGCCTCAGGCTGGGCCAGGGCAGCTCAGGGTGGGCACAGCAGGAATTTCCCCATGGAAAGGGGCTCAGGAACTGGAACTGTCCTGGGAGGAGGTGTTTGGGGTGCCCATCCTGGAGGTGTCCCAGGAATTCCTGGAGGTGGCACTCAGAGCTCTGGGCTGGGGACAAGGTGGGGATCAGGCACAGCTGGGACTCAGTGGTCTCAGAGGTCCCTGCCAAGCTCAGTTCTGTGGCTCTGTGAAGTGTTTGGGTTCCTGTACCTGATGTCCCCTTGTGCTTTTCATGGTGACAAAACCACTGACTGGGAGAAACATCTTCTTGGTGAGGATAAAGCAGAATTGTGCTGGAAATAAGCACATTTGTGAAATTATAAAGCTATAATGTCAAGGTTCCACCTCACTGCTGTGCTGCAATGACATTAGAGACACAGATCCTTTCTCTGCCAGCCCTGGTGCCCTCTTGCATGACATAATTTCTTTATGTTACATGCAAACCAGAAAACATTTTGAAACACTCTCTGTTCCTATTTTGAAAGACAGGACCCAGTGTATAAGGTTTGTTACATTTATTTCTGTATCCACATTCCATCTAGATTAATTTTCTATAGATCAGAGGCCCTGCTGCAGCTGTAAGGGTTGGAGAATGCTGAAATCTTGATTCAAAGTCAATGCCTTGCTGTCCTGCGGTCTGCAAGTCCAATAAGTGTACTGGAATTGGGATTTTCATGGTGGATTATGATCTCAGTGTTTACTGTAAACAAACTGCCTCCTGGAAATTTAATACAAAAAGTAGTGGTGGGGAAAAGCTTAGTAGGAGCTCAATGAGTCATTTTTTTTACACTCCAAATTTTCCATCAAGGCTTGTAAAGATTAGGAGGCAACTTTTCACATTGAGTCATCAGTAACTAAGGCAGGGTATTTTTAATCTCTATATAGAAGAATTTTCTATTTCTACATATATTTCCAGTTCTCTTGGGTGGATTGTCAATAAATCAATGTAATGGTAGCAAACTGCCTGTTCTGCTGTGAGCATTTTAGACATGGCCAGAGCCCACCCAGCCAACTTCAGCTGAGTAATAAAACACCAAAATTATTTCTGCAACATCATCGATGAGCTCTTTATTAGCCCCCTACCACCCTGGCAGTACTGTTTATTATAATACTTGAATTATATAAAAATACAAAGGGTTTTTTTTCTACTCTCTGGACTCCTTGAAGTCTCAGCAGCCTTGCTGTGACAGGAAATGCTCTGCAATGATCCCTGTGCCCCAACTATTGCACCTGCAGGGGAAAGCCCCTGTGAGAGGAGCTCAGTGTCAGCTCAGCCAGGGCTGTTGTTTTGTTTGCTTGTTGTTGTTGCGTATCCAGGGGCAGCACAGGAAGCCTTGCAACCTCAAACCCCTCTGAGCTCCTGCAGTGCCACAGCTTTGGCTGAGGGAAAATGGGAGAGTCTTTGCATGTGCTCCAAGTGGATTTGGAGTTTTTCTCCCCTAAAATGCCCCGTTCACATCTCCCCTCCTCACCCACAAACACGGGCGTGGGGGTGACAGAGAATCTGAGCCCAGGTGAGAGAGAGCTCCCCTGCCCAGCCCTGGCACCTGGGAGGAGATGGAGCTGCTGGAGAGGGTCCAGAGGGGGCTCCAGGATGGGCAGAGGGATGGAGCAGAGCTGGGATTGTTCACCTGCACAGGAGAAGCTCTGGGGTGAGCTCAGTGCGGCCTGGAGGAGCCAAGAGCAAAGGTGGAGAGAGAGGATTCCAAGGGATGGAGGGACAGCACCCAGGGAATGGCTTCACACTGACACAGAACAGGTTTGGGTTGGGTATTAGGGAAAAATCCCTCCCTGTGAGGGTGGGCAGGCCCTGGCACAGGAATTGCCAGAGCAGCTGGGGCTGCCCCTGGATCCTGGCAGGGCCCAGGCCAGGCTGGACAGGGCTGGGAGCACCTGGGGCAGTGGGAGGTGTCCCTGCCATGGCAGGGATTCCCTCTGGGGCTCACTCATGGGAACATTTCATTCTATTTGAAAGTAGTTCTGTGGCCACAAGCTGTGGGTTTGTAACTGATACTACCCCATCATTTCAAATGCTGGAGCACCTGAAAAACTCCAGGGCATGAAGTGTCTGAAGGGGTCAAACTGCTGCTCCTGATGTTTAAAAAATAAAAAAGAAAGAAGAGAAAAACCACAAAGGCATTGAAATGGGCTGGTTTGTGCCAGGAACTCTTTCTCCTCTGGACAGCAGCTGGTTTGCTCCCAGCCCAGAGGTGTAGATTTGGTTGATGAAGCTTTTCAATTCAGCATTTTCTATTCAAGACATAAAAGTCTTTTCTAGCTACAGGATTGTGGCTTTGGGAGCCAGTGTCTAATTTAATCTTGAAGCTACTGTGGAAAGAGGAAGGAAGAGGCTTTTACCAGAGAAAAGCCAACGTGTACAAAGGCAAAACCAGTAAAAATTTGCCAACCCCCAAGATATCCTGAGTCCAAAGTGGTAAAACCTGTGCACCAGCACGACCAGGACTCAGCTGTTGCCAAGAAAATAGCAACCAGTAATAATTTTAAACAATATTATACCTTAATAATATTTAAGGATTTTTTAAACAATCCAAGAAACAAAACCCTTCAGCTGCAGATCATGTTTAGCTTTCCTCCTTGGGTTTTCTGCCTCTGCAGGGGGAGGTGGTTTTGCAGGGGATTTATAACCACAAAGGGGATCTGTTCAGTTTTCTAAAGACTGATTAGAAGTGTATCAAAACTCACACCACTTTGAAGTTAAAAAAAACAAACAAAAAAAACCTAAACAAACAAAGAGCCAAGCACAACAAACCAGAAGTAAAAAATGCTGCAGCAGAAACGCTTCCAAATGCAGCCCTTTCCTGGTGCAGCCCTGCTGGCCCGGGTTTTGTGCTCAGAGAGGGCAGGCCCTCCCTGCAGGGCAGTCTGTGTGTCCTGCACATCACCAGCTGCAGCCAGGGGCTCCCTGGGGACAGTTCTGCCACGTAATGAGCTCCCCCCATTCCCAGAGCTGCTTTCCTGGGGCTCCCAGCGAGCAGGAGGCGGCAGAGGCTGAGCTTTCCCTCTCCAGGCTCCCAGCCAGAGCCTCCAGAGCTGCCTGAGCCACCGGCAGGGCTGGGGACATCCTCCTCCTCCTCCTCCTCCTGCTGCTGCTCAGGTGATGGACTAACAGGGAAACACAGCACAATGAAGGTCAGTGTAAGTACTGGGCTCTTTTCTTTCTGCTGCAGTTGATTTAGTGACTTTCCTGATTCCATTTGTAGTGGGCAGAGGGTAAAATCTGCATCTGGTGGGGTCTCTTTGCAATGTGTGTGTTCAGCTGATTTGCACATCACCAACAGAGCATGTGGTCTGAATTTTTTGAAATACAATCCAAATTAACAGTGTCTCAAGAGCACCAGTGTGGCAGAGGAGGGTGAGGGTTTGTTCTGTGTACATTGAGTAATGACAAGTTTATTAGAAATGATCATGAGTGACTCAGACTGGTCACTTCCACATTCCCTTGGAAAGAAAAAACGAGGTTATGAGTTGAGCAGTGTATTACCTCAAAAGAGATGATGGTTTTGCATTGACTCCTAGAAAATGGGTAATGGAAATGTCTCAAGAATTGAGGTCACTGTGTGATGAGCAAAATGCCAAGTAATTTCAGTCTGAACTCTGTGAGCCTGGGAAAGCCTTTGCACTGGAGGGTAAGGACTGGCCACATCCTGCAGAGCTGCTGTGGCTCTCATTTTTGGGAAATGCTCTTTTCTCCTGGCGTGGGGGCATGAGTGATGGATCAAACCCATTTTGCAGTAGTTTGTGCCTGGTTTTGCCCAGCCCAGGCTGGGCTTTGTGCAGAGCAGAGCTGGGGCTGTGACAAGGGGTGGCTCAGCTGGGCAGGGCAGGGCTGGGCTGTCACCATGTGTCCCCTGCTAATGACAGCCAGGGCCAGAGCCCAGCTGCTGCCCGGACCTGGGGACTCACACCAGGGATTAGCCCAGCTGGAAACCCCTCCCTGCCCAGAGAAATGTGACAATTTCAGTGATACTCACTCAGAAACCATCCACTCCTCAGTTTATTCAATGCATGTCATCCATCTCAGAAACAGGAGCTTTGCAGGGCTGTGCAGGGGGCAGGGTCAGGACTGAAGATTTTGGGGGGTGAGAACAAGATTTGGGGGATGAGGACAGGATTTGGGGATGAGGACAAGATTTGGGGGGTGAGGACAAGGTTTGGGGGGTGAGGATAAGATTTTGGGGGTGAGGACAAGATTTTGGGGATGAGGACAAGATTTGGAGGGTGAGGACAAGATTTTGGGGGGTGAGGACAAGATTTTGGGGGGTGAGGACAAGATTTGGGGGATAAGGACAGGATTTGGGGGATGAGGACAAGATTTTGGGGGGTGAGGACAAGATTTTGGGGGGTGAGGACAGGATTTGGAGGGTGAGGACAAGATTTGGGGGGGTGAGGACAAGATTTTGGGGATGAAGACAAGATTTAGGGGATGAGGACAAGATTTGGGGGGTGAGGACAAGATTTGGCAGGTGAGGACAAGATTTTGGGGGATAAGGACAGGATTTGGAGGTGAGGACAAGATTTTGGGGGTGAGGACAAGATTTTGGGGGGTGCTCAGTGCAGCCAGAGCCCCAGGCAGCCGCAGCTGTGGGAGTTGTGCTGCTGCTGCTGCTTCTTGGTGGATCAGAAACCCCCACCCTGCCCTCAGCTCTCCACTGCTGCCACAGCAGGGGAAAAGGGCACAGCATGCAGGGACAGCCCCCTGGCACCTCCAGCAGCAGGAATTCCTGAAAATGCACAGTTTTCAATGAAAAATGTCAATTTGCTCCTGGTGAGCTTCCCTGATTCACAGGAGGGTGAGGACCCTGCTCTGGGGAGTGCCCAACTTGTACTCAGCAAGTACAACTTCCTCTCTCTGTAAAGCCACATTTAGAAATAAATGTAGTCTGGTGAAATTAAGATATTAAAAGGTTAAAAAAAAAATCAAAAAAACCCTAAAGTGACTGGGTGCATATGGGAAAAAGACAGGTTTGAGGACCCACACCCCAGGAATGCTCCCACAGGGAGGAACAGTTTATTTTCCCTTGAGCCTGGGCATGAGAGCACTCCTGTACAAATGCTCTGAGTGCGGTGAAACCCTGGCTGCATTTTCCCCTGGTGGGGATTTTAACACACAAAGGATTTGATTGACTTCATTTGTGGAGGAAAGAGAGTTTGGGGGAAGTTAACAGAACTCCAGTTTGTAATTCCCACCTCTGCAGCAGTGCCCTGTGTGAAGCTGCAGGATTTGTAAGCTTGGGGTTTTTTTTAAGTGGTGCTTCTGTATTTGATCAAATTTAGAATTCAAAACCTGTGATCAGCACCTGCTTCCACCCCCACAAAATCAATTAAAGCAATAAAAGCAAGTCCTGATGTTCATTCCCCCTTGAAGCTCACACAAAACTTCTGTATGAGCTGAACAATTATTTTCCAAAATGCACAAACAAAACAAAGAAATGCAGAAGGACCTTCTGCAGGTCACAGGAAATGCTGCACATGCAGGTGGAGAATGATCTGAGCTTTTAAGGTAAATTTTCCTCTTTTTCTGTGGATGTTGATGTGGAATCTCTACAATTACCTGAGCAAAGTTTAAGTGGCTCGGAGTGGTCTGGGGCTGAACAGGGAATTCTCAGGGAGGGCTGTTCCCAGCTAAGGGATGATGGACAATGTTTATTTCTGCAGCTTTGCTGGGAGCTGAAGAGATTAACTGGAAGCTGCTCTGTAAACATGTCAGAGGTGTCTCTGATGTATGAGCAGAACTGTTTAGCAAACACAACCCTCTATCTCTTCCTCCTCAAATATTTTAAGTCCCACTTTCCTGCAGTGAAAGAGCTCACTCATATATTGATGTGCAACATGAGAAAAATTTCTCTCAGTCCACAAAACCTCCCAGGATTAAACTGTATCTTTATTTACATGGTCTCAGTAGGGGTTTTTAGGAAGCAAATTGAAGATAATAAATGAAAAATTATCTTTTTTATCTGAAATGCTGTGAAATAGTGCAGTACTCATTCACATGAAATAATGCAGGGCAGCAAATTGAGATTTCCAAATACAATCTGAGTGGGATGGGGACATAGAGAAATTATTTTGTGAGGCTTGTGGGCAAGATGCTGAAATTATCATGTGCTGTACATCACTGTGTCCACTTGGATTTTTCTAGCAATGTTTGTATATATTTAATAATGATGTTTTTTTCTGTTGCATGAAGATCAGGCTTGGGATAGGAGAGGCATCAGGAGATTTTAGTAACAGTGGGATGTTTCATCCTTAGCATAAATATCTATTGTGTACATAGAGCACAGATGTCACTCTGAGGGTATAAAATTTTACGTTATAGAGCTGGGCACTGATCAGCTTTACTGCCCTTAATTACAATTTCTCCATTAATAAACATGAGGGAGCAGCTTTCATCCCTATGACTCCCAGGGGCTGCCAAGGCTTTGTAGAGGGAGCAGGGCTGGGTAAGGATCTGCAAACAACAAAGATGGGACAAGTCCAGTTTGGAGGGGAATTACTCTGCCCACACCTGAGCCACGCTCCAATAAAGGAGATGCACTTGCAGCAAATGGGAACTTGTGGAGTGAGGCTGTTCCAGGGACCCTGCACTGTCAGTGCCTCCAGGGTGGGACCCCCTGCTCTGCCCTGGGCTGGCTGTGGGCTCTGGGGGTCCCAGTGCCTCGGCAGGGGATGCAGGGGGCACTTTCTGGTCTTTTCCAGGTCTGTGCTCTGTCAGCAGCTTGTTTAAACCCACTCAGGGAGAGCAGAGCCCCAGCACTGCCTCACAAGGTGCTTTTTGTGGGGCTTTTAGGATGTTCTTTGTCTTAGGAGAGGTTTTACAAGGCTGCTGATGGGGATGAGGCAGCAAGCAAAGAAGGAAAATCACTTGGACCTCACCTGTGTCGCTTTAGTGCTTTTTACACGTTGGTTATTTAAGGCCACAACACACAAAGCCCCAGAGAACACTGCCCAGCCAGAGCTGTGCTGGATATCAGGGAAATGCATCCCCCAGTGCCCCCAGCTCAGCCCCTGCTCACTGAGCACCCCGGGGGCTCAGGGGCTGGGAATGCAGCCCCTGTTGAGAGGCAGGGCAGGGATCACAGGAGAGGAGGGGCGATGCCCCCCACACCTCGGGGAGCTGCGGGAGCAGGCAGGGCTGGGCTCTGCCTCACAGCCCTGCAGAGACCCCGAGCATGGCCCTGCAGGCACAGGGGGGGCGAGCACTCACCCCCTGGGCTCCTGCTGGGCTGCTGACATGCCCTGCACCTTCCTGCCATGCCCTGCACCTTCCTGCCATGCCCTGCACCTTGCTGACATGCTCTGCACCTTGCTGACATGCTCTGCACCTTCCTGAGATGCTCTGTACCTTCCTGAGATGCTCTGTACCTTCACATGCCCTGCACCTTCCTGACATGCCCTGCACCTTCCTGAAATAGTCTGCGTTTTGCTGAAATACTCTGCATTTTGCTGAAATGCCCTGCACCTTCCTGAGATGCTCTGTACCTTCCTGAGATGCTCTGTACCTTCACATGCCCTGCACCTTCCTGACATGCCCTGCACCTTCCTGACACGCCCTGCACCTTGCCGAAATGCTTTGCACCTTCCTGAAATAGTCTGCACCTTCCTGACATGCTCTGCACCTTCCTGACATAATCTGCATTTTGCTGAAATGCCCTGCACCTTGCTGACATGTCCTGCACCTTCACATGCCCTGCACCTTCCTGACATACTCTGCACCTTCCTGAAATAGTCTACGTTTTGCTGAAATACTCTGCATTTTGCTGGCATACTCTGCACCTTCCTGAGATGCCCTGCACCTTCCTGAGATGCTCTGCACCTTCCTGAGATGCTCTGCACCTTCCTGAAATGCTCTGTACCTCCCTGACATGCTCTGTACCTCCCTGACATGCTCTGCACCTTGCTGAAATGCCCTGCACCTTTCTGAAATACTGAAATATGACAGGGGATGGCAAAGATGTACTGCTCCACAGTATTGAGGGTTTCTCCTGAAACTTGGAATTTAATTAAGCCCTGCCTTAGCTGGAAAACCTTTGGGGTTTGTTTTTTGTGGTTTTTTTCTTTTTTTCTTTTTTTAATATGTTTTTTTAAGAGCTCCACTGACCCTGCTTGTGTGAGGTTTGACAATCCCTCAGTTCAGTCATGTTCTACAGACTGGGGTTTGGACTTGTCTCCATCACCTCTCAAGTCAAAGTCTTCATTTTTCCCTCCCATCTCTCTGGATGGGATATGAGATGATCCATGAACAGATCTGTTTTTCTAGCTAGGTCAGCTCCCCCAGAGTGCCCTATGATTTAATTGATTCATGAATAATCTCCTGCTTGGCTTGATTTGGGATGATTCTAGAGGTTCCTGGCTTTGTGTTGATCACAGATGTGAGCTCCAGAAATGCAAAATCTGAGCCACAGTGTTCTGCCTCAGCCTGGCCTCGGGCTGGGGCTGCTGGCCCTGGGATATTTGCACATTTTTATTGGTCAAACTCAAGGAATGTGTGCTGTGCCTCGAGCAGGGACCCCTCTGATGGAAAGGTTTGGGTCTCTGGGTATAAAATTAGGCTCAGCAGCACCTTGAAGGTGCTGTTTCCACAGGAAAAGGGAAATGTCAATATTTAGATGCCTTTTAAAACCACAGTGTGAACCAAAGCTTCCTCTCAGCTGTGTGGGTGCACAAAGGAAGGGCAGCCGTGCTGTGTGTGCCCAGCCAGGCTCAGATCCCTTCTCCCATCTCCTGTGAGTGCCTGGAGAAGGCTCTTCATGTGGAAAAGGGGCAGAGTTTTCCTCCTGGGGCAGAAGAAGAGGGTCTCTGTCGCTCAGAAGTGTGTCTGTGCAGCACCCAGCCCAAGGAGCCAGCAGTGTTGATGGATCACCAGGAAAGTTGGCTGTTCTCCTTTATTTGCCAGTGTGGAGCCCAGGCCTGGCCCAGGGGGGATTCCTGACTCCAACCTTTGGCATTGTCCCAGTCCAAAGTGGGCTCCCATGTTCCAGGCAAAGGCCAGGCTGGACCAGGAGGCCAAGGGGGCTGCTGTCCCCCCTGGCAGCTGCCCCTGCCCCACAAAAAGCCATTGTTCATGAAATGCCTGCAGCCAACAGCGGGCCCTTGTCGCCAGCTGAGCTGACAAATTTGAGTTCTTGTGCTGCAGCTTCAGGCCAGCTGCTGCTCCACAGCAAATGCTCTGCACAAAAATACAAGGCATCACGTTTCCTATTTGGGTGCTATCTCCCTGGACATTACTTGCACTTTCTGATAAGAAATTCATGCTGAGGCACAGCCAGTGTTCCCACTGACAGGGGAGCAGACAGTGCATTTTAAAGCTAAAAGCAAAATCTATCTTGTACTGAAAAAAAACCTAAAAATGGCATCCACAGCTTTCTCTACCCTTTGCAAAACTGCCTCGGGTGACTAAAGCTACCTGCTGGCTCTGGCTGCCCCATCCCTGGAAGGCTGGACAGGGCTTGGAGCAACCTGGGACAGAGGAAGGTGTCCCTGCCCATGGCAGGGGTGGGATGAGATGATATTTAAGGTCCCCTCCCACCCCAAGCATGCCATGATTCTGTGATCTTGTAATGAGTAATTATGAGATGAAGAATTCACAGAATGACAATGGGAAAGCCAGCTATTTTTTATATAGAGATCACAGAATAGATCCCTGTTTTTTATATAGGGATCACAGAATAGATCCCATTTTCCTGCCTTACTGCAACACCAAAGTGCCACATTTAACTGTGATGGCAAAGGTGTGCTCTCCAGCTCCACAGTATCGAGGGCTGTCCTGAAGTTGGAATTTAATTAAGTTTAATTAAGCCCTGCCTTAGCTGGAGAACCTTTCGGGTTTGTTTTTTTTGGGTTTTAATCTCTTCTTTCTAAGAGCTCCACTGACCCTGCCTGATGATTTTCCAGTTCAGTGCTGGAGAGAGGCTGTTCAATGAGAAGAGGGGTGGGTGAATCAAACGGAGATCGAGGAGGGGAAAGGATCCCAGCAGGGTGGGAACACCAGGCTGGAAGTGAGGAGCCTGGCATGGCTGTGACAAAGTGACCAAAAGTGACAAAGTGACACGGTGGGTGTGCTTGTGTCCCCAGCACAGCCTGGCCAAGGCTCTCTACGACAACAAGGCGGAGTGCTCGGACGAGCTGGCGTTCCGCAGAGGGGACATCGTGACGGTGCTGGAGCAGCACGTGGCGGGCAGCCAGGGCTGGTGGCACTGCTCCCTGCACGGCCACCATGGCCTGGCCCCCGCCAACCGCCTGCAGCTCCTGCCGCCCTCGGCCGAGCTGCCGGCCGCACACGGCATCTACCAGGTGCCCTCCGTGCCCCCCGTGCCCTCCGTGCCCCCTGTGCCCACGGCCACGGCGCCCTCGGCCACCTACGAGAAGATGGAGGGCTGGGTTCAGCCCCAGCTCGTGTACCAGGTGCCAGCCCTGGCGGCGCAGCTGCTCAGAGAGAGGAACAAGCGCTTCACGCACCAGGTGAGCTCCCAAAACCCAGATGTTGGTGTTAAAACAGAGGCTGGGAGGGGGGAAATAAGGAAGCTGGGATTTTCAGTGGAGTTTGCAGCAGAGGAATGATGGTGTTTAGGAAATTCCCATCAGTTTATAGCAAGGGGTGAGAAATGCTGCTCAGCGAGAGGACCAAGCACTCCACACATGCTCTAAAAAACCCAGATGTTGGCGTTAAAACAATGGCTGGGAGCAGGGAAATAAGGAAGCTGGGATTTTCAGTGGAGTTTGCAGCAGAGGAATGATGGTTTTTAGGAAATTCCCATCAATTTATAGCATGGGTTAAGAAATGCTGTTCAGCGAGAGGAACAAGCACTCCACGCACCAGGTGAGCTCCCAAAACCCAGATGTTGGTGTTAAAACAGTGGCTGGGAGGGGGGAAATAAGGAAGCTGGGATTTTCAGTGGAGTTTGCAGCAGAGGAATGATGGTGTTTAGGAAATTCCCATCAGTTTATAGCAAGGGGTGAGAAATGCTGCTCTGGGTGACAGATGAGAGTCTCCACATTCTGTGCTCCCTCACCTTTCTGGCAGTCTAAAACAGCTGTGAAACAGGGCAGGAAGTAAAGAATATACCATTTGTTTGGGAGAATCTATAAATTATTTACAAAGTTAAAATAACAAGACACAGAACTTTCTCCAGCAGCCATCCAGAGCCCTCTGGGCACATGTGGAGCCTGCATCCATCTGCACAGGAACATGATTCATAAATTTTAAAAGATCACCCTTTGGTGTGTGATTGCTGGGTTTGGTCTGGGTTTTAGTGTCTCCAGCAGCTCAGCAAGCTCAGAATGCTGCTGCCTGTCCCTTGGGCTGTCCCTAGGCTTGCACCAAGCAGCAGACCCTGCCAGACACACAGAAGGACACAAAGTTTTGTGCCCTCAACCAATTTCTCTCCCAACCCGTTTTTGCTGCTGCTGAGATATTGGCCAAGGTGTACAGGAGGAGAGTTGCCACCAGTTCCCCCAGTTAGAGAGGAGAACAAACTGGTTTTCCAGGGTTTCATTACAGCTCCCTGGCCTGGCTCTTCTTTCTCCCAGTTTGACTTTCAAACATACATGGAACATGCAATTTGATTACATCTCACTGGTTTTTAACATCAAGACCTTGTGCTTTCTTCAGGAAAAAAATGAGTGGGCAATGTTTCATAATCAAAGGGGAATAGAGCAGGTGGGGACAGAGTTCAAGTGTGAGGTTTTGTTCAGTTCTGTGAGCTCTCCAGCCTTGGGTGGCTTGTTATTCTGTGTATGGAAATCACATTTGAAATTCTAATTGAGCAAGGAAAAGGAAGAAAATTCAGCTCTATAGTGATTTAGGCTGATTTAATGTTGGTTTGATTTATGGGGCTCATTCAGCCACCTCGCCTCCTGCTGTGTGGAAGGCCAGTCATGGAAACCTCCTTGCTGCTTCCTGCTGGGTGCCAGAAAACAACAAACTCAGGGCATCCCTGGGGACCAGAACCTCCTCTTCAGCTCTGCAGCTGCAGTGCACAGCCATAACTCAAATTCAAACTGAGTACAGCTACAAGAGACTCTTCTGCACTTGCTGTCATTGATTTCCCCATATTCCTGACCCTAAAGGAGACATTGGCAAACTGTATCAGAAACTGGCATCCATTTTCCATGTTGTGCCAGCAAATCAGGTGGAGAGTGTCATCTATTCATTATGTGGATGAATGGTCTGGCAGAGCAGCTCCTTGGCTCTCCCTGCCTCATTTCATGAATTTATCCACCTAGTCTGAGAATGAAAAAGAATGAAGAATGAAAAAGGACTGTCCCAGCCTCTGATGGTTATCCAGAAGCTGAGAGTGGGGCTGCCTGTGGCACAGTGTCCCAGCTGTCCCCACACCAGCTGCACCCTGGTGGTCACAAGCTGTCCCCAAGGCAGGGGAGCTCAGGGAGCACAGAACAATCCAGACCATCTCACAGAGATCCTGTGGCACAGCTGGCAAAGCTCCTGCCATACTCAGCTGTCCTCTGAGCAGCTGGGAAAAGCCACTGTGAGTCTCTGAGGGAGCTGATTGAAGCAGTGAAACGAGAATAAATCCCTCAGAGCTGGGGTGTTTTCACCCCACAGAGAAACCTCCTTCCTTCTGGTTCTACTGCCACTTCCAAAGTGCCAACATGTGATACCCAGTGAGTTTCCTTTCTGCTGGATTCTCAGATTTGTCCATCTGGAAGCAGACCTGGCCTAAGGATGGCTTTTACCTTTTGCCCTTTCACTCAGGGAAGTTGTGCCCGTGTTTGCAAGGAAGATGCTCCTATCCGTGCCTTCCTTCAGGCACAGGTTGCCCAGGATTCCCCATCCCTGGAGGAGTCCCAGGCCACATTGGAGGGGGTTTGGAGCAGGCTGGCACAGTGGAAGATGCTCCTGCCCTCTGCAGAGATGGTCCTTTAGATCCCTCCCAACCCAAACCATTTTGTGGCTCTGTGATTCTCTGTCACAGCACTCAGGGGATTTGTCTTCACTCCTCATTCCCCGCTCCCACATGAGAGCTGAACCAGGCACGGTGAAGCTGCACTCTTCTTCTTCCTCTACCATATTTCCCCTACATTTAGCTGCTGCAGGATTTGCACGATGGGAATCACTCCCTCCAGTTTAAAACCAGTTTAAAATTTAAAATTTCCTGTAATATCTCACCCCAGCAGCGTTTCTGGAGGTCAGTGCTTTGCAAGGGCCCATTTATAAATTAGCTGAGGGCAGCCAGGCTGAAGGCAGGCTGGATGAACAAAATTCCATCTTTTGGTGGTTGATTGTAAAAAAGAAAAGTCCTAACCCAGCATTCATATTTTGTGACATTAATTGTCCCACAGATCTGGTCATGGCTGCTCAAATTATGTTTTAATCAAACAGAAGAATCTGACTGCAAAGATGCAATTCCCTGTTTATGAAGCTGGACAGGACATCAAGGTTTAATCCTTTCAAATGAGTCATTTGTTCATAACTACAGAATAATGCTCAGCCTGCACTTTGCTGCTGCTCTGACATTAAATTGGCTTGACCCAATGACTGTGGGCTTGGAGAAGTTGAAATTTCCCCACTTCCTTTTTTAAGTGGTTCTGCTTTTGGGCAGTTTAAAGGTTTAAGTGATAACTGCAGCTGGATTTTCTCCAAATCTTTTCTGCCCTGTGGTTAGTAAGGCAGATTGTCTTTGTGCCAGGTCAGATCTTATCTAAAATGTACCAGAACTGCTGGTAAAGGAGAATTATTTGAGAATAAACATGCTGTTGCCTGTGAGGTCAGTTCCTGTCTCTCACTTTCAGTGAAGAGCTGAAGGTTTTTATCACTTAAGAATGATTACTCCAACAGTGGATTTTCCAGCCGAATGACTTTTCAAAGCTTCCTGCTGATGCAGTTTTGTTATTATTATTATTATTATTATTATTATTATTATTACTATTACTATTACTATTACTATTTTTTCTCCCCTCCAAGCACCTGTTTACCCTGCCCAGAGCCTGCAGGGCTTCAGCCCCCAACATCAGGGCTGAGGTGTACGATGTCCCCTCCTTGCAGCACCGCGGGTCCCCGCTGCCACAGGTGAGTCCTGTCCCTCCCTCCCTGCAGCTGCCCCCCTGCAGCACCTCAGAGCACATCTGCAGGTCACTTCTACTGTCACCCTGTTTGCTTTTTGTCTAATTGGGTAGAAAATCATCTATTTTTAGCTCAAAACCTCAGTTCTCCTGAGTTTCTTAGACATTTAGGGCAACGTGTCCCAAATCTGGTGCGTTTCTAATAAACACTTCAATTTTTTCTGTCAGTAAGGTATTTCTCCATGGATTCTCAGGCAGAGAGGTTGACACTGATACAGAAAATTCAGTAAGACATCAGTAGTGTCACCCTCTCTGCCTTGGAATTATAATAGAAAAAGAAATAGAAAAAATGGAAGTGTACTAGAAATGCACCAGATTTAAGACACGTTGCTCTAAATTTCTAAGAAACTCAGGAGAACTGAGGTTTAGAGCTAAAAACAGATGATTTCCTTCCCAACTTTACAGAAAGCAAATAGGGTGACAGTAGAATTGACCTGTCACCCACTCTGCTGCGGAATCCATGAGGAAATGTGGTGGTGTCATTTGGTGGGGGTGATTTGGGGGTGTTTAGAGAAGAGTCACAAGCCCACGTCCACAAGAAATTAAATGTCACTCCACCACCCTCCTCCTGGGAAAAACACACCCTGGATTTGGTCACATCCCTGTGACGTGTCCTGTTACACAATCCTGTCCCTGGTGCTGTCCCACTCCCCTGGGCTCAGTGAATGTCCCCTGATTTTTTAAGATTTTTCTAAGCCTTCTGATGGTTACATTCTTGTAACAAACTCTCTCACACACTTTATGTAAATAACTCATTGTTTTGCATTCTTTTATGGAGGAGGAGAAATCTGATAGACTCTTGGTTTGTCCAGTGTCATTGGAGAGGTGGCACTGTCACCCTCCAATCCACCGTCACTTTTGGAGATCTGTAAATGTTAGAGTCAGAAAATAAAAAGCCCCTTTTTTACCTTGCAAAGGGCAGCAAGTCTGGGTTGTGTTGTTTTGTGTCCTACAGTGGCAGTCACATTTCCTGCACCTCTGAGGGTGGGACAGGGGCCAGCCCCCAGCCTGTCCTGTCACCTCCCACACCGAGGGGTGAGTGGCACTGGAGCACATCAGGGGCCTCCCCACTCCCTGCTGCTCCCTGGCAGGGCAGGCCTGAGCCCTGTCCATCAATATCCACAGATTCCTGGGTGATCCCTGCTCAGACCAAACCTACTCATGTATGGCCCAAAGCCTTTGGTCCCACTCAAGGCCCCAGTGGGCTCTAGAAAGGATCAAAATAAACCTTTCTTTTTCCTTTTGAGCAGAGTGGTGCCACTCCCCCCAGCACAAGGAAGGTCTCCATGCTGGGCAGATCCACTGAGAGCTTCCAGGCAGAGCAGAAGCAGCTTTACAACACCCCATCCAAGGCAGAAAAAGGAGGAGCTGGCAGCCAGGGCTCACCAGCAGGCAATGTAAGTAAGGCCTGATGGGCACACAATAATCTGTCACTCCTGGCTTGGAGCAGGGACAGGTTTCCCATCTCTTCCCCACTGTTTCTTACACAACAAATGGTCCTGAACGCCCCTTTCCCAGCTTAGACTCCAGCTGTACACACATATATCTGTATCAAGCAAAAATTAAATTTATTGAAGGTGTTTGAGTAGAGTCACTGGTGTCTGTTGATGATTTATTGTTTGAAAGGGTGTGCATGTGAGTGGGGAAAAATCAAGTGTCTACAGATTTCACTGGCTGGGGACTGTGCTGTGGGATCTAATCACCTGTGCTCCAAATATTTTACCTTTTATACATGCAGCTTGTGCATGTTAGAAAACAAAAGATACAGGCAGCCTTTGTGTGGTGCCATTGCATCGACATCAGTGGAGCTGCACACATTTGTGTGCTCTGAGAATTCAGTTCTGCTTCTCATTCTTGTTTAAAAAGATGGTTTATGAACCCTCTGTGCTCTGTTGCAGTTATATGATGTCCCTCCCAAAAGAGAGCTCAATGACTCAGAAATGAAATCTCAGAAGAAGTGCTGGGGCCATTACAACACCTTGCCAAACCCTCGGAAGTCCGAATGGATTTACGACATTCCAGTATCGCCTGAAAACTCCGGCTTCAAACCCGCCCCTCCTGGGCAGCCTGTGGAGAAGCAGGTGCTGTATGACATTCCCCCAGCCAGGTACAAGGCTCCAGCTGAAGCCAAGGCTGGGAATCCCCAGCTGTACGACATCCCACCGGCACAGAGGAAACGAACGCTTCCAGAAATCCCCCTGTACGACGTTCCGCCCTCGCGGGACCTGCTCCTCCTGCCACACAACGGCAGCTCTGGGCTGCCCCCGAGGCTCCTGGCTGCCAAGGCTGAGAGTCAGATCTCTGAGGAGAATGTTTATGATATTCCCAAAGGTTTGCCCAGTGCTGAGCACTCCAAGAGAGAGAAGGAAAACAACAGTGACCAAGCACACGGTGCTTCTCCACAGCTCTCCGTGGATGCCAAGTCAGAGAATGACAGTTTGTGTGTCTCTAGTGTGGACAGCAGAAGCAGCACTCTGTCCTCATCCTCCAGCTCCTCTGCTGAGTCATCTTCTAGGCTGTCACCATCACCAGAGCCTGTCCAAGAAATCAAACTGGAGCTGGAAGCAGCCATCGAGACCCTGACCCAGCTGCAGCACGGCGTGTCCAGCTCCATCGCCAGTTTAATGATCTTTGTGAGCAGCAAGTGGAGATTGCAGGAGCACCTGGAGAAAAGCCTGGAGGAGATCCACAGAGCAGTGGACCACATAAAGGTGTCACTGGGAGAGTTCCTGGCCTTTGCTCAAGCCCTGAAGGGAAACGCCTCCAACCTCACGGATAACAACCTGCAGGCCAGAATTAAAAAACAGCTGGAAATCCTCATGAACTCCTACAAAATATTGACAGAAACAAGGGAAGCTCTCAACAGCTGCAGCTGGTCCCTGGAGGCTTTGGTGCTCAGGAAGCCCCAGAACAACCCTGACGACCTGGATCGCTTCGTTATGGTGGCCAGGACAATTCCAGACGATATCAAGAGGTTTGTGTCCATCATCATCGCCAACGGGAAACTGCTCTTCAGGAAGAGCGAGAAGGAGCAAGAAAAGAAGCCACCAAAAGTGAACCCAGAATGCAAAATGGCAAAACAAATCCCCGTGCCAAGAAGAGTAGAAATTGAGTCACTCCAGAGAAATGCTCCTGAGAAACCCAGCCAAAGCCAGGTCCCTGTGCAGAAACCAGAAGAAAGCTGCAGCAAGGATTGTGATTATGTCCAGTTGCAGGTCAGTGACACTGAGGGTTCCTCTCTGAACTCCTCACCCTTTGCAGGTGTTAGGCTGTTAACTATCAGCACTATTTTACTTTGCACTGCCACACTCACTTTGCACTACATCCCACTTTCCAGACTTTACATAGATCCAGGATTTTGTGCAGTGCTGGATGGCACGTGTACAATGAGCAGTAATTTTAATCAACAGAGAAAATCAAACATTTTTATCATTCTTGCCAGCTTGAATTCATTTGGGAAGTAGGTTTCAATGGAAGTTAGCAAAACCTTACTTCTCTTTTTTCTCTTCCTGCCACTACATTGTGTTTGGCACGACAAGAGGTGTTCCTTCCTAACTTGGATAGAAATCCAATTTGCATAGAAATGAAACTCTGTGAATTATCACATTTATTTGTTGGAATAATTCTGGATGATTGTAAGAATCTCCTTAGAATCACTAAAGTATCTACTAAGAATATCTCCCTTAGTTTCCCAAAGACATGCTGATTGTCCTTAAAATTTAGGGAATGTTACATTGAAATGTAACATTCTGAGACTGAAATGTTGGTTTCAGTCTCAGATCTTGCAGGATCATTTTTAGGAGGAGAAAACCTACAGCTCCTTCTAATAAATCCCCCATTTCTATTTGCAACATGAAGGCTGCAGAACAAGTAGTTGTTTCCCCATGAAATCAGAGAAAACCACATTTATATTTAAATACTTTATGTAGTTGTTTCAACTTTGCTTTCATTTTAATTTGTAACAGGCACAGAAAGTCATTTCAGGTAAAGAAGTAGCAAAGAAGAGTACAGAGTCAAACCCAAAGGTATTTCTAACTTTGAAAATATTATTTATAAGGGTTTTTAGTCCCTAATTTCTGTGCTTGATAAAACTCAGAGTAATTTGCATTCAGACACACATCTCTATACATATTTGCTTCTCAGAGATCATTTTCCCAGAATTACTGCTGAAAACCTGTGAAGAACACTTATTTTCCTCAATCAAACAACTCCAGTTTAGAGTCATACAGTTTATTTTATTGCCTTTCAGCATCATTTGAGAAAAGGCTGTGAGAATCAGTATTTCAAAGTATCTCATCATGCACTGGCACAAAACTGACTCTTGTTTTGTGCATTTTAATCATTCATAACCCCGATTAAGTCCATTAAAGATCAATGTTTTGTATTATTTGAAAGCTTCAAGGACAGAGTGTGTAAAGGATTGATATTCAGCTGCAGCACTTTGTGTGCTATCCAATATTAAAACTGCATTTAAAAAGCAATCAGGAGAATTTCCAACACTTTATGGAAAGAGAAATTACTGTAAAGGCTCCAGGGTGTGGCGATTTGGAGACCACAAAAATTCCGGGTAGAGCAACCAAAGAAACAACCAGCGTGTGACACCGGGCTGAATCTATTTCTGTTTTAACCTTTCCTCCAGGTCTTGCCATGTGCAAAAAAGACTGAAAATGCCAGCAGGCAGGAGCCTGCCAGGAAAATCCCCCTCCCTGAGCACTGCAGGCTGTGCTTCGCCGCCCTGCACAAGGCCCTGGGCGTGTTCAGCGCCAGCCTCAGCAGCCAGCAGCCCCCCGAAATCTTCATCTCCCACAGCAAACTCATCATCATGGTGGGCCAGAGGCTGGTGGATTCCCTGTGCCAGGAGAGCCAGGAGAGGGAGGCCCGGAGCGACATCCTGCACAGCAGCAGCCGCTTCTGCAGCCTGCTCAAGAACCTGGCCCTGGCCACCAAAAGCGCTGCCCTCAAATTCCCCAACGCCGAGGCCAGCAGGGAGCTGCGGGAGCAGGCGGAGCAGCTGGCCCAGTACACCCAGCAGTTCCGGGCCATGATGGACTGAGGGGCCAGGGCTGCTCCTGGGCACGGCTCACACCCTGAGCTTCCACCCTTCAGGGACTCCCTGGGTGCTGCTTCTGGAGAGGATCCCCTCACTCAGAATTCCCACCAGCAACTCCCTGCGTGCTGGTTCTGGGGCAGATCCCCACTCTGAACTCCCACCAGCAATTCCCTGGTAGCAGGTGAAGGTCCCCTCATGCAGAATTCCCACAAGGAATTGCCTGCTAGCAGATGAAGATCCCCCCAGTTGGAATTCCCACCAGGAATTCACTGTGTGCCAGTGCAGGTGAATATCCCCACTAAGAATTCCCTCCAAGAATTCCCTGGTAGCAAGTGAACATCCCCCCACTCAGAATTCCCACCAGGAAGTCCCTGGTAGCAGGTGAAGGTCCCCACTCAGAATTCCCACCAGGAATACCCTGGTTCAGGTGCAGATCCCCTCACTCAGAACTTCCACCAGAAACTCCTTGGGTGCACTGGGTAGCAGGTGAAGATCCCCTCATGCAGAATTCCCACCAGGAATTGCCTGGTAGCAGTTGAAGATCCCCACACTCAGGATTCCCACCAGGAGCTCCCTGGGTTGTCAATGCAGGTGAAGATCTCCCCATTCAGAACTCCCACTCGGAATTCCCTGGGTGCTGGTTCAAGTGAAGATCCCCACACTCAGAATTCCCACCAGGAACTGCCTGGTAGCAGTTGAAGATCCCCACACTCAGAATTCCCACCAGGAATTCCCTAGGTGCCAGTGCAGTTCAAGATCCCCACAGCAGCTGATGCAGAATTAAATCTGCACTTTCTTCTCCACTCTTCACATCCTGCCTGGAAATGTCATTGTCACAGTGGCTGGGTGGGAATGTTTGCTGTGTATTGGAGCAAAAGTTGTTGATCATTGGACTGATTTCTTATTTTTTTTTGTTCTCTATGTATGTCTGATAAATGTATTTTCCTTTTTAATTGTTCTTTCTACTCCTGTAAAGTCTGTCTTTAAATGTAGCTGCACAATGTTCTGTAACTTATCCCAATATCGATTGTTTCCTGAGGACTTTACTCAAAGGTTTTAATTACAGGGTTGTTTTGGGTGTTTTTTTTTTAAACAGCTGCAAAGCTACTTTTTGGTTATAACAAATGCAACACAGTACAAAATCTGGTGAATAGGAAATGCACCAGGCTGGTACCTGAGCACAGAGGGAAACTTTGGGAGAAGTCCTGACTCTGATAAATCCACAGGGAGCACACCACCCTCTGTCACAGCCCGGAGCTCTCAGAGCACTTATCAAGCTGAGAAAAACCCATTTATTTCTAAATAAATAGTCACTGAAGGTGCAGAGGCTTTGGGCAGCTGGACAGGAGATGTTGTTCCCTGCTGGGGAAGCTCTCAGCGCTCCAGCCCAGCCCTCAGAGCCTCGGCCTGCACAGCTTTTTTACTTTATCCCCCAATTTTCTGGACAGGAACATTTCTGGGTGTGACAGAGACACTGCGGCCTCTCACGGCTACACCCGCGCTAATTGTAGTGCTAATTAATTTATTTTATGGCTGCAAGGCCTGGCCTTTGCTGGGTGTCCACCCTCACAAGGGACAATCACGGTGTGAGCAGCCCCGGGGACCCGCTGCCCCCTCAGCATCGTTCTCCTTGTCACTCCCGTGTTTTCGGGGTGATTTATCGCCGACATGGGTCACTATCATCGCGACATCCCACTCGGAGCAGCGCTCGCATCCCACAGGGAATCCCTGTGGATTAAACTCGCTCCTGTACCACAATGACAGCGCTGAGGGCGGGACGCGCCTCGTCAGCGCCCCCGCCAGCCCGCACCGCCCCGGGAGCGCCTGGTTTGGCCGGAAATCCTCCCAAAATGGGTGTCCCGGGGGATTTCCTCATAAAAATAAAGGATAAACCTAAGGGAAAGGGGCGGGACTAGCGCTGGGAACATCCCCTCCCCCCAGCACTGAGTTGGTACGTTCCGCGCGCCCCCGGTTCTGGCGCGATGGGCTCGCCCGCCCCGCCCCGCCCAGGCGCCAAGGCCACGCCCCCAGCCACCCGTTGCTAAGCAACAGTGACCGCTGCTAAGTGATTGTTGCTAGGCAATGCGTCATCGGAGTGCGCCGGAAATGGTTTGGCGTATCCGGAAGTGCGCGGGAAGGAGAACCCGGAAGCGCCATGGGATGCGATGGCGGCACCATCCCCAAGCGGCACGAGCTGGTCAAGGGGCCCCGCAAAGTCGAGAAGGTCCGGGAGGGATATCCGTGAGGGCTGGGGGGATGCAGGGAGGTGAAAGTCCGGCCCGGGGCCCCTGTGTTAGCGTGGTGCTGGTGGCGGCTCAGGGCGGGGGGGCCCTGTGTGCTGTGGAGGGGGTTGGACGTGAATTATTCAACAAGGCCAAGGGCCGGGAGCTGCACTGAGGTGACACCAGCCCCGGGAGCGCTGCGGGGTGGGGAGGGAATGGAGAATTCCTGAGGGGGCTGGGAAGGGAATGGAGAATTCCTGAGGGAGCTGGGAAGGGAATGGAGAATTTCTGAGGAGCTGGGAAGGGGCTCAGCCTGGAGCAAAGGAGGATCCCCAGGGATCTTTTCCCTCTCTGGAATTCCCTGCCAGGAGAGCTCTGCTCCCAGGGAACAGGGACCGGAGCAGAGGGAACGGCCTCAGGCTGGGCCAGGGCAGCTCAGGGTGGGCACAGCAGGAATTTCCCCATGGAAAGGGGGTCAGGGATTGGAACTGCCCAGGGAGGTGCTGGAGAACTGATGAGAAATTTTACCAAAATCTTTGGCTGAAGTTATTTTATGAATTAACTCGGAATGCACAAAGCAGGTTTGGTAAGAAAGCTGGGGGTTTGAGGAATGCTTCAAGTATGAGCTGATTTTATGCTTAAATAATTCACAGATTTTTTAATTAATGAGTGTTTTTCTCCCTCCAGGTCGACAAAGTTGCTGAGTTGGTGGCCAGGTGGTTCTACTGTGCCCTGAGCCAGGAGAAGCTGCGTCGGCCCATCGTGGCCTGTGAGCTGGGCAGGTGGGAATGCTGCCATGGACTCCTCAGGAGTTATAAAAAAAATTATAAATTCTAAGTACAACATTAAATAATGTTGTAAAAATTAATTAAAATATATTAAAGTAATTTTATATGAAAATATAAAATCTATTAAAAATTTAAATATAAATTCTAAATGCAGAATTAAATAATATATAATTAATTTAAATATATTAAAGTAATTACATATAAAAATATTAAATTCAAATTATAAATATAAAATTGTAGATACAAAACTAAGTAATATAAGATTAAAATATATCAAGATCAAATTTTATGTAGTATATTAAATATTAATTATATAATGTATTATAACATTATAGTAGTATATTAAAATAATTAAATAGAGAAATATATAATCAATGATATAATTTAGTTTAATTGATTAACAATTTATTTATTAATGATCAATTAAACTTATAAAACTATAAATACAAAATTAATTTAAACCTTTAAAATCAAATTTAATGTAGTACATTAAATATTAGTTATATATTATAACATAATATTAATATATTGCAATTATTTAAATATAAAAATATAAAATCAATTAACGTTATAAATATAAAATTATAAATACAAAACATTATGGCAACCCAATATAACCACTGGGATTTTTCTGTTACAGGCTGTACAACAAAGATGCCATCATTGAATATTTGTTGGACAAATCCCCTGATAAAACCCCCATGGAATCTGCATCCCATATCAAGAGCATTAAGGTAAACAGCTTGTGTTTAATGTGAGAAGTTGAAATAAAATGTTAAATTCGTGAGTCATGCTGTAAGTATAGATTAAAGTGTTAAACAACAAAACACAATGGCAAAAATGTTAAGGATTTTTATCGTGGCTCAAAAGTCATGGGGAAAAAAGCTTAAAGTTTCATAGAAATCACAGAATGACCAGGTTGGAAGAGACTTTGCAGATCATTGAGTCCAGCCCAGCCCCAGCACCTCAGCCAGCCCCTGGCACCCAGTGCCACACCCAGGCTTTGTTAAACACACCCAGGGATGGGGACTCCACCACCTCCCCAGGCAGCCATTGCAGAGCTTCATCACCCTTGCTGGAAAAAACCTTTTCCTAATCTCCAACCTGAATTTCCCTTGGCACAGCTCGAGGCTGTGTGCTCTGGTTGTGTCAGTTCCTGGAGAAAGAGCCCAGCCCCAGCTGAGCACAGGCACCTTTCAGGAGCTGTGAGAGTGATGGGGGCAGCCCTGAGTCTCCTTTTCTCCAGGCTGAGCACCCCCAGCTCCCTCAGGGCTTCCTCACAGGGTTTGTGTTCCCAGCCCCTCTCCAGCCCCTCCATGTCCTTCCAAAGTGAGGGGCCAGAACTGGGCCCAGCATTCCAGGTGTGCCCCCAGCAATGCCCAGCACAGGGCAGCAGTGACCTCCCTGCTCCTGACCCAGGTTTGTGTTTTTTCCTTTGCAGAACGTGACAGAGCTGCAGCTGGTGGACAACCCAGCCTGGTGTGGGGACAAGGAGAGCATCAAGGGGGACAAATACGATGACCTGCAGGCTGCACGCTTCATCTGCCCCGTGGTGGGGCTGGAGATGAATGGCAGGCACAGGTCAGGGCTCTGCAAACTGCACACAGGGCAGGGAAACTGCCTGGGAAATGGAAGTCAGGAGCTAACTCAGGGCTGGGGGGAAATATCTGTCTGGCTGTCAGTTTTCAAGCTTGAACTTTCAGAGTTCAAGTGGCTTCTGGGTGTTCTTTCATGGTATATTTAAGGAAAGATAAAAGTTAACCTTTTCTTGAATAAATTAAGATGTGTAATGGAGGAGTAGGGGCAGTGTTGGCAAGGAAAAATTGCCTAAAGGTTATTTGGGGGCTGAAGCACAGGAGATGGGGTGTGCCCTCCCTTGGAGTCACATCAAGCAGTTGGAGTCATGGATTGATTTGGCTTGGGATGGACCTTAAAGCTCTCCAGTGCTACCCCTGACACTGGCCCAGGTGGCTCCAAGCCCTGTCCAGCCTGGCCTTGGGCACTGCCAGGGATGCAGGGGCAGCCACAGCTGCTCTGGGCAAGAATATTCCTGCCCAGTGTCCCATCCAGCCCTGCCCTCTGGCAGGTTGAAGCCATTCCCTGGGTCCTGTCCCTCCAGCCCTTGTCCAAACTCTCTCTCCATCTTTCCTGGGGCTCTTTCAGGCCCTGCAAGGCCCCACTGAGCTCACCCCAAAGCTTCTCCATGTGAACAATCCCAGCTCTCCCAGCCTTTCCTCACGTTCTGTCTCTCCCTGTGTTAGGATCAGACTGGAGATGGATTCTCTGTCCCAACCCTGCAGTAAATCTGTATTTTACTGCTCTGGGCCAGGGGATTTCCTCACAGCCTGGTTTGGGCAGAGCAGCAACTTCTTTATCACCTGAGGGATGAGAAGAGGAGGAGTTCACACCTTAATGGTTGCAAAGAATTTCTTCCTCCAGAGAGGGATTAGCCAGGAGATACTCAAGATAAAAAACCAAAATACCTATTGTGGTTTAATGTAGCCAATATTTTTCATTCATTTTTTACACTCTGCAAATTAATAATAAATTAATTGCCCATTTAACTATGCTGATAGTTTGATTAGGTGCAAGAACTTGTAAAGAAAGAAGGTGGGCTGTGACCTGCCAGCACTGCACAGATCTCTCTTAGTTCTCCAAAAATTATTGTGTGTTATCTTTTCTTGGAAGGTTTTGCTTCCTGAGAAACTGTGGCTGTGTGTTCTCTGAGCGTGCTCTCAAGGAAATTAAAGCAGAAGTTTGTCACAAGGTGAGTTTTTCCAGCTGTGGAAGCAGTTGGGCCATCTGTGTTTTTATACAAGTGCATTTGCTGCTCTAAAAAGGGAGTTTTTAATCTCAGTATGCAAACTAAAATGGAACTGGTGAAAGTTATGTTCTATGATGGCCTCAAGTATTTCTTCATGGCCTTTTTAATTAAAAAAATATTCTAAATAATTATAAAAGTGAGTATTTTTGTTCTCAGAGTTATATTGTGCAGTAAGTACTTTTCCCCCAATATTTGGTACTAATTTCAGTTTTTAAAAGGGTGATTGGTTTGGTTCTGGGAGTTTTGTTTGATGGGTAATTTTTTCTTCCTGAATGCACATGGCTTGTGTTGATCAGTACCTGTTCTGTGGTTAAACTGGCTGTATGTTCAGGTAATGTTTTGTATTTTTGAAGAACATTGGGCATTGCTTTTTTTTGATTTTTGGGTGGGGCCAACTTTGTAGAATTCTCAGCAGTTCTATAAATTATTGTAGAAAATACTGACCTAATTTCACATAGCTGATCTCATTGTACAGGGTTTTTTGTAGCTAAGGACAATGATGAGCAAATACCCTTTTTTCCTATCACTACTTTCATTATCAGCAAGACTGGGCAGTTATTTAATTTCTGTGAACACTCTGATATTGGATAAAATGTGGAGTATATTTATATTAAACAAGACCTGGGAGGGAAACACTTTTGTCTTGGTAAATTGTTGAATATTGTAAGGTTTAATCTCACATTGCTGCTTTCAGTGCTCATTTTGTTCTGTCCTAATGGCTTTGTTTCCTCTTGGCAGATATTCATTTATTTTTAATGAGGTTTTTTTGTTTGCATCTGAATTTTTGTTGATGGATGGGTGTAACCAGAGCATAAAATGCAGGAATGAGGTGTTTTGTCCATTGTTTGGCCAGTCTGATAATTTTACAAAAACCAAATGAATACCACATATTTTCCCTAGCATTTTTTCAGTCAAGAGTATTTAGCATGCAGCTGGAAATTCTTCACAATTTTCAGAATATTCTTCGAGAAATAATTGATATAATATTTAGTGTCTCATCCTCTCCTGGCTGGGTTTTGATGCACAAAGACAATGGTAACCAGCTGAGAGAGCACACTGAGTAAGGTCAAAGAGAGATTTGGCAGATTTTTGGGTGTATTCTGATGCTGTTCTCCTTCAGAATCAAGGAGGGGAGTAGAACTCTTCTGAACAGGTTGCTGTGCTTTGTGGTATCTCACAGTTTGTTCATGTCCAAAGCACTCCTTAGCAGCATTAGAAATTGTGCTTTAATTTGAAAGCTGACCCTCTAAGAAGTTCCTATGGATGTAAAATATGCTACAAGTGGTGTGGGGACAGGACAGAGGTTCTGGGATTGCTGCTGGAAGTCCTGCTGGGGTCACTTTGAAAGTTACATTTAACTTTCAAAAATGTAATCAAAGGTTACATTTAAAATGTACTTTCTTGGATCACTCCAAAGTTTATTTTGGATTTGTTTTCAGAGTCAAGTAAACACAGACTTGAACTAGTGCCCTAAGTATTCAGCTCTGTGCCATATCAAACACTTAACCCCAGGTTTAATTTAGATATGAAGCTTTCTGAAACAGAATTTATGCCCATGCCTGTCAGATCCAGAGCTGGGTGTGCAGCAGTGGTTCCTGGCACCAGGGTCACTTTGGAACTTTCTGCTCCTAGGGCACCAAATGAACAAATATTTACTGAGGTCTGATTGAGCAACTCTTAACATAACAACACAGAATTCATGAAAGCTTTTCACGTGTGTTTCAAGGTGATGTGGTGGTGGTAATCACAATAATGAGTTGAATAATGTTTCTTATTACTTGAAAATTGTGCATTGATGATTTTCCTAAAATTTTGTTTCAAATCCAAAATCCTTTAAGCAAAGAATGTCATGCTGCAAAGATAATTCAAGTGATATCAAAATTGTATTTTCAGAGGCCTTTTTGTGCAGGTTTTTTGCCTGGTTCAATTTCTGCAATAGGAGCCCATGATATACAGTGCCTGGCTATTGAACTTTTCATTTTAATTCAATTTGGAAGTGATGCACAACAATTTTTCTCTGTGGTGGTGCCAGGGGTGAAAGCTGGAGACTGGATTTGCTGCAATGACAGCACTAAGGAACGCTCCTTTCCCATTTTAAAAGACATCATGGAGTGGATAAATGCTGGCAGTGCCCTACAATGCACTGGAGAGGAATGAATGATGAATATTGCTGGGATTAGTGCATGCCAGACACCCATTAGCTTCAGTAATGCTTTGGAGAGAGACTCTCAACAAGCTCAGCATGAACATGTGCCTGGCTTCTATTTTCCTTTGCTTTTTTAGCTTTATTTCCCTCCATAAAAAAAACTATCTCCAGCAATATTTAGCCACAGGATCAGTCCTGGATTATCCATGAAACCCAGCACAGGCCTTTGGGTTGAGTTTGTAAATAAATAGGGACCAGATGGCCTTTCTTTAGGTTAAAGTTCATTTGCAAGAAATGATGTTTCCAATAAACTTGTGTGGGAAAATGAGGATAAAGTTCCAGCAACCTGGGAAAAGTTTGGAACAAGGAACTTTCATGTTCTGTTGTTGGGTTGATTTTTTTTTGGGAATAGGTTCAATCTGTAGCCAGTTTTCTTGTAAAAACTCAGGGATGTTTTGGGTGCATATTGAAGATTGCATTGAAATTGCTCCTTTTACAATTTATTTTTATTTATTTAATGAATTTTTATTAATAATTTGCAGTTTTTTAATCAAGTGTGTTGTCCAGGTGTTACTGCACTTGCTGCAGGCTCTTTGCTTTCCTCAGTCAGGGATGGAAGAATGTTTGAAAAATGGCTTTTTGCTCAGTTTTCCTGTAATCCCTGGCCTCAAATCTTCCCTGTCTCCTTGCCCTAAACTCCTGCAGAGACTCAGAACAGAGACTTGGAGATAAACATGTGCTGCAGGATCCTTCTGTTATTAGGAGCAAAGCCTGGGAAGGGCAGCAGTGGTGTTGCCATGCTACAAAATGAAATTAGGGACGTGGCTGGCCATGGGAAACAAAAACAACCCCTCACCCCCCAGTGGCATGGGCTGTGTCACAAGCTGCTTGTCACTTATGGACAAGCTCTGAAATTTTAGCATCAACTTCATTATTCAAAACATTTCACGAGACATTCAGTGGCCACGACTTTAATTTGTTATTTCTCCGTATTTTATCTTTGTTCAGTCACTGCTTCCATTTTATTATTTTCATGCTTTGGCTGTGAACATGAGGAATATTGATTTTCCAGCTACAGAAGTCACTTAATAGATGATGAACTTCCCCCCTTGATTTCGGGCATTCTTTGGGAACGAACCCATTGCTACCGGAATGAATAAACCCCGTTTATTTACGGATTGTGCTTTACCCTCGTGCACAGCGAGGCTGTGGCTGTAAATATCCACATTTTCTGCTCTTTCCTGCCCAGGAGGATCTGCTGTGAGGGGCTGAGCTCACACATCCAGCTGCATGTTGAAGGGGCTGTGCTCCTGCAGGCGCCAGTGCTGCTCGATGGGCACCTGAGCCTGGCGCAGCACCTTGAGCCGCAGCCGCCGCTCCAGGCACTCCAGGGCCAGGGGGTTCCTGCCAGCCTCAAACTTGTTGGCAAACAGATGAGGGGACTCAATAATCCACTGCAGATCCCCCAGGCCATAAATGCAGATGTCTCTGACGTAATGACCTGCAGGGAGAAATTGGAGAGGTGTGGCAGCAGCGGGAAGATGAACGAAAGCGTTTTTTAAAAAGAGTTTTTCACCTTTGGATTTCTGCATAGAAATGGAGCTGGAGGATAATGCCCCAATGTCCATAAAGACATTGAGAATGTTTATGTTTTACATAAATAGATGTTTGTTACCTCCAGCTGTCTCCCTGCCATGTTGTTGTGCTTAATAA
Organism: Agelaius tricolor; assembly: GCF_023055355.1. Taxonomy (NCBI): domain Eukaryota; kingdom Metazoa; phylum Chordata; class Aves; order Passeriformes; family Icteridae; genus Agelaius; species Agelaius tricolor. The sequence goes on along the minus strand of NW_027269283.1, from coordinate 11,460,624 downwards.
AATCTCGTAGGTGGGCATCAGATGTTCTGAGCTCCTACTGGGATTCCCTGCTCAATCACACCCGGGCTCAGCTTGCACACTTGGGGATTTGAATTATTTCTGCATGCTTTCCATGTGGTCAGCACTATTCTGTCTTATTGTTGTTCAAATTGAAGGGATTCAAGCCAATGTTGATGAAAGTTCCTAACAAACATCCTTGTCAGGTAAAGCCCCTCCACTGAGAAGTGATCAGTCAAATTAGTGCAGTGGTAATTAGGGGTTGAAAGAAGGATTGTCAGTGTATAGATCCTGCAGTCATATCAAAATATATAAAATATGTAACTAATATATTAATATAACATATATATCAAATGGATATATCAATGGATAGTGCAGTAATTTACAGGGTGCCCTGTTTTATTTAATACTTCCAAAATAAATTATATACGACCACTGATGTACATTTAAGAGCTGCTTTAAATAATATGTAATCACCAATTTATGCTCACCAGTGAATGAAATTTAAGTTCATGATCAAAATTCACATTACCTTTGCAGCCTTTGTGTGAGAGCCCTTCTTGATCTTTCCATTTAATGGCTCTTAGGTCTCCTTGCCAGCCTGCATTGGGTGTAGCCCCTGGAGCATCTTTCAAAACAAAAGGCTCTGATAAGATTCTTTTCTACTTATTACAGGGAAAATTTTCACTGCTGGACACTTCTTAACTGCAGTCACATTAAGTATTTATTTGCAGATATTTATGTCATAAGAACAGGTATCATTCTCAGTATCATCACTTTTTAGAATTTCTTTAGAGCAAAAGCTTTCATGCAGCAAAAAACTTTTAACCAGAATTTTTCTAACTCCTGGTGTGCACTGAAGTAGCCATTTCCTGCAATCAAGCTTTGTATCTCAGCCACCAGATACAACTTTTCAAAAGGGCAGCAGCAAAGCTGAAGAAATGACTTCATTTCTGCATTTCAGAGCTGTTCAGCTCCCAGCTCCCAGCCTCTCCCTGCCCTGCTGTGTTTCTTTGTGGCAGAAATGCCCAAGGCTTACCAGGTAAACGATTGAGGGTGACCCAGTAGTGCTCATCAGGGCTGTAGGTGTCCCTGGACCACTCCAGCAGAGCTTTAGCCCGGGCATCGCTCAGTGTGAACTCCACAAAGGCCTTGCTGAGGATGTAATAGGCACTGCCAAAATAGATGGTGAGGTTATGTGGGGGCTGAGCTTTCCTGACCTTTGCTGGGTACACGTAGGGCACTCCAGAGTGCACAAACTCCCTGTAGCTGACCTCTGTCCTGTGCTTCACATGCAGGGGCTGCACTATCCCAGGAGTGATGTTTTTACCATTCCACTTAGTTTTTATATATTCTATGATTTCTTTATTTGTTTTCAGGGGGTAATCTTGACCACACAGATTAATAACATAATTCCACTGAACTTTGGAGTTAACAAGGTCTCTCATGCAATTAATGTCAGCTTGTAATCTTGAAAACCCTGCATAAACAACGTGTTCTCTTTTGGAGGAAATAAAAATATTTTCAAAGCAGTTAACGATGTTCTGTACAGCAGTTTTATAACCTCTGGGTGACTTTTCATCAATGTGGATGCAGTAAATATTCTGAGGCATATAAATAGCTCTTAGCAGCCTCACAAACATTTCCAGCTCCTTGTGAATTGTAATAATGTATGCCAAGGAGAAATTTCCTTCTTCCTCTGACAGTGGTCTGGTGATAAAATGCAGAGTCTTCAGGACTGTGGAGCAGCTGCAGGAAGTCTGAATGCAGCTGAGGGCTTTGGGCTGGTAGGACTTCTGACAGAAGTTTCCAATTTTAGAGGCTGCAGGTTTCCCCACAAAAAGGGCTGAGCAAAGTTCATCGGGGTAAAAACCACACTCTGCTCTTTTGACCCGGGGTTTTTGGTCATCAGACTCGTCATAAAGTGGAACTGTTAGGTAAATGAAGGTGTAGATGCACATACAGCCAGCAACACACACTAAAAATCTTGATTTCTTTGCATGAAGTGGGTTCATCTTTTACTTCCAGCTCCTGTCTTCTTATCATAGTCCAATTAAACATTCAGATCATCTGAAAGGAAAAATGAGACAGAGGGAAAGGAAGCTTTTTATTATTTTAATAGATGCCACATCAGTGCTGCATTTATTCATGTTGGGATTACTACCAGGAGGAACTGTGTGTGCCCACACTGAGTGCACTCAGCCCTGGGAATGCAGAGCCACGAGGCAGGAATTTTGTGATCTCAAAATGCTACAAAAGGACCCAAAATGGCTTTGAATTCTTCACTGCTTGACCAAGGGGTCTCAGCCCCTCAGGTGGGAGATCCCTGTGCCCAGAGGTGAGCCCAGGGAAGAAATGAGCTTTGAGAGCCCAGGAGCAGCTGCTGCTGAGATTTCCTCAAGGCCTGGGAAACTTGAAGTTCTGCCAGAGGATCAGAATTCAGTAAATTAAATCAACAGAAAATTTATTAAATAAACAGAAGGAAGAGGCTAAAACGTAATCCACGAAATACACTGGGTTTTATCCTTATAAAGTCAGCTCATGTTTCTGACTTGGAGATTTTTATTTTTTTTTTTCCTCTGACATCTTTGTATTTGAGCTTTGGAAAACTGAACAAGGGGACAAGACTCATTTCTTCTTTTTGGTATTTGTGCATACCCTGAGATAAGGACACAATGCCAGTATTGGCATTCTGAGATAACCAATTTACAGCAGTATTTGCACAGGAATTTTTCCATTGTGGTTTTTTCCTTACCTTTGCCTTGTTGAACAGTCAGAAGAATGAGAGTGCAGCAGTCCTGAATCCCACAGCAGTTACATGAAGTCTTTATCCTTGAAGCACAAAATTCTAGAGAAAAACACCAAGGAGAAGGTCCATCAACTCCCATTGAGCTCAATAGTTAATTTTTTAAAAGATTTAAAATTTATTTTAAAGGTAATTAATTTTCTCTTCTTTCATCCAATGATTTTTTTAAACAAAATTTGCATTGAAATATTTTACATTTTGCAGCTATCAAAATCATGAAGTATTTAGCTTCACACAGAAACATAGAAAAATAGATTTTTATAAAGGTAGTTTCATTAGAAGAATGTTGCTGTGGTTAGAAGGCTCGAGGTTTTCATTAGGAAGAAGTGCAAAATACTTTTTTTTATAAAAAAATCAGTATCTCCCTTATATATAAAGAGGGCATTGTAGTTAAAACAGCAACGAGACATGAAATTCAAAAAGCATCAAGAAAACAAATGGAAACGAGGGAAGGGATCCTCCACATTCCCACATTTTTAAGATCTTGTTAGGCTGTTGGGAAAGAATGTATTTATCTTTTGGTCCTCACTGGCATGCACTGGATTTCATGCTGGAATGGTGCCTCCTTCCCAGTGACATTCCAGAAAGCAGAGCTGCCTCTTAGGTGCAGGGCTCCTCCATTTTCCTGGGATGCTCTTGAGGCAGCTCAAAGAAAAACAGGAGGCAGTCAGCTCCCAGGAGAGGATTTTTGCCTTGGAGCTCCTCAGGGATCCATTTACTGGGTAAACAACCTTGATGGGAGCCTTCCATCCATCCCAGCAAAAAGCTGCAGCAAATCAAGCCCGTGGATGCTGTGCAGAAAGCAGGAGAGCAGGGATGCCACTGCAAGGGGAAAAGCAGGATTTCTGCATTAAAAATGACATTAAATCCATTAATTTCATTTTCACAGAATCCTCTCTGTGCCAGAGCCCAGAGGGGTTTCTGTGAGGACCATGATGTACAAACCCAGGGGCTGGATCTGGGGAAACACTGATTTCTGTGGAGCCCTAATTACCCTAATTACACAATACTACTTAAACTTATGAAGAAAAAGGTGAAGAACAAGAACTAGCTTTTGCTCTAAATCTTCTATTTTGCCTTATACACATATTACTATATTCTAAAACTTTAAATTTTAAGTTTTCCACTATGTGATATTACACACTTCTATTCAAACTACACACTTAGAATCTCAGCTCTATTATTTAATTTTGGGAGCTTTTTTTTTTTTTTGCTTCAGGTTAAATGTAGTGTTCTCTTGGGGGTTAGTGTCTGGTAGTACAGAAAGTTTCAGATTCTTAGCAGCTAGGGTTCTAACAGAGCTGGACTTGGAGAAACTCTTTATTCTGAGGGAATAATTGGCAGGAGGAACATTGAGATTCCTCTGCATTAGTGAATGTCATGAGATCTCTGGAGTGTCACAGGGAAGGACATTCTGAATATAAGGATTACACTAACAACAGCAGGCAGCTGTAAAAATATTTAGGATTTTATACCTGATGAAATATAAAACAACACCAAGATTGTGGGTTCATCACTGTACAGATCATTTACTTGGGGGTTGAACTCAGTGATCCTTGTCCCTTCCAACTTGGAATATTCTCTGAACCTGGCCAGAATGAGGGTGCTTGGCAGGTTTTTTTCCTTAAATACATTCTGGACAGGTTGCAAAGTGTAATTGCAGGGAGTCAAGCTGTAAGCTGCTTGTTTCATACCCCTGAATTTTTATTACCCTTCAAGTAATAGCTTCTGGGGCTGTTTCAGGCTGTTAAGTGCTTACCATGGATTTTTTCCTACTGGACTGTGTGACATCTAAAAACTGTATTTTTATGGCAGCATAAAAGTACACAAACAGCCCAATAATCAGGTAAGAGGCAGCAATTCCTCTCCAGTGTTAATATGTTTATGGGGAATTGCAAGAACATTTGACATCTTTCAGCCCTGGGAGGATATTATGGAATGAAAGCTTCTTGGTACCAGACTTAGAGCTGGAATTGCAGCTGTCAGTGCCACTGGATATGAAATTTGTTGTTTAGCAGGATACTCTCAGCCCTATCTGCTGGAAGGATTTTTATCCCAAATTTCCTGCTGCCCTTGAGGAGCGAGGGATCCCTTTGGGAATGACCACTGTCCATAATGACCCCGCACTGGGACTGTCTTGCCCTTGAGTCTTATTATGTAAGAGTGCCATGACAAGTATTTTCTGTTAGCACAACGTCTCTGAAACTCAGCATTTTTTACCTTTTGCACAGGTTTTCTAAACCTGGAGCTGTATGAATTTTTAAAACTCCTGCGAGTAGCGTGTGACATTCTTGGAATAAAAGAAAAAAAAAAAAAAAAAGCAGGGATTTTCAAGCACCTTTGTGGATGCTTTTAAGGACCTTGCTTAACAGAAAATTGCTGCAGATAAGATACTCCATCTCAATTAACAAAGTAAACTCTAGAGGAAAGGGGAATTATGATGATGCCTGGAAAAAGGCTGTGAAATGTCAGCTCAGCTCATGGAGACCCCATTAGCGCACACGGTGCCTTTTGTGGTAACAACTCCTTTTGCTTTTTGCTGTTTCTCCTGCCACTGCATTTAGGACTGCATCACTGCACCTCGAAACCTTCTGGTTGCTCTGTGCTCTTTGCTTTTGCCTAATATTAAAGTTTAGATCAAGTTTGCTTCATATGACCTTGTAATTTAGTGAGAGAAATGACTTGGGAATGCTTCATCTTCTAATAAAATACTGAAAAAGCATTAAATACTTATTTCAACTTTTTTATAGCTGATTTTTTTTGTTTGAAAGGTATTTATGCAGGCATTAATGTAGACATTTTATAAACAAGGGAAGACTACTTCAGTCCCTAAAAAATGTTAAAATCAGTTATTTTAAATGCTTTTTCCATTGCTTTGTTTTTTGTTTAAAAGGGGGTCAGAACATGGAGTCTGCTTCTGATTTTGAGGTGCATTGAGTATAAACATTTCTCCATCAAACCCAGTTATTTAAATCATTATTAAAAACACTGCGTGATTTGCATACACAGCGAATTTATGAAGTTTTAGTGTTTGTCTTTGCTTTGCTATTTTTCCTCTTTTCCTGTTACCTTTTTTTTCCCCTTGTGTATTTGACCTCACAGTAATTTAAAACAAAAACAATGAAAGCTACTTAAACCCTTAAGTTCTAGAGCTGTAAAAAAATAAGTTGCATAAATACCGTGATTTTTGTAATACAATTAGTACTAATGACCTCCATCCTTCTGTGCATCCATAAAGAAGGAAAGGAAATGTAAAGCTTAGCGCAGTGTTTTCTCAGTAAAATGACCACTTTACATAAGGAAAAAGCAAGAAGCAAGTGATGCAGCCTTACCTGGTCCAGGAGACGGCAGCATAATAATAACAGTAAAAATAATAAAGATGATTTTGGGGCTCATTGTCCTTCAGCAGGGCTGGCGGTGCCGTTAACCATTAACGGAGCGCTCCACATCCCGCAGTGCTGTCCGGGGAACGCTGCTGCCTCCCCGGCCAAACAGCCTGAACGGGGCTGGGGATATTGCCCGGGGCTGGGAATGTTGCCCAGGAGCAGGGAATATTGCCCAGGAGAAGGGAATGTTACCCAGGAGCAGGAACAACGCCGTGTGTGTGCCCCCCAGTCCCACCTGAGCCCCCCGAGCTGCGGCTGCAGCACTGGGAGCACTGGGAGCTGCCGCCTCCTCCTCCTCTTCCTCCTCCTCCTCCTCCTCCCCCTGCCCTTAACTGTTCGCCTGCCGAAACTTTCCGGTTCCAGCAGGCAATTGCTGCTGCCGGGCATTCCCAGTGGCTGGGAGCTGAAAAGAGAATAAATCTCCTTGAAAAGGATCTCTCTTGAAAAGAGAAAGATCTCCTGGAAGCACAGACCTCTCCTGGGAGCAGCAGCTTAGCGGAAGTTAGAAAGAATTAAGGTGTAAGTCAGCGAAAGAATTCAATGTGAGTGCTTCTTATAAATGTAACCCCCTCTGCAAAACGGGGATCAAGCCCTGAGTGGGCCGAAGAGATAAGAAAAAAAGGGTTTGAATGGAATTGCTGGCACTTCTGCAGAACAGGGTCTGGCCCTGGTGGGGAAGGAGATAAGGAGGAGGTTTAAGTGTGACTGCAGTGTCTGAATGCTTCTGTGAGCAAAGGACCAGCCCTGCTGGGCCAGGAAAATAAGAAGAGCTGATACAAAAGGCTAGAAAAACAGATTGGTAATGGATAGGAAACAGAAGGACATAATAGTTATAAATCACAGCTATAAACAGAGTGTAAGTGTTGTAGCAGTAAAGTGAGGTGTCTGTGATAAGTATGTGTGGTAGAGCCGTGTGCCACGTTTGGAACCCTGAGATAAAGAAACCACAAGTTCTGTAAGACCCCAGCCTTTCAAACTCTAAATTTCAGCTAAGCAAACAAACAGACGCCAGAATTGTAAAAGTATAAAAGTCTGTGTGAAATGAACCCCAGGCAGAAAGGCACCAGGAGTTGTTAACCCTACGTGTTCTCTGGTGCAGAAAGGTTTGCTTTACTTTGCAGTGCCTGCTGTGGAGCAGATTGCTTTAAACCATCCTTCACACACACACTGTTTGCTGTTACAGCCTTTTAAAGGTTCTTTAATAAGTGGAAAGTTGAGCTTAAATGTGCTGGGACTGGGAGGAAACATTCTGATGAAAATAGCATGTTGGTCAGAAATAAACAGAGAGAAAACCTCAAAGTAAGTTAAGGCACAGCTGCAGGTGTTACAGGTACAGAATTATCACTGATTTTAAGAGAAACTCTGTAAAATGAGGCTTTTTCTTGAGCTGGTTTTGAAGTAGATGCTGCAGCTCCTGAGTTCACATTCTGTGAATGGGAAATTTCCACTGCTCCCAACTTGTCCTTTGCTCCCTGACCCATTGCATGTCTGGGTTGGGTGACAATCTAAAAAAAAAACATGTTCAGCAAATCTTACACTCCTGAGCTTTTAATGGCTAAACCTCTGGAAAATTCTCTCTCTTAAAACAAGTTTTAGTTAAATGTGGCAAACAAGAATAATCTTTAATACATGAGCTTGTGTGGCTGGGAGATGAACAGTGAGATGATCAATCCTCTTCCTATATGTCCCTGTTTGGAGAGGGACACTCAGGTTGTGGCCATCCATGTCCCATATCCTGGTGGGAATTGTGCATTTCCTGGTAATGGTCATGTTCAGAAGAACTGCAGGAATTCACTGTTAGAATGTGGGAAAGAGCCTTTAGGTTTCTCTGAGGACACCAGGCTGTAACATTGGTGTAAATATTTAGATATGAAAACATATCTGCCTGTTGTTTATGTGTATTACATTAAGACTGGAGTAGTCATGCACAGAACTACATTTTAGATGCTATAAAAAAAATAAATGTGTCCATGTAGCAAGAAATAATGTACAACTCTTCTCTTAGGCAGCTGAAACTGTAAACTCTAGAATTCAGAAAGTCATCTTAAATTAAGAGTTCATTACTACTTTAAATATCCTGTATTTTATATTTTAAGAAAGATAAAAACTATGTCATTTAGGAACGTCCTCTATTCAAGGTGCTAAGAGCTCAGCAGGTACCTTCATATATATTTAAAGGCCCAAGATAAACAAGGCACAGCAGAGGAGACCCTGTGATATCATAAAAGAAACATCTGCCCCAAGACCTTAATTAATCTGCAGGAAGAAACATCTGAATTTGCAGAACTGAAACTTCTTTCTGCTTTTTATCTCATTAAGATGTTTGGAAGGGTATGGTCTCTGACATAATCCAATGTTGTCATGGCAAATTTTTTTTTTTTCAGGGAATGGAAAGAACACTGTCTTCATTTCCTTGTTTCTTGTAAATACTTCTCACTTTTGAACAATTCCGCCTGTGTTTTCCAGATGGGAACCTGAATTTGCTTGCTCTTTTAAAAATGCACCATTTAATGAAATTATTCTGCTGACAAAATATCTTTGAAAAATGCTGTATTAGGAAACCACCCTAGAAAAGAAACTGTGGGGCTTTTATAGAGGAATTTGTGGGGCTTCTTCAGAACCAAGTCAGCTGCCAGCTCCTGCCTCAGAATGAAGACTGAAATTCTTGATTTTGACTTTCAATTTCTTCAATTCTTGATTTGACTTCCAATTTTGACAATCGATTTCTTGATTTTGAACTGAAATTCTTGATTTTTTTCTTCTCCCTCCCAAGTGTGAGATCACACCAGGCTGGGATTTCTCCTGGAGTAGAAATGGAGAAACATGAGCTACTCCCACATTTCCTGGGTGTGACTGATCCCCTTCCTGCCTGCTCTGCCTCTCTCTAAGCCCTGGTTCTCCTCTCAGGCTCAGGTTCATTTTTGAAGCTCAGCACTTGAGCAAAGTCCTGCCCAAATGTCCTTTCATTTGTTTAATTCCTCCTGCAAATACAGGAGTAACCTTTCCAAACCTTCGTTGAGAAAAAGAAGAGTAATGGCAGAGGCAGGATTATCATTTAATCTTGCAGATTAATAGAAAGCTTCTGCATTTAACAAAATAACCAAAAAAAAAAAAACCCAAAACCAACCAACCAACCAAAAAACAAAAACCCAAAACAAACAAACAACCACTCCAAAAAAACCCCCCAAGAAACAAAACAAATAGACAAAAAAAAAAGCAATTTGAGATCTTAGACAAGAAAACATCATGGTCAATGGGCTGGTACATCAAATTATTGCAAATGTGCACAGGAAAACATTTGTGCCTTCAACCATGAAACATGTGGAGGTACACAGAGCACATTACAGCCATTATCCAGATTAATTTATGAAAGTAGTTGGAAACTTGGGAGTGTTTGATAAATCAGATAAGGGTATGGTCTCTGTGATACAATCCAGTGAGGCAGCAAGGTAAGGGTAATGAATTATTCTGCTTTTATGACTCTTTTTTATTCCCACAGTAAAATAAAAATAAACAAAACAAACAAACAAACACCCCCACAAAAAACCCAAACAAAAACCCCCTTCATGTTTTCCTGTCTACCAATTGAAGAGAAAAATTTGCTGTCTGTTCCACATGTAGAGGAATAACACCTTTGCTCCCATCAGCTGCTGTTTCTTATGTCACTAAGGTGAAAGACAAATTCAAGAGCAGAATGGCATCCAGGTCTTAATCAATTGCATTCATTACTAAAAATCTAAATGCATTCATTACTAAAAATCTGAAAGTACTTTTGGGTTTTAGCTGTGGGGTTCAGTAAATTGAGTAGATGCTAATCTGGAATACTTTTAAGTCCATTTGTGCCAGTAAAACAAGGAAACCATGAAAAGAAAATACACAAATAAAAGAATTAGTTCAGAGTATTGTTTATAGAAGACAGAAAAAGAAATATGCAATTTTGTCCTTTCTTTTCTTTCATGAAGTGTGGTGTTCCCTTTCAAGAGGAAGATGTGATTGTCCTTAATGGTAATAAAGAGGATGTGGAAATTCTGAAGAAAAGGATGGAGGAAAGAAGACTTAAAAGTAAATTAGAAAAGGTGAGATTTTTAAGCATTATTTATTATAAAATTGGGAAAATTCTTGTCTGCAAGATTTTAGATTTGCTGATCTTTATAAAGATGGAGGAATTTACTCCCCGATCTGTGCTGTATTTAAACACTACTTTGAAAAGCAATGAGGTTTTTGTATGTATTTGGCCAATAACATCTTGAAGTTGTACATCCTAAACTTTCTCCTGACCAGCAGGAAGTGCCTTGAGCACTCAAAATGGGTAAAATGGAACAATATTTTGTGGTTTTCCTGAAATGAATTCATTCTAGTAATGAGCTACATCATCCCTGTATTTCTTGTGGCAGTTCCTGATGACAGCATCAGTTTTTTGATCTTATAAAATAAGATGGTTTTTATTGGCCTCTGTCAGAAGCAGGATGCTGGGATCTGTGCATTCCTGGGCTGGTGCTGTAAGGGTGTGCAAGCTGATGATGTTTTGTGGTTCTCAGAGTCCTCAGCAATCACTGCTTCCCTTAATTCCCACCATGCTGTTGAGGCCTTTGCATTTTGATGTCTGCCCAGGTAAAATGCAGAGGCAATGAAATCCCTGCAGCTCTGCCCTGTGAGCTGGGAGCTGTTCTGTGCTGCTGAGCTGTCAAATGACACTTCTGCATTTGGGGATTTTGTCAGCACTGCTGTTTTCCCCTGAACTCCCTGGAGGATGCCAAAGCAAGCAAACCTTTAGTGCTGACTCAGTTCAGGGTGCTCTGACTTAGCTGGATCTCAGGAACAGAAATCATAACTCATAAATCTGATGCTTTCGGCCTCTGAGATTTGAGATGGAGGTTTCATCCCTTGATTTTGCCATGCAAATATTTCCCTGGTTTGTTTTCAAGCAAATGCTTGTTTACTTGCTGGGGAGCATATGATTCCTTCTCCTCACAGGGGCTTCATTCATCTGTGCCAGTGCAGCATCACTGGGCCTGGGCAATACATCAAAAAGATGCTTTTCCATAAAAATCCTGCTGGTCTGCTTCCTGTTTTTCATAGTCTCTGCACCTCATGTCTGATGACTTCTGGCATAAGAGTGACAATCTCATGGTGTCTGTTCAGAGGGTTTTTTCTTTTTTTTTTTTCCCTCAGTACCTGGTAGTTAAAAGTTTGGGATAAAAAATAAATTTATAATTTGTTGCTAGACTGTTGCATATCTCAGCAGATGAGTGAGTGGTTGGTTGTGTTGGTTTTCTTTAGAAACAGAGCCCTAACAAAGCACCTGTAGCTTTGGAGCAAGTAATTTTGAATAATCTGGAAGGTGATGCTGCCCACAATTTCTGCCCAGCAAAGTGCCTGAGTGTGCAGGGCAGTTGTGGCTTTAGGGTGACAGCACAAAGGGACACAGTGCCCTGCTCCTGGGGCTCTGTGTGCCCTGGGGCAAGATGCAAATGGGATTTGTTTGGTTAGTGGAGAATTACAGGACAGGATTTGCAAATCTCCCAGCTCAGGTGGTGACCTTGGTGCCCCAGCTGGTCCCTGCAGCTCTGCTGTCCCTGCACACCCGAGGCCTGGCAGCCCCAGTGCCCGTGGCAGCACAACTGGCAGCACAATGTTCCTTCCTTCCTTCCTTCCTTCCTTCCTTCCTTCCTTCCTTCCTTCCTTCCTTCCTTCCTTCCTTCCTTCCTTCCTTCCTTCCTTCCTTCCTTCCTTCCTTCCTTCCTTCCTTCCTTCCTTCCTTCCTTCCTTCCTTCCTTCCTTCCTTCCTTCCTTCCTTCCTTCCTTCCTTCCTTCCTTCCTTCCTTCCTTCCTTCCTTCCTTCCTTCCTTCCTTCCTTCCTTCCTTCCTTCCTTCCTTCCTTCCTTCCTTCCTTCCTTCCTTCCTTCCTTCCTCCCTCCCTCCCTCCCTCCCTCCCTCCCTCCCTCCCTCCCTCCCTCCCTCCCTCCCTTCTTCCCTCCCTCCCTCAGTGGACCTGCTGTGTTTAGGGCAGGAAGCACAAACCCCTTTTCTTTATCCCCATGAGACAAAACATCAGGAAGATGCAGCTGGAACCAGGATAAAAAATGATTCAGTTCCCAGCTGTCACTGTGCCCATACTGAAATCTCTCCAGTCTATATTCTGCATGGTGAATTTATGCATCCATGGAGTTACAAACATCTGGGAAATGACTTTGCTTTGTAAATCCACCCCTAGAAAAGCTGGGAATCCCCTGCACTGGGGTTTTGCAGGTGCCTGAAGGGCAGAATGGATGGGATGAGCTGCCATGGACCTGCCTCCAGCAGAGCCCTGATCCTCTGTCCCCCTCCTGGGGCAGCTTTGCAGCCACATTTCCTGTGGCATTTTTGCCTCTGCTTCACAGCAGGGGTTCTCCTGAGCTTTAGAACAGAATTCAATATATTTATTTTCTTTTGAGTTTGTGCAGCTGTCTTACAACATGTTCACAATTCAGAATGTATCCAGTGAGAATAATGCTTATGACTGTTATAATGCTTCTTTCTTTTTATATAATCAAAGCCAGTAATGGGATTCTTCTTGTTTTTTTCTGTTTCTTAATCTGTACAAACATAAATTAATTTGGAAAATCTGTTGCACAGATGCTTTTTAAAAATTTAGATTAACTGTTTCCATCTTTTCTTCCCAAACAATCCTGCAGCAGAGGGTTCAGTTATTGGCAGGTACCAAGGAGGGATTTTTTTAATGGACTAAACAAAATTGAGTGGATACAAGATTCCAGATTCTTCTGACATTTTTATTGAAAAAAATCTTTATTTATTACAATTAATTGTGTCTTATTAATGTTGTGCAATTTATTGTGCTGCTGGGTGGGTTCTGATGATCATTTAATGAGAATAACACACCCCCCTTTCAAAGTATGCAACCCAAAATACTAAATCCAGACAAATCCAATTTTGTCCTGCATAATTTTCTTTCATGTAACTGCAGGGTTCTCAAGATTTTTACTTTTTCTATGTAGAAATAATACAAAAAATGTGGAAGTAGGAGTTCTACTGGGTAAGAAATAAAAATGTTCTGAATTCAATTGTGTGTCTATCAAATACAAGCTGGGAGTTTTATCTCCTTTCAGTCTGTTACAGATTTCTGCTTGTGTTGTTTCAGAAATCGAAGAAAGGCAAGACTGCAGCAGCAGCTTCTCAACAAGAGCCCTCTGCAGGTAATATTCTCCAAATTCTGTCTCACCTTCTGAGTCTTGAAGCTGTCAGGATTTCATTTTTCTGGTTTTTAAATTTTTTTTTTTTTTTTTTTTTAGATTCTCCAGGTCCTTCAAAAGCTAAGAGTGGAAAGGATTGTGTCAATTCCAGCTCTGGGGAAAACAGGCAGATAATCTTCACCAAAAGTTCAGGTTGGTGGTTAATCCTGATGTGAAAATGGGGCCAGATTTGCTTGTTTATGTCACTCTAGTATTGCTTTAATTTGGGAGCCTGACTTCATGAGATGACAGATTCTTATTTACACACTCATGGGTTTCTTGTGTCTGTTTTCCTGGCTGTGAGGTAGTGGAGGAGAATTTGCAGTTTCCTGATGTCCAGTTGATCAAAAACTATGTTATGGCATTTTACTTGGATGAATTTTGTTAAAAACTCCTGATTATTTAACTCTTAATCCTCTATTTTACCTGATAATTTGCTGTGAGACCTTGGGAACACTGGAATAGAACTTCAGGATGAACTGATGAAATTCCATCAGCAATGCCTGACCTGCCCTCTACTGTCTGCTTTTATACAGGAGAGACTTTTAAAAATATTTCATCCCAGATGATGAGAATTGCTCCTGGATGTTGAGCAACCTCACAATTCTAATAATATTAATGATTTTTTTATTTTCTGAGGGCATAAAAAAAGTACCTTTTGAAACTGTTTCTGTTGGGGTTGCACACACAATTCTGTGCAGATTTGGCATAGCACTCACAAAACTGTGAGGATTTGGGGTTGCACACTCAATTCTGTGAGGATTTAGGGCTGTACACACAGTTTTGTGAGGATTTAGGGTTGCACACACAAGTTTGGGGTTGCACACTCAATTCTGTGAGGATTTAGGGCTGTACACACAGTTCTGTGAGGATTTAGGGCTGCACACACAGTTTTGTGAGGATTTAGGGTTGCACACCCAGTTCCTGGCAGCCCCTGTGCCTCAGTTTGGCTCAGGATGTTGAATTTCTGCATTCATTTCTCTGCACCAGTCTTGGCTTTTTTCAAACACCATCCTCCAACTTGGGAGATGAAATAGTAAAAAAAAATAAAACAAGGATTTTTATGTAGCAGGAGATAAAATAGCCTGAGGAAAATGGTCTCAGGAGCAGAGGATGGGCATTTCCCCCCTGCAGACATCAAATGATGCAGAGTATTGTTGTTGGTCATAGCTTTGCAAAGAATGAAGGGAGCAGAGGGATTCCCCAGGGAAAGGTGTGGCACAAGTTCAGTTTTTGGCATTTGGGAGCTGATTTCCAAACAATGCTGCTGGGGGCTTTCATGTTGCTAAACACCAGAGCTCATCAGCCATTTTTCACTTGGAGGAATAAATGCTGTCAGTTCTGAATTGCAGTGCAAGAGATTTGCAGAATTCCTCTCTCAAGATTTCTAAATCTATTTTGAGTGTGAATTCTAAAAGCTGTTGCATCCAGTTATGGGAAATATTTACGAGAGAGCTGAAAAATGTGTATATTTAAATTTTCAAACATTGTTTTTCATCTTTATTTAACCACCTTTCTCCATTGTAAGCTGTCATGCTCCGTTGTGTTTCTTTTTGCCCTCAGAGAATGGAAACCCATCAGTCCCAGGAAAAGTCAACAAAGCTCCTTGCAGCAGCACCAAGAGATCCATTGCAGACAGCGAGGACAAGTCTGAGGCTTACAAATCTATTTTTACAACTCACAGCTCAGCAAAACGTTCCAAGGAGGAGTGTTCCAACTGGGTTACTCACACAGCTTACTATTTCTGAAACAATGAGGAGCAGCCCTGGCTCCTTCCTCCCCATGGCTCCCTCTGCCCAGCTCTGCTTCTGGCTGCAGTTCCTCTTTGGAAGTTGGTTATAAACCTGGTCATAGCTGGAGAACCTGTGTCAGCTGCAGCTTCTGGTGAATTAGAAGCAGACCAGCAGAATCCATGTTTGTAGCAGCAGATTTCATTCTGAAATGTTGGAATTTTTGCACAAATATTCTCCTTCTCTCCTCCCAGTTGGATGTTATCCTCAGTCCCAGTGTCCTCAGGAGGAGAGGAGAAGTTCCTGCTCTTCTCCTCTGTTGACCTGTGCCACAAAATAATTGTGTAATTACAGCTTTCAGTGTATTACTACAGAATTCAAACCCTCTGTAACTTTATGACAGCAAAAATAGAAATGATGCTTTTTTGGTTTGTCAAGCCAACTGGGCCCTCAGTAGAACTCTGTATTTCTAAAAGCTTCTGCAGATTTTTTCAAATAATTTACCTTTTGACACAGTAGATGAGAGCACAGTCATGAAAATGTTTGTGCAGCATCCTTGTCCATGTTGTTGTAGCCTGTTCCTAACAGCAGAATATTCCCTTGTTAGTGTCTGAATCCCATAATCCCCACATGGAATGACCAGAGGCAAGGCTGGAACTTTTTCACTTTCCTCTCTCCCTCTTTTAAAATTGAAATCTGCTTCTCTAATCTTGGCACAAACGAACCAGATTAGAAATGCAGAAGGTAGGAGGCTTTAAAAACCACTGCATGATGTTACCTTGTTACCTTTGTGTGTGAAAATGATTAATTATCTTTGTAATACCATTTTAAAAGTGTCCCCATTTATAATTGGCAGTAGTTACCTGGAGATTCAAATGCTGTGTTGATATTTGCATAGGTGGTCTCCATGATTCAAACAGCTTGAATGAAACAGGGATTTTATTATTATTTTGATAGCTATAATTAAAAATTGGTTTGCTGTAGAATTTATATGGTGGTAAGAAGTTTTTGTTTCCCAGAGATGTGAGCACATCAAACAGTTTGAGGTTTGCTGGAGCTTCCAGGAAGAATCAGGCACATTTTGTATGCATGGCTGGGGATCAGCTTTGTTCTCCTTGTTCTGTATTCTTTTCATGATGATCCTTTATTATTTGTTGCTTACAGATAATGAAATTTCTGCACTAAAGGTGTCCCATGGTAGGGTTTTTATTTGTAGTTTAATTCTGTTTGACAACACATGTTAAAATCCTATTGGTGTTTTACTTTTCTTCTACTTCCAGCAGTTATAAATCCTAAAGGGAATTATTTAATGCTTTTTGATTCAGTTAATACTTTGCTAAAAATACACAGAGAAACATAATATTCAGTTTACTTCTCATTGTTGTGATAAATCATGCAGTCCAAGCTGTTGGTCCCAGGTTTTCCTGCCCACTGGGCCATAACAGTGACTCCTTTTTGCTTCTGATCTGCTCATCTATTGAAACCAATTCCTGCCTGATTCCTCCTGCACCCCTGGGTCCATCAGCTCGTGCTCTGCCTCTCTGCCAGGGCTGTGTCCAATATTCCACCATCCCCACCTTACACCATTTATGGTTTCTGGAGGTGTTTGCACTGGGGGCTTTTCCTGCCCTTTACACTGGGAAGGAATGTGATAAATTGTTGGCATGTGGAATATGAGATCTGGTTGGAATATGGAAAATTTCTGGCCTGTTCTTGCCCCAGCTGGTGGCAGACAGGAGCCCAGAGTGCCACTGGTGCTGTTGGCAGCCTGGGATGGGCAGCGGGCACTGGAACGTTGACTTGGCAATTTTTAATGGATTCAAGGGAATAGTTTGCTGCAGGATGTTTGCTTTGTTGTGGTTTGCTCTTTGTTGGAGAGGGCAATTTAATTTTCTTTTAATGTAGGTGGATTTGAATGCTGGTGAAAGTTGAAAACTGCAGAAGCCTTAGAATGTGAAATCTGTGTTTTTTGAGATGCCACATGAGTCTCTGGCAGTGCTGCATCCGTGGGGCAGTTCTGGGGAATTCATGGGACAGTTTTGTTTCCATGCTCTTCAAGCCTTGGCCTCTCTTCTGAAAAAAGCTCAAAAAAAAAAAAGATCCAATTAGTGCCAGTTGTATAACTGGGGGCTGATTTTTGGTGTGGAATTTGGGGATTGGATTGAAATGCAGCAGCAAATTCCTTCTCACTCTGGTGGTGAAAGCTGGCCCAGGTGTGCACAAGGGGAAAGTTCTGTGCCCTGAATCAGCATCCTGGAGCTGCCTGGCTGGCATGGGACAGGCTCAGTCCTTTCCACATTGCTGCCTCTGAATCCCAAAACCTGAGGGAGTTCCCACACCCAGCCCATCCTCAGTGGTCAGAGCTGCAGCTTCATTTGTTCTCCAGCTGCCACACCATGAGATCATCACATGCCACTCAAATTGGCCAAAAAAGCTGAAAATTCCCTTCAAAACATGATGCCTGTTGGATTAAAATATTTCTTACTAATGTCCTATTCTTAGCTGAACTGAGCAAACAGAGTTGTCTGTGAGTGTCCTGCCTTTCTGTGAGCCCAGACCCCAGTGCAGTTGGGAGATTCTGCTTCAGATTCAGACCCTGCCAAATAGTTTCTTGGTTGCATTTAAAAATAAAAAGGCTGTTTAGACATTACAATCCACAGAGGGTCTGAAATCAGCGTGTCCTAAGCTGAATACAAATCACAGACAAAAAGGGTTTTGTTGGGAGGGTCACAAATGGAACTGATTACTGCTAGACAGTGTGGATTTCCTTCTGGAGGATGGAGCTGATAGAATTCCTTCCTGACAGCTAGAAATTATAATTGAGTTGGGTTTGTTCTGTGCTTCAAACTTAACCAAGCTTCAGAATGAGTAAGAGGGATGGAATCCAAATCCATCTGCAGCTCTGCCTATAAAGCAGGGTTTTAATCTGAATATCCATCCAAGAGCCCAGATCCTGGGGAGGTGCTGCTGCCAACGTCAGAGCTGTGGCTTTGTCAAGCACTGAACTTTTTGTGGATCCAAGTATCTCTCACAGGTCAGTGACAGAATTCAATTTACAGACTGACCACAGATCTCATTTGGGAAAGAACCAGTTTCATTACGGCTTTGAGTAAAATGAAATTCTCTTTGGAAAATGTTTCCCTGCCAGCTCTTTGTGACACATCCAGCAGAGCCCAGCCTTTGTGTGGGATCTCTGAGAGGTTTTCTCAAAAGTCAGGGGCTCACTGCTGGAGAAACCCCTTCCCCTGGCAGAAGTGTTCAGCTCTGACTGCGCTGCTGCTTTTTCCACCCAGTTTTTCCCTTGTTTCCTCTCATTTGCCTCTTTCTTTCTGCTGCCTTCGGAAATGTCCTCAGTGATGGAGGAGGGCAGGGAACAGGGAATGATGAGGGTGATGATGCTCTGGTTTTTCAGCCCCTTTTGCTCTTATGGAGCTGATCTGCATTTGTCCTGCAGCCAAGACTGGGTAAATTTTCTCCTTCTCCCAGGTCATGTCCTGAATGTGAGGGCAGCTGGAGTCAGGATACACTTGGAGTTTGTCACTCCTCCATCAGCAGGAATTTCCCCATGGAGAGGGGGCTCAGGCCTTGGAACTGCCCAGGGAGGGTTGGGGTGCCCATCCTGGAGGTGTCCCAGGCATTCCTGGAGGTGGCACTGGGTGCTCTGGGCTGGGGACAGGGTGGGGATCAGGCACAGCTGGCACTGGGTGGTCCTGGAGCTCTTTTCCGACCATAATAATTCCATAACTCTATGAAAGGCTGACCTGACTCTAAATTCTATGTTGTTGGCCTAAAATAGAAACAATTTGACAGTGTAAGTTTTCCTAGCAGTCATGAATATCACATTTTTGTGCTATGAGTTTCCTCTTTTTTCTTTTTCTTTTTTTTTTTAATTAAGAGCAATTTCTTTTAATTAAAACTAATTCCAAGGAATGCCTTGGTCTCAGTGATAAGTGAGGTTTGCCCTGTGCTGGCCGGGATGGGTGCAGCTTTCTGCAACTTGCCTACAAAGCTAAAGAAATGCAAAGCAGCTTATTGCTCAATTCTGCTGACTTTAGCAACTGGGGAGGACAAATTAAAAAAAGAAAAAGGAGAATATCTAGTCTCAACCTGGGCATTTAATGGGTCCCAAAATGTGCTGAACTCTTTAGTCTAAATGGGCTCTTTAGTGTGGTGTCAAATAAGTTAAAAAGCGAGGGAGCTTTACAAAGCTGCCTTCATTGTTTAAACTTGTTTCACTCATGTTAAGGCTAATGTACATTTATTCAGACTGACAAAGTGCTGAATTTACACAACAGGGATAGTAATAATTAGGTCAGATACTTTTCAAATGGCAGCAGGGGGGTGGGAATACTTGACTCTTTCATGCTTATGAATGGCAATGATTATTAGCGCTGGCCAGGCCAACCACAATACCTGCAAATAAATGCTCCTCTCAGCCCTGGATCGCCCTGCACGGCCGGTGCCACCTCCCAGCTGCTCCCTGCCTGCCCCAGCTGCTGGGAACACGCCATTCCCAATGGCAGCGCGCGGAATTTTAGTGAGCCCAGAGCTGAACTTTGAATCTGAGCTCCTCTTCACTGCCTGGGACCAATAAATTATATTAACAAAATTGAGAAGTCGGCCATGAAAGCGGCATTGTCTGCTCAGCTGGATGGAGTTGAGCTCTGATCTTTCACTTTAGATTATCCAGTTCTGCACACTGATGGTGCTGCCCTGAACCATTCCCAGCCCAGTGTCCCGGGGCAGGTGAGGTGTCCACGCCTCGCACCTTCCTCAGGTATTTGGTGCTGCTGACTCTTGGGACAGATCCCCGGATTAGTCAGCCCGTGGAACTCATCCAGCACAGCAGGATTTGTTTCTCCAAGAGCTTTTTTTCCCTTGTCTTTCCTAATATTTGAACAGGCGCTGTTGTTTCATTCAGTGCCGCCCAATCTGCTCGCATTTGAATTGCTGTCAGCGGCGGCCGGCCTGGGCTGCTTGGATCTCTTAAACTGCAGCCATTTACTCCCCCATTGAGATTTCAGCTGCCCCAAGCTCATTTGGTTTGCATGTTCCCATTCCTTTAGGAATCATTAAACCGATCCCAGAGCTCTGGTCCCAATGGATGCAGCGGGGAGGCTCCATGGACACCGCCAGCCGGCGCTCCAGTGGGCAAAATTCCCCAAAAAAGCTGGAATTTCACAGAATAGGCCAAGTTTCAGTGCCGCATACACCTTTTCCCCCAGCTCCCTGCGAACGAGCACCTGTAAATGAGTGAGGTGCGCTCCTGGGGATGCGCCTGGGGATGCATCCCGGGCAATGCGGGATCCGCAGCGGGGAGCGGGCGCCTGGAGCATCCCGAAATGCTGTGGAATGCATCGATCCCGAAGGGATGGCTGGGTACGGGGCTGGATTGAGCCTCTGGAAGACTTTTTGGTTTTATTTTGTTTTATTTAAGGAATTTGGAGCCAAAATCAGCCCGCGGGCTGAGGCCGGGCTGCGCTTCCGGTCGGCGGCCACGAGGGGGCGGCAGCGGCTCGGGCACGGCAGCGCCGGGAGCGCCCCGGGACGGAGCGGGGACAGGAGGGGACAGAGGGGACAGAGAGGGGACAGAGGGGGGATAGAGAGGGGATAGAGAGGGGATAGAGGGGACAGGAGGAGACAGAGTGGGACAGGAGGGGATGGAGGGACAGAGAGGGAACGAGGAGAACAGAGGGGGACATGGGGAACAGGGAGGGACAGAGCGGGCACAGCCCAGCGGCCCCTCTGCAGACCCAGAGCCCGGCCCTTCCAAAGGGGCCCGCGGTGCCCGCAGTGCCCAGGCTGGCCGGGCTGTGCATCCCTGCCGGGCTGTGCATCCCCGCCCTGTCCATCCCCATGTCCATCCCTGCCATGTCCATCCCATCCTGTCCATCCCGTCCTGTCCATCCCCGTGTCCATCCCTGTGTCCATCCCCGTGTCCATCCCCATGTCCATCCCCTCCATGTCCATCCCATCCTGTCCATCCCTGTGTCCATCCCCATGTCCATCCCCGTGTCCATCCCCTCCATGTCCATCCCATCCTGTCCATACCTGTGTCCATCCCCATGTCCATCCCCGTGTCCATCCCCATGTTCATCCCATCCTGTCCATCCCCATGTCCATCCCCGTGTCCATCCCATCCTGTCCATCCCCGTGTCCATCCCCTCCATGTCCATCCCGCCCTGTCCATCCCCGTGTCCATCCCATCCTGTCCATCCCTGTGTCCATCCCCGTGTCCATCCCATCCTGTCCATCCCTGTGTCCATCCCCATGTCCATCCCCGTGTCCATCCCCGTGTCCATCCCCATGTCCATCCCCGTGTCCATCCCCGTGTCCATCCCTGTCTCTTTCCAGCCTCGGGCTCCATGGCACGAGTGGCGCTGGGGTCACAACACCCGCGGTGTCTGCAGCTCTGCAGGAGCCACTCTGCTGGGAAAATCTGGGATTTTGGGACAAATCCATCGCCTCTGCTGTCCTTCCCTGCTCTCTGGGCTGTTTATACACAGGATTTTTGTATACACCTCACACCGAGGAGTTCATCCCAGCTGGGACATCAGTGGTGACAAAGAGGTGGCTGCACAGAGGGAGAGGCAGAGCCCGAGCTCTCATGGCACAGCTCCCAAGTGACAACTGCAGGATTCATTTCGCTGCTTCATACACTGATTTTTCAAAGCCAGTCGGTCAGAAAATAAAGTTTGCTACACAGAAAATTCCAGTCTTTCAGAGCTTGTTTCCATCCCAGATCAGAATGAAAAGCACAAACTGCTCCCCCAAGAAATGTTCTGTAAGATGATGATTTGGGAGAGTTGTTCCAGCAATGTTCAAATATTTTCTTAATAAAAACAAGCTACTCAGAGAATTAACATTGCATATATCTTAAAGTTGAAATAAAATCAAACATTTTGCTCTGTCACCTCCTAAAAACAATGTAAATAGCTGCATGTTTAGGATTTAAATCCTATTTTCTGGCATCTCTATTAATTTGAAACATTTTCTCCTTGCAGTGTTTAGTGCTTCACATTTGATTTGGAGAGATCTTGGAGTCAAGTTGGAATTTCAGAAACAAAAGAGGGAAAGAAAAACTTGTCTTCTATTTTAGGGTCCTGCACTACTGGAAATGCAAAAGCTGCAGAGTGAATATTTAATGAGTGCATGAGAATCCAAAAAAGTGTAAAGCAAATGCCATGCAGCAGTCGCCTTGCCTCGTTCAGCATTAAGACATTAAAAATAGATTTACAGATTTCATAATGCGATTGCAACATTCACACAGGTTGGGATTTTTAATTTAACTTTGAACTGGATCATGCAGATTGCAGGGAGACCAGAATGGACTTTATTCTAATGGGAGAATTTGCCTTATGCAGGATTAACATATCAAAGGCAGGGCAGGATTTTGGGAGAAGATGGCACAAGGATCTGGCTGCTGTGGGGTTGGCACCCAGGGGAGCTCTTTCAGGCCATGAATTTGGGTGGCACTTGCTCTGCTCTTGTCACATTCCTTGTGTTCCCACTGGGCTTGGTTCAGGCTGATAAATTGTGCTCCAGTCTTCCCTTGGTGTTTGAGGTCTGGCTAAACAGAGGTGGCACCATCCTGGTTTCAAATCACAACTGAAACATTAAGAAAAGCCATGGGTTGGCACTGCTGGGTGAGTTAATTAGTGCTGGGTGAGTTAATCAGTGCCATCCCCTCCTGATCCCTCCTCACTGGTGCCAGCACACCCTCACTGAGGGGTGGTTGATGATGTTGGCTTCAACATCAGTCTAAAAATTACTGATAGGAAAGAAATTCAAGGCAGGCAGGGATTCCCAGGGTGTGTGTCCCTAGCAGGGCTGCAGAATTTTGGCGGTGCAGTGGGAAGGGTGATGAGCAGAGAGGACAGGGGCAGGTCCTGAGCCCAGGATGGTGCAGGGCATCCCTGCAGCTCTGTTTTCCCTTCTCTGGGTGCTCCCCTTGGGAATGCCCCTGCAGCTGTGCTGGGGATGACTGCTGCCCTTCAAACAGCCCCAACAATGGAATCCTTTGCTGTTCCACTCCAGCAGGCCCAAACCATCCCTCCCCACCCACACACAGAAAGGCAGGAACCCCTCTGAGCCCCCCAAGGGGTCATTTTGTGTCTGTCACACTTCCTGTGCACCCCAGCACGAGGACATCAGATGGCATCACACCCCCTGCCACCCCCCAGGGGAGGATATCCATCAGCCCAGGAGCAGCTTGGTGTGAAAATGTGAAAATCCACCTTTCTGAGCAGAGGCTCTCCTCAACAGCTGAATTCCCAGTGTCACATCAGTGAGTTTTTCCTGGCAGGGTGGAAGAAAACACCCTGCTTCCACTCAGCCCCCAGTGCTGTGGTGAATTCTGCATGCTCTGCAGGGCTGGTGGCGTGTCACCCATGGCACCATCACAGGGCTTATCCCAGTGTCCCAGTCAGAAAATGATCCATAAGAAAACAGCCCAGCAATGGCACGAACAAAAGGAATGAACAAAACTCTGTAATTTTGTCTGAGAACTCTGGAGCCTTCTGGGAAGCATCACACAACCCCCAGCATGGAACATCCCCTCAGCCACAGCGTTGGGCAAGAGCCTTGACCAGAGCAACCATTATTGATTTCAAAACCTCCCAGAGCTGCGTGGCCACAGCAATGCAGGGCAAAACTGGAGCAGTCAGAGCAAAGCAGAGCAGGGCAGGCTTGGCTTGCAGCTCCCAGAGATCCCTTCCTGCAGATACCCACAGCTGCAGAGCTTCCTGCAGGGACTTGCCTTGCCTGGCTTGGAGTGTGGGCATGGGCACACGCAGGGGAGGAATGCTGGCTGCATTGGCAGGGCTGCTGCATCTGCAGAGAATTCCTGCTGGGTTGGGGCTGCTGCATCTGCAGAGAATTCCTGCTGGGTTGGGGCTGCTGCATCTGCAGAGAATTCCTGCTGGGTTGGGGCAGCTGCATCTGCAGAGAATTCCTGCTGGGTTGGGGCTGCTGCATCTGCAGAGAATTCCTGCTGGGTTGGGGCTGCTGCATCTGCAGAGAGTTCCTGCTGGGTTGGGGCTGCTGAGGGAGGGGTGACCAGTTCTGCTCAGCAGCCTGGGCTGGGCATTGGCTGGGAACTGAGTTATTTCCTTCCATCTTCAGAACTGGAACATGAGGTGGTTTGTGAGCTCCCAGTGCTGCTGCCTGGTGAGAGCTGTCCTGAGGATGAGGATGCTGTGTTTTGCCAGAGCTCAAATGAAGCTCTTGCTTTAACACTTGGCCTTTCTTGAAATCTGCACTTTCCAGGCAGCTTCAGCAGCTCAGGGCTTCGTGGGCCCTTTCCAAACAGCCTGTGCATGATAGCAAAGAAAAATAAACTTTTGTTCACTGTGTGCTGCTCCCACACAGGCACTGGGAAGAGGCTGAGGAATCACCAAAGTGGGAGATGCTGAGAGCTGGCCTCTGTTGGCAGCTGGTGAGAAACAGCAAACCCAGCAAATCCCGGCATTTGAGGGGCACAGACGCTGCCCAGAGTGGCCATTTTTTACACCAAAATGTTGGATTTTGGTGGTACAGCAGAACTGCTGAGAAGGAGATTATGCCACATAAGACACCCAAAGTGTCACAGTGGTTTTATGTGCTCTTTTTGCATTATCTCTTTGCCTTGTTTCTTCTAAAGCAGAAATCACCTGCCTGAGGAGTCTGGGCCCTGTCTCAGAGTTGAGATCCATCCACAGTGTTGGGTCAAATTCATGGTAGCATTTGCAACTGTATTTGCTGATTTTATCTGTTCTTCTTTTCAGGTCATCCTGTATTTAATGAGGGGGATTTTTTTCCTGAGATAAAATTTGAGATTTATCTGAAGCAAAGAAGCAAGTGCTTGTGAAATGGGTTCATTCCTCCCCATCAGAGCTGGGTTCAAGACTTAGAGATTATTGAAAGTGTTTTCACTCATTCAGCTTGGAGCATTCCCATGTGATTTTTAACCTCTGAGCATGTTTCCTTTCATCAGCAGGGATTGCAGAAGTCTGCAATGACTTTTTCTCCTTTGGTGCAAAAGTTAAATATGAATTTATGGCGTGATTGCATTGAGATTTCAGAACTGGGCTGCAAAAATCGAAGTTGCTGTGATCTTACCTGCCTGGAGATTACAGACAAATAACACTTGCTAAACACCCCATACCTTGGATGATATATTGAGCTCCAGAGTATTTTTATTAAGCTGCTCTGAAATTATTCCCAAAGGATGCAAACCTCGGCTTAGCTACAACTGCTACCCACAGTCTTTAAAGAACATTCTGAAACCTTTTTGCTAAACAATCTGCTCAGCTGTTACCAGGTTTTACCCAATATTCAAATGACACTTCTTCCTTTTCAACCCTTGCCAAGCTGAGGTTATTAAGAAAGAGATACAAATTAAAAGGATTAAAAATGCAACTCTAATTAAACACATATGAGCAGTTAAAAGTCGGCTCTGCCCTGGTTATCTGGGCACACAGAAATATCACACACAACTTAAAGCAGCCAAAGTCTCCATTAGGAGCTTGCTGAAGGCACCACCAGTGTAATCACACACTGTGCCTCCTCTGCAGCTTCTGCTGGGGAGGTCTTGAGGTGTTTTTTAGAATGAGTCTTAAAATATTTTTTAGAATGAGACGAGTCCTGAAATATTTTTTTGGAATGAGATGCGTCTTGAAATATTTTTTTAGAATGAGATGAGTCCTGAAATATTTTTTAGAATGAGACGAGTCCTGAAATATTTTTTAGAATGAGACGAGTCCTGAAATATTTTTTGCAATGAGATGAGCCATTGCTCTCCCCACTTGCAAAGAAGAAGAGCCGAGGGTGGGAGGAAGGAGAGGAGCATTCTCCCCTCGCATCCTCTGTGGGTTTGAACCCTTTGAGCTCTGGTTGTCCCCAAAAGCTGTGCCAGGGGCTCGGCGTGGGGCTGGCTGCCCTTTCCCAGCAGACCTGGGGTTCCTCCTCAGAAGAATGTGCAAGGAAAACACATCAAGCCACGGTGAATCTGTCCATGACGAAAGTGAGTTGGTATCTCTTAAATAAGTATCCAAACAAGCCCTTGAAGACACATAATCACCAAGCAGCATCTGTGATCACAGCTCGGTGTTTTAAAGGATTAGGGGGGGATTAGGACCGTTTGTAAATTCCTCACCAACCTTTTGTACAGGCAGGATGGAATATTTTTTTAAGGAATTCGCAGACTGTCTGTTAAAAGCCTTTATTCCCCTGATCTGTGCTGGGTGTGGACTGCTTTGGGATTTTTTTGAAAGGTAGCATAACATGGCTCATCAGTCTAGGCTGCATATAAATCCTGCTTTATAAGATTCCTAATAGGTTTCTGCTCCTCATGAAGAGTGGGAAAACCTCCTTGCACTGGAGAATAACAGGTCCTTTCATTCTGCCACTGGTGCTGCTGGTTTAACACCCCCTCCAAGGGAAGGAAATCACCTGGGGGGGAAAGTGAGCAGGGTTTGATCCCCAAGAAGTGTTCCAGAAAAGCCTCTCATGCTCTGGCTCTTGTGGGCCCATCATGATTGGCTTGAACATGCACAGGAAATAATCAGGGTTATCCAGACAGGACTTTCCTGCTTTTTCTGGGAATGGGAGAAGCTGGACAGGGGAGGAGAGGAGCACCCTGCCTCATGCCTGCATCCAGGTGAGGTGAGCTGGCATCATTTGGACATAGTGAGGGTTAGACAGGGATGCTCAGAGCATCCCTTGGGCCAAAGGAATAGGAGAGACTACATTTTAAAAAAATCTGTTTGCTTGAATGGTTCATTTTTCCATATTCCTTTTGGCTGCTGTCATCTTCTCCCCAAAGGGAGAATTCCACCCCGCTGAGGATGGAATTCCTGTGCTGCCCAGCTCTGCCTGTAGCTCCCAGCAAGGTGCAGCAGTCCCTGCCTGTCTGCAGGTGTGCCAAGGACAGGACAACAAAAACAGCCTGCAAAACTGTGAGCTTTCAGCTAATCTTTGTTCTCAAAAAAAAAAAAAAAACAACAGAATGTTCAAAGCTCTGCAAGTGGCATTTCCTCTACAATTTTATCACTTTTTCTTTAGCCAAAAGCTAACCTTGACCATGAAATCTGCTTCTTGTGTATGATCTCCTGCTGCTCTGGAGACACCTCAGAGCTGTGATCCTGGAGGTCTTCAGGGACTGCAGAATATTTCTGGACACCTCCTTTGGTGAGCAAAATCTGCCTTTGACAATTCTGCACCTTCTCATCTGCATTTTCTGATTTCTTCCCTTATTTTGATGCTTTTTACCAAGGTACAACCCGTAAGGAACTGAAAAAAGATAGATAGATAGATAGATAGATAGATAGATATAGACAGATAGCTAGAGATAGAGATTAGATAGATATAGATACATATACACATAAATAGATATAGATAGATAGAGATAGACAGATAGATAGATAGATAGATATAGACAGATAGATAGATAATTAATAGATAATAGATGGAATGTCCAAAGCCAGCTTGGAGGGCCCTGGAGCTGCCTGGTCTGGTGGAAGGTGTCCCTGCCCATGGCAGGGGTGGAATGAGAGGAGCTTTAAGGTCCCTTCTGTGATTCCATGATTTAGAGGGGTCAGGGAGGGTCAGCCTTCTGACCCTTTGCTGCTATCTGAGCTGGAGACTCAGGTAGAAATTGGATTTTTGTTTAAAATCCAAGCACCAGCATCCTCCCTGCCAGGAAAAGAGAGGGATCCCATCCCGTGCCTGTTTGGCAGGCCCTTTGCTCCCTTCTGGCTCTCCTTTGCTTGTATTTAGAGCAGGGCGCGCTTGCCAGGCGCTGAGTGGGGAATTAGGGCACGGGGATGTGAATTTTTGTCGCTGCTTGTCCCTCGGAGGCGGCCCCAGGCCCCAGGGCCGGGCTGAGGAGCTCCAGGAGCTCCGCGTGTCTCTAAGCAGAGGTGCTCGAACACAGCCACGGGGCTCTGCAGGGTCAGCCCCGAGGAAAGGCGGCAATTCACAGCAATTTAATTAACTGTGAAGCCGCTGAAATGCAGTCACCTGCCAGGGAGAGCAGAGCCGGCCCCAGTCAGGTGTGAAATGAGGGAAATGGCCCAGTTTGGAAGCGGAGTGGGTGGAAACCTTCCCCTCAGAAGTGGGCAGGGATCAGCACGCACAGGCCCAGCAGCTGCCCATTATTGCTAATTGCAGCTTCACCTTTTAGCTAGATATTAAAAAATGAGCTAATCCTTGAATATTTAATGTCCTGTTTCCTCATGAGCACGGGGATTAATTGGGAAATGGGAGTAGCTGGGAGAGAGGGGCAGGAGCAGAGCAGCCCTGGGCAGGCTGGGGTGCCTGCCCTCCCTCCCTGCTGGGCAGGGCAATGGAGAAGAACTTTAAAAAATGAGGGTTTTGCTCTTTTTGGTCTGTTTCTCTCCTCCTCCGTCCTTTAGTAATTCCTGGGTGACTGATAATGACCTTCCAGGTCAGGAATCTGCAGTTAACAGCCGGGAAATGCCCTTCCCATTGGTCATCACTGCCTAATTAGCAACCTGCAATATTTCACAAACGTGGCAATGGCACCAGGTGCCCTCTGCAGGGGCGGGGGCTGCGGAGCACTCGGCAGCATTTTCCTGGGAAGCCGGGCAGGGAAAGGCAGAGCTGAGGACATGGCCAGGCCAGGAGAGGTGCCTCCATCCCAGCTGTGCCAGGAGGAAATCCGTATTTGTATTATTTGTATTTGTATTTTCCCAAGTACAATGCCTGGGAATGGCCTCAATCTCTGCCTGGCAGGGAGAGTGGTGGGAGGGGGAAGTGAATTTAATGTGCTGGGTGCTGACCTGGGAAAGCAAAGCAGAAACTGCCCCTGCTGGGTACCTGGTGCCCATGGGAGCCCTCGGGAGCCACTTCCATCCACTGATCCAGCAGAAAATGCATGGAGTGACCCAGGAGCTGGGTCCTGCTGCTGGGAGAGCTCAAAAAGAGAAGGAAGAGGAGAAATCCCCCAGTCCCTTTTGGCCCTGCTGAGCTGTTGGTGCTCCAGGAAAGGGCAGCCTGAGGCCATGAGCAGTGCCAGGGAGTCTGGGCACGGCTGCCCCATCCAGCACCCTGGGGCTGCAGGGACACCTGGATTCATCCCTGCTGAGGTGGGGACACGCTGTGACACACTGTGCACACCCCCCAGCCAGCTGGCCCCTAAAAGCCATCACAGCACTGAACCAGTTCCCTGCTTCAGGAGGGCAGGAATTGCTCATCTGGTGCCTCCAGACAGGGTTTGGCATCTCCTGGCAGCGCAGGGAGTTACTCTGGGGCAGCCAAATCCACGTCACTGATTAAAGTGAGCTTCATCTGCAGGCCCTGAGTGCCTGGTGGGGCACAGGGCTGTCCCAGAGCCTGTGGGATGAATGCAGAGTGCACAGCTGCTCCTGGCCTGAGAGCTCCTTTCCTGTCAGGATCCTTGCAGGGAAGGATCACGAGGCGTGGAAATGTTCTCTTGTGTTAAATCACCAAATTAAAGGTGTGGAGCCAAACAGGAGTACACCTGAAGTAGTATTTACTACTGTAAATGATGCAGAAAATGAATGTGGATGGAATTCTGCTGAGCCATTTTAAATGCACTTTGCAGGTTACAGTTGTTCACTGGGGATCCTTGGGCTGCAGCCAACGTCTCTGTTTGCTTTGGAGAACCAGAGTCCTTTTATTTGTGCTAATAGTGCACCTGTGATAAGAGAGAAAAATAACAGAGATAAAACCAGCCTGGCACTGCAGCATTGCTGAGGGTGGGAAGAACAGAGCAGAGCAACTGCAGGTTCTCTGTTGAGAATGAGCTTTTAGAAGATCACAGGTGATGATCAGTGAGGAGCACAACCCCTGCTCCATTCACCAAACCCTGGCCATTCCTGGGCCCTGTTTGCTTTTTCTCAGACCAGTTTCCCAGCTAATGCTTTTCAGAGACAGGCCTGAAATTAAGATTTCCATATTTATGTGCCTATTAACATAGATACATTAAAAAACTTAATGAGCTTATGTAACAAATTGCTGTGTGACATGGCTGGGGAGAGGATCTGTACTTAGGGAGATAAGGATGGCATTTGCAATGGCACCAGCTCGGGGAAAATTACAAGGAGCAGCAATTGCATGGTGCAGGGAGAGGCTGTCCTGAGACTGCAGCCTCCAGGGCTGTCCCCAGCCAGGTGTGTGTGGGGAGCTGCCCAGAGCCTCCTGCCCATTCCAAGGTTTCATTTCCCTTCCAAAAAGGAAATTTCATTTGTCTTCCTTTTGGGAAGGGAAACGAAATCTTGCAATTTCAATTGGGCAAGCTTTGGTCCATGTCCCTGCCCTTGATGCCTTTTGATGGCTTTCACTTTGGCCAAGATTTTTTTTTTTTAAAGTATCCATGCCATGTCCCTCATATCTTCCCCTCCAAGTTGTGTCCTTGATTTTTTTCCTTCCTCCTTGATTTTTTTCCCCTGCTTTTGCACCATCTCTGAGGTTAGTTTTGGCCTCTTTTGGTCCTCTGCACTGCACCTCATGTAATCCCAGTCCATTTTCTTATAGTCACAAAATTTCCCAATTTTCTTTATTTTTTCCCCCTTCAATTGCATTTCCTTTGATGGGATCTCCATTCCAGAGTGTTTGTAAGTCCTTCTTTTCTGTTTCCAACATTTCAGTGGGGCTGTCACAGCCTCCACCCAGGTTTTTCCATGTCCCAGGGAGGGGATGAGGCCGTGCTGGGAGTCAGCATCACCCGGGTGCTGGCCAAGGTGCTCTGGGCACATCTGCAGGGGCAGGGCTGTCCCTGGGCCTGCTCAGAGCTGGCTGGATGTGCCAGGGCTGGGGAGGCCTGCAGCCACTGCTCAGAGGGAGCTGACACAGCTCCTGGGTGTCCCAGCACGGCCAGGGCTCCAAGCTCCCGGCTCAGCTCTGGGCAGCTCGGGGTGAGCTGGAGGTTTGTAGCTTGTGGATATGCTTTACATGTGCCTGCTTCCTGCTTCCCTGCTCTAAACAAGGAAACAGCTCAGCCCAGAGCTGCTGCTGGTGCTGCCTGCCTGTGTGGGTAGTGCAGGGCTGCTGAGGACAGGCAGAGCCTGGCAGAGTCTCAGTCTGGGGCTGCTGGAGATGTAAATTCTCCTCCCCTGCTTGTGTGCAAACGGGATCCTCACCACAGACCATGGTCACAGCATGGTCTCCTGAGATCCTGAGGGAGGTTTTTAGGGAAGGAGGGCTCAGGATTTTAAAAGGAGAATGTTCAAACTCTTCCCTTCCCAGTTAGTGCAGTTTTATACAGACAGTCAACAGCACAGGGCTCTTCCACTCATCATCTCAGGAAACCAGCACTGGGCAAAAGCGGTGGCAGCAGAAGTGTGAACTCATCCCTCCCTCCCTCCGTGCACTGGGAAGCCTCCCTGTGACCATCCACAGCCCTGTGTTATTAAGCAGGGCCAGCTTTGGGCTCCAGAAGGCACTGTGGGCTCAGAGAGGTTTGGCTGTGCTGGAATGAGCCACAGGCACAGGGGACAGACAGCTGGTGCCCTGGGCATGGACAGGGAGAGCCTGGGCATTGCTGGTGCCCTGGGCATGGACAGGGAGAGCCTGGGCATTGCTGGGGCCCTGGGCATGGACAGGGAGAGCCTGGGCATTGCTGGTGCCCTGCAGGACCCTCACACAGGGCCCTGTTTCCCTGGCCATCGTGGTGGCTTTATTGATGTCTGGGGCAGAGCAGGTGACTGTGACTCGGGAACAGGGAACAGCCCTGGTCCATGTCCCCAGCAGGGAGCACAAAGTGATTTGGGAGCAGGGAGCACTGCAGGAGTTTGGGAGTGGGGAGCAGCCCTGGTGCCCAGCTCAGTGCCAGTTCTGTGAGCAGCTCCCAGCCCAGCCTGGCAGAAGGAGCAGCATTCCTTGGCAGGAGGCAGCTGGGCTGAGCCCCACTGACAGAGCAGTGCTTCAGCTGGGCTGTTCTGTGTCTGCACAGGGCAGAGCAGCCTTGATCACTCTGCTCTGCTGGCACAGCTCCCCAGGGGCACAGGGAGAAGCATCCATGCCATCCCATCCCATCCCATCCCATCCCATCCCATCCCATCCCATCCCATCCATCCCATCCCATCCCATCCCATCCATCCCATCCATCCCATCCATCCCATCCCACCCCATCCCATCCCCATCCCATCCCATCCCATCCCATCCCATCTCAGGGGCTCTGTGCCAGGTTCCAGCAGTGCCCAGAGCCCAGGCTGGGCTGGGGTCACCCTGAGCCCCCTGTGACCCTCCTGGCTGATCTCTGGGCTCCCCCAGCATTTGCATGGGTGCAGCCTGACCTGCTTGGAGCCGTGTCTGCCGCTGGATTTGCATCCCTTGGGCTGAGCTGGTTTTGTTTCGCTGCTGTGATTGTTTTCCATTCTAATGCAGCACCACGAGGAAGTGGTGACTTTGTTCCTGTCTCAGCATCAGGGCTGGCTCTCAAAGGCACCATCCATCTTCCAGCAGTGCAGCTCTCAGTGTAAGAACCGCCTTCCCTGCCCTCCAAATTCCCTCTCATTGAAAACACAGCTCCTCGTGTCCCAGAGCAGCTCTTCTGACACCCCCCAAGGCTTCCTTCCCTCAGGTGCTCTCTAAGGCTCCCAGCATTGTTATCCCAGCTCTCTGGACACCCAGCTCCCCTAACAATCCAAATCTGGGCCCAAGGCTGCCTTCCTGCTGAGCCAGCCAAAGGGTTGGGGTCAGCTTTGGAGCTTCTGTGGATTGGTTTTGGGGACAGGACAACAGACCAGGTCAGGCTGCTGGTGTGGGCACAAGACATCTTACACAGTGTAAAACTGCTGCAAGTTAATGCCAGCTTCATTTTCAATGCATTTGCATTGGTAGAGTGACTTTATACTGACTTAGTGCTTTCCAGTGTTAGATTTTTGGAGGAGGAGGAGGAAGAGATTTAAAGCTGCTTGTGCTGTGTTGCCTGGTGGTGTCTGGACTGTGGCTCCTAAATCCCAGGAAGCCCAGAAATGCAGATACCTGAAATGCTGCCTGAATTCACATTGGAACGGAAGCACCCTGAGTCATCTTGCCTCTGTTTTGGGGGTTTTTAACAGAAGAAAAATCACCTGGACATCCCAAACCTGTGTCCCTCTGCAGCCCTACCTGCACGAAATCACCTGGATGTGGATAGGAGCCTTCAAACCAGGGGGAATTCTTTCACCATGGAGTATCTCCTCTGTGCCTCTGCAGCACCAGTGCTACAGGAATTGTCACAAATGATTTTACACGGAAAAAATAAACCTGTTAAAGAACCACTCAGCCCCTGCATGTGTTGGCTAGAGTAACCAAAATCAAGTCCCTGAGAGAGCTTTTCCCCCTGTTTGTGATGCAGTTCAGATTTTGTGCAGCTGAGTTTGATGGAGAACTCCAGGAAAAAATGGCTATTTAGAGGGATTAGGAGTTTTCAAGAAACTGGACCATGGAAGTCAGAGAGTAACTGAATATGTTTTCTTTACTTAAATTGCCTGCAGGGAAAATCCTCAGCTTCAACTCACAGGACCCATTGTCCTGGCATCAAGGTCAGTTTCCTTATTTCATCACCCCTGAGGAGTGGAAGGTAACGAGAAATAAGGGAGCTGAGTGCTGCTCTGGAAACTCCTTCCCTCCTGCACAGGGACTGTCTGCATCTCTGCTTCATATTGCGCCCAAAATCACCTTGGGAGGTGTTTGGGTAATTTTCCTCTCATGTCTGTGTGTATCTATGGATGTACATGGAGAATGAGTGCTTTAAAAAAAGACACTTTACACACTTGATTGACACCCTGACAGTGCATGGGCTGCAGGAGCCCTCAAAGGCAGGGATGGGAAGGACCCTTTGGTGCCCATCTCTGTCCACAGAGGAACCTTCCCCAAACATCAGCATTGTACCCCAACCATTGTGTGCATGAAACACCATCACCAACCTCGATTTTTTATAATATGAATTATGTCTTTTGAGCCAAGAGCCCGTTTATGTTTTTACTTACAGAAAACAGCCTAACTAAATATATGAATCCTGATTTCACTTTTGGCATTGTGGCGTTTTGGCTGTTTGGGGTTTTTTATCTTTTATTTTGAGCCTGTTCCCTGCAAGGGGGAGCTGGATTTGGTTACACACAGGCCAGCAATGACAGCCTTTGGAGCAGCACTGGCTAACAGCTCCTGATGGACATAAAAAGGAGGGAATTTTAAAAAATCAGAGCATCTCTCCAGCATGGAAGGATCATTCCGCTGCAGGCAAAATGTCAGAGCCCTGAGGAGGCACCTCTGGGCAGAGATGGGATCAGGGACCACAGCTCCCACTCCTCTCCTGCTTCCACCAGAGCTGAATCCAGCTCTGGCCACTGCTGGGATTATTATCCCTGTTCTATGAATGAGCAGAGCAGGGTAAATGCAGCTGCTGTCACATTTGTGGTCATGCCCTGCCTCAGGGACAGGGCCAGGCTGGAATCTGGCTGTTCCTGTGCCCTGTCCCATGCTGTGGCTGCAGGCAGGCTCCTGTGAGCTCTCTCTCTCCCAGGTATCCATCTCCTGCCTCAAACCATCCAGCCTGGCAGAACTTCTCATGCACAAGAGCCAGAGAAACTCCTCTGCAGGAGCCCCAGGCAGCTGCACATCGCTGCTGAGCCTCTGCCACATGCCAGGGAGCATCTCACCCAGGGCCCAAAAGTGCCTGCTGCCAAAGCCCGTCACTTCTGCCCAGGAATTGCTAAACATCCTCTGTGCTGCAGGCTCAGGGCACACCATGGCCAGGGGACTCTGCTCCTCCAGCTCCAGAGGGAAGGAGCAGGAAGAAAACATAGCTGGGATGGTGTTTATTAAGCAAATTAATAGGTTGGGGGAAAATGAAGAAAGTGTGGGCACTTCTCACTTCCTGCAGAGGTGAGGGCTGGAAGCTGAGGCTGGGAGCTGGGCAGGGATTCAGTCCTGTCACTCCCCATCACCTTCACTTTTGGGGGACCCAGCCCACTCACAGTCCAGCCTGCACCTCCCATACCGGTGTAGAATCACAGAATAGTTTGGGTTGGGAGGGACCTTAAAGACGATGCAGCTCCAGCCCCCTGCGCTGGGCAGGGACACCTCCCGCCAGCCCAGGTCGCTCCCAGCCCCGTCCAGCCTGGCCTTGGGCACACCTGGCAGCGGGGCAGGTGCCCGCAGCCCCCGGGCTGCCATTGCCGGGGATGCTGCGGGAGCCTCGGGGGAGCTGCCCGGGGCTCTGCGGCCGCTGCCCTGCCGGGGGGGCACGGCGAGGGCGAGGAGAGGCTCCCGGCAGGCAGGGATTCCAGGGATGCTCCCGGTGCCGGAGCCGCGCACAGACACCGCCCCCCACCCGCATCCCCCGGGGCCGTGAAGGGAGGAGAAACAGCGGGGGAAAAAGCCTGAAAACGTGCGGGCTGTGCCGCGGCGCTGCGGCCCGAACGGGCTCGGTCTCGGGGCCTTCCCGGAGCGGGGGCGGCCGCGCTCGGGGAGGGGGAGGGCAGCGGGAGGGGGCGCGGTGGGGATGCTCCGTCCGCGGGGCCGGCTGGCCGTGGCTGAGCCGCGGAGCATCGCCCGGCACCTTCGTACCGCGGCCCCGGTCCCGGGCACCCCCGGAGCCCCCCGGGAGCCGTCCCGGCCCCGCGGCTCTGCCCCGGCCCTGGGCTGCGGGCGGGGGTCCTGCCCCTCCGGGGGATCCGCGCCCCAACCCGCGCAGTGTCCCGGGGCCGCGGGGCCGCCGCTGCCTTTGTGCGGCTCTGCAGGAGCCCAGGCGACAATCCGGACAGGTTGCTGCAGCCTCATTAACAATACAGATATGTGCGTGTTTAAATAATTTTTTCAGAGGAAGAAGGATGTAACTAATTAGCATCCCCACGCTCTCTTTTAATTGCTGCCAAATAGGAAAACTACAGCGTGTGACAGAGGCGCAGCAGTGGGCTCTGGCTCCCCTCCCGAAGCGTGTTCACGCCCGGGGGTGCTTCGTGCTCCCCACGGGAAACTGCAGCCTCGTCAAAAAGGGAACCAATCCCCCACGGAGCAAGGCACCCCTTCTGCTCGGAATCGGGGGATGTCCCCGGAGTTAGAGCACCAATTTTAAAATACTTATTTATTATTATTTTTAATAAGTAAATAAAAGCCGCCACCTGTCAGCACCCACCTCCCTGCCCGGCTGCTGCTCGGACCCTGCTCTGCCCCAGTCTCAGAGGCGTGTCCGGGGCGGTTCTGTGTCCCTGCAGCAGCCCCGGCTGCCTGAGCATCCCCGGAGTGCGCTGGGAGCGGAGCGTTTGTGCGGGCGCGGCTGCGGCTGAGCTCCGCGGGGACTGAGCCGGGCTCTGAGCGAGGCGCGGAGCGCTGCGGAACGGCACCGCTCCGGGAACGGCACCGCTCCGGGAACGGCACCGCTCCGGGAACGGCACCGCTCCGGGAACGGCACCGCTCCGGGAACGCACCGTGCCCAGAGGGAGCGGCCCCAGGAGCGTTATCGCTCCCCGAGCCCGCCGAGAGGAGCGGAGCAGCTGAGCCGCCGTGTGCCCGCACCGCAGCATCCCTGGGCAGCCGCACCCGGGCAGGGCCAGCATCCATCACCTGCCGGCAGTGCCCGCTCCTGCCCTGCCTTCCCTTCCCTCCCTGCCTTCCTTCCCTTCTTTTCCCTTCCATTCTCTTCTCCTGGTGCTCCCCGCGGGTCTCGGACCCCGCGCCGGCCCCTGGCAGCGGCTGCGAGCGCAGAGCGAGGAGCAAGGGGGTGTGCGGGAAAGTTTCTCTCAAACTCGGTCGCGTTCAGCCTCCTCTCTGCTCTCTTGGCTTCTGTTTAGGAAGCCAAGGGTTTATTTCGGTCGCCTTGTTTAGGTAATTTTTTATATGTCCCTCATCCTCTTCCACGCTTCTATTTATAAATTTTATTCCTAGATACACAATAAATAACGCGAATTCATCTTCGTGATTTTGGCCACCAAAACGAAGGTGTTCAGGCACTGACAATCCCACAGAATGACAAAATCGTGCTCGTTTCTCAGTGTGACATTTCTGAGCAGAAACAAAATCTGGCTTCTGAGGTTATAATAAAAATAACCGAAGTTGTTACGATTCTCCTTTGGAAGGAAGAAGAGCTGATCCCAAACCAGGGAAGCTCGACGGTTCCCTTCCTCGTTTCTTTCTAAATCCATCTTGTCCCTTTAATACAAATGAACTTCAAGCTCCCCCTGTATTTTATTATTTAGATTCCTAGTCTTAATGACGCCAGAAGCAGCGCAAGCACACTCGCTAATAATCGTCGCGAACTGCATTTCAAAGAAACATCCCTGGAAGAAAAACACCGTCGTTAAAAAAAATAAAAATAAATAGAGACTCCACCAAAAATGATAATGTGGAGTCGCTGATGATGACGGGCTTAATGCAACTGCTGCAAATCAGCACCTGCGTGGTAGATAAGGCAGATAACACCTCCAACAGTTACTTCCAGCACCCCCGTCCTCCTCGGGTTTATTTTTAGATCATTCATTTAGTCTCATGGAGGGGTTTATGGTGTTTGGATTTTTTTTTTAAATTTTAATTAGCGCTCTTGTTATTTTTCTTCCCAGATCTTTAAGGGGGGGAAAAGTGAGTGAAGTGTGAGCTGGTTAAATCTGGAGACGTGGGTCTATCTCGGGCCTTTAATAGCAGCTCTCGGGCGGCTCGTCCCCGGCACTGATAGCCGAGATCTCCGCAGCCAGCACTGCCCAGGGTCAGCTTTTGTCTCTGCCACAATAAACAAACACTTGCTCCTCTCATGTAAATGAGCAGCGATCCGGATGCACCTTAAAACACTGGGAGAAGTCGTTGCTTTTGAAAACGATGTTCATTTTGTCTGACACACATAACTGCATAGATCAAATGCCTGCAGAAAGGTAGCAATTTGGCAGGGAAGTATTTTCTAAGCTTAGATGAAAGTGTGCTCACGGCGTCCGAAAATGCCTGTCTCACCTCCCACCTGCTTCCCCAGCCCCGAGTTTGCGCGAAAAGATTAGACAGACGGGATTTTCGTTAAAAAAAAAAAAAAAGTAAAAAAAAAAATTAAAATAAAAAGAAGCCGATGCGAGGAACCAGTCGCACAATTCACAGAGCCCCGGATCGGGGACGCTGAATCAGGGCTGCTTTACCTACCGGGGGTTCGACACCACTGCAATAATGTTGTCGGATCATTAAGTAAATTATACCTTAAACATTGGTAGCTTACAAGTTGTAATCAGTAATTCAAACTCTTGACAATTATGCAAATGAAACCCCGGCTGCGCTCGGACTTTCTCGCTTTCGCTACCAGGACTTTTCCCGAGTTTATTTCACCCAAAACCCCCGCCGGCCGTGGGGGCGGCGCACTGCGGGCTTCGGCAGAGCCCATCCACGCGTGGAGGAGCGGGGAGCACCCGGCCCTGCTCGCACAGCGCCCCAAACCCGCTCAGCGCGGGGCAGCTGCGGCCAGCCCGGGCTGCCCACGCGTGCCCCCGTCCCTCCCCGCGGGGCAGCGGCCCCGCACCCCGAGGAGGGGCGGCGGAGGGGCCCAGGCTCCGCGCTGCCCGCCCGCCCTCCGCGGCCGCGGAAGGAGTGGCTTGGGGCTGCGCGCTCCCTCCTGAGTGGCTGGCGGCCGCGGCGCCCGAGCCATCCCTGGGGAGGAGTTAGGATAATCCTATTGCCATTAAGGGCGTCTGGGCAGGGGAAAAAAAGCCCGAGTGACCACAAGCGCGCAGGGTTAGTCCGTCAGCTGCCTTCATGCCTGCCAACTGAGCTCCGTCCGGGGGGCCGCTGCTCTTGCCCAGCGCCGGCGTGGATTTACCGCCCGTGGCGGGGGCCGAGCTGTTCTGTTGGCGGCACCGCGCACCTGGTCCGGACGCTGGACGCCATGTTGTGGAAACTAGCAGATAATGTCAAGTACGAAGAGGACTGCGAGGTGAGAGGCTGCGGGGAGGGGTGGCCGCCGGGGGACGGGGGTGCTGCGCGGGGCAGCGCGGGGCTCCGCCGCCCCCGGGCCCCGCTCGCTGCCAGCCCCGCCGCCTCCCCGCCGGAGCGGCAGCGCTCCCTGCCCCAACAGCCCGCTTGGCGTTTTTTTCTTTTTTCGTTTTTCCTTTGGAAGTGCGAATTTTTATTTTCGTATTTTTTATAATTTTTGTAATTTTTTTTCTTTACGGAGTCTTTTGAACTCTCGAATTAAATGGGCCCCAGCTGGGAGAACCGAGCTCGCATCCCGCATGGAGTAGGGAGCATCCATGCGGGAGCGGCGGGACCCCGGCGCCGCGGGGCTGTGGGAGCGCACCGCGCTGGGCGGGATGCGGAGCGGCCGGCAGGCAGCAGCTGCTGAGCCGCGCAGGGCGAACCCTTCCTTCGCACGTTTCTCCTCCCCGGGAGCAGCTCCCACCAAAACCCGCCGCGAGGTGCTCCCGGGTTTTGATCTCTCCGAACTCGTCTGTGTCCCCCGTGCCCCCCCCGGCTCCGCTGGTCCGCCTGCTCGGCTCCTACAGATAAGCCGCAGTCCCCGCTTCACGCTCCATTGGGACCCCATTCACCTCTTATTAACTAGCCCTGTTATTTTAATGACCGTGAAGCCAGAAGCTGCTAAATCCCTGGATCAGCTCAATGTAGACATTTCAGCTCCGAGCGCTGAGATTGGAAATGGGGGCAGAAGCGGCGATGGCACGGCTGGAGGCAGCGCCGCGCTCCCTCCCGGCTGGCAGAGCCGGGAGCCCCGGCCCGGGCGCCCCTCGGGGTGGGAAGGACGGCAGTGCCGGGGGTCCCCATCGCTCCGCAGCCCCCACCCCGCCTCCGCCGCCTCCTGCCCAGCCGAGGCAGCGCGGCGGAAACGCGGCTGCGTCTCTGATTTGAATTTTTGTGATTTTAATGATTCCTCTGCTGACTCGCACAAGCGGAGAAGGGTTGGTCCGGTGTGGTTGCGATGAGGAGAGCAGCGAGAACTGCTTTGTAACCTCTTCCCTGGGAGCGGGGCTGATTTCTTCCGCGAAGTGCCTTAAAAACACCAAACTCCTGGGCAGGAGCGGGGCGGCTCTCGCTCTCCTCTCTCCTCTCTCCTTCCCAAGCGCCACCGCCCGCGGCCGCCGTGTCCCCCGACCCCACTGACGGCCACCCCGCTGTCCCCCACCCCTGTGTGCTTTCCAGGACCGGCACGATGGCAGCAGCAACGGGAACCCGCGGCTGCCGCACCTCTCCGCCGTCAGCCAGCACCTGTACAGCCCGGCCCCGCCGCTCTCGCACTCGGGCGCCTCCGACTTCCAGCCGCCCTACTTCCCCCCGCCGTACCAGCCGCTGCCTTACTCCCAGTCCAGCGACCCCTACTCGCACCTCGGGGACCCCTTCTCCATCAACCCCCTGCACCAGCCGCCGCCGCCGCCGCCCAGCCAGCAGCAGAGCGCTTGGCCAAACCGGCAGAGCCAGGAGCCGGCGGGGCTGGCCCCGCACGGCCGCCCCGGGCTGGTGCCGCACCTCTCGGCGCTGGAGAGCGGCTCTGCCGGCAGCCGCCGCGAGACTTTCCGGCGCTCCGAGCTGCTGCTGCCCCACGGGCACGGGCTGGACGCCTCGGCGCTGGCCGATAACCTGGGCCTGCACGACATGGCCCACCAGATGGAGGAGGTGCAGGTAAGGAGAGCCCGGACACCCCCTCGGCAAAGCGGGACAGGCCCCGTGTCCTTCTGCACATCCCATCTCCATCCATGCGGAGAAATCCGCATTTTGTCCCCTTCGCCCCTCGGGGTGCGGGTGCGCGGGGAGGGGATGGGTTTCCCTGAAGCCGCCGGGTTTTTCCCTCTCGGCTCTTCCCGGTGCGAAACTTTCTCCCCCTTTCTCTTTCCAGAATGTGGAAGATCAACACTTACTAATGCATGACCAGACAGTCATTAGAAAAGGTCAGTAAGGTGGCACCGCAGTTCTTCTTTCCCTTGTCAATAGTTAAAAGTTTCATGACGCGCCGGTGAAGTGACGCCCTATTATTTTTATCAAGAACGATCCTTTGGGATCGGGAGGGCGGAGGAGTTTTTACTCCACGCTTTGTCGCTGGATTTTTCTGATGCTGTCCGAGGGAAGGTGGCGGTGGGGACGAACTGCCCTAGGGTGTGAGACTCCCCCGGGGACACACGCGGCTGTCCCCCCTCGTGTGCTCTTGTGTTATGGCTTTAATCGGAACCAGGATCTTGAAATGATTTTAATCTTTCCTGAAGTACGCGTGTGTAAAGTGACACGGGGCTTTTCTTTTGTTTGTTTGTTTGAAGTTTTTTTGTTGCTGATAGCAGTCGAAGATAGTTGTTTTTTTTCCCCCCAATTTTTTTAACCTCTTTACAAGTTTTGAGAAAAGACTGAGTTCGCTGGCAGAAGACTGTTTGGCTTTATCTTAATCGAAATTGGTTTGTAGCCGAGGTTCTGAGGAAGGAGGAAGACGTATTGACTCAATTTACAGTAATTTACGTTTTTTTCCTTGCTTTTATTTTTAAACAAATTTGTGCTTAAAAAAAAAAAAAAAAATCAGAAGTTTCCTCTGAAGACTTCAAACAAATACCTAACTGAGGAAAAGCAGAAGTGTGTGTCAGAGCGCTGATTGCTGCCTTTAGCTCATGGGAGAATAATTTTGCTGTCAGATGCACCACTGACAAATCTTCCCCCTCCGGGAGCGGGGCCGACCTCGGCTCTTTAACCCTTTCAGCAGCAGCGCTGGGTGAACCGGGCGGATTCGCGAGGGGATGGAAAAGCCGGAGCTGTGGTTTGCTCCTTCCAAAGCCTTTGTTGTCCCTCCTCACCTAAAGCTGAAGCTCTTAACGAGGAGCAGCTCCTTACTTTCGGTTCTCCCCTGGGCTGCGTCCCTCCCTGTTGTGCTGCTCTCTGGTAGGAATTTGTTGGGATTAAATTCCAAAGGCGGTTTCTTAAATCTGCGTGTGCGAGGTGGAAGATGAATCCCAGCAGGAGCTGGGAGGTTTCTCCCTGCCCTGGCTTGGGAAGAGTTTTGGCAGTAGCTGGAGGATGCTAATTTGGAGTCTGTTGGAGCATGGAGGTTTTGTGAGCACGGCTTTGCTACCTTGCAGCCTGCTGGTGTGGGCTTTGTGTGCCTTCAGAAGCATTCTTGGTTGTGTTCGGCAGCTCCTGGCAATCCAGAGGCAAAATCCAGCCGGTCAGGAATAGTTTTGGGGCCCTTTGGGTGGATGGATGCTGGGGATGGGGGCCCAGTGACGTGAGCATTTAACACCAAACAAAATCCCCTCTCCCGGCTTGTTTGTACAGAAAAACAACTCACTTGCCACTTCCTATTTATTTCCCCCTTTTATAAAATCCCTGCTTTCCCTTCTCCACCCTCAGGTCCCATCTCCCTAACGAAGAACAGCGCTCTGAGCCTGCCCTGCCAGAAGGATGGGTTAATCGGGGTGGTGATCAACCCCAACGAGGTGTTCTGCTCCGTGCCGGGCCGCCTGTCCCTGCTCAGCTCCACGTCCAAGTACAAAGTGACAGTGGCAGAGGTGCAGAGGCGGCTCTCGCCCCCGGAGTGTCTCAATGCCTCCCTGCTAGGAGGAGTCCTGCGAAGGTAGGACGGACCCTCCCTGCCCTGCCAGCCTCCCCCTTGTGCCCTGTTTGTGTTTCCCTTGTGTGGAAGGTAGGACGGACCCTCCCTGCCCTGCCAGCCTCCCCCTTGTGCCCTGTTTGTATTTCCCTTGTGTGGAAGGTTGGATGGACCCTCCCTGCCCTGCCAGCCTCCCCTCCCCGTGTTTGTATTATTCTTGTTTTGCTGTGTTTGTATTATTCTTGTTTTGCTGTGTGTGTTTGTATTATTCTTGTTTTGCTGTGTGTGAGCAGCCACACCAGCACAGCCCCAGAGCCTCTCAGCCAGCTCCTGATTTTTGAGCAGCCCAACGACGACGCTGAATCCTAATGGGCTTTGGAAATAAAACTTCTTTGCACTTCTGCTGCCTCTGGAGAAGTGCTATTAACAGCTCTGACAGCAATTCTCATTCTCTGTTTAGAGCTGAGGGTTTTGTCTCAAAACCAGCACGTGGAGCTGTCTCTGATTCCCAAAACCCTGTGGAATGATTTTTTTTTTTATTAAATCTCATGATCCTGATTAATCATTACAAGGACATTTTCCACATCCTTTTCTGCATACACTTAATTTGGCTTGTGATCGTTCTACAACTGTTGGTTTCAGTGTACTTTGAAATATTTTGATTTTGACCTGCTGTGTTTCATCCTGGCTGGATTTTAGTAGAGCATTTAAAAAGTAGGTCACTTGAAAAGAGCCTGTTTTTTATCTTCTCCCCACCCCAGTAGAACCCTATTGAATGTCAGTAACTGGAATTT
The DNA here is from genome assembly GCF_023055355.1 of Agelaius tricolor. Classification (NCBI taxonomy): domain Eukaryota; kingdom Metazoa; phylum Chordata; class Aves; order Passeriformes; family Icteridae; genus Agelaius; species Agelaius tricolor. The sequence goes on along the minus strand of NW_027269283.1, from coordinate 11,417,234 downwards.
CTCATCTTAAAAAGAAGTGTTCCCTGAAGATAAATAAGGCCATTTTTTTTTCCTCTTTAATTACAGAGCCAAATCTAAAAATGGTGGCAGATCATTAAGGGAAAAACTGGATAAAATTGGCTTGAATCTTCCTGCTGGCAGAAGGAAAGCTGCAAATGTGACACTATTGACATCTTTGGTGGAAGGTCAGTCTCCCGAGTGTGTCTTAAAAATAAACTTTCTCCCCTTGTGCGCAGCTTTTATCCTCTAGGCAAAGCATGGAAAGGTTAGAAAGTCCCTGAAAGTAGTGTGGGCTTTTTGTTTGTTTTGAAGCGAGCGTGGTGGGGATGTTGAGGCACCCAAGGAAGGGCTGAGCTGCCTTGGAGGGGCTCTCTCACCCAAACCCAGGCACTGCAGGGATGCACAATTCCTGCCTGCCAGGATGGGCCACAGGCACCTTTGCCCACTCTGTCTCTTGAGGGGTGTTTTGGGTTTCACAGGGGCGAGGCAAAAGGGGTGAAACTCCTGGCACCAGTGGGTTTGGGTTCTTGTTGGGAAACCTGGGGACTCTGGGGCAGCCGAGTGCAGTCCTGCCCTACCCCAGCGGTGTCCTCAGAAGCTTTGCTAATAAACAAGCTTATAAAGTGAGATTTATAGCTTGGGGCTTCCTGCTAGGAAACTGGAGCCCCTTTAATGTGGGCCATGCTCTGTGGACCCTCTGTCAGTGAAGCTGACCTGAAGGGTGTGTGTATATATATATATATATTATGTGTGTGTGTGGTTTACATTTGGTGTTCCTGTTTCAAGCAGCTCCTGGTAGTGGCACAATTTAATAGGAATACAAGCAGCAACTGAAATGGGAAGAGTGAAAAATGATCAAACAATACCTTCCTGCTGTTTATAATGCAGCAACTTGCATTTAAAAGCTTTGCCTGGGAGTTTTGGAGAGCTGATGTGTGTGCACATTGCATTAATCACACCAATCTTTTATCTTAAGCCTGATCAAATTGTTTTAATGAAAAAAAAGTGACCTGGTTATACACCTTGCAGTTTGGTTTTCTGTCTGAAAATTCTTATGAAAAAATATTTCAAAAGCATACTAAACTGAAAACTTCTATTATAATGTGGGATTTATTTGGCAGATATTTTTAAATCTGTGGACAATTGGATCTTGACTGAATTGTGTTCTTTGCTGTGCAGTTATTCTGGATAGAGACAGAATTTTTTCTTTCTAGTATAAAAGCAAGAGAATTCTTTTTTGTAGCAGTCACCCTGTAAATATCTTTTTTCTTGATACAAACTTACAAAGAAACAGATCCATCAATTAAAATACCGTAGTAAGTGACAGAACAGTGTTGCTTTCCAAAACAGAAATACACTTACAAAACCCACAGCGTTTTTCCCTTAATGTCCTTGATTTCCTTCCAATAAATGATATTTTACAATTTACCAAGCTCTCCCTTTCACCCACCCAGGTGAAGCTGTGCATCTTGCTCGTGACTTTGGCTACGTGTGTGAGACAGAATTTCCTTCCAAAGCAGTGGCTGAATATTTAACCAGACCACACATGGGCCGCAACGAGATGGCAAACAGGAAGAACATGCTGCTTGCTGCAAAGTAAGCTTTCAGCTGGGATTTTATTTCTTCTCCCCTTTTTGAACGTGTTTTTGTCTGACTCTGACTGTCTGCGACTGGGGGATAGCCTGGTGGATTTTTGTGTGTAATTTTAATTAGGAAGATGAAGCAATTCTTTTTATTTGGTTTTGGTTTGAATTCAGCTGTGGCAGCAGTTTTATTTCGGTCTCAACCAATAATAAGGGGTAACAATCCTGTAGGTAACTGAAGCAGTTTGGACCAGTTCTGTTCAGCTGCAGTAAAAACTTCAGGAAAAATCCTACACCAGGAGAGCCCTAAGGACAAAGGTGTCTCTAGCAGAAGTTTTATTTCATCTCTAGCAGCAGTTTTATTTCATTCTTTACCAATAATAAGGGTAACAGTCCTGTAGGTAACTAAAGTAGTTCAGACCAGTTCTGTTCAGCTGCAGTAAAAAACTTCAGGGAAAGTCCTACATCAGGAGAGCCCTAAGGACAAAGGTGACCCTAAGGACAAGGTGACCCTAAGGACAAGGTGACCCTAGGTGTGGCAGGGCCGAGGATGTGGAGCAGGTGTGCCCTGGGATGTGAGCAGGGGAAGCTCAGCCCCCGTGTGCTCCCAGCTGCCTTTGGCAGCTCCCGGCTTCCCGTGGGACTCAGGAGCTGCTGGAGAGTCCCTTTTTCCCTCTCATGGCTGGAGATGTTTATAGTTCACTGGAAGCATCCTCTGGTAGGTGTGGAAAGTCCCTGTGCCTCAATAAATCCCTGTCACAGACCTGGGTGAAGGGGCAGGAAGGGGAAGGAGGGGAGCTTTGTCCTGGCTGTTCTGCAGACCCTCGTGCCTGTGATAAACTCCATCCTGAGCAGGTCCCTGGGCTGAGTTGAGCTTATCTCAAACTGGGGTTTGGAGTGCTCAACTTTCACCTTTCCCCTGCTGAGCTCCTGTCCCAGGCTCAGGTTTAGCAGAGCTTTGGTTTGTTCTGCTCTGGGACGTTTTCTGGTTTGGGGTGGATGGAATTCCCTGCTTTTGGCAGCACCCTCACTCTGCAGAGGAGCTGACAAAAACCTGCCTAAACTGCTGAGAAAGGTGCCCTGGCTTTGTGCTCACAACAGGAGTGTAAAACACACTCCTGGTGTTGAATCCATCCAGCCTTCTTTTTAAAAAGATCTTTTACAATAATAGCTCTCTTAAAAATTTATACATCTAGAAATTGAGTCTCCCTTGCCTATAGTTTAAACACTCTGCTAATTTTTCCTGAGCACTCCTCCTGCTCCTGAGTATTTTCCTTACTGGCATTGTTACTGGCACTAATAAAAATCCCCTGGAAGATGTTTGTGATTGAGAAATCCTGATAAAGTGATGATTCTGTTAAGATTGCTCAGCTCCTGTGAAATCCCTTCAAGGGGACAGATTTACAAGCAGCAAACAACATATGCTGGAGCATTATTAAGCACTCATGTTTTGCCAGGCATATGTGTGAGTGTTTGCAGGATCAGGGCCTCGGCCTCCCTACGTATACATGGAATATACACAACTAAATGAAATCTCCTCTTCAGCTGCTCCAGCTGGGAAAGTTCTCAGAGAAACCAGCACTGAATTCCCACTCCCCACTCCAAATCTGGAGCAAATGATGCGCAGCCAGGCAGGCACCAGAGGTGCAGAGTTTATTTTGCAGAGTTGTTTTTGTGATGGGGATGCAGCAGAAGGTTCATCAGGAAGTGGTGCCAATAAACAGAAACCTGGAAATCCAATCGTTTGAACGTGATGCTAATTTTTTGTTTTTGTTTTAAATTTAGACACTGGATTTCTCCTAGTTCCCGCCACAAATGCCAAATGTTCGATGCAGATCTCTTTGTCATTTCAGTTTATTTGTGATCTCTTTGTTATTTCAGTTGATTTCTGTGGTGTAAAGCGTGAGCCCTTTGTGTGTTGCAGGCAGATCTGTAAGGAATTCACAGACCTCCTCACTCAGGACAGAACTCCCCTCGGAAACACGAGGCCCAGCCCCATCTTGGACCCTGGCATCCAGGGCTGTTTGACTCATTTCAGCCTGATCACACATGGCTTTGGGAGCGCTGCCATCTGTGCTGCCATGACATCCGTGCAGAACTACCTAAACGAGGCGTTAAAAATAGCAGACAAATCCTACATGAACGCTGGCGACCAGAGCCCCGCAGAGACCAACAAAACCATTGACAAAATGGACAAGCACAGGAAGTGAAAGGAAAACCAGACTTTGCCCTTCCTCCTACACAGACTCTCATCTTCTTGCCAGGGGGAACATAGAGATTTGGGTGGTTTTATTTTTTTTTCTTTCTTTTTTTTCTTTTTTTTTTTTTTTTTTTTTTTAAAGAAACAAGGGGAAAAAGGGGAGGAAAATAAAAATCATTCAGGATCTTCACTCCTGCTGGATCCGTGGGACAAGTGTTGCTAAAAGCTGCAGTATCCCTGTTGTGTGGAGCAATTACCTGGAGATAAGTACTCGGGGACAAGTGTATGGAATCCTTTGCTGTTACAGTGGTGCTATAAAGGGGGGGTTGATGGAATTATCCACAGAGATTTATTTAGATTCCTTTTCCACATCTCAGTATCTCGTGGCTGACCAGATTCGTGTGTAGTTTTTAAGAGACAGATTTTAGATGGAAGCCTGTTCTGCTCTCTGATCCAATTTCAAGGGTTCATTCTCTCGAAACGCAACAGTAACAATAAAACAGTATTAAGCAGTGGTATAGAGATTTATGTACATTAAAATTTTTTTATAAACACCTGAAAATAGTAAGAATTTTTTGTGGGGTTGTTTTTTTAAATCCGTTTAGTTTCTTTTTTTTTTTTTGTTCTTCTCTTTTACTTTGTTTTTTTTTTTTCCTTTATTTTCAGATTAACATAGAGTACTAAAATCCTACTAGACTTCAGATGGCATTTGACATGCTAATTTTTTACAGAAATATTCAGGCTTTTAAAAACTGCAGCAATGTTGGCTGCAGTTTATATTATCTTGGTATTTTTTTAACGAGGACTAGTTCAAAATGAAAATACTTTTAGAAAATTCACTTTCTGTGTCTAAGGATATTGCAGCTTTATTCACATATTTATATTGTCTTGTTTTTAAATTTGGGGGGGAAACTTGAAAGAATAGGCACATAACTTTTTTTTTTTTACTTGTTTTGCCTACTAAGGCCAAAAAATACTTCCAGGGAGGCTTTATGTGTATTAAGGGAAGCAGTGTGTTGAATGTAAATATTTATTTATGTGTAATTTAATCGGATTTGTAAATAATGGTGAACTTTTTAATACTTTTTTTTATAAATGGGTTTCAAATTTTAATTTTGGTAAGTATTTCAAAGGTAATGGGTAAGCTAAACATATCTTTAGGTTTATGCACAGGTATGTTATACAGGGTATTTAAGACTTTTTTTTTTTTTTTAAATCTCGATTCTTGCCACTGAAGATTAGATTTAATCTGAGGTGTTTGTTCACAAAGCAATAATTTTGTGCATCATTCACCTGGTAACTGAGTAGACATGCAAAAAAAAAAATCCGAGTGTGTGAGTTAGTGTGTATGTGAATAACGGAGGTTCTGAGCTATCTTCACATATTTGTAAATGTTCCCACTATAATTCTGATGTATATGATAACCATATAATAAAAGTATTCTGGCTAGAAGCATGGAATGTTTTGTTAACTGAGAGCAGCTCTGTTTTCTTTCTCTGCTGGGGGAATGTGGGGCACATGAGTAGCACTAGAGGACATTATGTATTGAGTCATAATTGCAGCACTTTGTTCGGATTAACAGAACAGAAAGATGAAGCTGTTTGCCAGTAAAGCTAATGGTTTCAATTAAACACGTTATGTATCTCCAAGAATCTTTTTCTTTTTTTTTTTTCCTTCCCTTCCTAGGATGTCATGATCTTGCCTGCTTAACTAGGCAGCTCAAACACAAACCCTGTGAGGCTGCCTCTCAATAAAAACCAAGCCCACCAGCTGTATCTGCCTGTATTGCAATAATCTGCCCCCAAATATTCACAAAAACATGGGGTGTGGGATTTGAGAGGTCTCCCCTCCGGTTTTGGCCGAATTTTACTGATTTGAGGAAGTTTAGGTTTGGCAGGAAGCTCCTTATAGTGCTTTGTGCCACAGGAGTGAGGCAGGAGCTGGAATTTTTGCTGTCTCAGATGCAAAATAGCTGAACAAACCATCCTGAAGAGAAATTTAGCTTGTTTTTCCAGTGCTTTCTGAAAAAGGAACCTAAACCTGGGCTTCAGTGTGTGTCCTTGGCCCTGCAGGAGCCCATCAGCCCTTGAGGAAGGTGGCACTGGGCTGTCAGGTGAGAGCCCAGGTCACATCATGGCCCTGTTCCTCCCAGAGGTGTGTAAAAGAGGCAAAATGTACCATTTCTGAACACCTTGCTCATGGATCGTTTTTATCTTCTCATTTTCCCTTTAAAGGATAAAGGAAACCCACTGGAGGTGCGCAGGGAGAAGAAAGGAGAGGGAAGCACAAAGCCATGAGTGCCTGTCAGTGCTGAACTGGGAGGAAAAGCTGGGCTTGAGTTGCAATCCAGTCCCCTTCTCTCCTAAAGAGGTGTGAAATTCCAGCCTTTGCATTTGTTAGACTCATTGTAGCATTTCAGAAATGAGCATTTTGGACCATCTGTAGGCACAGGCACAGCCAGGACACATGATGACTAACAGAACTGAAAAACACAAACAAGCTGCCCTCCTGAAGGGTGTTTTTATGGATTTTGTGTATTTACACACAGAAATCTGCTGGGCACGGTGAGAGCTTGTTTAGAGAATGCAATGCCACAGTTCTGTGCCTTTTTTCCTCTTTCTGCTGCTGGGCTGCTTACCCAGCATATATAGGAAGATATTTGAGCTACCAGACAATGGAATCTTGCTTTCTTTTTTTTTTTTTTTTATTTTTTATTTTTTATTAATGCACAAAACCAGGCAGTGAAATAATTGCCCCTTGGGATAGGAAATAAGGATGTTTCCATTTATTCCTGCGTGCATTCAAGCAAAGCCAGTCAATTGTCTAATGTACTGACTCTGGTTCTATTCATATGTGTGGGACACTGGAAATGTGGAGTTTCCATTACCTTAGAGCTTTTCTTTACTCTGTATTTCAACTGGGATCTTCTTTTGAAGCTCAACCACCTTCTAAGCTGTGCCAGCACCATGGAACAGCACCAATGTCTTCTGTTCTATGCCCTGAAAAGGACATTTCAGCTTGTCTCACCCAAAGTTATTCATCTTAAGGAAGATGTGCACTCAAGAAGGCACTTGCTCCTTCCTGATCCTCAAAATTTCATGTTTTTACTGTTTTTACACTGATTATTCCTGAGCTGGCCAAAAGATAAAGAAGTTTTAGTGCAAGGCTCTTCAGAAGATCCATTTTTCGTTTTCCTTTGAAAATTGACCATTCAAATCACTCTTGTCTTATCTTTTCCCTTGCCCATCTCCCATCTAAAGAAGAGGTTTGGTCATCATGTGGAGGAAAAGCTTTAAACTATCAGGGGTTTAAAAGTAAGAATTATTTAAAGCCCTGCCCTCCTACAAAAATTTAATACATAACCATAAAACAGTAGAATTTATGTCACTCAGTACAAAATTGCCTTGTGGAAAAAGAAAATATTTCAGCCATCTCTGGCCTGGGTGGCAGCAGTGGTTGGGCATCAGGACGTTGATGCCAGGTGGATCCATGGTTCCTTCCCCCTGTGGCACCCAGGGCATGGCCTTGGCCACCCAGCACCTGGGAGAGCCCTGAGTGCCACACAGCATTAATTGCAAACCTGAGGATTGAGTAGTCAAGAGTCCACCTCATCCAACCGTGGGACTTCGTGGCATTGCTGCTTTCGGTTTAAAAAGAAACTTTTGCAGCTTCAGAGAGAAATAATGATGAGAAACCAGTAAAATATTAAATAAAAATAGAACTTTAGTCTTAATTTAGTAACTGATTTCAGTTCACTTTACTCCTGACTCAGTTTTAATTTGCCCTCCACTTATTTCACTATTATTTATTGTTTCTCTGTGACTCTTGGCTGCAGCCCTGCTGCCTGTCCCTTCAGAATTTTGCAATATGAATAAACCCAGAAATGCAGCTTGAAATGGGGCTGCCTTGCTGTGGTAGCTGGCTGTGCATTTTTGCAGCCCTTTTTTCTCTGTTCTTTTCCTGCATGGAGTGTTTATGTACACCCTTGTAGATATTTTGGCCTAATTATGGTTTGGAGCCTCTCTCCTGACAAGGGTTTGGGCTGCCTTTGGCAACTTGTTCTGCAATAACAGCTGCATTATTTTTTATTATTTTATTTTATTTTATTTTATTTTATTTTATTTTATTTTATTTATTATTTTGTTTTATTTTGAAAAAAAAATGGGGTGCTGTTCACGCTTTGTTCCCAAACTGTAACTTCACTAAGAGAACACAAGGTTAGGGACAAAGATACTTCCCTGTCACTAAAATAAATCTCTGAATGATGTGTTCATTGATAATGAGGTTTTGTGGGGGGAACCTGGAGCTGGTTTTGTCAAAGCCTTCAGGGATGGTGACCCGAGGAGCTGAGCCACAGGAAATGAATTTGGGGATTTGTTCCCAAAGCCAGACGTGGTTTTGTGCAATCTGGGTGTTATCCCAGCAGTGGTGGCACTCAGGACATTTCTCTGCCTCATGTCCCACCATCCATGGGTGACCCTCTCTGCCAAAATCCCTCAGGGGCTCCCCTGGAACCATTTTTTAGGAGATTTTCAGATTCTGTTCTGTATCATTCGCTGCCTTCTCCCCCTTCCATTTTCACTTTCACAGGGTTATAGAAATAAGTTTATTGCCAGTTTCAGATGCCACTTTGCAGTCACTGGATGCTCCTGTGTCTCACAGGGATGCTCCAGCTGGTTTCCATGTACCATTGTTGTGTAAGGGCTGCCCACAAATATTCCCTTTTTCCTCTCTTTTAGCTGAACAGCCCTTTTTAACTGGTTCTTGTGAAGGCTTTTCTCACAGGCTACTACTGTGCCATGACACATTCCATAAATATTCATACAGAAATATTTTTTGCCCATGATTTAGAATTAACAGCATGGAATAATACAGACACTTGCTCTGTGCCACAAAACTCAAATGCTTGTGAGTACAGCAGAAAGTCCAGAGAATGAACCAAAGAACAGGAGAGATCTTTTAGGTGAGCTTAGAGTTTATATTTCCAGGTCAATCAGCATAAAACCAAGGGGGAAGCAGCAGTTAAAACCAAGGGTTGGAAAGATAATGTTCTCCAGCTGATTGCTGCAATAAAACAATTATTTGTAATTGATTGAAATAGTTCTTTAGCGACAGAAAGTAGTTGAAAATTCTGCCAGCTCCATGGCTAAAGAGAGAGAAAGGAAAATATTTGATTTCAGCTCTCTGGCAGGAGGGATCCTGTCTGGAAGCAGAAATGACTCCTGCCAGGTCTTCATCCTGTCCTTCCCTCTTTGCATCACATCAGCTCCAAGGAGAGAGGAGAAAACCCCAAACTCCATGAACAGCTGCAGGTGTGGGGTCTGCTGGAGAGCTGAGAGCACAGAGCTGGAGCTGAGCTGGAGCAGCTGGCATGGAGGCACACATATTTTGGAGAAATAGTAATTAACCTCCAGCACAGCACTAGGGCAGCTACCTGGGACCAGTAATTTTCTCCAACTCCTGCCTGAGCTCATTTGTCAAGCTTTGAATCTTTAAATCCATAACTCTAATTAATTAAGAATCTCTAATTACCCAAAAATGATGCTCTATATTTAGGGTTAAGGTGTGGTGAAATCCAGAGGAACCATGAGAGAAGCTGGAGGATGTTCAGAGCAGGAGGTGCCAGGAAAACCTGTGTTTTCAGAAGGCAAATGGTCAAACTGTCAGTGACCTCTAGGGCAGGTCCTAAACTGCCAGAAATCACTGTCCAGTGCTTGGACACGGATCCTTGTGCTCCTAAAAAGCAGCGACCACCAAACTTGTCAGCAGAGATCCTGATAGCAGAGACCCAAAGCTGAGTAACCCTTGGCATTTAAACAAACAACAAAAAAGTGTTAGTTTCTAAACCAGAAGCACATGGGATGAGGCTCTGGTTCTTACAGCCTTAACAAGAAACACCTGTGGGGACAGCGCTGGAACCATCAGTGCAGGAGGCAAAAACCCGTGCACACCTGAAGCTCTTTTATTGCTTATTAAGTTAAAAATCGTTTTTAACCGGTCTGTAAGCAGCCGATGTGACTCAGGCAAACCTGTAACGTGGACAGAGGCATCACTTGGAGCTAAAGTTTGGCCTTTTTGCAGAGGATCCTGTTCTCCAGACCTCACACCAGCTCCTAGAAACCCGGGCTACAGCGTTTGGGGATCTGAGTGGGACCAGCCGGGTTTGGGGCCGGTTGGCTCCAGCAGAGCAGCAGATACAAACCCGAAACTCTTTTTCTCTGGGTACTGCTCCAGCAGAACAGCAGATACAAACCCGAAACTCTTTTTTCTGGGTGCTACTCCAGCAGAAAAGCAGATATAAACCCGAAACTCTTTTTTCTGGGTGCTACTCCAGCAGAACAGCAGATATAAACCCGAAACTCTTTTTTCTGGGTGCTGCTCCAGCAGAACAGCAGGTATAAACCCGAAACTCTTTTTTTCTGGGTGCTACTCCAGCAGAACAGCAGATATAAACCCAAAACTCTTTTTCTCTGGGTGCTGCCCCTTGCTGAGGATTTGCCAGCACCATCCTCCAGCCAAGGTAAGCGCTGATGGCGGAGTGGAGCCAGGGCACATCTGCATGTGTATGAGGTCGTTGAGAGGAGGGTTAAGCCCTATGCATGTTTGTGTGAGAGCGCCGGGCTGTGCCCTTCAGAGCCTCAAGTACCGCTCCAATAACGGGGAATCTTCGTGCTGCTGCCCAACAAACGCCTGTACTTAGCGGCTTTGTCTGCTGCGAGATAAGGGTTGATGAGATGCTGTTGTGAGGCGCTCCTGGTGATTTTCCCGCAGAGAGCAGAAATGCTCTCCACAAACGTCTCCAGAAATGCGCTCCGCAAAAAATGCTGGGCTGGGGGGGGGATTCAGGGTGATTTCTGTTGAAGTTTGAAGTAAAAATTGTTTCTGGTGTTTTTCTTCGCGACTTATGTGATTGAGGTGTTAAAAAACCCCTATGAGCTTAGCCAAAATAAATCCTTTTTTTTGGTATTTGCTGGCAAGGTAGGGCAGGGATTGGCATCAGAGACGTAAGGATGAGAACTCAAAAGGTGAGAGAAAGGTGTTAAAATCGATTACGGCTTTTCTTTTGTATTCATTTTCCTCAGATAAGTCACGATGAATAAAAAGAAGCTTTTATCGGTCACGATGAGGGAAATGCTCTTCTTTTCTTAAAAACCTCGAGGGTTCCACTGCGGCAGCGCTGGGCGCGGGATGCGGGGATGCTCGGAGAGCGGGGTCCCGGGGCTGTCCCGGCCGTGTCCCCCGGGCTGTCCCGGCCGTGTCCCCCGGGCTGTCCCGGCCGTGTCCCCCGGGCTGTCCCGGCCGTGTCCCCCGGGCTGTCCCGGCCGTGTCCCCCGGGCTGTCCCGGCCGTGTCCCCCGGGCTGTCCCCCTGTCCCGGGGCTGTCCCGGGCGCTCCCAGCGCTGCAGGTCCCGGCAGGCCGGGGCTGGGCCATGGCAGCAGATCACAGCCGGGGCCAGGGGTGATGCAGCCCCGGGCCAGCATCTTACATAAACCCATAAACCCCGCGCGTTTGCATAAGATGAAAACTGAGGAAACTTTTTTCCTTTTTTTTTTTTTTCCTTCATTAAAAGGGAAAAAAAAATTAGAGGTGAAAGAGCTTTCAAAAAGGATATCAGAAACTTGTGGCGTCCAGCATGGCAGTGTCAGTAATTGGTCAGAAAGGATTTCAAGGGTGACTGATTTGGAGATCTGTCACAGCGTACTTGGGGATAACGATTACTCGGAGCAGGGCCATGAGCAGAAAGGAAATGTTGTGCTGGTGATGAGGAGCTCGTCCCTTTTGAAGGGGATGTTTCCCCAGACCTGATGGAGAAATCCCTCCTTCCACAGCAGGGAGAGCCAAAGCTTGTGGAGTCACCAACCCAGGGCATTTTTAATTACTGGGGATGACTCAGATATTGCTGCAGAGGTCAATCCCTGGCCTGGCATCTCCAAAAATGCACCTGAAGCTCAGACATGGTAGTGGGCTCTGTGCAAGGAGCACCAGGTGCATCAGTGCTGGTGCCTCCTGTGCTGGGCTCGCTGCTTCCCACTGGGGCTGAGCCTGCACCAGCTCTTCAGTGGAAATATTACGTGGAGGTGAGGCAGAAAAACTCCAGGGAATGTAAAGCTTGGATGTTGTCTCTGTTGTGATGCATTGGGAAGTGCTGGTTGGTGTTTGTGAAACACCCAGGGTGTAGCTATGGCCATGGAGCTCATGAGCTACGGCTGCTGCATTAAAAAATTAATAAAATTGCTATTTAAAAAAAAATTAGATCAGGCCCCTAATTTTTACTGCAGTAAGTCACAGTGAAATACCTAAACACTTTACATGACTAAAAAGGCAAATAGCTCCTTGCATGGCACTGTGAGGGATGTGAAATCTGCCCTTGTCAGCATGGCCTTAAAAAGTGATTGTACAAGGAATTGGACTTGTCCAGTGACAAGTTTTACATTTTTAAATTTTTGTTACGTTTCTTCCTCCTCATCACTCCCCTTTTACATCTCTTATGAATTCACTGGTTGAGGAGGGGGAAATCTGCCTTGTACCAGGGTGTGAACTCAAAAACAGGATAAAAGGAAATAAACCTGTTGGAATAGAGGACTGCATTGGGGGAGTAGCTCCATGTCTGTGCTAATAGGCTTCATTTAACTGCAGCATTTTGCATCTCTGGATGTTTTTCTGCTTCTTTCCTCCAATTCTTCCTTTGGGTTTACATCCCTGCCCTTCCAAAGGCGCCCCTGCCCGGATCCACTGTGAGGCTATGCTGCATTCATGAGGATGACACAAGAAAAGCTGACTCTTCCTGCGTGCCCTTCCCTGAACCCTGGCCATGGCCTGGATCTGGGAGTGTTCAGGGATGTCATCACCCCTGCCAAGTGCTCCTTCCATCCCTCTGTCCCTCTCCAGGCCACTCTCAATCACCTTTGGATGATATTTTTCACAGCCAGGCTCTTCTTGGGACAGGATGGGAAGCAATGGGCAGAAATTGATGCACAGGGAATTCTGACCCCATTTTTTGGTGAACTTTCCTGTGAGGGTGAGCTGGGCACTGGAACAGGCTGCCCTGGGGGGCTGTGGAGTCTCATTCCCTGGGGATATTCAAAATCCATCTGGGGATATTCAAAATCCACCTGAGGAAGGGGCTCAAGGGGACCCTGCCCGAGCAGAGGCTGGGCTGGGTGACCTGCAGTGACCCCTCTGGCCTGACCCACTCTGGAGGCTCTGTGAAAGGTGGAAATGGTGATTACAGGATGCACTGCACTTGGGCTGTTGTGGAACAGCCTCCCTTGGGACTTTAATGAGCTTCATTACAATAATGAGTCCAGCAAACCTGTCTGTGTTGCTGCTGCTGGGTGTGAGAGCTGATTCCTGGAGCTGGTGACTTGATGTCTGGCTGCTGGAAGTCTCTTTAGCTGGTGCTTGTGCCCTGTATTTATTCCTGAGGTTTGAAACTCCATCATATGCAGGCAACTTTGGGACTGTGGCCCAACTACTTTGTAGGCAACAAAAGTTGTTCCCAACTTACCCAAATGAGCAGTTTGAAGGGAAGAAGGTTCTTGTGTCTGAGGAAGAAACATGAAATTTACACAGCCTGAACTGGGCAAATAATGCAAGAACTAAACTTTTCCTCTCTAATTTTTTGGGGTTTTTAATCACTGTGAGAGTGTTCCCTCTGGGACGTGTGAGCTGACCTTTACAACACAAGGGAAAGGTGTCAAAGAGCACCACCTCAAAACCAGGTACCTAAAAACCCCTGGGGCCCAGACTCTTTCTTCCAGCAGGGTTAAACCCCAGAGCCAGCAGGCAGGAAGGAAATGGCATCCCTGGGGAGGGAAGAGGCTGGGGGAATGCTCAGCTGCTCTGTGGGGCTGGGCTGGCCGCAGCAGGGTCAGCGAGGGGAGCCCTGGGAGCGTTTCTGGTGAGTCACTGCTGGGCTGGAGCCCTGCCCAGCCGCGCTGCTGCCTTGAACCTCTTGGTGATGTAGAGGTTCTTCTCCTGGCTGGGCTAAGTGGTTGTGACAGGGCTGTTGCTGGCTGCTGCTGTAGCCCAGCCTCCCTGGAGGTGCAGCTGGATGTGGGGTGAGAGGCACAGTCACATTCACACACCCCTGCTCTGTTTGTTCTGATCCTGTCAGAACACCTCAGCCCCTCTGGGAGGGATGGCAGCTCCTTTTCCATCCCATCCCAGTGCTGGACCACATCACCCTCTTATCCAAGAGGGTCACTTGTCTGGCTGCACCTCTGATTTTCCCCATGCATTTCTGCTCCATGCTTCAGCTTCCTGCCTCATCAATGCAGCCCTTTGTCGCTGACATCTTTCATGAAAAATCCTTTCCTTAGGATTTTTCCTCCTGAGAAGCTGAGAGGCCTCAGGGACAAAATGTGAACAATGGTTATCTGCTGCTGTGCAATGCAACAGGTGCATCTGGGATTGGCCTCATGTGGTTGTTTCTAATTAATGGCCAATCACAGTCCAGCTGGCTCGGACAGAGAGCTGAGCCACAAACCTTTGTTATCATCCTTTGCTATTCTATTCTTAGCCAGCCTTCTGATGAAATCCTTTCTTCTACTCTTTTAGTATAGTTTTAATGTAATATATATCATAAAATAATAAATCAGCCTTCTGAAACATGGAGTCAACATTCTCATCTCTTCCCTCACACTGGGACCCCTGTGAACACGGTCACAGCCCTTATGCAGCCCTCAGCATCTCTGTGGGTGAATCACAGCACAGATCACCCCTGGGGATGGGTGCTGAGGGCCAGAAGGAGCCATCCACAAGTGCTTTGCTCTTGCTGTCCCAGGGATGCCTGGACCAGGCCTGGGTGGGTTTCATTCCCTGTCTGTGCTGGGAGAAAATGTGGGGTGGTGTTCACAGGGGTCCCAGGATGAGGGAAGAGATGAGAATGTTGACTCCATGTTTCAGAAGGCTGATTTATTATTTTATGATATGTTATATTAAAACTATACTAAAAGAATAGAAGAAAGGATTTCATTAGAAGGCTGGCTAAGAATAGAAAAATAATGATAACAAAGGTTTGTGACTGACTGAGACAGTCTGGACAGCTGGGCTGTGATTGGCCATTCATTAGAAACAACCACATGAGGCCAATCCCAGATGCACCTGTTGCATCCCACAGCAGCAGATAACCATTGTTCACATTTTGTTCCTGAGGCCTCTCAGCCCCTCAGGAGGAAAAATCCTAAAGAAAGGATTGTTCAGAGAAGATGTCAGTGACAGAAGTGGCTGTGTGCCACCTGGGAGCTCTCCTGGGAGCACTGGTGCAGTTTCCCATGTGCCACAACAGGGAGCTCATTAAGGCCAGCCCCTGGCACAGATTGCTCCTCATGGGATTATTTCCACACATTCCCCACCCAAGCAGCCTCTCCTTCTGCATGAGCTCCTCTTCAGCCCAGTCCCTTGGAGCAGGCAGTGACTTTTGGTGGGTTTTGACCACACTTTCCCTTCCAGTTTGAGAGATTCATTGGTCCAGGTTTCCTCTCCTGTATTTCCTGCCTGGGTGGGGTGTCCATGCCCACAGCCAGGTCTGTCAGCAACGCTGGGGACCTTACCATGAGAAAAGGTGTGAGAGCACAAAGTGCTGCCCAGGAGAGCTGGGGAAAGGGTGAGGAGCAGCCCTGCCATGCCTGGGGATGCTCCAAGCACTGCAGGGATCTCCTGCAGCCATTCCAGGACTTGGGCTGGAGCAGGGGAGAAGTGTGGGGGGGGGGTGTGCAAGGTGGTGTTTTAATTTTGTCTTCATTTCTCAGCATCCAAACTTATTTATATTGACAGTGCACTAAATTAATTTTCTCCAAATCAAGTCTGTTTAGCTCGTGGCAGCAGCTGGTCAGGGATCCCAGTGGTTTTTATGTGGAGCCATGAGTTTGTTCATCTTCTTTTCTCTCCTGTTGAAGAGTTGGGGGTGTGGGTGGCTGCAGGCTGAGGTCAACCCACCACACTTGTGCAGCTCTGTGTTCACCTATTTCAAGCTGTGTCCCTGATTTTTATCATAAACTTCTCCTTCTCTGCTGTTTAACCTGGTGTGCACAGGTCTGTAATTCAGCAGGAACCCTCAGATAAATCCCTTAGTCAGTGTGTGGGGACTACCACAGCTGGAACGGGGCTGGATTCCCTGGGCTCTGAGGGTTACAAAGGTTCTGTGTAATCTCCTACAGTCTCACCAGATTTTCCTCAAAATTGTGAGCAACACACTCAGAATTTTCAGCCATAGCTAAAATTCTGTGGCTAAAAGCTTTAACCAGGGCTGTGTGTGTGCTTATGATGGCTCCAGATGCAGCTGCAGGAAACTCCGTGTGCAAGGAATGCACCAGGAAAGCTGCACTCCCAGCCCTGCATGCACAGGTCCAAACACTTGGGCTCATTCTTAAGATGTGCATAAAACTCCTTCCCCTTCACTTGGTTTTACTGTAACTGACAAAGCTGCCTGACTCAAGCATTTCAGAAACCGAATGCTTAAGATTTCACTGTGGATTTTTTGGCTTCAAAGTGATTTTTGTTGTGTCCCCAGAGCCCGGTTAAACCCTTAGTTATAATGATTGCACACTGAAGGGTGCTGTTACATAGAAATGCTGTCCCATAATGGCTTCGTTGCTGTGGAAAATCCGATGTTATTTGGTCATTCCCTACGAGTTCCCTAAGCCATCAAGACATTTGCCTCAAGGCTACAAACACAAAGCTACAGGCAAAACCCTCTGGACATAATGAGTGGGCATTTATGCAGAACTAAAAACTGGAACAGCTGAGCAGTGGATCTATGAATAGCAAGCATGCCTCTAAGCACAAAAGACATCATTCTGCAATAAAGGGGTTTATAATGCTTCTGACATCTTGGATGTCAAGATCATGCTACGTTGTTGTAACTTTTTTTTCCCCCCTGTTTGTTTGTTTGAGCCGTGCTCCTTAAGGAAGGTGTGAGTAATTAAAGGGTGTGAAGGAAACCCTGTAGCTGGGTAAGAACAAAAATCGGGCAATGGGCACTTTTGGCAAGATCCATCATTTTGATGGTGTTTGTTGGGAACGAGCTTATTGCTCCCGTGCTGTATTCCCAGTTCCACCCTTCAGGATTTCTTAGGGGGCTCCTCTTGAATCAGCAGCTCTAATAGGCTCAAATCTGATGTTAGCTGAGAGGTGTCTTCTGATGGGAACACAAAGATTGTTCCCTAACCATAAACTACAGGGTCAGGGAGTCAGGCAATACAAAGAAGGGCAATAAAATTCAGAGTGATTTGGATCAACGGGGAGCTGGAGGAGCTTCCTGCTGAGAAATGGACCCCAGCAAGGTCTCAGGCCTTGGCAAATCATCCATGGGCACTTCCAAAGGGATGGCAGGAATGGGATGGGAAGGGATGGCTGGCTCTTACACCAGGAGCATAATGAAAACCCAGAGTGGAAATTGGAGCTGGAGCTAGAATGTAGAAACAGCCTTGAGGAAAAACAGGAGGGGAAAGGGAATGTAGGGATACACAAGATGATAAATCATTATCTCTGTGTTTGCATCCACATGTACCTGATCAGTTCCTGAGATGCTGTTGATTTCCAAATTGGTGTGGTGCTTTAGTGAGGGTTTTGTGGATTTTTTTTCCCCTGTATTTTCCTTGTGCCAAGGTGCTGTGGCACTGGGAAGGGACACGCCAGCCCTTTGTGACTGGGAAAACAAATTCAAAAATGTTTTGGGATCCTTGCAAAACCGTTTGGGGCTCTCAAAACCATCCATTGTAGAGATGAGCAAAGGCAGTACTGTGAAATTCCTACAGGAAAATGTGGTGCAGGGATGAGGTGCTGCCTCTGAGAGTGATGGAAGCTCCACTGTTTGCAGCACAAACACCTGAGCTGGCTGTGACTGTGGCACAATAACCCAGCCCCTCACTTTGGGAAGCAAATTTCCCTTCCACCAGCACAGCAAGGGCAGAGATCAGTGCTAGAGAGCCCAGAAAGTTGGCAGAAAACTGGAGCAGCCTAAAATCCAGCTGTGCACTCATTTCCTCGTGTCCGAAAGCCTTGCACAGCCACAAGCAAATT
The DNA here is from genome assembly GCF_023055355.1 of Agelaius tricolor. NCBI lineage: Eukaryota > Metazoa > Chordata > Aves > Passeriformes > Icteridae > Agelaius > Agelaius tricolor. Next base: position 11,399,426 of record NW_027269283.1, on the reverse strand, counting down.
GTTTCTCCCCTTGGCATGTACCTTTCTTATCACTGAAAACCAGCTACTGTGGCTATTTTGCATCTCGCCCTGAAGAGAGTCTAAACTGCAAGATGTCAGATGTGGAAGGATGATACTTGAGTTGCTTAGGAAGGCAAAGGGATTAATTTAATTATCCCTCCATCTTCTTCCTTGCAGCTGATGGCTTTTCCTGCCAGGAGAGAGGCTCCTGAGGCTGGGAGAATGACAGCCCTGGCCTGCTGGTAAGTGATGGCTCTGTACTCTGGAGAAGTTCATTGAGAGAGCAGCATGGAAGAGCTGGGATGGAGCTGCTCCCTTCACCAAGTGCCAAGCTAAACCCAGCAATTGCTGCTTGGCCAGAGTGATGCTGGCTGTGGTTTTCTGAAGGCAAGGCTGTGCTGGAGACCTGTCCCTGCTGTGTGCTGCAGGGAATGAATGGTCCTGCAACACCAGACTGGGCAGTCTGCTCCTGCAGCCAGATTTTGTTCTGCTGTGTTTGTACCAATTGTATTTCAGGCAAGGATTCTAATTTTTTCTCTGGAAAGCATCTTCTGCTGTTGCATATTTTAGTAGCATTTCTGTCTGTGACTGGCAGAAAAATGGTGATTTGGTAAAGAGGGGTTTTGACTGAAACCTGCTTCAGTTATTTGGATGCTTGACTGGAGATGTCTATTTCTGGCTGTTAAACAAAATATCCATGTATAAAATGAAAACAGGGCATTAAAATACCTGTGGTTTTGTACGCCAGCAAGTGAAGGGTAAAAAAGATGTGTAATGACAGCAAAACTAGAAAGGTTGAGGGTTGTACTTGCCCAGAGGTGGTGGTGGTTCTTCAAAAAGGGTGAAGTTCTCCTTCACCAAGGGTCTCCTGGCACAGAGAAGAGAGAGAGCTTGGTTCTCATCTCCTGCTATGGGTGTGTGTTGTCCATCACCAGAGACCCCTCAGGACCTGCAAGAAACGCAGGAGAGGAGTAAATCCCCCACGTTTGTGCACTGAGAGTCCATAGCCTGGTCTCTGATCCCACACCTGCTCCTGACTCTGCTTTTTCACCCCTTTTTGTCCAAGTGCCCCTGGAAGCTGCAGCCTGCACTGCTCAGGAGGAGGTGGGAGCTCCTCCTTTGTCATGCAGTGAAACCCTTCCAAGCAGTCCAGGAATTCTGCTCACAGAACATCTCCCTTATCAACTCCTCCTGTACAAACTGCATAATCCCCACCAGCCTGAGCAGCACTGCCAGCTTATTTGCTTTGTGATTTGTGGTCGGATCATTGCATTTCAGCCCTTACCAATGAAAGGAAATTACCAACAAGACACTGGTATTTACATTAATTGTGGCTTTGGGGAGATAGTCCAAAGAAAATTATGCTAAAGCCAGTTATTATGTGTCTCCCTAACAATTAGAATGAAGCCCAAAGTTTATAAAACAAAAGTTGATCTCAAACAGATTTTAGCTGCTACTTGGTATTTTCCCTAGAAAGGGCTGAGGGGAAAAAGGGAGCTTTATATTTTTTCTTCCTCCTTTCTTTCATCCACCTTTTAAAAACAGTGTAATGAACATGGATGGAAAGGCAGCATGTGTACAACTGCAAGAGAAACTCCTAATTTGCAATGAGCAGGGCCTCAGCTTCCCAAGAGGTCTCATGGGATGGGTCATTTGTCACACATGCCACGCTCTAAATGTCAGGGTTTCCTTGGCTGAAGCTGTTGATTTTCATTGGTTTTGTTCCACCTCAAAGCAGTTTTGTGCAGCTCTGTAGGTTGAGCAGAAGTTTTGCTCTAAAACCTTCGAGGTACTCCCAGCTCCTTTCACGTGAATCCCACGAGATAATCTGAGAGTGTGCTAAGACTTCTTGCTCCTACTGCAATTTGAACTATTTCTGGACACTAATTCAATGCTTTTTATGATGTTAGATGTATGATGAAAAGTAATTTAAGATTGCTCAGGATGACTCACTTGCCAGCACAGCAGATCCAAGAAACAAACACAGATGTGAGATTTCAATTCTCCTTTGGCATACAACTCTGCCTCATGCCATAAACCACAAACTATGCCCAGTGGAGACTAGAACACTCTTCTTTTTTTAGCTTCAACTAGTCAGGTAACTTCTGACTGCAGAGGTGAGCAGGGACTCGCACACTTTGTTCTCTCACTAAATATCAAGTACATCAATATGTTCAAGTGCTGTTAGTACATCCTCACTAAAGGTGGGATTTCCTCCAGCTCTGGGTACCTGACCTGAGCCTCTTGTGGAGGCTCTGTAGTGAGGAAATGCAGGCATTTCTGAAGGATGAATCATCTGCCTTGCTGTCAATGTCTATTTTAGGGACATGCCTGAAGTGAGGTGAAATTAAATCCTTCCCCAAAACAATTCTTCTGTAAGAAGGGGGATTTTGGATGCTCTGGGGAGGTAGCCTGGGCTTCCTCTCCTCGGATGACCCTGTGGGCAGACATCCCTGACGTCAGGGCACAAGTCCTGAGCGATCCAGGCACAGGAATGTGTGTTCTGGCACCCAGGAGTGCTCTGCTGACCTCCCTTGGGCTGCTTCTGCTCCCCCTTCCCCTCTCAGAGGCAAAATGGGCTGCACTGATATGTGGCTGGCCACCAAGAGGCTGCAGACTAAAAGTGTAACAGGGTTTAATTATTAAGGTATAATTGAGGTCTCTGTGTTTATAGGATAATTGTTTCTTTTTTAATATAACTCAAACTTCGCAATACAAGAAACAGGCCTGAACCTGTGGATGGAGTGCTGGAAACTGTCTAAGAAGATTAAGGTCTCTTAATTGATTTCACATAAACAGGTGTGACTGAATTCATCAGAAGAAGGTTAAGACTAAATGTATTCTGCTAATTATGTGAAAATTGCCAGAGTGTGCTGGGTTGAGCAATTGCCTTTCCCTTTGCAAGTGGGATCATTCCTCAACTGTGCATCAAATGGGAAAAATGACATTTCCTAAGCAAATGAGCCAACCTGTCACATGCTGGGCTTTATTTTGAAATTTCTTTGCTTGTAGACATGCTGGCAGAGGTGGATTTGGCAAGAGGACATGGGAATGTCCCTGTGTGCTGTACCTGAGTGGCCGTGTGGGAGGACAGGTGTCAGAGCAGGGCTGGGTCACCCTCTGAGCTTCAGGAATCTGCACCATTGGGAATTCCTGCTCTGGAGAGCTGCAGCAGTAGCTCTGTTTAAAGCTCTTCTCCTGGCTCTCAATGTTTCTGTGGCCCCTTCAGTCAATTTTTTCTGGTTAACTTGAGCCACTGGAGGAGCAGAGCGTGGACATTGCAGCAGTATGTGGAACACCTTTCGCCTTGGGTTTCAAAACAGCCTCTGGAGTATCAAACTCCTCACCCAGCTGACAAACAAACTGATTTATCCTGTTTACTCTGCACTCTTTGCCATCTGTCCTCCCAGTCCTACATCTTGAGGGAACAAGTTGGAATTGCCAGTGTTGAATGCAGCTGTAGGAAGGACAAAAGTTCTGCTTTTGAGACTTCCACTCAGACATGCAGGTGTGACAATAAATGGTGTGAGGAGCTGAAAGTGTCCCAGCACAGCATCACCAGGGCCCTGCAATTACTCACTGGTGCTCCCAACAAAACCATTTGCTGATGAAATTGTTCTTTGAGCCTCCAAACTGAAGGGTGACTTGTATTTAAGGTGTGATTTCAGCAGCACATTTGCATAGAGATGCTCTAAAATTAGTTCAGTTGCCTAAAAGGCTGTTTTGTAAGAGCAAAGATATTGTTTGTAACATTTAAAATTAATATAGCAAATAATATGCCTTGTGTATTTTTGTCTTTTCCTATTTTAATTTTGAGACCCAAATGCAGACTTAGATCAGTGAGATGTGAGGGATGATTTAGTAGCACTTTGATTATGTGTTTTACTTAAATTAAAGTGAGCAACTACCAGGTAATAAGGAGCAAAATCCTAATTTAAATCTGTATTTTAAAAAACCTCACTTAATTACATCTCTACAGAATTCTCAAAACCCATCTTCTAAGTGCAGATGCACAGTTTTATGTATATTATTTAAGATATTCACCATCCATTCAGATTTTCAGCTCTTTTTTTTTTTTTTTTGGAGATGAGGCTTTCTGAAGTACAAATCTTATTATTCTTAGGGGATCCCAGCAGGGAAACTTGTCTGTGTCTGCATTTTGGAAAAGGGATGTAGTGGTTCTACCTGCACCTGCTGAACACGAGCTAAAGTTAGGCTGTTTCCAAAAGAAAAAAAAATAGCATTATGAACTAAAAATGAATAATTATGAACTAAAAATAGCATTATGAACTAAACTTTGCAGAGGATATCAGACATTCAGACATAATCTTTCACTTGTCTTTGTAGGGCTTTAGGAGGAAAATAATTTCCAGATTTAGGCACCATAATTTGGGAAGTATATAGACCAGGTGAAGAGTATCTGAAAAGGCAGAGAAAAAGAATTTGTGAAAGAAGATTGAACTTGGGTTGCTTTTCTTGCAGCCAAGACCAGGGTGGTTTTACAAACCTTCAGAAAGAAAGAAGAGAGTTTATCCTCTGTGCCCATTCACCCATAAAAATAAATTTTTTGACTACAAAGCTAGACATCAGAAAACCATTTTTACTGTAAGGGGATATTTGTAAAGATTGTGAGTTTCAGCTGAGGAAAAGATGAGACAAACATCAGGTTGGAGTGGGGAGGGGAATAGCTGGAAGATTGTTTGAGATCCCTTCCAGCCCTGCTGTTCTAATTTTGATTTATTTTTTTAATAACTGCTGTAAGCACTCTTGTACAATGAATTAGAAGAAGTCATTTTAAAAAGCTGTAACTTCATTTACTGAAAAATCATTCCTTATTCCAAGTAAACATGTCATTTTCATTTTCCTGCAATTTTTTTTTCCCCAGAAAAGTGTCTTCCTTTATATGGAACACGGTAAAGAAGCTCTTTGGCAGTTTCCTGCTAGCTTTTCCAGAAATATATCTATAGGTGAAAGAAAGAACTCCCATCAGAACATATTGTCTGCAGGAGAGAAAAAAATGAAGTCTTGAGTCATGTTGATGTGGAAAAGGATCAGTGTCTGACACTGGCTCACTCTTGTTCAAGTTTAAATTCATTTTGCAAACAGGAGCTCTGCTTCTTGCCATCTGCTTCAAACATCTCCTGCAGGCTGACTTTTGGCTGCTCGTCACAGGAACTCTTTATTCTGTACATCCAAAGTTCCATTTGATTTCCAAAGGGGATGAATGCCCTGATTCCTTTGCTCCTTTGAAAACTCAGGCTGTATTTTTGGGGTTTTTTTCCTTTTTAATCAAGACCTGGCTGAGAGGGCTTTACAATTGATAGGATTTAAGCACATGCCTTAAAATATGAAGATAAATTGGGTACTTCCTATTTGTTTGCTGCCTAACACGAAGCTCATTTTACCAAAACGAGCTAATCCAGGCTCCCACCTTGCTGCTTTTGTGCTGGCATTAATCAGACCCTAAAATCCAAATCAGATCCTAAAACCCATGGATTTGGAGCAGGGAAGGATTGTGAGAGGCAGTTTGGAGGGCAGGAACCTCAGTCAGACCCGGTGCTGCTCCATGGCAGGGGATGCAGAAGGCAGAGAGCTTCACTCTGAATGCAAACCAGTCCTGGCAAAACATCTTCAGGGCATGGCTGCAAAGGGGGAAATGATTGATTGAAATAGATTTCCAAGTGATTTATCTAATCCAGAGTTATTTGCCACATCCTCTCCAATTGATGAAAAAACAACACGATGCACGGAAAGGGTTTTGCTCTCCAAGGTGTGAGGTTATACAGGAATTACTGGTATTTTTTTAGTGATTGGAAGCACTTAATTCTTGGCCCCCTGCCTCATAATACAGCCCAGGCTGGTACAAGCAGTTCTGCAAAACATATAATTTTGCTTCACTTGTTTTAATGATCAGGAAACATCTACTTTTAAACTGATCTCTGCTGTGCAATTACAAATGTTTTGATGGAAACACTTTTTTAAAATTAGTTTCGTTCCCATAATGACTCTAGTTAGACTGTTCCATTAGTAAGCAAAAGAATTGCAGTCTCTCATCAGGTTGTTTAACTTTCTAAATCCAAATTTGTTTCTATTAAGAAACTGGATCAGAGTTGAGTCTTTTAAAAAGATTTTTTTTTTAATCTTCAGTGTTGGAGTAATTAGATTTAAAATCGAGCTCTCTTTTTCAGGTCAGTTACTATTTAATTGATAAACATATTTAAATGTTTCTGTTTAAAACAAACAAAAAACAACCCCATGAGGTCTCAATCTTGAAGTGTGTTTTTTTTAAATTTATTTTCTTGTGCTGGTGTGGAAACTGTGAATGGAACAACAATCTCTGTGTGTGTGGCAGATAAGTCTGGAAATAAGCTAAAATTGTAGGTGAGAAGAATATTCATGCTACTTAAAAAACTTTATTACTACTAACTAGTGAAAAAATTGGATAAATCAGGCTGGGTTTTGAAGACTTAGGGCCACAAATAGTGTCAATAAACGATTCTGACCTTTTTTGGAAGGAGCTTAAAAACTGTTGAGGTTTTTGGGGGAGCTGGCTGTGAAATGTCAGGAATTCCGAGGTGGGAAGTGCGTGAGCCCTTCCGTGGGAATGTGCCTGGCTGTCCCTGGCTGCAGATTGAGATATTATTGTGTAAATGAAACGCTGGGTATTCATTTGCACGGAGCAGATTCAGTAATTACTGTGCTCACCCAGCAGATGACAGCTGTTATCATTCTGATGAAAAGAGCCCTAAATTAAAACCCTGTTGCTTTGCATAGATCCCTGTCAGAAACAAATGTTCATTTTCTTGGTTGGTCAACCTCCTTGATTGAGCCCTCTAACAGGTATAAATAAGGTCCAGATGTTTATTTTTGTTTTCTGGTGTGCTGATAATTTTGCAGTTGAAAGGATGAATCCACAATTAAATTTTGTTGGATTTTGTGTTTGATTCTTCAGCCAATACCAGGGCATTTTGCACACGTGCAAAGGGTAAAGAACAACCCAGATCTTTTTTTGGTTTGCCTTGTAAAATGTGGTTCAGTTGGAGAGAAAAGGTTTGACGATCAGGATGTGTTCCTAGCACACATCTCTGCACACACAGAGCTGGAAAAGCAGGAAATTTCCTCCCTTTTTCCGTGGTGACATCTGCACAGCCGGGATGGGGAGGTGCCCCTTGTACACCTCTTGTCTTCTTTGAAAACCTTTCCCAGTTATGGGAGATGAAACCCTTTAATGTGTCATCATTTCAGGCTGGATGTCAGCTGCCAAGCAGCTCTGCTCTGTGCAGATAGTGAGGGGAAAAAGGAGCTGGTTGATAGGGCAGGTTTGATAAACACAGCAGCTCCTCGTGCAGGGGGGCTTAGGGTGTGAGGAGAGCTCTGACATGTGAGGGGACATTGGGGCTCAGTGAGGGTTTTGAACATGAACATCCCACGACTGTTATCCCAGAAAATCCCACAGATAAATAACTTTACCCAGCAGCCATTCCAGATTTCTTCTAAAACTGCAACCTGTCGCTGTTTGGAATGGCCAAAGCTTTACTTGGAATGGCCTCTGTTTCACAAGAACAAAATTCAGGCTACCAAGAGCCCTGTTTGTGTCTTTCTTTTCATTTAAAACACCCGCAGTTTATTGTAGCTGCTGTTCCAAAGGTGTTGAATAAAAAGATATAAATAAAAAGAACTCAGATGGAGAAGGGTGGATGCAGGGCAAAACCTTGGATTGCATGTGGGGTTTGAGGGCTCTTGTTCTGTGAGATTAAGTAAAGCACAGCTTGAAGGGCAGCAGAGACTTGAAACACTCAAAGGGGAAAATTTGGATCTGCTTGGGGTTCCTAACTTTGTTTCCATACTGGGAGTTGTTCATAAAGCAAATAAAAATCACTGGAGGGTCCCCTGGAAACAAAGCAGTCTGATCAAATTAAGAATGTGAGATTCTTTATTTTTTGAAAGGCAATGGTAAATCATCTCTTTGGAAAAATGCAGTGCATGTCCCAAAGCAGAAGAGTAACAATAAAAACTCTCTTGAGCAAATATTGCAAAAGAAACTTTAAATAAAATTAAACCCTCTATCTGTTTAAAATGCTTTGCTGCAAAACTGTATCTTTTCTGCAATATTAGTGGTCCAGGAGTAATTAAACCAGGCTTCTGAGAGAAATGCTTCCCTGAGATTTTACAGAGCAGAATATTTTGGCACTTCACAGAATTACAGTTTTGTTTTGGGTTTTTTTTCCCCTTTTGCCTAAAGCTTCAAGGATAGTGGGAATATTGCCTGTGGATGTCATTACTTCAGTGCCTGCACCATTTGCATGCTCAAAGTCTTTGGAGTTTCCATGTTGTACAGATTCTCCCTGGCTACCTGGCTGAGAGGAAATGTGAGTTTAATGGGTTTTGTTCTTGTAAAAGCTGCCTGGGCTGGAGACAAATGTGGTAGCTCTAAGGACTTGTGAGAATCTCACAGATCCCTCTGGAGAGAGAGACGTGATGGCGCTTTGGTGCCTTTTAACTCAGCTACAGGTCTGAAGTTTGCTGGGGTTTCTGAGTTTGAAAATTGCCAGGAGCCTTTTTTTCCTTTTTTTTTTTTTCTTTTTTCCCCTCCATTGTTCTCCTTTGGATGGATGGAGCAAGCCAGGGCTCTCTGCAAACAGCCTCGTGTGCAGCTTTCCCCAAGCAGGCAGCTCTTTGCTTCCTTGGGTTTCTCTGGTGGCTGAGGAGTTTGCAGGCTCTGGGAGAGGGCTGTGAATTCCAGTGCTGGCTCTAGGAATTGTCCTTTCTCACCCTGGCCTGGCTGGGACGGGGAGGTTTCATGGAAAAGCAGGACAGGCTCCTCATTGCTGGGCTGTGCCTCGGGCCCCAGTGCAAGCGGTTGCAATTTTGGTTTCTGTGAACGCTCGAACTTCACAATTTCCTGAGTGCTTGTGCCATTTATTTATGCCTGCCTTTTATTTATATTCATAGAAGTGCATGCAGACACAGAACTGAGGCTTACAAAAAGTTCAAGCCAATACTTGCCATTTTTTCGGAGATATTTTCACAGCTCTAATATTCAAACGCTGCTTTTACTAATTAAGTTTTCTTAATTATATGATTTGCAAGATTAAAAGGCCACTGCCAATATAAACCACATATTGCCTCTGAACTGTTAGATTATTAAATTGAATTTTTAAATTAATTTTTACTTGCCATGATTTGTATTCTGTTTGTTCTGTGCTATTTTAAGCTTGGATAATAAATATCATGTCAGTCTCATATTCATTTGTGGACAATTCCAAGTTTTCAGTGCTACAGGGTAAGGGTTTGAAAGGCAACAACACAATTTTTTTGTTTTGTTTCAAAGAATTGTTTTTTTAATTCTGTTCATCTTACGCTTTACAGAAGGCTTTTATTTTTAAACAAAATAAAAAAACTAGGCTAAATATAAGTTGACAGCATCTCTTGGAATGATATTCTTGTTTATGACAGTGCAGAGGAGAGGCACAAAAAGTCAGAGGTCATTTTTTATATGCAGTAAATTCTCATATGCAAGAATGTCTGGATGTGTAAAGTGTCTGTGCGAGACTTGAGTCATCTCTTCCCCTCTGATGGGATTTCTCAGGGCTATGGCTGCAAAAACTGCTTGTGATAAGAACATCTCCCTGCTCGTGTGTTCTGTAACCCTGGCATGTCCTGCTTGAAGCCCCTGCCTGCTCGCTGGCCATGGCCACAGCTCATCACTGACCCAGCAAGGGTGACTGGGCACTGCTAATAAATCACTGGGCAAAGCAGGGGCTGAGAGCAGGGACCCACGATGGGCAGAGGGCAGAGCTGGGGCTGCAGGGCTCAGGATGGGCAGAGGGCAGAGCTGTGCCAGGGCAGGAGCTGGGGCTGCAGGGACCCAGGATGGGCAGAGGGCAGAGCTGTGCCAGGGCAGGGCTGGGGCTGCAAGGAGGGCACCAGGGGATGGAATTGGTGGGAGCAGAGAAGCCCCAGCCCCACCACAGGAGTTTGAGGGAGGCACTTTGGCAGTGCTGGCTCATCAGCTGTGCCCATCACCACTAGCAGTGACCCCCTTGTCCCAGATCAGACACAGGGCTGTGCTCAGGGATCTGTTCTGGGGCGGCTGAGCTCTGTGGGTGTGTGCCAGGGTGGTTTGGGAGCTGCTGGGGTTTGCCCTGAGTGCCCTGCTCCATCCCAGTGCCATGGGGGACAGGGCAGAGCCTGCTGGAGGTGACACCTGCAGGTGTCCTGGCTGTCACCCTCTGTGCTCACCTTGTGGGATGTGCAAGTGGAAGCCCCAGAGGCAGGGATAACATGGAGCTTTACCTCCTGACGTGGAGCAACGTCACAGATGATCCCAAATCCTTGTGGAAAGCCAAGGAGGGGGTCACAGGGAGCTCTGCCTTTAGGTCCAGAGCTCCATGGATTAATCTAATTTCACTTTTGGCTCCTCCAAGCTGGCCACTTTCAGCAAGCTGAAAGCAGAGCTCGCTTCATGGTGAGCAGAAACTTGCATAACAGCTAATTGGTAGTTTGTTGTGTAATGGAGGAAAAGTGAAACTCCTTAGCAAAATTGCCTCTTTCTTTCCTAAATTTCAAATCCTGAGGGTCAACACTGCAAGGAGCTATATCAGATTATCAAGTGGTGAAATTGATATAATAAATTTTATGCTCTTACACTACAGAATTCTATTTCTGCCAGGAAAGGCAATAAGGAAATATTGGTTAGGCATGGAAGTGCCTTGAATTCAGAATTCATGTGGAAAAAGTAAGATTCTGAAAATTTATTGTTGCAAATGAATCTTTAAGAAAATACAAGGTTCTTGATTATTTGTGTCCTATTGACACTCATTGTTTCAAATAAAATTTATTGGGCATGTGCACACAGTCTTAGCTATTGTGGAAGGAAGGATTTTCATATAAAGAAAACAGTCAATATCTTTGGCATCTGACAGAATGTATTTAACAGAGCTTGAAATGGTGAGGACGGGGAGCATGGAGAGAAGCTTTTTTTCAGTCTGTGACTTCCTGAAAAATCACACTGGAAAAACCCCCACCATGTGTGAGCACAGGCAGAGCGTGATGGTGCAGAAATGCCATTGGCTTTAGACACTGTCTTGGTAAGGACCTTTCTGAGAGTCCCTCTCAGAATGCTGCCTCTGTTATGCTGCTGTCCCAGTTTATGACTTCTTTTTTTTTTTTTCCCACTGTGAAAGATCTTGGATTGAGGGATTGTCCTGATGATCTGTTCAGTGTTCCAAGGGGGCTGATTAATCTGAAAAACCCAACGAGACAGCTGAAACCGCTGCCAAAAACTGTCATCCGTTCTGCTCTCTCAACTGCCAGCTTTCTGTGCTCTTGCTGCACAGACAGGTCTACTCTTAAAGATGCAGCCTGACATTTCCTAGTGCAGCAGCAACAGGGTAAATGATGGAGGAGTGATCTGGGGGCTGAGTTTTCCCTTTATTCTGTCACTTCTGAGTGGTTGCGTTTCTCTCCTGAGGTAGCACTGAGCTCAGTACTGCTGTTAATTCTGGCTGCTGAATGCAATTAATCCAGTGGCAGAGAGGATGGGAGTATTCTGGGAGGGGAAAGTGGCTCTTGAAGGTTGACATGGAGTTTGTGTGGCTTTTTTGTGCCTCTCACAGTAGCAAGAAAGGTGAATTACTCCTGAGCTGTGTTTGCTAGATCCTCACTTAAAGCAATAATAATAATGCTTTATTCCTGCTGTGTGTGAATGCTGGTGCTAAGCATGAGAAAAGGAGGCTCCTTGGTCTTTGAAAGGAGGGATTTTGGAGATCGGCAAGGACCACGGTGGCTGAGCTCTCCCTTGCCTGATCCACACCCTGTGTTGACCTGGGCTGGGGATGGAAGGCAGGAATGCCCATGGCAAGAGCCTCCAGCCCCAAACTGGGGTTGTGACACCTCCACACCAAGGTCCTGGGCTTTTCAGAAGCCATCCCTGGGTGCCTTGCTGGGACTCCCTAAGAAAACTCTTCAGCTCTGGAAGCATAAGTCAAAAGAAAAAAAAATATTTTGAAAGTAAACTGGATAACTGCAACTGAAAGCTTGAGGGGATGTTTAATGGGGCCATTAATAAACGACTCAGGCAGCCAATGGGACATAGCCTTTGGTCTCATGCCTTGCACTGCTGCAGAGGCTCCCTGTAATGAACACACAAAACGTGCCCCATCAAGCCTTGGTGCTTGAGCACAAAACACTCCTGAGTTTAATATATGCTGGATGGCAAAGTGGTGCCTCCAGTAAACATCTTGGACAACCAGTGCTCAGAAAAACCTTGTTAGAGGATGGATTTTTCTAACAGGGAAGTCTTTAACTCTTTTCAGAACTTTTAAGAATATCTAAATGTTCTGGGTAATGGAGAGGAACAACTTTCTGAACTTTAAGTTAAACTTCTGTGTCAACCCCACCACGTTTTCAAGTTGTGAAAGGTGTGAATGTCTCTAGGGTTTTCTGCTGTGTTAGCAACATGTTTTGATCCTGGCTAGAGCTGCAGAAAACAGAGCATTGTGCTAGCAATCATCAGAGTTCTAGATGCTCGATAGGATGGTGAAGGGTGCTACAGAAGCCCCCATCTAAAGATTAAATTAGATTAAACACACTCTTAAGCAGCAAACTGGCTTGCTTGTGCCAATTAACTTGGAAATGCAGCAGTGGTTTATTGCTTTAGGAATGAATGGTACTTATTGGCTTCTTATATAACAGTTTGACTTCCTCATCCAGTCAGGAAATTGAGCATCTGTCAGACCATCAACCCATAAATGTCTTCATTAGATCTGATAAACAGACCGTGGCAAGCCAGAAAGTTGGAAGGTCCCACCCTTCTGCCTGGGGGGCTGGACTCACTTAACAGGCTTAAAAAGGAGGGATGTGTGTAGAACAGGGAGAAGAAACGCTCTGGGTGAGCCAGAGAGGAGAGAGGAGCTGCTCTGAGACGTGCCCAGGTGCAGCACTGAAATAACCTCTCAGGGCCACTGGGACTCTTCCCCATCCCTGTTACCAAACAAACAAAACCTTGGCAAGTACCCGGTTGAGGAAGCTGTCCCCAGACACATTGCTGGGTGTGATCCCAGTAAAGCTGGGCTCAGCCTGCTGCCAGCTGAGATCCCTCTGCAAAGCACCAGGGCTGTGGCCCAGACTGTGTTTAGTACCAGACCATTGATGTTTTCTGGAGCTCCTGCTGAGCCCTTCTGATGCTTTGCCTCCAAATATTCTGCTCCTGCTTTTGTGGTGCTGCACAAAGAATTGGCATGGCAAGCCAGGGGTGCATCACCCACAAAATGTTGTTTCTCCTGGCTAAGTTTTGGAACTATTAGAGAGCCTCACCTGGAGTGTTTGTGCAGCCTTTCTGCCTGACCTGGGTGCAACAGAGCCAGTGGCTTTGGCAGCAGAGGTGTTGACAATATTACAGTAGAAGGTGGAAGTCCTTAATCACACAGGGCTGTGTGGATGTTTTGTTATTTCCACTAATAAGAATGGAGAATGCACAGGCAGATGAGCCTTCAAGTGCTGTTCCTCTGAGTCTTCCTTCAAAGCCAGAAATTCTTTTTTATCTCCCACAAACTCCTACCTCACTCTGTGCTCTGACAAATCTGTCCCTTTAAATAAGGCTGCTGCTCTTGCACAACCTTTGGTCTTGCAAAATGCAAAGCCATCTGTTATAACCTCAATTACAGGTTAGAGGAGACAGAAACTCATTTGATGGACTGCAAGAGCAGGATTTACCTTCTCTGAGTGTCTGAGGGAAAAGACCAACCTTTATGACAGAGGCCAGGTCAAGAATGGGGAGTTTTGTCTGTTAAACTAAATTGAAGTGGGGGAACACTCTAAAAGACAGATTGAGTTCATACCTAACTTTTAAATGAAATATGTCTCTGTGTGTATAGTGATGTACAAGCCTGTTTTTATTTTCTCCCAAAGTTTGTAAATATTCCTGAAGGTCTGCTCTGCATTTTAAGATTCCATACCCTCATGAAGAAAAACTCAAAGCACTGATACTCACTTGAGTTGCTGCTTGTGTATTGTTATTGAGACAAAATAATTCGGTTTCTGTTGTTTGCTCTTTGCGAGCTCAACCTATGCTAAAAAATTAGTGCCTATGAATTAAAGTTGATGGGCTTGTGATTTTGGTTTTTACTGGGAGATCAATTTCTTTGAGATTTTAGTCTTTGTAATGACTTTGTAATCACCTAATTTTCTATTCTTTTAATTTAAAAGTTTATAAATGTAGTAGCAGGAAAAAGTCAAACTAAGGGTATGGGGAAAGCCTCTAAGAAATGCCAAAATGTAGCTTAAAAATAGATCCTCTTCATTTTCATTCCCCTCTGGGTAATTCATGGATTCCCAGAATGCACAATCAAGCTTTACTTTTGATGCTCAGGGTTGTCCTTAATGAAGCAGTCACTCCCCCAATTAAACCAGAGCTGCTAGCAGCAGAAATGCACATTTTAGATATTTTCTTCTTACTCTGTTTCAATTCCCTTGGGAATTGGAAGCCCGGGTGCCCATCCTGGTGTTCCCTGGGTGAACACCTGGCTCCAGGAGTTGCTGCTCACATGGGGCACAGAGGCTGGGCTCTGTCTGTCTGTCTGTCTGTCCTAACCCTGGCATTCTCCAGGTGAGACAAACCTAGAGCTCAGGTCACCAGTAAAGTTCCCCTTCCCCCTCCTGTCCAGCAGCCTGGGATGGGTTTGATTTATCTCTGTGTGCTGCAGCAGAGGGAGGTGATTGCTGTGCACAGGGAAAGAATCTGAGACAAACCTGAATGTGCTCAGTTAAAAGAAAGAAGAAAAAAAAAAAAAGAAAAGAAATAGGTGAAAGCAGTGAATATGGCAACTATGGCAGTCCTTCCTACTCTGCTTTTCTGCTACATTCTTCTTATACAATGGTGAGAGCTGTTGGAGGGAGCACTGTTGAAAGATGGGGGATTTAAGAGAGCTGTGATGGCTCTGTTGGATTGCTGCCTATATTTGGACTGTATTTATTATTCTCCTTCTATTAAGGTGCTTAAGTATTCAGAGTTGGGTTTAGACAAGAAATAAATATCAGAGCAGCTGTGAGTACATGTCTGTTGGTGATTAGTCATCACTACAACTCTGAGGAGTTGGATTTACCAGCAAATTGTTAAAATTCCCCCAGATGGATGGCAGCACAGTGGAGAAAATTGAGGTTTATTTTGCTGTGTTTGGCTGGAAGTTTAACCTGGAGCAATGCAAGAGGGAGGACAGATCCTGACCTGGCACAGGAGAATGAGCCATTTAGGATTTTCCTTCCTTGCAGGTGCTGCTTTCTGCAGCTCACCTGCCAGGATCTGGGGGAAATGCAGAGAGCAGGAAGAGCTTTATCAATGATATTTGCTGATGAGAGCAAAGGGAATTGTTAAACTCAGGCAGGGGGAGCCTGGTTCCACCTGCACTGCACTGATGGAGTCTCCAAGCGTTCAGCATCCCATGGTTTGGCTCTGCTGGGAGAGGCCAGGAAGGGTGGAACACTGATTTCAACCTCAGGGAGGCTTCTGCACATCCAGGTTTATTTTCCTGAGAATACAAGAAAAAGAATCTCTGTTCTATATTTCTGGTTAATGTGACACATTGCAGTGCAATTCCATGTTCTGTTATTCTCCTTGGGTTTGTTTTGTTTTTAGAAGAATGAAACATCACCATTTTCTCCCTCTTCTAAAGCTGAAGGAAGGATGCTTACACTTAGAGCAGAAAAAAGAAAAATACCTGCTTGTTTTGGTCCCAAAACAGGAGTTTTGATAGAAAGCAAAAGAACTTGGAGCATCTCTCCTGACCACGTTAAAGGAGAGGATTATTTTTCTCCTCTAACAAATCCCACAGCAAGTTTTTGCTTTAGTTCAGGACAATGTTACTCATTGGGTAGGGACAGAGGGAACAAAACTGGAGTTTTGGAGAGCCATCCCTGCTCAGCAAACATTCCCTGCAGACAGCTGGGTGAGGGAAGGCCCATCCACCATGGAAAATGTTGATTGGGAGAGTGGGGAAATTGGGATTTGGTTCCTGCCCTGCCTCACACAAGCAGGGTAACCTTGCAGGTGGGGCTATTCCCATCCTGGAAGTGACCTTAATTTGACCCAGAAATCTCTTGAAAAGGTTCTGTGGAGAAGTTTTAACAGTTGTTTATGCAGTTGTAATTTTTAGGGTGGTGGTGCCAACTAATTTAGACTATTTCATGTTTGGAATAATTTTGACCTCAATTCTTATGCCCCATCAGACCTTGTGAAATGGATGTAGGGGGAAGAATCACTGGTAAAGCCCCACAATTTCTGGTGTCAGATGACTGCAGATGATAAATCACATCTTTTATCAATAGCTGGATGTGTGATACCTGGTTTATCTTCTGGGGAGATCAATTTGTAGGACATGAGTTCCTTGGTCCACGCAACACTTGACACTATGAAAGTTAGGGAACAATTTCTGGCCAAATGTTCCATGGCTGATAATTTTGGTAGGATTGGGATGGATTTCCCATACCACCTGTCTGCCCTTCTTGTTTAATCCAGGAAAATTTGGTTCTGGCTGCCTCACTTGAGGTCTTGGCTTCTCACTGGGAATTATTGTGTGGCCATGGCTCTGAGTGAAGCCTCAGGAATTACTCACTGGATAAAATATATCATGTGATTTTTATGGCATGTGCTTTATATATCATAAAGCACATGCCATAAAAATACTCAATGTGCCTTTGAGTAAAATGGGGTTTGGGTGTTTCCAGCAGAAGTAGCTAATTCTTGAAAATTTCAGGTTTTTTCTTCATATTCCAACCTACCCTAGGAAAAAACCAAAAGACTCCAGAATAACAACAGGAAAAAGAAACCCAAACCCCAGAAGATCCATCAAGGTGTAGTAAAGATCAATCCATTGAAGTCTGAGTTGCCAATGTTTTATTTGCCACATTCCCAGATCTGGGGAGGATTCCTGTTCCACAAGAGCTGTCTGTGAGGTCCCATGGGGACAAAATAAGTCCTCAAGTGGTGGTGGGCTGAATTTCCTCACTCAAGCTTTTTAAAATTCAAGAATGTGTTAATTCAAGCATCCCCGAGCTTCAGGAGTGCTGATTATGCAAGCAGAGAACATATTTTTGCCCCCTCTTTCAACAAATAGCTGAATATTTGCACTGTGGTGAGGCTGGGGAGGCTCAAGCTGCGTTCCACAGGCAAAGCAAGGTGCAGTTCCTGCCCTGACTTGTAGGTGTTTTTCTAATTAAGTCCTCTGCTAATGATAAGACTTTTGCTTTCACTTTGTTATTTTTGGTTTTCTGATCCCTTTTAATAGAATTAATATAATTTTTTAAAAATGTGGATATTTATAACAGTGGGTCAGGGAAAGGGAGCCCTCAGTTCTAGCTGCACCCTGAGTGGTCCCAGGCACAGATGCAGGTGATTTAACTGGTCCCAGCAGAATTCCAGCCTGGCTTTCCTGCAAGGAGAACCATGGACTGTATTCTCAGATCTGGAGGAAGAGCCATGTCCCATATTTTCATTGCTTTGGAAAAATCTCTGAATGTTTAAAAAGCTCCCTGGCTTGAAACAATTGAAATCAGTTCCTTGATGGCACAGTACAAAACTGAATGAGCAGGAAAGGCAGGTGTGCCATTTCTCTCTTTGTTGGTCTTTTGTTTGTATCATTGTATGGCAATCTGGAATACAACAATTTAGCACATTTTTCAGTGCTTTGGGTACATGGCAGTACTGCAAAGTGTCTTTCTGTGTAGCCAGGGCTGGCTTGTGTGGGTGGAGGGATCCAGGACTGTTCCCATCAGCAGCTGAACTGGTCTGGCAGTTCCTTTACAGGTTAAACTTTGAGCAGTGAATTTGCTGAATGCTGCAAAAGGAGGATTTAAAATCCTATTTTTAATGGGTTTTATTTTCTCCCCAGTCCTGCCCATTGAACGCAGAATTTGGTAGTATACGAGCAAGATTTGCCTTAGATTTTTTGTTTATTTATTTAAAAAAGCCTTCAATTTAAGAGAGCTTCCTCTCCTATTAGTCCAGCAAGGAAAGATATTTTTTTACAGCATCCTCTGTGAAGCAGAGGACCTTTCATAAGCCTGCATGACTGTAGGCTATGCAGAAGGTATATGTAGAACCCTGAGAAAGGGATTTGTGAGTGTTGTGGGCAGCTGAAAAGCCTGGTAGACATTGGGCATCATGTAGGATCGTGGCAAAGCAATGGCAGGCTGGTTGGGTTTGACAACTAACAACATTGCAGGGCTTTGACAGAATAAGAACTTACATGTGGTGTCAATCATTCTCCACATGCCACTTCCAATTTGTCTTGCTGGGAGAGGACATCTGTCCCCAGTGGCATCTGGAGTGCAGCTGCCAATGTCACAGCACCAAGGACACGCGGAGCAGAGTGTGGGGCGCTGCACTCAGGGCTTGGTGCTGCCCGTGGAGAGTGGGGACAGATGGCTCTGGGATGTCCCCTCCTCTGTAGGACCAGCTCCCAAAGTGGCTGAGGGGAGAGCTGTGGCTGGCAGAGAGGCCAAGCCCTGGCTCCAGGTGTTCTTTCAAGTAGTGGAGAACAGGAGTGAGTTTGCAGCACTGAGGTCAGGACTCTTGGAATGGGCTTGAGTCTATATTAGTGTTGCTGATTGGGCTTTTCTACCCTGCTTCTGGCTTAGCTCTAAGGGACGAGTATTTCCTCCTCCTAAACTTAATTGAATTTTCACTGTCTTAAAAAGAGGATAAATATCTTTTACTCCACTTTTTTTAAGCTGCAGAGAGTGCAGAATGAGTGTCTCAGTATTTTCCTGCTTCCATTTTCATGTGTTTTTCTATAAATCAATACTGGAGCCAGATAGAAACTTTATTTTCCTTTTTAAAGACTGTTATCTCCATGCCACTTAAGGAGCTTGGCTTTTACAGGGGGCCTGTGGCTGATGGGCTTTGGTGTTGGAGAAAGTGCAAGGTCTCTCATGAGAGAACTGATGCTTTCTTGGGATGGAACATTTGTCCCTCTCCCTGTTGATTTCCTGATGCCTTTGGAAGTGTAAGATTGCACTTTGCTTTTCTCTCTGAGTTGAATTGGTCAGGAGATGGAAATGATGTTGAGGCAGCAGTGGGAGCTCATGTGTGCATCCCATGTATTCCCCAGCCTGGCTTTTATGTGAAATCAGACTGAAAGCAAGCCAGACACCAGTCAGAGATGGGCTGGCTGATCTACTCTCCTCATATCCTGCCCTCATCCAGAAAGAAATGGGAAAGAAGGGTCTGGGTGAGCCTGGAATATCCAGCAGAGGCTGGGAGGGAGCTTTGCTGCTCTGCTCAGAGGAAACCCTCAGTGCCACTGAGGCAGGGAGCAGAGCTGTGCTGCCAAACCTGCTCGAGATGCCAGAAGAGGAGCAGAGCAGAACAGCTCAGGCTGAGGCTGCTGTGACTGTGTCCCCTCCAGCTGCAGTGAGCTGCTTCCCTCATTGTTTGCACAATTTTCTTCAGTGCACAGAGTCCCACCCGGAGCGAGCTCCGTGCAGGAGCTGCAGGACTGGAGTTTGGGTTGTGTGTCTGCTCAGATTGCCCTGTTCTGATTAAAAGGCTGCACATGGCAGGGAAGGAGGGCTGTTTTTGCAAGTCTGCCTATGCTACAGCTGTATTTCATCTCTGTTTTAATCTTCTGAGCACCAATATCCAAATGCTAGCACAGTCCAGACGGGTTCCTCATCCCATTGCTCCTCCCAGCGCTGTGGGTGTTTTTTATCATGTTTGTATTGGGGGTACACAAGTTGTTCTGTGTCTGCTCTGGCTGCCTCTGCTAGAAGTGAAATAGTCCCACCACGCCTTGGGGCAGTGTCTGAGGGCTGGTGGTGACAGCTCCTGGTGGCAGGAGTGACTGTGCTTGTGCACATGGGGCCGGCACAGCTGGACCACGAGGGAGGCTCTGCTTCCACACCACTCACACAGAGCAAGGGATCAGAGAAATGGGGGAGGAACTCACAGGTCAGAGCTGTAAATAAACTCCATGTGGGTTTTGAGTGCTGTGGGAAAGAGGCATTCACTGATGCTCTCCTGCCTCCTTTAAAATTATTTATAAAACGTTCTGTTACAGATTTATGACCCCGTTCTGGGGAGAGAAATAAATAAGAGCAGTAGGGTGGCCAGCACATACAAAACTGTGATATTATTTGATACAACTTTAATGCTCTGGAGAAAAGTGGGTGTGACAGTGTAAGGCTCCTCCAAATTGCAAATCTCCAGTGCATCCTCAGAGTTTCCCATTTGTTACTTTACCCTCAGCCATGTGAATAGCAGTAGTAAAAAACATGTGCAAGCTGTGTCATCTTTGTGTGGGGCTGAGCACAAGTGCAAATTCATAGCTATGAAAATCTGCTATTTTGATTCTTTCTGCTTTATTTTGAATGCTCAGTGATGTGCCCAGAACTCTAGTGCTGCACAGGCAAAGCTCCAAAGAATGATGGGCTCGCCTCCCGTTTTTATTTGGAGTTTTACAAACTGTAATAAAAGAGCACCCAGACAATGCTCTGGGCACTGCATATGATCTTATTTAAAAAATACACTTGTAAACAAATGGCTTCATCAACCACCTCAGATCAGATCAAATAAAACTGGCTATATTTATTCTGCTGCTGAGTTAAGAGCCATCTGTGGCTCCCTGTTAACAGAGTATTTACATGCAGATCCAAATGCTCTGGAAATGGGAATTGTCTTTTCTCTAGGAATCCCACAGTGCTTTCCACCCCCAGGTTCTTACAGTGGAGGGGGAAAAGAGACTCTGTGGTGAGTGAGGAGGATTAAACCCCTGGTTTGCACTGACTTGTGGGCAGGTGTTCCAGAGGCTGGGAGCTGCAAGGAAGTTTGTTTGGAAATGGGGATACCAGAGAGAGTGATGGGCTGGGCTGGAACAGATTGGGTTAAATTTCTGAATCTAACAATCTGCTTTTTGTCTCATTTATACAACAGTAGAGCGCAAATGCATATGAATTCTAGTAAGAACAGGCAAAGTACAAAAGAGGTACAAATAAATCAAGAACCAACTGTGAAACAATCACGTCCAAGATTTTTCTCCAGATATCTGGGGGTGATCTGATTTTTGATTTGACCCCTTTTTTTATATCCTTGACTTCTAAATAGCTATTTTTTTCAAGTGATGAGATATTGTTAGATCAGTGCTTCAGTGTCAAAAATTATAGCCTATTTAAAAAGAAAAAGTAATAATAAATAGGTTGTTATACTGAGCCCTAGAAATGAGTATGGCAGCTTTCAAGGAATATGCCTGTGTACCTCTGGCTCAGGATTTCTCTCCAGCTGTGGGACTGGGGAGCAGAAACTCCTCGAGGAGATGCTGGAGAGCCCTTGGGGCTGTTTGGCCAGGAAGAGCAGTGCAGCCTTCTGCTGTCCTGAGAAGAGCAGAGGTTGGGAATGGGAACCATGGAGCCATCTGTGCTTAAAGGTGGTTCCATCCTGGAGCCAAAATGGGTGAAATTGCATTTAGAGATGGGTGGCCAAGGAAGTGACATCTGAGAGTTGCTGTCCCCAGCAGAAGGGGACAAGGGGTGAGGTGTGTAAGGGTGGACAGGGACAATCACACAGAGGTGCCATGGGCCTGGAGCTGCCCAGCAGCCAAAGGGTTTCAACAGTGCCCTTGCTTTGCTTTTTCTTTTTTCTTCTAAAGTGTTTGCAAAATGTAGAAAAATGCAGCAGGTCCAGAAAAACTGGAACTGTTTGGTGCAATTATTCAGAGCAACTGCTTAGCAAAGGCAAACCATAGCAAACCCCTGCCTAGAAAGTGCTGCAAATGCAGAGGTTTAGTAGGAACGAAAAAAAAAAATATTTTTAATAACTGCAATCCTCCTTGAGGAGAAACCAGAGCTCAAATTTAAGCTTGATTTATGGTAAGCATGGTGTGAAGTTTCTTTATGAAAAGTGCAGAGACTTACAGAGAACAGTTCCATGGAATGCAGGAAAAGCACAGGAGGTGAGCAAAGGAGGATGCTCCTCCTGGATCACATCTGATATCTGGAAAATGTATAATTGTGCATAATCCACAGCAGAGTTGTTGTGCTATTAGAGCATGTCACATGGCAATGTTGAAGTGTGTTGAAACCACTATAGGAACACCAACTTTGCAACACCATTACTCTGAAATTACCTAAAAGTCTTGAATAACAGAATTTCCAGCTTTTTTGTCACTTTAGGATCGGTGCCTTTCCTGGATGTTGTTTAGCCCAAAAGCCTCAGTCCTGATATTTGAAAAATTGGTCATACACAAGCAAAATGCACAAAGTTCTGATTGCTTTTGTGCAGAAGCCCTTAGATCATGTGAAAATCTGATCCTTGCACCTGTAGATGATCAGTCAGTACCTCCTGCACTTTTGAGGGATGTTGGCAGCTCAGTGCAACACTTTACCTGGGGGACTGATGTCCTGCAAACTCAATATTTCTTCTCTCCTCCAGAGCAGGGCACAAATTGCTTCCTGTATCCTCCTCATCCATGTGCAGTGTTGGGGGAACTAATTATAATCCAGGATTTATTGCAGAAAACTCTGTGTGTGTACTCTATTAACAACCCTCACAACGTCTTTCAAGGTTCTCCTTAGCAAGGGCAACTGCTGCTGGCATTTTGGCTCCCCTTCAAACCAGTCTTGTCAGCAAGAAAAACCATATGAACTTGGAGATTGAAATCAGTTGCCCCAGGGTACCAGGTCCGGTTTAATTTTAACAATAAAAGAATCTGATGCCTTTTAGCAGGCAGGTAGTTATTGCCTAGATGAAGGAAGAGTTGTAATAGTAAATCTAGAATTGCATTCAGATGTGACATCAGCTGATATATAAGTACTGCCTGTCTTGCCATCTCCACCCACTCTTTCTATATGCAGGGAAATCCGAACCGAGGGAAAAATCAAATGCTGGGCTGGCTCCCCCAACTCCACAATTATGTGCCAGTGATCCTGAACTTCCTCTCCATTTGCAGGTTAGCTAGAGGGGCCTGAATCCTAATGCTGTGCTCAACTCCATGCACTGTTTACATTAACCTACAAAAGCTCGAGCGTGTCTGTGTCTGCAGACAGAGAAGACTTGGGGACACAATAAATGTTTGAAAGCTCCTGGAAAATTACTGTTATGGAAAGGCTCTCCTTTGTAGACTGAGTTGGAGCTGTTCTGCACTGATCTCCCGTGGCTGAGGTGTTTAATGGAGACCAACATTTGGTTGACTGATTCCTACTGGAATTGGGGATGGGAGACATTCATCTGTGGGGTGCACACTGCTTGCTATGGCAGAATAAGCCAGCTTTGTCCCAGCAAAGGGAGGAATCATGGCTTGGTTACTACCTGAACCTCTTGCTGTTATGTCAGGTATCCCATAACAGATGTAAAGGCTTGGAGTTTTACCCAGACAGTTCCTTAATGTTGTCACCACCAGAAAACTTTTGCAAACTCGCAGCAGGGATAACCGAAGGTGAAGGTGGCATTGCTCTCCTTCAAGAGAGATTCCCAATTAATTTTTTTACCAAGTGCACTATTGTTTTGCTGCATCTTGTCTTTGAGGCTGTGAAAATGAACCTTTGAGTGGCTCATAGCTGGTTGCTCTGGCAGGGCTGTTGGTGGTGTGTTAATTGCAATCCCAGAGCCAGTTCCATGCCCAGCAGGACAGTGGCTCTCAATGGCACCGAGCAGCTGTTGATGGTGGCTGTAATTACTGCCCTGATCTATTGATCAAGTGGAGAAAGGGGGGAAAGCCCTGCTGGGCTCCAGCCTAACAGCTCCCCTTATGAATAACCTTCCTGAAGGTGCCACTCATTCTTCTACTCAAATACAGTGGAATTAATCTCACCCGTGCGGCTTAATCAGCACAAAATGCATTTGGCACATGGTGGGGAAGGAAAGTGCTCTCTGCCATCCAGCCTGGGCTGGGCTGGAGCTGCCAAGGTAAACAGGGCTGTGCATGAGGACATCCTGGGTTTCTGTCAGCATCCAGAGTTTAGGATCAGAAAGAAATGGGATTTTTGCTTGTTGGTTGTCTCCCACCTGCAGAATGTGGTGAGTCCCAGTTTGCAACCAGGCTGAAATCTCAGGGCAGGGATTCCTGCAGTGGCTGCCTGGGAAAGCTTCTCCTGTCCTGTTAAGGTTCTTTTCAGGTGTGTGGTTCTCTTTTCCATTACCACAAAGGTGAACCAGCAGAGCTTGTGCCTGCCTGCAATGTCTATGCACTGCTGCAGTGGGGAAAACTGGGCAGGACAATTAAATTAGGTGCTGTTTCTCAGTTTGATTGGGGGAAAAGTGGAAAATGTGAATTGCTGTAAGTCAAAAACAAAACCCCTGAAAGCAGTTATTTTGATGTAATTAAAATGCTTTATGGTGTCGTTTCAACTGTTTTAAACTCAAACTGCAGAAAGGTGATCTGTTACCAAAAGAAAAAGCCATAAAAATTGAAATCTGGAAATTACAAATGGCACAATTTAATGTGGATATGTTTCACTGGAGGGAAAAAAAGCTGTCCAAATTCACTAGGAGACTTCATTTTACAGGTAATCTACCACTTTGATGAAGTAGTTTTATCAACATATCTCAAAGCAGTTTCACCATCTCTCTCTTATCTATGTGGGTTAATTTTTCTCGATGGAATTGCTTTGTCTTTCTCGTGTCTTCAAATTGATAGCAAGCTGATCCTTTACTCAGCCTCCTCCCTTTTGATCTGATGCTGCATTTGTCTCAGTCATAGAAAATGTTGCTCAACAGGATATCAGTGCCTTTGACCTTTTCCTGGGATACACAGTCCCATGCTATGCCCCACCACACGTGCCTTAAAGAAGGAGTTTGCAATCTTTGCAGGTTGAGCAAGGTAGAACTGGGCTGCTTTCATCTTTGTACAGCTTTAAGCAATCCAGAGATGACATTATTTCATGGGTTTGCCTCACTGTGGCTGGTAGGATCCACTAAAACAATGTCAGGTATGTTCAGTGGAAAACCTTCAAAAGGAAAAATAAATTTCAAAAACCCAACAGTGTTGTTTTCTGCAATGACAGAAGAATGCTCATTTTTGCATGGAAATAAATCAATCAATCACCTGGCACTTGTCAATTTAAAAGAGAGATAGCAGGAAGGGAGGGGAAATGCCATTATTTTGTTTATTCTTCTAGTAGTTAATTTTCTTTGCCTTTGGGAGCTGCCTTATAAAGACTCCATAAAAGATTTGTTCTGTTGAATTGGGGAAGATGGAGCCACCAGATCTTCCTGATATTTGTGCCAGGCTCATGGAAAGAAAAAAATCTTGCAGGGGTTTTTGTCTACCTCTGTGTTTACCAGTAATTTCACGTGATCAAAACTTTTAAATTTCTCTGGGCGTAATAATGAATATTATAGTATTTCCATTTTTATCAAGTTGTTTAGGTAAAACTGTTGTCTCTTCAATTGGCATTAAACTGCTTTGACACAGGGGATCTTCCAGTGTGACCCACAGAGCTCAAATGGACTCAAATGTTTGATATCCAACTGGACTTGGCAATTTTGGAGGAATTTTTCCAGAGGTAGTTCAAACTTCCCCTCTCGGTACAATTTCAGCTGGCTGCAGGGAATAATTCAGCATGGGATAGGTAAAAGTGCAGGCTGGTAGCACCATGTAATCTACCTGACAGCTTTTTTCCACTTACTCATTTATCAACCTAAAAACTAAAGCAAATAGGGATGCAACCTGTAAAGCTGTTGAATAATTTTAGTGAGCTTAACCACATGTTTAGCCTGAGGAAGAAAAGGCAGTTAATTTTATATCTAAATTTTTATTTTTTTTTATCTAAAGCAAAGGACCCTCCTTTTTCCTGAAGGCAATTTCAAGCTGTTATTCAAGAATGAAAATTGATAATTGTTATATCTGTACTCAGTTGATCTTAATTTTAGTGGAGCTCCAGGCTAGCAAATATGAAAATATCATCTTGCTGGCTGATAAACTGGTTAAATGCATTGGTGCAGGATTTTGATGAAGTAGCAATAGTTAATATTTGTTGCTTAGCAAAGAGCAGTTATAATCCTGGCTTTGGAGTAAATCCAAATGGGGAGGGAGAAAGAAGTCATTCAGCAGCAGCATGAAGTGGTTTTTTTATCTCTGCAGACACACACAAACATTGTTAGACAGCATAAAGTGCTCTCATAGCAGATTGTTTGCTCTCCCTGCTGCTGAGAGGAATCTCCTGGAGCACAAGGAGGTTCCAGTGCCTGCACCCAGACCTTGTCCAGCTCAAACACTGGATCACAGACCATCCCAGTGAACAGACTTTCCACCCCACATCAGTGTGATAATTACAGCAATGTGTGCAGCAGTTGCCTTTGTCTCACCTGTGTGAAGGGCAGGAGGCTCTTTGGGAAAGCCCCTGAAGGTGGATGAGCTGCCCTACAAACAGGGACCTCAAACCAATGCAGTCATGGAAAAATGTCCCATCTCTAAAACCAGGATGGTGCTGCCAAATCCCTGTTCAGATCCCTGTTCACACTGGGAGAAAATAGTGTCTTCTTTTGACTGGATGTAGTTACAGAAATGCAGAGTTGTGGTACCAGTTTGGACAGTGACAGTCCTTTCAGTCCATGTATTAATTAATTTTTAATTATTAATGTTTTGTCTTGAGAAATACCTTTCTCTTGCTTTCTCCCATCCATACTTTCTATGGCCAGAACTGTGTTCCTTGGGATACCTCCACTACTGGGTTTAGATTTATTAAAATCAGGGTTGATTTCAGCTTTAGGCATCAAAAAGACACTTTCCTGCTTTTCATTCATTGTCATGTCTGGTACTTCATTGTGTCCAGTCCTCTGATCTTAAAATGTTCAGCCCCAAGTGGCTTTTCCCTGGAAAACATTTTTAAATGAATTAATTCTTTGTCTTTTTTTCCTCCAAATGGCTTTGCAGTGATGCTGATGGAAGTATTGAAAAGAGGTGGGGCATTCTGCCTCATCATAGGATTAGGATTAGAATTAGAATTGATGCTGAGGAGTTAGAGTAATATCTCCTGAAACTGAGTCAAGCAGAGCACTGGATCTTCTGCAGGAATATTTAATGATCAAAGTTATTCCTGCAGTGCATCTGCTCAGGAGGCAGCAGAGCTTCCCAGCTGTGTGTGCAGCTCTAATTCAGTGGTAACTTCTTCTGATAGAGTGGAGCTTTTTGCAATGTCCTTTGCATTGGGGGTTTTAGATCAGCTAAAAGTAAGCTGGTTGAAATCTAAAGTCATCTTCCATTCCACAGGCAATTGAGTTTTTTGGGTGTATACAAGTTTTTGTGGTTTAATGAGACTGGAGAAAAAAGTCAGCAACTGAGACAATTTCAGCAACTTGAATACTGTTGTGATGAAAGAAACCAGATATTACAGATTCATTCTGGGGCATGGAAATATTTATGAAGTATGAATTTATTAAAGGCCTTAAAGTACTTGAAGCAGCTGCTGTGCCTCTTGCAGCCTTACATGAAGGTTTTATTTGGATATATATAACACTATTGCTAACAAAGATGGCAATCAGAGGTGAACCTTGCAGTGCAGCACAGCGTTCCCCAGGATAACAATGTTCAGAGGGTAACTGGGGGGATTTTCATTTAAAGCACATGCAGTCCACTCTCCCAAGTCAGCCTGCAGGAAGCAAAAGCAGCAAATGAGGGCCATGTGGAGAGGCAGAGGTGCCAGCTCAGCAGTGTCACACGATGATTGCGATGCTTATGCAAACTCCTGAGATGAGAAATCCTACCTGGGCAGGTGAGAAGATAAAATAAGGCCCTTAGAGGCAAAGCAATCCAGGCTTCTGTTGATGGCTTGGTGATAAAGGAGCAATGTCAGACACTGAGAGCAAGAGCTGAGGCTTCTCATCGTCCAGACTTCAATCCCATCCTTTCATTCCCTGCTTTTCTTTCTTCTGTAACTCAGAGATGCTTTTACTGCCCTCAGTGCCAGTCTGTAACTTGTACAAGCACATCATTTTAACTGTGAGTTTCCATAAAAACATTAAAGAAACAGAGGGAAGATAAGTGACTTGCCAAAGTCCAAACAAAGCACCTGAGGTAGAGTCAGGCACAGAACCCAGTTCTCCAGCTCATTTGTTTAACTGCTTTTCCTATTTTCCACCACTTTTCTGTCCCCTGTCAGTCCCTCTATTCTTGTTTGAAGCATGGGGGACTTTATAACCCTGTATTTCTCACAACTGTATGAAAGCTCTACAAGAGAGAAATGCTCCTGATTGTTTCTGTCCAAAGATGGGGGCGTTTCTAGACATGTCACATCTGAAAAGTGAGTGACTTTTGGCACCTACTCCTCAGTTTTCTGACATGAGGGACACATGCAAGGAATATCAAATACCTGGCTGAAGCCAGACTGGGCCTCTCTTAAGCATACTGTGCTTTTTTTCTATGCTGAAGGCCTAAAAAGGGAATTTTCTCTGCCTACCTAGACAGGGGAGCCCCTTTTAGGCATTATCTGCTGTACAAATATTGGCCTACTCCTTAAAGGCAGTTTCATAGAAAGTTAAAGGCAGTCTAAGAAGGAGAACATATCCTTTTATATGCATTGGATAAGGTAAATGATATCAAATAAAATGAAGGATTAAAGCATGCTCGAGCTTGAAGCAATAGATATAAAAAGGACAGGAATTATTGTTTACTTACATTTTTCAGCTGGGTGTGTGCAGTCGGTTTTGCTGAGGATTTATGTATCACATCACTTAATTTCCAGCCTGTGCCAACTCCCATGGGGAGCACCCCAGCAGCAGCTCTGCCCTGAGCTGCCCAGCAGCTGTGGCCACTTGCCCAGGCCCCTGCCCACTGATGCCACCTTCTCCTCACACTTTTCCCCTGGTGAATTCTTCTCTTTCCATTTCTTCTCGTTACTTCAACATGGATCACCAATGGCTTTGCAGATCCACCTAGAGATGTTTTCTTCTTTCTTCTTTTTTTTTTCCTCTTTTCCCCCTTTCTTGTTTTAAATTGTTGTGGTTTAGTAGCTTTGTTCTCTGGTTATCACAATGTTTCAGAGCATAACAGTGCCAAGATATTTCCTAGAAATTGTGTAGGAAGTGCTGTGGCTTGCACCTTCAACAAAGAGTAAAATACACGTTTTTTGCAGTGATTTATTTATGTGCTTTACACATCATATTTTATACTCCACATTGCTAATAAGCACTGTGACAGTCAAAATCAGTCTGATTAATATGGCAACAAAATTAATGAAGTAAAAGAATTCTGAGAGTCTGAGAGACAAATCAATGTAATTATACTTCACAAAAAATTAGGAACTGTGCAAAGTTAAAGCATTTAGAAGAGTGATGGAACAGAGATAGTTACACAGTTGGAAATGCACATGTATTTACAACTGTTTAACCACAACTATGTAAGAATTTCTATAAAGAGTTTAAACAAACAGAAAAGACTGCAGTCTATACACTCTGCTCTGAAGTGAGCTGGCCCAACAATGGAATTGTTCTCCAGCAATCAATCAAACCCTTACAAAGCATTTCACATTTCTAATGGCCAATAAGTAGGAATAACTCCAATTTTCCTGTTTCATCAATGAAAGCAGCAGCAGGTTTGGCCTTTCCAGTGTTCTGTGTGTGATAGTTGGAGAGTTTAGGTAAGTTGCTGACGTAGCAGGGATTACATTTAGGTTTCCATAGAGAATTCAGACCTCAGTGCTTTGTTCTTCAGAATTCTTTTAAATTCCTGCAGCAGCTGTGAGGCAGAGGTTGGGCTGGAGGTGGGATTAAGGGTCTGGCTGGGATGTGGGCAGGGGTCCAGAGGAGCTGGGATGGGGAGTGGTGATCCCTGGGAGCTCTTGGCTACTCTCAGGCTGGGATTGCTCTCTGGTAGCTAAAGTGTGGCAGTCTGAGAGCAAGAGAGGCTGATTGATTATTAAAACTAGAGCTGAGGCTTTCTGAGACATCACAATGCAAAAAGAAACATCCAAAAATCATTTCTCCACCCCATCTGAGCTTTGAGCCTTACAACAAAGCTTTGATTTAGAAATGATTTCTGAAGTTTGGGAAAGCATGAGCGGCAGATCTGCGTCTCCTCCCAGTGTTGCACCATGGCTGCAGCAGTGACCAACGGCCTCAGGAGAGTTTGATTCCAGGTTCAAAAAGGGAGAAGGATGCATCTCCTGGCTCCTGGAGGAGGGAAGCAGAGCTGAGCTGTGGCCAAACATGAGGTGTGTTGGGCTTTGCTGTCCCAGTAACTGTGGGGAGGCTTTGCAGTGCAGGACAGCCAAGAATGGGTGGAGAGGGGCCACAGGGCTGCTTCCTGAGCCATAATTTTTCACTGCAGGAGTGTAACTACCCTTCATCCTGGTGGCTTTACTTTGAGTTATCTTCCCAGGAAAGTAGACCCAACTAGGACAATCCCGTGTAGGTGAACTCCTGGGGCTCATCCAGGTTTTTCTCCATGACCTTTGTAGCTGCCTCAATCCTCCTGTCCTGCACTCAGGGCACGAGAGGAGCTGCAGGAAGAGCAGATGGAGCACCAACATGGAAGCCCAGAAGTCAAGGCTCACTTAGAGCATTTATTTTGCTTTTTTTCACATCCAGTGTTCTTCCTCTAAACCAGATCAAACTTTACCAGGCATTATGCAGTGGGTTGATCCACAGAAAAGTTCTTTCAGAATGAAAAATCTGTTTGCTGGTGGGGAAAGGGTAACGTAGCAACTCTTGTGTACTTTGGTGGAAAAGCACTGCATAAAAGAGGGACTCTCTTTATGTTTCCCTGGGTGATTCAGGCTGGCTGGGTGTGGCAGCCAGGGAAATGTGATCCACCAACTATTTACATAAACCAAAAACTGTTTGTCTAAGTACCAGGAGACAAGGGCTAAGCTGGATGAAGTGCTGTAAAGAATTCTTTTTGCAGAATGATCCCTATTTGCCATCCAAAGAGGCAGGCAGATGCTTATATAGTACAATATAAATTTTTGAGGAGTAGTTAAAATCTTCTAGCAGCATGGTTAAGCTTTGTCCTCCACCCCCTTGAGAGCTGAGTGTGTGGATGGAGAAAGAATGGTGGAGGAGTGCCTCCTAAAATTGTCTTTTGAAGCCTTCAAAAAATAGAGAGAACAAATACACTACAATGCTAAAAAAAAGAAAATTGTTGCAAAAATAATTTCCATTTTGTACAATGTTTACCAGAGCGACTGCAGAAATTTCATAATCACATAATTAACTATTCTGCCTGTCAAGTGGGTCTAGTTTCAGCTAATACTAACCATGTAAAGCTCTAATATGCAAATGGACTGGCAGAAAGGAGTTCAGAATTTAACATTAGGTGCTGATTTCACTACTGATAAGTTGCTTTGATCCATTGAGTCATGCCTTGTTGTCCTTCCAAATGAATGCAAGCACCTTCTCCTAGAAGTGAGTCACCCCAGGAGATGGGGGCCAGCCTGACCTCCTGCTGCCCATGTAACCCTCAAGTGGATTAAAGCCTAAGACATGTTTATCCTCATGGTATTATTGTGAGGTCAAGAAATGCTGTTCTTTCCATTTTACAGCAAGGGGCTGAGGTGTGAACTTTTGAAATGTGTTGAAGCAGCAAAGTCTTGAAATTAGTGCGAGCTGCAACACCTGACAGCTCATGCTCATTTTTATGGGAGATGGATGATTTCCCCAAGATAACTCAGGAAAACTGGAGCAGACAGCAGAGTTAATCCAGCTCTGTGTTCTAGACAGCAAATTTTCTTGCTCTGATGGAGTGAAATTTTCTGTTATCCTTCGTTATTTTGGAAATCTGATGAGAATGTATTTATGCTGTGGCATTTATGCTTTCTTCACATGAACTCAGTGCATCTGTAGAAGCCAAAGTCCCTGAAACAGGAAGAAGTAAAGCACAGTAGTGCAAGCTTTTGATGTTCACCTTGCATGTGAGCACCAGCTCCTCCTTGGCACTTGGCTGCCTCGCTGTCCTTGGTGTGTGGTGCTGGGTGAGTGGAACAAGGCAAAGGATGACTTCTTCCTGCAGTAAAGTCAGGGCTATTTTTACCAAGGGAGGATCCACTTCTGCAAGATCAGTGAAATGTGTGTACTTCAGCCCTTCTGCTGTGATTGTGATGGGGGATTTTGGGCTACAGCCATGAAATGGTTCACGTCTTGGTTGGTGTTTGCCCTCCAGAGGCAAAGCCAAATCTGAAAGTACAGCTTTCCTGTGAGACACTTCCACTGCCATTAATGCTTGATGATGTTCAAAGGCATAATGGGGATTCTTTAAAGGCACAGACAGTTGACAGAGCAGAGGTCCAGATGCAAGAGGGCTGATTTGAAAGGCCTGTGTGTTCAATACAGCTGTACATGTCTTCCCACAGGTGAGTCTGGGAAAGGATATAGCACATTTTCCCCAGGACAGCTCCATGCATTTTCTATTCCTGATCAAGATCTATTCATTGGGCAAGTGCTGTTTAATCAAGCAGCAGGAAAAGGGTGTGTGCTGTCTTCAGTAGTACAAAGAAATCTCATTCAAAGACAGTCCCGTTCTTAAAAGGCTGGTGTTTAAATTAGACCTGCCCAGACAGGTCTGGCATGTTTAGTGTGACCCCCTTTTACTGTGGATGTTCCGGTTATAACCATCTTACTGCTTCCAGTTAAAATAAAAACACAACTGCCATGGAAAACGTGGAGCAAACCAAGCTCCCAACACTTGCCAGCCCCTGTTTAATGATAAACCACTGCTACTGGAAAGTAGCTACAAGCAAAAATTTTAGAAAAGTACATAGAAGAGGAAATTCAGTAGAGAAATTTAAAAGATAGTATGCAAATTGACAAGGGCAGCAGGGGAGAAATGATGTGGTTTTGGTTTATTCCAGTGTTTGGCCTTCATGGGTTTTGATGCCATTTGGACCTAAATGCATTGAAGGCTCTGTGGCTGCCTTTGCTGCTACAAACCAAGCACAGAATGTCCTTCTCTGCTGCATTAGAAGGAGAAGCTACATATAATTTTTGATAGCCAGAAAAATGGTGTTCTTGGCTTTTTTTCTTTTCTTGATCCTTTATCTCTACTCTTCCAATGTTCCCTGTAATGATGATGAGCCTTAGAGGTCACCAAGGCTTATTTTAGTCATATTGCCATGATATGCTGTAGCTTTTCAAGGAAATGATCTTGTGCTGTGAGATGTGCAGCTTTTCTGGTGCAAGAGCAGATCACTCTGGGCTCTCCTCGAGTCCATATGTTCAGGTTTTTCCCTGTTAAGTCCCTTGGTGTGTTCCAGCCTGCCTCTGTCTCCTTCAGCCTCCTGGCAGAGGTGACAGATGCTCAGCTCAGGTCTGCAATGAGTCATGTGTGGAGAATGAATGATCCATCTGCAAACTGGGGAGAGACTCCCTGGGAGCCACTCCCAGGCCGATAAGTGCCAGTCCAGCAGTGCCTCCTTTCACCAGGTGTTCAGCTCCCCTTCATCCCTGTGCTGCTGGAGTGTCTGCAGAGAGGAGAAAGGTGTTCAGGTGTGCTGATAACCAGTGGGGTACCCCTCGAGGCAGCCTCAGCCTCCCCTTTCTCCTCGTGGTGTTGGTGAAGCCAAGGAAGATATTCTGTACAAAAGCACCTTATCCCTGCTCACTCAGCACAGGAGTGAAGGTGGCTTTGCTTTTCCTTGATGCAAGATGGAGCAGGGCAGAAATATCATCCTTAAACTGTGCTTTCTGTCCTGACTTATTGCTTCACAAGCTGCTTAGGACATTTTCCAGGATCTATCACAAATAACTTTAAGTCTGGACTCAAATAGACAACAAGTAGATGAGTTGTTGCAGGCAGGAGAAATCATGAATGCTCCAAAATAGCAATGTCACAGGCAGGAAAGAGCAGGTGCTGTTTATTGATCAAGAAATGAGGGAGGTTTTGCCCAGTTGCTGAAGGGAATGAACACTGGTGAGATAAACAAGATGATAAGGGTTCAACCATCCCACTCTCCTAAGGATAAAAAGGAAACACAACCCTGTGCGTGTGTGGTACTGCAGTGGTGTAAGTGAAATCCTGTATTTATCAAAGAGGATCTGCCATCCCGTCCAGAGATTTTAATACAGATCCATTGCAAAGGAGAGGAGCTCAAAGATTTGTTCTCCCTCACTTACGTGAACTCAGTGTTGAAATCTTCCATCAAGTGTAGAAATTGCTGCCTCGTGGTTAGATTTTTCCAGATTGCCCCACTGCAGTCACAATGTCTAATCCCCCACCTCATTGTTGGGGAAAATGTTTGTCATCATCTTTCCTGTGTGCCAATTCCTGCCAGCTTGGGGAGGCAGAAAGGAGGTGGGAGGTCTGTGGGATCCTGGGGAGCTGCAGCTCTCTGGAGCCTGTTGCTCTCAACAGAAAGGCCCAAAGGAGCCATTTAGGAAGAATTGCTTAGTCTATAGTGATTTGGAGATTTACCATTATAACTCCTTCTGGTAATCCTTTTTAAAAGCTGGATTTGAAGTAGATCAGGTCTAAGACAAGGCAGTTTCTGTGGCTATTGTAGCTTTCTTAAGATTGTGTGTGGTACTTTGGCGAGCATAAAAATGTCATGTAAAAATCACCTCTTCCTTCCTGACATTCTCAGGTAGCAAAAGCTTCTATTGTAGATGTGAATGTACAGACAAGACCCTGTTGTGGGATATTTTTTTTACTGAATTTGAGAAAATCTGATGCACAGTTTTATTTTTTCACCCAAGGTGAGTTCAGTGTAGGGGTCTCACATCATGTGTCAATCAAATCAGTCCTCTGAAGGCAGCAGTGATACTGCTCAGAGATCAAACTGAGTCTAAGAACTAAGTTACACTTTGGTAAAATTCCTTTTTTCTGACTCTGTTTTTTTAATCTGAATTATCTTTTATTTGTCCATCTTTTATATTTTGCAAAATACATACAGAGATTGCAGTTTTTCCATACCACAGCTGGGGTGGGGATGTTTGCTAAGCAAGAATCCCAGGTGCTAAAAATGCTGGAATACTTTCTTGTTCCAACATCTGAGGCACTTGCCTGCCTGTTTTCACCACTGTGTCACTGTCAGCAGTGCAGTTCATCAGGCTTCCAAGGAAAAGCTCTTGTCAGAGTGGGAAAAGACCCAATAGTACCTGTGTAGGCAATCTCAGAAATTGCATAAATGCATCCAAATGCTATCTTGAGACTCTGAGGCATTGCAAAGCATGAAAGAATTACTTAATATCATGGAACAGCTAGCTGGTTCTGTTTTGCCTAAAAATGTGTTAGGAATATTTCTGATGCTAAGGCTTGTTCATTTCTTAGGGAGCTGTAGAACAGATATATTTACAAGTATGAGTAATGGGAAACAGAATTTCTGCACAATGCAGACAATCCTTTCATGTTACATCATTCAAAGCAGGGTATTCACATGGGGATATATTC
Source organism: Agelaius tricolor (assembly GCF_023055355.1). Taxonomy (NCBI): domain Eukaryota; kingdom Metazoa; phylum Chordata; class Aves; order Passeriformes; family Icteridae; genus Agelaius; species Agelaius tricolor. The sequence continues at coordinate 11,364,123 of NW_027269283.1, read as the reverse complement.
AGGCAAAACTCCACAGCCAGAAGACCAGGCTCCTCTGCTTGGCTGTGCTTTTAATGTAGGAAACTTTTGGTTAAGATTTGTGGGTATCTTTCACACAATGCATCAAAGAGCTGAAAAGTTGGGGATAATCATTCCCACACATGAATCTACGTGCGCTGCAGTGCGAGCCCTTCTGTGCTTCCTGCACTTCAAACATCATCCCTACATTTGCTCTTGGAGGTCCCCAGCAGTGCAGACAGCTCAAGAGACACTTCTGAGATTACTGAGTTATCAATCCAATGAAAAAATGTAATATGAAAAAAATTGAAGAAATAAGTGTAGTACAGAAGTGTGTTAAGGAGTACATTTATTTTCTATGGGTAAATTTCTCTATAAGGCAGAAGTCAAAATTTGCTTTTAGAATGCACATTTCAAAGCAAGGGGAATCAGTGGGAACAGCCAACTTTGCTGCCTGTGTTGGAATGACTAACATGCCATGAAGCGAGTTTAGACTTTATACTATGATAATGATGTCATGGAGGTGAAGAGAAGAAAAAAAAATGCAGATTTAATGCTTTTTTTTTTTGTTTTACAATTGTGTGTATTTTCCAATAAGGAGTCTAGTTCTGAAATGTTAATGAATCTTTGGATTCCACAGCGAGATCCCAAATACCTTAGAGTCAGGAACTCGAGTTTCCAGCAAACATGTAGTACCATGTGAATATACAAAAATCTGGCAGCATAAATGAATGTGTAAATGTACATAAGGCTGGTAGTTAGTCATGCAAACAGAGAGCTGCAGGCCCGGCCTGTGCACGCTGTGTAGGCTGAGGTGAACGTGACACAGCCCTGTGCCTATCTCTGCCCTGGCTGCTGCCTGGGTGTCTCCATCCTGACACACAACAATCTTCACATTCCTGTTCCACCTGAAGCCAGAGTGAATTTAATGAGGAAAACTCATTTAATGGTGCTGAACTGTCCTGCCTCAGCACGGGCCTGCTAAGAGCGTGCGGACCCAGGCCTGGGCTGGGCACTGCACACAAAGGATATGGGCAGTGGGTTTGGGCAAAATCCTGGCTTTGTCCTCTTCCCCTTTGAGACTGAAAGGGTGAGTGGGGAGAGAGGATTTTTGGTGGCTGTTCAGAGACAGACTGACCCACCAGACCCTCACAGAGCTCAGGCCAGGCCCCCCTGTGAGTGCTGAGCGAGGAGCCAGCCATGCAACCAGATGCCACTGCTGGCAGTGCTCAGGAGAAAAAGCATCCAGGCTCTTGGCACTTGACTCTTGCATCTGCCAGGCTTTTCCCCCATAAATGGCCACTCCAGAGAAGGGGCTGTGCCAAGGGGAACGAGCTCCATGGGGAATGAGCTCCGTGAACCAGGAGGAGGAAACGGCCTGATGTGCCTGACGCTGCCCTGGCTCACTGGGCTGCCTTTCCAACCCCCCTAGAGTTCAGGAGTTCCTGGCTTGATGCTCCTTTTGGTTGAGTATTTAACAGCATAATTGTTTGGAGAAATGAAGCAGTGCTGTGGTTTTGATGTGCTCAGTGCTCTGCTGACACCTGGGCCCCAGCTCGGTGCAGGGCTGCAGCCATCTGGGGCAGGCAGTCCTTACTGCCAATACTGCCTGACCCTGCTGCCCAGCCTGGTACAGGGTTGCCAAGCTGCTTGGCAATCCATTGCTTAGCAAAAAAAAATGACATTTAGGGGTTTTTTTAGAGGTGGTGATCTTTTCCAGAGCAAGAGAAAAAAAATAATTCAGCTGCGCTTTCTCTATAAACGTAATCTGTACGCACCTAATCCTGATTACAGTATTGCCAGCACTGAATTTCACACATTTAGTTATGAACAAACCCTCCTTTGCAATGCTGTGACTTATCTGAATTTTGAGCACTTCATATGAACTATCAAGAAGGCTGTGTGTTTTATTTTGGATTTTCTGTGTTGGCTCAAAGCTGTATCACAATGTTGTCTTTGGCCAGGACTGACATCTGCACTGAACATTTAAAATAACAACTGCTTGCCCAGGCCTTCAAGGCTAAGTAGTTGAAGAGAGGTGGCACCTCTCTGACACTTCCCTGGTACTTCAGTCAATGTCTGCTGTGTTTGCTTCAGAGTGTTTCACACTCAGGGAACTGCTGCTGTGGGGAGCAGGGGACCTGTGGAGAAGAGTTGCCAAGTTTTCTGGGGTGGTCCCATGCTGGAGTGAAGGGAAGGAGCACTTCTGCTATGAAACCAGGCTGAGATGGGATTGTTCAGCCTGGAGAGGAAAATGGAGATGTTACAGCACCTTCCAGTACCTAAAGGGATCCTGAGAGAGATGGGGAGAGACTTTTGACAAGGACATGTAGTGACAAGACACAGGGAATGGCCTTAAACTGACAGAGGGCAGGGTTAGGTGGAATATTGGGAAGGAATTCTCTGTGAGGGCGGGCAGGCCCTAGCACAGGTGCCCAGAGCAGCTGTGGCTGCCCCTGGGTCCCTGGAAGTGCTCAAGGCCAGGTTGGACAGGGCTTGGAGCACCCTGGGATGGTGGAAGGTGTCCCTGCCATGGCAGGGGTGGCACTGGATGGGTTTGAAAGTCCCCTCTGACCCAAACCATGCTGTGGCTCTCTAACTTGCAATAGAGTATTTTCAGACATATAAAGACACCTCAGGGCACCATGAATTGCTTCCTTTCACCCCTTCTTGGCAAAAGATGTATGATTAAAAATATGTGGACCATAGGACTGGTTTTGCTGAAAAGTTATTGAAGAATCTAATTGAAGAAACAGAATGCCAAAACTTTAACAAAGACTTTTTTTCTTCCCCCATCTGTTTGGTCAGGTGTCTTGGTATAGAAGGTGTTTTAACAAAAGGTTGTGCAGATGGTAAGGGAAAACATTCAACTGTTTGACTAAAAATCATTTCCTCTCTCAAAGAGGGAGTGCTTTCACAGATCTCATTAGTTCAACTGTTATAACTTCCAGGAGTTGCCACAGGGTACAAAATGCCTGGGTTCAGTGGCACAAATTTGTAAGCAAGAAAAGAATCAGTAAAAGAAAGAATAAGTGAATGCTCAGATAGCTTTAATTTTGGAGTACACATCCAAAGGAATGACATGCTTCCTCCTTTGCTCTATAAATATTATGTATTCCTTTATTTGCCACACCATGTGAACTCCAATATTGCTTTGCCACCTCTGTTGTGCAGGCTGGGTGTTAATTGTGGCTGGTGTAGCAATGCATGGAGCCAGTGCTGATTCACAGGGCTGCTGCCTGCTCGGGGCTCCTCTCATTACCTTGTTATTTTGCTGCAGTGGGATCAGCTCTGTGCTGATGCTGTGCAAGCAGAAAGATAGTCTGGAGGAGTCTGCAGTCTCAGACAGCCTGTGTGCCTTACTCCAAACTGTAAGGTCTGTCTGATTCTGCTGAGTGAGTCACAGTTTTGTTTTGCCATATTCAGATGACACCTCCTCCTCTCAGTGAAAACATGCTGGAAGAGCCTGGCAGCACAACCAAACAACAAAAGAGTGCTGCTGATGGCTGACAGCTCTGACAGGTGCATTTGAAACTGGAGTCAGTTTTGTCATGATGCACAGAAAGGAGCAATGATGCTGGAAAAATAAGTAGATTTTTGCAATGTAATTTTGTAACTCTGCCAAATCACCAACTCCAAACATTGTGATCTCCAAGCAGGGTTTTTGAGATGCAGATTTGTTTGTTTTGTGAGGGCACTTAAACGTTTCATTCTTTAGCAGAGGATGTGCCGTGGTGGCTGGGGAAGATTTGCCCATCCTGCTCTGAGGAGGGCAGGATGACTCTGGGGTTCTGCAGCGCTCCGAGCGCGCTTCTGTTCCAGCCCTGGAATTCTTCATCACAAATTGCCTTGACTGGTTCAATGATTTTTGTCATTGTACAGGTCACTAACGTTCAGTCATGATCTGAAGCAGAATTCTTGTGTTAGCCTTTTGCAGACTTTGGGTTCATCGTGTTTGTGCTGTGGGAGGAAAACAGGAAACCAGGGCCCTGCTAAAAGCAAATGCCTTGCATGACTGTTGTTTTATTATCTTTCTTTTTACCATAATCTCTCCTTATAAAGGTGATAACGTGAGAGAAATTTAGAAATTCTAAATCATTAGGGATTTTGTTTAACCTGTAATCCATATTCAGCTCTCTGAAAAGATCTGGTTTTTGAGGAAAACTTACGGGAACTTTAAGATAATAAATAAGGTCACTTCAGACACAGATGAACCAACAAGAGACTGTCTTTAAACAAATGTGCTAAAGCAAATGGAATAAAGCAGATTTAGTGTGTTTCTGGTGTAATTCTGAGGTATTGGTGAATTTAGGACAAGCACTGACTATAGAAGGGTCTGTCTTGAATTCTTCATGTGCTGAGAAAACATTAAAACATTTTTGGTAGAAAAAGTATGATGTTAGTTTGATAGATGAATAATTGGTATTCATCTCACAATCAGACATACGAATCTTAGGCTCCATAAAATGGGGTCTTCAAAAGGCCCCCAAATTTCTAATATTGGTAGTTTTCCATTAAAAGAGTAAATTAACAGCATTAGCACCAATATGAGGCTTTGGTTGTCATTTTAGGGTGATCATTTCAAGCATGCTCCCCTCTTCCTTGGAAGATACAGCCCTCCCTTTCTGGGTGTGAAATGGTAGAATTTTACATGTCTAAAATGAATTAATTTTTTTACCCCTAAGTGTGAATATCTTCTGAGCATGCAAACTAGTCAGCTAAATTAAGGTAGGGACCATAGCATTTTTGTTTGGAAAATTACATCTAGGTCTTTATAACATTGGCTCCATGTTTAAAGAAGTCTCAGTGTATATTTTTACATGCACATTTCACAGCTGCAGACAAGCCTAACTAGCATTTGGACTTGACTTTCTTCCTGAAAAAAATCTGACTCTCAAATGCATTCTTTTCTTGTGAGGCTTAGGAATATTGATTTAGTTTTGTTTTTTTTCCTAATGCCTTATGTGTCAGACCACCCTTTATTTCTAGTACTGAAACGAAGTGACAGTCTATGGCTGGCTGTGGAATAAGTGATGTCTTGGTCATGGCCCAACACAGATTTCAGGCGCAGCACTTGTGCCTCCCTTGCCAGCCTCTGAGGCTAAAAGTCTGCCTCTGTCCCAGTATCTCATCTGCTTTCTCACTTGGACTCGAAAATAAAGGTCAGGCCTTGACTTTACAGGTCAGTGCAATGAGTGGCAACAAACCACACTGAGGAAGGGAAAGAAAAAATCCTTTAAATTTGTGTGCTGGGGTCAGACTCAGGCAGGACACGAGGTTTGTGCTCTGTTCTTCCAGCACAGGGTGAGTTTCCCTCCCTGCTCTCCTCACTGTGAGGTGCTGGGAGCTTTTTGCTCCCAAATTCTTCAGCACAGCCAATTCCCAGTGACTTGTAGGAGCATCCATTGCCTAGAGCCTCCCCCATGGAGCAGCAGTGTCTGTGTGACAAGGGGCTGTAAAGAAGGATTTGGGAACACAGAACTTTCCTGTCTAATGAATAGTGTGATGTTTTAAGGCCAAACATCCCTTTCACTGTTTGCTTTATGAAAGTTCTGTGTCTGTTTTGTCTTTATTTCCATTTGCTTAAAATTCTCCTACCTGGAGCTCTGAACACACATGTACCTGCATATATATTAAACATAAATATATATATACACACACACATACTATGTTAACATACAAAACTCTCATTTCTGTATTTTAAGCTCTGCCAAATAAAGCAGTTTAGAAGTGAACACAGACCAATTCTTGATCTGAGCCCAGAAGGGACTGCAGACTCTGTGATTACACCTCTTGTTCTGCTCAGTAAAATGAGGCACAGCTTGGCTGAGGACGTGCTGAAGGTCCTAAACAAGTCTGGCAGTGCTGAGAATCCTGTGGAGGTGTTTTGCTTCTTGGTACATTCATGTGACAAACTGTTGGCTGTAGTGCTTTGAGCTGGGGAAGGGCTTTACAAACAAACAAGGAACACTGAGGGAACAAACCCATTTTATAGAGTGCTATGCAAAAGTGTACTAAAAAAATCATTCTGAACAAGCCAATATGGTGCTTCTGATATTTCTCAGGAGAAAAGTTCAGAAACTTCCTAGTATTTCCTTCCAACTTGGGTTTTTCAGCTTATTAACATAGAACTAACCAGAGAAAAAATGTCAGATAAGTGGGGAGAAAAAGATCAGAAGTTTCCTGAGATGCAAGGAAACAGCTAAAATGGTGTTGAGCATTGCCTTATTCTTCTAGTTTGAATATTATACCTCCCAAAAATAAAAGGAGAGGGAAGCAGGTGTGAAAAGCACCATGTGATGATTGGCCTGGCCTGTTGGGCAACTAATGGAGACTCAGCTGTTTGCTGTTATCCAGCCTGGGATTAGAGGATAAACATGTCTGGGATTTAGCATAGGCAGTGCAGGGCTGGTTCCCATGCTCTGGGATGGGCGTGCAGTGCCTTGCTCTGCATTGTAACCTGTGAGTAGGGAATGGGGTAAACAGTCCCTGTCCTGTCCCACTGGGGACCACAGCAGGGCATGCAAGGGAAACTCAAAAAATGCAAGCTATTGCTGAAAATACTACAGAAAAACCACTGAACATCAGTTCTCTATATTCATTTATCTGCTGGCTGTGCACCTGAGTTCTCAGCACAGTTTTACACTGGATTGCTGTCCCAAGGAGGAGACCTTTGCCATGTCACTGTAAGGAGAGCTGATTTAAGGGGTTTGTCCCCAAAGAAGCAGCACCTTTCCCTAAATGCTGGCTGTGTAGGTGTGTTAGAAAGGTAAAATAGGATTGTGCTGCCTGATAGAAGTAAAAACCCCCATAAATAAATCCTCTTTTTTAGTTAATCCTAGAGCAGAATTCCCTAGTGGAAAAATTAATTGCTAGAGACTTTCCCCTACAGTAGAAGAAGAACTTGAGGAAGGAAATTCAAGGAAAATCTCAAGGAAAGTGGGGAAGTGAGGGATACCAGGAGCTAGGTTTGTTGTGTCATTGCTGAGCCAATTCCAATCCCACCATGGTCAGATACCAGAAACCTGAATTGTCTTCACTTCCTGGGAGTTAATTCATATTTTGGTGGAGTTCAAGGAGGACTTGTAGGACAAGCAAAGCAGCTCTTTATGAAGCTTATGAAAACTTGTGATGTATTTTGTAACATCTACACACTGGATCCAAATCTCAGATATCCCATTAATTATAAATTTTTGCAGTGTAGGCAGCCTGCAGTGACCCACTAATGACTAGCACAGGGGCAAGATGTTCCAGGAATTTTTTAGCCACAGATGAGGTTTGGAAAAGGAATTGGATGCATAACCAGGCTTTCTTCCCAACAAAGTGTTTAAATCCTGACATTTTGAAAAAAGAAAAAATTTGCATGAGTATAGGTTCGGCAGATAATTTATCCCACAAAGTAAGGAAAGGAGTGGTGAATGCTGAAGTGTTTTCTTTCTTTTTAAATTAATGTTATTGATTTTCATTCCAGAATGACAGTTTTCTTTGTTAAATAATTGCTGTAATTCAAAGAAATATTCCCTTTTGAGTAAAAAAGAATGTTTCTGTTTGAATCAATTATAAGGTCTGTGTGTGTACAAATTTTTCTTTCACTAAACAAAAATTGCAATAATTAGAGGCTGTGATTCACATATAACAGAAGGCTAAAAATAAAAGTAGCAATGTTTTGCCTTTTTGCATATGTTTATTCTTGCTATTTAGAATTTAGTAACAGGAGAATAAATACATTTTCTGGGAAAGGGGGAAATTGTTGATGAGAAAACAATGGAGATTTCTTTTTTCTTTCCTTGTGTCCATTGGGCAAATATGCAGATTGTCTTCTACCTCTTGTTTGCTTTCTTGCCCCAAATATCTACAGAATGAGTGAACTGCAGGATATTTTTGCCCTCTTATGCAAATTACACGTCAGTACATAATTACCTGTTAGAGTAATTGCTTGGCTCCTTACACAGAGGTAGCAACTATATGCAAATAAAGCACACAAATACCTGAATATTTTGGTATTTGTTTCATGTGCATGAAAATATGCGTCACAGTTTCTGTGTAAAGATGATCATCTCATTTCTAGTGAGATGCAAACGAGTTCTGAGCAGCATATCTCAGGATCTAAATTCAATTAGACTCGTGTAATAATCTGTCAGGAGGGTATTACATGCAGGGTTTTCCAGATATCAAACCCTTTCTATCTTGTATCAAACACTTGAACAAAATAATTGTGAATTAGGAGAAAGAAGTGCAGTCTGCCTGGGGATCGTGAGATTTCCTCTCGAGGATGCTCCCACAGATCTCACAGAAGAGCAGGGTATTTATCATCCTACCAATGATTCCTTCTGCACAGAAGGATTAGATGAGGACAGGCTTAAAAATCACCTTTGGCAAAAGTCGGTGCTTGGATTGGGTTCTCTTGATCTGGATTATTCTGAGTATTCTGTGATGAGAATGTGCCTTTTGCTGTGTTTCTTGAAGTCTCCCGAAATCTTCTCACCTCTTACACCCCAGACAGTTGCAATTTTTTATAGATTTTATGGTGTTTGGTGCAGATTAAACACAACAGGGACCTCAGCCTGATTGGTGCCATTGGAAGTGATGGGTGCTTGGGATTGTCCCCTTTTCCCTGGAAACACTGAAGTCTCCCCAGGATGGCTCCAGCATGGAGGAATTCCACATGGCTGATTCAGTCTAGATTGTTTATCTTTTGAACACCACTGGCCACAAATTACCTGGCCTTCCGTGGCCATTAATTAATGGACTCCATTAGTGAGCAGCCAATTACAGGATGATTATTTTTCCCTTGAATCCTTGGCTCTTTGCATCTGTGCTTTCCCTTTGTCCATGAGGCAGAGCAGGGGATGCAGCCAGCCCAGATCCCACATGGGACTGACCCCATTGGTGCTGTAGCCTCACCTGTCCTCATTTTTCTGATGCTTTTGATGCCATCACTCAGCTCCTACTTCCTAAAATCTTTGTACTTTTGCTTTCTGTGCCTCCACTCTGACAATTGTTCCATTGCTCACCCTGTATGTGTTTCCTTGTTAGATGTGTCTCTAGTTCTCTCTGAAAGTGACCTGCTCTGTGATGAGAAAAAGAATGATGGCATTGGTTTTATTATTTCAGTTTTTTATTCTTTGAAGGGGTTGGTATTGAACATGGAAATGAAAAGGCAGCAAGAAGTCTTTTGCAAAGATAGTATCTTATGTCTTATGAAAAAATGGGGAAAATCTTTTCATTAAATGAAAAGATAAACCGATTTTTAGATGCAGTAAATTCTGTGCTTTCAGCCATTCATTTCAGTAGCTGGATAGCTGAATTGTGGCAAGCACGTCCTGGGAATTTATGGGAATGATGTGGAACGGGGGCAATGCAGGTGAAGGAGGAGTTTCTCGCAGGCTCCCAGTGCAAACTGGTCCAACTGGAGGCTGGGATGCTTTTAGAACACCCTGTTTCTGGGAGGAGCAGTCCCCTACAGCACCTGTGTTCAGCAGTGCCTTTGAAGAACGCTCTGCAATCTGTGAGCACAATCTCAGTCCTGCTCAAGCTGCAGATCAAACCCAGGCCCGGGATTCGGTGGTGTGGTGGCAGCCTTTAAAAGCAGTGATTTATAAACACAAACTGTAGCTAAATTTTTCAGGGAACTGGATCTGCAGACATCAATGGCACGATTAGAAACACCGTGGGGAGTACATGCATAAAGCTTCTTTTAATTCTGGGCTTTTCAAGCGTTTAATAGCTTGACAGCAACATTTTAATAACAGCCGACTAGGCCCAGTTTTGGCATTCACCACACACGGAAACAGCTCCTGGAACTTGTCCATGGAACAGAGAATTCTGTTTCTGCAGGCTAGAGCTCATGTGGAGATAGAGCTGAGATAGAGCACTTGGAATTCAGGACACTTTTCCATCGCTGGGTGCTTGGGAACGTTACGTGTCCCCGTACCAAAGCCACCCCTCTGCAGGGGGCTGTGTGCTCCATGAATTTTTCAACACACATTTTCTTCCTGAGCTGACTTCCCCAGCAGTGCTGAAGGAAGGTGTCATGCAGCAATGAGGTTTTTGGTTGTGGAATTTTGTGGCGTGCTCCGAGGCCCTGTCAGTGACAAGGCAGAATGGGGGTCACGTCTGGAGACCCTTTGGAAGCACTCCTGAATACCAGGGCTCCTGTCAGTAGTAACTGCCTTGGAAAAAAAGAAAAGGTTCAACTCTTCTGAACCTTAAAGAAGAAAAAAAAAAGGCAATTTAAACTCAATTGAGTTTCAAGGGACTCAAAAAATTGTATTTCCTGATAGTACTGTGTCTTTGATTCTCTCTTATGTTGCATCTTGTACAATGCTTACAGCTCTGAAGGAAAAATATAAATATGCTTATAGTTATTCAAACTGATGCTGATTGCTACAGGAACAGAATGTACCAATAAATACTTTATCCAAGGGAAGTGAAAATTAAGAATATTTAGGCTATTAAACTGGAATTGCTACTTAGGCTTTTGTATGCAAGGAGACTTTAGTCTTCCATCAGAGTCTAGATGTAGGCTTAGACCAAAACAATTATCTGTATAGTGCTTTTCTGCTTCAGTTGTTCCTTGGTTTCTCTTTGTGGGATGTTGCTTATCTAAAAAGAGAAAAGAGGAAACTGAGTGTAAAACATATTTCTGTTGAAAGAAATTTCCAGGGCTTTTTTGTTTTTACGAATTCAAAATCTTGATCAGATTTGATATTTTTATATCCTTTCCCAAAAGGTAAAAAATGACAGTTTTCTAGCAAACACTACTGTGGAGATGAGATTGACAAGGTGTTTCTCAGAGTTGTATGTTTTTACATTTTAAAGTGTAAGAGAAATAAACTGCTTTGATTCATTACATTTGCATCTCACCACGGCAGAAATTGCTCACCACTCGCCCAAATTCATCCACTGACCTTGTTAAATATACGTGTGGGCTTTTGCAGGCAACAGGCCTAAATATAGAACCAAATTGCAAATGCTGTTTGACCAAATGGTCTCACGTTGGCTGGGCAATTCTGCACATGCTGGCTGCACCAAATGCTGGGAAATTAATTAATTTGCCTGTCATTGAGCTGCTAATGTGGAGCAAGGCAAGCAAGCAGAGATAGCCAAGCACACAGGGCATGAAGCACTTCAAGTTTGGTCTGACCTGTGCCAGGGGAGTGGTTGTATACTCTAAATTTTGCTCTGTGGAGGTTTCTCCTTCTCTTGGCTGGTTTCCTTCTGTGTCTGAGCCCTGGTCACAGCTCTGGTTCGGGACTGGCACAGGGTTAGGCATCTCTTCATCTAAAAACATCACAAAGAGCAGTTGGAAATGGAGATCTGCACCATCCCTTTAACCCCATGGTGCCTCTGTAAGCAAGTGAAGCAAATTGTTCGAGGAACATAAAAAATTGTGGATGGGGTGAAAAATTGTGCCAGAAAATGGCAGAGCAGAAGGGGAGGTTCCTTTAATTGTGAGGTTTTTGAGCTTAATTTTTAAGGGAGATTTTTTCCCCCACGCTGGGTTCTGCTATTAATGAGTAGAGGACAGAATCCTTCTGGATTCCTGTGCAAGTAATCAAACATAATATCTTCAATATTGAAAAATTTCAATGCTGCAGTGCACATCCTTGTTTTTAAGCATGTGAATGATCCCATTGCCATCAAATGTTTCTTTTGGTGCCTGATTTGGTTTAGTTTCCCATTAGAAATTGGAAAAATTCGGGTGTCAAAATCTAGCTTTTTCTGACATTATTCTGGCCAAAATAAACCATCCAAGCCAAATGCTTTGAAGAGCACTCTGACTTCAAAACCTGTGTAAAAAGGAGCACCTTTAGTTCAGATATGTTATTGCTGTATGTGCTGACTCCTAATATCAGCCATGATTTGAGGATCATTTATAAATTATTTCTATTTCTCCATTAATGTTGGTGGCAGGTCCAGTTTGGGATCATTCCCCTCCTGTGCCAGACTGGCCCCTTCCTCAGCTCATTATTTTGTTTTCTTCCACTGAGCAGAAGCTGCAAAAAAGCCTTCAAAATGTGCAGAATGGAAGGAGTACACATTTTGTAGTTGGGTTTTTTGTTTCTAGGTGATAAAGGAGCATTGACATCCTCACAAAAACCTCTTGCCTTGCATTGGAAACAGCACATTTTAAAATACAGATAGTTTTCAAGATATTTTTCAACCCTTCCATTTGGATTTCTCCCAGGATTAAGTTGCTACACTGATGATTGCAGTGGTTAGATTAGTGATTTAGGTGACTGGTTTTGAGGTATATAAAAGCAGGTTTTAGCTGTTTATTACATTTCACTGCTCCTTTTAAGGTAGCAAAGCCCCACATTTCAATGTAAAGATGTTTATTGCAGAAAAATCAGGACCAAAATAAACAGTTAAGATTTGAACAAAACTGATCACTCAACAGCATTTATATGATCCATAGACTTTAATCCCTCTTACCAGGGAATCTTCTCTGGGTTCAGTGGCATTGTTTGTTTTAGTTCCCTAAAAAATGCACATGATGGGAAGAGGTATGTTGATAATAATGTGCTGTGAATAGCATGAAGGCATTCTGTGCACAGCGTATCATATCATCCATCATTAAGTTTTTCTTCTCCCTCTCTCTTGCTAATGGCAGCGAATCAAATATTTAAATGCATTTGTTAGTCCTACGTGCAACTGTAAGAGTATGTGGAGCAGGAAGGAAACAGATTGTGTAGCAGAAAATTAAGCTGTAAAGTGCATTTTAAACTGGAGATTTGGTAATGGACACAGAGCAAATGAACTCAGAGAATTAACATTAGAATTTGCACTTTAAATGCTTCCTAATTGGCACCTCTTGGGATCCATTTTGAACTCACCCAACACAATTTTTTTCTTTTTACTGAAAACAGTCAGTTTGGGCTGACAGCACCTGGGTCATAGTGAATGAGAGATGATGATGTATTTGGCAGTTTTTCTAGTTGAGCACTGACAAGTCTTGTTCTCTAAAGAAAAAAATCAAAACATATCAATCCACATGCTCACTGTACTGAGGAACTTCGTTGTCATATCTTTCAAATTGTTTTAATGTTTCAGCACTGCAGAAGTGAAGGCATAACAGAAGGAGACAACTATATGCAGTTTCACTTTGTTGAAAACAACTACATAAGGAAAGCAGAACATAACTAGCAGAGCCCTGATAAGGTCATGTCAAACAGATTAATAGGAGATGGAAAAGCAAAGCTTAAAAATCATTATTTTAAGATGATAGTCCTGCTGGATGGAAGTTGGGCCAGCCCATCCAGTCCTTCTCTTGGCTTCCTGCCTTGTGTGTCCCCAGGATTCTGGGCTGTCTGAGTGTGAATATTGACTAATCCTTTCCTGGAATTGTGTGTGTGTGCTGACCCTGTCTGCCACCCAGGCCTCATCAGAGCTGTTCACTGAGTGCCATGCAAGAGCCGCATCCTGCCCTCTCTCCCAGATGACAGAAAGACAAGACAAGGTGACATCAGCCTGGCTTTAGATCATTTCTGAGTGCAGAACTGTTGGCTCCCCAGAGCATGCACCACTTCCAGTGCCTCTGCAGCTGGAACCCTCCTCCCTGTCGGGTGGGTTTGTGGCACATCAGACAACTGGGGCTGATTTTTGGTGGTGGTTTGTGGATCACTGCTCAGGTGATCACTGCACACCCTGCAGCCTCAAATGGGCTCTTATGGTGCCAGCACAGGGAGATTCAAGCCTGGATCCGGCAGAAGAGCAAGGATGTGCAGGAAATAATCTCCTCATTCCTTTGGGAGAGGGGTTGATTCCAGCCTCAGCTGGGAGATAAATGCTAAGAATTTGTAAAGACTTTGGGGGAAAGGTCCCTTGTCCTCTCCTTGCCTTTTGGTCTACACCAGCACAATGGAGAGATGATTTCCAGCCTAACCTAAATGCTACGACCTCACCTAATGGCTACAACTCCAGGCAGTTCCTTTAATTCTGACTTTTGGGTGGATCACCATACAGGAATTCTGTGGTTTTCTCACAACAGAACTTTACAGTTTTATTTATGAATACTTAAACTCTCAGTTGCCATGAAGAAAAATAGTTTTGAATGCAAATATGTAGCTGGTTTTTTTTTACTCTTTCAACACAAGGGGCCAAATCTGCAAAACTTATTCATTAATATGGCTGAGCTTTATTGAAGGACTTCATTGACTAAAGAATAGGATAAATATGTATATTTTTTTTACTATTACGTTTGTTGTGAATAAATTGAGAGTCAAGGGGAAAAACCGTAAAAGGATGCCCTGACATAAAAAGTTGTAACAACATCTGTGACCTTGAATTTGTTCCTTCTGCCTCATTCTATTAAACTGCCCAAGGACTGCTCATTTTAGGAATCAATTTTTTGTTCTGCATTGAAAATAATCGAGTCTCAATAGGTTTGTGTTTAAATACAGCCTTGTTTGCTTCCCTGTAACCTGTTGCTCAGTTCTACTGACTAAATGTCCCGAGGCACAGTCTTCTCATCCTTTTGTCAGTGGAATCTACTTAATTATTCACCTTAGAGCAAAGATGTTACAATTATAGCCTTCCCTTTGTGTCAGTAACCAAGCATCTCTTTGACTGTTATGTTAACTGTTTCAGAATTAAAATATCTGCCTATAAATCTGGCCCCTTTATTCATGTGAATTCATGGGGCCTGTTACTAAGCAGAGAAGTTTGGGTTTTCATCTGATAACCACTATTTCACAGATCACATAGATGAATCTAAAATTCTGATTAAAGGAGTGTGGGAAAGCATTTATGCATTTATTTATTTTAGTTCGTTTGATTTTGTTTTTGTTTTTTTTTGTTTCCAAAGGATTTCTTTGGACTTGGGATCTGGCACTCTTTTTTTCTTCTGTAATGGTTTACAATTATCTCCCTTCTATCCTCAACAATACTTGTGAAAGGAGCTGCCACTTCCAATAATTCCCAGTCCTGGAACCTTCCTGTAAATTTCCCTGTTTCCTGACCTCTCCCTTCTAGGAAAGAAGGAACCCAGACTGTATTCCCTGTTGTTTGCAGCAAATATTAACATATTTACCATTGTTGACCCTGCTCACACACATCTCTAATCAACCCCACTTGGGTAAATCAGTGATAAATTATCAATTTCTCCATTGAGGTTTTGGCAGATTTGGTTTTATGTGTGTGTGAATGCAGGAAAACAAAGTTTTGAAGGTTTCCCTGTAAGGGACTCATAAGTGTGACAAAACCTCTTAAGCTGGAAACTCTCAAAGTGAGAGTTCTCCAAGTGGCTGTGGATTTTAAATGCCTCATTTTCAGATTTTAATTGGGACACTACAGACTCCAGTTTGGGACCTGCAGGAAATGAGGACTCAGCACCTTGGGAGGACTGGTCCCTGATCAAACAGCGCTGGGCTCATTGAAATCATTCTCTGTGCTCATGACACCATGCCATGCTTTTCAATCCCAAGGTTGTTTTTTGTATTTGGTGTAAAGGTCACGTTAGGATTAAAAACAATGAGCAGCTCAGAGCGTGGCCAGTGACCCTGTGAGAGAAATGGAAACTCAGTTCACAGTGAAATCTGCGTGTGCTGAGCACAGAGCTGCGGCCAAGAAGTGGAATTTTCTAATTACGTAGTCATTTTGAGAAGGAATGTGCTTGTTAGGGGCAGGCCAGGTGTGCACTTGTTGATGGGAGCTGGGGAGGCTGTGTAATTACACACCTTGCATAATATAAAGTTTACAATAGCCATACAATTGATGCAGCAAGATGTAAATACAGCAAGTTAAAGTGTCTGAAAGGACACCTGTAATCTAGCCTACAGCTAGTACAATTACATTTGAAACAGTCTTGCATTAAGATTTATTAGTGTCTTAAAGTTGCCACTGTTCTAAAACAAAAAAAAAGGGAAATACTTCAGAAACTTTCAGCGATATCTTTTCAATGAGAAATGCAAGTTATTTGAGGAATCTTCCTGTAATTTCCTGAAAAGTCACATTGAAATCACGTCTCTTCAACTATTCTTCCATTCAATAATTAGGCAGCACTTTTCAGTAAATTTGCTTTATATTTGTAAAGTACTTTGCACAGTGTGTGTCTGCCCAAAAGATCACCAGAACTTTTGCCCCTTTGCAACAAATAAAAACATCAGGGCAAATTTAAAGACAGAGAAAGGAGGGGGGAAAGAAAAATATTTCTACATTAGATTATGCTGGGATTATGGCAGTTTCCACTTGTATTATTAAAGAAAGAGAGAGGAGGGGGGGAAAGAAAAATATTTCTCCATTAGATTATGCTGGGATTATGGCACTTCATTTGTAGAGGTTTTAGCTGAAAAATATCAGTAAGAGTTCTCAGTATTGGTGGAAAAGGCTCCTCATTAAGGTGCTGTTCCCCACTTAGCAGTGCTGGGTGACCCTGGGAGCAGGGGCACAGAGCCACTCCTGTCCCAAGGTGCCTGTGCTCAGTGGGATGAGGTGCAGGAGGGCTCCTGCTGTCACCCCTTGGCCAATTCTCCTGGCCAGAGCAGGGAGTCCTGCAGCGTCCTGGTGCCACCCTGGGCACCCCATCCTGCCCTGCAGCTGGTGAGGAGGTGACTCAGGGCCAGCAGAGCTGGGGCAGGTGCTGGGACAAGCAGAGGGGCTGGGAGTGCCCAGCTTGGTGCTGTGCCCGGGCAGGTCACCCCTACCCTGGGCCACCCCACACCTAGAGGTGCCACACCTCGTGTGTGTGCAGGTGTGTGATGCATAAACATGAGGGCTCTTTGCATGAGCAAGCAACACCTTGGGAGAGGCTCCCAGGGCAGTGCTGGGATAATTCTGTGCTCTCTTTGTCACTGCAGGCCTTGGGTGTGCGTGGAGGAGCTCCTGTTAAAGCTCTCTGCTTTTACTGTCCCTGCTCTTGCCCTCCTCCCGTCACACCAGATTCACTCTGATGCTCAGTTTGTTGGAGGATATGCAGCCCCCACCTGCCCCTCTTCAGCCATTAAAATGGATGAGCTAATTATAAAAGAGGAAAAAATGAGTCTATTTGTCTGATGGAGGTGGGAGGTTTCTGCTCAGTTTGCCTCGTTTGCTTGCTGCTGCTCTGTGAATAACAGAACAAGCCTCCAGGACAGGAACTCAGACCAAGTGATGCTCACAGCATTATTTCCTCCCCTGGCTGTTTGAACCACCCAACAGCTTTCCATGCCTTGAGGTAGGAAAAGGAGCATTGTGCTGGTGACCCATGGCAGGCAGGTACCAGTGACAACACCGAGGGCTGGTGGAGGGGAAGGTGTGTGCCAGAGGGGTGAAGTAATCCAAATAAAGGCTCTGAGCATTGCAGGCAGTGCTGACAGCCAACAGGTGCTTTGTGGAAAGGAAAAAGTCACCTCCCTTCTTAAAAACTAAACAGACTGAGCCTTTAGTTCTCACAGCAAGCAATATTCTTCACCAATACAGCAATATTTGGGAGCTTTTCGCTCTTCTTCCTAAAAAACAAAGCAAAAAATTTTGTTTGTCTTTGCTCTACTCTCCATACTCTGACACAATGAAGGTCCCTCCCTTGCAGGCAAAGTTCATCCAAAAATCAGCCACATCCACCCATGCCCCTTGCCCTTGCATAGTTCACCCCAAAATCGGCCACATCCACCCATGCCCCCTGCCCTTGCATAGTTCACCCCAAAATCAGCCACATCCACCTATGCCCCTTGCCCCTGCATAGTTCACCCCAAAATCAGCCACATCCGCCCATGCCCCTGCATAGTTCACCCCAAAATTGGCCACATCCACCCATGCCCCTGCATAGTTCACCCAAAAATCAGCCACATCCACCCATGCCCCTTGCCCCTGCCAAGTTCACCCAAAAATCGGCCACATCCACCCCTGCCCCTGCCCCTGGAGCACAGCAGGGAGGGGGTGGGAGTCAGTGCCAGCTCTTTGCAGACGCACAGATCCCGTGCCCTGCATTTCTCACCGAGCTGCACCTTCCCCCGGGCACGGCGAGCATTGAGCAATGGCAGTGGGAAGGGAGGGGAGCAGCACAGGGTGTGAGCGATGCCCAGGGGGCTCAGCAAACCCAGGTGCCCCGAGGGACCCGTTAGGGGCATTTCCAGGGCTCCAGGAGCTCAGGCTGCCCTGAGCAGGGGATGGGAACTTGGCTGCTCTGCTTGATCGTCATCCGTGGCCAGCAAAGTGGAAAGATGACAAACAAAGGGATCTTTTTGCTCATAATTTAGAAGGAAGTGTAAAATCTGGTGTGACAAGTTTAGTAAAATAAAGGCACAGGAAAGAGCCATTCAGTGCTTGCATGCATTTCATGAAGAAGAGCAGCTCGTCTTGGCTCTGACCATTGCCTTGTAAATTTAGGAAAATAGCTATTTTGCAAACAATTCTTTGGATCTTCCTTATTATCACAATAAATTAACTCATCTTTCCTTTCTTTCTATTTGAACACGGTTTTTGAATTGAATGTGACTGACATGTAGGCAAATAACCTTCAAGAAAAGAGCAAGGGTTTGTTGGGAAAAGTGAAAGGAGAGAAACATGAGAGAGAAATTAGGACTTTGTAGTGGAAATATGGAAACCTGCATGAGAAGGGAGCAGAAAGGTGCCTTGCAGAGGATTTGTACAAAGCTTTGTGAAAGATCCTTGCTCTTTTGACCTGCACTAAAAACTTCTTCTCATCAATGCTCATGGTCATTTTGGCTTCATTTTACAGAAATTAGGTTGAGAATTAAAAATGAACAATTAGCACCGTGTAACTGCCACTGGGAGATGATTGCAGTGGTGATGGGCAAAACAGCAACTTCCCCCTCACCAGCTGAACCCATGTGAGAATTGTGGCTGATTTTTGTGTGAACTTTGCTTGCAAGGGAGGGACCTTCATTGTGTCACAGTATGGAGAGTAGAGCAAAGACAAACAAATTTTTTTGTTAGATTTTTTTTGAAGAAGAGTGAAAAGCTCCCAAATATTGCTGTATTGGTGAAGAATATTGCTTGCTGTGAGAACTAAAGGGCTCAGTCTGTTTAGTTTTTAAGAAGGGAGGTGACCTGGTTGCATGTCTAAGTGCCTCCAGGGCACAGCATGCAATATATGTTTCTAATCTAGTGAAGAAAGACATGGGAAGAACCAAAAGAGTGGAGGAGAAACCCATTAAGCTCACCTTAGAGGTAAAGCATCAAGTAACAGGGCATTGAGCCTGGGGGGGAAAAAATTATGGAGTGAAATAACAGTTTCTCATCTCAATCAAGATGTTCTTCTAAAGGAAGGGTTTTATTCAAACATAAATGATTGGATTCAAAACAGATTACAACAGATAAGGGGAAGATTTGCAAATTCAGGGGTGGCCTGGTGGCCCAGGGTGGCTCTCTGTGGCCTTCCTAAGTTCATTATGGTCTTAAATAAATTAGAGGCATGTCAGATTGGAATAGCAGAGCTCTGACTCTCTTCCTTTGCCCTCTGATTCATGCAACCTCTGCAGAGATATCTCTGTTTGGAGGGTGGGAAGAGAGTGCTGGGCCTTTAGTTTACCAAACCTGTCACAGTGTATTTTACACTCTCCTGTATATTGTAAGAAATCTAAATCTCACAGTTGTGGCTGGATTCCAGTCCCTTTACATCATTTAGGTGGATAATTTGTTCCATTATGTTTTTTCTTTCTTCTCAGCTGTACTTTCCCTTTGAAGCCTCCAGCTACTAGATTGGGGAGGTAAATTACAGTCTGTCTTAGGCCTGAATTGTGCCTCTTGTTTCAGTTTTTGGAACTCACATAATGGATTCATCCCAGGATTGCTTGCATTCAGAGGATTAAATAACTGGGACCTCTTTTCACAGAAGCTGCTGTGTGAAAATTGTTATGATACTTAAAAATGATCTTTCAGTACTTCCTTTCTTGAGGCTACAGGAGAAACAATGTTTTCTCTGTGTCATTAAGTGCAAAATAAAAAAAGGTACTTGCTCAGTTTTCGACATGTGCACTCCTTGGCCTGATGTTGCTTCTTTGGTGCATGTGCAGGTTCATAAGGGTAATTTTTGCTCTCTGTAGTGGCAGATTGAGACACCTGTGTGAGAATTTGGCCCTAAATACTCACCACAGGATCACAGATATCTGACTTCATCAGGGAAATATTCTGGTGACAATGTCTATGGTCATGGCAAAGCTGTAGTGAGATGTTTAAAGGGGATTTCTTTGGGATTTTATGGATATGTTTTTTTTGGTTTTATCATCTATCCAGTCAAATCTCACTAAACTTTGAAGCATCTGGAATCTAGCAAAGATTGGTGAAATTATAATGGAGGGGAAAAGCAGCTTTGAGAAATAATGGGGATTTTCATTCCCTGAACTGCCCTGGTGCCTTATTCCCTGCCACTGTTTTGGAGAATTTTTAACCCATCAGATACCTCTGAGGGACCCACCAAAAATGGACAAGATGAAAACTGATCCTGATATTTTAAAAGAGGAAATTCTGTGTTAAAAGAGGAAAACCAAGGGAAATTCTTCCCCTTTTAAAAACTGAGCTGGAAGGGTAAAACCCTCTCAGTTGTTTTTTTTTTAAAGAAGGTGACTTGTACAGCTCACCCTCATATCAGCCTTGGGAACTGCAATGTCTTTATCATCTGCTCAGTGTGAACATCTCTTTAATGCTAATTAATGCCTGTTTGTGATGGACACTGCAATCCAAGGGCTGGATTTTTTAACTGCATTATCGTGTTCTCCATGTGTATTTCCAAGGAGCTGATCTGGACAGATTTATACCATCAATGCATTTTTTTAATCTTGCACACATTTAGATTCTCTGTGTCCTAAACACAGGCATATTTAGAAGAAATAAAAATGCAAATGAAGAACTGGTTTGTGTTTGGTTAATGAACAGAGCAGGAAGTGGGGATGTGCAAATGCCCAGCAGGCTCAGGGGTTAAACCTCCTCCCTTTAATTTTTACAATGGATTCTCAACATCCAGTATAAACCAAACTCAGCAAATTATTCCTGCTCAGCTGTCCAATCACACACTCCCTTATTTCTTGTTATATACATACTGCTTGAAAAGTATTTGAGGCAACTGGGAAAGTGCTGTGTGAGATGCAGGGGAAGCCTAACCACCAGGAATTAAAATGTTAAGCTGCACAGTGTACAAGTCACACAACCAGGAAGTTATTTTAGTCAATTCCTTTAAATGTCCCAGGCCTGAAGGAGAAAGTTAATGTAAAAATTAGAAAAGAATCCTCTTGAAACCATTATTGAGGGTGAAACAAAAAATAGTTAGTTATGAATTTAATCTGTGGTGGAACTTGGTGTGTAGAGATTCCTAAACATTGATTATCTTGTGGTGGCTCCTGCACATGTGACAGGAGATGGGATGGGATGAGATCCCACTGAAGAATTTATCAATGAAATATTGGCTCTGCTGTAAAGAGCTTGGAGTGCAAATTCTGTGTTAAGTTTTCAGAAGAATAGACTGACATTATAGATGAGAACAAAACACTAAAATCTCTCTGCAGAGTTGGGGTTTCTATAACTGTGATGGACCTTGGGTAGGTTAGTGGCAGGTGTGGTGAATAGTTCCAGAGGGAAAGGAGGGGTTGGTGTTGGATTGGGTCGGATTATCAGTACAAATATTCTGTTCTATTGCAAACAGGTATCTGCTGTCCCTCAGACCCACCACAGTCACCCCCACGTGTCTGATTTGAGGGCAAGAAGTCGCTAAATATCAAAATTTTGCATGTAGGAAATCTATTTGGGAACCCCCGATTTAGTCCTGCCACATTCCTTCCACTCCAGCAGCTGAGTTTGAGGCTGGACTGGAGCAGGAAGACACAAAATTCACCCTGAGTGAGTTCATCTGAGTGCTCCAGCAGTGGCAGGTTGGCCCTGCAGAGCAGATGGTGTTTGAGGTGGCCCAGAGTCGTGCTTCCAGTCTCACCAGTGAGCAAAACCAGGAGCTTCTTGAAGGGAGGGGTTCCTGGGGTGGGGTGGGAAAAATCACAGGAAAAGGAAATAAGAATTTAAAAATCCCTGCTGTGGATTTGGCAGGCAACAAAGAAAACCAAACTGGCTGAAGGAATTCTTTTGTCAAAAGCCTTTTCTGCACAAAAACATGGTTTTAACCAAACTTTGGGATAGTCCAAATGATTTACCCCTTGCTCCCTTACAGAATAGTGATGGTCTTGATGAAATTTTATTCAAAGAAATTAAGAGTGATACATTTTAAATTTCGGAGCAGTTGTTTCCTTAGAACATTTGTATTAAAAAAAGGGTAAAACAGTCAACACTGGGACACTCCTTCTCCATTGAAACAAAATACTTTACTCACTAAATTGAAATTTTGCTCTGAAATATTTCACTTCAAGTTCTGTCGCTGTTGATATTTTGTATTTTTTTCTCTGTTCCCAGATTACTATGGCTTTAATTTACATGATTTACCTTGTAAAAAGTTCTTTATCTATTTAGAAACTTTATCTATTCAGAAACTGATTTAGTGCAGTGGAGTTGAAGCACTACACAGCACCAGTGTGCACAGAAGGCTGTTCTTGAATTTGCCTTTTTATTTTCACTCCTGCTCAGACCTCTCAAGACAGCAGCTTCAAAATGTGCATTCCTGAGAGCATCCACAATGGGACTGGAAAGCCACCAGGAGTCAGCTTAATGTGGTTTTTAGAAGGGGATGCAGTGGGTGCTGTGGCAGAGCTGCATCACTGCTGCAGGTGGTGTAATTTAGGATTAAAGGTCCAGGCCTATCCCCCAGCTGTTAGCAGCTGTATTGAGTTGGATTTTCCATGGGATTTCCTCCTTCCCCCTGCTGCAGCTCAGCATTATTGGTCTCTCAGTCCCCAGCCAAGCAGTGTGAGCCCAGGCTTGCTCAAGCACATAATGTGCAGCAGAAATGTCAGACTTGTGCCGTCACCTGAGATCAGTCACAGCCCTCCCAAAGGGGCTGGAGAGCACACGGGCTGCAAACACCTTCTGTGCATTTAATAAAGGATTCTCTGAGCTTGAAAAGCACCTTCAAATGAGGGATTTTCAACCAGCTCCTCCTCACTGTGTCTGTTGATTCCTTTGTGCAAAAGGAACGTGTAATTCTTGCCCATTCAAGAGAAAAAGCACATGAAACATCAACACCTCCTTAGGATTTTGGGGCACCTTCTGCTCATTCCTCAGGTCAGTGTTTCTGTCATAGGTTGAGGTGTTGTGGTTATCCGTGTCAGAGGCCAGACACAACTCTCAGAGCCCTGAGGGAAAGGTGACAAGCATCAAAGTAGGTCTGCAAGGACCTTGTGCAACCCCTGGGCAACTCCTGCATCCATGCTTTAAAAGGAAGCTTTCTTTGTTCCCAGATTTACATTTTCTGCAGCAGGCTTTGTTTCTGCTTGAAGAATTCTTCTTCTCTGTGGTTAAAAAGTCTCTTCGTGCTTGCTGCTGGCTGTGCAATGCCCGGTGAATGAGTTTTGATAATTTCTGTTGGGATTAATTAATTAATTGCAAACGTCTTCAGGCTAAATTGTGAGTTTGCATGTCAGGATGCTGTACATAATCAACAAAATCACTCAGGGGCTTGACATTATGGAGGTTACATGGAGATTGTGAGAGGAGCACATTCATTCCACATTAGTCAAAACTTTCTATATGTTATTTATAGAACAGTTCCTCTTTTATGAGTTCTCAGAGTCAGAAGCAGAGATTTAAGATGAAATGGAAGAATAATAACAGAAGCAGAGAGATAATTTCACTGATTTATACTTTTCAATAAAGTTGCAAAATGTTTGAATGGGATGAGTTACAATTTTAATGGGAAGTAGGATTGGAATAAATAAATAAAAATCCGTAATGACGTTTCAGGTTAGATGGAGCACTGCTCTCCCAAATGAATGAGCACTAATGAAGCATTGTATGAACTTCTAGAGGCTGGCTACACCAGCCAAGTGAAGGGCACTGGATGCATTATAAAGTCAGAGAAATATCTTTAATTTGGATGTTATCAGCACCAACTGACCCATGAGAATAAACAGTGCATGAGGCACATAAAAAGCATTTCTTAAATCTATAAACCTGAACATTTTGGCTTCTGTCCTGACCCTAGATTATTTGGTTGTGCTTTTCTTTTTTTTATTATTTTTTTTTAATTTAACTGACATCACCTGCCTTATAAAAAGTCTATTCAGGAGCTGCACTGAATCCAGCAAAGTTGAGGCAAACCCAGCCTCACAAAGGCTTTTTATGGTTTATAATGAAACAGGAGGCAGATTTTCCAAACGTCTTTATATCTGTATTTTGAAATCATCACTTTAAATCCCCTTGACAATGAAAGCATTGTTGCTTCTGCTGGATTCAGAAGCGCTTTTCATGCACTTGGTAAAGTGATTTGTTGCTTCAAGTAAGTGCTTATGGTTTTGATCCATGGTAGATGGAATTTCTGGGGTTTTTTTCCTAGTAGTGGATGCAACTCATGGGTCTTAAGTCTGCAGCAGTTGTAGTCCCAGTACATCCCAGTCAGTGACCAGTTTTCCCTGCAGGGCCTGGGGATACCCACCAGGCTGGCTGCCTTTCCCTCATCTATTTTAAGCGCTCATCAAAGCAGATTCTGAACTTCCACTTGGAATGCAGCACGAAGCAGCCTGGGCCTTTGCAGACCTTGTGTTATTTACATTTCTGGCGGGATGTTTTGGTTGCATAATCAGGTGCACATGGAAATGGGGCATGCAGCAAAGTGCTGTAAGCATGCGTGAAAGCGCAGCATCCGCCTGGGGAGGCTGGACAGTGTTTAAAGGTGATCTCTGCTCTCAACATTCAGGGGTTTTAAGGATGCTGCTGTAATAACAACAAAAGAAAAACTCTGCCTGCTTGAGCTGAAAGCTGTGCTCCAAGAAAGTAGCTTTGTCTTGGTGGTTGATAACCAGGTTTTGTTTAAAAGGGATGTAAAATAGTAATGTAAGAAGTGGGTTTTGTGCAGCTTGTGGATGTTCTTTCCTCCCAAGCACCTGACTGTCTAAAGCATTATGGATTGGTGGGAAAAATGCAACAGTGTGTGGTGTTCACCAGAATTGGCCAGTTGTGCCTGCATTTATTTGATTTATATTTACAAATATCTCTTATACATGTGGAAGTTAGACGTGTCCTGCAAATGTGTTGGAGCATATATTTCACTAAATCAAAAGAAGTTTATGTAAATAGATGCCATAGTAAAATCTGCTGTTAAAATCCAGCATAGAGACAGCATTCCTGGATATTCTCCAGAGATGTTGGAGCTCCAGATTGCTGCAGCACAGTTTGATCTCCCTTTTAGCTCTCCAGAACTTGCTCTTTAACAATTAGGGCCTGGACAGGCAGAAATGGAAGGAAAGGGCTGCTCTCCTCAGCTCTTGAGGTGGAAAAGGGCTGGAGCAGCACAAGGGATTCCCAGGAACAGGAGGATGCTCCCAACCCAAAGAATGCCAGAGGTGGCCATGGAGCTGCCTCTGGCAGGTGTGTGTTGCACATTGTCTGTGGGACAGACATCCATGGAGCATCCTTTCAAATCTCTGTCCTCCTGATATACACTGATTCCCAATGGGTTTTTGGGATTGCTCTCTGCTTCTTTACTGATTTAGAGTTTTGGGAGTATAATCTTTGATTCTTCCTGATCTTTCACGTTTTCACTTGGCCCACAGTACCATGGAGGAGTTGAAATGTAACCTGCTTCTTCTTGGTCCAGATCTGGATCACACTCATGGTTGGGCCCTCACTCTTTAATCAGATCCTCTTTGCAAAATCCCATCTTCAGAGTCTTCCACAGGGTGGGTTGGCTTTTTGTTGTTTGTTTTGTTTCGCTGTTTGTGTTTTTAAAAATTTATTTATTGTTGGATTTCATCTGGTATGAAGGTTTAAACTACAGAAGTAATTTAAAATATCGTGGCATTTCCTTTCTTAATTAATCCCAACTGTTTTCCTTGGTAGCACAGAAAGTATCAGTATTTGATGGGGACGTTTTGCCTTCATCACTGGGGCAGTGGATTCTTCCTGCCGAGTCTGTAAACAGCAGACAAGCCACAGAGTTCAGCCTTCATGTTCTGCTTTTCATTAGGCCCAGACTAGAGGAGCACCCAGCTGTGTCTTCCTGTAAGGTCTGTCAGTCTTCCAAAGCTTGTTAACATGCTAATATAAAAGGAAATAGGGCTGACTTCAAGGAATTTACAACTAGTCTTAAACTTCAAAGAGTAGAGCTACATCTCTTCAATACAACAACAACAAAAATCCTATAATAAAAGTTCTGCTAGCCACGAGGACAGATCTGGGTGCATTGAACACTTCAGGCATAGCGCAGGATGCCCCATTTCTTGATGCAAGTTGCAACACAAAGCCTCCTGCAGTTGTGAAACTTTGTTCATAGCTGGTAGGTTTGATCAGAGACAAGATAAATTGCTGTCCAGCCCACAATTAGGATATCAGGCACAAAGTTGTCAATCTCTCCTTCCCTGAACCTGTTTTCCATGTAAATGTTTGCAGGGGCATGGATGGTGGATCAGGTTGGAACAGTAGGCAGCATTCTCAGGTGGCAGGAATTGGAAGGACTCCTATGACTTCAAGGGGAATTACTGAGCATCTGAGCAGCTGGGCCAGGCTGAGGAAACAGCTGCAGTGTCGTCTGAAGGTGTTCAGACAAGGTGGGACACATTCTGTGGATTGCCATGGAAAAAGAGAGCACTGCTCTGTGGAATCCAGGGGAATGACCCAGGCTGGAACCGAACCAGCAGCAGGGCTCGCAGAAATGGGGCCAACAGTGAGGTTTCCCCAGCCTCCAGTGGTTTGAGGATCAGGGAGTTCCTGAATTAGGATCAATATAATTTATATCAAGAAGCAATCCATTATCCCCCCCACCTCATTTCCTTGCTACATCTCTTTTTAGTTGAGTGGATAGCATGAAAGATTCACTGAAAATGCCTCTTTCTCCCCTTGGAGGGCTCTCTGCTCCTGGTGGAGCCTAGAGGATATTTCAGGTCTTGCAGGAACAAGGTGAGATGAGGTTCTGCATCCCTGAAGTTCTCAGATGGGAACATTTCATCAGTAGTGAGAGTAAATTGCTGTTTTTATTACCTGTGGATCAGATTTCTGGCAAAGGAAAAACACCTCAGACATTCAATAATGTACCATTATTTTGATGTTTGAAAAGATTCCCTTTACAATTCTCCTGGAGAAAGCTGAAGAATTTGGATGCATAGGAATAAGGGTTGTGGCACAGCTGAGATGATCATATATTGAATGGCTTTGGCAGGGACCCTGAGCAATAAATGTGTCAGATGACACATTCCCAAGTCATTTGAGGAGATTCTTCATGGGGTAATTTTTTATATCAAGATTGAACTCTTTGTGTCAAGTAACTATAAGAATTTGTATGTATTCATTTGACCTCAAAATTGATTGTTTTGGTCACCCAGAAATATTAAAAGCAACTCAATTGCAGGGATTAAAAAAAAAATCAAAAAAGGCAAAGTAGCATATTAAACTCTGCTGTTATTCACACTGTTCCTTCTCTGACAGCTTGTTAAAAATGTTGGGGGAATAGGTGCTGTTGTTATACTTTCGTTATTTGGTGCTAATTAGAACAAACTTACACAGAATCAAGAGTGGCTTCTAAAGGGAACTGATGGTTTAATAGGAATTAATTGAAGATGCAGCCCCCAGTGGTGCAGGAGGCCGTAGGGAGCAATGGAACAAGTTTAGATTCCCTCACCTAAGTGTTCTGAGCTCCTTGCAAAGGCAGCTGTGACTGCATCCCTACTGGGAAAGCACAGGCAGGAAGATTGAGGACCTGCATGGCTGGGTTGGAACCAGAACCAAGCACAGCCATGTCCAAGTTACATTTTCCAGCTTCCTTTCACCTTGGAAAATGCAGAGAGGTGGATGGCAACAGGTTGAGTATCAGCCCCGCTGCTGTGTCCAGAAATAGGGTTTGCAAAGCAAAAATAACTGGTCAAATATCCCATAAAGTAATTTTTACAGTTATTTCCCTTTGTATTGATACCATTCATGGCTGCAGTTTCCATCCTCAGTTCACCTGGGGGTTCTCTCATGTGTAGGAATTTCTGTTCTTTCTGCTGGCTCCTGTTGGACTTATCAAAGAAAAGAGCCCTCTCCAGAACACAAATAAAAGAATTCTTATGTAAAGAAACAAACTGCCCCATAAAGCCTTTGTTTCTTTGACAGCAAAGCTGGGCATTTAGGCAGTGATGTGCCATTGTTTTCAATGTTCTTGAAAATCCCATTTTAAGAGGAAAAAAATGGTAGGAAAGGCTGCATCAGTCTTGTTAAATTCCTGGGGATGGAGCTAAACATGATCTGGTGTGTATCTATTGCCTTCTGCCAAAAGCACCTCAATTTTGTCAGAGAAAAATGGTAGGAGACACTGTGCCATAAGCTGATAAGGTCATATTAAATCAGCTGTCCGTTGA
Source organism: Agelaius tricolor (assembly GCF_023055355.1). NCBI lineage: Eukaryota > Metazoa > Chordata > Aves > Passeriformes > Icteridae > Agelaius > Agelaius tricolor. The sequence continues at coordinate 11,335,765 of NW_027269283.1, read as the reverse complement.
GTCTCACATATTTTATATGTAGACATCCCCTGAGGGGGTTGTGTTCAGACCCTGGGACAGCCAGCACATAGGTGATGGCTGACAAGCACAGCAAATCAGCTAGAAGGAAACCACACTTTTTTCTTTCTTTTTTTTTTTTTTTTGGGGTGGGGGTGGAAAGTGTGCAAATTAAACAAAAAACTCAAGGTGACATCATTTAGAATGATGATTATGTGGCTTTGTGAGCATTTGTAGCAGCAACAGAGAACTTAGCAGTGGAGCCTTTGGGGTGAGGGATCCCAGCTGAGGCACTGGAACGTGACAGGGATTTGGGAGCAGCCCCCTTGCCTGCAGGAGTAATGAGCAACAGCAGGAAAACAGGGAATTAATGTTAAAAAGGAAATCAACTTCCGCAGTAAAGTTATTAAAATTATCATAGAATTTGCTTTGGAAAAAAAAAAAAAATTGTTGCTTAATATAGCCTTAAGAATCTGGCACATTCTCGATGATGTTAATCCATCTGCTGACATTTCATCTTCCTCTTATTGGTTTTCTTTCCAGTTTTTTGATACCTCCAGCATTTTAGATGTTATGTTATTGAAGTCGTGGGTCTTGTAGAAAACAAATTACTCCATAGACTTAATTGCACCCATCTCACTCTTTATCTTGTTGAGGTGAACTTCTTATCTGCATTTCATTGTGGAAAAAAAAAAAAATCTGTGATAGGAAACAAACATACAAAAAGGGAGCAGGGGTTGATCACCTCTTGCCGTTTTCCCAAGAGCAAAATTAACAAGATAAGCCATTATTACCTGTCAGGTATTATCTAAAGCTCAAATATTCTGGGCCCTGGGTAGACCTGAGGAAATTTTGTGCTTTTGTGGCAAACTATGAAAAAAGTATTCCTGCTTGTATCATTTAGACAGTTAAGTTGGAGAACTTTTTCTTTCTGGGAAACTCCCTTGGTGGAGAAGGATTGTATTAGAGGGAGCTTGGTGCATTAATCATGCTGAAATGTGGAGCTAGAGAAGGAATACATTTGAAATGATCATCTAAAATTCCAGTTTCACTGTTGTGATTTCGAATTTTGACTGAAAGCATCTTGGTTTTCCAGGCTGCTCCCTTTCCCCTTACTGTCACCTCTGTGCTAGAATTCACATAGAATTTCCAGATCTCTTTTACTGGTGCAATACTTTCAGCGTTGTGGTTTTGTGTTTCTTGATGCTTTTGGGTTGGGTTTTTTTTGTAGCTGGTGCATTGTTTTATACAGAATAATTCAAGGAGCCAGCAGATGAATGGCGTGTGTTGTACACATTTCTCAAGGTGTTCCAGATTCCCTCTTTAAACAAGCATGTGCTTGTGTGCAGTTCTGCTCGTGGAGCTTTGTGGTTGATGTCTATAAGTTATTCCACTTGATGATGAATGTATGGATTCAGTGCTGGAATTAGCGGAGTGTGTGGATCAGGGAAGTCAAGGCAGGAGGGGAATCTGCGGGGAAAACCCAATTGAGTGGCTTACCCGAGACTTCTGAAGTAAGTTCCTTAATTTCTTTGTGTTTTCTCTTTTTGCTGCAAGGTTTTTCTTTGTTTGTACGTGTTTAATTAGTATCTCAAAAGCGTATGCAAATGAGCTGTCTGGCTAAAGATTTTGGAGCACGCGGGAGTGGATGAAAGTGGTTGAGGAATACAAAGGAGCACCTACAGGGAAAACGTGCTTCTGCCTCCTGTCCCTTGGCTGCCAACGAGCCAAACTCCAACCTGGCTCTGCTGAAGCCAAATCTGAAACTTTTTGTGGTCAGGCTTTTACCTCAGGCTAAAATAGGTATTTGAAAAAGGTCCAATTCTTCAGTTGGTTGTAAAGTGTCCCTAAAAGACTGCTGAGCTGCTTGGTGGGATGTGTCCATAGCCTAAATTACACTGTGGGATGATTCCCAGCAGGAGGATGGCCAGGAGGCACTGCTAAATCTGGCCCTTAGGAAAACTGACACTCTGTATGTTCCACATAGGTTCTCCCACTCCCTTACTGTCAGAAAATGGTGAATTAGAAAGCTGTTATAAGATCCAGCTTTGTTAGAGAAACGTTTTCAGATAACGGGGAATTCAGGGATTTATTCACCGGATGATAGTGGATGAATGGTGTCTGTTTTCTGTGCATGAATTGTAATTGACTTTATTATGAGATTCTCAATGTATTCGTTATTTGAGCTGATTTCCTGATTCATTCTTTGTCAGTGGATTGGCTGCCAGCACTTCACTGTGGGTTTCTAACATTTAAAGTTTCAGCTCTTTGTAATGGGTATCCAAGTCACATGGCGTTCTTTTTCCTGGTTGGAAAAGGGGTTGATGCAAATACGAAAACTGAACGTGAATTTAAAACTAACTTTTTAAAACACCCTTAAAGTACATTATTTTTAGGCAAAACTTGTCTCAGTGCAACAGTCTCAAAACCTGTTCCTTTTCCTTGTCCTGATCAAGCAACATACCAAAGTCTTGAGTGGCACGCAAGTTTTTGCTCTGGTATTTGCACAGATTGATGTGTAGGAGCTCACTTGAAGAATCAGGTTGGAAAACAACTTGAATGCAGTGAAACAGAATATTCACAGGCTTATTTGCAGCTTTCTCTCACTTCTAATAATAAGTGTAAGTGTGGATCACTTGAGCTGTCTCGCTGTTCCCAGCTCTCTGCAAGTTCTTCAGGGATTTATTTCTCTCTCTCTCTCTCTCTCTAGGGCTGCCTGTTGGAAAACAGGAGACTCTCAGGCTAAATGCACCTTGCACACATACAGTGTTGACTTCTTATCATCAATCTGTGACTCAAGACCAAATGCAACCCACACTCCAGTTATTTGACCCTCTGGAATTCTGCCTCCCTTCGAGCGGCACAGTTCTGTGGGCTGACAGTGCTGGGTGTTCCCAGGACATTCTCTTTTCCCCAGGTTTTTCTTCTCTTTGCTGCAGATTTATGCACAGGTAGAATTTCTAGGCATAAAACATGACGTAAAAGTGGAATGGAAGTTCATCCTAATTTTCCTACTCTGGTTCTTCACAGGCTGATCAGCTGCTAAGTCCGTGTGTTCATAGCTTGGGATCTCAAACACTTCAGGATAAATTGCTATATTCCCCCAGTCTATCATTCCTCCATTTGTGGGTCAGGAATAACATGGAATGGTGTTTTTGTGAAGTAGGATGCAGAAAGTTTTGTCTAGCTCCTGACTTTGGCGTAGAAGTTGAAATGAAGAAAACCCTTAATAGAATTAAAGAGTTGGCAATGCTTTTCTGCTGCATGTGTGTAATTGTCAGTTCAATTGGATGGAGAGTTTTGCTATTCAGAGCCATAAAACCAGTAGTTTGAGCATTCCAACTCCAATTAGTGGCTGAGGAAGTGAGTTCATGCATCTGTGTCTCACCTTCCTGTCGGGGTCGTGGTACTTTGGGAAACTCTGAAGCAGAGAAAAGGTTGGGGTTGAAGATGACCATGATAGTCAATGGTGTTGTGAAGCACAATATTAATGCTCTGGCATTACCCATCCATGTTAATTCTGGGATCTCCTGGGTTTTGTGGAATGTCAGCATGTCCTGGGAGGCAGGAATTAACCCCATGTCCATAGAGTGACATGACTCTGACTAAATTTAGCAAAGCTTTTGTGTGTATGCCTCATGAGGAGTCACTCATTGACTGTTCTCATTAACAGGCAATTTTTTTTCCATCAACAAGAGTAAACCAAGCAAGTTTTTATCAGAAAAATTATCAGAGGATGAAAATATTTTAGAATATATGTTCATGATGGTTTCCTTGGCAGGTCAGAACAATAATTGCTGATTTTTTCTTGGTATTCAAAATATTGGAGAAGAAAGGAAGAAGTGAGGAGACAAAGCCTCTGTGAAGGGTTTCACACTTTAAGTGTAGATACTATAATCCAAATTTTAAGAGGTGTTCCTCAGTCCTTGTGTCTGAGGGACACAGGATTAGAACCTATCTCCAGTAATTTCTGTCCCTGATAACGATTTATTTATTTCATATACAGATAGAGTGTATATGAGTGTATAGAGTGTTTCATATACAGAGAGACCTCAGGGAGATTTAAAATTCCCTCCTGCACAAGCTCTCACTGTTGTGATGAAAGTCTCAGTTTCATAGTCCCAGGTGCAAGATCCTCTCTCCTTCGAAGATTTTTTTCTCTTCCTACCCTAACTGGTCCTACTTGTCTTAGTGTAAATATTCAGCTGAACTCTTTCTATAAATGAAGGAAAGAAATCCATGACAAAGCTCTCTCAGCACCTTTTTTTTTTAATAATAATATGGTTAATTATCTTTAAAATCTGCTGAACAATTAAAGACATTCCCATAAACAGCCCAGGCACTCCTCCAGCCCCCATGCATTAACAGCATCGTGCAGCAACTTACATGAGCAACACAGCTCCCAAAAATGTGCAATTTGGCCCAAGAGACCCGTTGGTAAAAATCCTCCATTCCTCTTCTTGCTGAAAATGGCTTTCTGAGCAATTTCAGAGTGATCATTTGTTCAAACACCTTCTGGAGTGGCTCTCAGAGAGGAGCAAATCTTTACATTTGCTAGATAATGCGAGGATGAACTCAACCACCCCTGTCCACTTTGCAGATGGAGAAAGTGAGGCATAAAAGGGCATTTTTCTTCAATTTCCAGCAGGAGCTGGTGGCAGAGGAGGGAGGGAAGCCCAGGTGCAGAGAACCATGTGCTCCAGCCTATCTTGGGTGCTCCAGCTGCACCATTTCACTTCAGCCAGGAAATGTTGGCCCTACAACGCCGCATTTTATAATATATATAGAAAGTGTGTATATTTATATATTTATATCTTAAAAGGTAGGTGGATTTTTTTCCATGTTAAATTTATAGATCATTTACATAACTAATTTGTAAGCCAAAGTGTAAATGATGCTCAGCTGAAGTGACCATTTTGACAAGCAAGTGCAAACATTGTCAGAACATTGGCAGATCTGCTTTGGACAAGACTGAGCTTGACAGCTTTTTCTGTGTTCATCTGGATTTTCTGGGGGGGCAGCAAGGGGGGAGTGTGTTTTGGTTTTTTTCAAAAGCTACTTAAGATTATGGCACTATAATGGTCTGTTTTTTTAAATTTTCCATCGAGCCTTGTCATTTAAGATATTAAAAAAGCTGGCATGAAAGCCAGAAAGCTGTGGTTTTTTGGGTTTTTTTCTGTGCTGTTTGGGCCCAATTCTGTTTAAACAAAAGAAACGTGGAATGCTCTGAACCATTTGACATAATAATTCAGCTCTGGTTAAAGATGATGACTTAAAGAAAGCTTGCAAGACCCTTTACACCAATGTTAGATAGGGATTGCAGGGATTGTGAGTGGAGAGATCAACATTTTAAAACCCCAGAAATATGCAGAGTAATTTTGTTGTTTTTTTTTTTTTAAATCTTAAAATACTAAAATTGATGATTTGAATGGCTTTATATTCTGGAAATTTTAAAAGTCTGCAACTTGATATAAAGCCTATGGAAAATTCAGGGTGCTGTTAATTTTTAAATTTTTTTAGGCCATTTTTATTATCAAAAATATTCTATTTTTTGAATAGAATAAAAGTTAGTTTTGGACATTCAGTGGTGAGTAGCAAGTTTGGGATATCCAGGGTTGGAATAACATGATTTTCCCATTCTTGCCTTGCCCTACTAGTTTGATGTCTCTAGGATTAGTGGCTTTTTAACTCCAAAATATACAAAAGGACAGATTATAATTTTGCCTGTGGACCATTATTTATCATTGCTCTTCTTAATGATCTGCATCTGCTTTAATAAAAAGAATATTTAAGAAACCATAAAGAAAGCTAACTCAATTCTCTTTTAATGCAGCGTGTAATTAAATCTTTATTGAGATTTGAGAGCTGTGCAACCACAAAAGAAAAGAAAACAAAACAAAAAAATGAGGAGTGATCATGTCTTTATATCCAGACACATATTGGGAAAAATCTGTGCAGGGAAACGTTCTTTATAAGGTCAGGTAAAAGATTGTGACTATTTCAGGAGTCTGTCCTGCATATATTAGGATTGCATGTGGCAGGATTATGGAAGTGAAGAATAAGGTACCCAGAACTGAAAAATGTTTAGTTTTGTCACAGAGGTGTTATAAAGGATATTTTGGATAACGGATCTGTGTTTTACTACATAGAGACAGGCTCATGTTTTCAGTAATCATTTTTTATGGTTATGAAGCTTGTAGAACAGAGATCTTCCCTTTTACTGCCCTTAGAGTTCACTGAGAAATGGGAGAAACCCCCCTCTCCAGAACACAAGTTATCTTGTATTTCTGCTAACGTATGTAATTACTGATGTGGGTGTTCCCACATCTTAGAATGGAAAAAGTGCTTGCCAAGATTGAAAAACCATAGTAAGCAATAGAAATGATTTCTCTCACACACTAGCATTTCTTGCTGAGACAAGTGAACTGGAACTGTGTTTAAAACCGTATAATTATACTCCTATATATCATTTAATAAATCAGATTTCCCCCACCCTCTTTGCTTTCAAGTCACTTCTGAAAAACCTTGTATTCCAAGAGGTCTGAGAGCTGGGGTCCTCCCCTGCAAGAGCACTTTCTTCACAATGAAACCCAGCAAAAATGCAAACAGCACATCTAGACCCCCGTGATGTCCCATCCCTGTGCCACCACTGCTCCTTGCTTTGGTCTTTGCCATAGCTTTGGTGCCACTGAACTCTGCACAGACACGAGGTGGAGTCATTTGGGGACTACCCTGGTCATCCACGGAGCTTTTTGTCCATCCAGCCTGGTTTCCTTCCTGGCACAGGCCATGAAATTCCACCTCTCCATTCCTCACTCATGCCCAGAACTGCCTGTTCAGGTAATCCACGGACTGTGGAGAGCTGCTTGTGGATTTCCTTATTTCACACTCATTTCTATGCAGTTTAAAATACAAAGAAGCTGACCCAGTGTTTTCACACCCCTGCAACAGAAGGACTATTAAATGATTTTTCCAGAGCACACAGATTGTGTATGCAAAGGTCCAGTACGCAAATCCTGACTTGTTTATGCCTCAGGTTGTGCATACAAAAAGCTGTTTAACTTGGAGCCAATATCTCTCTCTTTCCAGCACCCACAGCTCCCTCAACCCACCTCCTCCCAGAGAGCCTGGGGAAAAGACTTTACAGCACTCTCCAAAAGGCTGGGGAGCTGTGTTGGACACAGGGGCCTTCTGAAAGTGAACTGGAGCCTTTGCCACCCTAATCCAGGGAGATATTCCAGCTGTGGGCTTATGGGCAGGGTCCTACCTTGGGAAGCTTTACTTTGTGTCAGGGGATATGGGGAATGTTGAATTTGTGGGGTAGGCGGTGCCACTCAAGTCCTTAGAACTTTACTCAGTTCATCCTGTAAATTGCTAATTAAGATGTGCTGGCATCTTCTGGGTCTTTCACTGTGTAGCTTGAGAGTTTAAGGGTTTCTCAGAACTGCTGTTGTATTCTGAGGCCCTTGCACTGCAGGTCAGAGTCTGGACAGGGGTTTTTCAGGTTTAAATATTAATTCACATGACCAAGAGTTGCAGTTTTGTTTTATTGTGCTCATTTTTCTTTCTTTGGTCATTCTGTTACTAACAGTCACTGAGAAAGGAAAGTTGGATATTAATGGTTTGATATATCAAGGGAAGAAATTATTTTACCACTCACTGATATGTGCACATGATGAAGATGCATTAGATTTCAGTCTAAAGTTCCCATCAATCTTTTCCTTTTCTATTGCTTCTTCTCTTCCACCTATCCTTCTCTTCTATCCTAGGGTGGTTGTGTTGTGTTTGGGGTTTTTTTGCCACTCTTTGCTTTTACTCCTTTTCTGTTCAATCCTTTTGAAGGCTTGTCAAGCAATGCTCCAGTTCTGCTTGAGCTCTTTGGTCTTCCAGGATGAGAACAGAGCTCCAGCAGTTCCCATGTGGTGCTGCTGTCTCCAAGATTCCTGAGTTCCAACTCATGTATTTAAGGAGATATTTTGGTTTTCTTGGGGCTTAATTAATTTATTTAACAGTTCTCTTTTTTTTTTGTGCTAGCCAATTTACTATGTGCTTTTACAAAATATAATCTGAAATAGAACAAAACACCATTATTGGAAGGAAGATGCTGAGGAGTATGAGAGTTCTTTATGCTGATTGTTACTTAGTGACTACTTGAAAACTGTGATACTCAGGGCTATCCTTGTTAAGGAAATATTAATTCTCATTAATAAAAGGTACAAACCATACAAAAGATAAAGAGAACAAACCTGGCCATAAGGAAAACAAACATGTACTGGGTGTTCTGCTCATGACCTACCATGAGCAGAAATCTGCTGAACTTACAGCAATGTTTGTCATAGGAAAACTTATACCATATTGTCCTTTTATTGAGTTTTATGCCTTTTATTAGCTTGCTAATCTAATTAGGAAGCCAATTGGCACCCAGTACGCAGTGACGGAAGCAGCACCACCTATTCTTGTGGCAGCTTTGGTTGGGCTTTATGGGTGGTCTTTGTTCCTAGAGGCTTCTATGAATACCACATATTAGCTGAGCTGGTTCCCCCTTGATGTCTGTGTTGTATTGTACACATGTTGTCACTGTTTGACACTTAAACAATCCAGATTCTTACCCAGCCCATATTTAGTGCCATAATAAACTTCTGAGCATATGTTTTTGAGAGCAACAGTAACATCCATCACCGCAACGTGACAGATAAATAAGCACTACTGGAGAGTGTCCACGTCTTCAGAGGGCAGAGCTGGACTGCAAGGTGTGTGCCAAGGGGATGTGGTCATCTGCCTTGCCCTCACTGAGCCTTTTTCCTCCTCCTTGTTTCAGTAAATCAAAACAGTTTCTGAAGAGACCTAAAAAATTCACCCTGTCCATGTGAAAAGCACTTTGTTCCAAAACTCTTCTGGGGAAACGTTTCCTGTTTGGGGCTTTGGCTTGACGCACAGGAGATGTAAGGCATAAAGCATTCCTCTCCCCTCTTCATCTCAATGCCTCTGTCTTGCAGCGAGGAGCTCCGTGGAGCCCTGGCAGATGTGATGGGGACGTTCCTGCTCCCGTGAGTCTCCTCTTGTTTGTGCAAAATTCCTCTACTTGAGTAGAGCTTTTGCTCCAACAGACGTGGAGGGGTTTCTTCTGGGTTTTGTTTGGTTGTTTTCGGTTGTGGCTGTTGTTTGGGATTTGTTTTTGAGGTGGTTTTTGTAGAACAGAAGAGGGAATCGCACACGAGGAGCTTTCAGGATTTGTGTTGTGCCTTGTGCTCTCTGAGGCCAGAGGCTGACAGAGACTAATGGCAGCACAAAAGACTTAAAGTGTGGTCATGTCTTGTCTTAGCTGGGTAAACACATTCAATGAGAGCTCTGTCTGAACAAGGACAGAGAAGTTGAGCCTTGAACAAGGAAATAATTTATGTAAGTTTTAATGAATATTTAATGTGGAATGTTAATTATAAAAAAGAGGGTATGTATTTTGATGTCGTGCCTTTAAGTGTCAGATCATGCAGTGTCTCCCTGGCCTGAGGAGGATGATCAGCTTGCTAATTACAGATGTATATCAATCCAGTGAGAGTACCCTGCCCTCATACCAATATCTCTTTAAAAAAAACAAATGGTGTAGATGAAAAAGAGAAAATATCTTCAAAACAAATACATGAGAACCATCTGCCTTTATTGCTTTTGTTGAGTTTCCTATTGATCAATATTGCTGAACACAAGAGAAGACAGTTATTAATAGAAGATAAACAAGAAATGTCTTAGTGCCTGTCATTTGTAATATAAACATAATTCTTAATGTTTTATTATGATAGGTAAATGTAAGAAGTTTTTTGGGCTGAAGTAGTATTTTTGTGAAGATAAGTGGCATTTCTGAGGTAGCCTTTTTGTTCTGTCCCTGTACACCCTTCCATCCTCTTGGACCACATGGAAAGAGACCCCTGCTAACTACTCCCACCTCCCAAGAGGGCCCCGTGGGGTGGTTCTGCAGGCAAGGGGCAGCAGATGCAGCTGAGGCTTCCACCACAGTGGAAAAAAAAAAAAAAAAAAAAAAAAAAAAAAAAAAAAAAAAAAAAAAAAAAATCAAAATTTTTTTACTCAGCATGTTCCAGTGCTCAACAATACCCTATGCTATGAACTGAAACTCAAATAAAGGTGAAGTTACCAGATGCTGTCACAATACTAAAATGCTGCTTTAAGACTGACTGTTAGAGTCTCATTGCAAAATCCAAGTGTGCATTGGATTTTGTAATGAGACTCTAAGAGTCAGCCTTAGAGTCTGTGGGTCCTACTTTGAAAGGAATATTTGTTTGTATTTGACCTTGGTTTGAAATTTACTCGTCCTCATTAGGAAAATGAAGCCCAGCACCACTGACCCTTCTGTCTCCCCCAAAGCACAAATATTTGAAGCTGCATCCAGGCCTGGACTCTGTGCTGATTTCATGTGTGTACAGCGAGTGAGAGAGCAGGCAACACGCCTGGGAATAAACCACATCAGCTCTCAAAGGGAGATTTTAAAGTTTTAATATTATGCTTGTCTAGTTTGATCTCAAATCTGGTCCTTGAATTGTATCATTGCAAGGAACATGAGAGCAGCAGCATGACCATGAGGTATATTGTGTTACAGAATGAGGTTACACAGCACCAAAGCACCACCATATTTCAGTAACAAATGCAGCTTCTGGGGAGTTTTGTTATCATTGCATAAGCTTCACTGCTCCCTAGAAGATGACACTGATTCAGACAGAAAACACTAATTCAGTTCTTGCCAGCAGAGCCAATTGTCTCTCTGATTACATTAGACTGACAACTGGTTTTCAATGTCATTGTCAGCCGCAGCTTCCCTTACATGGTGCACTGGAGCATGAACTGGGCTCCCTTTATTTAATTATTTCTGCCCATTTCTGTGCTTGTGAGTAAGGCAAATGTGAGCCTCTCATCTCATAGATAGAAAAATGTCAGGTGTTAGGTTACAAAACTCAGGCTTCAGCAGTGGAGTCCAGCACCTTTTTAAAGGCAGACCCTGAATGCGTGCGTCACTCTAAAGAATTAATTTGAAATTATCATATCTTCTTTTGTGTTGGTTGACTAGAGGTAACATAGGATTTCTGCATGAAATAATTGTTTCATTAAATAATTTACTGAATATATTAATGTTTTTTCTAAATTAAGTGGTAACTGGAAGACTGCCTGTGAGCTGCCCATTGCAGGCAGTTGTTATTTAAAATGTTCTGTGCATTGCTGGTGTTTTTGGGCACACGAGCCCTGTGTCCATTCAGGGTGGATGAGTGTGGAGCTCAGAGGGTGTCTGTCCATGCAGAGTCTGACAGGGCTCTGTGCTGTCCCTCCTGCCCTGGGCTGATGCAGGGGATGGTGGTGAGCGTTGCACAGATTTGGGCTTCAGCCTGTGCTGGTTTGGGCAGCACAAGCAGCACGTGGGGCTCTGTGTGAAGCCAGCCCCCCTTGTTCCAGCCAGCTGTGCTGTTTGACAGGGAGTGATGGCCTTTGCAGTGTCACCACAGCCATGGGCTGGCACCAGCTCCCTCCATGGTGAGCAGCCCGTGGCCAGCTGAGGTACAGCCTGGCCACCAGCCAGAAAAGCCCTTCTCTTTCTCTGCTCTCTGCCCAGGCTGTGGTTTGTTTGTTATCTGGAGCACAGGGAGCTCTGAGCTCCTTTTCACACGAGTGTGTCCATGCTCAGCCTCTTCCCCTGCCTCCCATGTGTCCCTCCATGGAAGGGGGACTGGGGACAGGAGGTTGCTAAGGGGGTTCAGCACCATCTGCAGAGATTTTGCTCATCTGGGCAACACCATCTTGGTGTTGCTCATCAAGTTCTTTCCAATACCCTGCTGGTCACTGCTACTTCTCCTTAGCAGAAAAGGGATCAAGTGTGGAGGTAGCATTTTTACTTTGTAAAAATCTTTTTCTCCAACTTTTCTTGAATAGACTTAGAATGTATTTTTTTTTTCCTTTTAATGTTATCATTTCTATTAAGGTCATAAATGCATTTAAAAAAAACATAAAGGTGAAATTTTTCACAAGGTCTTGTTTCTAGAGGAGCTGTGTGCGTGAGAAAAGCAAGAGGTTGGCAATAAGATCAGGAGAGGTATTGGCAATGAATGTTGCTATGCCAAACAAAATGCTGTTAAAATATTTTTTTGCATTAGTTTTCCATGCTTTTATTAAAAGCCCCCCAGAATGTCTTAGAACAGAAGGTTGTCAACAGCAGGAGGAAGCTCCACAAGCAGTAGCTGTCTGAAATGAAGCCCCATGAAATGGTTGCTGCCAACTTTGTGATTTCTCCATGCCTGCAGAATAAGAGATTTATGCTCTTCAGAAACATGTCTCCTCTCTGAATTCCCTTCCACTGCTCCCGTTGCCCAGAAGTCAAACAAAGCTAACCTCCTCCAGGTCCCAGGATGAAAAAATGCAAACACACTGCATTTAAAAGTAGATTTAGCAACTCCAAAGTGGGCGATTTGGTTCCACCCATCAAACCTGAGTTCTCTGATCTGAAGTCAGATGGGTGCTACTCCTAGCGAGATGTGTGCCAAATCTAATTAAGCTTTGCATAATGTGCATCTTGGGTGATTTGATTTATTAGCTTTGTTTGAAGAAAGTAATAATAAAAAAAGAAAATGGCTTTGGTAATAAGCTGTTTGAATTCCCTGTGCAAGTAGGCACAGTCCCTCCTGGATCTCCCTGAAATGCTCTTGAGGTGCACGAGTTGCCCATGGACTGATGGTGGGAGCTGGAGCAAAAACTGTGTCTGGAACAGAGTCCTGCCTCCACTTCTGCCCTGTCTGTTGGCTCATCCCCGGTGTTTAAGTATTCCCCACTGGGGATAATGATTTCCATTCTCACAACCACCATAAAACCCTGGAAGTTGTCTTTATCACTACTTATACCAGTGGAACCTGGTGCACAGAGAGATTTGAGATGGCTGTGGTGTAGTGCAGCAGAAATTTGCATTTGCACAAATGCTGGAAAAATCCTCCCAAACCCCGTGCTAGTGAAGCAGGGCTGCTTTTGATTCCTGCAATAGTTGTATGTACCTCCTCTGGTAATTTTTAACTCAGTACTGTGTGGTGCAGATGAGTCCCTGAGTGGCTGAGATCCTCGAGATCTGAGCTCCTGGTGATTCTGGTGGCATTGTCTCACATCCTGCAGCATTCCTGGAGCTGGGTTCTCACTTGCCATCCCAATATTGGTTGTTTTTCTTGTCTTTGATGCCTTGTGGGTTACAGAGGAGCATTTCCTGCAGGGCTCCTGATAAGCCCGGCTCTTCTCCTGCTGCTGCTGAGATCCTTTTCCTCCTGCATCCCTCAAAGCACTGACTTGTAGATCCATTGCAGCATGACCCAAGGAGAATCTCTGTCTGTAACCATCACTGGTGTTCATCACACACCATGGAAAGATTTGGAAAAGTGGCATGTACTGGAAATTATAGATGTGCCTCGGTGGCTGCACCCCTGCCCTGGGATCAGTGGGAAAGGCAATTCCCTTGGGATCAGATCCACAGCAGTATTTTGGGATGGAACTGTAATTGAATGTGAATAAGGGGCAATAATCTGGGACCTGAATATCAGGACAATTTTTCCTAATCCCACTCCTGACCTACAGCAGGCACAAAACACGACCAAAGATTGGGCATCTGCAATTTCTATTTTTAGGGAAAATGTCTGTGACTTGTACTTAGCATTTACAATGAGAACAGAGCCTGGAGGACCAGCAGTTGGGATGTTGTGTCATCCTGGGGCCAAATAATGACTTGAAAACATCCTATAGTGGGAATGTTCCTACTGGAACTTAAAGGGAATTGTGTGTTTATCTTCCCTCTTTTTAAGATGACGTCTCCTAAAAAATCTTTCATGTTTATAACTTGTAAGTGGAAATTAGATGCAGGATCAGATTTATTCTTAGCTGATGAAACATTATTTTTTTGTTTAATTTATTTTAAACACATTTGAAAAATTTGAAGAATTGAAAAATTTTGGTGAATATCCATAGGGTGAAGTGATTCAATGTAAATAATTTTTGCAGTTTCATTTTTTCTGTAAAAAAAAGCAAATGTGTTTTTTTTTGAAAAATCAAGCTTTGAGATGTTTTAGTAGCTTTAATGAGAATAAACTCTCTTATTCTTATTGCTAGAAAATGAAGAAATAATTTTATTTACACTGGAATAGTAGAAGAATTAAAGAAAATACACGGATTAGCGCCAGCTTTATGCAAGCTAGATTTATCCAAAATTTGAGTTGCCCCAAAATGCTCCCTGAGGTTTTAATCATGATACTTGCTTAGTTTTAGCTTTTTATTTTTCTGATCAAACATACAGCTGAACCTTGTGGCAGAAACATTCACCTAAAATACTAATATTAAGCAAGTATGAATAAATATCACCAAAAACATTGAATAAATATATTTTCTTACCAGAAAAGGATTAATAGCATTTCATCACAGCCAGGCAGAAGAAACAAGCTCTGCAGCCTCTTGTGTGTGATCAACATAGTTTGAATTTTGAATATTAAAATATTTAAAATTTACTTACAGACCTTTAATATCTCCCATAACTTATCTGGCAATTAATTTCAAATGCCACATCAGTGGCAGAGGGGATTTAATATGTTTTGCCAGTAATTTTGTTTTTATCAGAGACAGATAATGGTTCATTATGACAAAATTCCCGTTTCCGTGCAGTTGGATATGAAATGAAAGTTTAGAAAATAAATTAAAAAGGTGTTTTCTGCTTCCCACAGTACCAATGGTTTGCAGCGGGCACCATTTACCCCCTCCAGCTGTGCCAGTGGCTCTGGCATTGGGGGAAAATCAGTGAGGCAGCTTTGGGGGAAGTTTCCTGTGGTTGTGCTGAACAGAAGGGTCTCACCCCACCTGTCCTTGCAGCTATGGACCCTCCTTTGTCCATAGTTGAAAACACAGCACCAGGGCGAGAGCTCCTCACTGGATTAGCCCTGGGATGGAGGCTGAGACGTTCAACAGCCCCTGAGAGCGCGAGCGCTCCGCTCCCGCTGAACTTCAATGGCTTTTGAGTGCTTGGCTCCTCCAGGCTCCTCTGCAAAGCTCAGCTTTGGTTCCTCTGCCTGCTCAGGGCCTGGACTAACACGGTTTAACCCAAGGGGCAAAAGCTCTTTGGTGCCAGCCGGGCACTCTGTTCCAAACCCGCCTGCGTGGCGGGAAACGGCAGCGCCGTGTGCGCACAGAGGGGCCTGTGGAGGGGCCAGGGGAAGAAGAGTTTATCTTTAAACTGGTTTGACTGACTTGCAGACACAATGCAGCTCAGCACCCGCCTCTGCTGACTCTGCACGCCGTGCCGGGCTCCGGCTCTCCGTGACTCAGAGGCAGCAGGAGCGCGATTACGGCTCCTGGCTCCAGCCTTGAGTCTGTTGGGAGGAGGAGAGTAATTCATTAATTTATTTGGGACACTGGATGGTTTCCTCGCTGTCTGCAGGAACAGGGTGTGAGCAGTCCCAGCTCCAGCTGCTGGCAGACGGGTTTTGCAGAAGCCAGTGCTCCTCACCCGCCAGCCGGCGCGGCCGAGCCAGGATGAGCCTCTTGTGCCAACATGGAGGGGCTGGGGGCTCCTAATTGAATTCTGACTATGCCCATGAGTTCAGTAATTAGAGAGTCAGGTTTTCAAAGCCTGCTAGGGGAGTTTTCTATAGTGCTGTCTTTTTATTTTCACTGGAAACGATAGGGCTGAAGTGTCAGAGCCGTTTGGGATTTGCTGGAGAGAAAAGGAAACCAGGTGGGAATGTCGAGGCTTGGCAGCCTTGTACTGACCTGGTGTGGATGTGTCCCTGAGATTACCTATTAATTGATGAGTCAAATAACCCCAGAAACCTGCAGGCTTACATTCCTCCTGCCAGTGCAAACTGGGAGCTGTTCCACTAAAGGACAGGCTGGGATTATTGCAGAGCACTGCAGGTGGCACAAGAGCTTACTGTGACTTCTTTTCTGCTATGCAATAAAATACTAAAATAATGTAAAAGTCCCCTTTATGGTGGTTGCATTTCAGACAGATGATTCTCCATCCTGACAGTAGTTTTAATCTTTTCCCTTGAACTCCCAGAGAGTTCCATGGCTGTGAATGCAATGCCACGGGGCCAAAGCCACCCTACAATCTTGTATATATAACTAAATTTCCTTATTCTGTGAGATGCAATTACCATAAATAGAAATCTACCAACATGTGCATTATTTAAAAGTGGAGGGTCACTACCCTGACTGGAAATTTTGTGTACTTCCATAATAGAAATATTTATTAATTATAACAGTAATAATGCCTTCTGTTTGCTTTCTGAATGTTGTCACTAATAAAAATCCACATTCCTGCGCACTGCGAGGACTAAATATGAAATATGCATTGCAAACATCATATTTCAAAGTTAGCATGGATGGAGTACTCAGAGTAAAAAGCTTGAGTATTAGGAGTACTATTCCCAAGACATTTAGAGAGTTCATTTTGCCATCAGTTTTATCTCTGAATAATGTGGCAAAGAAGCTGGATTTTGGCAGTTTAATGCTTCCAAAGGAAACCACTTTCAAAAAGAGGTGTTTTGAAACCCTTTCATTTACCACAGACAATATTTTCAGGCAGGGTGAGATGAGATTGATGTGTGCCAGTCACAGCACAGCCTCTTTCCCAATCACTCAGCAGTCCCTGAACAGCAGTTTGGGTTCAGCTGTGGGTATTTTGGGTTCAGTTGTGGACAGAGCAGCCCAGCCCTGTGTTACAGCAGGAAAACCAGCCAACAGAAAATGCAGCAACAAAGATACATCTTGGCTCCAAAGTCCATTTTTTAAGCTTGATTTCAAGAGGTACTGAAGGAAAATCACTGCAGGGCTATGTATTTTAAATATCAAGCAGGATTTTTTTAAAAGCACCTAAGTAGCTTCTGAACGTAATTCCACTTACTTCTAAATGAGACTGGTCCTGAGAAATTTTAGGAGACTTTTCAGACTTACTTCAGGAGGTGAAAATAACTTATTTTCATATCTTAAGGAGCAAGATATTAAATGTTAAGTAGCTAGCATGAAGGATCAGTGATAATTGCTCCCCTTAAGTGGATGATTTTTAGCATTTAAGCAAAGCATTGGATTCTGTTATCCCGTTGTTCCATGGGCCTACCTGAGGAACAAGCTCTTACTGAAGGCAGGTTCAAAACCCAGATTTAATTTGTGAGACAGCTGGAATGGAGCCTGTCAGAGGCATTTGCTCTCCTGTGGGTGGCTGAAGCACCAGGTCTTTGTAGGTTTGAAACTGTATTAAGTTTCACCAGCTTTATTCCATGGTGGATTTTTTGGGTCTAAAATATGGCAAAAACATAAACACAACCTGGCATCCCCTCCTGGCTTGGCTTGCACAAGGCTTACGTAATTGTACTTTTTTTGCTTGGAGGAACTATTTTGAAGTGATAATGGTTTTCTTAAGGAGATGCTGTGAAGATAAGCATCAAGTATTTATTTCCATAAAAACATCCATTCTCAGCCTTGAGATGAGCACCACCTTAATTTATTAAAACTGGGAATTTCTTAATAATATGATTGACTAATGAGCTATGGGACCCTGTAGAGGGGAGATGGCACCTACTCCCTGACTGCTCTGTAATTACAATCTGGGATGAGGGACTTGATCTTGCAGTTATGCAAAGGGAATTTTCTGTGTGTAATGAAGTGGGGCAGAAACAAGGATGATTTAAGTTCACAGTAGGATGGCATTTTGTCTTTTTTTTTTTTTTTTTTTAGCTTTAATCTGGAATTTAACCTCTCTAATCCCAGACCCCAAACCTGTCCATGGATATATGACTGGAGCAGTGCAAGAGTGTGCATCTCTTATGATATTTTCCAGTGATTCTTTAAATAACAGAGGCCTGTGGATATAGATTAATTTGTATTTTTTACACCTTAATCAAGACTCTTGTTCACATCAGAAAAGCAGCATATTTCATATTTTGGAAGTGAGAAAGGGCCAGTGTTTTCCTTCACCCTTCCCATCCCCATGACTCCTCTGGCCTTTAAAAATGTTTGTATTGGACAATTTTAGCTGTTCCCCAAATCAAGGGGACACAATCTCTCCTTGGAAATTTCGTTTTGCAAGTGAGATATCCATGTGTCAGACAATTAATTAATCACAATTCCACTCCCTAAAGTCAAATTCTGACTGCTAACACATTGAAACGATTTCTGTGTTGTTGTCTTCAAATAGCTACGTCCTATTTATGATTGTTAGGGAGAAGGTCGATACCCCACTGGGAAAAGCATAAAAATCTCCCACATTTTTGAATGAGTTTTCCTCTGGATTGGTGATTTTCATCTTCTTCCAATGGGCTGAGTGCAGTTCTTTATTAAATATTTAAGCTTTCTTGTTACGGGCTGGGTTTTTGAAAGTTGTTGATCTAAGTCCCTGCCCTTCTCCAGGTCTGGAGACCCCAAGGTGAGGGTCACTTCTTGGGACAGAGCATCCCTAATTTTTGCACATTGTCTTTTCATGAGTCATGGATTCCAGGGGTTTGAAAAATCTGATGAATTTCAGTGCCTTTATTGGGGAGATCCAAACCAGTTCATAGATCTCTGGCGCTTGAGGTAGGAGGGAGAACTGTATTTCACTTTTCTTTCACAGCAAGAAAAATGGTTTCATTTCCAAAGATCAGTATCAGGGAAACTGTCTTCCAAAAACCCCTGTTCAGGACTGCAGCCATCTGAAAGATGTACTTCACTTTATGTAGAGCTCAGTAAAAACTAAAAAATCATGACAATCTTCTCCTAACTTGAATTTTAAATGAGACTAAAGTTAGGCTTTTCTTTTTTATTTTTTTCTAATTAATTGCAGGGTCTTTGACCATACATTGACTTGTATTAATTTCTTCTCCTGGACAATTTTAAATTTAGAAAAATAACTAATCCTGGCAAAAAGTATCAAAAAAATTTTCTAAAATGTTTTCAGCAATTGAGAAATTATGGAACAGCTAAAAGAAGTATTTGGCTTGGCCCAAAGTAAAACAGCTTCTTTATTTTTGAATACTTAACATTTTATTTCTATGACACTGGGGGAAACATGAGAATGAATGACTGCTTAAAAAAGAAATCAATTATTTTAGCAAACGCTGCAATGAGACTTTCTGGTTTTCAGGGAAGCTTTTCTGTTTGTTTTGGTCTCAGAAAGAAACGCTTGGCTGAAACTGGCACAAAGACACAGGAGGATCCAGGGCTGCTGAATCTGCAGTTTTACTCTGAGTGCCAGGCACTGTTTTCCAGGCTGCTGGAGAGTCATGGAGAGGTCCAGAACGTTTTCATGGAATTTCATGCAAACCCTTCATCACCTCAGTGTTCCCTGTCCCCACAGATAGAATCCTTTCACTGCCTCACCAAACCAACAGCATTTACACATCAAAACAATAATTCATTTTCAGATTTAGCCCTTCATTAAAAAGATAAGTAGGGCTTAATTGGCATCCAGTGCCTGTGTAGCTGCTCTGTGCTAGAGCAGAGCTAAGTGGGGTTTCTCAGACAAGGGCCTTGGGCGAGCCCTGTGTCTGGGATGAATTTCTCCCCAATTAAACTCATTTGTTTTCACATTCACATAATGGCACCTGAGATATGGAATGTCTCAACCACTTCCTTCAGCTTTTTTCTGAGGGTGGGGAATTGTTTAAATCTGAGCTGCAAACTTATTACGGTAGAACATACCCTGCAAATAAATGTCCAATGTGCTAGAGGATTATCTGATTAAAGAGGTTAAATTATCCTCTTATTACTTTAATAGTTTATCTTTTCTGAGGTTCAGGTAGAATGATGTTTTATTGAAGATGTGCCAAGGGGTGGAGTTTTGTCTCTGATGATGTTTTGGATAGAAGTTGGGTTTGAAGCAGGATCAGGGGTGCCAAATCTTATGATCTGTTCATGCCAGAGTGGGGCTGGGGTGGTGGCAGTTGAGGAAGCATTGCCTTCTCAAAGATCGTGAGAAATACTTCTGCAAAGAGCTCTGCTGCATCTGGTTTGGAGCTGCTCGTGCTCAGAGGAAGTTCAGAAAGTTTAGAACAGAATCCAGAGGGGTTTTGTTAAGCAGAGCCTTCCCACTAACCAATCTCACAGCAAGACCTAGAACCAAGCAGAACACAGCTCTGTCATCTTCTCCAAAATTTTTAGCCTTTATCTTTTCTATATTTTGAATTCCTGTGGTTAAAACAAAAATGAGGAAAATTAGGCTGATCTACAGAGAATCTTCTCAGTCTGATCTGTGGACACCCAGGGCCACACCTTTAAAGATCCTTGGCTTCCTAAATTCCATGAGCATTATTGTTTTGTTGGAAGCACAGCATTTCCATTTTTGGAAATCCCAGGGAGACATTGGTGTAGAAATGTTGTTGTTTTTTTTTAAAGGTCTTTATTCTGCACTTATCTTCTTGCTGAGAAAGGCAGCATCCTCTGTTAAAACCAAGAACGTTTTTGCTTCTGGCTTTGCCTCTGTTCTGTCTGTCTGAAAGGCTGAGATCAGGCACAAAGTCCAGCTCTGGGGCTCACCTGCTCTGTGGGAATGCGTTACCAGCACCTGAGCACAGGCTGAATGAGTCTGGAGCACACCAGAAGTTGGAACTTCAACCTGCTTTATCCCCTCTCAAGGGTCCAAAATGTGTCTCCCATGAGCAGGGGTGGGATGGCAGATCCCACTGCTCTGCTGGGAGTCGCACAGGCACCAAGAACATCACCCCAGCCCCTCTCAACTGCTCAGTTTTCTTTCACCACAAAACCAAGGAGGAAAATTCTGACTCATGTTTGTATTGTACTTTGAGACTTCTGGCTGGAAAATATAGAAGGATTTGTATTATTCTGCTCATGAAAGATCGTGGTGGGACTCATGATCTCCTTGCCCTCTTCTGTTGCAATCGTGCATCAGGAGGCGTAACACAAACCTCTGTCCTGATGGAACCAGAGAAATAATTGAATATGCTCAAATGCTGTGTCAAAAAGTTAATCTTTCTTCCAGTTTGGCATTCCTCTGGATGTTAATAACCACAAGAATTAGTGATGGAAAGATCTAATGTTGCAAGAGCAGTAACATGGGAATCTGTGGAAAACTCTCTGTCTCCATCAGTAACGGGGAGCAGGGAGGCCGTGATGCAGCTGAAATTAAACTGCAGTTTGGCCACCAGGGCAGGCACACAGCAGTGTTTGCTGTACACCTCAGAGGTGTCCTGGCTGCACAGGAACACTGTGTTTAAAACCATGGTGCTAGACTTGTATGGTCCAAATCTGTGCTCCAGCAAAATGAATCAGGCTGAATGTCCCTTCTGTAGTGTTGCATCCGTGGTGGCTGCAACCTAATGTATCACAAAAAACTGCACCTTAATAAAAAAAAAAAATTAAAAAGAGCAACCATGCAGGCAAGAAGAAGCATCTGCATTTGCTTTACTGGATCTTTTTGTCAGGCATTGTGATCAGGCTGACAGTTAGCCCTGAGGAAAGTTATAAATTCTGCGCTGAATTGCGGTACAATCATTCACCATGGCATTTCTGCCCTCTGGCCACGCTCTGGTTATCCATAATTGTGGCAGATAATGGTTTTTTATGGCTGGAAACATTCTTTGCAGGCACAGGGACAATAACCAGGGCTGAAAATGTAATTAAAGTGAATGGATGAACTTTCTTAAAGAAACAGTGTAGATTATTACTGGAGCTTAACACCTACAAAGCCTGAGGCAAAATGGCAGCATCTGAAAAAACTTGTATAAATTTTAAATGTAGGGCGAGCTTGAAGGTGGATATTAGATTACAGAAGGAAAACTGAGACATTTGATGTAACAGATAACTAAGAGCTTAGATCATCTCCAGAAATATAAACTAAAGTAACTTATCTTTCTGTGTCAGTTGGAATATGTTATTTGTGATCAGTGGCACCTTGTTTTCATGAATCTGTGGAGGAGTTTGTTGCAGATTTCATCCATTCATGCAAAAAGCATCTTCCTTAAATAATTAGAGTAAGAAAAAGATGGGTTATCTCCTCTGTAATAGCTGTTTCTTATCATGGAATGAAACAGATTTAATCTTTTTCCACATAGCACCATTAAACTTCTGGAAATCAGGTTTTACTGAACAGTTCTATAAAGGCACAAATGAATAGAAACCAGCAGATTTCTGGGTTTTGCAGCACTTCTGCTGCAACATATTATCTGTTTCTGGTTTAGTCACCTCTTGGGGCAGTGTTAGTTACCTGCAGGCAGTTCCTTGCCCAGATGGAGATGCTTCCAAACTTCTGATAAATGTCATTCTCCTCTATCTGCTGAAAACCAGAATAAGACAACACATTAATTATGATTAACAAAGGCTTAAGACTTCTTTGAACATGAATAATGTCTTCTGTTCTTATTAATTTAACCATTCATGAGCTGATAATGGGCAGTCTAAATGTTAGACTTGGCTCTTATGCTTCCTCTGCTCCTGCATCTGAGCTGGCATTAGAAAACCTTCATTGTTTTGGGGCCAGAAAGGCAATTTTAGAGCTGCATGGCCTTCTGAGGTGCCATTTCTGAGCTGCTCCCAGTTTGCATGCAGGAGAACTCATTGTAAAATTTAGAAGCCAGTTGATTTTTTTTTTCCCCAGTTCCATTTTTGGCTCTCAGCTTCATTCCCACAGAAAGGTTCCTGCAGCCACCCCGGGACAGCAGCAGGAGCAGGCAGCCTGTCGTGGCACAGGTGGAACAGCTGACTTCCCCACCAACTGCAAATTAAAGCAGCTTTCTGTGTGGGATAAAATGAGAACTGGCAAAGCTGCTTTTGTGTGTTTTAAATTACCTTCCCAGCTGAGGGTAGATGATGCTAATGTGGAACCACAGGCAGTGCAGGCAGCTGGCTCTTGCACACCTTGTGCCTGGTGAGTGAGCTTGGCCTTGGAGTTATGGCTGATGTGATCAAGCTGAATTTTGGAGCCTTGTGGATGTGTTTGGGTTTTCTCAGCAGATTTTTTGCTGTTTTATTGTGAAAAAAGTGAAAAGCATCACAGACCAAAGGGACAGTGAGGACCAGTGTTGCCAGAACCAGTGAAAACCACTCTGTGTTGGAAGGGGCAGAGGAAAGAGACCTCAAAAAGATTATTTGAAGCTCTGCTAGAACAAGTTACTGGCAGAAACCTCTGCCCAGTTGGATTTCCTGGTTAGCAGCAGGAGAGATCTCTTTCTTTCCTCGAGAACAAAAGGAATCCACAGGGATTACAGAGCTGGGCTGTCACAGTGCCATGCACTTGTAACTCTGAGTTCAGAGATAAATACCCAACAGCCCAGGTATAGAATTGGCTGCACGTGGCCAAATTCCATCACCAAATTCTTCAGCAGAGGGAGAAGAGTGTCAATGGAATCAGATTTGTCCTCAGACCCTTCCTCAGTGCACAGAAAGGTTTTCAGACATTTTTCTTTTGCCACCTATCATGGTTTGGGCTGCCAAGAATCCTAAAACATGTCAGAGACTCTGCAAATTTATTCTTTTATTTGTCCTAGTCTTCAGCTGAAGGATGACCTCAGACACTGCTCTGTTTCAGTGATAGAATGAGAAGAAAAATCAGAGAAAGGGGATTCCACAAACAGAATTTTGAATTTTCTGAGTTTTGTAGAAGAAAAATATCATAGCAACAGCTGAACCAAAAGAAAATGGTAGAAAAGCTCTCTTTCATTTTCATCTAATGGCTTTCCTATTACTGGTTCTCTGATCCACCCACACAAAGCACAGATCAGGAATCTGGGCTTGGTAGAAGGTTCTCTGTGATTTAGCCACTGCTCATAACTCAGAGTTCTTTTCCTCTTGAAAAAGAAGGGAAGAAAAGGGGAAAAGTCGGGCAAGATACTGCAAAAAAAAAAAAAACTCTGTGTCCTTTTGGTGTATTATACAGTCAACTTATACATGGCTGATTCACATTATGGCATAAATATCACTGACATGATCCCACCTGACAAGATCATGTGATGTGGCATATTAAAGTTAAAGAAAAGAATCTTTTACATCAGATGTCCTCCATCAATTCCAATTTCCAAGTAATATAGCTTAAAGAATTTGGCATATGAAAGAAATGCTGGTGTCTGTCTAGAGTAAAAAACTTCATGTATTGTAGATGCTGCACGGCACAGGAATCAGAAAATGAATTTTTTTTTAATTGCAGTTTTTTCAATGGGAAATTTTACGAAACGTTGGCTTTTTTTTTTTCAGTTTAATTTGAAACTAACCAACTCAACAGAGGGAGCAGAAGCAGCAAAACGCTGAGCAGAAGGTTTCTCTCAATTAACCATGCTGTTTATCTCCACGTGCAGCGTGTTGCCACATGCTTTTGATTAATACAAACACCCAGCTCCTGGTAGGAATTTGTGTGCATATGAAAGTGCTATAGAAACCCACTCAGCTCAGGAGAAAGAAAAGAAGGGTTTCAATATTAAGAAGATAGAAAAATGGCACAGCTTGCAGTTGGTTCCTCTGGTTGCTCCCCGTTCTGATGGCGCTCCAGGTTTCGCTCATGTCTGGGACTGTTTGTTCACAAAGGTGGAACTTTTGATTCAAAAGTTCAATTTGTCTGTAAAATTTTCTCTTTTCTAAGTGATGTTTTTGAGAGTTGATTTGATTTATGCAAAAAATATTTTTTAAATAAGAGTTCTACTGGTTTTCCTTTCATTTATGTTGACCATACCCATCTGCTGACAAATGAAATAATTTTAAAGAAAAAATATCCATAAATATCTATCTGCAACTTCATCTTTGCAAAAGAATTAAGATTTTTTTTATCTATTGTGGGGAATTTGTGGTGGACATTTCCTGCTGTGCCAGGAATGGCACAGCCTTTCCCACCATTACCCAAATGCCCATCGAAGATTGAAAAATCCAAGTCTGGCAAGGAAAAGACCACACTGGAATGGTCAAATAACTGAAATCACTGAAAGAGTTTTTTTTCCCTGCTGCTCCCATTTGTTTTTTTCACAGTTTCCAAAGCTGCTCCTGCAGTGAGGAGGAGATCATTTGGAGGATGAGGGAGGGAAGGAAAGGGCAGTTTAGATGAGTGAGTTCAGGGCTGCCCGGTGTTGCTGAGGTGATTTGTGTGTGGGGCCATGGCAGTGTCCCTGTGCCACCCCCTGTCCCCAAACTCCACATGGGCCCATGGCTGGGTCACCCTCTCTGCTGAGGCTGCTGCTCTGCTCCTGCAGCCCCAGGAGAGGCACCAAAACCAATGGGAATAGAAATGTGTAATAGAAAGGGAATAGAAATATTCAAAAAGAATAGAAATGTAAATAATGGAAAGGAAAAGAGCCCTAACAGGTACAGAGCAAGCAGCTCTGAGGAGCAAGCTCTCAGTGGGCTGTGGCTGCCTGCTGCAGAGGCAGTGGTGCATGATCCAGCTCACAAAGATCCATGGCTCTGAACACAGGCTTTAACCACAAGTGGAATATAAACCCTTCATTTAGCTTGGGGTAGAGAAAGAAACAAAACTGTTTCTTGATGTCATGTCAGAAGAGATCATGTCTGATTCTGATGTGCTGCAAAAGAAATTTTGCATGTGATGGAGCCCACAGTTCCTCCATGTCCTTCATGCCTTTTGGGCACAGAGAGGGGCAGACAGTTGGGCTCAGCACAGTGCTCTGATGCTGCCAGACAAGTATGGAGAGAGGGAAAAGTTCTTTTGCTCTGGGCAGCCAGAAAGAAAAGACAACTTTTGTACAGCTCGGCCTTGCTGTGTGTGAGGCAGCTGGGGGTGCTCAGGCAAGCTTTATTCAGCCAGGAGATGGTTCAGGGCTCTTGGTGGATCCTTTCTCTAGGAAAATAAAGGAGCATGTTCAGGGCTTTAGAAAATACAATCCAGTGTCTCTCTGTAGATACAGGACTGGAATGAGACTTGCTGCAAAGTGCAGCAATTCCAGTGTTTTGTGCCTGTGCTTTCTGCACCAGCTGTCAGACACGCACTCAGCCAGGTTTGCTCACCCAGCCCCTGCTCAGGTGCAGGGTTCGTGTCCTGACTTCCTTTCCCATGGTTTCAACAACAGCTGCAGCTTACCTGCCTCAGAAAGATGCTGCAAAACAGACCTTGGGAACTGAGAGAGGTTGTGCTTTAGGGGTGCTGAATAAGTAAAAAAACCTTGGCACACATTTTTTGACGGTGTTTCTATCTCCTCTGGCGCTTCCTTTTAGAGAGAAAAAGCTTGCAATCAAAAGAGTTAAATGAGTTAAATGTTGCAAGAAATGCCTATTTCAACTTTACGTGCCCTAATTTCACTGTTGAAAGTTTCTTTGATCTTTTTTTTTTTCAGTTTAGCTTTAGTAGGAGAAACTTGTGCCTAACAACAACAATGCAGCGTGGCCAAGTCTTCAGGTAATTTGCTCAAAGTAGAAAAGCAACGAGCAAGGGTGTAGGAAAAAACTTCAACAGGATCTGATGCTACAGCATAGAAAGGTTTCTATTTGTTTAAATTGGTTTTGGGATCATCAATAAATAGATCCCGACTCAGTCTTTCAAGAACTGTGAAGTCTGTGGGTGTTTCATTTGTAACATGTGATGTAAATAGTCTGTCTTGGTTTGTACAAAAGATGAGTGGTTATTTTAATAGCAGCAATCATAAATGAGTGGTCATTTAAAGTTAAATGAAAATTTAAATTAAAAATTGTTTTGAACTAAGCTTATTTCAATTAATCATCCTTTAGAAAAATATTTGTGTTTTAAGCTAGCTATCAAATCCTTGTAGTAATTTCTGGGGAAAAAAAAATCTCTAATATTTATTTTTAATGGTACATAATTGTCTTTCAAGAGACTTGGTTGTTAGGCTTATTTAGCAATATTTGCAGTAAGAAACTTCTTCCTAGCAAATTCAAAACAATTCCAAAGAAGAGAGAACCACGTGCTTGTCAGTGCTGTAGCCCTCTGTCATTTGGATTTGTGGACTTTTGGGGAAGGTTGTAGGGGAAGAGAATTAAAAGGAAAATGTCAGAAATGTTCCTGATACTTTTGTGGATCATTAGAAAAATTAACTGTCGCTCTCCGGCGTTTGGAGTCAGTGCTCTCCCAGCACTCAGAGATCTGCACTAACCAGCCTGATGCATGCTGACATCTAGCAGAACTCATTCCTTCACTTCCAAAAACTCAGAGGGAAAAAGCTGCAGAAGTCCACAGGGAACTGCCACAGAATCACAATGTTTGGAGGGCAGGAGAGGAATATCCTGCACGGGATCCTGTAATTTTAGATGCTGAAGTGGCACTTGTGTTTCCGTGAATATCAAAAACCATTTGTGTCGTGTGTGTGAGGTGTAAACACCAGTAAAACTGGTAAAATAGAAGGTTTGTAATATCTGATATCTTATTCTGCTATTCCTTGTGTAATTCCAGCACTTTATTTGGATAGGGAGCAGATGCTGGGAGATCTCTGTGTGCCTGCCCTAGCCAAGAGTTTTTCTGGGCAGCCGTTCTCGGGCTGGAACGAGATTCAAGTGAGAAGTGTCTTTGATAAGGAACATTCTAATATCAGCCATTGGTCCATGCAAGCTGCAAGAAACTGTGATTTTACTAATGAGATGGACTGTGCAATTTCCCATTTTTTTAATAAAGTCTGCAAAGCAGTCGTGAAAGGGAGCGAGTGTGTGAAAGCAGTTGAAAAAAAAAGTCTCTATGTAATTTATAAAGTCCTTAATTGGAACCTATTAAGTGAAAAACCTCAGGATCAAAATATTTTATTACTGTAATGATAACAGCAGGGACGGAAAGCAAGGAATGAGAACACTGCTCTGGATTCTGTTTCTCCTAAGTAGTTTCTCTATTTTCTAACTTAAAAAGTTGTAACACCTTTTTACACTTGTTGGCAAAACAGCAGCTCAAAGTGATTTCGTTCCTTTATTATTTCTTAAACTTTATGCTGCAAAAAGCAAAGTCTTTCTGGATGTGATTGTGCTTAAAGCTAGCTGCAATATTTAGGGAAAACAATCACAAATTCCAGCCACAGCTGTGTATATAATTACTTTTCTGAATTGGAAGGAGAACTGGGAAGAAAATAGGTTGGTTTGAAATCACATTTCATTTTTCTTGTGTTTCCTTCCCAAATGTTTTAGTGCTTTGTTGTGTTTAGTGTTGCAGTGCTTTTCCTGTTGCAACAAAACCAAAAACCCTAAAACACAAAATAGGCAAGAAAAAAAAAAAAAGAACAAAACCTATATGTTGCAATTGATAAAAAACTCTAAGCTAAATGAAAGGCATTGTTGCATTATTGTTTCCAATCTCAATTATGATCCTTAAATTTGGCATTGAGACTGGCAAATTTATCCCAAAACATGGGCATCCTTCCACAGGGGAAACTTGGTGAATTGATCTGTACAAGTGAGCTGCCCTGCAGAGCCATGGTGAGGAGGCAGCTCTGCTCTCCTCTGAGAAGTTCTGCCTCAGCCTGACATGGATTCAACTCCAGTTTTTAGGTCACCCTATCGTGGCTGGTTTTTGTTTTGGAATGATGACATCCACTTGGAAACCTCGAGGCAACACCAGCTGACAGCCAACTTCTTTACTGATAAAATTGAAGGTGTATTCAGACTGGGAGTCAGCTAGATACCAATGTAATTTTATGCATTAATTAATTATATACATTAATTTTGAGTCTGTAAACACCAAAAGATAACAATGTTCTGGTTTAAGTTTCTGGCCTGGGTCTATCTTCATTAAAACTTCTGATTGTAAAAATCTTTGTGATGTCCATGCAGCTTAGGAGCTATCAGGAGCCAGGGCCTCCAGCACCAGGTTCCAAGAAAACCTGTTCTTTTTTGAGCTGAAGATTTGGAAGTATATTTGAGGAAATAGGGAAGAGAACAATACAGTTCTCTTTGAATGAAGTGGGGAACTCTGTAGCACATAAAGAACCTGGCAGGGGTCCATGAAAATTACCATCAGAGATAAAAGGGATCTAACCATTGCTATGCTGGGAGAGTACAGTGAAACCCTGATGTTGGGCTTTTGGCAGGTCTAGGCATAAGACAAACACTTAGTGATGCATAGCCCAGGCAGAGCTGGCATCTTCTCCTCTGGAGCTGCCCTGCCAGCTGCCTCAGCCATAAACGGGATCCCACAGACATGTACAGTCAAGGAGGAACAATGGGAAAGGTGAAATCTGTTCCAGGGGTTCAGAAGGAACAGTGGGACTGGGAAGCCTTGCTTTTAATGCCAATTTGGCTTTTCTGCATCAGAGCTACAGTGGAATGCGGGGAAGTGCATGGTCTTGGACATGTGGGAAACTGGAGATGCTGGGTGTGGTCTGTCCATGCCATCAGTGGGTAACCACATAAACTCAGCTCAAATCACTGACCCTGCCCATGGCACCTGAGCTCAGGTCGGCTGCCAGAGAATGTGGGGGTCCCTGGCTGTGTCTGCCTCACCAGAGAGGGACAATGAGGGAGAGTGAAAGCCCATGTGAAGGTGCTGATGGTGCCCAGTGGGCACCTGGGGCCGTGCAGAACCTGTGGTGCATTGGCTTGGCCACAGAGGACAGAGGTGCACTGGTGGTGACCACAGGCAAGCACTTACCTTGATCCCTGAGTACTCACTAGTTATAAACTCAGAGGCGCTATAGTAATTAATCTGAAATACCTCCAGGAACGCTTTAAACATGAAAAGTGTCACCTCAAATTTGTTGTAAAATGAGGTGACAAATCATTTGAGCAAATGTTGAGTACCTGTCATAAGACATCCTCTCATAAGAGTGAGAATCTTCTAATAATCATTAGCAGCTTATTTGCATGGAGTTTTCCTGCATTTGATGTGAAATCTTGTTTGGCTGGATGCAAGGAAGGCTAAGTATGTGCTGAAAGCCAGTAATTTGATTATCTACACTCTTTCTGTCTAGTTATATGATCCTTGCAAAGTCCTTTATTAAACCCCTTTTAGAAAGAGTTGCTAAACCTTGGTGGAATGCCAACCATGCTAATACAATCTGGCCAGTGAAGAGTAGGTGCTTATTGAACAGAAAACTTTAATCTTGTTAAGACTGGATACAAGAGGAAACGGTAATGACTGGGTTGTGCTGAAACTGTCAGACAATGAAGGTGGCACCTAGGCTGTGGTGTGGACACACCTGTCCTTTTTCATACTGAAAAACTCTTCTTTCATGTAGGATAATCCTAATGGATAGGATTCCAGGAGAGCTTTTCACAGGTCATAATTATCCTCCATGCCAGCAGTTCCTCAATGGGCGTCTTGGTCACTTCATTTGCGTGCTCTGTAGCTGCCATTTGTTTCTTCCAAGTGGGGGGGGTTCCTCTGAGGCAAGATTGGTTAGCAGCTTCTATCCTTCAAAAACAATTTTTAGAGCATCGATAGATGCTGTGCAAAGTCGTAGATAGCGATAAAATGATATCTAAAATAAGATGTGCTCTTGGCATTTTGTCTGTACGTGTTAGGGTGCGATGGAGGAGGCCGCGCAATTTGAAGGGATTAATGGAAGCTGGGCAGTGATCTGCCACAGCACACGGAAAAGAGTCCCCTGTAGGGAACCCTCAGTGCCAAATGGAAGAGCTATGGATGGGGACATGCATTTCCAGAGCTGGGCCACATTCCTTCTGGGGCCATGAGCTGCTTATGGAAACACTGGAAAGCCACACTGAACCAGCCAGGCTGAGAGTGGCTGAAAGCTATGGGTGCTTTCAGTGGAAGGTTTAATTAGGATGGGGAATTTGGGCCAAGTAACAGCACAACAATGCTGAGAGAAACTAGGAGACCTGTTCTGCTATGAGTTTTATTTAAAGACTGAGTCAGGGCAAGCACTGCAGCCTGAAGAGGCGTGTGCAGGAGGGGACCCTGTGAATGAATGTCCAGCGTGGCCGGCTCACTGAGCTCACTGAGTCTGGGTATCTGCACTCTCTGTTACTGCCCTGCCATGACCCTGAGAGCCATTCGTGCCCAAAATTGGCAGCATCAGAGGGGATGAACCCATTGAGAGAGAAGGGACTCACCTCCCCATGCAATGTGACAGGTCACAGGTGGGACAGAGGTGACCCCAGGTCATCCCTTGACTTCAGCCAGCCTCGTATGGTTCATCCTGTTTTGGAGGAGGTCACAATAAAGTTACAGCCCCCTCTGCTCTTTTTGGGGGGTGTCCTTTGCCTCTGTGTCCATCACAAGATCCAGTGACCATTGGAGTTGCTGTGGCTCTGCATTTTCTCTTCCAGGAATGAGTGGCTGACATTCGTGACAAGGCCATGTCTGAGCACAGACTGATTAAATCTCATAATTATTATAAGCAGTAATAGAAGTAAGGCTCTTATTTAGTGGTAAAAATTAGCTTTCTCCTTGGAATGAGGAAAGAATAAATGCTCATCATTGTTTCTATAAACCATTAAGCAGAATATTTGATAGAAACCCAGTTGTGAAATTAGACTCTGTCAGTACCTTTTCTGGTCTCATTTTACAATTATGTGCATTGACATCTGTTATTGCTAATTACTTCTCCAAACTTCAGCAACGATCTCTTGCACTTCCTGTAAGAAATGCTGAAAGCTTTTAACAAACAAATTAATTATGTATAGTCTTTGATGCAAATTAGCCCAATTAGTTGTAGCATTGATACCTTCTTCATGAAAAAAGAAAAAAAAGAGAAAGAATGATCATATACATATTTATAAGTACCTTTTTTGACAGATGATGGTAGGTCATGATGAGGAATTCATTTAGATTTATGGAATGGCTTTTTAAAAATGACAAACCAAAGTAACAGTCTTGTGAAAACGTGTTGACTTCACAAAATATGTGAATATTTAAAGATGGTTCTTGCTGGGAGAATCAGTGTAAAGTGATTGTTATTCTTCAGTCTAAGTGACACCTTGAGTAAACACAATAGTGTTACACTGTGTGACACTAACTTGTAGTGGATATTATTGATCAAATGGGATTTTTTTCAGTATTTCATCCTAAATGTACTTGAACTTCAGCCATTTGGGGTGGAAATGGTCTACAACAAAAAGACAGGAAATTTGACTGACAAAATCTGTGATTTTGTTAGGAGAGGGAGGGCGACCACATCAGCCAACAGGACACTTTATGGCCCCTCAAGCACCAATCTGCCTGGCTTTTCCTTTCAGTAAATTCACCTTGCACCCATGGAGCAGGTCAGCCCTTCCCAGGAAGAACGACGTGTTCAATCCACACACGCTCCTGTGGAGCTCCCTTGAGCTTTCCCCTTGAGCACATACAACTTATGGACTGAATCCGAAGATTTTTTTTCCTCGCTTTTGGTTGTTTCCTTTGTTTTGTTGCATGTTGAGGAATGTGAATGACAAATTTTCTGTGGTTGTCTTTTGAGGGTTGGTCATTGTCGAGAGCGGGTGTGGCAATAGTCACTGCTGGAATGTGTTGGGAACTTAATTCCCCTTCTGACTACTCTGCCCAGGTATTTCATTAATTCCTACCAGGGCAGCCTGTGGAGAGTTACAAAACTGGGACTGCAACCTTTATGAAATGCCAGTTCCAGGAAATAACTGGTTTGCTTTCAATCTGCAGCTTCCAAAAATTACAGCATCAACCACGTGCTACAGAGGGGCACTTTTTGCATGCATCATTTCTGAGATTACATTTTCCTGCCATAGAGCTCTTTGAAATCAGCCATAACTTGTGTTTGAATATGTCAAAGAAAGAGAAAAAAGTCATGCTTTGTTTGAATAGTTTTTTCCCTAATGGGACAGAGTAAAAAAAACTGTGTTTGCATGTTTTGTAACTCCAAGGCAAAACTCTTTCTCTAAGAGTGTTTCAGCAGAGGGATGGGAGAGAAATTGCACTCCACACTTTTGGTTTTCAAAACTTCAGTGTTTGAGGTTTTCTCACAACCGTAAATCAAGTTGCAGATTTTGTGATTTTTGTGAAAAAACATTAATATCATTTGAAAAACTACTTTTTATATTGAGATATTTCAGTGAGAGAAACGTTTGACAGAAATGCCTGGTTGGGGACAATGTGAACTTAACCACAGAGAGATGCTACAAAAACTGGCTGTGGTAATCTGGGGAAACAGCATTTACTTCATGGTGTTCCTTACAAAGATGGGGCATTGCAAATCTTCCACTCTCTAGAAGTAAAAAAAACAAAAGCTCATTGGGATGAATATCAATATTTGCTTTTTCACCCCACTCAGATATTGTGAAATTTTGTTTTCAGTTTTGTAACCAGCAAAACTTTGCTCTAATAAGCAGAAATGAAAAGTCAAGTCTAGTGTCAGGTATTTCAAAAAGACCAGTTTGGGAAGGGAGAGTTACAGGTTTGAACTCTTCTGGTTTTTATTAGGTTACCAAGTCCAATAAAATAAAATCAACCAAGCTGAGTGCAGTCACCTGTGCCATGCAGGTGTGCAGGCAGAGAATGTGAGTCACACACACTTGGGCACCCACTGGGTTTGTGTGGATATGAGGAGGGGATTTTTAAACCAACAGGTGCTGGCCTTAAAATGCCCAGTGTTTCTCCAGATGGGACCATTCAGGGATCTTCCTTCTGCAGCAGATTTTGCCAGACCGAGGGCTGTGTGACTCACCTGGGAACCAGAGCAGGCTCCAGCCTTTGCCTGCGGTTTGTCCTGATGCAGACTCCATCCTGTCCTTCACTCAGAGCCTCTGTCAGTGAGTGACAGAGCTTCCAGGACCTTGCAGACCCAGGGGCAGCCTTAGAGCTCCCAGGTTCCCATCTGGAGGTGGCAGCTTGGCCAGAAAATTTGCAGGAGCGTCACACCTTCTGCTGGGCAAATTTCTCAGGATTGAGGCATCAGCTGGGATGTTAGTTCAGGATGGGCAGTGCTGTACTAATCACAAACACAGACACTGAGGGGCTGAGAGGAGGGAGCTGAGCCCTGAATTCTGGTTGTGTTCATCCTGGGTCCAGGTCCCAACAGAAAGCCCAAAGGCCCTGAGTCCTGTGCCCTAACTGCAAACCCAGTTTCTTTTCTCCCCAGTTGCATTGTTTTCTCTTGGAATTCTGCCTCATGTTTTCCTAATTATTCCACTGCAATACTCAACCCAATAGTTGCATGAGGAAGCTGATCATAACGATTTAAACACTTCTACAAAAGACAGATTAGCAGATTAGTGACTGCTCTGGAAAATGTGCAGCAGTGCTTGAAAATTAATCCTGCTCTTAATGCAGGGAAAAAACAAGCAGCTCTGTTATTAGTGTTTCCTATTTAAAATACACTTCAATTTTCTGATTTTAAAATTGCAAATGCTGTAAGAATATGGTGAAGTATGTGTTCTGAAGAAACCTCTTGAGGTTTCCTTTAGCTAATTATTTACAGTATGAAGATCTGGCATAACAGGTACAGGCATCCTGACGATTATGTATGAATATAATCATGGCCTGTCAGATGTTTTTAATTAAGCTTTCCCCAGTCTGAGTGCTCTGAATGGTGATGAGCATTAACATCCTTCAGCAGAGCAGTGCACAACTTCCTTGCAGACTGTGACCGTGTGCTGTGCTCAGTGTTAAGCTTTGAAGTCTGGATTTAGTTTGAAGCTGGGTGAAGTCAGGTCCTGTGTTTGTGCCTTGGTGATTCCTGCTCCCATCTTTGAGCTTCTATCTGACTGTAGACTGAACTGAGTGTAAGGAGCTTTTCTGCAGCCAGCATCTCATGGAGGGATCTGAAAAAGACAGCCTGGGTACATTCCCAAATGTACTCCAACATCAGGTTCTGCAAGGTGAACTCCAGCGCCAACTCCTGTCCCTTCCTTGTTCTCGGGAGTGCTGCACCATGACTGACCTGGTGGAGGGGTTACATGGGAGTGGAAATAATGTGGAAACTGGGTGATAGGCTTGATGAAGACACAAGGGACAGGAAAGTGATTTTTGCCCTCTATCCAGCAGTGGTGAGGCCACATCTGGTGAAAAGTGTCAAATCCAGGGATCCCCAGTGCAAGGAAGATTTGGCAAACCAGAGCAGGGCCCAGAGGCTGCTCCTGCTTTGAGCAGGAGGTTGGACCAGATGGAATCCAGAGAACCCTTCCAGACTCAGTTGTTCTATAGTTCTGTAATATCTCATAAGGTGTGAGGGTATTACTTTTCCTAAATAATTCTGTTTCTTAGTGTGCTCAGAGCTAAGAGCACTCAAACTGTGTTGGAGTTTTGCTGTCTCCTAAAAGCAATTTATTGATATTTTGATATAAGCATTTTTTGTTGTTTATATGGTGATTGGGGATGGCATCTGAACATCGGTACAGAGAGGCTTTCTGCATGCCCAGGAAGAAAGATTAAAACTTTATATCATTGTTGCTTTTAATATATAATCAACTGGCTATTGCTTGGCTGTATCAGGAAGAATTTAGTCCTACAAAAGGACCGTGGGAAGTGACTCCTTGATCTAACTAAAAATTCTGTATGTTCAAAACCAAAAGTATGGTTTAATACCTAGGAAAACTGTCCTAGGACATGAAATACATTAGAGTGGTGTCTCTTGCTAAAGGAGGTGGTGGAGGGCCGTTTCTTTTATTTCTCCCCCCTCCCCAAAATTCACCACAAAAATAGAATACAGGTACCTGATCACAGCATTGCCAGCTGGAGGGCAAACCCTCAGCAGAGGTGCGTCACAATAACTAAACCAAGCAGTTTGTTTTTTCTCCAGTTGACTTTCAAAGACCATTTACTCCATGGACCTGCTTCCCCTGCTCCCTTAGGGGACACCAGCCACAACCAAGTGCCCTGGGTGAAGGTATTTATTAAGGAAGTTGTTCTGAGAGGAGAGGGCTCAGCTGACCTGCAGTGCGGAGTTTTTAATTTCTTCAATCTTCCATAATCTGGGATCTGAACAGATCCAGATCCACAGAGCTGTACAAACCTACAGAGTGTGCTGGTGCCCCTGGAGCTCTCCTGTGCATCCAATCCAGTGTGTCCTCTTTGTTTTCATTTTGCTTTTTCTTTATCCTCCCCGCTCTTTTTTTTTTTTTTTTACTTTTTTTTCTTTTTTTTTCTTTTTTCCAGAAGCGCTGGGGAGGGGGTTGTGTGTCCTGCTTTTTAAAGAGGGAAACTTCTGGCCATCTGCATGTAAAACAGGTTGCTGCTTGCATGAATATCTATGCGTGGTCATTTAGGAATGCCCATGCATTTCCCTGTTTTGTGTACAAAACTGTGTGAATTGCATGCAATTTAGGGCAGAGAGTGCAATCCTGAAGTATTGCTGCACTAAGTACAGCAGCTCAGCTTTTGTCAAAAAATGAGCTATGTAAATAAAGGTAATACTGGCAGAGATGATGAAATTAAGATTAGCAAATAATGAGTAAAATTATTGACTTGACTACAAAGAGGAGCTGGATGAGAATCTTATCTGGGAAACAAATGTAAATCCTCAGATTCCATTAGAGATACATTAGGGGCTGGTGACAGCTCCCAATCCAATCCATTAAATATCCATATTAGCCCTGAAAGGGCTGCATTACAAAGATTCTGTGTAGGGCTGGTTACACTGAGTCCTCCTGGTACAATAAAAAATCTATTACTTAACCACTTCCTGAAATCATCATCTGCAACTGTAACTGTTTGAAATTAGCTGAACAGGATCCTCTTTTTTGTTAATTTGCTTATGATTATAATTGAGGGAAAACCATCCTTTTTAAAAACTAGTTAGTTTTCAACTTCAGGCCAAAACCTTCCCATTATCCAAATGAAAGAGCAGAGATAAAATATTTTCTATTTTATACGGTATCAGCTTCTTAAGTATTTAAATTTTTTTAACAAATGCTTAAAAACATAAATCATGCAAACTTGTGATTATGTTCTTGCATAGTGATTTGTAATGTCAAATTTTTGGAAAATTATTATTTGCATTCTTGA
Source organism: Agelaius tricolor (assembly GCF_023055355.1). NCBI lineage: Eukaryota > Metazoa > Chordata > Aves > Passeriformes > Icteridae > Agelaius > Agelaius tricolor. Next base: position 11,298,990 of record NW_027269283.1, on the reverse strand, counting down.
TAAAGAATCTCTTGTCTGTTATTATACCTGTTTCTGCTATATGGAAATCACAGTGCTTAAACAAACTGCATTATGAAAACCATGTGTTTTGAGAACCTGTTCTCTAAAGATATTTAATTTCCATTTAGAACACTAGCTTTAAAATTAATGACTCTGCTTCAAAATGCAAATTCCCCTTCTCTATTTCAAGCAGACAAACTGAAGTTCACTGACTCCTGAAATATCGTTGCTTTGTCCCAAGAAAGCTCTGTCTTTTTAAATCTCAGCTCTAATTCCTCTTTGATTTTGCATCAACACCTTAATGGGGAAAAAATTCGCCACAAATCAGCATCTGATTAGCCCAAATCATCCCCTCTTAATCCCCCTCTGAAAAAAAAAAATGCCATTTCCAAAGTACTGTTGTGCGTCGATGTAGCATCTTTGTAAATTTAAAAACCCAGGTGTATTGATGAAAATACATAGAACATTTTAATTAAAACTCATAAAATTGTTGGACATCTGCTCCAAATTGTTCGACATTTTAGTGGTTAACAGATTTTGTGCACCTAGATAATGAATTACTCGTTATTATTGGCATAAATAGTAGCTGTGGGGCTTTTTATAGCAAGATCAGAAGCCTCTTTGTGCGAGCTCTGGCTTACTTTATAGTCTTTTGGCAGATGCCTATTAGAACCAATAAGTTTAGCTAAAAAAAGGGAGGCAGAGTTAAACACAGGAAACAAGAGTTGAATGTCCGCCAATAAAAATGATCACAAATCAGGGCTGCTGATGTCATAACCCTTGAGGTCAGAGGTTGGGCGCGGAATAAATGGCTCTGAAAGGGGCAGCCTGTCTGGAGGGCTGAGCTGTTGTTGGCAGGCAGGCACGGCCATGAGTAAATGGGAGGCACAATGCTGCCACTGGGCCTCATTAGCAGCCGGGCCCGGTGAAGAGAAGTGTTTGATGAGTCCTACAAGTCCCACTGTGGCACTGTGTGATGTAAATGGAATAATTACTATGATCTAATGGGCGTCTCTTTTGCATGCGGGCCCCCGGTGAATGGAGCCCCTCTTTTATGGCATTCAGCCCGGGTTGTGTAAACTGTGGGGTGCCACTGGGGATGGAGCGGCGGCAGGTCCCGCCGACCCGCTCGCATTCACCCTCAATAGAAAGGGAAGGCCAAGTAATTTACTCCGCTGCCTTTCACCATGAGAGTGGCAGATTGAAGGTCACACTCGATTTGGCAGGACTTGAGTCGCTCTCTGAGCGAGACAGATGCAGCATCTCCCCGCTTTGGGGACTTTCGGGGACGAGCCGCGTGAATTGAATTGCGTGCGTGTGCTGTGCCCAGCCAGGCAATACACAGGGTATCCCGCTTTTTTGGGGAGCAAACCCCCTGGATTGGAGCTCTCTGCTCCCTTTTTCATGAGTTTCACGTGTCTGAGCACACCCAGTTCTGCCCAGGGTGGCTCTCGAGGTCTCGCTGGGCTGGGTGGAACCCCCGGTTCAGCTGGTAACAAACAGCCCATTGTTGTCTCTGTATGGATCATTAAAAGTCTGAATTAAAATAATTGCATCTTGTGTAGACATACTGCTTTTCCAGGCTGAAAAGATGCGACATTGTCTCTGCCTAAAATTTGTTAGGAATGTCGTGGTAATGCTATTATAGCCAGCGTGTGATGCTGCATGTTCTGTCTGAATCCAGGCTGCTGCAGTCCTGACATAACAAGATTTCATTGTGGCTGATTTCAGATGTCTATATTAACAATCAGCATCATTTCCTTATTAATTACATAGTTTGTGCATCCATATGGCTTAAATTAAATTTCTCAGACTTTTTTTATTTTTTTTTTAAGTGGGATAGTGTTTTTCACAAACTCGCTCACTCCAGAATTGTTTTGTGCATTTTTCCCCAGCAATTCCCTGTGGGCATGCTTTTTAGGGAACTTTAGACCAACTTTTATTTTTGATGTTTGCTTTTATTATATGCTCCACGCATGGCTAATGGAGGGCAAACCATGGACACATAGAAGTCAATGGAAAAACTCTCAGTGACTTCAGTAGGACCAGGATTAAAGTGTGTGATCTACACAAAATTCAGTGCAGTCCAGTCTCTTGGAAAATATTTTTCCATGGGATACTTTATAAGGTCATTTTAATTATGACCTGTACAGTATTTCTGTTGTTTGCGGTCACACGGAATCCTCACTCATCATTTGTGAAGACAACACAATCTTTCCTTTAGGCAACGTTTTTTATTTTTAAAGAAGGAATAGATTGTGGATACTTGGGAAGGTCAAATCTAGGTCAGCATCAGTGCTCTAAGCAGTACTCTAAACACATGTTTACATCATTTGGAACCCATTATTCATGGTTTTATATTACTTATTGTGAAATAATGCATCAACAGTTTTGCTTTGTTTTGTATTATAACTGGTAATATTTGAGTGTTAAACTTCACATCAGCGGAGTGTGGGAGAAACAAACATGTACAATTACTAGACAAAATAGATTGGAAGTTGATGATCTTCTGTTGCCTGTGGAATCATGGAAGCAGTGATGTGGTTTTCTTGGCTACTTCAAAGGAATCCACAAAAAAAAGCACCTACTAAAAGCAAAAGCTATTGTCAGGAACTGTAAATTTTCTGTACCTGGGTCTGTGTGCTTAGGTCTTCCTAACAGTTTAGAAAATTGTTTGAGGTCTACAAATCGAAGGAGTCTGGAAACCCCTGATGTAGTAGTACCTTTCAGTGCCTTATGGATTATTTGCCATAATTTTATGGTTCCTTTGCTTCTTTGGCTAAATCTGAATTAACCTGGCAGCAACCATCCAAACCTGCCCGGGGCTTGGCCAGTGCCCTGAAAGACAATACCTGTGCTTTCCTTAGCAGTGCCAAGTGTCTGACACAGGTTTCGCATTTCCCAGCTGCGAACAGAGCCAGCCAGGAACCTGGCAGGAGGCTCAGCACCTACACTCTGCACTTGCACATCCTCAGCTCTCAGGAGTCACAAAATCCATGGATTTCCCTTGGTCTCACACCAGGCTTTGCCCTTCCTTTGGCCCCACAGAGCCGACGGGGTTTTGTCCTTGGGACACGGAGCCCTGGGCAGGTCAAGATGGATTTTCTGACACTCAGCAAGTGCAAGGGCAGCAGAGGATGTGAGGCAGAGTTCACAGGCCCTTCCTTTGCAGGTTTGGGGTGTGCCTGGCTGCATCTTCACTCTCTCAGTGTCACCTGGGCTATACCCAGGCTGTCCACAGGCTGGCTCTGCTCTCTGTGGCTCCACGGTCCAGTGCATCCATAAAATAGGGGAGCATCACACTGACCCCATCTAAATTAACCCTCTGTTTCTGGTGCCTTCCATTCATTGCAGGACACAGGGAATGTCACACCTTGGTCTGAGGCACCCTTGTGTGGCCAGAGCTGGCAGCTCCGGGTTTCCCTGAGTGCAGAGGGCAGGATTTGTGCCAGGCAGTTCAAAGAGCACTAGAAATGAAAGACAGTCTCAACCAGATTCCCCAAGTTGCTCAACACTCAGCAGTTCCCTTGCTGAGTCTGCACCTGAATAAGTGGCCTGATTTTTCAAAGTTATTTGCCAGGCTGTAACTCTCACTGCTCCTCATGATAAATAAAGGTCCAGAGGGAGTTGTTGTCTATGAAGTACCTGGGAAACCTTCCCTGTTATACATACGGTTATTAGAATTATTATTCTTTTATTTGTTAAAGCTGTTATTTGTTCCTATAAATATTCTGTGGTAAATTAATCCCACTTCAGGAGATGAAGCAGGTTTGGCTCTGTCATTTAATATACCTGAAGGTAAACATTGCTGATAGAAATCTGTCAGAGGCAGGAAAACACAAAAGCCGGTTCAGAGTTTCAAGTGTCTTTCGGTCAGTATCGATCCTTCTGAATCTGATTTTTTACTGTTTCTTGCTTTTTGGGAGCACGGCAGCAGAAAAAACAATTACGAATCCCATCCCTCCCCCCACCGATCCGCTGGAAAAAAAAAAAAAAAGCTTAAATTTAAATAATCATTTCGAGCGCTGTTCCTGTTGTAGGTGGGGTTTGGAATGCAGAGTACAACAGACCCTCGCATTTTTCACTGATTATCTTTAATTACTTGTGAGGGCTGAGCAGCTCGCATTACCCCCAGGCACCGCAGACTGACAAGGAATCTTCTTTCAAGCCTTTTATAGAGCATCGCATTATCGAGCGACTAACAGGGCAAAACTGACACGAAAAGAAAGTTCATTATTACTTTCGTTATTGTCGAAAGAGTTTTATTTACTTCTGGAGCCCTACTTTTAAACACACTTTGCACTCGGAAAGTGTTGCCACTGTGGGGCTTCTCCCCTGCCCCGAGGAGGCTCAGAGCCCAGAGCTCCTGCAGGAAAAGCTTCGGGAAAAAGAGAAGCCCAGAAACTCCTTCGGGAAAAGCTCGTGGCGCTTTTTCAAAGCACCCGCACCTCTAATTTGAAGTTTTGGAGGTATTCCTTTAGCCAGACTTTCAGCGGGATAAGGAAAATGGGAAATTTTCTGTACTAAGGAGGGTTTTTTTCCACTTTTTAATTCTCGTTCTGCGTTTTGAGAGGATGCGGGCTCTGAGCTGGGAGCTGAAGCTCACACTGGGAGCTCGGCTCTCCTGTTCTGTCACAGAGCCACAGGGAAGGCAGCAGGGCTGGGGTGTCCAGAGCTGACAGATCTGTGCCAAAGCGTCACCTTCGGGCACTGGAAATCCCGGGGTCTCTGATGGGAACCTTCTTTGCTGGGCTTAACAAAGCATGGGACAAACGTCTCCTGGGTGGTGGGAAGAGAGGAGGTTTAATCTGTGCAAAAGCATTCCCAGTGCCTGAATTTTAGCACATTTGCCTTGACGAACCCCCAGCTGTGATTTAATTGCACAAAATCCTTACGCAGCACATGAGGGCAGTGAGGAACTGAGAGGACCTTAGGAGTTATCCAAAAGCTGGAATCTGAGGAAGATGAGCCAAGGGCATGTCCGTCTTTCTCTGAGCCTGAGGGATCACCTGCATCCCGAAATTCAGCTGGGGTTGCTCAGCTGGGCTCACGGTGTGGGAGATGAGCGCTGGGGCTGCTGCTTCTGACAAAACGCTGCTCTATCCATCCTCACCAGACTGCCTGTGTGTGCCACTGCACGGCAAAATCCAAACCCAGGCTCTTCTCTTGGACGCTGGGAATTAGAATCGATGCTTTCTGCCTCATTATTGCAGGATAAAAGCTGCCCAGTGCTCCCAGAGGGCAGCGGGAGCTGTGTCAGTCTCAGGTGTAGAGCAGGGCTCGGAACAATTCCGTTCCTGGGATTCAAGCTGCAAACACATCTGCAGTTCAGAGCGTGCAGTTCCTGCAGTTCTGTGTGTCTGGGAAAACCTCGAGAGGCATCCAATAGCTGCCACTGGGATACCAGCACAGATTGTACCTTTAGCCCCTCCACATTGTACAGATGTAATTTAAATCACTAACAAAAATCTAGTGGCCAGAAATTAAGACATTGCTGCTGTATGGGTGATTACTTATGAATCTAAGCATGTATTTATCCTTCTTTAGCAGTGCCAGATTCCATATGTAATTTGTTTGACCTATTTGCTTTTAAAACTGAACTGATTTAATAATTTATTTTTTTTACTGCATCTGTGGGAGTGTTAATCGAGCCTTAATAGGCAGATGGAAGTATTTGCAAACCATTTTATTTGTCTCATTTTCAGTACTGTGGTTCATCAAGCAACTGATGAATAAATTGAAAAGCCATTCTGTGTATACAGATAATTTTAATCACAGTACGTGCCGAAAACTTTGGGCAGTGATGTTTTAAAATAATTTGTTGTCTGATAATGAGGTTTGCAGGTAGGAATGATGTAAATGTACCCAGATATAGGTAAAATCAAGCCACGTGTCCATGTTGGACTGTAAGCAGCAGTTTCCAGTGGCTCATTCCTCCTCTGTATCTCATAATTTCATGATTATTGGGTTTTTTTTCATTTCTGCAAAGGCAACCCAGGTAACAAGCAATCAGGTGGATTTTATAGATAATATTCTGGAAACATTTTTCAAAAATAAAGCTTTGAAAGAGCTTATTAAAACTCCCTGTCTCACAGTACTTCTGCCTATCTCTTACCTGTAGGATTGTTTTATTTATGTATTTTCTAATCATGGGAAAGACCAATTTAAGAATAAGATTAGGAAAATCTTGTGAAATTGCCAGAAAAGTGGGATTCCTCTCCATATTTATCAGTGGATGCTTTGGAACAAGCATTGTTTTTCCCAAGAGAAGGATAAAAAGGCAGTGCAAGCATTTCCACCTGACAGCCTGTGACTTTTCAGGGGCCAGAACAGCACAATTGGGCACTGGCAGCAATTCCTTCACAAACTCAACTCCTGCTCCTCTTGGAGCTGCCCAGAAATTCCATCAGTCCAAAATTCCTGGACACCTTTTCCTGCAGCTCTTCTATTTGAGAGCGATTTGGTCCACAAAGCTGCTGCTGTGTTCTGCTGAATTGTTTTAGGGGTTATGTTTGGTTTTTTGTTTTGGGGAGTTATTTTGTGATAATGGAAAGGCAGAGTGGTGCCTCTGACCCAGAGGAGGTTGGAGAAGGATTAGAGGTCAGGACAGAGAAGCTGTGCCACAGAGCTGCAAGCTGAGGTGCATCTCATATTAGGATGGAGTCTTGCAATGCCAATATAAATAAAGTGAGCAGGGCTGCCAAAGAAAACAGTCTTCTTCTTTATTAGTCAACCTTTTCAATTCTAATTAATTTTTTTTATAAAGGAAAAAAAAATAGCTAATGGCCTGTAGCTGTGGGATGGGAAGATAGGGCTGAGATAATGGGAACATCATTATAAAAAGTAAAATGCTGTGTAAAAAGGGAAGATAGTAAAGGTGAAGCATGTTTGGCACTTTACAGTATCCATTAGCTGCAAGCTACTCAGATGGGTCTTGACTGGTTCTCCCAGAAACTTTGGCAACTTTCTTCTTGTCTGTTTTGAGAGAAACAAGTGCCTGTGCCGGGAGAGCTGGGCTGGGCTGTGAGCACGGGGCTGCCACAGCCACACTGGGGAGGAGGGCTTGGAAATCAGGGCTCAGCGGCACCTCAGGCCTTGAAACACTTCACAGGGACTTCACTACAGGTCAGGAAAAATTGTGTGTGCCTTGGAGCCCACAAACCTCTGGGCTCTGCTGCTGCTGACCTGCAGCCATCCCTGAGTGCAGGAGCTGGGGCTGCAGCTGGGCAGCTTGGCAATACCCACACCAGCCATAAACAAGTTGAACTGGATGTTTGAAGCCTTCCTCACATGGCATCAGGGCGCTCCTAGTGGGTTTGTTTGCCTTTTGGGAAAGCAGAGAATCTGGCCACATGCAGCTCTGAGCCACAGGACTGCGCTGCTCCCACTTACCCTGGCCCGGCCCTGGCACACTTAAAAGCTGCCCAGATTAATAACTGTTAATTACCACTGGGCACCAAAGGAAGCTTGCATGGCTCTTTTGTCATGATATTGCTTCTCCATCTCTTGCCAGTGCAGCATCTTCTGAGTAGAAGAAAAGAGAACATGTGTATTTTAAATCCCTTTGCTTTCTGAGCAGCAAAAAGAAAAATGCCTTCATCCTTGCCGGACACACAGAATAAATCTAGAGGTGTTTATGTCCCCACTGCTACCAAATGGATTTTTCTCCTCAAACAGAGTCTCCCTTCTGCTTGACCTGATGTTTATTCTCAAAGCATTTTGCCTCCAGCTGTCCCCTGCCTGCTCTGCCCCTCTGTGTCCCCAGGTAGCCACTGCCAGCAGTGACAGCAACACTCTCCAGCCTTCCTGCTCAAGTTTCTGAGTGGCCTTAAATTGCTTTCTGTGTCAGAGCTGCAGACATGATAGTGGCTCTGCTTAGCCTGAAGAAATTCCCCCTCCAGGAAGGCTACTTCCAGATGAGGTGAGGATCAGACCCAGCTGAATATTCAGATTTCTTGGTGGTTCTATAGGATAAAATTTCTTTTTATTTTAACAAGGGATCCTGCTCATATTGGAGACACCTAGGCATCTCTCTAATGATTTGGCACATTTAAAAAATGAAAAAATAATGCATTGTACAATGCAGTTTATTTTCTGAAAGAAAACAGCTAATCACATGTGAGACCACTCCAGAGTGTGCAATTGAAAAAAAAAAAAAGGAACCTAAATAACTGTTACATTCTCAACAGTATAGTCTTGTGAATAACTAGAAGGACCTATTCATTTGCCTCCAAATATATCTCCACTCAAATGATTCTTCTGTTTGGGGGAATCCCTATTAATAGAGACCAAGGAAAATAATGTCCTCTTTGTCTCTTTCTAAGACATATCCTTATTGTGTTTTGGACAATTGGGTCATTTATGATGATGAGGTAACTTGTTCTGAATCCTGAAAATGTAATTTCAGATGAACTGTGAGTAGTTTTACTAGTTGTTGAAATGTCTTTGCAACCTAATTTACAATTTACAATAGGCAGCATTCTAACTTTGGTCTAAACAGCAGCTTGAGCATCCGTCCTCTTCCTTGGATGGAAAGGGGATAAAAAGGTTTAAAATAACATGTCATGGTGGTGAGTTCTGCTCTTTCTCATGCATTAGGTCCATATATTCATGCTGGGAGAGCAGGGCCAGTGGCAGAGGGTGAGTCCCCTGAGCAAGGAGCCAGGTGTGTGCAGCAGGTGATGGACAAACTTCACCTCAGCCAAAAACTGGTCCCAGCATGGCAAACAACAGCCAAAACCAATCCTTTGGCTCTTCCAAATCCCACAGCTCTCCAAATCCCTTCCTTCCATGACAAGCTCCCACCTGAGAGCAAAGCTTGCCTCTCTCCTTCCAGTTTCTCTTATTTTGGAGAAGTCAAAGATTGGTATTTACAGCAGAAGCCATTACAGAGGGCTCATAAACCTCTCAGGTCTGCAGATTGTAAGCAGGTAATTAAAGTTCAGCACCTGTTTGAGGGCTGTGCTGGTATGGAGCTTGCTCTGGCCCTGGAGTTCTGGGGCAGGAGCCGTGGGATGATGCTCCAGTGGTCCTGTCCTCACCACAGTCAGCTCCTGTGAGAGGACTCTGGGCAGAGAAAGGAACAGACAGTTTCTGTACTCGTTTCTACACAACTCTGTACACAGCACATTTGTGTTATATGACATGAAAATAAACCCGAGCCTTGCTCAGGCCCCTTTAATTCACCGAGTTTTATCTGAAAGAAGCAAAGTGGAGCTGTAGCCTCTCACTCAGTTCACACAGGGAGCCAAAGATTTGCATTTGAATGTCAGAGCAGGCTTTATTAATTTATTAATTTCAGCCAGTGTCCAGGTGTCCTAGCTTTGCCTTGTTATGATATATCTTTATTTATTGAATTCTACTTGATGTTTTTACAACTGGGCTAGAAAAACTAACAAAACAAGAAGAGGAGGATGCAAGAGCTTGACTCAGCATGGATATTGATGTGGTTTAAGACTCTGTTTAAACTCAGCTCATGTAAACCATTGTGCTGATATAAGTAAGTATGTTGTAGCCTGCTGCTGCCAACCATTTTCACTGCAATTTACAGCTGTGCTGTAAATTACCCGGTGCAGCTAAACTTCTATAAACTAGGTTAAGTTTATTTCAAGGGTATTTTCACATAAAGCTGTATTGCTTTAATTATCTCTTTTAAAACCACATAATTTTGTTAATCCAGTGTAACTTTTTATATGTAAAGTAGCCTTCAGAAAATTGACGGGGCGCCAAAATCTGCTCTGTCAGGGATTTTGTTTCCCTGGAAGTTTGGAGGAACCTTCTTTACAGTTACATTTATGAGCAGAATTTGGCCTTTTTCTTCTCTTAGAACCTGGAGTAAATAACTCCTTAACTCACTGATTTACTAGGATTGCAGTGTCATGTGAAGAATAAGAACTAGGTTATTATCTAGTCAATAAAACCAGATCTCATTCTGCAAGGAAAAATGCTTTTCCTTATCAGTCTGCTTTAAAAAACCTCAACTAAACAACCAAGTGAACTACTTTAAGATTAAAATCTTTAGGCAGGGAGGGTTTCACCCAAGCATAACAAAAGTTTTAGTCTACAAAGCTTTCATTTTACACTTGAGCTCTGTGTATGAAGTTCCATCCCTGGTGCTTTATTTACCCTGTAATTTATTTCCCCCCCTCTACCCAACCAACCACGGACAGGAAAACACCTCCAAGAGCAGCTCCTTTAAGTGAAAGGCCCAGTTTGGAAGATGGAGTTTTGCTGAGGCAGTTCTGGCTGGAGAAAACACGCCTGATATTTACAACAGGGGAAAAGTAGGAGGGCTGTTTCTTTAGCTGAGGTGAATTTGGGTATTTCCACTGATCCCATTGGAGTGGCAGTGACTCTGCACTGCTTTGAGGCCTGGCCCATTTGTGTCTCTTATCAGTTTTAGCTTAACAGTGCTGGATGGCTGTCTTCATTCTGCTACACTATTTACAAAATGATGGTCATTAACTAAGATGATGACTTAATAAATGTGTAAGATAAATTCCTCTTGGCTGGGAAGCAAAGATGGTTGGCAGCTTCTGCTCGCTTAAATTAAAACAAGTTGCTTCGACATTACATTTCCAAACAGGCAAAAACTTGCACTGCCATTCAGAGTGGTAAAATGAAACCATGACAATATTGCTGCTCGAGTGGGTGGTGCTGGAAATTGTTTTACTTAAAACCTCTCATCTATCTGGGCACAAAATGCAGCAGCCTGTTGCTTTCTGTTCAACACGTGTGAAGGGCTAACATGGCTACCCTGACATGAGTATTTCCTAAACCTCAGAGTATTTGCTGTCTCCATGTATGTAGAGATATGGACCTGGATTAATTCAGTGAATGTTTCCTCTCCAGTTCTCCCTTTTGTTAACTGCTCTCTCTGCAGCCTTTGCACACATGCCAAGTGCTCAGCTTGGAGAGGAGCAATAATGTGGTTAAAAAAAGCAACGCAATTATTTTAAGCATTTTCTCGCTGAAGTTTTTTTCCAGCTGCAGTTAATTTCTGTCTGATTAGTCTGACCTTTCACCCTCCAAGGAAGTAGTTTAGCAAAAGGGATAAGTGTAGTCACAGTATATATGTGTGTGTGTGAGCGTGTGCTGATGTATTCAATCATTGGCTTTATTGGGTTATGTTCAGCATGGACAACTTCTGGTTACAAATATTTCTGCAGATGTGCTCAGATTTATCACTGGTGCTTGAAATCATGCATTTTTCTTATTTGATGAATGTGAAATCGCAAGAAAGGTTCTAATTTGGTGTTTTTTTCCTAAGCCCTACTATAGCAAATCAAAACACTGAAATAGTCTTTTCCTTTACTTCTAAATTCATTCCTGTACTTTAAATACATCTATTTACTGGTCAGCCATTACAGAACTGTAAGTCTTTGCTTGTGGTTATGAAATAAATATAAGTTTGCTGCAACAAAATACAGCCCAGCAGTGTTAACACCACAGGAGAGTGGCAGCTGTGAAGGAAGAGAGCTTTTAGATCCCTCTTACCTGAGATTTCATTTTCTGTCCCAACCACCTGCCTATATTTTTGCCTTAGATCTTGTAGAGAACAAGTGCTCATTGATTTGTTTGTTATAGGAAAAAGATTCTCAGCTGTAGTTTTTCTTTGTGCTGCTGCTTGAGCCCATGATGATTTGAAAACAGTTGCAAGCATTTGTACAAAAGGTTTGATGCACCTACATTTGAGTGTTCTGGGCATTGTCCTGCTCCAGAGAGGCTGCCCAGCTGAGCTGTTCAAATCCAAACCCGGGGCTGGATTTCTGTAAATCATAAGAATATCTCAGATTTAATTTGGAGCTGCTTTTCAAACACCACAAGTTACAGAAAGTTGTTGGCAGAAGGACAGTTCCACTGATGTATTTGTTCTCTCCCAGTCTGACTTGCTCTATTTTCTTTAAAATGTATATTTTCCTCAGTCTTGTTTCATTGATTATGGGTTTTCTCTGCTTGGAAACTTTGGACAGTGTGTTTTCCTGCTCAGTTAGAAGCTCCTGATTGTGCTGTATGAAGTGGGACAATACTATTATGATGTGGCTCTTGTGATTAGTTTCTACAGCAGGGAAAACTAAGTTATGCAAATGTTCTTTACTCTTTTTTAGTCAGGTGTTGAAAATCTGGAATTTTCTGTGTCAGATGTATCCTTGTCAGCAATGTCCTGGAGACAAAACAGCAGTCAATTCTAACTTCCAACAAAAAGGGGGGTTTTTTTGTCACTCCCTCCCAGCTTTTCATTTTGCAATGACCTTTCCATTTGGGAAGCAAGTCCCACTTCCCTTGCCATGGTGCTCCATACCTGTGTTCCAGGGCACACGTTGGTGTGTGTTGGTGACTGTCACTGCAGGAAAACAACGGGTGTGACAATCTTGCCCAAAGCACATGAACAAAGTTCACATTAGGAACCCGCTTAAATTAAAGCAAAGCTTGGCACAGCAGCAACAGTTCAAAAATCCAGTCTTGTGTTGTCACAAATTCTCTGTCATTAGCTTAATGTTGGTGTGAATTGGGTGTGCTACCAGGCTTCCTTCCCTTCCTGCAGGGAATTCTGTATCACTGCTCCTATTACACTGAGAGTCCCCAGCACTGGGAGCTGGTAACACTGGTGCACTACTGATTTGCCAGAATGATATGAGCTGCTCACAAAAAAAAAGTCTAATTTCAGCATCTGTCAAAGAAATGAAGCTGCTCAACAAAAGAGCTCACTTGATTGCTTTGAAAAAAATTAAGTGCTGGCTTATGACACACAAGGCATAAATTAAATCATAACTAGATCAAGATTACTGACAAGAAGTGATGACAGGTGTTGTGAATATGTTGACACGGGGGTGCTGCCCTGTGTAACAATTGTCAGTCATCGGCCAGTTCTGAGTTTGGCTGTGGCTAATGGGGAAGGGTTACTGGCAATGAGCAGGAACTGCTAACAGTCACATGGTCAAAAATTGTAATTTATGGTACAAACATTTGCTTCTTAAGCAGCTGGAGACAGCTGTGATGCAGCAGTATTAGGCTAAGCCATGTGTAAAATAGTACAAGTATATTCAGTACAGTGGTTAAGGAGCAGTTTCTAGCAGAGACACTGGACTGGGATTGGGGAGCTGGGGCTTTGCATTCTGACACAGCCCTCCCTGTGACCCTGGGCAAGATGTGTCACCTCTGTGCACATCAGCTCTGAGTACAGGATGATATTTCTGTTGTCTGTCTTGCCTGTTTAGGCTGTTAGCTCGCTGGTGCATGGCCTGACCCGTCTGGGGAGCTGCACACCTGGCACACCTGATTTGCTCTGCTGTAATCTGCAGCGTCACAAAAACACAGCTAATTACTAATCCTGGTGGGGAGGAAGGCACATTCCTTGCCCCAGAGAACTTACAGACTTAAAATAACAAAAATTATTGCTGCTGAGGTTAAAGTGGTGCTGCATATGCAGCCAGATGATTCCCACATGCCATTATTTAATAGATACAGACTGATGCCAAAATTACATGGATGAAATTATATCATCTCTATTGACATGTTTGACACATGCATTCCCTCTGCTACTTGCTGTGGTCTCTGCTGCAGTTTGAGATGCATAAAATGAGAGCTCCCTGCCTGCAGCACTTCACAAGGATGTTTATGGACAGAAAAATGGATGGGGGGTAAATATCTGCCAGTCAGACCACTCTCAGCTCTCAGCATCTTTCTTCAGAGAAATGCATCATTATAGCTCAGCTGTGATGTTTATGAAGTATCATTAGCATTATTCAGTTACTGATTTCAGATGTCTTCTTCTCTGGCCAGAGCAATCATTATAGGTCTGTGCAAGAGGAGCTGTGACAGATGTCACAGTTTGTTACAGTCACTGTATGCCAGATTTAGCCTCTGGCCATGTACTGCTTGAGTACTTCCTCTAAAAGCATCTTGTGAGTACCCTGCAGTAGAAACAAGTGACAAGGACTTCAGATATATTTGTGACATTGAATGGACGCATTTTTAGGATGGGATTATGATGTGGTAAGCAGGGAAACAAAGAGCAGAAGACACTTGCACAAAACTGGTTTCCTACTGATTCTTAACCACGTCTTTTCATCCAGGTGATGCACTAATAGCAGCCAAGTCCTGCACATCTGGGCTTAAAGGAATTTTTGTGTTATGTTTCAAAATTATTGCAGTTGTTTAATATTATCTTATCTGTATTTTCCTCACAGCTCAAACTGCTGCATTAACTGTTGAGGTAAATTGTGATGATGAAAGGAAGAAAGGCACAAATAAGCATGGCTTGTTGTCAGACAGAGACCCAGGGTCCAACTCGGTCATGAATTCTATTTGCTCTTGAGCTACAAAGGTACAAACCACCCTCTTGGTCTGGCCAGAGAAAAACTGAGAAATCTGCGCTTGTTTTACTATGGACACAGGATCTGGTGTTGCCACGTGTACTTGAACTCAAACAGGTTCTGTGTGTCTCTACACTTTGGGAGCCACTGGTGGCCTACACACACCCATCCTCTCCCTTCCCTTCCCTGGCCATGCTGAGGGGCTCCCACCTCAAACTGCAGCTGGCTGGGTGGAGAACCACGTTTCAGATTGACACCACGCTGCTTGTTCCATATGTAAGTCAGGAGCTCCAAGCTGGCAGCAGACACTCGAGTGCTGTTCCAGGTCACCTCTCAAATGTTTGTCAAGAGGACACACAAATACCATATGTTAAGTCAGACTGATAAAAACAAATACACAAAACCCTGGAGAACTCCCTGGTGTCATCATAACCCTCAGAAATTCTGTCCCACCCGCTCGAGAGGGAGGTGAGAAAATGAGTGACAGGGCCTGGGTTACCAATTACTGCTGAGGCTCCACTGTTCAATTAATGCTTCTCAAACTGGGAGAAAGGATGCAACAATGTCTCCTCTCCAATGCTAATGACTGGTATCAAAAGAAAATAATTGTGAAGAAAGCCTCTTGTGAAAAATAGTCCCTCTTTGCATGTAGCTCTGAGAAGGAATCAGACACGGGATATTATCCATGTGGCCAAATGATCCATAGGATACTTCTGTCCTCCAGAATAACTGCATTCTTCTGCAGGGGCTGCTTGTCCCATTGATGCTTTCTAAGGGACACTGCTGCCATGTGCTCCTTAATTAGGAGATTAGGAGAATTCTTTGACTGAAAATTAAGAATCACTATGGCTTATTTTTATCACTAAAAGATCGCTCCAGCAACTTCCTCCAGGAAATTGCAAGGGGAAGTCATTATGTGAGGGGGGCTGGGGAGGCAAAAGCCAGCTCGATTGTGCATATGAACCCCAGATGAAATGTGTCCCAGCTCTGTGAGGGGGGCAAGAGGGGTGTTTACTAGGTCATTTACCATCTCCTTGTTTTTAAAGTTTCCTTTTCCACGATTACTTGTTGACCTTAATTGTTTCCATGCCCACGAGATAAGTCTTTGTACTTCCTACGGAGGCTTAGGAGAGGTCTGGGGATTGCTCTTGCTAATTGCCCTGTATTCCTTCATTTCCCCTGAGTGTCTGTGGCCAGCCCATTCCCACATATGCTCCCAAAATCCACTTTAATCGGAGGGGCAGCGCTGCACAGCTGACGACATATGTTTAGCTGCATTCAGGGCTCGCTGAAGCATGCCTCTCATGTTACATAAAAGGGGAAGGTCAGTACAAAACAAACAGCTTTTTACAAGCTACGGCTTAAGAATCCTGTCCTAAAGAACTCTTGCATCTCAGGGAGTGACAAATCAGCTTGTCGCCGAGCTCTGTTCTCTCTCGAGGCTTTTTTTTCTTCTTCTTTCCTTTTTTTTTTTTTTTTTTTTTTTTGCATACATTAGGAATGCTGTTAGTCTCCCAGGACAACCTGTGTGTTAAACCCTTCTCTTCTGGCAGGAATAAAGCTGTGCAGGGCCCGATCCTCAGTTTCCCTGGATGACCAGAGCAGGCTGGGGCACAGCAGTGCTCCTCCAGCCCTGTGTGCACCTGCTGCTGCTGCAGGGCAGCCCCAGATTCCTGCAGAGCAAACTTCCATGGCACTGCCTGCTGGGCTTTGGGAGGAGGTTTGTCTGTGCTCAGGGTAAAATAAGGAAAGGAGATACTTAATGAAAACCTGAGCCAATTTCAGTGGAATTGCTTGTTTCCTCTTATTTCCTTTTAACTGTTTGGTTTTTATTCTTCATTTGACCTGCAACCAAGGTAGGAGATGACCTGGAGAAGGTTTTCCAAGGGAGTTTGGCTCTCGACTCCCATTTCCTTTCACAGGATGAGGGCACACCAGTCCTGTCTGTGGGTCTGCCCACCTCTGGCAGGAGCCCTGGCAGAGGGGCTGCACAGAGCTCTTTGCTGGGGGGCAGAGGAGTAAATGCAAACCTTTCTGCACATCTCAGCTAAGGCATCTCCCAGCTGGGTACAGCCTGGGGCTGGCAGAGCAAGCCCAGCTGGGCTGGTGCCAGCCCCATCTCTGCTGGGTGGGTCCAGGGGCAGGTTTGAGGGTCTGCACAAGCCCTGCTCTGAGGCTGGGGGCAGAGTGCCCATTTCCCTGGGAACCCAGGGGGGCAGGAGGATATTTCTTGCCGAGATCAGTCCTTGTGAAACACAGCTCCAAACATCTGTGTGGCAGTGTCTGCGAGGGCATCCTCCTATTCAGCCTTCCCACATTTTTTTCGGAGCCTTTAGAGCACGCAGCTCCCCTGGGAAGCCTGGCTGATTCAGCAGATTCCTGCAGACAAGGGCTGCTTGTGGCACTGATTCACTCACTTTGGTTATTTATACCGTGCTGGGTGCTGTGTGAAGCAAGAGCAAAGCACTGCTCATGCCCCAGAGGCATCAGAAGCCAAGAAAGCAGCAGGATCCAGGGAGTGCACTAATCCATGAGAGGGCAGAGGAGCAGTCAGATGGGCTGGGACAGAACTCTGCTTCCAACCTCATCTCTGAGCAAAACCACGGCTTCTCCACTGGATTTCTGCGTGCAAGCCTGGTTTACACGAGGATGTGTTGTAATATGGATTCCAGGTGCCTGAGCTGTGTTTGGGATGGTTTCCAGCCTGCTGGGGCCGGGGGCAGCTGTGGCTGCAGCAGGAGGCTGTGGGGTGGCACAGCAGCTGCCCCACCACGGCACGGGCACGTGTTGGGCAGGGATTTGTGCCAATTAACGCTGCTCAGAAGCGTGGTTGTCACAGACATTTCATGCACCTGGAAGCTCCTATCAAGAAGAAAAATATCTTTAAACCTGTGGGGAAAAAAATTATGGAAATACTAGTTTTAGTGTGCTTCTCAGATGGTGTTTGGCTCAGTCATGGGGTGGATTCCAGCAGGTCCTGGAGACCACTTGCAATAGGGGCCTGATGAATTCACAGAATTCACAGAATGACTGGGGTTGGAAGAGACCTTAAAGGTCATTGAGTCCAACCCATGATGAGTCTTGGACACTTTTAGAAATGTGTTTTTTCTGTTGTTAAATAATGGCTGATATAAATAGTGGGGATTTTTTGCAGGGCATGATTCCTTCCAGATTTCCATGTGAGTACTGAAATATGTGGCTCTGCCAGCTGTGGGCTTTGTGCTGCCATGCCAGGGTGTGTTAGTGACCTTGGAAACTGAAATCCCAGGGTATGGCAGAAGCAAATGATGCCATCAAAGTGGGTGCAAGTTTGCTTGGGGAAAAGTAAACCTATTTTAGTGAGTCAATTTTATAGTGGGTTTTCTTCTTTTTTTTAATTTTTAATTTAGTGTAGATTTTAAAAGCTCTTCTGCAGCCAGCTAATTAAACTGATGCAAATGGTTTCAATGTTCTTTTGGGGAAAAGTTTACAGAAACAGTTCTTGGTATAGGCTAATAAAATTCCAGTGCTTGGCCTTGAAATGAGCACAGAGGGAACTTCAGAGGCAGGCAGTCCTACTGCTTTTAAAGTTTAGGAAAACTTTGGGGGATGGGACAGGAACTCTGATTGACAGCTCCATTGAGATTGTCTCCCTTGTTCTCCCAGTGTTAATGCATTTCACCAATACTAAATTCACATTTGATTGTGTGATAAGGAGAGGTAAAAAAATAATTTTCAGGGGATGCTGGTGCTGCCTGGTCATAGCTGGGGACAGAAGTTTTAAACAATTTCAGGCTGTGCAAAGACCATTCTGACAGCAAATCCACCTGTTCCATAAAGCATTCACCGCCCAAACTGCAGCATTTAATTGCTCTGAAGTGAAACCCCAGCTCAGAGGGGAATTTTCACTGTCCTCAGCCAAGCCCAGGATTTGTAGCACAACATTTTCCCCAGCCCAGGGACGCAGTGAGCCCGTGTGCGTGATGCGATCCCAGCCCTCGCGTGCCGCCCCGCCGTGAGTTTCGCTTTGCTGCTCTGCTGAGGGTTTAGATGAAGATCTTTGCAGCTGGAGCTCAGTTTGGTTCCTGCAGCCAGCCTGCATCCCTGGAGCTGGCTGGGGAGCACGCCTGCTCCGACTTGATCAAAGGCTGTGGGGTTCCCTGCTGGTGCCGTGGCCATCGGGAAGCAGCATTCCTCAGCAGGTGTAAAAGTCCCTCAAGAGAAGGGCATGGAGCCTCAGAGCAAAATAGACATCAGCTAATCTCTCATGCCTAGATGATTTTACTGTGACGTTCTGCCAAGCAGCCCGAGGCAGTGAAAAATAAACTGCTAGCATTATAGTATCATTACGTTTCTGATTCTCCAGAGAAGCCAATATTTGTTTGCTTTTCTCTGAAGTGTTTCATGTCACCACGTATGTTCTCTCCCCTTCTTTTCAGAGCAGGCAGAGGGGGAGGAGGAAAGTTTTACAGCAACTGCACAGCCCAGATTTTGTGCTGCTTAGGGGCTGGAGGGCTGGGGGCTTTGTTGCTGCTCTTTTTTTATACCTATGAAATTCGTAAGGATTATTTGGCAACCTGTGCGCGCGGTGTCGAAGTGAGCATTGCTTCGGAAGGGGGCCAATCGCTGCAAACAAATTTTGCAGCCAAAAGTGCTGTAAATTCGATAGGTGCTAAGACAATGTGAAAGGCGCTCATGGGCTGAGCCGCAGGCGCTTGCTCTGAGGCCAAGATCTTTATTTTTCTCACCCGGACTGTGCTGCAGCCGAGCCTTTTCTGCATCCCCGGAGCCTCCCAGCCCCGGAGCAGCCCCGGGGCTGATTCCCCCGGGTTCAGCGGCCCCGAGGCTTTCAGGAGGTGCAAACCCCGGCGGGGTCAGGCAGCTCCCGGGGGGATCGGTCCCGCCGCGCCCGGCCGGGGATGCGCAGCCCGGGCTGGCGGCTCAGCCCCGCGGGCGGCGGGCGCTCCATCCCCGCTACCTGACAGCATCCCCGGCTCCTCCGGCAGGACAGACGGACACCGCAGGTCCCGGCTGCCCTGCCCCGTGTGGTTCAGCCCAGCGGAGCGGCTGAATGCCGCGGGTAATGCCGTGGTCAATGCCGGGGAGCGCCGCACTGCCCCGGGCAGGGACGGGTGGCACCCGGAGCCCCGGGCACAGGGGACACTGAGCCCAGCACCGCCCGGAAAATGTCACCTCACCCCGAACCTGCCGCCTTGCTTCCCGTCCAGGGGAAAACGGGACAGGATTTTTTTATTTTTTATTGTGTAACCACTAATTTGCCCGCCCGCAGTAAGAGCTAAAGCAGCTGAAGCGATTCCCGAGCCGTGGTGCCGCTGTGAGAGCTCCTGGCAAAACGAATTTATGGAGGTTTTGTTCTGTTTTGGCTTCATCTTTTCGGCCGCGGCGATTTCAGCAGGGGCTGTGGGATGGCTCTAAGACAGACCCGACTTTAGGAGCGGTTCAAAAACCCCTCCCGGCTCTGGGGAAGCCCTCGGGGCGCACATCCGAGCAGAGCCAGCAGCCCCGCTATTTTTACCATTTCAGCCGATAAACCCGGTGTTTATCATCATCCTGGTGCTGCTCGGGGGGTGTTACAGGCACCGCGAAGGCTCCAAACAATCAGACTTTGGGAAGGAGTCGCTGGCCGGCTGCTCTGACCCGGAGCCGGCTCTGTCCCCATTGTTCCCCGGGTGAAATGTTAACTCGCTTTCCTTTGAAGGCGCTCACAGATGGGGGAATTAGCAGAATTACCAAATTACGGTATTCCAGCAGCCTGGATGCCGGCGTTCTCCTTAGGTATCTGTCCGAAAGTTACTTTCTACCCTCGCAGATGATAAAAAAATATGAATGAATTTAATTACGGGGTTCTTTTCCCACTCTACTATCAAATACTGAGTCTTAATGTGAGGTTAAAATGTGCAACATTTCAGCTGAAATGCATGAAAAAACAATGCAAATTCGGTCACTTATTTTATTATAGAAATTTTCAAGGAAACAGCCTCAACTCGTGATAACCCTTAAGAATTTTCTTATCTTTTAACTTCAATTTTTAAAATATTCATCTGAAGTAAAGATATGGGAAAGGATATCACAAAGGTCAAAGGTAGAACAAGTGAGCAGGACATAAAAGATGCTGTTAACAAAAAGGAAACACCTTGAGCACTGCCCAGCTGTTTTGCAGCACAACGTTTTCCCCGTGTTTCTTACATCAACATTTGCCTGGAGGAAGGGAAGGAAAGTGATGACAGGGTAACGTTATGATGGGAGAAAGATGATTAAAGGTGGCATTTAAAAATAAAAATAATGGTGGAAAGTACTGTGAATAGCAATGCCAGTTTGTCTGGGTTGTGATTCCACAATTTCCAGGTAATAAGGATTTTCAGTTATTTATTGTTTATAAACATTAGAAAAACATATATTTCTGATTCTAGACTCAATATTTTTCTTCCATACTTTAATTTTTCTGGATCCTTATTTAAAAGTTCCATTTCTAATGATCTATTAGCATGTCTAGTGTATGTTGTAAATGCCTAATACCAGATAGCAGAGATGCAAGATATACCAAGACAGTTTCTCAAAGTATTTGCTGAACTCTGTGAAAGATGATAAACCATTAAAAATGGTTGGATGGGTCATTCTCTGAAAGGGGTACTGGATTCCTAATTATGGTGTATTAATCTCTTTCCATAATACTTTTAATAAAAATAATATTTAAATTTTTTCCTGGAGTTATTTGAATTTATCACTCCTTTTTTGGTTTCTGTTTTTGCACAAGGAAAAATCAGCGTCCAAACCTTTAGAGCATTTTTAGAAAAATGCATTAAAAATTGTCAGTGGCATCAGGGGATGGATTTTATCAGCAGTTTGCACCAGAGAAGGATCTGCCTCCCCACCTGTGTGCTGAACTGTGGCCGCCTCTCATTTCAGTAACAAACCCTGGAGACTCCTTGGCCTCTCTGGAAATGTTGGATTAGCAGCACTCAGCCTGTTCAGCTCTGGCATTGCCTTTCATTTGCTTTTTGGAAGGGAAAATGGTGAGAAATAGTTGCCAGGATTCCCCAAATCCCTCTTGTCTCCAAAGACAACTCCAGCGTGTTTCTGCATCAGTCCAAGTATCCCCAGGCTTGGTTTCATTTTTTCTTGGATAGAGGAGGACTTGCAGTCTGCTCTTTGCAGAAAATGGAATGCTTGAACAGCTCCTTGGAGGGGAAAATTTGGCATAACGAAACAAACTAAAAAGCAAAATGGGAAAACCAAATTTTTGGGAGAAAAAACCATTTTCCCCACCCCGTAGTTGTTCCGGCATTTCAATGTGTTGTGGCCACCACACACCTGATTCCCTTCATTTCAGACTTGTCACAGAAATGAATTCTTGGAGGGAGCAGGGGGATCTCCCCCCACCCTGCAGAGCCTCTGGGGAGGGATCTGGGCATGGAGGAGCCTGGCTGGGATCCACAGGCTGCCAGGCCTGGCTCTGCAGAGCCAAAATCCACGTCACCTGTGTGCCCTGGCCTGTGGCACCAGCTGTGCCTTACCTGTCACACAGACTGGGGTAATTTGGATTTCTTTCCACTGAGCAAATCAATATGGTTACAAGGAAATTTAGGGAATACCCTGCTTCCTTTCTGTATCAGTCTGCTCAAAGCAGGGACAGTTAATGGCTTGTGTCTGTGAAGGGAGAGGGTGAATATTACTGAGACAGATCAGGAGCAAGGGCAGAATCGTTGCTGTCATCAAGCCTTTCTGACACTGTTCCACAGTAGGCAAAAATGAAATTAAATTGCATCAGGAATGAGTTTGGCTTGGAGGATGGCTCCTGACTGAAGGCTAGTTTTTGGTCCACTTTGATGTGTTGAAGAACAAGAACTTCCAGTACCAATTCTGCTTATGCTCATAAATCATGGGGGTTGGAGAGGAGGAGAAGTGACACACTGGTTCTGTTTCCCCACCAACGTGGGCTGCAGTCCATCCTAGTGGCAATGAAATATCTAAGGCTGATAACAAATGCTCTGCACTATCTAAGTCAAGAGGCCAATAAAGCCTGGAGTATTGATACACCTGTGACTTGAATAGCAGGGTAATGAATGACAAACCTTTTTCTTGCATGTGTGGTTTGGGTTTGGGTTTTGTTGTTTTTTTTTTTTTTGCCATTTCTAGCTTGCACTGCAGTGAGTCTTGTGCCCTTTGGATTGTTTATACCTTGTCAAACCTGTTTTAAATAAAGCATTGTGCTGCACTTTCGGTTTGTCAGGGAAATTGCTGCCCTCTCCTGGTTTGAAGCAATTCCCGACTAGCCGAAGGCATCTCCAAGCGAATGCCAGTTGCAGTGTGATAATACGATCCAATATGAAATTAATTAAGGCTACACAATAGTTTCTTTAAGACTAAATCAGAAAAGAGGGCAGGCAGCCCTATCTGGGACAATAGGATTGGATCCAAATGCAGTTTTAAAGACGCATCCCGCCTCCCCTGATCAGAGTGCATTTAATGAGATTCATGCAATTTCTTTCTGAAAACAATAGCTTTAACCATTGGTTGCATAACCCAGGATATCCAGCTGAGGCCCTCCAAGTACAGAGTGTTCCACAAAAAGGAATGACAAAAAGTCCTCTAGTTCAACTTAAATAATTAAAACAAGATCTGGAGAAATGGCCAGCCCGGTGAGATGCCTTGCAGGGGATCGGGGAGTGGAGGAGGTGAGATAAAACTCCTGAGGGCCAAGTTAAATTTGTCCATTCCTATTCTCTTTCTGGAGCTGAGCAGCACGAAGTGCCAAGACCCCTGAGAGTGCTCAGCCCCCTCGGCCCTTTGGTGGCTTTCAGCACCTTGCAGGACCAGGTCCCAGTGCCATAACTCAGAAAAGGGTATCTATTGTCTGCACAGAGAGAGAGGAGCTGGGCAGCATATACTGCCTGGGACGTGCTGCAGCTTGGGCTGGCATTTGTGGCTCTCATTTTACACAAAGTTTGAAGTTTCTTGGCTCCTGGAGATCCTACCCTGAGCCCAATGAACTTGTGCCATGGAAGTGGGTGGGAACAAGACATGGCAATAGAGGCAGTGCTATAGACAATGCTTATTTATGATTGTGGAAGCATTGCAAACAAAGGGAAAAATTCCTCTTGCCCCTCCAGCTACAATAGCTTCACAAAGCATTCAGAGCAACAAATGCCATTTTCCAAAAAGTGTGTACCAGCAATCTGAGAAGAGTGTGGCCTTGTGGCCTTCCTGGAAGTGTGGAAAGCCAAGAGCTGTGGCCTCTGCTAGGCCATATTAGTGGTGAGCACTGTCTTTCAGAAGCACTTCATGCATAGTAAAATTCTCATAGTAGTTTCCCTCCATTCCTCTTTTAAGACTAAACTTATTTAAGCTGTGCTTTGAAGATCTTGCTTTTGCATCCCACTGTGACAGCATGCAGCAACAATCCTGTTTGTCAGGTGATTTTGAAACAAAATGCAGCCTTGTAGCAAACAAAATCTCCTGTTCCCAAGGCAGAAGTGAAGACAAATGCTAGGTGCTTCCCTGCTGTCTGCTTAGAGCTGCAGAGATAAATTTTGAGTATTTCCAAGGCTCAGAACTTGCAGATGTGATGCCTGTGAGTGATGCTGAGTTAATCTGGTTATTTTACAGACTGCATTTCCTCTGCTGCTGAGGCAGTACACAATTAAAGCTGCATTGCTAGTGTCTTTCACATATTTACTTATGACAAGGCCAGGTCTGATTCTTCCTCTTCACAGCAGAGCATTTCACACTTCAACAGACATTATTTGGTCCAGCAGGGTTCTTTTGCATCCTGTCTTTTATAGGCATCTGCAGCAGTATTTATTCCTAAATAATTTGATAAGTAAGTAACTGCAGAAGAATCATCATGAGAGACAGCACAGGAGTTTCTTTACTTTGGCCAGCTTTATACTGCACCTCCATCTGTCACTGATCTGTGTGTTGTGTGCGGACACGTGTGAAATGGACATGCTCCCAACCCATCCTATTTTGGTTACAAACAAGCCAAAGAAAGGAAAACCAGGCTGGAGTGGCACAAACAGGATGTCCAGACTGCTTCTTCCCTAAACACCACCTGAGGCTGGAACATGATGGGGATCTGACACCTTTTTGAGGTGCTCCTCACCAGATGCTGCCTGACAGGGATGCTGGACAAACACAGTGGATTCTGTTTCTCACGAGCTTGTTCCAATTCTAATTCCAGCCTTGCGCTCACATGAAGGGATGAACTAATCCCCTTGCTGCCCACAAAGGCTTCTGTGAAGATTCTGTATCCATGATAGAGCCAACATTTGCATGAAGCAGAGGCGAAGAACTGAGCACCCCTGTAAATTTTTCTCTCAAGGTGTCCGAGCACAGCCCAAGGCTCCTTTGATGGGCAGGAAAAAGCCATGGCCTGAGTGCTTGGAGGTGTCCAGCTCCTTACTGGGACTGGAGAGTGGAGCTGGGGGTTGTTGGGGCTGTGCTGTGGGACATTTCCCCTCTCTCACTGTGGTCAGCCTTGGCCTGCCCTGGGACAGCTTTCACTGCCACACTGTCACTCCTGCTTCCAAGTCCACAATTAATTTTCCTTTTGAACTTGGGCAAGTATTCCAACAGATTTATAGGTTGTCAGAGGTATTTTAACCTGGGCTGAAGGAGACTTGTAAAATGCTTTTCTTTTCTTAAAAATAATCTGAATTTTGACAGAGGCTCCAGCCCAGCAGCTATTTTGTGACCTGGCCCATGCTGCCATCCCCACCTGGACTCGTTTGTCCTCACTTTTTTTAATCACCAAAACAAGGGACGAGGGCAATAAAAAAACCCCAACCCCAAACCTACAAACAACAACGCTGCTCTGCCTGTTACCAGATGCCACTGTGGTGATCTCAAGCATAAGCTGTACATTTTTATCTTTTAAATGGAGAGGTCCCTTGGGCACAGGCAGTGCCCCTGTCCACAGCTATCCTTGTCAGCCGGCCGCGCTCCGCGCTCGGCGCTGCGAGGCTCACACCATACGGCTGTGTGAGGAGAATAGCACTGGACAAGGGCAGAGATCAGGGTCTGGGGTCCTGGGGACATTGTGGTTTAAGGGACTGGCATCTCTGCATGTGGAGCCATCCCTGGGAAGGGCGAGCCCGCAGCCAGGAGCAGCCGGGGCTCAGGGCTGCTCTGCGCTTTTATTTGTGTTTATTGTTTGCGATCACCGACACTCATCTTTGGGTATTTCCAGAATTAAGGGGTAATAGGACAAGACAACAAAGGAGTCTAAAGCTAGCTGAGGGAGGCTGGGGTACTCTGTGGCACTGAAGCATTTCCAGGGCCTTGTTCCTGACTACCACATCTTCCCACTCTGGAGGCCCCAAATGCCACTGCTCCAGACTTGGGCATTCGCAGCTTGCCCCAACCAAGGGTTGGATCTAAGCTTACCCAGGCAGGCTCTTCATTCCTCATGGCCAATTTCCAATGTGGGTTTATCCATTATCATGAAATCCCCAGTTATTCCAGGATCCCTATGAGAATGGTTCCCAGCTGGATTTGCTGTGGCTCCCCACACCAGATGTGCACCATTCCTTTAGTGCAGTGGATGTAAAGAGGGGTAGCTCTCTTTTCTAGGGTCTGCTGTCTGTCTTGCATTGACTCTGCAACATGGTTTCCTACCCTCTCCCCACAATTTCTCTTTGTTCTTGTGCAAGAAATTCCTCACTGCACATGTTTTCCTAGAGGAGCTCATTTCTACTCCATCCTCTCTCCATCTGATTAGGACAGAAAAAATGTGTTCTTGTTTGCCCCTGTTTGTACTTCAGTAAAGACTTGTTTGGTAGAAAGTGAAGGGTGTCAACTACATGAGTAATCTGCAGCATTTAAATCTGCAACTTTAAATCTGTCTTTAAAACTTTATGGGATGTTGCCTGCAAGAAAAATTGTCATAGCTGTTTTGTACTTCAGTCACCAGTGGCTTGGCTTTGTGGAGAAAAAGAGAGAAAAACACAGATTTATACAAGACCCGATAATGTAAATGCAAAGTAATTAATGTGGTCATAAAAGACTCCTCAAAATACGTATTTCCAATTATTCCTATCATGATTTTAGGGCAGTTTAAGCAGCTGCTGCCAGACCAGAGCAGTGCATTCACAAGGCAGAACAATCGCAGCTGTAACAAGCTACAACCCCACACGATTCGAATGCAAAACGTTTATCCAGCGACATTCCTAAGGATTTACAAAACAGGGGGTACTTGTGGAAGGTGACAAAGCTCCAAGCAGGCAGTGTTCAGTCCAGCTGGGATTTGCACAGAGGTGACAAACCCAGGGATGTTGCAATCACTGCACTGAGACCTGCCTGGTGTGAGGGGAGCTGTGAACCTCCTGCCTGGGACATGCTTTCAGCTGCTGCCTCGTTTTGCAAATGAATATGCATCTACAAAAGTTAGCACTCCAAATACTTGAGCAAAACTTTAAACATATTTCATCCTCTTTTTTTTTTTCTTTGAGTTTTTTGAGTTTGCGTGCTCAGGGTGAGCAGCTGTGCGCCTTCCACTGTACGTGTGTTCACATTTCCATTTCAAAGATTTATTCGGGGAAGATCCCTCTTTAAGCTGTTGGAGGGAATGAGGAGGTGTCAGAGGGTTTCCCCTATCAGGCAGTCGGTGGTCTCCAGCTGCTGTGCAGAAAAAGCCTCTTTGTATGCTCGGAGCATCTCCCTTTCTACGAGGGAGTGGCGAGTGCAAGCGCGGGGCAGCTCCCTGCCTGTCAGCCAGCACCTGAGAGGCACAGGGAGAGCAGCAGCCCAATAAATCACCCAGCAATAAATCAAACATAGCTGGGAATCGATCTGAACAATTAACAATGATTCCTTTGAAGCTGACAGTAGAGGCCCCAAAAGACAGGAGTACAAGAGCAAACTGTTGCTCTCGAGACTTTGGCTCTTGGGAAATGCCTTTTATGTTCAAAGTGTGCATGGATTTGGGAAGTGAGTTACACGGAACATGGGAAGAATTTAATATTTTTGTAATTTAGGTGCTTGGCTTTACAGTAGTCCTCAGTGTAACAAACACTAGGGTTTAAATCTCCAGTGACCTAGAAATCCTCAAGTGCTGGTTCTGCTCCACGCAGCGTCTCCAGGTGGGAGAGGCACATAGGAGAGTCAGGGCTGCGCCATTAACCAGCTCTGAGGAGTGTGAACTGGATGTTTCTGAGAAATTTGAAAACATTAGAGAAGTAAATGAAGGGAAAATGTAACAAGGCTGGTCTACACTTCAAACATTTCAGAGTTCAGAGGGTTCCAGAAGGCTGTACTGTACACGAGGATCCTCAGGGCATGGGCACGGATTAGGTGACCTCGGGAAACTCATTCCAGCCCAGTGATTCTTTGAGAAGACAAATACACTGGAAGATGCAAATCTTACATGAAAAGTGTAACATGAGGCCCACTTGTGGGATCCCATATACGATTTAGGATTTGCACAGTTGTGGAAGAAGGTTCAATGAATAACTGCCAGTTGTTCTGGTATTTGGAAGATGAAACTGCAAAAAAAAAAAGGAATGAAGACTAAATGAGATGGTGACATTTCAGTATTTCCTATCTGAGCTGCAAGGTGCTCTAAAAAATGGACATTTTAAAAATTGCTGCCATCTCAGAGAGAATAAGACAATGCTGGACGTCTCTCCCAGAGAAATCCTCCTGGACATGGCTGTGCAAAACTTTGTAGGAGATTAAAGCAAAGCATTCCAGTGACTTGTTTAAACATATCTTCTTATATCTCTTTGCAGCAATCCTTAAGCCCCAACCACCAAAGACTATCTCCTCAGAGCAGTGACAAATTCCCATCCCAAACAAACCACCTGGGGCATGCTGAATCGCTAAACACAAATGTCAGAGGTCTAGATCATTTCCAATATTCTTTGACATTGCTTATGATGTGGCCTCTGGCACATTCCCAACAGAAGAAAGTTCAGTTATATTTCTTTCAATTAAAGAATCTGATTTAGCCACTAATCATGTCAAAGAATGTCTGGGGGAGGGAGAGGAAGAGAACGTGAGCGAGTGGTGGTGAGTTCAGATGGGATGGCTCATGCTGTCTGCAGGGAGGAATGAGCACTGTGGGATCAGGCTGGGACAAAGGCTGGCACAAATAGAAAATCAGTGTACATGTGTCAAAAATACTATTGGTTTGATCAAATCACACAAATCCTATTAATGCACAACCTCAAGCTGCTGCCGCAGTGAAAATCCCGCTCTCAGGGTTCAGGTTTTGGGAAGAAGACAAGGAAAGGTTTTAGGATGGCAACAATCAGGATATCAGTGAATGGGGGGGCTCAGCAAGGTTTCTCCAGCATCTCCTGCATTCTCACCCAACCCCAGATGTGTTCCTCTGTCAGCCCTAGAAACCCTCAGTGTTGGACATGAGGGCAGGAGAGGTAACTCAGCGGGGATGACCCTGCTGCACCTCTCTGTACAAACCCACCTGAGGGAAAGCCACAGTCCAAAAAACAACATGCTGAGCCCTGTATTTTGGTGGATCAGGACATCTAGGATTGCTTCACCCGTGTGAATGTGTTCCTGATCTTCAGGGAACAGTGGAAAAAACAGACAGTTCCCAAACCTCAAAAAAGGGTTGAGATCGTTGTTAAGAGGATTTGCATTTGGAAAATTTTGCCAGGTTACACAAGCAGATGCAATACTTGGAATATTTCTGCTTAGGTTTTCCAAACCTTTTTTTTCCAACATCCCTGAGGTAACATTGCTTAAGATGGGAACAGATGGACCTTTGTACATAATCCTGGGTGAGTCTCAGTGATTTCTGGGGCTGGGGTCTTGCTGGGCACTGGGGCATCCAGTGAGACACCAGCCAGATCTCCAGGTGCAGGAGGGATGCTGTAAGAGCAGCTGAGGCATTTCTTATTTCTTCTCTATAGAAAAAAAAATAGTGGTAACATATCTGAAAACCCACCACAAACACTTGTACAGCCACGAGAGCGACCATGCAATCTTTTAATGTTGCTCACATAGATTTATTGGTTATAAAATCATAGCAATCTCTTTATTGTGGGGTTTTTTATAGTTTTACACAGAACAATTTTGCACATTCATTTTGGCATTTTCATGCTGGACTAGCAGTGTCTCAACGGGAAATTTTAGCACTGAGTAACACAAGGAGAGAAGTTTGAGTTGGCACTATGGACTCACCAAAATCTCATCCTGATGCATTTTCCTCAGGGCTGCACTGGTGCTCCCAGTGGGGTGCACACCCCCAAATGCAGAACTGTGCAGCCCCATTCACACACAGCTCCATGGCCTCATCCATAGAAATATTTTCTTTACAAAAGTGCTCTGAAGTCCAGCAGCATTGATGTGAGGGTTCTGCATGACTACACAGGTGTGTGAGATACCAAGGTTTTACAATATTCCATGGGTTTGGGACATCTGTTTTAAAAGCAAGAGCACCAATTGCATTTTTCTCAGTGACAGACGTGGCCTCTGCTGCAGAGAAATCCTTGGTGTGAGTGCTAAGTTTTTCTTAAGGTAACACCTTGGTCAAGGATCAGCCCTGCTGCTAACCTTGCACTTGGAAAGCTGACATCTCCAAGGAGTGAAATATTGAGGACAGATGTAGAAGCTCTTGGGCCCTGGCTGTGTTGCCAACTCTGTGTCATGCTGCACATCTTACACACATTAAGGAGCAAATGGGCTCATTCCCACGGCAGCAAACTTCACAAATCAGAACAAAAATTATTTATCGTGACAGGCAGGTGGTACTGCAGACAGAAATGTCTCTTGACCTTGTGGAAATGTGGTTGTGATGGTCTTAGAGAGGCTGATTTTTTTCCTTCCTGCTGGTTTAAGAGAAATCTTCTGGTTTCAGGCATGGAAAAACATATTTTGAATGGTGATATGTCTCAGGCATGTGGATTTTATAACTTGCTTGCCGTTTGCAACCAGTTAAGGTGTTATACATGCTGTTTAAAACATAGTTTTTATCAGAAAAGCAGCATCTGCCTGTGTTTGCACTAAATCTACACCAGCAGCCACTAGAGCTGGCCAGCACACGCCAGCCTGACTGGAACAAGGTAGCAATACTGCTCCCCAAATCTCTGTGAAATTGGAGATAATTCCATGCAGGGCCGATTTTCAAAGGCCTTGTTTTACATCTCTAAAGGCTGGGCTGAGGGGCTGGGGAATTTTCGGGCAGTGCCCTGCTGCCTGGCGCCTGTCTGCATTCTTCCCGGGAAATCCTGGAGCCACTGCTGGGAGCAGAGCAGCAGAGCCTGAGCCCGGGCTCCTGGGGGGATCAGGATGCAGAGGTGGAGGTTGTCACCCATTGGTGCCAGCTGTGGATGCTGTGCACCTTTCTGATGGCCTGGATTTCGGGGGGATTCATTCAAACCGGATCGGAGCAATTCGTAGGATGCAAAGAGCTTTATTTGCAGGAGTGAGCTTGGTGTGTTTGTCCTGGCAATATGAATGTGAAAGGGAGGTGGGTTTGTTCACTCTGGGCTTGACTGAGGAAGATGAAAGGGGAGGGAGTATTTTTAAGCTAAATGACAAATGTTACTGCAAGAGCTACTGAGCAGGGACTAGCCAGGACACCTTAGGGCTGGAAGTGGAAAGATTTATAGCCACGAATGCAGGGAGGTTTGCTTCCAAGAAAAGGAGCAGGAACAGGAGCAGCACCTTCCCCAGGGCACTGTTAGGATGCCCTGGATGAATCTGAGATGTGTCAGGAGATGGAGACAGGCAGGGCCAGAGGGTCAGGGTGGGTTCGGTACCACAGGGTGGTTTTGGCAGGGACGTGTGTCTGTCACACACTCTGCACTCTCACTGCTCTAACACACCCAGAGCTGCAGAGCCCCTGAGAGCACCTGTGGCCCTACAGCAGCCTTGTCCCCCCTGTGCCCAGAGCAGTGCCAGAGCAGGGGGAGAAGCAGGGGTGCCTCCACTCCTTGCTCACATTCCTGCCCTGCCCCTGCACCTGGGAGCTTTTCCAGCATCACCTCTCTCCTCTCAGACACAGAGGATTCACTGCAATTTCTGAAGAGTGGAGGGAGTGGGGGAAAAAAGCACAAAGATGAAGATTTAGGTGTGTTGAAGTAAAATTCTGGATATTTTTTTTTTTTCCTTTTGCTTGTAGACAACATATTTGCCAACCAGGGGTGCTGCAGGGGAGGAGGGAGGGATTCCTAAACTCTGTTGTGGAATGAATACACTGCTGAACTAATGAATAGAAACAAGATGTTTTAACCACCACCTAGAGAGGTTGCTGAGTGGCCATAATCAGTGCTCCCTAGGAGGTGGCCAAAATGTCTCCTTGCCATTCATTAGATCAGAATAGCTTTGGGTTTATAATGTGATCCTTCTTCCTGACCTTCCTTCTGTTCTTAAGTGACTTCAGGACTATAAATTCCTCCCTAGAAATAGCATTATTTATTTTACTGTCCTGTGTTTGTTATGGTCAGTTGCTATCTTTCTTTAGGAGATGTCATTTTGAATCAAAATGGAATTTAGTGGTGACAGGGTTTGGTGCCCCCCCCCAGTTTTTATACTGAAATTAGCCTTGCATGAGCTAAGATTAGTCTGTTTGCAAAATGTTCCTGCTCTTTATAACCTGTCTGTGAGAAACATTCTGCTGTATTAGAGCTCGTTGTACCAACATTTCTGGGCTAATTTGCTGCTGCTTTAAATATCAAGGAGGATTTTCAGATGGATCCCTAAGGCCTTGGCTATGAAACTGAGCAATACCCAGCTCCCCATGGCACTCTTGGGACTGCCTTCTCCTTTTGGGCACAGCAAATCTCTGTTCCCAGCAGCAGAGCAGGTGATTTCCAGTGCAGTCCTGTCCTTGCTGGAACCCCTGGCACTGTCAGGAGCTCAGGCACCCACTGGGGAGCAAGGAAAAATCTCTGTGGTTATTGCACTCCATCAGCTTCTCTAACTACTTCAGGCAATTTCCTTTTGGGACTTTTGAAAATTTGCATGATAGGTATCTTTACATCCCTGTGAAAAGCACTAGATATTTTAAATTGCATTTCATCCTTGAAAGTGCTGGGACTTCCAGCTGAACTCCAAGAGGCAGCTGGGGATGTTCACCAGGGCAAGGAGCTCCCAGATTCCTGCAAATCCCTTTGTGAACATGTCCTTGTGCTGGGAGAGGAGACAAACTGCTGCTGGTTGAGATCCCTTCTGGGCCTGTCTGTGGGAAAAAAATTGGGGAAGTGCAGAGCTGCTGCCTTGCAGGGTTGTGCTCTTCTTTGTGTGACAGAGAAGGAAAAATGAATTATTTGTAAATCTGAATTATTTGTAGAGAGGCAGAGTGGATTTCTGTGTAGAAACAAACGTGAATGAATGAAAAAAAACTTTATACCAGAAGGAACTGCCTGTGGAAGGGTCAGACTTTGAAAGGTGAGTTATGAGAGGACAGAGAGCTTAGACAAAAATGACAAAACTTTTGGGGCTCCAAAACCCATTGAGTGGTCAATAGCAGAACTGTACATTTAAAAATTCATGAGCTTCTGCTCCCGTGTTGGTTCTCAGCACCTGGAAATGCTGGGACCTTCAGGGCTTCCAGAAATATGGAATTGGATGGATATTGATGGATATTCTCAGAGCTGTAGCACCTCGGCACCTGGAAACAGCAGTTGTGCTGGCAGAAAGGGATTTTAGGAGGAAAAGCACAGGATTTGCTGAATTGCAGACTGTTGTAGAAAGGTTTAAAATATTTGCTTAGGGACAGTTGTTCACAGGTCCTTCCTGATGGGTGAGGGAAGTGCAGCTGGCCATGGTGTGTGAGCTCCACTTACAAAACTGATGGATATTCCCAGGGGTCTGGAGACCACTGTGAGGACCTGAAGATCCATCTCCAACAGACAGTTTGCCTGAATTATAATGCTAATAATTTACAAGATCTCTGCCAAAGGTAGAATAAAACTGCTTTTTTTTTTTTTTAAGTGCAGGAATATGGTTTAACGAAGCAATATGGAAAATGTCTGCAGTGGTGTGTGCTGGATGTTAGGAAATAAGTGGCTGCATTGAAACCAAACCAGTGATTTGGTTTTCCACATTTCTCAGGAAGTTACTGAACTTAAAATAATTTTTGTTGTTTTAATGAGAGGGTAATGAATAAATAAATAAAAGCACCAGGGCAATCTGCAAACCAACAGAGACTTTATGTTTTATTTTATTCTTTGTTTATGAGGTTCATAAAGTTCAGTTTATGTTTTACTGGAGCTGAGCCTCACACACTTCCAGCTTCAGGGCCAGATGTGGAAAGTACCTAAATGCTGTAAAAAACAGTTTGAAAGATTATCTGAGTCTGATGGAGCTGAAAGCCACAGAGATCTCAGACTCTTGGGAAACCTCCAGCTAAGATTCCCAGATAAACTGGGATAAACTGCCCTGGAGATGGTGTGACCCAGGAGTCAGACCCCTGGATTAGTAACTTCTCCAGGAAAACGTCCAAAGCTCTCAGAAGTTTTCCTAAGGTTAAGTGTGTGGGGAGAGGAACTGTGATTGTCAAACAAATTGTACCACACAGTGCTGTGTAGCTCCTGAGTTCAACAAAGCACGTTCATTTTGGAGATCAGTGGTGCTCTGTCAGACCCCTTGGGGCTGGGTTCAGAGCTCACTTCTATTCAGGAGTGACTCCCCTGACTGAGCAAACTCAGACACTTCCTCTCCGTTTTCAGAGCCTTGCCAGCCTTTTCCTGCTGCTGTAATGACAACCAAACCCAGGAAATGCATTTGCTGCTGGTCCCTGCTGGTCCCTGCTGTGCTGGCCAGAGATGTTCCCACTGCAGTGTTGGGGTCCATTCAGCTTGTCCAAGACAAGCATGAGCAGGGAACCAAAATTACATTTCAGTCTCAGCCACTGCTTAGCCCTGAAAGCTCCTGGAGTCCTGCTGCCCTCTGGGCTCTCCAGGTGTCCTGGGTGTCCTTCCAGGATGGGTGCAGGAGGTCTCTTGCTGGGTTCAGCATCTTTTCTGCACCACAGGTGTGAAGCCCACATCCCGGGGTCAGAAATGAAGGGTTTCCTTCCCTCGGTTCCCAGAGAGGCATTCGGGAGCATTCTCAGAGCGTGACACACTCAGATTACAAACTTCAGCCATCCCTTTGCATCCCAGCACCCACAGGAGTCAGGGGTGATGCAATGCCAGGGTGAGGCCGGCACACGGGCTAAGGACAGGTTTTGAAAACTGAATCGAGTCAGACAGCAGATTTTGCAGAAGTATGTAAGTACTGTGCATGCCAGATTCTGGCTGATTACAACAATCCAGGTGAAACTGTCCTTTAATCCCTCTGAACTCAAATCCAGGACAGACTTATCCTCCCCACTCTCACTGAGTTGGATTTACATGTGCAAACACCTCTTCAAAACCAGCCTTGCCTCTTCTGCCCTGCAAATTAGTGCATTTCTTCTATCTCCATTCCACCTTAATTTTGTGGGCTTTTAAAAGCTGAAAATGCCACAGTCAAGATTCCTTGGTAGAGCACAATGTTGATAACCACTCAACAAAAAATGTCCCTGGCAGATATATTTAGTTTACCCAAGAGTTAATGGAAAGCAGTGTCCAATTCCAAGTGTTGACATGATTTGTCAAGTTTGCCATTCTATATGCTTGAAGTTTCCTTTGAGGGGAACTGACCCAAAACTGTAACACTAAATAAACACCCTCTTCAAATAACCAATGGTGGTTTTCCTAAATTGCCAATCAAATCCATAAATAAAGACACAAACTCTGAGTGTGTTTAAGTCGTGTTTAGCAGAACAGAACTAAACAATAACATTCTTGTTAAAATGTATTTTCATTTCAAAGCCGTTTTCCCATGAACATTCCAAATGTAAACAGTCCTAAAGATTTCTAAATTATCTTTGCCTTTGCTTCTTGGGTGGATGGGAGAAAGAATGAATCTGAAGCTACATCAGAAACACTGAAGTTGGATATGAAAGTCACAGAGACACAATGCTGCATATTGTCATAATTATCACTTCGTAAAGAAAAGAAAGAAAAGACCAGTTGACTTGGGTTATGAGGACTGGGATCTAAGCAGCATTTGAAGCCGTCTTATGTTGCAAAAGAAAAGGAAATGTGTCTTAGTTTTGTTCACAAAAAACACAACACCCCCAGTCTGAGCTCAGACATCCAGGACTGGCATCTACCTTTGGGGGCTCTGGGTAAAATCAAAGCAAAGAGGAATTTGCTCCAAATTCTCTCTGTGGAAAAGCAGGAAAAAAGGGCCTGAAAGCAAGGCAGGAGAGAGAATTTAAAGCTGAATTTGGATTCAAGGTCTGCTTTTCTGCCAGGTCAGCCCAGATGGGCTTTGCATTCTCTCCTGTTGCTCAGTCCCTTCCCTGTGTGAGATTAATCCCGTTTTCCACTTGATATTGTGCTGTTCCTGATGTCCCCATGAATTAGGCCAATGGGGAGGATGGAGGAATGCTTCAAGGTAGCCAATTGCTCTGAAATCCTCCTTCTCCTCCCTGGATTTGGTATTTCCCTGGGATCCCTGGCTGGGAGCTCTTCCCAAGGCCACTGGAGTTATCAGACCTTAACGCCCCCCCTGAGCCCCACTGAGATCTTATCTTTCACAGACTGAATTCTTACTTCAAATGGGCCTTTCTCATTCAGATCGCGTTGGCTGATTCCGGGAAGATCTCAGAAATACAAACACATCAGTGGCCCTAAAAAAAGGGAGCGATTTCTGTGCAGAAGGATGCCCTGGACCACAGGCTGAGCTCCCTGCTTGTTCTGTTTCCATCGGGGCACATCCTGGCAGCTGCCATAAAATCATAGAGAATGGCTTGGGCTGGAAAGGACCTTAAAGATAATCCAGTTTCAATGCCCTGCCATGGGCAGGGACACCTAAAAGCCAGCAGAAAATCTCTTTTGCCTTGCAGGGGTCCTACAAAGATTAATAATCTCCATCAGGTGCTTCCAGAGCTGCAGCAGCGCTGATTTAGAGCAGGTTTCACTCTCTTTATTTTTCAATTTTCAGCCCATGCCATTGTTTTGTTCGGTTTTTCCCCTCTTCTAAACCAAACCCGTGCCAGAAACCTCTGCAGCCGTGGGGAGAAGGGCATGGACCAGGGAAGGACCTGCCCAGGGCGCTTTTTTCCTCTAAATTATCCATTTCACAGCATCAGTTGTGCCAGCACCTCCCTGGGGCTGTGCGTTCCCCTGTCCCTAACCAACAGCAAGCGTGACACCCTGGGCACACACACCACAGCAATCAGTGTTGGATTAATGCTTTTTATTTAGAGATAGGGTAATCGAGAGCTGTTCTAAACAGTTTTATTTTTAGTTTAATGCGAAGGGTGAGATAACATAGATGTTATAATTTATGTTATTATAAATTACAATGTATTATTTTAAAATTACAATATATTATAAGAGGTTTTGGTATTAATAATTTGGTAATAATAGTTTGGTATTAATATTTTTAATATTAGGGGTGAGTAATGATTATATCATTATAGTGAGTTGTTTGATGTTGCATGGACAAGGTCTGGAGGTAAATTCCAATTAAACAGCGTTTTTCAGCTCTCCCCCAGATAGGAATTCAGCACAATGCCCAAGGATGTGCAGAAAAGCCCCTTTCCCACTTTCCAGACCCTGGGGGCAAGCTCGGGAGCTCGCCTGTCCATCCCTCCACCCATCCCCGGTCCCAAACCCAAAATTGGCGTCCCAGAGCTCGGGAGATGTGATTCTGGAGTGGAGAGAGTTAATTTTTCCTGATGAATCAATAGCTCCATCACATGATGGGGCTGAAACCTCAGACCCGTGCCAGAGCCCGCATTGCGCACACGCCTCTGTTTTGCCCCCAGGTGCATCGCGCAGTTTAGGGAGAGCGAAGGTGCCAGTTTCTGTGCAGGTATTTCACATTATCACTGAGATTCGCCCCGGGCTAAAAAGGAGGAGGGAATCCTCCGTTTCAAAAGGATATTTAAGTCTCTGGGGCCACTGGGAATGTGTTTTTCTAAGTGCTATCTACAAGCGAGGAGAAACAAAAGAGCCGAGAAAGACTCAAACCGGTCTTTGTCGCGCACAAGGAGCACCACAAAGAGCACATTTATTTTTAATCTGGTATTAAGCCGCAAGAATTAATCCCCGATATTTAAACACTTAAGCATTTAAGTCCCATTAAAGCTCGCTGGTTTTTCGGAGCGCTTCACATAAATAATTGTGGGTGCTGGTGGAAACACTAACTGGGGAAAAGAAATCGGGGGCTGAAAATGTCTGCTGAATTCAGTTCAGAATTCGCCAAATTTTAAGTTTCCCAGAAAGTGTTTCCGACCCTTCCCAGAACTACTGAAACCCCTGAAGTCAGTCAGATGACAGGGAATTGGTGGCTCTAAAATGTAGGAAAAAATATGGATTTACCTTTTAATTTACTCTCTCCTTATTTTACATCACAAGCCTTAATTTGAGCTCATGAAGTGTTTCAAACCTTTGTAGCTGGGCACATAAGATATTAAAGAACCCCAAACTAAGTTATGATTGTTCAGTAAGAAAGGTGGGCAGCAGTAGGGATGGGAGAAAAAACCACCCCAAATTGCCCAGCTTTTGGCATGGGGCAGGAGCAGGCACTGAGACACCACTGCAGGGCAGCCTGAAAGTGCTTAAAGGATTTTTTTCCTGGCTTTTCCAGCCAGAAAATCCCAATGACCAATAAAATGGCTTCAAGAGAAAACTCTCTGTACACACATATCTTCAGGTTTGAGCTAAAACAGCAAATATTTTCTACTTCAGAGACTTCTCTCTAGGTGACTTTTTGCTAAGAAAGTTCTGTCAGCTGAGAAGAAAGAGTTGGCAGAAAGTTGTGTATCACAGCAGTAAATCTTCTGAAATGTATTTTTATAGCACCTTTTATCTGATCCATAAACTCTGTGAGGCAGAAGAATGACATCGTTCCACAAAAGCACTCGGAGGTGAAATGATTAACCACAAATCACGCTGCTTCTAATTTTATATTTGGGATTGGAACCTGGAGTAAGGTCTTTGAAGTGAAGACATCCTGAATTTACAGCAGGTCAGCACCTGGTCCATAGCCTAAAATGAAATTTGGGCCCTCCTTTCCTATAAGGATGAATACTCTCCATTCAAAAAAAAAAAAAGGAATATCCTCCCAGTGGTGTTTCTAAAGGCAGCTTTTGGGTTTGTTCCATGGTGCCAGTTGGTTTTGTGGTACTTATGAGGAGTTTCATTCTGGTTGAACACTCGTGTGGTGCAGGCCAAGATGAGAAGTCTGGATGTGAGACTGGGGAGCTGCATCATAGAGATTTCCTTTCCAATGTATGGATAAGTTTGACTCCATGTTTTATTTTGAGATCCCCTCTAATATCCCTAGGTTAAGTCAGCTGTTGTTGAAATGGAGTTCAGCTGGTAGAAGTCCAGGCTCTGACTCAAACATTTCTTTTAGGAATAAGTCTGGATTTCTATTTGAAAAAAATATTTTCAGTGGTTTGTTTCTTTCCCCGTGTCCTAAAATCCCTGTATCTTTTCCTCCAGCTCCTATAAACCCATGCCTTGCTCCTGTGCTTGGGAAGTGGCACCAAAAGCTCTGATGATGGGGCTGGGAATTTCTCATTTGTGTTTGGTTTTGGAAGAGGCCACGAGCTTGGCTTGAGCTCCAGACAGGACAGGGGGATATTTGTCAGTTCCATCATTTTCTAGACAGTTCCACAAAGTGTGCAGTGAATGTTAAAGAGCCAGTGAGAGGCTTGGAGAGGCGGGATGATAAATCATGCCGTGAAACTCAATAGGAATTGTTTCCTTTGCTGTGTGATATGTGAAAACTCTGCTAGAGGGGATGTCTCTCAGAGCTGCCCATTACCTAAATTCCCTTCAGCTCAAATGTAAATCCTTTTAAGGGACTAAAGATGCTTTGAAGTTGAAGAGTAGCTCCCAATGACAAATATATATTTTTTTCTAAATGTTGTTAGTCCTTTGCCTCTCCCAGCAAATCCCTTCTCACACATTCTGTAAGACACAGCAAAACAAGCCTGCAGTTATTAATAATTTTTAAACTGTCGCCTCCTGATTTTTCACAAGTTTGATTGCTATTGTTATTCTCACTCTGTTTTTCTTATGTCTTGTCATTTTTAATGCTGTTGGAGGGTGTGAAAAATGAAATTTGGGGAGAGCCCATGGAGGCTGCTGAGCAGCAGTGGGTGCCAGCAACCAGGAGCAGATGAGGACTCAGCTCCCTCCTGCACAAACTGAGGTGAAAACCTTCCCTACATCAAGGCTTGAAGCACCAAACATTAAGTGTATTGAAGGCTGGAGTTAGCACATGCAGGTTATCATAGAAATTTCTTGTTGGCTGAGATCTGTACTTTCAGCTAACAATGAATTCTTCTAAGAATTTTCTTTCACAAGTTTTCTTCAGGAAATACAATTTTTTTTTTCCATGGGGAAATCTAAAATTGTTGTAGACCTTTAGCTGCCTACTGGGGTGGAAAAAAAAGTTGACTTTGTTACAAAGCAATTTTATGAAATAGATGTTGGGTTTTTTCTAAATCCAAAGGAGAACAGTTTTGAAATGGCCACCAAGTTCTGTGGGATTCCTCAAAACACACAAACACATCCCTGTGTCCCCTGTGGGACCAACGTGGACAAACAACTCCCACTTGGATTAACAGGACTTGGTAAAGCCTCTGCAGGGCTGAGCCTTTTTTTGACTCTGTAGGGACAGAATTCCTCGAAGGAAAATCACACCCAGGCTGTTGAGAAACCCACAGGAGCCACCCTGAGGGTGCAGAAAAAGATCCCAAACTTGGTAGAAAGCAGCATAAATGTTGTGGGATTCATCTTTGTGCACTGAGAACCTTCCCAGAAGGAGTCTCTGGCCAGAGACCAGCAGTGCTGTTTTCCCACTTTTCCTTAGGTTCCCTTTGCTTTCTTTCCATGCAGTTGCCATTAGGGTTTCTTTATTTGGGAACTGGGGGTGAAGCTCTTCAGGAGGGGTGCAAATGAGCTTGCAGAGCCCCGGTCTCTGGAGTTTGGGTGACACCAGTTGTGTTCTGCATTCTTTGGCTGTGCAGGGCTGAGGGTGACACTTCAGGTTTGAGCCTTCCCAAATTTCAGAGATTTTTCCATTTTGCTAATTAGTCTTACCTGAAAAGCCAGACTCAGGTTCCATTCTGGGCTTTCTCATTTTCAAGACCTCAGTTCATTTAAGCCATGAAAATTAATACTTGGTCACTTCATTTTGCCTTAAAGAGGTATTCTTTAAAACCTCAGGTAATATTTTCTTTGTGAGATGAGCTGCTAAAACCAGAAATTTCAGGATTTAGGATTTTTTTTCTTCTTCACAGGGCTGGAGGTGACCATGACTAACCAAAAAGGTATTCCCAGGTCCTGATACTGTTTTGCAAACTGTTCTATATTAAATATCATCCCTCTAGTGAGAGCTGTCAAAACACTTTCATCTAACCTTCCCCAGTAGAAAAATCTTAGTGATGCCACATAACAAACATTATACAAATAACTGTCAGAATTCATTAAATCTCCTTTGAAAAAATTATTTTCTCATGTGCTTTGAGTATTTTAATTTCTTAAGGTGTCATTTCTAAGCACTCTAGTGCTGATTTGCTTCTGGAACCCTTAGATCTCATTTTCATTAATTTTAATGGAAGCTGTAAAATGCAGAACACTCGAAAGTATTTTCCTATTCCTGTTTATATTGGGTTTATGCCATTTCAGTGACACAAAAAGCACAGATGAAGCAGCTGCAGATGTTTTCATGTCCATTTTAAAAAGTTGTGTCCATGCTTGGGGCAGAAGTAGATGGAAACTGAATATAGAGGCTTTAGGCAGCCCTAAATTATATATGGTTTCAGTGCCAGCAGAGTGTAACAGCTTCTGAAGCAACTTGCCCATCTCCATCACTCATCAGCAACAAAAAAATCAGCTCATCTCAGAGATGCTCCAGCTCATGAAAAGGCCTGGACTCCAAATTAATTAATCTGGATCATTTACTCATTGTAACATTTAGAAACTCTGCATTGAGGGAACTGGAAAACACATAGAGCAAAATGATTGTTCCCACCCTAGACAGGGCAGGTGAATAAAAGAAAATGGTAGGGAAAATTGAGACCATATTGGTTTGCAGCATCAGCAGGCAGCAATTTCTTCCCCTCTGTCGCAATTTCTGTAAACTAAATTAATAAATTGCTGTTTCACACACATCTGAGTGTTGAAACTGTGCAAGGAAAATGCTGTTCTCATCTGGTGTGGGTAATGCAGGTGTGAGGAGCAGCCCCAGGAGGGCCCTGCCTGCAGTGGAGGCTGGGCTGGAGATGCCCTCCTGCTCTGCTGGCACGTGCCAGGGCTGCCTGTGGTGGTGCCAGCTCTGGCTTTCTCTGGGGCTGCACTGGAGGCACTTGAGATGATAGTTCATGTTCACACTCAGGTGTTTATTATTTCCTATCAGTAAAACAGTCTCACTGCTGTGAGTTGGGCAGCTTTTCATCAGAAGGCACAAAATGGCCAACAATCTCTTGCTACAAGGCCTTTTAAGACTAAACCATCCAATTAAGAGCTGACACCTGGATTATTTTCCCTTTTAACCCAATAACTGATCCCAAAGAGCCCCCAATGGTGACTTTTCTGCCCAATTACAAAATGCCACCCTTCCCATGGAGGAAGAAGAAGCATGAAGAAGAAACCCAGGGTGACACCCTGTGCCCGCCATCTTGCTGCCATCCACAACACACACTAAAAACCCCAAACCCTCAATTTCTCACCAAGTGACACACCTACACTGCTCTCTATAATCTATTGCACACTTTTGTGGATTCCAGTCTGTCTTGAAGTCTGGGAAACTTTCTCCATGAATGAGGGTCAAAGTCAGAGCTGCCCTGAGGGTCAGGGCACCCCAGAGCAGACACAGGAACATTCCCTGTGGTGCCCTGGGTTTGCAGAGCTGCAGGTCACCCTGTGGTCACCCTGTGGTCACCCCTTGGGCTCTCCAACTGCCTGGCACTGTCCTCCTGTCAC
The DNA here is from genome assembly GCF_023055355.1 of Agelaius tricolor. Classification (NCBI taxonomy): domain Eukaryota; kingdom Metazoa; phylum Chordata; class Aves; order Passeriformes; family Icteridae; genus Agelaius; species Agelaius tricolor. The sequence continues at coordinate 11,256,725 of NW_027269283.1, read as the reverse complement.
TGCCTGGGTAGTTATCACCTGTGGCCAGAATTGGGACTGTTATGGAGCTAAGCCAGCAATTAAGCCAAGCCTGGACTTAGCCCTGGCCCTGCAGGGTGGTGGCCCTGGGGCAGTCCTGCACAGCCACCAGCACTGTCCCCACATGCAGGTCTGGGGTTTCTTTGTGGTCATAAGGACCTGGCTGGACTTTGAATGCACTGACATTTGCTCTGAGAACAGATGAAAAAAAAAAAAAAAGACACATAAAGTTCCCAGAGATCTAAAAGCAGAAACATGTGTTGGAATATGAGCACAGGCTTTTTCTTCTTAACTAAATTGAGCAGTAGGAGATAGGAGTTTGGGTGACCCCTTCCTCACAGTGGGTGTTACACAGACTCAGGCTTTAAGCACTTCCTTAAGGACTGTCAGGAGACTGGGAAATTATTCAGTCAAAGAGGGCAGCACAAACAACAATGTCGAGGGAAGGATTTTATATTTCAATTTAAGTGAATCCATTTGTTTCCTTTTCAATGGGAGCAGCGCTGTGACTCTGCAAGAGTTAGGAATGAGCTCAGCAACTGGAAACTGAAAAGCAGAAAATCCTTTTGCTCCTCTGGCTGAGGTTTGGGTCTCGCTGTTGTAATGGTGGTTTCAGTGGTCCAAGGTATTAGCCCTGCCTTGGTGTCACAGTACCTGAGCAGGTCACTTTAATTCATCATCCATGGGCTGTTCATCCCTCAGGAAAGGTGTGCTGCTGCTTGCATTCTCCTCTGAGGGGGTTTGGGGCACAAATACTGTTGGTCAGAATTCAATGCAGAGGTGCTTCCATTCTATGTGCTTTGTGAACTTTCCAAAGTTCCAGGAGAGCTGGAAGGAGTCTCATTTTTGCTTTCTGCTCCTGCCATTTCCTCTGCAGCCACACAGCACCGTGTGCTGGCTCATGGCTCACTACCTCTGCTGGCTGGGTACCATCAGAGCTCCAAGAGCTGCTCATTTCCACCTAGAAACTTCCCAAACCTCCTGACAGGGGGGTCTCCACTGACACAGGGGCTCCAGTGCCCCAGGTTTAATCAAGGAGCCCTGGTTTCATGTATTTGCTGACGTTCTGTTAGAATTTTCTGCTTCCCTCTCTACAATTTCTTAAGTTTTGCATTTTAGAAAGGGTGATGCTCCTTTTATTCTAGGACATTCAGGGTTTCATTGTTTTCCTCTTCAGCCTCTGTAGCCTCTGGTGGCAAGACTTGGAGAGCCAGCAAACCAAGCTGGGGGAGTTTTCCAGGCTACTGTCGAGAGGATTATTTATGTCCATTACAAAAATAACTGGGTTTCTAAGTATCCATCCTGTGGGGCACTCTTAGCTCACTGTAACATTTTCATCATGAATAACCAATTAAAAACCCTTATTTTGCAAAGCTGTGTTAAAGTGCCCATCTGCAGGGGAAAATGCAGGCACTGGCACTGCTGGGCCAAATACACCCAAAAAATAAAACCTTGCAGTACTCTCCAGAAGGCCATGTACTTTCACACTTTCTGAGAGTTCTACCATTTATTAGCTGGGCCTGTTCCAGTGTCTGGGTTGCTGGCAGAGGTGCCAGTGCAAATGCTGCTTCTCCTTTGTCCTGGCTGTGCCACAGTGGAGCTGTCTGGGCTGGGGCCCAGCTGTGCCCGTGCTGCTGCAGCCCTAGCCAGGGCAGGATGCAGCAAATGTCACCTTTGCCAAGGGCCTGGATGTGGCTCTGCAGGGCAGCAAAGTCCCTCCCTGGCTCAGTGAGGGGATTGGATTCGACACCTGCCTGCCAAAGCCCAGGCTGGGAGAGCAGGGCCAGGCTGCTTTGAAGGGGATAATGTGCTTCAGCTGCTCAGTGCCTGTCAAAGTCAGGCCTCTGCTTTTGGGGCTGGAACAGATGGGGGGTTTTGAGGTCAAAAACCAGCGTGGATTTCAGGAAGGGAGGTTTTCCTTGAAAGCTGCATGGCTGTGAACATTAGAGTTAATTCAAGACTGAAAGTGCAAGGTATTGGACCTGCTCTCTCTATTTGCCCTTTACAGACCCCTCTGCCTCCTCACCTGTGATTTGAAGGAAGGCAAGAGGGAATTTTGGAAGCATAGCAATGACCCCCCATGGCAGCACATGTGCTGGGGCGTGGGCCAGGTCAGTCCCTTGCCTTGCACCTCTCTGGGATTTGCTCATGTGCTTTTCCACAGACTCTGCTGGGCAAAGCCTTGCTTCCAAGAAAGCCCTGCAGAGCCTGGGTAAATTTGTAATTCCTGTTACTGAGAGGCTCGGGAGTTTAAATGAAGCCCAGAATTGCATGGAGTGTTCCAGTCAACACATTTTTGGTTTTCCTTCTTAAAACATTCATAAAAGCATTCTGGAGCCAGCTGTGTGGCAGCCAACAGCCCTTGCTTCCTTCCACATCAGAACAAGTAGGAGCATCTTTTTTAGTTGGGAGAAAACAAAAAATCACTCTAACTTGATTTTCCCTTTGATCCCTCATATTCCCTGCATGCTTTCCTCTCTGTTTATAGCATCTGACATAATTCCTTTGGTCAGATTTTATGCCTGAAGTCATTTAGGCCAATTTTAGCTTCTTTTTTTTTTTTTTTTTTTTTTTCCCAGGGCTTTGACGTCTCAAGCAACTTAATCTAGGTCAGTAAAGTACCTGCTGTTGAAAGGAATTTTCTTGAGTAATGTTTTGATGTCAGAAGGGCCCTCCTTGGCATGTGGAGATGGGAGGTCACCAAGCCCATACAGCATGGAAAGGGCAAGCCACTAGGTGTTAAATATTGGCCAAAAAGCAGCCTGCAGGGATTGAGATGAATTTAGATTTTGAAGGAAGAATTTTGTGATTTTTAAACAGCTGAAGTGATGTAGTGTAAAAATCCCAGCAATGCTTCCTTTGGGGGAGAGTGTGCATGAGAAATGTTTGGGTTCAGCATCACAGGAGCAGCAATTACAAAGAATTCCCAGATTCCCACCAAACCTAAGTGTTGAGTTTACAACTGGGAGAGCCCAGGGAGCTCATTCTGAGAGCAGCCAAGGGGTGTGGGAGCTCATGGAGGAGCAAACCTGATGGAGCTGAGACTGCTCTGTTAAAGTTCCTGCTCTAAGGAACAGTTTTGAGGGCTCTTATCACAGATTCCTTAATCACAACCAGGGATGAAGGGCTGGTCTCCCTTCTGGCTTTCCAGACACCCAATGAGGACACTGGGGACAGGGAACTATCACTGTAGCCAAGGCAGAAAACTGGGAGAAAATGGAAGAAAATACAAGATATTCCACAACCAGGACTAACAAAGATTTTCTTTTCTGCGTTCATATTTCATGATTGATTTAATTTTGTATCTGTAAAAGGGAAGCTCTAAATGAAGCTTTTCCTGTTGTTTGGCTTGGGTATTTGCAGGGGCCTTCCTCCTGTACCTAACTGCTTTCACAGAAGTGGAGGAATTTAAATTGATATTTATCTGACCTTCTGTCACATTTGATTAGGAAGAGCTCAAACATAACTGAGGTGGGTCACAGGTAAAATGGCAAAAACTCAGCAAAATGTATTAATTGCTCTTCATTTCCAAATGACAAAAAAAAACCCAAAAAACAAACAAAAAAAAAAAAACCAGGGCAGTCCCATCTTTCCCCTAAATCTTTAGAAGAAATATTGGGAACTCCATTTATCTGTTCCTTCAGTCATTTAAAGCAGCAGCAGCACAAGCCAATACTTCAGCACTGCTTCAGAACATCCCCTGAACAATCTAATTTGAATGACATTACTGGAAGCTACAGTGGCTGTGTATGTGCTTGTTTAGCTCATCACTGAGGAGTCCATCAGTCCTACACTAACCAGGAGTGATATTTTTGCCCTTCTAAATTGATTTGCCTTAATTTGTTACATTTGGTGAGCTGGTTTCCAGTGGGTTCAAGTCTGATACAATGGCTCTCAAGTTATGCTCTGCAGAGCATTTTTTGGTGGGCTTGATCAAACCCATGGTCATGAGATGCTTTTTTTCCCCTCTCATTTCCAGTTGAGAAGTTGTCTTATGAGGCTCTAAAAATATATTCACATGTTTTCATTAAATTGTTTCTCCATGGCAGCAATTGTTAGAGCTGCTGTGTTCATGCCTTTGATGACTATTGGGAGGAGTGGTGGCTTTTGTGATTGGAAATGGATGAAGCCAATCCAAATATGTGTTTGCATGAGGGATGTGTTTTGTGAGGGAGAGAGAATTCTATTTACATGTGCACTAAGCAGAATAGTTCTTTCTTTCTTTTTTTTTTTTTTTTTTGCCTTTTCATCCTTCTATGAACTTTTAAAGTAGGAAGATTTACTTAAGTAATTTATTTTTCTTAAATGTATGGAAATGAAAGGTGTGGGATTTATCTCTGGGAAGGTCTTGCATGTCTGCATAAAATGTTTTGGTAGGCAAAGAACAACTTAAATGTAACTGTTGCATTTCAGCAAAGGTCTCTCTTCGTCAAACATTTCTTCAGGCATCTGAGTTTTACAGGAGGTTGCCAAAACAAAGCTTTGAAAACAAAGTAAAACACCTTTTCTTCTGCTTGTTCAGCTTTCTTCTTTTAAAAAGTGAGATTATGAGAGGTCACATTCAGTCAGTTTCTCTTTTACCATTTTCTTTCAAGTTAGGATCTAAGGAAACAAAAAGAAACTAGGGAAACTAAGACAGAAGCTAAGGAAAATGTACATTAAATAAATATATACACATGTAAATACAGAAAGGTTTTATATCACAATTTTAATAAATGAAAGAATAAAATATGATTTTTTTTCTTTTCCACTTCCTCTTTCAGAGTTGAATTTTAAGCTATAAATTAAATCCAGGAGGTTTCTCAAAAGGTCTTTTTTAACTAAAACTGGTCAAAAACTGATTTCCCTACCCTGAAATCTTTCTGAGATATGTTAAGCAAAATCCCACTCCAAAGAGCCTGAAAAGTTCAAACTCTATCCCCAAAATTTTGCATCCTAGAACAGAACATAAACCTATAAATAGAAGTAAATTAAAATATTTTCATACATGAAAGTTTTAAATTGAGTAATTTTAATAGTACAGTTTAATTAAATACTAAATTAGAATAATTTAATTTTGAAACAGAGGTCTTTTGATTTTATTTTCAGTGCAAGAACACCCCACTTAGGTTCCACAGGGAGTTCTTGATGTTGGCTGGTGCTCCCTGGAGAAGGTCACCTGAGCTGAGATCTTTGCTAATCCAGCAAGGAGCAGAATTCAGCAGGATTTATTTCTTAGCCTTGCTCTTTTGCAGGGGTTAAAAGTGAGCCTTCCTCCTCTTTACAGCCATAAACACTGCAGTCCACATGAAGAGAAATCTATTTAAAAGTGGCTGAATAAAGTCAAGAAGGTAAATTAGAATCATCTGCTTCCCAAAGCCTTTCTTGTCTCCATAAAACAATGCCCTCTCCTGCCTCCCAGGCTGTGACTAATTCTCTAACAGTCCTTTTGTTCCAAATAAAACTCTCATGGAGGCTGACCATATTTTAATGAACAAATGCAGGGAAGATTGACTGTACAGCATTTTTCTTTGTCCTCTTCAGTTCAGTGGCAGTGAGTGGAGGGGGCAGAAGTACAGGGCAGGAGTCTCAGTGGAGGTGCTGAAGGATGGCCAGAGGGTTTTTTTGCTGCTGTGTTTCTGGCACAGCTGTGGGTCATGCTATGGATACAGTTAATTTGGCTCATAATTAGGTGTATTTAGAGCCAGCTTATCTGTCAGGGATCTCTGTGAGGAAGCAGATCCTGAGATTCCCTGGAAAACCATCGTGTCCCTACTTTGGGCAGAGGCAGGAGGATGGGATTTGCTCCAGCAGGCTGTGAGTGGAGGGTCTGTCACATTCCTGCCTTTGGAGGCCACAGGACCAGGAGTGTAGCATTCCATCAACTCTCCCCCCTCGGTCAATCCTCTGGAAACATTAACTACTCACCAAGGATTTTTACAGGAGTGTCCCCAGAGGGCTGCCCTGAGAAAGGCACAGGAAAATACCTGGGGTTTTGAGCCTCTTGCAGCTCAGAATTAGGTGTATTTCCCCTTGGCTGGAGTAGCCCACCCTACTCCAAGGGAAGGATTAAAAGGAGGGCACTGTGGTCAAGCCCTCAAAGAACCTGTGTCATTTAAATCATGGCAAGTCTGATACCCTCACATAGTTTAAGGTGAGCTCTCCTTTGATGTTTGAAAGCCTAAACCTCCCTTTGGGAGCGCTCATCAGGCTCTGCCAGACCTTCCCCTGAGAGGGAACCCAGCTCTTGTGACACCTGGACCAGCTGGTGAAAGGCAGGCAACAGGAATTTGGAAGAACTGAGGCACCTTGGCCACCTCACAGTCTCACAGATTTGACTCCTTTACACTGACTTGGCCCAAAGTAACTGAGCCTGTTTTTCCAGTGACTCCACTTGCAGCTCCAAGACCATTCTTCCAATCTGCCTTCCTGAAAATTGGGGAATCCCTCGAATCATTGATGGTCAGGAGAACCATGTCTTCTTTATTACTTCCTTTACTATTAAAAATCAGACACCAATTGCAAATTGAGCTTCAGAAATAAATCTAGAATAGTTCTTTTAATGTCAGCAGTTCTCTAAAATAGTATCAGATGAGAAAGACCAGAAAATACCAACCCCATTTATTAATTTCATTTAAACATTTGTTGCTGTTGTTGTTCCTAGGATATCTTGTTAAATTGCAATCCTCTAGCCAATGTCCAGCATTTCAGGAAAGTAGGTCCTGTTTATATAATTTATATAAATCCATAATTATATATTATATATAATCCCATAATTTTTCCAGCTGCAAAATTTGGGCTGAAGCTGCAACCTGAATTCAAGTGATTTTAAAGGACTACATAAATTTAAGAGGGATTTAAATCAACTCAGGCTAATTCCTCTGATCTCCTATTGAAAATGCCTGACTTCATTCCACAGAACAGGATTCAAGATCTCTTGTACGAAGAAAGGATCTTTGGGGGTGAAGAAATGGAAGCTAAACCTGAAATTTTCATACCATCTTACATCATTAGAAATCCCCATGAAGACAATGGCAATTTTGTATTTGAGCAATGATCCTACAGAACATTTTTCCCCGAGTCACTTTTGGATTCTGCTCGGGCTGACTGCTGTTTGTTAGCTCAGGAATGTCAGAGATGAGAGAAGAACCTGCACACATCTTCCTTCACTCCCCCATACACTTTGTTTGCATGTTCCCCAGCAAAATCCTCAAGCTTTGTGTTTGCTTGTTTATTTTTAATATTTGCTCTTGTATCTCTTACTGCTTTTAAACTATGCAGGCTAAAGGTCTGAATACCCAGATGAAGCATCCTTGATTTGTTGGTTGTTTCCCTGCAGTTCTGAGAGCATTCCAGCAGCAAACATGCTGGCAGCCCATCAAACTGGGGATGCAGAACCTGGTGATGCCAGCACTGCAAACCCAGACAGCTTCATCAAGGAAATTCTGTCCAAAAAAAAAAAAAATCCCTGGCACAGACGTGGCTGATACACTTGGAATCCAACATCTTGGATTGTCCCTTGGACATAGTGCCCCAGGCTCCAAACACAAACAAATCAGCCCTTCATAAGGAGATGCTTATGTGCTAAATCCTTCTTTTCCTTGGCTTTGGCAAGCATCAATAAACATCTTGGCAATAAAGAGCAAGAGATTACATGTTCTATATGGGCAGGCCTCTAATGCAGCCCAGGGAGGGACCATATCTGCTCCTGATGAAAGCAGAATGCTGAGTGTTATGCAATTAGTCATGTGAAATGCACCCAGCAGCAGCCTGCTGGTCAAAACCCACGGTGGAGCTCAGGGGTGTATTGTCAGGGCTTGGTGGACAGATGTTGTACCTTGGCTGGGTCATTTTCTGAGGGATTATCTCATTTCAGTCTTCCTTTGCTTCCCCTTCCCTTCTTCCCAGCCATTCGTGATTCAGGCAGTCAAAATATTGCTTGAAAAAGGCAAATGATTACTTGAGAAAATAAAACAGTGAGCTGAAAATAATGTCTTATTTTTACATTCTGCAATTGTGTCTGTAGGGACAGTAATTGCTGTTTGTTTTAGTGGCTGATGTATATGCTTAGAGTGATTTTTTTTTCACATTACAAGTAGGACATCACTTACACTTAAGTTGCTTGTCATACCTTTTAGACCAATAACACTCCCACAGATGAAAGCTTGCTTCATGTAAAAGAACTGTTGAAAAAGTGTTTCTATGGACATAAAACCTGACATGATGATAATCTGAAACTGCTCACTCCCCAAGGATGACAAAACTCTAACAACTTCAAAGCGAAGAAAGACTTGCCAGAGGGGAAATTGTAATTAAAATTAGATAACCTCTATGAAAAGCATCCAATTTGTAGCCTGTAAAAGCATTTTAGAAGCACAGTTCTTCAGCCCCAGGACCATAGCTGTAACAATTATCTCAAGACTTTCACAGTGGAATCAAAACATGTTAATTTGTTAATGAGTCGGTATGTAGCAGTAAGAAAAACTCTAATGAGGGAATACGAACACAAAACCTGCATTTTTGTTTTTAAGTGAATGCACCGTTGAAGCCCATGCTTTGGTGGCTGTGGAGGTTCCCCATCTCTTCCTGAAGAAATTGGGTTTGAGCTGAGTGAATGGATCTCTTTGCCCTTAATCCTAGCCAAAATCCAGGTGGGTCCCTGAGCCTTCCACATGGAGGGGTTTCCTCTTGAGCCTTTTCTGCAGGAATTTGGGATTCTGCAGAGCCTGTGCCTGGCTGGGAGCCCTGGTCACCCCAAGACCCCATCTCCCAGCTGAGACTCCTTGAGCCATCTTCCAGTGCCACCACACACAACTTCCAAGTGATAAAGGATGTAAATCATCACAACTTCCAAGTGATAAAGGATGTAAGATAAGCACAACCACCTCTTTTGGCTGCACTCTGAGAAGTAAAACCTCTTTATCTACCTGGAGCAGGGAGGCAGCAGCTGGACCAAGGATTAGATTGAGCCCTTCTGTCCTGACATTGTGGCAGACCTCAAAGAGCAAAGAGGAACCTCAAACCCAGCTGAGAAGGCAGATTACTTCTTGTTTCTCCACTTCCCAGTAGAGCTTTTCATCCACCCTGTGTTTTGCAGCAGCTAATCCATAAATCTGGAATTTCTCCAAAGTGGCTGTGCTGCAGTGGCTGCTCCCCCAGCAGGGCAGAGGTGGAGCTTTCCCTGGTACTGTGCCAGCACAGAGCAGCAAAAATATTAATTTTCAGCTAATGATTGTATGCCTCAGATTAGGAGAGGATTAGGGACTTCTTTGAGAGTTTGGGTTATTGTGAGGTTGGAGGGCAGAAGTGCAGTGGGGAGAAATAGGCAATGGAAAGAAAAGCCTGAGGAGAAATATGAAAAGGAAGAAGAAAGGAGGAAAGAGGGATGGGAGGGAGGAAAGAAAAAACTGCATGTGAGGAGGAAAGTTAAAGTAGTGGAAAAATCAGAAAACCCATGGTATTTTACATTGATTAGGACTTGCTAAAACAAAAGAGCTTGAGCCTCAGGTCAAATAAATCTTATTTCTTTCTTCCTCCACTGCATTACAGCAGTCACTCTTGAAGTAAGAAGAGTTTGGGGCCTGGTCATATCAATACTGCCAATGAGTGCAGAACTAAGGGAAGTTTTAAGGCCAAAATAGCCTTTTCCATCACTTGGCTGCCAAGGGCACCATCACTTCATCTGGGAAAACCCAGACAGAATTCATCTGGGAAAACCCAGACAGAATTTCCAAAAGGAGAAAGTCTCCTCAGCTGGGCTGTTGGTGGGCACCAGGAAACTCTGTGGTGTGAGGGCAGCATGGCTGAGTGGGAATTAGGGACTCTGGGAGAGCAAACTGGTCTGTCAATACTCAGCAGCATTTGTGTCTTTCATTCTGTCTGTTCAATCTCTTTGTTCTCTTTTCTGTGGTCAGTAAAATTTAGGATGCAAAGGTCCATCCAAACCCACCTGCCTCTCACTCATCTTCACTCTTTCCAGGTCCATCCTTTAGCTCAAATCCTGTTTGCTGCTCCATCCTCATTCAGTAGCTTGTAATTTTGGATCCTGGATGAGCCACAGAGCCCAATGAACACACAGTGTTGCCACACTAAAATGAGTGCCACATCCTTGCAAGTGACAGCAGAAAAGGTGCCCAGCATCATCACCTCCCTTCAGTAAAGAGCTCACAGAGCAGAGATGTTGAGAGAAGGAAAAGGGCTTGGAGGGAAAAGTCAGAATAGCCTGGGTGTAAATAGTGATCTTCTGGAGCTGAATCTCATAATTAGCCAGGGCAGACTCCTCTTTGATGTAGGATTAATATAGAAAGAAAAGATTAATGTACAATGTTACTTCCTGAGTGAGCTGTTTCATTATCCTGGTAGCTTCACAATATGATAATAATCATGGGACTGGATCTGATCCTTTCCAGTTGAGACAATAGGGAGGAGGTGAGTGTTATCTCTGCCTTCCTCCACATGGCACAGTAATCCACTGTGCTGCTCCTGACAGCTGCACATCTTCCTGAAGGCCTTGCACATGGCCCATGCTTGCAAGCATTGATAATGATAAAATATTCATGATATCATTTTTGCTTGAGGCAAATACACGTTCTGGTGATCTGATGTAAATGCATGGAGTTATCTCCTGCTGGTCTCTATTTATGGGAGCAGTGACTCCAGGTACTGCTATTATTAGCACTCTTATGAACACTGTTTGCTTTGTTGCAACACTTCTCATTTAATCAAACATCCCAAGGCACTTGGAGGAAAAGTTGTCCTATATCAGTAGTGCCAATTTTAAGTAAATATTCTCCCAGACAAACATTTACCTTAAGCTGGGAACTGCAGGCTGCTGTCTGCTGCACGGGCCCAGAATGCAGCAGGCATTTTTTTGATTCCATTTTCAGTTGTTGTAAAAGCTTTCTGAGTTGGAAGAAAGGCTGTCCAAGGATTAAAACCTTTGGGAGAATAGAGAGATGGTGAAGCAAAGTTGCAAACTGCCAGGTTCTTTGGCTCTCTGAATTTTTTCATATCAGGAAGAGGCTTTGTGCCTTCCATGAGCTCCCTCCCAGTGTCAGGCTGTGATTCAGAATCTGTACGTGCCAGAAACTTAAATAACCTGGTGAAGATTCCCATTCAGGAAACAGGGACAGCAAAGCATACCTGCCTCAAATAGGGTGGTTTTAAATCTGCCTAACCAGGGACAAATACATTTTTCTTGTTGATTTTCTGTGATGGTGCTCTGGCCTGGGAAGAGGTGTTCCCCTGCCCTTTATCATCAGCCTTGGTGCTGCTGCACACGAAATGTGGAGGGTCGTACCAAAGCCCTGAATCATTCACTCAGCAGCATTGTTTGGGTTTGGTTTGGGATGTTTCTCAGATTCAAGTTGAGGCTGGTTTGATGTTGTGCTCTTCAAAGTTTTTCAGCACCCAGCCCTTTTGTGGCTCCGTGGAGTTCAGAAGTTGGCTGGAGCCTTGTGCTCTATCGGAGCTTTCACAACAGCAGCCAAGCCAATTAATCTTTTCCAAAGATGCAACGTGGAACACTACTGAGCCTTCTATTTTTATGGCAGTGTTTTTGCTTTATTTCTCACTCAGATCTGAGGCTTCATCTTTGGATACTGCATAACTCCTTACACGCTGAAGCTATAATATATTTTCTGTATTTTCTAACTGCAGTCCTATAAACCAGGGAAATATGCCAGTCTAGGATTGTCTGTGAGCAAATTTAACTGACCTGCAGCCTTGCCAGCATTGTCCTTCACGGCACCTTTCCTTTGATGGGCAGAGTGTAGATTCCTGACCTTTAAATTAAAAAATTAAGGATAGAACCAGGGATCTCTCATATCCCAGGCTGTCCATGTCAGCTGCTCTGGGTTGGACCACTGGGATTAGAGAGAGGCAATAAATAGCATTGAGCTCTTGGGGGCTTCAGGTTGGACATCAGGAGGAATTTGTTCACTGAAAGGGTGGTCAGGCATTACAAGGGGCTGTTGGGAGAGGTCGTGGAGTCTCCATCCCTGGAGGTGGCCAGGGAAAAACTGGATGTGGCACTCAGTGCTCTGGGCTGGTGACAAGGTGGGGACCAGGCACAGGTTCCCACCTCAGTGATTCTGTGTTTCTTTTTGTGGTGGTGCTCATTTGCCAACACCCATTAACCACACACACTCACTGCACAAGTATTTACACAAATTTGTACTTGCAGTGAGTGTGCAGGAAAATAAAAATGTGGCGTGCATCTTTCTCATTCCACTAAGTGAGAACAAAAAAACTTTCCCCCTTTCTTTTTCACCATGGCAGGGCTCCCAAGTTGACATTAGATACTAATAATATTTTGTAACTAACACATAGCGCAGCTTGAGTCCACTGTCAGCTGCTGCACTGCCTGTGGACCGCAGCCTCAGGAGAAGCTAAAATAAGAAAGCTGCTTTAATAGTGAATTTGCTTGTGGCCTGGACAACGTGGAGCACCACTGGTGGGAGGTCTGGCTCCCTGCTCCACAGCAGGTCCTCCCTGCAAGAGGGATGGGCCAAAGGAGGAGGCAGGGTGGTGCCAGGAGGGGTCTAGCAGGGCCCAGGGCTGCCCAGTCCGAGAGCTGCCGCAATCCTCGCACCTCTCCAGCTGGGCATGCCCCCAAAGCAGCACCAGAGAGCACCTGAACCCTTCCCCTCCTCACCCACCACCTCCCCGTGGGCTCCAGGGGCAGCTGGAGCTGCTCTTCCTGATGACTCCAGCAGTACAAACAGTGAGGGAATCTCTCCCCTTGTGAATCACCAAAAATGGAAAATAATTGTCTTAAATTAAAGATATAATCAGTCTGCAAGCACTAAAACTTTGTCAGCACAAGAATAAGACATTCTCCTTAATCCTGTCCGTGCTGAAAGAAGTTTATTCAAGTATTTATCTAACCTTGTATTTAACCAGGAAATCCAGCTGAGCTAATCACTTTGTGCCAAAGAAGTATTTGGGCACTCGTCTGCCATGACATTTCTGAGTGATTCTGTGCACTGTGGCCATCCTGCTAATGCTTTAATCACACGCAGGAGGAACCACACATCTTTCAATTATGTTTCCTTCAGAAAATCAAAGAGCCTTGTCATCAGGGAAGACATAAAATAATGTTGTGCATTATTTGTAGAGGTGATGCCTCGAGATGAGAGGCTGAGGGTTCTGCCTGGTGTGCTCTCTATGGGCCTGTCCAAGTTCACACCACTTCAGGCTGCACTTTACATCTCCAACATGCACTAATGCTCTTTTCTTCTGAGATTTCAAACAAGAGGCTCCTTTTCTTGTGCCACAACACCCAAGAGTTTGATGGCTTGGTTACCTCTGCCTCATAAATAATACAACAATGTACTTTGTGTCTCGTAAAGAACAAGATATTCTCTGTGCACAGACACACATGTGCTTCCACACTGAGATTGTGATGATTTTATAGGTGGAAAGACACAAAAGACAATGAAGAAATTATGTTTTTCACAGAGATGAAATTATGTGGCTAACAGCAACAGCAGATTTGTAGTTGTTCTGGGCAGAGGCTTGCACACTGAAAGTCTCAAATGCAGCTCATTAGGGAAGTTCCACCTCCAGGCCTACAACACCAAAGAAGGCATCACGTGCCTCAGTTTCCCTGCAGGAAAAATGGTGGTGGTTGAACTGACCTCACCCAAAGCCTCTTGCTGACCAGTTCCATGGACATCTGCTCCTCATATTGGTGTTCTCTCCCACCATGGCAGTGCCAATGGGAGAAAAACAGCCCAAATGGGCCCTTGGATTTCAGCACCTCATCCTACCTCTGTCTGTGCAAGACTCACATGGATCATGAGAAAAGAATAAAAGAGAAAGAATTTTTAAAAAAGGCAAGCACTGGAGACTCATCCCCCTCCTTGCCTCTTGGAATAATTATTCAACAGAAATAATTGTCAAATAATTAGCTGCCAGCACCCCCTCCTTTGTCCCCTCCAAATCAGTGCCTTGCTGAGTCATGCTGTCCCCAAAGCATCCTGCAGGGACCCCCTTGCCCAGCCTGGAGCCACCCATCCCAAGGGGCCCAGAGCTGCCTTGTGTCCCCTTGGACATCTGCAGGAGCCCCCTGTGCCCTCTGCACCCTCCAGCATCAGGCCTTGCATTAGAAATGGCGCAGACACAGCCACATGTGAGCCACTGAAAAGGCTGCAGCCAGGCACGTCTTCAGATCAGGCCCTGGAAGAATTAAAACCAAGTGTGAGATCTGAGCAGGCTGAAATGAGCTCCAAATGAAACTGCAGTTAGGGCTCCTTAGCAGGGAGCAGGGGATTGGATTGTTAGGGTTTAATAAAGTGTGGCCAGTGCTTTAATAAAGTGTGGCCAGTATATTACCCAACATGCTTTTACAATTACTGAGAAACAAGGACAGGAACTTCATTAACACTTTACAGGGGAAAGAAAGCTGTGCTACAGGCAAGTGATATATTGCTATTGTGACTGTAGGTGTCCTGCTTTTAAGAAAGCAAGGAAAAAATCTGGGGAAGGGAGTAATTACACTGTCAGCAAATGTGTTTGTGTTCTCAATGAAGTCACCCTCCCAAATCCCACAAATTTCTGGGACAGAAGGTGACTCCATAAACACAGCCAGAGCTGTAATGTGAGAGACAAAACTCCTGAAGGGGAAAAAAAAACCCCAAACATTTAAAAGCACATGCAGAATCATTTCCAAAGTGCGTTTTCCAGGGTTGCACTCCCCACTCTTGAAGCAGAGGGGAGCTGCTTTGATAAAGCACAGGTGAGCTGCATCCTGTGAGCTGCGTGTCAGGCAGGATTAACGCCCTGGCACATTATCAAAGCCAACTGATAGCAAAACAAGTTGGGACTCTCCTACAGTGGCAGTTTAAAACTAGGTGTAACTTCACCTAAAACAAATGAATAGAGCGGGGGTGTAAGGGGACTACCTAACTAATTAACCCCTTGATTAACTCCCAGGCAGATTTCAGCGTTTTGTGGAAATCAAGGAGGTCTCAAGAAACTTAAAACTGTGTTGGGTAAGTTCAGAGTAAAATTCAATTACTGGGAGAATTCTTTCTGTGTGGTTTGGGGATTCAGAGAGGAAAGGAGGTGAAATGTTTCACTGGGTCTGCTCCTGCCTTTTGCTGCTCAGCTCTGCACAGATTCCCACGTTGCAGGAGCAAGCCCACAGTAAAACACACACACTGCTCCTCAGAGTGGGGGAAAGCTGCTCAGCAGCTTGGAAAGAGAAGTTCTAAATAACCCTCGAGAATGTAAAACCACCCCTTGAATTGCCACACAGAGCTTTGAGACAGTTTTTATGCTGTTTTGTATTAGAGCAGCTGAAGCACACACACACACATGAGGAATTATTAATTCCTCCCATTAGGCTACAGGAGGAGTCTACAACCCTCCCTGTGACAGCACAAACCATCACACACAGCCTCAGAAAAGCTGTCCTCTGTGTGTTTTCTAACAATTTCCTACTCTTGCATTGCTGTGTCCCTGCAGCAGGAAATACAAACCCTCGTTAGGTGTTCCCAGGGAGCCCAGGGCTCCCCCTGGCATCCCTGCTACCCCAAGAGATCCTGGAGCCCGGGGAAACTCAGTGCCAGTTCTGTGGCACTGCACATGGGAAAAGCAGGCATGCAAAGTGGGATGTTGGGCTGAAAATGTGGCTTGTCAGGGCTAATGAAGGAGAGGGGAGGCAATTAAAAAGGAGAAAAGTGACAATCTGACAACACGCTCAATTAACGTAATCAGATTTTACTTTCACTTCATCAGTGGTAAATCAAAGAGTGGTAGGAATGATATGAACTTTTTAATATTAAAAACTGCTCCCATAATATGCAAAGTCAGGGAATACCAGTAAATTTCTGTCTGTTGCCGATCATTAACTGATTTAGGATAGACCTTGTTGAGTAATTATGTTTAATAAGAGCTTGTCCATACAAGCTGCTATCAGATGTCATTTTGTACAGTTTCAAGCCAGATATAATGGGCAAGATGCACATATTAACTTTCTGTAATACTGCACTGGCTTTTTTATGGGAGAAGGGTGGGAAAATTCAAAACTGATTATTGTGTGGCTTCCTTTCAGACAGTTGTATTTGATCTAATTTGATTTATCGCTGCACATTTTGAATGAGCAGAAATGTCTGCAGGGGAAAAAAAGAGACTTGTTACAGTAAATGCTCGTGTTAATGTATTTTCACCTGCTTGCTTGGTGGGCTCCAGAGCTGGCTGTATTTATGACTGTTTGGAATCTTGTGGATTAAAAAAAACCTCCTCTCTATCTTTTTGCTCTCTGTTGTAGGGATGTAATGAGCTTCCCACACCCTCCACAAGCAGTGATTGTGTAACTAATCCATGCTGGCATAACAATGTCTTCACCTAGATCACTGATATTGCTAAAGAGAAATACAGGATAAAGGCTGGTGTCTATTTTCCTGAGGAAAGCACAGCTGTAACTCACAGGCAATTTTTTCCAGGTGGTTCTAGAGCATAAATGTCTTGAACCTTGTAGAGAAGTGGGCCCAGAGGTTTGCAGTTCCACTCCTTTTTAGAGAAGTTCATAAAAGTTTTGGTTCTAGTATTACTTGAAAGCACAAAACCACAGTTTTCCTGATTGCTTGAGGGTTTCTGGGTCCCCAGTGCAACTCAGCTGAGTCTTTAATGTGCTGCCACTGTTTTTCTTCAGCAGTGAGACATGGGGAGAGGAGCCAGTGGCTTTTCCATCGTGCTCTTTCCAAGAAAGGCACACACACTTAAAAAAACATAAGGAAATGCATAAATATCTGTGAGTCTGAGCCACCCACCCTGCAGCACGAGGACCCAAGGTTCCTCTGCAGTTTAAGCACAGAGTTAGAAAATGAGAGCTGTTTGGGCTGACTTTGTCACTGACTCTCTGTGTGATGGTTGGAAAGGGCTGGGTCTCTGCAGTGGCTTGTCACACACCAAGGAGCAGTCTGAGTTTTGGAATTGATCAGCATCTGCACTCCACAGGCTGCAGGGCTCTGTGCTCCAGGCCAAGGCAGGGCAGTGCCACAGCTCAGGGGCCTCGTGCCTGCACCCCAGGGTTGTGTGTCTGCAGGGCCAGGGGCTGTTTCTGGTGGCACAGCAGGGTGTGTGTCCCTCTCTGGAGTGATCCCCACCATTGTCCAGGTGTTGTTGGCTCCTGCTCAATCCCCCCTTTGAACAGCATCACTGATGGGCACCGTTAGTGCCCATCTGAGGAGTTTCTGTGCTGCTGGAAACTCCATCAGTTCCCCTGAAAGCAGGAGAGGGGCAGGACGTGCATCTCTGCCCCTGGAAACAGCAGTCAAAGCAGCACAAACCCTTCCCTTCCTTAGGTGGGTTTTGAGTTCAAATTAGGCTTCCCTGCCTTATCTAACTCAGGTAAGTCTTAGTCACTGGCATTGCAAGAACTTGTTATGGTTTTGTTTGGCAGAGACTCTTCACGTGTTCCTGTGTGTGGATTGCAGGGACACGTGTTTGCCTTGCCAAGGGAGTTCTCACACATGAACACTGATTATCCTGGGAATTCAAGATTCCCTGCTAATGTTTTCTGGCTTTGTTTGGGTGCTGATCTGCTTGGGTCAGCCCTGGCTTTGCTCTGTTCGTTACATGGACAAGGCTTCTTCTCTCAACTCCTCTGTGGTTGTTGCTGGTGGTCAGAAGAAATCCTCCTTAAATAGGTGTTGACCTGTTAGATGTCGGTCAGGGAGGTAATTTGTTCTTCTAACACTGATTTAAAATAAAGAAAAAAAAGGCAGAATTTACATATACCTGGAGGAATAGGCATTTATTTCAATATAAAAGTGGGGGAGGACTAAGAAAAGGAGGCATTATAGACTCATGTTCTCCTGATGTGTTTGGTAAGGTTTCTGTTGACATTTCTCCTGTTACAGCATAAGTTTATGGGGTATTTCCACATGTCTCTAGAATGGCCTGAATGAGAACAAATCTGTGGGAACCTCAGATTTCTATCTCCATCTAGATGCAAAGCATCATTTTCTCAGCCGAATTTGCATTCCAAGATATACAAAATGCAGCAAACACAAACGTTTGGCACCCAGGGAAGTCTCTGTCGTTTGCATCCTCATCTCCAGCCCTGCACGTGCCACCATGGGCTGGGCTGCCCCTGCATGGGGCGACAGCGCTCCCAAACCCAACACCCTGCACACGGACTCTGCTTTTTCTCACATGCACACTCGTTAGAGAACTTCTCTCATTACCTGGGCTGTAATCCCTCCCTGGGGGGGAGGCCTGGTGCACAGAATTAATTTCATTTGGCCACAGAAACTCCCTGTGCCTTTGGCATCTCAGTCTTTACACCAGGGGAAGAGCTGTCTGAGGCAGAGCTGCTGCCTTTACAAGGCCCTGTGGAAAATATCTCACACCGAGCTGGACTGGAGGTCATTGCTGAGCTACAAACTCTGCCAAGGCTTGCTTTAAGGGAGAGCAGCTTGGGGTTTTTTCCTCTCCTTTCAGAAGCCTGTTTGGGGCTTGATCTGCCCGTATTGACTGAGCTGAGTAATGTGCAGGAGGGACAAGCTCAGCTTTGGAGATGGGCTAAGGGCAAGTCCACACCTGGCATCTCCTCTGCATCATTCTTTACAGCTCAAATGGGGTGAAAATTTTCCACATTTCCTTTCATCTGTTTCCTCCTTTCCTTTCTTTCAGTTATATCTGGCATTTTCAGAGGTAAATGTTTTCGAGGATTTCTTCAGAGACAAAATAATTCTGCAGAAAGTACCTACTTTTTTTTTTTTTTTTTTTTTTTTGCACATGCATTTTTTTTTTTATGGAAAAGGGAAAATTAAAAGCTTAAAAGTTGAAAATATGAAAACACTGTTCAGTCCAAAAACTTCTGAGCTTTAAGTGTAACTGAGATGTTTGAATGGTTGAAATTCCTGCAGAAAATGGAGGAAAACAAACGCATTTTCACTATTTTTAGTTATTCCAGTATTTCACTGGAGGTATTTTGAGGGGGAAGTTGGTTTTCCCACAGCAGTTGCTGCTTGAGTGCTCTAATTCCCTCTTTTTATTGCTTTTCCCACATTTTATACCAAATTCTAATATTTCTTATCTCCCTCCCGTCTTTCTGGCTGTGCAACACCCAAATCTCACTGTCATTTTGTATTCATGAGGGGGGTGGAGGAAGCAGACACAGCTGAAAAGTATAATTTCCAGCAATGATAACAAAAATTAGAACTATGGCTTAGATTTTACTTTTTTGGGGGAAAAAATTCTGGAAAAAAAAAAATCGTTCCCCCTCTCTGCCAAAACTTGATGGGCTCTACTTGAGCGTTTCTTAGATGGCGTGTGGATTCAAGGGCTTCACATTTCATCAGCACCCTTAATGAGCTTGAGGAGCCTCTAATAAATCTCAGCCCTTTTAATGAATTCTTTATAGCTCTTAACTGCTCCAGATAGAGATTGACGAGTGTAACCGGTAGCACAAAATCTTGGCAGGCAATAAGAGGAGCGGCCCCATCCTTTCCCTCTGGCATCTCCCATCTGAATTTCTGCAGCAGAGATAACCAGGAGTCTGTCACTGCTATGAAGTTTGTGAAATTTAATTAGGAAACTAATAAAACAGCTCTCATCTAGCGCTGCAGTTACCTAGGAGATCTGATGTGTTGTTTGAGGGCTTCTCCCAAGGGAGCGTGTGCTGGAGAGCTGTTATCTGAGCAGAGAGCTTGATTGGCCACTTCTCTGTTGTAAACCCCTTTCTAGTAGGGTTAATACTTGACTAAAAGACATATTTGCACTACTTGAGCGAGCCCTTGATGAGCAGAGGCTGATGGTTGATATTTAAACACCGCTCACTTTGGAGAGCACGTGGGGGTTTTTTCTTTCTCCTAATTTCTGTTCTTGGTCACATTCTCAATGAAAAAGGGCCCATTTTTCAGTTCTAACTCCAATGTCTTGAAATCATCTTAACACAATTGAAGATTTTTTCTCTGGGCTTTTCAGAGGTGAAATTGTCCCAGCTGGAGTGGAGGAGCCAGAAATGATGGTGAGAGTAGAATCAGATCAGATTGAACCCAGTGGCTCTTTCTGCAAGATCTGCTCCTGAGAAAAAGCTGGGTGTGATATGTCCAGACCAGTCTTTTCAGCTCACTGAATGATTTGGCACTAATTTCAATCAAGGAAATTTCACTTTAATGCAATTATTGTTAATATATCTCATAGTTACTAGATTATATTTTGGTTTCTTGGTATATTCTAGAAAACATAGTTCTGCCAGTTAATCCACAAGTATTTGCAGTTTATTTCTTGTCTTAGAATTCAGCAAAAAATGGGTTCCTTGTACCTTGAGATCTTTTAAGATTTCAGATATTTTTCCCATACCACAACAGAAAACCACTCATCTCTGTCTTTAGATTTTTTTGGTGATAAGTCAACTTATAATTGAAAATTAAAAGCTGCTTCAAATAAAGGAGATTTTATCCAGTTCTGAAAATGTCGAAGAAAGCTTCTTTGACCATTTCAAAGCCATTGTTTTTAGGAGAATAATTGAAATGAAAAAAATCGACTGAAGCCATCCCACCCCTCCCAACTATATCTGTTTGGGCAAAGCAGAATATTCCAGCAATAAAAAGAAACCACATTAAAAACTATTGACCAGTTCTATTTAATCTTTATTCTTCTTTGATAACTGAGGAAAATAGAAAGATCTTCTCAGCAAGGCACCATGAGAAGGATTTCTTGGAGAGCAGTTTTACTGAGAAAACCATGGCTCCGTGATGAATATCTCAGCTGAAGACTTGGCCTTTTGGCACCTCAGAAAATGAGCATTGAGGAGGTTTTTGCACTTCCTGGAAGCTCCTGGCCAGGGGATTGTGTTGTTAAAGGATATAGGTAGCACAGTGAGCTGAAATTGGGGCAGTGGTGTCCCCAAAACTCTTGGATTGAGAGGGTGGAACATGGGCTTGTGCAATAGCGGGTTTGTCGGAGCCTTGCAGTGACAAGGTTGTTAAAGTGATTTATTATCAACATAAAGGGTGTTCAATAATAATAAAACAATGGCCAATCCTCACTTTCTGCTAAAAGGCAGCTGCTCATGGCCCATGGCAGGCAAATGGCTGAACTTGTAAGATGGATTCTACAGAGCTCAGAACAGCAAAGTCAAATTGCTTGTCCCTTAAAAATATTGAGAGAGCTTTGGTAAGCCAGTGTCCCAGAATAAAATACCCCAAAAAGAACTGTATTTTCATAGCAGCTCGCAGCCTGGTAAGAGGTTTCTCAGCTGTGGTGTGTTTGTGGTGCAGAAAGTACCTTTATCTGATTGCATCAAGGGAGTTGGGACTGGCCTTTATTGTTCCATCTCCTGCTGTCTTGCAGAGGTGCCAAGTGACTCATTTGACCTGGATGAACAATGCTGAGGTGCTGTGAGCAGCACCTGAGTAATGAAGGTGGCACTGAGCTCACTGAGCCCTGAGCCAGGTTTATGAAATGATGCCCATGTTTGACCTATCAAACCTTGTGCTGAACTGGTGACAGTGTTTGACCAACACATCATTAAGACTTTCTCATGGTTAGGGAGCAATTGAGTGAAATTAAATTATTTTCCTGCAGGCTGAAAAGCCCTTGGGAATGTTATTTGATTATGGAGCTTCCTGGCTCTCAGGTATGGAAAGCTCTCAAAACCAGCTTTATTAATTCTTCCTGAAAAATTACTTTTCCAAGTCCTTGTCTGAAGGGGCTCTGCTCCAAAGGGATGTCCTCAACATGACTTAAAGTCACCTTTGCCCTAAGGAATACTGGGTGGAGTAGATGGATGAACATGTGCCACAGGCATCACCTCGAAGTGTAGCATCTCTGAGTAAGGATGGAGTTAAACTTCCATCTCTGTGGTGTAATTACTGAGAGTAATGGGCTGTTTGTAATTATGATGATATTAAACCTGATAAAATTTTTGGGCCAGATTCTTGCCTCGTTTATAGTGGTATGAACCAGGAGACTGTGAAAGGAGATCTTGGCCCGAGACAGTTCTTGAGATAAACCTCAGGCTAAACAAGATTGAAATCTCCCACACCCATGATACCCCTCCAAACATCTCTTTTATTCTTGGGTTAAAGGCCAGGTATATTTATGGTGCAAACTAAATTAAGATTATCACCGTTAATTAACTATGTTCTGAAGCTTTTAATCTCAACCTCTTCAGGAGCACTGAAATAATTTACATACCAAAACAGTAGTGTTGAAAAAGTTTCCATCTGTTTTTCAGCTTTTTCCAAGAAACTTTTAAACACTGGCCATTTTCCCAGGAGACCATGTCCCCAAGGAAGCGTATCCTGACCAGCACTCCTTTCCAAATTCACTAATTAAGGTGTTTCTGTGAGTCATGGGGACTTTCCTCTTCTTTCATAAGATATGAGTGATGCTCTCTGGGGAGAATAAATAAATAAAGGAATCCAAAGAGTGTTGCTAATGGGCTGGAAGAATGATAGCCTACAAATTCACCTGATTTTAGCTGATACAGGCAGAACCCTGTAAGGGTTAGACTTTCAGATTATCTCCATAGATTAATTCCCCTGACTTTCTGAGCTGTCCTTTTATACATTCAATGTAGAAAGCAAATAGATGACATCAGTAAATCTGGTATAGCAACGTGGCTTAGGATGTGAACCATTTTAAACTCTGAACAGATTTAAAAGCAAAATGAAAAGGTATTTATGGAAAAAAAAATTATCAGGAGAAAAATCTAAATAAGCAAAACCTTATTTGCTTGCAATGCATAATTTCAGCAGTTTTATTTATAACAAAACCTTAGTTCTCTTAGAGATAAAAGCTGTCATACAATGTTTTCTCAGCGACTATCTAGTAATCATTCTTAATTTTATTTACTTAAACACTTGCAACTTTTCTTAGCACATGCAAAGTGATGAGAAAACCTTGATTGCCAAGTGTAATTTCTCTAAATTATTGCTCTCATAAGAGCAAGTTCAAAAGAAGAAATGAAAATAGGAAGCTCTCCTACAGCAGGCCTCTCTACTCCTAAACCCTCATTTCAACTAAAAAATTATAAATTCCCATTTTTGTATGTTCTGTACACTGTGTACACAACCAGCAGTGTCAAAAAAAGTTTGCAATTAAGTCAGTGGTGTTGAATTTGTGACAAAAACATGACAAAAATTTGGTCTGTGCCAAGTAGAATGAAGTTTCTAAAAGTTGTGTGTGACAAAGAAAGGGGCAGAAGCTGTGTAGAGAAGGGGGTGTATTCTTTTGTGGAGTAGGCAGTGGAAGATGGCATCATAGCAAGAAGTACCAAAGCTGTGGTAGTGACCCCAGGCTGCTGTGGTTTTCCCAAGCTCAGAACTGTCCATAGAGCTGTGGTCCAGTCCGGGTAACAACTGGAAAATAACTGTCTCCAAAGCCAAGCTTTGTGCCCAAGGGCCCAGGAATATCACAGGCAGAGCTGATGCTGCAAATTTTTATCATTTGGGACAGGCTCTGTACACACTTCACTCTTCAGCCAAAAGAGAGTTGGGCACACCAAGGTGGGAATTGCTTCTGCCCAGTGTAAGAATGGTTTGGTTTCGTTTATTCTGGTGCCATTCAGGTTTACCTCCAGCCTGTGCTGGATGGGCCATGCTCTGAACTGGCCCCTGTGTTAAAGAGGAGCAAAGCAGCAGCCAGAGCTGCAGCTGAACCCCCTTTTCCTCCTTGTGCCTGGAGCTGAGGAGGGCAGGTCGGGAAGCAGCACCTGCCCCCTGCCCAAGGGAGCCCTTGGCCAGCAATGGGAACTGTCCTGGGAAATGGGAAATGGGAACTGTCCTGGGAAATGGGAACTGTCCTGGGAAATGGATATTTCTCCTTCCTCCACCTGAGTGACATGACCCAGACATGGACCAGGGCAGCAGCAAGAGGGAAAGGACTTTGTTCCCTGCCTCCCTTTGAACTGGCAGCTCACATCATCCTTCTGTTTTCACACAAAAGGGTATTTGGTAATTTTGTATTCTATAACAATGAGTCTGGTATTTCCGTAGTGTTGCATATTGTTATAATCTCTCTGCTTTGTTTCCTTGACATATTTTTTTATTAAAAAGTCTTCCCAGCCTTAAATAAGTACAGAATAAGTGTGGTCATTCTGGGAACATGAGAGGCCTGATTATCTGACCATCAAAGGCTATGCTGTAAACAGGATACTAGTAAACAGGAACTGAACCCCATATGGAGAGTTTGTGGTTTTCTTCAGCCTCTGTTTGTTATGTCTTACATCCTGTTAATTATAGAAAAAGAGCTGGAAAGTTGGAAATAATCTTTTGTCCAGATTATTTCCAGCTTCCCTCCGATAGAACAAAATGCAGTGTAGTACTGCCTTACCTTGCTTCCTTCAGATGTAAAGCATTAAGACTATTCATTCCAGGGGGATCACTTTTCAAGAGGATTACAAGCACATTTTTTTTCCTTTTAATTACAAAATGAAAATTTAGGTCTTAGCATCTTATGCAGGGAATCCTGTCAATTGTTCGAACAGCATTTCAGTGTATTCTTTGGATTTTGTCGGAGCCATTTGTATGGCTGGTATAAATCATATCTCAGTAGGTGGGTTCTTAAAATGAAGATTTTGTTGCACAAAACAAATGGCAGAATTTAAAGTCATGGCTGTCAAGTTATCTGTGTGGTTAGGTGTCCTTCCAGGCTGTCTGTGGATGCAGAGGGATTTCTCCAGAGCTGGCTGAAGCAGTGGGCAGAGCAGACAGCTGCTCCTGCATTCCCCCTGCTTCTCCTTGACCTTTGATTTGCACAGATGATTGTCCTTCTTTCCTTTCAGTCCATGCTTCCAGTGCCAGCAAACAGATTCGTGAGCAAAATCCTGGAAAGTGCTCAAATCTGGAGCTTTGTGTTTTTGAGGTACGTTCCCACTCTTCCTTAAGGACCTGCTTTGGAGTCTGGTGCTTGAAGGAGCCACATCAGAGGAACAGTGTGAGGGGGGTCATGCTTTGTTTAGACTTATTCTTACCAGATCAGGCTTTGGTTTTGCAAAACAGAAAGCCAAAATCTGTTTGGTTCAAGGTCCCGCGTTAGCTGTGACGAGCAGAAAGTACCAACCACTGCTTATATTTCTTAGACAGCCCTGGACCAGAGACCACAAATAAATCTCCTGTTATGTTATTTTTCAGCTCTCCACTCTCAGTTCTGTCTCTTTAAGCCGCTCTCTGATGCCAACCATCTGCTCCCAATTGCTGTGTGTTACTCTTGAGATCTGTAAGGCCAAGTCTGTGCACTCTGGCCCCAGCAGCAAGCTCGGGCCAAATCCCTCCATCCTCAAAGCTCCCACCAGTTCTCATCCTTGTGGGGAGGAAAGGGAGATTTCTGCCCCGTATTTCCCCAGGCTAAGGGTATTGCAGCACCTCCAGTCCTGGGGCTGCCACTGGGACAGGGAAATATTGTCAGGATTATGGGATCACCAGAAGGAATTAAAGAAATGCCGAGAGAATTGGCTGCTTGTGAACAATAAGGTTTGGATGCTATAAAAATGCCCTGCTCTGGCGTAACTCTGCTCCCATTACACTCAAGGAATAAATTCCTGCCAACTTTACTAGGAGCAGAGTGTGGCTAGTGCTGAGAGCTTTTGAAAATCCCACCGTAGAGCTGCACCCACTTCATGGATCCATTTTAATGACATGATTAATAAAATACCAATGGAGCTCCAAACAGTTCTATGTTCGTTTTCCAAACACTTTGACTCATCCGTAATCATAACCAGACTTCCAATTACACTGGATTTTAATTGTTCTCCTTTAAGGATAATTACTAGTACTCTGAAAAAAATTACTATGAGTAGCTGGTGATGAGTAGGAATAGGCATCCTCGCTTCTCTCAGTCTGTTCTGTCATTTGAGTTACGAGGAATGTAATTGGATATGTGACACCCAGACAGAGAGTGGTTTCCAGGATCTGAGAGGGCTCTGTTTCAGTTAATGTGTTAATTTGGGTTCCATCTCCTCATTTGTTCTGCTTTGATCTATCATTTCATAAAGCCAAAGCACCAGATTATTAAGTGTGTGTGCTTGATTTATGTGCAAGACTCCATTTGCATACACATTAATATTTTTAAAGTTTTGGTCCAAATTTCTGCAAGCCATGGTGTGGAGTAATACGAGCTGTAATTTCATACTGCGTGGCAACAACTGGTGGGAATAAAATCATCCTGTGATTTGGCCATATTCACACACCAGGAGCTATTTTCCATTTGGAAATTTTGAATATTGCCAATTGAAATATATCTGTAAGCAGGCTGTAAAGAGAGGCATTGCATGAGCTGAAGGGCTCGGGGCAGGAGGCTGAATCTCATGCTCAGTGTATGAGATTATCAAGAATATGACATTAAAACCTCAGCAAGTAGGAGCTACATTTCTACTTGCCTGAGAATAGACAGCCAGGGACTCAGCTCCCTGACTGGGAGAAGAGTTGGGGCTGAATTTGCTCAAGTGTTGCCCAAGAGGTTGGATTTGTGACTGCTCCCAGCACAGGGCTGGCTTTTGGCATGGTTGTATTTATGCTCTCCTGGTTACAGTACCAGAGCCAGGATTCTGCTGCCATTTCTCCATAAACCCAGATTATACAAATGCAAGGAGGGTGTCATTGTGAAAAATTGGGTCTTTACACTTTTAGGCCTCTGAGAAATTAAAGATTTACTTTTAATCTGACACTTAGCCCAGAGAGGTTAACAGAGGTGCTAAGATCCAGAAGTTGCTGTACTTCTCCAGTACTTTCTTTTTCAAATTTGTGTAGGATACCTTCAGACATAAAGTATAGAATAATGTAAATATGATCATTTATTCTTTGAAGTTTTATTATAGTAATTATTATAGTAATTATTTGTATTAGATGAGTATTGTTTTAATAATGCTCTTTTTCTTCAAATTACTCCACAAAATCCATATTATAATTAATTTTATAATTAAATAGAAAGGTTTCCAGTGGAAAATACTGACCCTGAGAAATGTGTAATCTTCCTTGTAAAATATTTGTTCCAGTGACATTTCTATTTGCCATGGTAAAATTTGGGAAAATTTCAGGAAAAAAAAATTGGGATACAGATCCCAGCCAGCACAGCTGAGGGGAGGGTGAAGGTCTCTGGTTCAGCCTCTGCCCACAGCCCTCAGCTGAGGCTCTGGAATCTGGCACTCTGTAAAATAAGGTGTTCCTTGAGCTATCAGATCAGCTGGATCTGCCCTGCTCTGGTTGGTCATGCCTGACTTTGTCCTCTGGTGGAACTCAAATCTCTGAGCTGGTTTGGTTTCTGACGGACAGTTGATGTCACAGATGCTGGTTTGTATTTTCACTGCAGTAAATCTGTCCCATCACTGCCGTGGCTTTGCAGTTATGGTGGAGACAATCGTGGAATTTGAAGATCTTTGAATTTCCTCAAGGTGGTCCATGGTTGTGTTTGCCTCCCAATGTCCAAGACATTATTCCACGGGAAGATCATCTTCAATATGATCTCCTGGATGATGGTTTGAGTATCCCACAGAGAGATATGGTTGTCCTGCCGCTCCATGGCCTGGCCCATCACTGACTCTGCATTCTGAAAGTCTCTGGCTTGCTTGGAGCTACCAAACTTTGGGTTCAGATCTGCAATTAGATGGTTTTGTAAGTCACCCTTTCACTTTGAAGCCATTGCTTCCCCTCCATTTCATTTCTGCTTCATAAATGCACAGCACAGTTTTGCCTCCTTTTAGCTTGTCAGGATAATCCAATCCAGACCCTTCTGGTTTGAATTACAGCCTTTTCCAACTCACAGACTTTGAGAACCGGCTTTCCTTTTAATCCCTTTTTATTTATTTATTTGTATGTATCTTGTCTCAGCAAATTATGTTGCTTCATGTCATCTTAAACGATGTGGTGTAAAATTAAAAGAAAAGCCACTTTGTAATGTATCAAAATGTTATTTAAAAAACCCCCCAAAATGTTTGTCATTTATTTTGCTCACAAGTAATCCCAAGCGGCAGCACACTGTGAGGTTTTCTGTGAATGCACTTACAATAGGAGCCAACCACACATTTCACTGAATCAACAGGCTTGTCTCGAGATATTTATGACATGAATGTTCAGACTTCTGTTTAGTCAGCCATCCCCAGGGTAGGCAGCATTTTTGATAGCGCCTAAAGGAATTAGGCACATGTTGTCAAAAAGCTCTTTGAAACTCCTGAAAAATCTCTGCAAGCACGGCTTTGATGGCTGAGTCATTTGGGGTCTTGCAGATGCTGTGCTGAGTACCTAATTCCCAGGGCACAGGGGATGGGATGGGAGCCCTCCCTGCCTGCCTCTGTCCCTGCCAGCAGCTGGAGCCAGGGCAGCTCTCTCTGCTCACAGACAGAGCGGTGACAAGCCCATTTTGTCACAGGAACCGAGAAGCTGCATTAGCTCTGGATGTGTCACCTATAAAAACATCATTGTCTGTCTGCACAGCTCCCAGGCTGACTTTGTGTCAGTCCCAGGGAGGATGCTGCCCTCCCCTTGCCCGGGCCAGGCTGGATGGATGCCTCCGAGCTGCCTCCTCTGCTGCAGCTCCCCGTTCCTCAACAAGCTCCTTGTTTTGTTTTTGCTCTCTGAGTTAACTCCAGAGCAAACAGGAGTTTTCCCGTGTTTGGGGCTCACCCACAAACCCCTCAGCAGCTTTAGCAGCAGAGGTTGGAAAGCAGAGGCGTGCTCTGCATGAGGGCAGAGGAGGCTGATGCCAACCCCGGTGCCAGCTCTCCACCAGCTCCCCTCACCACAGCCCCTCGGGTGCCATCTGAACTATTTTTCCAGCTAGAGCCAGACTACTTCATCATGTCCTCGGTATGAAAAAACTTGTGAAGGGGGCAACCTTTGATGCCTGAAAGCTTTCAGAAGTGCTAATGCCATGTCTGGGGTATTGTCACGGAGGGCTGAATTCCAGCGCGGGCGGCGGCGCCCAGGGTGGAGCTGGGCCATGTGGAGAGAGAAGGGCATTTCTTGCTCGGCTTTGTGCTCGGGCTTTTATGATGCTTTTCATATGAGAGACTCTTATCATGGTTCATTTGCTTCCATGCTTGTGGTTTTGCCACTTGGGAGCAATTATAGGAGTCTGATTCGTGCTAAGGGAAGGGCTGGCATTTGGAGGGTGAATTATGTGGCTATTTTTTGGTGGACTTTTAGCTGGTATTGAGCTAAAAGACATTAAGGCAATTTGGTCCAGCTCAGATGGCATTTGTCTTGTGTGTGGCCACACTTTATTTTGTTACCTATACTCCTGGATTGTTTGGAAAGGAAATACTGATGGAAGTTTAAACACAAGCTGTTGATGATTTGCCTTTGCCATAAAAGTGGCAGGCTCTTAATTAAGATCCACTATGGGGTTTTTTAAGTGCATTTTTTAATTTATTATTTGCTTTGACTTTCCAGAACATCTATGCTCTAACCAGTTCATTTTGTTTCTGGTTTTGTCCCACCAGTATTGATGTCACTTGAAAATCTGATTGTCAACATCATGAAAACAGTGCTAGGAAAAGCCACAAAATATTGCACAAGACCCAGAAGGACTGAAAGGTGGAGGATTTCTTTCAGGGGATATATTGTTCTCACTGGTGAGTAGGTGGAGCCATTTTTTCCCCCCTGATTGCAGTCTAGAACAGCTCAAGTTGCTGTGACTGGAATTTTGATTCTATGGACCATCTTGCTGAAATAATTTGCCAGTAGTAAAACTTTTCCCCAGGGCCCTTGCTGTAAATTATATGTGTTTCATGCTCCATTTTTAATTAAAACCAGGGGTTTTTCCTTTTAAACAATGTAATTTCTTGAGGTGGGAAGAGGGTTTCTTTGGCTGGAGGTTGTTCATTAAATTGGGAGTAGAAATGGTTTGCATCTTCTGAAATTGAAGGTAAATCTGGTGAAACTTTTATAATAAAATCTGAAATTGGGCAGAACTCTGGAGCCCTGAGACTCAGATGAAGTCCAGAGTGATGGTCAGAAGAGTCCTAAAAGAAGCCAAAGGCAGGAATTCTGAGGAGGATAAAAAAAGTTGAATGTTTGTTCTCCTCTCAAGCATTCAATGGAATTAAAAATTGCACCCAAAGTAGAATGTGAAATTCAACCTCAAATGTGGAGACTACTGGGCACATGGTTGCAAACCATTACTCAGGCAGCAGAATGATGGGATTTGAGCAGGAGAGATTATCCCCAAATAAATTGTCCATTTTGAACATTTGTGCATTCACTACTCGCTGTGTCTCACACTGACAATATTCTTCCCCCAAATTTATGTGATCCAGGGAGACAGGAAAAGTAGGGGGACAGGCTTTGGGTTTTATTTTATTTTTATTTTAATTTTATTTTATTTTATTTTATTTTATTTTATTTTATTTTATTTTATTTTATTTTATTTTATTTTGTCATCTCCAGAGCTAAAAAGTATTCATTTATTTTCTAAGAAATTCAGCCTCTCCGTTACTCTAGCTGTATGTCACACAATGATTGAAGTTCTGTTCCTTGAAGTAGCCCTGAAATCTTGAAAATTACAGGAAATCTCTCTCTCTCTCTCTCACATTTGATTTTTTTAACCACTACAGGGGAGGACTGCTCCAAAGCTCCCCCAGGATCCACGTGGCTGGGACAATGTGGGTTCCTCCCTGAGCTGGGAAGCTGCAGCCCACGGGATGGACATTCCTGTCTCCTCCAGGACAGGATCCAGGAGCAGCTCTGGGAATGTGCACAGGTACCACATGGGATGCTCTCAGACCTGTTCTGCTGGGCTGCCTTTGCTTTGTGGGCTGTGTGAGCAAACAAGAGATTGGAGGGCACAGGAGGCTGATCTGGCTCTGGTTTCTGATTCAAGTAAATAAATAAACCAAAGGATAAAGTGACCACAGCAAAACACGTTACAAAAATCCAGACTTATTTAAGTAATGAGAAGCATGGATAACCAGTTTCAGATTGAGAACAGGAGAGGAGCAGAAGGCAGAGCAGTGATGTCCCTTGCATGATAAAGGCCATCTTAACACTTTCTAATTACACTTATTAATACACTTTCTAAATGACAAAATGGAATCAGTCTTTGCTGCCTGACATCCTAACCCTGCTAACAAAGCAGGGGCATTTGATTTCCACCAAAGGAACTCAGAAGCACTAAGACAATTCCCTAATACAGGTTTTTTAAGAGGATTTCTTAAAAACAGATCCCTGTTTAAAAGTGCCCTGGAGTCCTGTGGGGCAGCAGCAGCAGGGACAGAGGGCTCTTGGAAGGGGAAAAATGGGAAGTGGACCTTCAGCTCATCCAGGCTCTCCCATTTTTCACCAGCCTTGGCTTAGTCTTTCCCTGCCTTGGCTTCATCCTGATATTTGTGCCAGATGAGCTTTAAAAGAGCAAAGCAAAAAGTCTGTCTGTGTTTAACACAGAACAGTTTCACCAGGTATCCTCCTTGTGCTTACCCTAAAACTCTATAAAACATCCTGTCAGTTGCAGAATACATACAAATAACATCCCCTCATGGGGCTTAGGAGGATGAAATCCAGATGGAAGGACAGAAAGCACAGGCCAAACCTTAATGTGCTGCAGCCTGGCACTGCCACCCAAGGACGGTGCCAGTTTGCTGTGGGAGAGCCCAGACACATTTCCCTGCACATTTTCCTGCTCAGCCTTCCCTGCTGCTGCCTGAGCTGCATCCCCAGCCCAGCATCTCTGTCACAGTTACCTGCCAGGGCTGCAGAGAGCTCCTGGGGACGGTGATTTCCATCCAGCCGAGCGTGGTGATGCTGGGGATGGGAGCTGGGGCAGCAGCATGAGCAGAACTTGTGTTTATCCCCTGGGCTGTGCAGCCAGCAGCTGCTCCTATTAGCACGATTTGCATCTGGCCTTGGCAAGGCTGGGGGTGAATCAACTGCTCTTCATGGGTGGGGACAGAAAAGCTGCCTCCTCTGGACTTGCAGCCGTTGCTGTAATGTTAAACCCGCGTTTGGGGATGGGAGGGAAAGATTGATTAAAAAAAATAATGGTCTGTTAAAATGAGGGTTTTTAAAGTAATTAAAGCCAGAAAATAAGTGGTGAAGGAAGATGAGCAAGGAGCACCTGTGTGTATTCACAGTCATCTAAATACAAACTTCTATTTTTGGATGGTGATCTCTGCCTCTCCCCATCCTTCCATGTCCCCTGGCAACAGGGCAGTGCAGGCCTGGAGAAGCGACAAATCCAGCAATTAGTGTCAGTTTTATTAATTCATGTCTACAACCTGAGTAGATTATTGCCTTGCCATATGAGATCTGATTTCTGTGCACGTGTGTGCAGGAAGGTACAGCTCAGATAAATCCAGGATGAGTAATGGATATCAGACACTTTTGAGTCAGCCCTAAAAAGTTTTTTTTTGTTCCTGAATGTCTCTTCTAAGAAAGCAACAATAGGGTATCAAAATTAAATGAGCAGGTGGCAGAGTCAGAGTAAGGAGAATGAGATTTTTCTCAAGATGTTCTGTATTTAATCTATAGAACTCCTGCTGGGGGACACTCGGAAACTTGGGTTGAAAATTCAGCAAATTAAAGCCACCCAGCAGCATTCCCATGCTCCCCACCAGACAGGGCAGCCATCAGTGCCCACTGCCAGGGACTGCTCCACAGGCCTTCAGCTGGGATCCCTACTCCCATTCCTGATGCTCTTAGGGAAATTAAACAGGTATTTCACAGGGCAGCTCTGAGACCTGACTAGCATGGAGAATCACTATGAAAATTTGGATGAAAGGAGCTGCTAAGTCCAGCCCAAAACTCACTTTGCACCCCGTGCAAACCATAACTGAGCTGGCAAAACTCATTAAATGCAGCAGCTTTATCATAGGGGATGATCTGTAAAAATGTTGCAACACCAAATGTTGGCAAGTTACCAGCACATCATCACCCATTTCAGCTGCAGAGCAGTGACCTGGCGATAAGCTCCTACTTGTTCAGCATCCAGCTCTGCTGGGATGATGCATTAGGAAATTCCCCACTGGGTGCCTCGGGTTGTATCCCAAGGGCTTTGTGCTGGACAGGAGGGATGGGGCACTGCTGCTCTCAGGGCAAAGAGCTCCAGCAAACACATGGGCAGCACCTTCTAAAGCTGCTTTGAAAACGCTGTTTGGATTTCACAATTAGGACAGATGTCAGTCTTTTGGGGATTAAGGCAGCCTGGTCCTTCTCGTGCAGCTGATCTCCACTTGATGGAGAGATTGAAGAGGCTTTTGGCATGGTGGTAGCATTTTGGAAAGATTTTGTGAGAATGCAGATTTTTTGCTGCCATATGGAATAGAGAAAAACTAGGTAGGCATCCCAGGTTTTCTTACAGTAAAATAAATTTTGAGTCAAGAGCCCAGTGCTGTAGCAAAATGGTCTGCATAGCATAATCTTATTGTTGGGCTCTGTAGGGAAATGTAACAAACAGCATTTTCAAGTGGTTTTGTATTCCAGCTATTTCACAAGCTTGTTCTGAGCACTTATGGAACCCTTTATGTTTTCAGAGCTCCTGAAAACAACAAGCTCGCTAAAAAAAAATACAGGCACTATTTTTAGTGCTGCAATGTCTAAAATAATAGCACATTGACAGGAACTCCCTCAGTTGCAAAAGGAAGCAACAGTGCTTGGTGGTTTATGGTCCCCCTCCAGTTCCCAACTGGCTGAGCTCAGAGAGATGAGTCCAGGGGATCCTGGCTGGGCAGGACCAGCAATCCCTCCCCAGTGCTGGAATGCAGCCACCTCTGTGCCAAAACCTGCTGAAGCCTGACCTTGTAAAAGGAGTGTTTTCAACTGCAGCGCTTTACCCATTTGACTCGTTTTTTATCCTCTCTTTGACTTCCCAGTGAAATCTCTCACTGCTCTTTCTCCCATTCCTGAATTATTTTCCCAGCATTTTGTGGCAGAGAGCAGAGGCTCTCTCTAAAGAGATATAGAGGTATCTGCACAGGGAGTAGGATTGACACACCATTCCCATCCCGTGGCTACCTGAGCTGCCACCCGAGCTGCCTCTGGGCAGCGTATCCATTCCCACTGTAACCCTGGTGTTTCTCCCAAAATGTAACATGAATCCAGGAGCAGCTTTGTTGAACTATAATCTGGGTCAACAGTGTCTGGTAGGTTGAAAGGTCATGCTGAAACCCCATCTGTTTTAGCTCTCCGTTGGAACCATGAAAGTACTTTAAACTTGAGATGTTCTGTAGCATTCCTAAATTATCAGTAATGTGTAGTGACACCAAGAACTGTGGTCTAGAAATGCCATGTTTCTCTCTTTTTTTTGTGTGTGTGTTTTGATCTAACTGGGTGAAGCATCAGATTTAGGAAGTAAATTCAAATCAGCTGGACATAGGTCAGTGGCTGTGTGTGCAAAGGACAGTATAGTAGGTGCCTCTGGCCCATAAAAAGCCTGTCCCACTGAGATCTGGCTCCAGGGCTTATTAAATACCAGCCATTTTTGACTAGTAAAAGACCAAACAAAATGTGCTTTTTCTCCTTTGATGATTAAAATCAGCCTGAAGTGAGTGGCATCACTGATATAAACACTTGCTTTTATGCAAGTGCTGTCCCAAGAGATTAGAGGATTGCGTGCTCCCTTGTAAGGTTTTTTGCTTTCAGGTGACAGCAAACATAACCCACAGACTGAGGGACAGCTTTGCTAGGCCAGGTTGCTCAAAGCCCTGTCCAGCCTGACCTTGAACACTTCCAGGGATGGGACAGCCAAATTTCCCTGGGCAGCCCTTTCTTGGGATATGTCCTGCTCCTGACAGCCCTTGGTGCAGGGCAGCTCTGTGTGCCCAGCACCTCCCTGACAGCCAGGGTTTAAAGCTGCTCTATAAACCAAAGACCACACTGGTTCCTGTTATTTATGGCTAGCTCAGAGACAGTGACACCCTTGGTGACCTCCTCCTGGCACCTTTAACCTCTCAGCTCTGTCTGCTGCCTCCCCATCCTCACAAAGATGAGGAGCAAACCCTCGCTCTGGACCAGGGCGCGGTACTTGCGCGGAGTCACGCTCACGGCGCAGAGAGTCTGCAACTGATTATGAGGTTTTCTTCTCAATTAATTGTCAGAAGCAAAGGGATGTTTGATGTTTAATGTCGTCTTCTTCTTGTTAAATGCATTCCCTTTGCCACCCATCCTCAGACACTGGGAATAGGCAGAGCTGAACGAGGCAAAGCTGCAGAGTTTTTGGTGCGCTCGTGTAAAATCCATCCCCAGCATCCCACTGTAACACACCGCTCTGTAGGGGACCTTTGCTTGGGGTTTGTTGATAAAATAACACTGACATCTTACTTGGAGGCACTGAATGAATCCTAGACCAGAGTTCAGGGTGGGAGATTCAGATGCTGTGTGTGTTCTCTGGGCCGGGAGAGGGAGGATGTGCCTCTTCTGATTGCGAGCGTGTCCTCACAGACTTTGGACACAGGAAGACAATTCCTCTGTTTGAAAATCCTCCTTGGAGCTGATGTTTCCCCCTGTGGTCTGAGCCCAGGAACAGCCCTTTGGCTGTCAGGAGTTTAAGCAGGGAACAAGAAAACAAAAAAGGGAAACAACAGTGGCAAGGAGATTATCTCCCAGCCCTCTGCTGTGTCCACAGGTGGAATTGAACTGATTACAAAAAAATCTTTGGAAGGTTCATTATTTTAGAACCAATATTTTGAACTTTAAGAAGATTTAATGTAGATCAGGAAGTAATGAATGATTCTATGAAAAGGTAAAATACAGACTGGGCTCTTGTAACATGGAAATTGCCAGAGATAAAAAGTAGATAATTCTGCACTAGGCTGTGTTTTAAGTTACCAATTACACCAATTATGTAAAACAAATATCTTCATTTGTTCTGATTTGGAAACAACAGGGATGCGGTATTTCACTCAAAAAACCTAATAAAAATATATTTGAGGTATTATACATCCTTTTCCAGGTTTTTATAGAGGACCTCATGGTATGCTAATGACAGTTTACATCTGCTTAACCATTTTATTGCAGCTAGAGGGGAGGTTCCTATATGTATGTTAATACATATATATCTGTCTATATAAAGTGAATAATTTTGCAATTTTTGACGTGCTCAGTGAATGGGATGGTGAACAGGACTGATCCAGAGGAAAAGCCAGCCCTGCACACAAATCTGCCTCACCGATATTTTTGGTGCAGTCAATAACTTCCCCTGGAAGGGCTGCAGAAGTTGAGTCAATATTGATTTGTTGAGCCCAGATGCACAAGGCAGTGGTGGCTGACTCCTAGAGGTGAAGGTTTAACCATCACTGACTGTTAGAGGTGAAGGTTTAACCATCACACAGCCCAGCTTCACCTTTGGTAGGAAGGTTTGTTTCTCCCTCGTGCCCAGGGAAAAGATGAGTAATGTGCATTTTCATTTTGCCTTTTTTTTTCTCTTCTAAATTAACAGAATGTTTAAATGAGCTGTCAGGTTTGATTTCAGTTGCCATCAAAGTTGAAGTCACTTCTTGTCTTATCCAAAAGAGTGCATCCTGTCTTTACCTTACTGCACATGCACCTCTTTTGGATGTGTCAGATCCAGCACCTGAAATCATGAGTGACTTTTGTTAAAATTGGGCAGCTTGAACACCCTGTGCCTCATTCAAACAACCTCCCTCTGCCTTCCTAAAAACTCTCCCGATCCTTCAAGCAGAGGAGATGCCAGGCAGCAGCACAGAAAGGAGGGAAGAATTTCACATGAAGAGAGCACCAGTGCAAGAGGTGTGCAGACCATTCCCCCAGAATGCTGGATGAATTTATCTGTTCTTCCTTCAGGTTTATCAGGCAGACCATCACCTCCTGCATCCCAGGGTTATAAGGACAAGTTCAGCTTGCATCATCCTTCTCCATTTCCTCAGCTGGCATTAAACTTCCAGTTGGATGCATCATGTAAGTGGACACAAAACTGTGCAAGAGACTTCATACAAAGTCCTTCTTTGAATTCCTGTGGGCATTATAAGATATATAAGGAAATATTGCTTCAGGTTTATAGTATTTTATTCGGGTTACAAGCAGCAATTGAAATGTGTGGGGAAGGGAGGGAGAAAGCAGGGCTTTTTCAGACAAACCCAGGGTAAATATATTAATTTTCTCCCTGGAAGCAGGAATTTGGTATTTCTGTTCTTGCTGAAATTTGTTAGCTGAGACAAGAATTTTCATGCAGAATCTTCTGTAAGAAAAGAAATGGCCAATGGCCAGTAAGCCCAGCATCAGGAGTCACTGACCTGCAGCTGGAGGTGCCAATGTGTTCTTGTCTGCTCCAAAATTCAGGGTAAGAGAGATGCTGGGAAGCTGCATTCAGCTCCATCTCTGCTGTTCTCTTTTGGAAACAAATTAATGAGCAAGCAAGATCCTGGACCTCAGAAACCACCTTTGCCATCAGGTTATTTCTGTCTTTTCCAGGAGTCCCAACAGCCCCTGTTGGAACTGTTCCACTAAATCACTTCCTTAGAGGGTCGCTGAACCAGGGGGAGATGATAAAAGGTGCATTTCTACATCCCCCCAGCACCCTGAGGCTGGATCTGCCCCTGCCTTGTGCCAGCTCTGATCACTGACCTCCAGGAGCAGGGAATCATCTCCCTGCCTGGGGGACACCCATCTGGGCAAGACTTCTTCTGTTTGAAACTGCAGAAATGGCATTTTTAGGGAAAAAAAAAACAGGGGTTGCCTGGATCTGGTTCTTAGCACATCAAACCAGCTGCCAGGTTTGGTGCTGGGGTTGAAGAAAAGTCCTGACCACACCTGCAAGGCAGACAGGCTCCCACACTGGAGGCCTCCCACCAGCACCAGTAGCAGGTGCTGAGGGTGAGATATGTTTTGCCCACCTTCTCTGCTCTCAGGACGTGGCTCTGGGTTGGATTTTCTGTGTTTGCCCTTCGTGCTGGCCCAGTTGTGGCTGTGGGAGTTCAGTCTGGCTGTGCTGCCACACTCACACCATCACTCTGGCTCCCACATCTGTCAGGGAGGCTGATGAGGTTTTTTCTGTTATCTCTGTTATCTCTCAGCCTGGGCAGGGAGAACTGCAGGCTACACACTGGGGGGCTTCCAAAACTAAGCCTCAAATCAAAGACAGCAAATTAAGCCATGGCATATGCAACACATCATTTCAGTATTTATGTTTGCAGCCTCCAGCTCCGGCATCAGAAAGCCTTGGAGAAGAGTGCAATAAATAGCCAGTCCATGGAGGAGTTGGCAAGATTTATTATGTTTATGATTCTGCACAAATAGTGTTGACAGAGTTCTTTTGATACAGAGATAGTTTGTGTGCTGGGATCACCAAGGAGAGCTGCACTTGGGAGGATTTGCCCCTAGCTGAGTCTGGGTCTTTAGGTGCCTGCATCTCCTTGTGTGCTGTGTTTTAAACTCTACCATGTGGAGGAATTTTATATAAATCACTTCACAGTGATTTTGTGCTGCCCTTCTGAGATGGCAAGCCCAGCCTTACCTCTTTGCCTGGTGTTATACTACCACAATTTAGTGATAATCATTGCTGGCTTTCAGAATCCCAAATGTGCCCAGTGTGCTGCAGTAATTAAACAGGAGGAAAGCATCCCATGACATTTCCAATCTGAGCCATGGAATCAATAGGAATTTTTTCCTTAATTTCAGTGGGAGCTGGATCTTGCCCAAATTGCACAAAGCAGCCTCCCACGCTCCAGAACAAATCCAGAGGCATATGGTTACTGTCAGGGGAACAGGTGGATGTTCATATGGTCTGGAAAGGAGCTGGAGACAGCTTGTTGCATTTTGATAAGAAGGTTATTCCAGGCAACTGGAATCGTGTAAAAGCAGGGAGAAGTGCAGCACAGGCAGCAGAGGCGGGCAGGGATAAGACTGGGACATGAGGGAGAGGGGAAGCCTGGCACAATGTTATGCAGACATTTGGAAATGAGAAGGGAAACTCCACTAAATAGGTGCAGGATTTGGAGGGAAAGCTGAGCATATTTGAGAGCTTTGTGGTGCTATTTTGCCAGGGATGGAGAGACCAGGATGGTCCACAGTGAGGTGCAAGTTGCCATGCAGTAGATCAGAGATCTGCTAGATCTCAAAGAGATCTATCCAAAGATTATTGCAAAATATTCTGTGTGGCAAATTCCAGTGCAAACTTAATAAGGGAGGCATTGTATTTTTGCCATTTGCAAAATGAAGGCAATAAAATACAATTTCAGAAATTAAGAATCCTGGGAGTATGAGAGAATTTTGTCACTGGAACTCCTTGCTTATACATGCTCAGCATTTAAGCTTCTGTGATGCTAAAATAGAAATGCTAATAATTTGGGAATGCTAAATCAGCACCATAGCAGTTACTCTTCTAAAGGATGTGTTTGGGAAGATATCAGGATGACATAGCCCAGCCTTGTTGCTATTGTTTTATTAACTCAGAAGAACCTTGAAGAGTCCTCTGAAGTATTTATCTGATAAAATTACCAACCCCAAGGAATGATTTCTGTGTGAGCAAGGCTGTGCTCCTCCCAGAGAAGGTGCTAACCAGTTGTTAAAAAACTCAGAGAGAAAACCCAGCAAAGAATCCTTTCACAGGGATGCTGAGATGGCTCAGAGGTCACTGTGAGGATACTCCTGGGTGCTCCAAGAAAACTTTGAGATGCTTGTCTTTGAAACTAAAATTTAATTTCATTCTGACAGGTGAACCTTTGAGCAAAGTGGAAAAGCGGATTATCCACTGGGAGGGAACCCTTGTGAGCTGCGGGCAGTGCCCAGAGCCCGGGTGGCACTGCCAGGGCGGGGACACCTCGGCTGCAGGAGCCGTCCGCCCTCCCAAAAGAACAACAATTCACTGTACAGGGCTTGGGGGTTCCTGCCTCGCACCCGGGCTGCGCTCTCGGTGCTTGCGCGTCCCGTTCGCTCGGGTTTGCAGCGGGGACCGGGATGCGCGTTCCTGCCCCATTCCAGCCCCATTTCCTGCCCCATTCCCTGCCCCGTTCCCGGCGCATTCCCGCCCGTTCTTAGCCTATTCCCTGCCCCATTCCAGCCCTATTCACTGCCCCATTCCAGCCTTATTCCCTGCCCCATTCCCTGCCCCATTCTAGCCCCGTTTCCAGCCCCATTCCAGTCCCGTTCCTAGCCCCATTTCGGCCCCATTCCAGTCCCGTTCCCAGTCCCGTTCCCAGCCCTATCCCCAGCCCCATTTCAGCCCCGTTCCCAGCCCGTTCCCATCCCCATTCAGCCCCGTTCCCATTCCCGTTCCCAGCCCATTCCCGGCTCCCGGCGCGGCTCCAGCGCCGCCTCCCGGCATCCCGCGGCACTCTCTGCCCGCTCACGGCAAACCTCGGGAAAATCGCAGGTGTTTGGGGTTTTTTACACCCATCGAGCACAGGTAGCCCTGAGGAGGGCACAGGTGGGTGAGGACAATCCCTCCCGGTGCTGCTCCACTGCTGCCCCTCGCTCCCTCACCAGCAAGGAAACCATCAGAAAGGGAAATCGGCATCTGGAGCATCTGCACCATACACACGGGAAAATATTTACCCAGGAATGGCATTTCAGTGAGGGAAGAGGGTTGTGGGTTCTCACTGGAAGGTGGGTGAGGACAAAGGCACAGCTCAGGGGTGGCTCGGGGATCCTGCTCCTGGGAGGAGGGAAGAGGGCTGACAGCAAGGAAAAATCATATATAGAGATATTGAGATATATATGTCTGTAGATAGATAGATAGATAGATAGATAGATAGACAGACAGCCAGATGTGTAAATGGAAACATAATGTACCTGGAAGGACAAGCAGCCTAAAGGAGAGGACCTATGGATCAGACTGGTGCCCTGAGTGATGGCAGACACCGTGTTGGATGGCAAGGTAAAAGAAATCCAGGACCCACATAACATGTGATTAAATATGTATTTTTAAGTTAAAGCAGGACCATTTATGGCAAGGCTAGGTAAGTTTTTGGTTCTGTAATTGTTTCTGGCTGTCCTCCATCAATGCAGGAGCATTTCCATGGGATGCAGCTGGCACGTGCAGCTCCTGTCCAGTTTGGGAGCACAGTCCTTGTTTCCACTCCAGTCTTGTTTGCAATATAGAAATGGCACAGAAGTTATCTCGAGCTGGCAAAGTGGAGTAGCTGGAAAATGTTCTTATAAGGAAGGTAACAAACAGACTTGGCTAAAAGCTGCCAGTGTGGCAGTGCTGGTGCAGGTTCCCTCCCTGGCAGCCCAGGTACTGCTCTGCCTTGTGCCCCAAGCCAGAAAGCAGCAGCCCCACACCAGGCCTGGTGCAGAGGGTGAGCAAAGGCCTGGTCAGTGTCTGCAGCTGCTGTGTTCATGGGGTTTGGCCTTCCAGGAGCAGGGCTGACCCTGCACAGCTGGTTCACACTCATCTCAACCCTCATCTCCTCGAGTGGCCCCAGTCCACCCCACACAGAGCATGGCTTGGGGTGGTTTTATATTGTAGGGTGCCTTACAGAGCCCTGCTGCTGCAAACGGACCCAGGCTGGAGCCGCTGCGGAGCTCAGTGAGCACCTGTACAGGAATGCAGAGCTTGGTTTGTTCAGAGAGCAGCGTGTGTGGGCTGAGGGAGGGGATGGAGGAGCCTGGAGGCAGGGCATGGAGTGAGGAGCCAGGGGATGGAGGAGCCTGGAGCCAGGGGATGGAGGAGCTCGGAGTCAGGGGATGGAGGAGCCCAGAGCCAGGGGATGGAGTGAGGAGCCAGGGGATGGAGGAGCCTGGAGCCAGGGGATGGAGGAGCTCGGAGTCAGGGGATGGAGGAGCCCGGAGCCAGGGGATGGAGGAGCCTGGAGCCAGGGGATGGAGGAGCCCGGAGCCAGGGGATGGAGGAGCCCGGAGCCAGGGGATGGAGGCAGTGCCACAGGAGGGGTCGGCAGAGATGCCCTGATCTGCTGTTTCTGCGCCCTGCGCTCTCCGTTTCTCACCCTTCCCCTTAACACCTATTCCTGTATTTGCTGCCTCTCCCCAGGAGCTCCTGGCTTCCCAGCGGCTCCCGCCCAGCAGGAACAGGGAGCCGAGAGCCCCCGCTCGGTGCCGCTCCCCGCTGCCCGTGTCTGGGCTCTCAGCACGGGATTCTCCATCCCGGGGATGCTGCGGTGCTGCCGTTCCGCTGCTCGGCCGCCAGAGAGCGGACGGGGATTTCCATCCTTGCCGGGACCATGCCGGTATCCCGGGACATCCCAGGACATCCCTACAGCACCCGGAATCCTCCTCGGGACATCCCGATACCGTCGGGACAGCCCGGTACGTCCTGGTCCATCCCGGTACTGTCGGGACCCCTCCGGGCATCTCCAGCGCTGCCGGGGTCCCTCTGGCACCATTCTCTCTAGAGCCCTCTTTTATTTAAGAGGGCACATTTAATGCCCTCTTCCTCTTGCTCTTCTTTTTAAGTTATAAACTTATAAAAATATAAAAATTTTATATTTTTACCCAATATAAAATTCTCATCCGTTCCAGGGCACTTTACTCCTGAGTGACAAATTCTTCTGGCCAAGACTTCAATTATTAATTAATGTATATAATAGAAAAGCTGCCTAAATTGGACTAAAATGATGGATCGTCAGCTCCTCCAGCCTCACTCTGTGAGCAGTGTGGAATGATTCCATTCCAGTCACATCTCCAGGAGGTAAGAACAGTTTGGCTCAGTGCAGTTTGTTAAGATAATCAGTAAAAACATATTTAGCCTAATGGGTGAGATGATTTTCCCTCAGCAGAGCAACTTCTGGTATTACCCAGTGGGATGGTCTGTGTGAGTGGCAGAAATGGCAGCTTCTTCCTCCTTCCACCCACAATGATTCCTCAGTCAAGAGTGGAATTCTGGGGCCCCAAATGTTTCTGTCTCTAATTTAGGTCTAGCTCTGGCAATCAGAATAAGCAATTTTTGGTTTGGAAAAGTTCAACAGAGATAAAGACTTGTGCTGTGGGGAAGAAATTTAGATCACAACAACAAGGGGTCTGAACACTTATTCCTGCTTGATTTCTGAAATAAAAGGTGATGTAAGGAGGAACAGGAGTGGGAGCTGTTGAGGTTCTCCCTCAGCCAATCTGTTGGGAATAACAAATAACAGCATCCCTTGATTCTGCTCCAAGGGTTTTGGACCGATTGCAGCAGGATTATACGTTGTCCCTGGGTTGCAAACACCCCCACAGAAAACCAGGATTATGTGGTCCCCTCAGTTTAAACCACGGGGAAGGACTGGCCTGTAAGATGAAAGAGACTTTTATTCCTGGAAATGAGGATTTCCTGAGGCCAGGGCTTAGCAGGGCTCCCTCAGTGGCGCTGGTGTGAGCTGTCCCCAGCCTGTCCCCCTGGCTCAGGGCTGTGCTGGGCCGCGAGGCCATTCCACAGCCTCTCCTCAGCCAGAATAAATATCCTCTGCACCAGATCCCACTGGTCCCACCTGAACTGGGGTGAGCATGAGGAGAGTGAGGCTCTTTTGGCACCTGTGTGGAGGCAAGGCTGATCCCTGCAGAGAAACTGAAGCCACACCTAAAAATTAATGATATTTCACTTCTGAGGTCAAGTGTACTGCACTGTCCATCTCCATGCAGAGTGAGGAAACATTGTGTGATGGATAAATCACAAAAGTAGCACTGAACATCTTTTCCTGTTTCCTCTCTGTCCTGTAGCATTGACCAAGTGTTTTAATCAGTGCCCATTCCCAGGGGATATAAACGAGCACAGCTCAGCTGCCTCCAGGGTAAAGCATTTATTTCCTGGGAATCTGGTACTGTGTCTTAGGTCCTTGTATTTAGCATGGGGATACAATTACTTTTTTTGTGGAAGGATATTGAAATGTGCTGGTTTTTGTTATTAATTTAATATTATCCAATTATATGATATTATAAAATTTGCAGATTCTGCCTTAGAGGTTTTAATCTCAGATTTGTATATTACTCCGGTACTTTCAGATAAATATTGTAACAAAACACTCATTTACTCTCTCAGAAGCACTTTTGTAACGACTGCAGAGAGCTCTGTGATGTGTGTTAATATTTTAAATTCTGTGTTAAAGAGCTGATCATGACTAAAGTAGGGAATATATTTTTCACTTAGATTCTTTTCATTGCAAGGTATCAATTAGACTCAGCATACCAAAAATAGCATGGGGCAAAAACAGTTGGGCTACTTAAAAAATGCCATGAGAGATTAGCAAAGCACACCTAGACACAAACCATATGCAGAGAAGAAAGAACCAGGACAAATCCAAACAGTTTCAGCAGGTAAGCAGCCACACAGCAGCTTGTGTCAGATATCAAAGAGGCTGTACAGACTGTAAAACAGCATCCTGCAGCTGGCAGTGGGTAAAAACTGTCCCAGCAAAAGCTGGATCATCCCCCTTTGGTTTCACAAGCTGTCCTGGGCAGTGGTTGCAAAATGGAGTTGGAAGCATCAAAAGGAGATTGGAGCATCCTGGAGCTGATGCTGGGTGTCCCTGGGATCCAGGAGAGGGCAGGGAGGGATTCCTGCTCCCCTGGCAACTCCCCCTGGGCTGCCCATCCAGAGCTCCTGCACACACTGTGAGGCAAAGCCAGACAGCACCAGGGCAGTTCTGCTTTCTCCTCAGCATCCTTAATGTGGGTGACATTCCTAATCCCCCTAATAATACTAATTCCCAAAATAATACCAAAAATTAAGCCTATTGCTAAGTGGTTAACATATGAAGTGAAAAAAAAAAAAACTGTAAACCCCATTTTTGTTTATGTACACACATTGTAGTAATACAATAGGAGAGAAAATGCTGTTT
Source organism: Agelaius tricolor (assembly GCF_023055355.1). Lineage (NCBI taxonomy): Eukaryota > Metazoa > Chordata > Aves > Passeriformes > Icteridae > Agelaius > Agelaius tricolor. The sequence goes on along the minus strand of NW_027269283.1, from coordinate 11,212,114 downwards.
ACTGTTTATGTATTTATCTAGCTTTCAACTGTTTTAGCTTGTTTTCAGGATCCTTCATTTTAATTTTCATTCCTGATATAGGTGAGCAGCAATGTCAGGAGACAATTCCATGCAGGCAGGAAGAGTATACAGTGAATCTTTTATGGAAATACCCCTTGTTTGGTGATTTCCCAAACTGGAGTGGAGGTCACTGACTTCCCATGTGCAGGTTGGTCTCTATTTATGGAAGGGTTTTGTCACTATGTGAAATTCAGTGGTGGTTACAGAATTATTTTTCAAGGTTAAATTTATTCCTCTGCCTCCCAATAGCTGTGAGAATCCATTGGTGCCTGCAGCAGTTCTGTGTTTAGGAAAGGCACAGCAGGAATAATGTCAGGTGACTTCTAAGGTACTTGGAATCACTCTGCTGACCCTGGTGGAGAGACCAGGGCCACAAGGTGGAGGGACCCGATGCACCTCAGGCTGCTCTGACAAAGAATTGGATCACAGCCTGTGCAAATAAAGGTCAGCACAGCTGGGGATTCTGAAAAATGTGAGCAGCTTGGACAGGTACTGCTCTGAGAGAGGAGCAGGTCCCAGTGCCTGGGACAGCCAGGACCACTCAGCTTCCCAAGGAATACCCAAAGCCAGCACCTCCCCGGAGGCAAGAAGAGCTCCTTAAATGCAATTAGGACTTGGGTTGCAGGCTGGCTTTGGTGTGCAATTATCAGCATTAGCTCAGCGTTATCAGCCCGGGTTTCACTGCTGATCCCGAGGATAATCCTCATCCTCAGTGTGACAGCAGAGGCTGCTGCTCCTCCCCAGCCCAGCCATCCCCTCCCACCCCTCCGGTGTTTGCTGGGTGCTGAATTTGCTGCTTTGCTGAGCACATGGTGTGAGAATGGGCCAAAGAGGAGCCTCTCACTTCAGCCCCACACCAGGGTAGAACACTAGCAAAAATTAGCCAAAAATATTTGTCTTTCCTGCCAATCCCTCTCAGTGATTTCTTTCTTTTTCCTTCTTTTTCTCCCTCCAAGTTTCACACAAAGCTCTGTCTTTAGGATTAGCTGTCTATAGGCAGCTCTTTGTATTCAGCTGAATTTAAGATTATGGCTGAGCCATAAAAGGGGAGAAAGGTGACACTGGAGAGTTTTCTGCAGCTGTAAATCCTGAAATATTCAGGCCCATGACATTTTTGTAGCTGGCAAACGCTGAGTGTGGCATATCTGGTCAACACTGGGGCCCAGAACTGGTTGGATTTTACAGAAGAACCTGCTGTGAGTCTCAGGTTTGGGGGGCAGCAGATGCATTGAGAGATCTTTCAGGTCAGGTGATGAAATGCTGGTTTTATTTGCTGCCGTCTGCAGCGATTGCCAGGAGGTTTCACACTGGTCTCCAAACAGTCCTGAGCTGGTGATGGCTCTGCAGTGCTGGGATGTGCTTTGAGCTGTAAGGACAGGTATGTGATGAGTTAAACCTGTCTGAAAAGGTTAAATGGGCTGGGGCTGTGCAAACCAGCCTGATTCAAGTTCCAGTTCATCACTGGATTGGAATGAAATCAAATATTATTTACAGACACATGTATAATGCCTGGGTTTTGATTAACAGGTCTTGAGGTGAAAGGGATCTTGGGGATTTTTATCCTACCACAGGCCTCCCCCCTGGAATCTTTGGGCTGGAAATCATATTTATGCAAGTGAACCTCATATAGGCATTGAATTTTAACTCCAAAGTTCATGTCTTTAGTGTTCAGAGACAGGAAGGCAGCTTGAGATGTGGTTTCTCCCCATATCTAATGAATGTTATTATGAGGAAATCTTCTACTGGATCAGATGCTTCCAATGAGTCTTTAAAAGGCTTTGGGTGTATTTAACAGGGTACCAGAGCTCACCACAAACGGGAAGAGGAAAAAATTTATGAAGTCTGAGGCTTTGTCACCATGGTGACATCTATTTGAGTTTGGAAGCTGCATTAGCTTGAGCTCACAGATTTTTTCTTTTCCTGTCATTAAAGGCACACCTCTTATCCTCTCTCAGTTCCCTCCTCCTTCTCTTCTTACCCCACAATGACTGCATTTAAAAACTAAATTTCCTTTCAGGGTAAAAAAAATACACAGGGTAAATTACCTCCATCCATTACTGCCTCCAGCAAGTTGCAGCTGCTGAGGTCCATTTCCAAGAGGACTTCATGTGTATAAAATGAGAGAGAAAAAAAAAAATCTCTTTTCTGTGCCATGCAGTTAACAGCTATGATCAGATATGTCCAAGTGTGAGAGGCCTTTAATGATCACAGGGCTGACCAGAGTCACCCTGCAGGCCCTCCCCAGGATTAGGTGGAGCAGAGGTGGATTGGACCCAGGAAAGAACATCAGTGGCCTCTGGGTTTGCTCTGCAGAGCACACAGAGAAGCCCTTCAAAGGTTTGTGGTACAACATAACCCTGGCTTCAACTCTGCTTTTAATGGCTACTTGGAAGATGACAACGACCACACTCTTTGGGAATCTGTCGTGGGGTGAGAAGCCTCAAAACCACAGGGCCCAAATGTGAGCAGAGCTGAAGCCTGTGCAGCCCACACAGCTGTGTCAGGAGGGTGCCAGAGCCAGCCCTGCTCCTGGCTGACAACTGCAGGGCAGAGAGGCTGAGCACAGCTGAAAGGAGAGAGGTTTCTTTGATGGGTGTCCAGCAGGGGTGACTGCTTCCTTCCAGGACCAGCCTGCTGTGCCTGGGAGAGGCTGAGCAGCTCCCACAGCAGCCAGCATGGATGGGAGGCATGGCAGGAGCCCTGATCCATAGGAATGGCACTTGGGGAGCCTGGAATTGATGAATTTGGGTGGAGCCTTGATCCATAGGCAATGGCACTTGGAGAACATGGAATTGATGAATTTGGGTGGAGCCCTGATCCATAGGCAATGGCACTTGGAGAACATGGAATTGATGAATATGAGTGGAGCCCTGATCCATAGGCAATGGCACTTGGGGAGCCTGGAATTGATGAATTTGGGTGGAGCCCTGATTTCACTATAGGACACGAAAGGACACCACTGCTCTCAAGGTGAAGAAGAAAAAAGGGAAGTTTATTTTCTGACTCCAACATTTACAGTTTTCCAAGAGTGACAGTGGATTGGAGGGTGACAGTGCCACCTCTCCAATGACACCGGACAAACCAACAGTCCATCAAATTTCTCCTCCTCCATAAAGGAATGCAAAACAATGAGTTATTTACAGAAAGTGTGTGAGAAAGTTCGTTACAAGAATGTCAACATCAGAAGGCTTAGAAAACCTTAAAAAACCAGGGCGACACCCTGATCCATAGGCAATGGCACTTGGGGAGCCTGGAATTGATGAATTTGAGTGGAGCCCTGACCCATTGGCAATGGCACTTCAGGAACCTGGAATTGATGAATTTGAGTGGAGCCCTGACCCATTGGCAATGGCACTTCAGGAACCTGGAATTGATGAATTTGAGTGGAGCCCTGACCCATAGGCAATGGCACTTCAGGAACCTGGAATTGATGAATTTGGGTGAAGCCCTGATCCATAGGCAATGGCACTTGGGGAACATGGAATTGATGAATTTGGGTGGAGCCCTGATCCATAGGCAGTGGCACTTCAGGAACCTGGAATTGATGAATTTGGGCATTTGTTTGATTTGTCAGAGGGAGAAGCCAAGCTGTGATTGATGGGTAGAGGAGGATTGGGCTTATTCATTTGCTAATGGTTTTCTGGCCACTGGGAATCTGCAGGAATTCTGTCCTGGCCCTTGGTTTTAGCAGGAGTTTTCTGCCCTGCACTGACCAGCATCACACACCACCCCTCCCCGCCTCCATCTGTGCTCACAGTCTAGTTCACTCTCAGTAACACATATTTTATTAAATTTGGCTGTGAGAATGTCACCAATTATGAAGGGGAAAGCAAGAGTGAAGGTTAGGGGGGAAAGGTGAAGGTTAAATTCAGACATTCATGGGTTTATGGGGCAGTTTGTCCTCAAATCAAAGCCAGGCATTCATGTCGAGCTACGTAAACAGGAATAAACACTCATGTGAAAGTCACTTAAGGAGCAAAAACCCCTAAGAATGTTTGCTGCAAAATATGTGCTTTCTTCTCTCTCCCTTCCCCTCCTCTTGGCCCCACAGGGGATTGCTCAGAGTGTTTCCAGCATGGACAATGTGATGCCTCCAAAGATAAAGACAAAACCATCCCTGCCACAGACGCATCTCATGCTCTGAGCCACTGCTGGCAGCACAGCCTCAAAAACCAGCAGAGGATTCCAGAGCCCCGGGGTTAGGACACATCCCAGTCCTTCCTGAGGTGCTCAGTGATGTTTTTCCTCAATATCACACACTGAAAAGGTTTAGCTCAAAGTAAAGTTTTGGGAAGAAATGAGCAAACTGGTGAGAACAGTTTTTTAACAAGCAGATTAACCTCAGATCCTCAGCTACCTTTTATTTACCAAACAGAAGAAGTTTCTCTGTGTGATACATTTCTCAAATTATAGGTTTCCCATTTCCTGGCATCCCAATAAAGTCTAGATGAATGATGAGAGAGTCTGCTGGGAGAATGAGTAAACATCTCCTACTGTCTGGAATGCAAGACGACTACTGTCTTATCCTTTGTTACAGGTTGTTAAGATAAAATTACCCTATATATCAACAGCACTGTCAATGAAATTAGAAAGGGCATTCTACCTCCACACTGCCCCCGAGGGTTGGAGGAGGGAGGAGGGAAGGCAGTTGTTGCTTTGTTTATTTTGGTTTTTCTTCTGCTGTGAAAGAAAGGAAGAAAATGGGTTTGTTTTGGGTTGTGGGGGAGAAGCTTTGTTTTGCTTCTTTTTAATGCAAATGAAAAAAAGAGGAGAAAAGCCAAGGAGAATGTGCGAGGCAGGTTTGGGTATTTCACTGACTGTGCAAGCAGGAGAGGGAAAAGTCATGGTTTGATGAGCAATGCCCCAGGACAGCTGAACTGCAGTGGCAGCAAAGCTGGGGTGCAAGGAGACCCTGGAGCTGCAGATGGAGGCTCCAAGCAGGGCACAGTCCCCGGGCCAAGGACACCCCAGGGCTTCTGTCCCCATCCTGTGTGTGCTCTGAGCAAGGGCTGCTCCAAAATCTGTCAGCTGCAGTTTGGGGAGAACCCTCTCGTGCATCCCTATAATCCACTGACCTGTCTGGGTGTCTTTGATCAACTCTTGTTGCTGTTGCAGTTTTCCTGGGCTTTAGAGAGAAGATCTATTTCTGGATTTTCTGGAAATGTGAGTCTCATGAGTGTGCACTTGATTGCCAAAATACTAGAAAACACTGCATACAATCTCCCTGTACTCAGAGAAATCCAGTTTTCCTTGCAATTAGGCTTTACCACCAAAGTAATTACCTGGTTTACATTTGTTACATTAATTGTGTCTTCAGCTGTCACTGCCCTTGAACCCCAGAGCCATGAAAGTGGGATCCAAAACTTAAATCCCATTGCCTCTTTTGCACAAAAAAATTGATTTTCTGCTCCAGACACCTCTCCCAGATGATCCCTAGGCTCCAAGAGGTGCTGGGCTGTGGTGGAGCTCAAGGCTCCTTGGAGAGGAACTCGGCTCTAGTGCAAGTCAAAGCCTCATCACTTCCATGTCCTCTCTTGTATTCATGTCAGCTTCTGTCACAATCTCATTCCTTTGCCTTTTCATTCTGTTTTTCCTGAGAACTTTGGATCACTTCTTTTTCTTTAATTTTTAAACAAAGTCATTTATTCATTTTTGAAACTCAAACATTTCACACTGAAAATATTTTCGTTTTGAAATCAGAAAAAAAACCCAAAACCCTGAAAACAATACTGGAGAAAAGCAGGGCATAAAATGCTGAACTTGGATGAGAAATGCTCTTGGATTCACAGAGCATTCCTGAGTTCCCCCATCCCATCTTGTGGCATGTCAGAAACTTTACATGTCACTCTCCTGCCCTTACGTGTGTGTGTGCACACACATACACAGGAGAATTTCCTCTGACAAGCTGTAGGGCTTTGCTACAGATTTTCCATCCCTTACCAAGTCAAGAAGAAAATATCTTAATGCTCTATTCACAAAACACTTTTGGCCTGTTTCCATGTGAACGTTATGCTTGTTTGCATAGGCAATTCAGAGGGGAGTTCATAAAACCTTGTTTTGCCTGAATTTGTGAAAGTCTGCCCACTGCACGGTCTTAAAATGAAATTACGTTGGAAAAGGGGCTGTTTTGGGATGCATACATTTTGCACATATCCTTTAAATAACTCAGATGTGTTTTCTAAGGAGGATGTTTTTCGTATGCACTGAAGGTCATGTTTGTGCCACCTACGAATTTCTTCAGCTTCAAAACAGCACAGAGTAAACAGCTGAGGGCTTTGCCAACTCAGTGTTTCCAGCACTTGTGTCTTCCTGTTGAAGAGATCCCACAGCAAAGGACAACCTCTTGCTTTAATTCTTGCTGCTTAGCTCCAGCAGAAAATCCTTCCTCCATTCCCAGCCTAAATCTGTGGTGATGGGGACAAAGCCTCTTCTCTGCCCAGCCCTGCCAGGCGCAGCCAGCCCAAAATGGATGTTTGTCTGTGTTAATCAAACACACAAAATGTGCAACCTGAACTGCGTGCAGAAATGAGTGGAAAAAGTGCAACCTGACCACGAAAGTATTATTTTATAAATAAGGTCCTTTAGTAGTAGTTAATTGGATACACATTTTGCTGGATTCGTGGAACATTAAAAACTATCATATCCGAATTGACTGACTGAGTTCATGTTACATCTCCAAATTGCCAGTGACCATTCTGCCTCACAGCATCAGACCTTGGGTTCAGCAATCTCGCTCCAGGGCCTTTTTTAAGTACATGGTGCTTTTTTTTTTTCCCCTAATAGAGATTGATTTAGTGTATGTTTAATGGCCCCATAAATCACTCAACATGCCCAACTCGCATACAAATTCTGCCAAAAAAAAAAAGTTTTCAAGGAAGCAGATGCCTTGTTGGTGGAACCAATTTGCCTTGCTCTCTGCATGTGCACGAACCCACCATTTCAAGAACCTCCTTATAAAAATGTTCTGCTCTCCCAAGCCTGCACATTGGTCATTTTCTCTGGGGCTGCTTTCTTACCATGCCAAGTTAAACTCGGGCGATTCCCCCGCTGTGCCTGTTCTGTTCGAGTGCCTTTTAGATCAGCAATAAATAAATTCATTGTGTGTTTCAACAAGGAGAAAGAGCTGGAGCTGGAGCAGCATTGTGCCTGCCCTTGTGAAGATCTATTGTGTGCAAAGCAGCGCGCTATCGGATGGCGTGGGTCATTTTTCATTACCCCACTGAGGATGCAGCTCAAAGCAGAGGATTATAGAAACTCATTTCCTTTGGTTAGGGGGAAAAAAAAAAGAGTTAACATTCAATAAACTGGAGGGCTATGACGCAATGTGGCCCTCAGAACCTTCCGAGCAGAGCTGTTAATAGCTTCCTTTCCCAGGACGCGGGTTTGCCCCGCTCACTTATCGACTTTGATGCATTAGTAAAAGAAAATATCAACCCCTCATAACTCTCAGAAATGATACAATACATCACTTAAAAGTAAGCTAGGATCAACACATTGTTAACTGTTTGATCTCTCGAGTCAAAATTAATGATAGGTGTTTTGCACACAAAAAAATGAATGTTAAAAGCCTATTTAAGCTAACTAAAGACATCCCTACAACATCAGGGTTGAATTGGAGGTGATTTCCTGCAATGCAGCTGTTATAAGTTTATCAGTCTGCGGGTGGCAGTAACCAGTAATCATAACCAGATTGCAGAGGGGTGGGATGGAACTTATCTTTAAATAGAAGATCTATCTGACTAACTAACTACAGAAAGCTGGTTGGGAACTGAGTCCACGGTATTATTCACTAGAACACCCAAGGGTCTGGGAGAAGCCAGTTTTCTGTATATTTTAAAGAAATGAAATGATTCTGAAGGTTTAACTGCTAGGCAGGGAGAAACCAAGGTTCATAATGATTAACAGCAGACCTCCTGCGCTCTTGTACTTGCAGCATCTACACAATGATGATAGCTAATAAGAAATGGCATTAAGAAATGACTTCAACTTTCTCCACTGAGATGTTGCCATAGGCTGTTGATGAACTTTTAGCTCATTCTCTTGTGACACGGAAAGGAAAGATCTGAAATGCAGCATATACTTCAAGCAGAAAAGCAATTGAAAAAATTCCAAGAAATCTCTGTGAAGAGCCAAAGAGAAGTGTTGCACTGTGAGACAATGCCTCTGGACAATTACAGCCTGTTAGTTTTAATGCAGCTCCAATTGCTTCCGTCTGCAGCTAATCTGACCACTGGAAACAGGCACTTTTGCAATGCCCTTTAATTTTTCTGATTTGTGTGTGGGCAGTATCTGTTGGTATTAATATGACTCTTTTCCGGATTGAATTAGAGAAAACAAGATGAGCTTTCAAAGGAGCCTCAACTTTCTTTGAGAAACGTGAGCTGCAGAGCAGAGGATCCACGGGGATGGGTTAGGTCTGCCCAAGTGCCTGGTGTGCAGACTCAGGAAGGAGGCACAGAGAAGTCCCATGGGTCCCCAGATGTCCCCAGCAGCACCTCACAACCTCTTTAGCCATCCTGATTCTGCCAGATATTCCAGCTCCATCTTCAGAGCTGTGCCCACAGCAGGGATCCCCGCAATTCCCAATTCTCTGATCCATTATTTTCTGTGGATGAATTAAACAGCTCATAAGCTAAAAATCTTCTTCCATCCCTGCAGTCAGACAGATACATATTTTGTTTTTAAACTGACCCCAGTTTGCAAGAGCCTTCCCCAGATCCAGCTCCCTCCCCTTTTAGGGATTGTCTTGTGCCTACACTTTAACCTGGCTTATGGAAAACACAGCTCCAGAGAAGCTCAAATTTGCTCTTTTTATGAGGAACAGGCTGAAAAATGGCAAACATAAAGCTCTAATAAAAATGAATGTATTTTTAAAAATTCTTCACACAGCCTTCCTTCAAACTGTGCTGCAAGTTTAAACCTAAAATAATTCTTCCCCATGTCTGACATCTGTATGTTATTTATACAACACCTTTTTTCATAGAGGTTTTTAATTATTATTCCAGAGGTGTTTTTCAGTGGAGAAAAAGGAAATTATTGATGAAACTGTAAATTTGAAATACATTTCAATTAAGACCCTTAGTCATTTCCACTTTTTGTTTTCCAAGCCTTACTCAACAAAACCTCTTAATTATTTCTCCATGGCGATGGGATCAGCTCACTCTGCTCCTCTCCCTGCGGGGCCCATAAAACCCTCAGCTGGCAGATCTGTGTGTGCAGCAGGCTGAGAGATGTGACACATCACAAATATCTGCAGAGGATAAATTTTCCATTGAACAAAGTATCAGAGAGGCCCCTGCATGGCCTGCATGAGGACAGGTGGATGGGGGCCAAACACTTTCCTGATTTTTTGACTTGATGTGAGAATTCCCAGCTCCTGCTTTGGAGGTGACCCATTCCAGGCAGTCTGGTTGCCCTCATTCCTGTCTGCTCACTGTGGTCACTCCAGACTCCTCACCACAACCTCTGCCCCCTGCATGCAGCGCTTTCTGTCCTTTACAGCCCACCCCATCATAGCCATGCCTTCCAAAATTCTGCAAAATTAACATTTTACAGGCGGGGAAACTGTGGCAATGATGGGTGAGGCCTCCTGCACGGATTTATGCAGTGGATGATGTGAAACAGAAATCAAGATTCCAGGTCCAGCTCATTCCATGTCATACTGAGTTATGTCTTGTTAAAGGACAGAAATTAGAGTGGAAATTATCAATATTCAATACAGGAACTTTTGCCAGAGTAGGCTCTGAAATTCTCTGATGTGTAAATCAGTTAATTTATAGCAAGGGCAGTGTTAAGACAGGGTGTGTTTTGCTGCAATCCTTAGACTCACAGCCCCCTGTTAAACACACCCTGTGCAGGTGGTGTGGGATGTGCTGCCCACCCATCTGACCTGGAGGAAAATCTCTCTGCAGAGAAAGGGGGACTGGTAAACAACCAGTTAAGTGGCTGTGGCACTGTCACCCAATCCCTGCTGCACTGCCAAGTGCTGGATTCCTAAATGTGGGACCCAGATGCAGAGGGAACAAAGACCACATGAAAGTGGTGCTGATCACCCGAGCTGCGGCTCTGAGCAAGATGCAGCAGTGCTTGGGAGGCTGACACAGGGCTGGGACAGCCAGCACAGCCAGAAATGGCTTTTGCAAGGCACATGTGAGGGGGAAAAGGTTTCTGTGCCTGCACCAAACCTCCTTGTGTGCAGCCTTGGGCATTGAGACCATGCCTGCACACCCACACTCGTGGGCAGGGCTCCCAACCCCTCTGCAGATGTGGGGCCCCCCAGGCTCCTGCAGCAGCTTGGGAGAGGAGTGTTTTGGGAGCAATCCTTGCTAAAATGAGCCATGAGATGTGAAAAATCTACCTTTGTCACACCAGGCTTTCCATGGAAGCAGTGATTTCACTGGGAATCCCTCCCCACTGCCCAGCTGGACTTGTAAACCAGCCCAGAACCTGCTTGGACACCCTGAGTCTGTGGGCAGGGAGAGGGAGGCAGGGCAGGGGCAGGTTCTGCCCAGTCCCCACAGTGATGAAGGGTGGAAAGGCCCCTTGCAGAGGGGCCAGGCCTGTGGGTGGCTCCTGGTGGCCCCAGAGGACTCAGACTCTGTGAGACCACAGCCCTGGAGGTGAAGGTGATGAGCAGCAAGGGTGATTGCTGATTAGTGAGGGCCCTGGGGTGGGAGCCTGGGAGAGGGGCAGAGAGAGACTGCTCCATGCTTAAGCCATAGCACATGGGGGAGAGACAACCTAATTGTGCCTCCTAATTGAAAAACTGATGGCTAAATTATCACCAAATGAGGTGAAAATCAGAAGTTCCCAGAAAGAACTGGGTTGTAGGGTTTTAAACCAGTCACTGAGAGGCTGAGCTGGAAGCTTGGTTCTGGGGCTTGGTTAGAGGGGCCTTGTCCTAAGGAGGGGAAAGGCCTTGTGGCCTCTGGTATTTTGGTGACTTCAGAAAGGAGCAAGTTCTCTTTTCCCTGGAAGGACAAAATACTGGTGCTGCCTTGATGTCACAGCCTACTTCTCCTGAGAAGAGTGCATGGAGGAAAGGAAAAAAGTGACTCTGGTATACTGGAGAGGTAAAATTTATCTTTTGTTGTCCTAAGTAAAATGGTGCAGTGGTTTGCAGTGTCAGAGAAACAGGTGTTTGGATTGATCACTGAATAGGCTGCAGCTTCAAATAGAGTGTGAATCCTGGTAGAGGAGATTCTGTGCATTGCTTTTTGAGTTATGTTATTTTAATTATTATTCCAATGATTTATTTGCTCCGGCTTTGCTTTGTTTTTGGCCCTGACCAGGACTGGGGCTGGCTGTGACAGAAGCAATTCAGGCAGTGGCCTTGCTTGTTGTAGCTGGCAGGATTTGTCTGCAGGCTCTGTTGTGCCCTGTTCTGCTGCTACCCACCCTGCTCCACTCACAGAGCTGGGGGTGCTTCCTGCAGGTTCTTCACACTCTGCAGGCAAAATAACCTTGAAACTGTGAATTTTGGTGCAGTAGCTTGATCTGCAGGGAAGAGTGGATGTTGCTCTATCCGTGTAGGGGACCAAAAGCGTTGCTTGGGACCAGGGGTGCAGAAACAAAGAATGAGGAGATGCTCTGCCTTTGGAAGTTGGGTTGCTCTTGTCCTGAGGACAGCAGAGCTCAGCTGCAGCTCTGGCTGGAGGGACTCTGAGCTCCATCCCAGAGCAGGCTGGTCCCAGCTTCCTGAGGGCTGGAATGAGCTCTCCTTTGATCTGGCAGACAGGAGCCACAGCAGCTGCTGTGCAGGGGATCAGGACAGGCACTCTGCAGGCTGGTGATGCTGGAGACAATCCCCAGGATGTTGTGCAACAGGAGCTCTCCCACCTGCAGCTGGGACAGGGGAACCTGTCTGCTGTGCACAGGGCTCAGGTGTGATGTAAATGGAGGAGTTTCTGCTTTGTCCTTCTCTGCTGTGCACCCACAACTCCTTCCTTGGCCAGAGGCTGGGGACAAATGCTGTTCTTGCCAGTAAAATGAGTGAGCTGACTCTGGAAGCTGCTCTAAAGATTTTTTTGGTTGGTTGGCTGGTTTTTCCCCTTCTTTTGCTTGGTTACACACTCCTCTCTCACAGTTTCTTAGCAAGAAGTTCCTAGCATTTATTATTCTAAATCAACTCACTATAAGGCTTTTTTGACTTAAATGTTGATTTGATCTTGTGGGAGAGGGTGATGTGGCCGTGTGGCCCCTTGGCCTTTGTGTGTCACACAAGCTGTGTCAGACCTTTCTGGACACCTGGGGCTGCTGTGAGCTGGCAGCTCAGTCCCCAGTCAGCAATGCCAGCTCCCTGTGAGCATCAGCCCTCGGAGCTGGGGGCTGCCAAGGTGTGGCTGAGGCTGGAAATAACCTTTGCCTGCACTCAAAGGTACTCAGGAGTGGTGGTGGACATGACTTCACCGTGCCCACTGCTCAGCATGAGTAACCAGTTCCATGATTTCCATGCCAACCATTAATTTCCAGATGCAATGACTAGCACGGTATTTTCCATTTCCAGATCGTGTTTGTACTGGCATGATTTGAAATACTTTGTAATTACAGTGGTTCCTATAGTCAAACTTCTGGAGCAATGCAGGGTGCTTAGAAGTTCTTCTTTAACCAGCAATTTTGGTAATGACAGTAATTCACATAATCTATCTTTGTGGCCTTGTGGCTTTCAGAAGTATAGGCTTTTTTTTTTTTTTTTTTTTTTAATTTTTCAGAGATGTAGCCCTATCTCTATATATAGCTCAGTAGATATCTGGTATTCTGGATGTGTTAAGACAAACTCCACTGAGGAATTCCAGTCCCATCACCACAAACTTTCTGATGTTGCTGCTGCTGTTAATGCAATTGAGTAAATGGCAGAAGAAAATGGAGTGGGGAGGGGGGATATGGAAGTTTCCTCTCAAAGATGAGGAGGCCTCAACAAAAACAACTTCAGGCAGCAGTGGAGCTTCGTTTTGGCTGACAACTCACAACACAATAAGCAGTTTTGGCAGCCAAATGTGACAACATCCTACTGAACAGGGAAAATCCTTTAGTTTGGGGGAGATGGCTGAATCCCAAAGCTGCTCTCATTTACTGGTTTAGAGTAACAGAGACACTTCTGAATGACTTGAGGGAGAAGCTGCTCAGACAGATCAGAGGCAGACATCTCTGTCCGTGTGCAATCAGATGCGCTGCCTCCTTTGAGCAGGGGCCAAGGCAAATTAGAAGCAGCAATTAAGGCAGACACCAGCAATGAGGGCCTAAAGTACAGGGCACAGTGTTTATCAGCTGTCACTGCACAGAAAAGGTCTTTAATTTGACTGAGGAGGGAAGAGCTGTAGCTCAATATTTTTGTGAACTGATTAACTGTTATTTTTCCCAGAAGATTCTCATATGTGCCGGGTGGGAGGGACAGATGTTGATTAAATGTAAACTTCTCTGCAAATGCGTGTGTGACCTCTGGCATGTTGTTCATTCACACTCCCTTCAGAGGCAGGGAACAGACCTGGGGAGGGTTTTCCATGCCTCTGTCCAATTAACCTGTGTGTTTTCAACCAGAGGCTGACAAAACTGGGGGATCCTGAGCCTAGAACAACCCCCTGAGGTCCCTATTCTGATACTGGCAGTAAATCACCCCAGATAATTTGGTTTTTAAGCTGTAGGAGCAGTAAATGCAGTCTGTGGTATGGCAGGGTCTGACCTAGCTGGTGACAACCCTTGGGATCTGTCCCACCTCTCCATTTGCTGAGAGTGTTTCAGGAGGAGGCAGAAGAGGGACAGACTTGAGGCATCCCTGGTCTTCCACCCCTGATAAAGGAAAAGAGGACACTTGAGGAGACACCAGGGTATGTCTGACACATGGTCTGGAAAGGAAGCTAAAGCCACTCCAGTGTCCTGCAGTGCCAGCAGAGATGTTTTTCTTTTCATTTTCTGAGAGGTGCTGCAGCAGAAAACCAGATCTGCTTCCTCAAAGACTGTCACTGCCATCTGGAGAACATAATATCTGACCCGTGGGCTTAATTTGCTGTCAATCTCCCACAGCTCCCAGGAAGGAGCCTCCATCTCCTTTTAACTTAAGGCTGTTACCTCTTGCCCAAAAAACAGGTTTCTCAAGGCTTGTTCTCGAGCCAGATGAGAAACATGAAATAAATGAATGCAAAACACCAGCATCTTCCTTTTCAACTGCCATCAATAAAAGCTCTTTGAAGAGGGAATGCTGAGCAAGTGTTAATTAATAGGACTGTGACTCCACATTGCCACTGCAAAGTGCACTGAGTCACTGGAGACACACTGCTCTTTTTGGCTGTGATTTTTCTTTTATTGAGCATCTTGTTCTCAGCTGCTACTAGAAGCAGGAAATCTCTCAAAGCTGTGAGGAGCTGATCCAGTTTGTGCCTTGAATTGGTTATGCTTTTCCACCTACTCCCATGAAGAAGTGCCTCCAGCAGCTCTCTGAGGGGGCTGGAGGAAGCAAATTTCTTCCTGGCCAAGGAAGAAATTTCAGGGCTTTGGGACCCCCTGTCTCTATCAAGCACATCCCCACTAATCTAGACTATGAGGAGCTTTGTTTTTTTCCTGCAAACTGAAAAATACCAATTTTTTTTCTTTTTTTTTTAATATCTGGAAATAAACAGTTACATGATCCACTGAAATTCATAACAAAGAACAAATTGAATCCTTCATGCTGTGTAACAGCCATAAATAAAGGCTTTATGGCTGAGAAGTTGTAGGCAAAGCTCCAGCAAAATCAGATTTATTCCCTCCCCACCCCCTGCACTATAAGTCTCTGGAAATGGGGGTTCCAAGGGCTGTTCTGACACAACATTAACTGCAGCTTCTTAAAGCAGACTCCCTGCCAGTATTTACAGTTCACATTCTGTGCATGGTATGTGTCTGTGTAACTGCACCAGCTTTTACAGTTGATTTCTCAGTAGTCATGTGAAACCAAAACAACTCATGGGCTGAACTTGGACTCACTTGTGCATTTTTCTGATTTAGAATAAAAAAAGTCTGCCTTGGTGTTAGGGAAAAAGATCTCCTGGTTCAAGTTGCTCCAAGTTGATGGTGGCTCAATCTCTGTGAGTGTTGTGTTCCTTCTCCCCAGAACCACTGCTGGGTTTCCAGGGAACCCTGCAAGATGGATTTCAGAACTTGGTTGTACAATTGTAAAGGCAGTATCTGCATTTTTTTCTTCTTACAAAGGCCTGGCCCTACCTCTACTTGCTGTCTCTTCTAAAACTTACCCCTGAGGTGTCACAAAATCCATTTTTGGAGAATTAACCTAGGAATAATCAGCTCCTAAAACTACAGTTCAGCCAGGTCATTCCCTGTTAAGGAAGAACAACTCATTTTAGTGGATTTAAGAGCTGGTTTCTCACTTCAGGAGCCAAATCCAGGTCAGCAGTGACAGTAGATCACTCTGAGAAATGGATAAACAAATTGGAAGCAAAGCTTCTCTCATGTCAGTTTTGGATATTTTGGTTTGTTCTCCTTTCTTGTGTGCTTAGTATGTAGCCTAAGATAGAAGCTAAAAGGAGGAATTTGTTCTCATTAAGCAGCTGCCCAAATCTCTCTTTTAAAGAGTCTGAGGCAGAAGATGTAGAGCCACTGACTGCTCTGCTCTTGTCTACAGCTTGTGTCAAACACTGAGCAAAGTGACTTAAATTGTTGGGACCTGAGAAATGGTATCTTTGAGCTCTGACCCCTCATAACTGAATCCAGACACTCAATGTCTCTGCTTCCACCTATTTTATATGAAGCACCTGACACAGCAGCAGCAGCAAATAGCATGGGGGTAAATCCAGCAGCCTGCAGCATTCTCCTTCATTGGCCAAGGCAAAAGTCACCTGGCTGCTGTCACCACCAGTGTCTGGCCACTCCTGGGGCTATTGTCCCCTCTGGATCTCCGTGGAGAGATCCTGCCAGGGAAGGGAAGGTGGGGAGCCAGCTCAGAAGAGCCTCTGTGGCCCTTTGTGCACTCCACATCCACGGTGACAAACCTGTAATGCTGCTCTGGAAATTGAGCACAGCCCCAGCATGCTGGGCTGGAGCCCCAGGTGCTGACACACTAAAGCACAACAGATCCACTGAGCTCCTGCCATCCCCTCCTTTCTTCTTAAGAGCTTCTTAAAATAAGCCCATTAGGCCCAAGTTATCAGCAGCTCACTCAGGAGCCACCTCAGCTCTGAGAGTGGTTTTAATTACAGGCACAGGGTACAGCCACTCACCCCAGACACAACTGCTCCACTGCCCTGGGACTGGGTTTATTGCAGACAAGCAAGGCAATTCTGTGAGGGTGAGGTTAATTCAAGCAGCCTCATGTAGAGCTTCAGCCTGCAAATGGTTAAATGCTTAACCATGCCTGCAAAAACTGGCCAAGTGCAAAGTCGTCTTCCTAAGGGTTTGTGGGGCTGAGGCTGAGCTCCTTTTTTCCCCCAACATTGCCCAGTACCTTTCACTGGGGAGAAAAAAGTGTGGAGCTGATGAATCTGTCCATGGTTTGTCCTGTTTTCCTTTTAAATGCAAAGCCAAACTTAAACTGTTTAAAGATTGTGCTGTCTTCATTTATGGAATTAATTCCCACACAAGGATTCTGTGGGAGAAAACAGCATATTTACCCCAAAGTGGTAAACCTCACAATACCAAGAAACAACTTTCCAAATTTTAAAATTAAAAAGTCTGTTCCCATTGCCTGGTAAATGGACCCTTGGAAAACCAGCTAGGAAACAAATCAGTGTATTAAACCTGCTATCCTAAACTTTTGGTCTTTCTCAGCTGCTGATTTAGGAATACAAATTCCACAGCATTAAGCAGAAAAAGGGAATAGATATTTTTATTTAAAACAGAGTAACTCAAAGTGGCCATAATAACCTATTTCTGTTGCTTTTGTACTTGGCTAATGAGTGACTGCAGTATAAAGTGCTCCTAGTTTTTGCCTTGAGGTCTTGTCAATCATTACCTGATAAATAAAAACTTCAAACTGGTTCCTTTTAGCTTAATTGGGCAGAATTTCTCTCTGCAGGAAGGTTGGATACTGAGAATAATGTGT
The DNA here is from genome assembly GCF_023055355.1 of Agelaius tricolor. Classification (NCBI taxonomy): domain Eukaryota; kingdom Metazoa; phylum Chordata; class Aves; order Passeriformes; family Icteridae; genus Agelaius; species Agelaius tricolor. Next base: position 11,195,028 of record NW_027269283.1, on the reverse strand, counting down.
TTGTGGCAGCAGTGGAAGTCAGCAGGCAGGGCATTTGGATGGAAGCATGCAGAGGATGTGAATTCTGAACTCAAAAGATGAATCTGTGGGGATTTCTATCCACAAGTATCTGTTCCCATTGCTGAAGGACTGAATCCAGCAGCAGAGGGAATCCTGCAGCCCCTGAGCTGGGCTTGTGCAAGCTCTGCTGGCCCTCTCTGGTTTCAGCCTTTACAGCTGACACTTCCATAACAATCAGGAATCTTGAAGTTGCACTAAGGCTTATTTAAATCATTATTCTTTATTACACGAACACTGGCAGCAGCAGAGGCAGTTTTCTGCATAGGGACAAAAGGATTTTTTTGTCAGTACTGGAACAGATCTGAAACAGCTCAATTAGGCAAACATAACATCCTCAAAGTTTGGCCTGAAAGGAAACTAGAATAACTGTTCTATAAAATGTTTTAAATGTGCTTTAAAATGTCATTACTCAGATAAATCTAGCTGTTTGGAAGCTCCTCCACCAGGGTTTTATGGCCCTGCCAGTTTATGGCAGTGGATGCATTCATGTCAAGAATTCCTCTTCCAGAACAGTAGATGAGGAGACAAAGCCACAGGAGTGCTGCAGACCAAGGGGAGGCTGCAACCAGCTTGGGAATGGAGTTTTGGCTCCTAGGCTGGGAAAGCTGCTCCAAAGCACATCCAGCAAGTTGTGTGTGTTTGTGGCAGAGCTGGAAACCAGCAGATATTTCATGGCTGGACATGTTGAACTCAGTGGTAAAGTTGCTGTTGGCTGCAGGACTGGCCCTGCAAAGCAAAAATATTTATTTTATTCTTGCTCTCCTTGCTGGCACCACCCCTGCCTTACACCTAAATGAAGAGAATTGGGACCATAATGAGAAATACCAGAGGAACCCTCCTTCTAAATTTAGTCCAGGCCTACAAAAGCTGAGTGGGTCCCATTTTACATCAGTAAAGGTCTTTCCACTGATGCTTTACTGGACTTTCAGAGCAGTACACAAAGCAAATTTACTCATGAATTTGTACTTGCTTGTGGAAGATGGCAGATTAACTCCCAGATGCTGATGATTTAATCCTCTGGCCCAGCAAATATATCTATGTAAGCTGGCACAACTCTGCTCACAGTTCAAAGAAAACAAGAACCCCAAAATTGCTGTTGTGCCCTGAAGATATAATGCTCAGTTAATAGAGGGATTTAGACCATTTTTTTTTTTCAGCTGCCTCCATAGCAATGCAGTGTGGTATCCACAGTAGGAAACCTCATGCCAGCAGCATCTCTCAAATATGCTAAAACAATCTAAATTAGAAAATGTCAGCTTCTTGGCTGATGTTTCTTTGGAGTTTCTTTCTTCCTTTCTTGTGCCTCTATAATTTTATTGGGATGACTAAATCTCTGAACTATGTTAGCAGTAAACAGAACTAATTTACCCCCTGCTTCTTTGAAACAGCTGCTGACAGCTGCACTATAATTCAATCATGGATCTTTGCAGCACAGACTGCAAAACACATCCATATTTTTGCTATTCTTCCCTCCCTGTTGTATTTGGACCAAAGGAGCTGCCCCAAATAATGGCATGTGACAGTTTTGCCCATACATAGAGACTGAGCTGCATGAAAACAGAGGCCCAAGATGAAACACTGCCCAGCCAGAAAGGTTCTTTGAATAAAAGGAGAATAACCACACAGATACACAATGTCGTCGGGATATCTTTTGTAAAGTTGCAATGATTTATTTTACTAGTTTGTACAAAAAGGCTTCTGACAACTGCTCTATGAAAAGAACCAGAAATGTGTATGCATATTCCAACTGTTAATAAATATCTTCTTAAATAAGGAAACAAATGTGTTTAGGAACCCAGAATAATTTTTCCTGCATGTGATTGAAAAGGAATTCAGAGATGGAAATAAATAATTCTTCTTCCGCTTGTGACAACTATTTACACAAAAATGTACAAACAGTGAAGCTGATGTTGAGCCTAGCAACAGAAATCCTGTTATTATGCTTAAAAACAACAACAAAAAACCAAAACAGAAACAATCCCCACATAATATTTAATATATGAGTCCCATACAGCAAGACACCGTGGTCCAAGTTAAAAACGCAATACACCAACGCAGTGACCACCAACACTGAAACACCCACAAGAGAAAACTAATCCTTGGCTACTAAATAGTGGAAGCTCAGGCATGATTAGCTTTTAACCTTCTAGGCAGCACCTTCACTTCCTTTAGGAGGTTTACAGAAGCACTGGTGTGTGTATGTATGCAATGTCAAAAGATGCTTCCTCTCGGTGTGATTTCAGTTCCTCACCCTAACCAGGGATGCACTGAGGGCAGGTTTGGCTGTTCGTGGTGGATGGTGCTGTCTGCAGGCTCCATGAGAGGTGGATTTTTGGCTTCAGCTGTTGTCCTGCCCTGTGGCTGGCTGTGTTTGCCCAATGTCTGCCCATGGGGAGGTTTGCTGCAGTCCTCCCTGCTGCAGCCAGGCTGCTCCTGCAGATGTTGCAGAGGCCTAGGGGGATGCCAGGCACATCTGGCAAGGTGGCAGCTGCTCACCAAGGCCCCCATCCAAAACCTGCAAATGCTGTAGGTTTTTCCCCTTTCCCATCAGCCTAATCCTGCTACTGAGAGAACTGCTGGGAAAACACCAATTGACTGAAATGAGATGAGAATTCGGCCATCAGAAACAAGTTTCCAATTTATTTCATAGACAGTAGGGGTTTTTTTCTTCCTTTGCTTATTCTTTTTAAAGTGAGGCATCTGGTCTGGATTTGATCTGTGACTTAAAGGGAGAAGAGCAGTGAGTGAAGTCCAGAATTTCATTTATCTTCTTTCTCTAACTCTCCTCTAAGGCAAGACATGGAGCCAAGTCTCTACTGTGGCTGCATGGCCCCATCTGCTCACTGAGCAGAGACCCATCTCCAGGGATTTGTGATGTCCTGGACCCATCTCTTGGAGGCTTGGCTCTCTGAAGTTTGGAGATTTAGAGCTGGGTGTGCTGGGCATGGTGTTTTATTGGGCATTATTTTCTTTTTATCTCCCTGGTGAAATTTATACCAATCCTACTTTGGTGCGTGCCAAAGTGGGGAATTGGCTTGTGATTGGTTACTGAAACTCTGTATTCTTCTTTGCAGCAACTTTAATTGAGCCTTAATTACTGAAATGTGATGTTTGTGTAACCTGTGACTTTAAAAGAAGGAAAAAGAAAAGCCTTGAGGGGACATTTTCTTGCTTCTGGTTCCAGCTTCTTGGTGGCCCTTGAAGGGGATTGTTGTGGGGTTTTTTGAGGTGAAGCCAAGAGAGCAGGGGGTTTATCAGAGGCACTGGCCCCAGGAAGGTTTCCCAGTTTGTTCCCAGTCTGTGTGGGGCTGGGTGTGCATCCCAACTCACAGCACCTTCTGACTTGAGTCTCCATGTTCTTGGAAAAGGGCTGGAACTTGTTCCCTCAGGGAAGTCAATGGACATTTTCCACACAGCAGCAGCAGGATTTTTAGTTACAGCTCTTACAGTAGCTGCTTAGGGCACCCAGCTACACGTCAGCTTTAATCCCTGCTTCTCAGCATTTTGCTGCTTTCCTGTTTCAAGTTCATAGCAAATTGAAATACCTTCTGGTTGCTACAGAAAATTTCCTTCCTTGTTGATAGAAAAAAGTACACCCCAAAATTCTCACTCTTTGAAGCACTTTTCTTCAGCTGTTTTGCTTGCCAATTGATTGTTTTTTTCTCAGCCTAATCTGTCCTGTGAGTTTGTGTCAATCCACATCCAACTTTTGCTACTGTAGTTTAAAACTGGAAGTTCCATGTAATTCACCCTTGGTTTCGCCTATGAAATTGAAGCAGAGGGATGGAAGCAATAATTCTCTAACAAAATACCTGTTCACTCCAGGTATATTTTGTTCACTTATTTTATTGCAAACCGTGTTACAGGAACTACACACACTTATTAGTCACAGCACAGTCTCACCTTGGATAGATTATTACTGTTTTACTCACAATCAACACTGGTGAGTTTGCAATCTCCAGAAAGACTCATTTGCAAAAGTATGTACTGTAGGAGCCAATTTTGTAAGCAGATTTGGTTTTAAACGGTTTCTCTGGCTTGTTTCAGTTTACAAGCTCATTGTCTGTAATAAACTAAAACAAAATGTGTTCAAATGCCTCTTCAGATCCAGAAACTGTTCCATTGTCTGAACTTTCAGAGGCCTGGTCCTAAAATGGTTTGGGACTTTTTTAAACCCATGGCTGGAGCGCCAACCTTTTCCCCCAACCCCACACAGCCACACAAACCCACTCTTTACAAATAACTTCTTTTTCTTTTTTCTTCCTCTGTCCTACAAACCTAGTGGCAGCCACATGCTCGTACCACCATGTTCCTGTATTTCTTTAAGATAACATTGGAGCTGTCATCAAAATAGAGCACTGAGATGGCGTTGAGTTGTGTAGGAGCACAGCAGGGCTTCGGCACAGTCTCTGGGTTTATAAAGTGAACCTGGGGAACCAAAATAGAGCAATGTTAAGATTCACTTCTCCCCTCTCCTCCCCCCATATCCTTCTTTTCTGGGCAACCTCCTCCCTGTCCCATACCCTCACTCAGTAGCTGAGCTGTGTAACTTTGGGATTCACTAATTCACAGCCTGACCCCAAATCCACTTTTGGGGCAGCACGTTGTGGATCCTTACAGAGTTTCCCCAAGAGGTGCTGACAGTGGGTCTGGTGTCTTGCTCCTTCCTTCCCATGCAGTGGGACTAAACCCCCATTAGTGTCTGTCACAGAGCCCTTTCAAACCAGAGAGAGCCTGCCACTGCCTGCAGCAGAGACAGGGTCATTCTGGCCAGGTTCTAATTCAGACATGTGGGACCAGGTGCTGCAGGCACCTTGAGAGCTAAGGCAGATCCCCCTGCCCCTGTCAGCTCAGAGACCCTGCTGTGTATAAATTTATTTCTGAGTAGCAGCTGTCAGATGTAACCCTCTGCTAGGAGACAGGGTGCACCTACCAGTGTCTGTACAATGGCATGGTTTGTAGCATTCATGTAGGAATTCAGGGGGAAAGCACATTCTCCTTCACAGTAATAGGCAGCGTAGCCCTCCGGAGCAATGATCCAGTCCTTGAGTCAATTGAAGCCATTGGATTGTGGAGAAGGACAGAAATGCAGTGAAACAAAAAGCCAACCAGCACATAAATCTAAAAATTCATACACACAGTTACAGTGGGCTGCAAAATAAAAATCTGCCCCCCTGGCCTTTCTGAATCTCTCTCAGAGGCCTCTGAAGTGCCTGCTCTTCCTGCAGGGACACACCCCACATTGCAAATGTGCCCACAGAGCAGCTGCACATCTGGGTTCAGTTGTTCATCCATTCAGCAGTGTCCTTCCTGTCCACGAGGATCACTTCACCCAGCAGCACAATGCAGACACAAGCTTTCAGAAAGGAGAATAGCTTTAACCAGGTCTAAAAAAACATGTAGATGAAAATGGAGAGCCATGCCTTCAGCACTGCCAGAGGACCTGCAGGCCCACAGCCCCTCAAAAGGACCTGACTGTGCTGAGCTTCCAGCCAGCCTCCCACTAAATATTTGTATACCCAACTTAGCAGAAGCACTTAAGCACACTAAAGGCTGTAAACAATAATTTTCCCCTTCAGGATTTAAAATAAAAAATCCAGTTGGTGGCTGGATTTCACTTCTGCAGTTGATAAACACTGTGCCAGGGCACCCCAGCCCAGCCCTTACCTGCCACCCCAGGTCCCTGAAGCTGACGTAGAGCTCGTGTTTCTTGCAGGCCTGTCGCTGGTCACTGCTGCTGTTCTCTGTGAGGGGACAATGGTGGCCATGAGCTTGGCCTGCCCCAGCTCCCTCAGCAGGGAGTGAGGCATTGCTGCTCATCTGGTGCACTTACAGCTGGGTTTTTTAGGTGTTTTGCCGTATAATAATGGCTGGGTTCAACATATATGAAATGCACTTCTGGCTTTTTTGTGCAAAGCCAAAAAAGGCCTGGGAAAGTCGGGGTTTTTATCTTAATTTTTTTCCCCTGGACATTCTCTGACTTCCTAAAAGCAGCACACAGATCACTCTAATTATTGCCTATACATAAAAAGAGAATCAGTGCAGTTTTAAAGTTTTGTCCATCCTGGACACATAACCTGAGCTGAAGGTCCAGGCAGAAAGAATGGCTCAGGAAGAATTTCATCAATGACAGGGTGGTCAGGCACTGGAAGGAGCTGCCAGGAACGCAGTGGAGTCCCCATCTCTGGAAGTGCTCAAGGGACTGGACATGGCACTCAGTGCTCTGGGCTGGCTGACAAGGTGGGAGTTGGTCAAAGGTTGGACTTGATGACCTTGGAGGTTTTTTCCAACCTTAATGATTCTATAAAAATGTGATTGGAAGCTCTGTTTTCCTTTTCCTTCTGCTCCTCACAACCTCTCCTTCCACTCAGTGAGGCACTCCCAGAAGCAGTTGGAATTTGCTGCTGCCTCAGCAGAGCCAGCCCTGAGCTGTGGCTCCTGCTGGGACCCTCATCAAGGGCCAGAACCTCTGAGGTATCACATAATTAAGCCACATTTCTATTTCAAATGCCTGATGGAGTTTTCTTCCAAATTAGGAAGCACAGCTCCCCCCAAAATAGCCGTGGTTATCCTGAGAATGAATGGGTTTTCTTCTCTATGCAAGAATTTTGGGACTACTGTGCTTTTTAGGGGCTAAACTTAAAATCATGAGCCCTGAAAAAGAACAGCATTTGGATTCAGATACACTGATCACTTATCACTGATTGTTTTAACATAATTATCTTCCATTTCAAAATGAGAATTTATTTCATATGGGAGAAAAGGAGTTTTTCTGATTAGGTGCTTGGGGTATTTTTTAAAATTTGAATTAAGAAACCCCTCAATCTAACATAGGGGAAATAATGTTTTTTGAAGCTGACATTTTTGGAGCAACCCTAACCCCGCACTGTTTCACACCAGTGGTGCCCAAAGGGACAACAAACAGATAACGTGGGTGAAACCATTCCCACGCCATCCCAGAGCCAGAGCCGCGGTCCCAGCCAGCTGTGCTGTACCTGCAATGTTGGAGACCCGGAATGCCTCCTGGTTCTTTGGTGTTTTGGATCTGTTCTGGCTCCTCTGCTTGCCGCCCGTGGAGCGGATGCTGCGCAGGTGCACCTCGGTGGCCTTGAAGAAGGCCACGGTGAAGGGCTGCTTGTTCTGGGGGCCCTGCCTCCCGATCAGCCCCGCCAGCTTGGGGTTGATGCTTTGTCCTGTAAGCACGACAGACTGGTGAGGGTTTCGTCCTGGTTTCATCCTGATTTCATCCTGATTTCATCCTGGTTTCATCCTGGCAGCAGCCAGGATAACTCCTGGGAATGCCATCCACCCTCCAAAGACCTGGGCTTAACGGGCAAAGCTGCTTCTGACAAGAGCAGCTCAGCACAGCTAACTTCATTTTATATCTCTGTGTAAAAGTTACATTAACTAGTCCTACATTGTAATTGTTTTAGCCCAAATCCGCTTAGCATTAAGCTTTTCCTGCATTCTTTAGAGGGGTTTCTTCAAGTTCACCAACCTATAATTTGAAGTGATCCTATAAAAGGAGCCATAAAACTCAGCCCATAGGAACACTAAATTCCCACTGGAAGGTTATTAGCTTAAAATAAAAATGCTTTGTATGAAATGCTGACAGAGTTCCAGATATACCTCAGCTGAGAGAAACAAATGTTTGGAGACATTTTGCCTATTGCTGCATATTGCCACCACCATACCTGATAACTTTTGTACAAACTTTGATTATCATCCCTGATAATCATCATGATTTCATCATCATACTTCATCTTGGGCTCTAGAATAATTTGATTTTTGGTAAAAGACAATTAGTAGGTTTCTCTGTAGAATTAAATCAATTCTTTACAAATAAGACAAGGAGAGTGTGGCAGTGGAAAATTTAATGTTTCTCCTTGTTGCTGTTGAGGGATGTCTGGGTGCTGCTGTGCAATGCAGAGGTGATATCAAGGATTATTCTGTCCCAAGATACTGAGTGCTGCTGCTAAATCCAAGTTATGGTTTTGTGATCCTTTTGCTAAGGCCTTGTCAGCCACAAATCAAACATGCCAAAGGACAGCTGACACTCTCCTGGAGCAGCCCTGCAAGGCAGCCTGACCAGAGAGAGTGGGAAAAGGGCTCTCAGTTAATTTATTTTGTATGTTTATTTTTTAATAGACTTTATTAGACTTATTTGCTTCATGATTACAAATCATGTAACTGCAGATACAATGAAAGGATGGGTTTGATTTACTTTGATATTTGACTTCACTTAAAGCCTTGAGGATTGCCCAAGCATAAAGTGTTGCATCAAAATCCTGCTGTACTTACAGCACATGATATTTAGTGCCTCCCCTGGCTGTGAATCATGAAACAGAGTCCCTGGTTTCTGCTGGGCTGTGACACTCACCATCAATGCCTTCCACGGAGAGCTGCAGGCCAAGGTTGTGCTGGGGATTCACCACCCAGTGGTTACTGGTGGCGGTGATGTCGAACACCAGCCACCCTTCCTCTGCAGCCCAGATCGTCCTGGAGTCCAGCAGGAACAGGTCTGAATCCCTGAAACAAAGAGCAGAATTCCCAGTTAGCCAGGATTTCCACTGGAGTCTCCACAAACATTCTGTAGGCAGCACATGGGGTTGGGATTTCAGTGATAGGCAGAGCGGGGCTGGTTTGTGTTGCCCTCCAACCACCCTCAGGTGAAACTTCTCCTCTATTCTCTTCAAGAATGGGAGGATGGGTTGAAGCAGAGCTGAGCTGGTTTGGGGTGACTTTGCTGTTAACCTTGAGCTCCTGATGCAACTTCAAAAAAACTTTTGCCAAGCCCAGATCTGTGGAATTACTGTTTGCATATGCAAATCCGGTAATTGGGCAGACAATGCTGCTCATTAGCCTTTCCACACATAATTTCCTGACTTTTATGCATAACTGTAGTCTTGGTGCAAGCCAGCTGGAACAATGGTGTGCATACATTATCATATGTAATACGTTTTTTTTTTTAAATTGGCTCATCTGAGGTTACAGATAACTGATTGAGGCAATAACCCTCTGCACTGCTGTAGGTCACAATCTTTTTTCAATTCATTGCTTGGGTGGTTTTTTTTTTAAGGCCACTGCTGGGTTACTCTAGCTGAAGAAATAATATCAGAAAATGGAAAAGATCCTAAAAAGAGAGATTCCGTTCTTTTGAAAAAGGTGAAATTATTTCAGACTTACAAGATGTTTCCTGGCAAATTTCTGAAAAACTAAAATTTGAGAAAATACAGGTTCTGTAAAGGAAGGAGTTTTATCAGAAAAGGAGGAGATAAAACTCAGATTTAAAAAATGGATGCTGTTGCAGTTCTTTTATAAAAAATTACTTTATAAGAAGAACAAAGACAAGTGCTGGAAGTGTCTAGACAAGTCCTGTAAGAGCTGCTTTTGTGCCTGCAGTGAACAAACATGATAACTTGTTCAAGTGTAATTATATCCTTTTGAATAAAGAACTATCCTTGAAAAACCCTTTAATCACATCCTCAAAGCTTTAAAAGGCCTTATGAATTTGGTCACTATAGATTTGTCAGTGCAAATATGTATATTCAGCTTGGTTTACACAGTGCCTCTTCTTTGCATGAAACATCAAGTGATCAGAGATGAATCTGAGGAGAGCTGTTGGCATAAGGGCTTTTGACTCACAGCTTTTAGTGATTCTTTTCCCTTTGACATACCAAGAAATTAGAAGCTTTTGCCCCAGACAGAACAGGAATGGAGAGGTTTTTGCAATGCTTTTATTGTTTATCTTTCCTTTCAACCTTAGTGGGCCAGAGTGTGTAAGAGGTGATGCTTTCCTCTATGAGCTAAGGGTTGTCACCACCCTCCTCTGATTGTGCTGGCTTGCATGAAATTAAATTTCTGAAATGAGTTCCTGCAGAGCAGGTGAGCACAAGGCTCAGGGTGTAAGAGGATTCTGTGTTTCCTCCCTAAAGCAGGAGAGATTTGGGTACCCCATGGCTGAATATGCAGCCGGTGCTGCTGAGGGTGCAATCAGTGCCTGCTTTCAAGCAAAGTCTGGTTTGTGGCAGAAGCCCTACACCAGAGCTGGGCTTGCTGCACCACCTCCTTGCTAAGGCAGAGGGGATCCTGTGGGATTGTTCAGGGGATGTTTGGGAGCCAAAGTGGGTGGCTTTGGCCAGGAGGGGCTGTGGGGCAGCAATGCTCAAGGCAGGTGTTGGGAGCTCAGTCAGCTTTGCTCCCAGGAAATCTGAAGTTAAACAGGACGTGGTAAAACCCCTCTCACATTAGTTACAGCAATGCAAGAAGCTTGAACTCCAACCAGAGGACAAATCTCCTGGGGTTCCATCCCCACCCAGGAGCAGTGGCCCCGTTCCCACAGTGCAGGACACCTCCCACCCTGCCCTGTTTACAACACACTGACCCAAACACATCCCACAGGAGCCAGGGACCAGGCAGTTGCATGGATTGGCCCGTCCCAGTGGCTGAGGCCAAGTTTCCAGGAGTAAAGGGTGTTTTATTCACATAGTCCATTATTTCAGCATGGCCCCTGACTGGAACTCATGATTCACACAAGGTTTGGTTAACAGGGATTTGGCTTGCTTGGTTTTCTCCCCTTGTAGTTTGCAGGTTGATGATAGTAGCAATCATGATAATTTTTTATTTTGTTTTGTTTTAGCTACTATTCAGCTGCAGTATTATTACTCAGAAAAAACAGCTTTTAAGCTTCCCATGCTGACATGATGCAATCAGGGTAAGCAGACTACATGAGGCATCAAGTACCAGGGTGAGTCAGTCTGGGAAATTGTATAATACATTTGTTTTCCTGTAGTTACAGCAATGTGCAAACAATAGGCCTGGAGGGGAAGCCCGAAGTGAGAGAGATCAAAGGGACCCACTGAAGGGAAATGTCCTTCCCACACACACTTGGAACATTTGGACCCCAAAAAAGCCCCGTGTTGGATGCCCTTTGGAGGAGTTCAAGCACTCCTGGGTTAGTGCTTTCTGCCCTGGCCCACCATCACAGCCAGGGTGGGATGCAGAACCTCACTGGTGCTGCAAGCAGAGGCTCCTGAGATGTGGCTCCTGTTCAGATGAAAAGAAACCTCTTGTTCTTTTCAAAAAGAAAACCTCCTTTAAGTGGAATGTCCTGCTCTCCAAAGACAGGCAAACAGCATTAAATCACCAGCTAATAGGCAGCCAGCCCTTGAGATATCCTTGTTGGACAAGACACAGTAAACACAGCAAAGAAATGTTGTTCTGCTAAGACTTAAACAACATTTATTCTGAGGGCTCCCATCTAATGACTTGTCACAGAAGGCAGCACTGGTTCAGTCTAACTGATGTGGCTGCTTTGGGTTTTAGCTGAGAGATAAAGATCTGAGCCCAAAGACAAAAGGTTTCTATGCACATCTCACTCCTGTACCTCACCTTCCCACTGTGTTCTCACAGAGCAGGTTCCTGGAGCAGTGTGAGTGATGGCTCTGCAGCAAGGAGGCAAAAACCCCCTTTGGTTCCAGGCCCTGCATTCAGTTCCTTCATTTTAGAATTTCAGTGCATGCAAGAAACTGTACTTGCTCTTTTTCCAGAGCAAGAGATAGGAAAGGCACATGATCCTCCTTTTACAGAAAAATTAAGCTGAGACATGGAAATGTTAATGTCTAGATTAGAGTTACATAAATTACAAAGTCTGGGTCCAGACCACAAGTATGTTCTGTTGAGACCACATCAAAATGGCTCAGTGTTCAAAGAGCTGACATCAATGGGAGTGTCAGAGCTTTTAGCAATGATAAAATTTGGGGCTTTCTGCTCGCCTGTCTCAAGCACCAGGCTCTCAGTGGAGCCTGAGATGAAGACAGGAGGTTGGCATTTGCCTGCTGATGTCTTTGGTAGTGTCTCACACTGGATGCCAGACAGGAGAGTCACCTCCTGTTAGAAAGCACTCCCAAAAAAATTTGTCTACAGGTCATGTAAGTGCTGTGTGGTCTGTGAAACTTCCTGAGTGAACTTGTTCTCTGGGCTCAGGGCTGAGTAACCAGCACTGCAGCGTGAGGGTGGCTGGGCAGGATGCATGTGAGATCGTGTCTGGGAAGCAGCTGGAGCTATGGAAGTGGAAGGGCTGACCTGCCAAAGGGCTGATGGTGGTAAGGAAAGGGATCACAAATATTTAGTGAAGAGAAAAGGGCTGGAAGAAGTGAGGAAAGTGGGGGTGAGCACAGAAATCAGAGAATAAGGCAGGGAAGGGAAGGTGTGGGATAAAGGGAATTGTTGCAACATGGCAATTCTGAAACAAGAGAAAGAATAACCATGAAGCTTTATGAAAATAATATTTATGGCTTCTTTGCTTTTTGCTGGGGTACTTTTTTAGTCCCTGGGATGCAGCTTGGTTTGAAGCCATAAACAGTAGAAATATACCCAAAAATGAGAAGTGCTGCATCTGCCCCAACCACTTGCCTTGGTGAGTTGGGGCACAAGGAGAACATGGATAAAAACATCAGAGACAGAAATTCTGCATTGGCAAGGGAACAGGAGATAAAACTCTGCATTTATAGACTATAATGCTGTAAGGTCCACACTATTTTAGGATAGTCCTCCTGCCAAACAGTCCCTGCTTTTAGGCCTGTTTTCTTCACTCACTGTCCCCATCCTGCTCATCAGCCCTGTTATTTCAAACTGCTGCTTACAAGTGGCAGTAAACACTAATGAGCACTTCCAAGTGGGATAAAAATAAATGGGAAAAAGGACAGACAGCAGCAGTGAAGGTGACAATTTCCATTACACTGTAAGACAAGGTGATTCCTGTGACCAGGCAGCACTCTGTGCTGGGAGCAGCCCCTGGGCTCCCCTGGCTCTGGTCCCTGCCTGCATCAGGGACAGGGAATCCCTCAGCCCAAAGAGCACCCCTGGCAGCTGGGCTGCCCTGATGCCTCCCTCTGCCTGCAGGAATTCCAATATCAGTGCTTTAAACAGAAACCATACAGAGGCACCTTGCAACAGCCTTTGGATGGCTTTACAAATGTGGGTTAACCCTCCTGCTTCTGTTTTAAAGTGGGAAACACTTGAGGCGTGGATATGTTGAATTCTCCTTGATTCAGCATGTAAACCACAGTGTCTAAGGCAGGAGCACAATCCTCTCCTCTCGACTCTTATTCTAACCCTAGAGGGGCTGCTTGGGTTGCAGGCACAGGGCAAGTTTTCCAGCAGGCAGGACAGAGCTGGCATGGGGAAGGGGTTATTCATGTCCAGGTTTGAGCAGGTGGAGGGAGGAGAAGGCAGAAAGGGCATCCTGGCAGGGTGGGAGGAGATGTGGGGTTAGAAGACATCTGTTTGGATTAAAAACCTGCCCTATCCAGATTCCAGCTTGCTTGGTGTCATTGCTTAAAGTCAGCTGCAGCTGTCCAAAGACAAGCTTAGGAAAATATTTTTCAGACTTTCCTACTTTGAGAGGGCCCCAGGATCTCCCTGGGCCTCTCCCTGGCACGTTTGCAACACCCTCTGTACACAGACCTGATGCAGCCCTCCTCCCACACCTTCCTTTCCCTGTGCCTGGGATCCCCTGCTTATCCTTCCCTCTCCCTCCCCACTGGTGAAAGCTCTCCCCACTGGTGAAAGCTCTCCCCACTGGTGAAAGCTCTCCCCACTGATAAAAGCTCTCCCCACTGATAAAAGCTCCCCGCATGCCCCCAGGCAGGAGCCACCAGCCAAGCACAGCCCTGGGGCTCTGCCAGGTGAAGGGATGTCCACAGCAGGAATTCAGTTTGCTAGAGGTGTTTTCCAAGGATTGGCCTGAAAAGTGGCTGTACTGGTAGTGAAACAGATCTGTGTAAATTCTGCTGAATCTAGGGGAAAAATTAAATTCATTTTAAAATTGCAGCAGATTCTTAATTCTGCTTTGTGCGTTTCAAGTAGCTGGGTTGCCTTTCTTAGACAGTGTTGGAGAAGGGTAAGATCTAGATCTCAAAGGCTGATTAAAAGTGGCAATAGGAGTCTGTTACTGAGATGCAACATCTTTCCTAAACATGAAGCTTGTTGTAAAAACAGTGCTGGGAGAAATGAGGTTTTACACACATCTCTGACACTTTCTGTACAGCTGTTTCTGCTCAGCATTGAGGGGCTGTTCATCAGTGCATCACTTCCCCTGCAAGGACCCACTGGGGTATGCAAAATGCCTCCTGCAGCTCCTCAAGTGCCTGTGAAGAGTTGTGCCTTGCTAAGTTCAAGATTTGTCAGAGGTTTTGCGGGCTGCAGTGGCTTTTAGGAATGGTCTGAAGGAGAAAACCAGATACACTCTGTTCTTGGAGAGCTGCAGGATCTCTATGCTCAAGTTCCCTTGTTACTTGCTGAGAGATAAATGACGGATAAGTCACCAAAAATTATAATCAAATTTATTGTTGGTATTTGTAGATACTGTCATGGTGCCGGGGCACATCATTAAATCCAACTGTGCTGTGCTGCACCATCCTCAGAATGCTCACACTGGCACTTAAAAAAGCCCCAAAAAGAAGGCACATCTGCTTTATGGGCTGGGTGGGCCTAAGCCTTTCTTAGGTACTAGAATTACATGTTTCAACCCACAACATTGAACCAGACTCCAGTGAATGGCAGAAAGGGGTCTGGAGAGGGGCTCAGGTTTGATCTGCTGCAGCAGTGCTGTAGTTTGAAGCTCAAGCTAAAGGGTTCCAGCTGCAAGTCAAACCCAGGAATGCATCCTGCAAGATCTGATTTTTCTGTAGGGCTGGTAACATGAGCATTCAAATCACTGCCTTTGAAGCCCTGAAATCCATAATGGCCACAAAGTGAACATGTAACAACTACATTTCAATTACCAAAGGCTGGTCAAGTACCTGGTTTTATTCTCTCCAGTAACAAAACTCCCATCGACTTCAAAGGGGCTGGGATTCACTCTGCAGTGCAAGAGCTGGGTCCAAGGAAATAGGAAATGTAACTCTGGGATGAGGTATTTCAGCTTCAAAAGGTGCAGACAGAGAAGCAGGATCGAGCTCTGAGCTTTAGGGCAGCTCTACAGTCTGCATTTTTTCTGCAGCTCCAGGTTCATTAACTGAGGAGGACGCCCTGACTGAGCACTGGGATCTGCTTTGCTCTCCCTCCTTTTCCAGGGAGAGGAGACTTGAGCAGCCCCTGGCTCCCCATGGCCACCTTCAGCTCCCACTGAGGAGTTTGTCACCTCAAACCTGGACTGATGTCCTGCTGCTCTCAAGTCAGGAACTGGCTTTGTCAAACCCCTTCCCAGGCTTCTGGGTGAGTGAGCCACGACGTCCAAACAGAAGTTGGACATGAGTCACTGGACTTTGAGCTATGCACTTGAAAGCTTTGAGGCATGTTATACCAGTTAAAACATCATCAGTGTTTGTGATATTTGGGGCATTTTTGTTCATGAATGTACTTGTTTGCCTAAAGTGAATAACTGATGCTGTGTGCCTAAAGAATGCTGTGCACGCCTTTTTATCGAGGAGATGCTGCCAGTTTGAAGAGCTTGCCTTGCAAGGAAAGATTTGGAAAAGTCAGAAAGAACATTTGATCATTTAGCCTGATTTCCTACAAACACCTGGATAATAATATCTCCAATCTGACAGAGATGTAGTTCCTGGCAGTCCAAAGTCTAGTGGCATCTCATCTGCTGCAAAGGGAGGGCTGGGCCCTCATTTTTGCTGCCAGGGTTGTTAGGTTGAGCAGGTGGATGGGGGAGAGGTTCCACCCTGCAAACATGGAGCTGTTGGGGGGCAGGATTTCAGGAGCAGTCTGCTGGGGGTGCAGCTGTTCTCTGGGAACACCTAAGCCTGTATTTTTCACTGACAATGAAGTGCACACAAGAGATGTTGCTGGTTAGATACCTCTGACCTGCCTGAACTCGTGAAGTCATTAACTGCTGAGCTGCTCATACCTCTGCTTTCTGTGAGCTGAGGGCACCATCACACCCTCCAAACTGGAGGCTCTTCTGTGGTTTCACTGAAAACCCTGCCTGCAGCACATCTCACAGAGGAAAATCTCTCCAGTCCCCCTCAGCCTGAGCTTTCCCTGTGCTCTGGGAGCTGTCCTGCCCTCTGCTCTGTGTGAGAGGATGCTGAGCTGCCCCTGGCAGGAGCTGCTGTGCCTCGGGCACTGCACAGCCCGCAGAATTTCAGGGTCAGGTCTCAAGAGGCGATTCCAGCAGTGCTCCTGTGCCAGGAGAGCCCTGGCAGAAGGAAACCCGAAGGCAGCAGAGGTTTCCCTCCCGCGTGGGGGGGAGGGTTTGGCTTTGTTTTGCTCTTGTTGCTAACAACGTCAGATGGGGCTGACTTTCCAGAGCTCAGGATGAGACAAACAGCCAAGGAAGCATCAAAGTCAATGGGTGTTTTTTGATCAACACTGGAGAGAGTTTGTTTTCTTTCTCCACTTGCCCAATGACACACTGACTTGGATGACTGGGCTGTGACAGAGCTGGGTGGAAAATGTCAGTGGAAAAATGCAGAAAAAGAGCAAATATTTTTACAAATGGTAGTGACAATATTTTTACCTTTGGTCAATCCAAACCAACAGGAATATTTTTTCAGGACAAACTGTTCAAAACTCGCCATAGCCCGTGCCAAAATGTATGCAAAAGGGGAATATGCATGAGCACTCATTAAAAATAGTGTTGCTGTGGTGAATATGATGCAGTAAAATTGCATCTAGTCTTGTGGCTGGAACATCTGTATAATTAGCAAGATTCCTCACCTCTTCCAGACAGTGGTTGATGTATATGCCCACCCTTTGCATACGTTTTTTTTTTTTTTTTTCCTTTAGGAGTAGGAATTAGTGGAGGAGAGAGTTTGCAGAAGCATTTGCTGCTCCCCAGCAGCACCTTCCCACCCTCTCTAAACAAAGTTGTAACAAAGTTTTGGATGCACCATGGTAAAATTAAGATATCAGACCTCGTTCTGACTCTGTCAGTGAGATTCCTTGTGGGCACCTCACTCATCAGGGCCCGAGGGGGAACTGCCCTGGCCTGTGGTGAGGAAGGAAGGTCATTAACCCAAGAACAGGTTCCTGGCAGTTCCCCAGTGCCCTGGCACACAGGCTGGTGCCTCCTCCTCTGCCAGCACATCTACAGGTTCTGCTCTTCCAAAGACTGGAAAGTCATCCCTGCAGGCTGGCACCTAAATAACCCTCTCAAGAAATGCAGCAAAGGGAGGCTGCTGCCTCTGGAATGGCCTAAGAGGGAATAAACTGAAATGCTTAGGGTGAGCAGGACATCTGATGGGTCCTGTGCACAGCTCTGGCTTGTTGCCTTCTCCTTTAAGGAAGACCTGGTTCAAATGCACAGTTCAAATTACCACTGTTTGATAAAAATAGATTTGTTTTAGCACAGTCCCCAAACACTGCAAATAATTGCATCATTAGAAATGCCAGGAGAACCATGAGTTTTAAGCTATAAAATCAAAATTTCAGATGTGGAAGAAAACACACAAGTGGTTAAATATTTTTACCATCCAGCAAAGCCGGCAGAAATTCTCACCATTAAAAAAAAGTTGACAAGGTTTCCTGACATATTTCAATTTTTTCTGCATTTTTATTAGTTCTTATAAAACTATAAAGCCAGAGTCCTGATTATACTTTTTTTTCTTAGCCTTTTGGACTTTCCACTTTTTAAATCCCTAGTGGTTCTCTTTTCATAAACTTAAATTAGAACTGTAGTATTATTAGCCCACATTTAGTAGTCCTAAAGAATAACTTCTGACCAGAATGTGATTGTAAATACTTTTCACATAAATAAATGCAATCTCACTTTTGGTAGGATTTGTATGTGAAAGAAATCTGTGTAAATGAAACTAAGTGCCTTTGATAAGTGGTTTGGGATTGCTGATTAATTGGAACTAAAACCAGATGAGAAAATTGAACATATGTTCTTATTCAAGTTCCCTGGAGGATTTGTCAGGGAGCTTGGCATACATTAATAATTGCTTGGAAGGGATTTAATAGCTCATCTTGTAGTTTTGCACATGCAAAACAATCAGTCAATATAAAAAGCATGGTGTCATCTGTCTTTGTTAATTAGGGAGCTCGAATGCCTTTGATAATAAGGGCTAGTAATTAAGCTACAATTCCAAAGGAAGTATTTGGCTTTGCCACCTCAGGATCCATCAGAGGCAGGAGGAAGGGGGGAGTACTTCCAGAAATCTTGAGATATTCCTGGTTCATGATACTTTTTCTGCACTAGCACACGGCCAGGCTACTGAGTGCTCCCAGAGAGCAGAGCAGGAGTGCTGGGGATGCTCCCTGGGGCACAGGGAGGCTCCCAGGGCACCTTTGCCCCCATCACAACACTCAGGAGCTGCTGCAGCAGCATCCCTGGGGTCTCCTGCACGCCCCAGTGCCAAACCCAGCCACTCGTGCTGATGGCACCAGGCCCTCTGAGAGCCCTGGCCGTGACTCCCTGCAGGAACAGGGAGCTGTGCCCTCGGCAGGGTGTCCCTGTGGGTGCCTCACCTCCCCGGGTGCTCCTGCAGGACCTGGTAGACGCTGATCTGGAAGGTTTCGTTGTCGAAGCGCTCGCGGATGAAATCCTTGTAGATCCTGAACTCGGCCGCCGTCACCGCCTCCCCCTCGGGGATCCGCGAGAGGTCAAACCTGAACTCTCGGTAGTGGCAGCGCTGGTGGTGGAACTCTCTGTCATGCTCCACTGGAACAGAAAACAGCCCATTAGGCACCTGCTTTGTTCCCCTTCCCCTCGCCAGCAAACACCCTCTGAGCTGCCACAACAGAGGAGGGCGGGAATATCTGATCGCAGCATCTCAGGGGCTGCTCAGATCACTAAAGCACAGAGGAAATACCTGCCTCTATCTGGGCTATTATGGGCATATATGTGTTTATCGGGCTCCCTTTGGAACAGTTTTACAGTTGGCTGGCACAGGGGGCCATTGTGTTTTAATGATTTTTGGCAGCTTTGTGCTTGACAAGTGACTCTGGACATTTGCCACCGATAACGACCGAGCTGCTGTGGGAAGGAGCTGAGACAAACAGATGGGGCTTTTCAGGAGTGCTGGTTCTTGGCCTGGCTCTGCTCCTGACAGTCACACACACACATACCCACACTCTATAGACACAAATTCCAGCCCTTGAGGCTTTTCATGCCAGTGACCCACATTTGGTGCCAGCTGAACTCATCACAAGCTCCCGGCTCCGCTCTGTAGGGTCCAAGCTTTCATTCTAAAGGATCTTTAGTGATCAGGGCTGTGAAGCAACTGCTCAAAGTGAGGGCTTCCTTCCACCTCCCAACCCTGACTGTGAAATAGCAAGTGCCAGATCCTCCCAGGCCGGTGTTGGGATGTGTGCTGTCCCACGGGGTGACAGGCCTGGCTGTCCCCTGATGGAAGCTGGTGGTCCCCTGTGACCCTGCTTGTGGCACGGAAGCAGGGGGTCAGTGAGACTTCAAGCCAGTCCTGCAGCAAGGGGGAGGAGAGGTGTCAGTGCCCCAGCCCAACACATGAGGCAAGGCACCCTTCTTGGAACAAATTCCAAATTAAACAGACAAGTCAGACAACGGGAAAGGGGGAAATGGAGCTATAAGGGGATGAACTGACTCGCCCAAGGTCACAACGCATGACATTTTAAGAGCTGAGGTTTGAACCAGGGACTTCCTATATGTCCCAGTCCTGTCGTCTGTCCACTTGACCTCTCTGCAGCTCGAGTGCACAATTCAAGTAGTTAGCTCTGAGATTTCCTTGGCGAGGAATGTGTGTCTTCCTACAGGCCTGATTTGCTTCTGGCAGCAGCAAATCCATTGTGTAAATCCATTGACTTAAAGGGAATTACTCCTGAAAAAAAGAGGAGTTTCAAGCCCGGCTCTGGAAAGTGCCGTTTAAATTGACAGTTCTGCATGGTACAAACACAGATCAGCCCTGGGCAGGGTGTCCCCATGGCAGGGACAGAGCTGGGGAGGCTCTGGGAGCAGGGCTGTGTCCAAGCATGGAGCAGGTTCAGAGCTGCTTTGCTGGCTGAGGCTCAGCCTCTGGCCATGGACTCTTCCTCCTCTCTCGCATCCCTTCTGTGAGGAGTCCAGTTTGCCACTGTGTGATTGCTGCTCAGGGAAATGCTGCAGAGCTCTTACTCATAGCTGGGATTCATCTTAGAGGAGCTTTTTAGGTATGAAACCTCTACACTTTCCAAGGCAAAGGTGGTTAAGTTTAGCAAATGGTTTTATGTGTTGAGCAGTCTCTGTTGCACCTCTACTAAAACATCTAAGGGGCGACATTTAGTGTCTCATACCCTGACGTGGAGGAATATTGTGAATATTCACCAGTGTTTGTGAAAGACTTGGCAGGCTACAACTGCCCTGGACGTGCTAGCAGCACTATTAAACGAGCCTCAATCCCTCTCCTCCAAAGTACTCCTAACAGAATAAGATATAAAGAGCATAATTTCAGTTTTAAAGGAATTTATCTGCAACTAAATTAAAATGGAATGAAAAATACTTTTAATATGGAATCCCTCCTTTAACCACAAATGTAGAAGAATGAGTATAATGCTGTGTGGGTTTAGTTGCAGCTGTTAGCAGTAGGATGTACAAATATGATTTGCTTCCAAAGACATGGGAAGGCTGAATTTCCAGAGGAAGGTGGGTGCAGTTTTTCAGGATGTGTGTGATGACAGCTACATCAACCAACACTGGCCTTTAGCTGCACTTTATACACAAGGTCTGACAACATGCACATGAAGATGAAACTTTTTGGGGTGCTGCTAAAGTTCACAGCAATTCCCACTGCTGAGCCCTAGAAAAAATGTGTCGTGTTAGTATGAAAAATTAACAGCCAGGGTCATAAAATAAAGAGCCCCAAAGTTTGAACTTTCCCATGCTTTGCAGATGTTTGGATATAGGGTTTTGGCCTGAGCCATCTTTAGTGTTAAAGCAAACATTCCTGTGGCTATAGTCATTAAGATCATGAAAATATGTGGATATGTAACTGAAGAAAGAATCCCAAGAAACCCTTCAACTCAGTGTTTATTGTTTTTCCCCTTTTTCTTTGCACTCTGGACCTATCTGCTGACCCAGAAGTAACAAATCCTTTCAGAACTAATTTATGAGAAACACTGACCCTGAATCAACATCTGTTAGATGACTGCAGTAAATCTTATTATATAATTAAACACCAAAATCTATGTTAAAATAACGTTAAGGGTCTGACTCGAACTCATAAAAGCAAGACTCTTCATTATGAAGGCTGAAATCCTATCCCCAAGTCATGCTGCTGTGTGTTGGTATTTGGGAACATGTGGTACAGTATATCTGATCAAGCACTTTTTGCAGACCCCTGTAATACCTTAAGCACAACAGCACGGGGTAAGCAGGGGAGCATTCAAGGAGCCTGAGTTTCCTGGGTTTGATGGGTGTTAGACCTCTGACAATGCTGCAACTGGGTCATTTCCAGTTAATTACCTGAGGAGTTGGAAGGGGGAGCGTGGGGGGAGAGCTTAAAAAAAAAAAGGCAAGGGGGAATAGTGGTATTTGGTATTTTAAGTGTTCACTGAAACAGTTCAAGAGAATTGCTGCAGCTCTTTGGATGTGATTTTGCAGTTCCTCCATTAGATGTATAAAATCCATGATCCCTATTGGCACAATGACCATGAGAAGAACTTTTTGGTCATCCTTGAAGGATTTAATCTCAGCTGTTTGTTGGTCATTGATGTTAAATTAATGTTAAATGCTCCCTTAAAACAAATCAAGCATTTTGACTATTTGCTGGATATGCTTCATAGCCCTTCTGCCCACAGAACTTCAACTCATCTTTGTCCCAGGCTCATAGTTCTCACAAATCTACTACCCAAAGGCTTTGGTGAATGGTTTTAGCCCAGATGCTAATTTCAAACATTGGAAATTCCAGCTCACAATTCAAATGCCTTGGCAAGGCAGCTGCTTGGAGAGGAAGCCAAAACTCTGGATGTGCAATCAAAGGTTGTAAAATAGGAAAAGGAAGAACACCCTTGAAAAATAATTCTGCTATGAAACAGACTGTGTGCCTTGACTGTGGGAAAACAGGGCATTTCCTCTCCTTAAAAAACATTCCAAAGTCACTCCCAGGTGATGCGTGAGAGCCTCTCCTCTTTCTTAGAAGCAGTATTGCACTTTGGAGGCACAACCACTGCAGACAAATTCTAACTTAATTTGGCCTAATTTAACACAGGGCTTAATCTGGCCTAGCTAAAAGGCCTAATTTAACACAGGGCTCAAAAACTGCTGGTGTCAAACAACCCTTGGCATGGTGAGTGCGGCAGTTAATTGGGGCTATGGGGGATGAGGATCATCAGGCACTCCCCTGGCACAGTCCTTGGGAAAGGTGGAGACAATGGGAGCTGTGGGGTGGAGGAGGACATCAGATGCATGAGAAAATAAGCAAGACACCAAAATTCGTGGGGGAACAATTAAGGTGATGCAGCCAAAACAAGGAATACCTCAAGCTGGTGGTTATCAGTGGCTTGGCCACACCTGTCACAAATATGCAAGTCATGTATCAGCACCTTTGAAAGCCTGGCCTTGCTATCTGAGCAGGATCTGAGTGCTGCTCTATCTGACACAGAGAGGGCTCCCAGCCCTCTGAAGTCCTTTGTGTCTCCAAGGCTCTGTTGTGGGCTGATGGTGATGCAAGAGGGGGCAGGACACAGTTGTGCAACTGCCAGGGATGGTTGAAGCAAACAGGATGGGTACATGTGCTCAGGTGTGAAGCAGCCAGGTATCAGATCCAAAAATATGGGAAAGCCGGAGATAAAATGTCAACAAATACTGGGTGCTTGTCCTGGCGTGTGCTGAAGATACAGAACTTAAAAACATTAGCAGGCAGGGATGAAACAGTGTGGCTGCTGATATTTAGAACTTGCAGCAATACAGTTAAAGCCTGTACCAAAAAAATAATGTTGGACAGAAAACCTTGAGGTCCTGATTTATCACCCCAGGTGCCCAAACTTCCAAAGCAAATGACACATCAACATAAAGCTGGAAACCAACTGATCCCATGTTTGGTCATTTTCACAGCAAAGTATGTTGAGGTTAAA
Source organism: Agelaius tricolor (assembly GCF_023055355.1). Taxonomy (NCBI): domain Eukaryota; kingdom Metazoa; phylum Chordata; class Aves; order Passeriformes; family Icteridae; genus Agelaius; species Agelaius tricolor. The sequence goes on along the minus strand of NW_027269283.1, from coordinate 11,171,985 downwards.
ACAAACCAACTCCAACTCTTTGCAGCCCCTTTGTGAATCTCTGCTGGCAAGTGCAAAGCCACCCTGAGCTAATTCTGCAAACCTGGTTGGACCTTTGGGGTGGTGTCAGGGATTGCTGGTAGCCAGGCCTGCCTTGTCACACAAGGATTATGGTGAGGCACAACTTGCAGTGTTTTTGAATGACAGTGTTAAAAATAATTATTATTGAAGAATTAAAGAGCTTATCTAAATGCCAGGGAAGTCAATAGAAATATTTTCACTGATTTCAATGGATTTCACAGGAGGCCAATCTCTCTGCTTAGGTATTTTTACTCTCTTCTTTTCTGAAGATGCAAAAAACTGCTTTTCAGAAAGAAACTCAACATTAGATGAATAGACTCTGTTCTCAGGTTGCCAAACTGGGAAAGCTTTGGTAATTCCACACCTCTTCCTCCCTGGCACATTTGGGTGATGCACTTAGAATACACTTTGAATATATAAACAAGTAAAAACTTAAATTTTCTTGTAAACGCTTTCACCTGATAATATGTTAATTGTTTTTATAAGGCACTTTGAGAGCAGTTGTCTCATTTATTGTAGTGCTTAGAACAATTAGAGCTACTTGTTTCTCATTTACAATGGAAAAAGGCACCAGAAGGAATGTGCAGTAGGGTGTCTGTAACTTCTTCACTCCCAAAAAAGGCCAGAAGGGATTTGTTAAGGACTTTAATCTCAAATAGATTAAAGGTCCTGAATTCCTGAGACTGAAAGATAAGTCAAAGGAAAATAGATTCCAAAAGACAGCACCCCCTTGCCTCAGCCTCTCAGCCAGGCCGCTGCTGAGCCATCAGCAGCTGCCTGAGAAACCCCTCAGAGATTCAGATGCCAAAAAAATTCTGCCACACTGGCATGAAGGTCTCACAGGTTTTCAGAGTCTGCCTGTGTGGTGAGTTTAGAGGGTAGGACAGTCTTTACCTGCTTTCTCTCCAGCAGCTGCAGAGCTACAGAACACGGGCTCTGTTTCCTCAGAGGCGGCTGAGGCTGCCTGGGCTGTCCTGAGATCCAGGGTGGATCTCGGCCTCAGTGAGCTGAACTCTGACTGACACGTTTGCATCCAGCAGTGCAAAGTCTTATCTGAATTTTCCGAGAAAATTTACCTTTCTTTCCCTCCATTGTCACCCCTGAGACCGAAGCCAAAGCTCCAGAAGCTCTGTTGCACCATTTCAGTGCAGAGATTCCCAGAAACCAGCTCCACCTGAGCCCCACCGGCCCGTGTCTCACAGGGAAGCTCCACTCCTGTCTCCCTTGGGAAGTCTATCCAACTGGAAAAAAATGTCCCCTTTCCCAAAAGATGATCCTTTGGGTGGATCCTGGCCCGCCCCAGCTGCCCAGAGCAGCGTGGCAGGAGGAGCAGGGACCTCCCAGCACGGCAGGAGGGAGGCCAGGGCCACCCCTGGGGCTCGGGGCTGCTGCTGCTGGTTGTGAAATTGAGCTGTAAATTTTCAGGATGCCAAAATTCGAGACCTCTTGATGGGCTTCTAATGAAGAGGCATTAAATGTTCCCTCTATAAATTGCACTTCTTTGTCTCTAAATTGGTGGATAAAACCATGGCACTTATGAAATATAGGCCTTTTCTCCTTATGTTGCTGAGGTTCAAGAAGGAGGAAACCAATTAGGGGAAGGATCCAGCGGTCTGTGCAGCTGAAAGAGCCCACTGGGCTCAGCAGGGCGCCTGATTGAGCAAGAAATGTGAGGTCAGTCCTTATATTTTTCTGAGGAAAAGGGGGACTATAATAAAGATTATTGCAATAATGTCATGCCAGGCCACAGCCTGCAAAGGCACAAGTTTCCCTCCTCATTGTCCTTGACAGCAAGAGTTACAGGGGCAGTGGCAGGAAATTTATAATGACAAGAATTTGGGAAAGCAAAGTTCTGTGATTGGTTTTCATCTGTTTCATTCTCTCAGCTTCATGATTTACATGCTGACATTAGGCAGCTAAAGCAGCAGTTACAGAAATAATTGGAGAAATAGTTGAAGAATATAAATTGGGAGTTCTATAAATGGAGTAGAGCAAATGTCCTGGGGTGTGTGAAGGGATATATTTTAAATATTTTTTTTTGAAGAGTGATAAAAACAGTATTTGGCAGGCCTTTTACATGGAATATCTGCAGCTCTCCAAGTCATCTAGAAGCTAGAGCAGGTTTTTGGAGAAACCTAAGGAAAAACAAATACAGCCTAGATTCTGATCTGTGACATAAGCTTACTAGAAAAATAGCCTTTGGCTTTTCTATAACTCATTAATGCAACCCATCACCAGGGATTGCTGCCATCCTGCCCCTTCTGAAAACACAGCCTGTCCTTGTGCCACAGGCTCAGCACCCCCAGATGTCTGGGGGGCTCTGGGCTCATCTGCCCAAGCCCTGCCCTGGTGCCTTGTCCCCGTGTGCCCTTTGCTGAAGGGGCTGCTCTGAGCCAAGGCAGAGCTCAGCAGAAGGGAACCTGCACCCAGCTGCTCCCTGCTCAGGGACCCATTTTACAGCCAGGGAGAGGGAGGAGGAGGTGATAAACTCTTTCTTGCATGGTAAATTCAGTGTCTGCCAGGGCAAAGTCCTGCCCCATCCATGGGTGGAGAGCAGGACTAATGCACTAATTTCAAAGAAGATGAAAACCAGGCTCCATAAATCCCTATCCCCAAACCCAGAGGTTGGAAATTCTTTAGTGTTCACTCTGCAAAGTGATCTGGGGTGAGCATTTTTGCTTCGAAAGGGGAAAAAAAACCCTCTGGAGTTAATATTCTCCCTTTAGCCATCACTTCATTTGTTCAGCTTTCAGCATGGAGCTGGTATTGCCAGCAAGACCACCTAGCCACAAACCCAGCAGGGAGCTTCCAAAATTCTTCTGAACACTGACTCCTTGTTATAAATTGAAAAGTGGTAATAGCAACAGTGCATATCACATCTGTGCCAGGCTTCAGGCCTGGGAAGCAGCAGCCTCCCTACTGCAGAACACAACTTGGAAAGATCCTTTCAGTCCACACATGTATCAGCATTAGCCATTTCTTTGTCAACAAATCCCTTAATACGTAGCCTTTCTATCATGTACAGATGTCCAAAAAATAATGGAATACTGTAGTACAAGATTAAACACTTTAATGTCAGCATGTGTGTTGCATGACTCTGAACAATGGTATCATTGTGCGTGTGCAAACAGCCGGGCGAGGGAAGATGGGTTTAATTATCTCCCAAACAGCAGCAAGTTCTTCCTGACTCAGTCAAACTTCAGCTAGCAAGGACTGCTCAGGACAGAAATGGGTATTTCTCCCTTCCTGGTGTTCCTGAATTGGTGTTCCTCCAGTGCTGGGGTTCATGTGGTACCCAGGCCAGGCAGGGAACCACCTGCTTCCCCAGGAGCCACCATGGAATGTGTGTGGGGACCAGAGGATGCTGAGAGTCACCACATCCTCTAGCCCCATGTGTCACCCAGGAGTCCTTTAAGTTAAAATTCCCAAGTATGGTAGATGGCAAAGGGGGAAACAGTCACTGGGGAGGAAATGACAGAGGGAATCGTGCAATGCTGCTGTCTGAATTCAGAGACGTTCCCTGCTGGGATTTCTCTGCAGACGCTCTGAGGCAATGCTGGATGGTAAAACCATTTCATTTTAAAGAACATCCATGAAGTTTCTGGGCAGGTTAAGCACAGGTAATCCATTTTCTTTCCCGAGTGTGCCCTGATGGGTGCCCGCTCAGGCTGTGGTTTCTCTACTGAAAGCAGAGCCAGACGAGATGAAAGGTATTGTGAAAAATTTACACCTGGGACTGCTCTGAGAACACAAAACTCTCCTAATAGTAAACAGACCCATGGTGGTGTGACTCCTGGTGCTGTTTGCTGTGTCTGCATGTGTATCTGGGGAAAGCAAAGTTAAATAAGCAGGGAAGAGTTGTGTTTCTACAGAATACCTTATTCACAGCCCTGTCACGTGAAACACAGCAGCACATGGAGCTGCAATCCATCTGCAGCTGCTGTAATGCACTGAGGATTGCTGTGGGATTTCAGTGGTGTGAGGGAATGGCGAATTCAGGGAGGGGTGACAGGAAAAAGAAAAAAAATGGGAGTTCATGAAGTTGTTCCTTTTGACAGACTGCCTCTATTTCTACCTTCATCCTCCTGGAATCCACTATAAGGAAATCTCCTGCAGGGCCTCCCTCTCCAGGCTCTCCTCTTTCTCTTCCTCCTCTCACAGCAAAGGGGAACCCAGGACAGTGCTGAGCTGGGGATTCACCCCACCAGCTCTCCCATTCCCAAAACCTTGTGGGTGGCTGTTTTCCAGAGAGGCAAGCTGGGGACTGTACTGATGCTGTAAATCCTGTGTCCCCCCAGCTGGGCAGGGCTGTGGCCATCACAGATGTCTCGAGCTCTCGTGCTGGCTCTGGGATGGGGGTTAACCCAGGCTGGTGCTGATCCCTGACAGAGCAGGGCTGTTGTGTCTCTCTGTACCTGAAAATGCACCTGGGCAGCAGCTCCTGCAGGGACCCTGGGTGCACAGGGCAGGCTGAGGTGAGTGCACAGCACCCAAAGGCAGCCTCAGCTCTGCTCCACTCCCTGCTCTAGAAATGTCCCTGCAGCCAAACTGAGCAGTGAGCAAAAGGACAGGCAGAAGCTCATCACTGCTCCTGCTTTCTTTCCTCTGTCTGCACAGTGTGGAATGACACAGCCTGAGAGCAGAGGCTGCTGCTGCCTAACACATCCCCCACATCCTCTGGGTGCAGCTGTGGGAGGTATGGGAAGATGCAGGAGCACATTTTCCTTTCCCCCCTTTGAGCAGAGATGATGGCTACATCACACTGCTCACTGACTTTGTCATTTAGGGGACAGCAAGGCTGATTCCCTGGGAGCTGCATCTGGCCAGGCCAACTTCCCAGGAAAGCTGTGCCAGCCTTAGGTGTGAATTGCAAGTCACACATTTTGCCAGGGCATCCAAGGGTCACAGAGATAGTGGCAGCCTGGGGAGGATTCCTGATGAGGATCAGGCTGGGGTGGCAGCCACAGCACAGAAAAGGGAGGAGGAGAAAGCAGGAGGGTGATGGGTGTCTCAAGAGGGAAGAGGTTGCAGAGCACAAAGAGGGAGAAAAGTTAAGTGGCAATAATGTTTATTGAGAAAAATAATCCCCCAGTCCAGACACTTGACAAATGGGGCCCAAGGTGCTTCCTGCAACCTGCTCTGAGACTGAGCAGGTCTCAAAATATCACTGATGCAAAAACCAGCAGCCTGCCCTGATTGCTTGTACACACTGAGCAAATGGAAACATCCCCAAGGAAGGAGAGAGAAGTGGCTGAGCAGATCTGGTCAGAAATAAAGTGTATTCAGCCAGGGGAGATAAGAGGCAGTGTGAGAGACTGCCACAGGCAAACCTAAAATGGGGAGAAAGCCCACAAGGGAAGGACTTGGAGGAAAATGAGAGCTTGCTGGGGGCACAGGCACCTCAGTCTGCAGCTGGCATGCACAGAGGACATGCAAATTAAAATCAAATCTTGTTACACTAATTCTTCAATGCAATGGTTTGATCATTCAGAGATGTAACAGGATGAATTTTTTCCCTTGCATTCCAGTATCTACACTGGAGCAAAGTAATATGTTTTTAAATAATTTGATAAATTAGCTACTACTCATAATGAACAGCCCGAGTCATAGTTTTGGGAAGGTCACTGCCTGAGCATCTCTGATGTGTTTACACAAAACAGACAGAAATGGCTAAAGGTACCTCTGGTGTCCGGAGAGTGAGTTCCAAATCTTCCCTCCAGGGCCAAAAGAACTTTATGAAAGTTGTGCTCATAATCTGATGCTTTTAAGCTTATGTGCTAGTTATCTTCTACTACATGATTTTTTTTCCAAGCTGCTCTCTTTTATTACTATTGCAGTATCATTATATAGCATAAAGTCACTTAAGACAGCAAAAGAGTCAACACTTGGAAAACTGATAGAGAAAGAAGGGCTGGATTCTGGACTGGTGCAGCTGGTTTAAGGTATTTTAGAAGTAAATGAAATCAAATGAGAATTTATAATCCTTCCTGAGGTCTGGATTCCATCAGGCTAAACTCATTAGGCATTAAGGTGCAGGTGCAGCTAAATAAAGGATTGTTCTGCTTTTCTTAATGCCATAGATTCACATCTTGAGTTCAAAATAAAAGTCTTTTAAAAGTACATGTATATGTTGTGCATCTACTGGCAATACTTGAAAGGGAAAGCTCAGCTGATGGAATCTTCAAATGCCTCATTTTTGCCAAAGGAATGTGCCCATTTCTGCACCAGCTGTGCTGAGGGACACGAGTGGAGTTGTGACTGGACATTGGCCTCTTCAGGCTTATTCATTTCATTTGCATTAGACTTCCTTTCATCTACTGAACAACTGCCCAAATAAATAGCATAAATCTAATTAATCCTCCTTTAATATTGTATTGCCACAACAACTCCAGCATCCCCCCAAATGCTGCAGAGTGTGGGCCTACACCTGCACAAGCTCCCTGGGAGGAGCACAGCAGGAGCTGCAGGGAATCCAGCCTTTCTTGTGGTTTACTGGGATAAAAGGAAAATAATTAAAAACCAGTTTCCCAGGTTTGAACTTGCTGGATTTCTCAGCTGAAATCCCAGATTCTGGCGCTGTTGGGAGAGCAGTTCGTGGGATATTACAAAATAAGCAGCAGATATCAGGCACAGGCCATCAGATAAGGATCTCAGCCTTTGATTGTGATCAGCAAAATCTCAGCTTGGAATGTACACACTGAGCTGTGCCCCAAGACCACAACCAGCTGGGCCTTTCCAGCTTGTCTGTGCACTGACAAACATCTGCAGCTCTGGGCAGGAGAGCTGGGAGATTAGGGGACAGCAAACTATTGAGGGGAAAGGTCCTGCTGCCCCAGAGGGGAAATCCCTGCCAGAGCAGTGCTCTCCTTGCACCTAATCTGCTGCAGCCGTTGCCTCTTGCTCAGGTGTTCTGCATGTGGGAGGTCCAGTGGTATTAATACAGTTTATAATTATTAGACAGAAATGAAGTATTTGGAGGGATGTTTTGGAAAATAACCATTAGAAACTTCAGTTACTGCTTACAGAGACACTGTGGAGTGCCCTTCCTCATGCAAGTGTGACTTCATGACCTAGTTCACATTTTTCTTTGAGATCATCATGTTTCCTCTGTGCTGCCAAGAGAGGCCAGCTCAGGTGGGGCACTGGGTTTGGGACACAGGACCTGAAGAGGAGGTCACTGCCTGGAATGACCCTCCCTGCCAGCAGCACACATCCTCTAGCCTGGGGTGGGACTCACAGCTTATGCACAGGAGCTTTTTGCTTTCTAGGAACATTTGCTGTGCAACACATTTATTTTATTGAGAAATAGGCAGGCAGCTGTTTGTTCTTTATTAACTCTACACAGCCCTGATCTATGAATATTGAAAACCTGGGGGCTGCTGACATCCTCACGTACTCCTGTTTGCAGATGTAAAGTGTTGGTGTCTCAGAGTGATGGCAAGGTTAAACTGCTGTTTCAGGAACGTCCTCAGGAAGACAAACATGATATATTCACGTGTAGGGCATGGGCACGTGTCTGTCCCCTTCACCCTCGAAACGTTGGTGGCCCATGCCCCAGGCACAACGGCATCTGAGGGTGAGGCAGAGATTTATTTGCAGTTTAATTCCCACCCACGATCCCTTTTATACAAGAGGAATTTTCTTTTGGTACAAGATAAGCCCATCAGTGACATCAGCAGCACCTAGCCCTGCATACCATAGCCCTGCTGGATTCCTGACACTGAGCCTCTCACTAGGGCTGGGCCATGCAGGCCTCCTGAGTCAGCCCCTAACAACAGCATTTTCTGTTTTGTTTTGGTTTTTGTGCGTCTTCAAGCACAATTTTGCAATTGCAGTTCTGGGGTAAAAGATCAGCTGTTGAAATACACCCTGGTGTCCTGCATGGGTCTGGCATGAATGGAGGGAGCACAGCTCACGTCCTGTGGGGTGCAACTGGCAAAAACAGCACAGAAGTGAGTGAGTGAGGGTGGGGGGTTTGTGAGAGCATCCCTGCAGGAGCACAGAGCACTCTCCTCCACTCACTGTCCTGCCTGCCAGGCTCTGCTCACTCCTTGAGCTGCAGCCCACGGAGGAGACTCCCAGGGTATCACACACACACATTGGCTTAGGGTCACCTCCCTCCTCTGCAGGAATTTCAGTGAAGCAGCTCTCATCTCACAGCTGTGGACTAATGAGCAAAAGGACAGTTACTGTTTGCTGGAGAAATATTTGGGGTTTGCTTGGATGAGTCCCTGCCTCTTTCTGGATTCTTTTGTGTGTTTCTGTATTCCCTGTGTCAGGCTTTAATGCAGCAGAACGGTCAGAGATTTCCTATTTTCTAATATTCTGGTAATTTCATTACAGTGCATGCCATGGATTGCAGGAACTATTGCATTCAGAGGTCAAAGTTGTGTCCACACCAATGAGAGAAGTTCTACACCACGTGTCTGATTTGCTTCTCCTTTTCACCTGTCTCAGGAGACAAATGATTCATCACATAGTGCTGAAATGTCTTCATCTCCTGATTTGGGCCAAGATTTAAGAGTAGTTACCCAAAAGTTTCTTTTTGAGCTGAGGAGAAGGATCTGTGATGAATGATTCTTTTTCAGTTCTTCTCTCCTGCAGTTTATTACAAGTGTATTTGTGTAATTAGGGGGCCCAGTAGTAATGTTGTTAAAATACTAGTGGGCACATTTATTGTTTCCTCCAAAAGGAAACAACCAGTCTCTAGCAGTTCTGGTTTTTCCCTGCCTCAACTGAACATTTACTGTTTTATGTAGCTAGCAGATTGAGGCTAAAGTTACTTCTTTCCTCCCCCCCAACTTTTATTTCTTTTTGTTAAAAAGAAAATAAAAAAATCCCTTCCATTCTCTTAACAAATGCTGAATATTTTAAGGATATGGTCAGAAAGGGGAACTTAAACTCAGCATAATGTTTATAGTGCCACACAAACTTCAGGAAAAGTGATGTGCAGTGCTCTTTATTAACATCTAAAAGTCCCTGTGGGATTATAATGACTGCAGAGTAATAAACAAATAAAAGTAGCAAGATTAAATTGTTCAGAATATTTTTAGTGATGGAAAAAGCAATAAGTTTTAACCTTGAGAACCAAGGGAAGAGCAGCTTGTGGGTAGAACAAATACAATTAGGAATGGATTCCTCTTAGTGATGACTGGTTATCATTCATGGAATTACAGATAATTGTCTTATGTAAATAAATTGTTAAAATATGAATACAAAAGAACAGTACCCAAATGTAAGCACCAGAATTCAGAATTTCTAAATTACAGTAATTTTTAATCTTCTGTTTAATGACAGACCTGAATTTGCTTTCCCTTGTGGGGCCAAAGGGCTCAGTACAACCAGTGGGTGTTCCAGGCACTGACCCAGGGAAACACAACCAGCCCCATCCCCAGTGCTCACCCAGGGAGGAACTCTTCCCTCCATCAGAATTGAAACTCCCAGCCTCCAATACTGCATTATTTTATGAGCATTTTTTAGTACCTCTCCCAGAGCTCTTCTGGACTCTTCTAAAAAGTTTTACAGCCCCTGAGCTGTGGGAAGAACAATTGGTAAAGCCAAGGGAGCCCCCCCAGTGCCAAGGCAAGGCAGTGGCCAGAGGCAGGACTTGGCCCAGGGGCTCCAGAGTCAGGGCTCAGGGTGATTTCCAGCCCCCAGGCTGAGTTACAGCCCCAGGCTGGCACAGCAGCCGTGCCAGCTCCTCACAGGGTGCCAGGGCTGCTGCCTTCACCGCCAGGGTGGCCTGGGGCCAGGCTGCTGCACTGAGGGAGGAGCTGGGGTGACACCAGTGGCGCTGGGGTGACATCAATGGGGCTGAGAGGAGCTGGGGTGACACCAGTGGGGCTGGGGTGACAGCAGTGGGGCTATGAGGAGCTCAGGTGACAGCAGTGGGGTTGGGATGACATCAGTGGGGCTGTGTGGGGCTGGGATGACACCAGTGGGGCTGGGGTGACAGCAGTGGCGCTGGGGTGACATCAATGGGGCTGTGAGGAGCTCAGGTGACAGCAGTGGGGCTGGGGTGACAGCAGTGGGGCTGAGAGGAGCTGGGGTGACATCAGTGAGGCTATGTGGGGCTGGGATGATATCAGTGGGGCTGTGAGGAGCTCAGATGACATCAGTGGGGCTCTGGGGGGCTGAGATGACATCAGTGGGGCTGTGGTGACATCAGTGGGGCTGAGATGACATCGGTGGGGCTGTGGTGACATCAGTGGGATTGTGTGACATCAGTGGGGCTGTGTGACATCAGTGGGACTGTGTGACATCAGTGGGGCTGTGAGGAGCTCAGGTGACAGCAGTGGGGCTGTGAGGAGCTCAGGTGACATCAGTGGGGCTCTGGGGTGACATCAATGGGGCTGAGAGGAGCTGGGGTGACATCAGTGGGGCTCTGGGGGGCTGAGATGACATCGGTGGGGCTGAGATGACATCGGTGGGGCTGTGGTGACATCAGTGGGACTGTGTGACATCAGTGGGACTGTGTGACATCAGTGGGACTGTGTGACATCAGTGGGGCTGTGAGGAGCTCTGGTTCAGCCCAGCATGGGGAGGCTGCTGCAGAAGCACAGCAGACTCGGTGCCCCTTTGCAAAGCTCTCGTGTGCAGCAGGGAAACCCTTCCAGGCTGATGCTCTGTGTGGTTATCGGCTCATCTGCTGCTCCCCAGCACTGAGAGAGCTCCTGCTCGCTTTAATTATTGCTTAGGGGGAAGCTGCCTTCCCTCTGCCCTCCTTTTCCTTGTTTTTTTGTTGGTTTTTTTTTAAGGATGGTAGCTTTCAAGAGCTTGCCATGAAGATCTAAGTTAAGGGATTTTCTCCTCTACAAAGCCTGCATAGTTTCCCAGGCCAGGTGGACCCGATAGCACTGACTGCATGCTGAAAAATCTCATCCCCACCCTTCAGGCACTTTAATTGTAAGCCTTTCCAGATACACTGGATAAACACTGTCAAAATGAACCTGAAAGGGTTGTTGTTGTTGGTTTAGCCCTTAAATAATTATGAGTTTGTCTGTCTAATTACAACATAATCTTGTTTAAACTTGGATGGCTATTTGCAGTATCTCTTAAATGAGGTGGAAGCAGAAACGCTGGGGAAAAAAAAAAAAAAGAAAATTCACAGTTCTTCCACTTTAAGAGAAGGAAAAAAGGAGTTTTTACTCCTGTAAAACTGAATTAAACCTGACAACAAAATACTCTAACTTGGAAGTTACTGTGGAAGGATAAGGATGATAAACAATAGTCTGGAACCTCTGAGATGCAACAGAAACTTAATCCTCTGCAGATAATATTTTTCAAACAGTTTAGAAATAGTTTAAGGTAATTTACGGGAAGACTTGAGTGACAAAGCACATTACTTGAAGTGCCTTTCCTTCACTAGGCACTTTCTAAATTCTTTCTCTTTCATTTCTTTACTCTCAGGAGACTTTTAAATCCAGTGAACCAAAACAACACTTTGTTTGTTGGTATAGCACGGGGCTGGCACAGATGGCAGCCACTGCACCTGTTCCAATAAACTGGGGAAATGGAGAGATAAGCCATAGCACTCATTAAGGGGAATCTACTGAAACATGAACAATTTGTATTTTGAATATCTTCCAGGAATTAAGGGAGAAATACATAAACAGACTTTGTTTTTACCATTATCAGTTTAAAATAAACTTTGTTTAAAGGGAACTTCACATTTGGTTTATGTACAAAGGCAGACATACCACTAAAGAAGTTATGATAATGCTTGATTTTCTTTAAGAAAGGCAAATTATTTTATCTAGCTGCTACTGTTCTACTAAAGAAAAATTACCTGTTGGCAGTTAAACTAAAATCAGTTAATTCCCCTGTTCCTTAGTAGTGGCAGCTTTTTTTGCTTTTGCATTTTCTCACGTTGAGTAATATCACATTCTTACAATCCAGTTCAGAATGATCAGAGGAACAACATAAACTAAAGTCCATCTGCTCATCTATTAATAAATAACTAAAATTATTGGGGGGTGTGGGGGGGAATTGTTTGGATTGTTAGCAACAAAGTTCCCTGCAAAACAGCTTTTTGCTGGGCATAAGAAATATGCTGTGTAACCTCTGACAGATTATTAAAAAATCCTAAATAAGAAGAAACATTGAGTAACAGTCCCTCAAAGGATAAATTTCTTCAAACATTTGCCTTGATCATCAGAGCTTGTGCTGTTCAACATGCCATACATCTCCCTCAATTTCTCTCTCTCACACACACAGCATTAAATACAAAATGTCATGAAAATTCCTAAGTATCATTTAATGTTGGCAGCCCTGCACTGTAAAGCCATTTATATAAAACTGTGGTTGGCAGCTCTCACTCTTCCATGGGAACAAATTAACATTGGCATTCCAAACACAGGAAAGTAAGGAAATTAGAAACACAGTTTATATTTGGCCAGTGCTTTGAAATACTGTACCATGCTACTGATGTCAATTAATGAAAAGCAGAATTTTGCGGAGAGGGTCTGGTTTTGAAACACATTAACACACGTTAAACATGTTTGCACAGGAACTGGATTGTAAGCATCTTGGTTCCAAAACAATAAAGCAATTACACTAAAACTTGTAGTCTCAAAGTTGCCACTAATTCAATCCACTCAGTCTGGATTTTCACTGACTTTAAGATGTAGATGGCACAAATGTTTAAAAGAAGGGGTAAGGCACAGTGTGGTGGGGATTACATCCACGATGGCTTCTCTGTTACCTGCTGTGAATCAGGTATGTTTATGTACAAATAATGGAATTGTAGAACATAGACCCAAACAAAGGGGGGGCTCAGCAAACTTTGTGGTCCTCATCAATGAGAAAAGGATTTCCAAAAGGGCTTTTTGAATTAGAACCAGTTTGATCTTTGCTACCTGCAACCTTTTTTGCAGCAAAGACTTTTACTGACAAAATCTTCAACACCAAAAAAATCTAGATGGCAGTTTATCTCCTGGCACAATTCCACTAACTTCAGTGGAATTACTCCAGCACGGAATTTGGCCCCACAGCCTTTACAAGGCGCTGTTTATTTGTACTATGATTCAGATATTTTGATACCAGGAATCTTTCAGCACTGAAGTTTCTCCATATGAAATATGTCTTGTATTAAGAAATATCAGTTTCACATTTTTGTCAAACATTATTTGCTGAATTCTGTTTGTTGCAAGGATGGGAATTCAGCTGTAGCTCAACAACATGGGTCGGGCTAATAATAATGATAAGCAGTGACTAATAGGAGCTGGTTCATGTTTTGACTGTTTGCAGCAAAGGAAACTTCCCTCAGAAACAATTTCAAGATTAGGAGAGAAAACTCTGTGAAGCTCAAGCAGAAACTACTGCATGCTCATTATTTCAACACAGGGGCACTTCTTTGGCCCAATTCTGCTCTCAGTGGTGCTCGTGTAAATCAAGAGGGAGTTTATGGGAATTATGTTGGACGTAGAGTTGTATAAATGAGACCACAGGGCCAGCTTCAGTAGAAATTTGACAATTTACACCAATGAAGACCTAGCCAAGAATTTTCTCTTGGGTCTCCATTTTTCCAAACTTAAGCATGTGCAGAACTTTATCCATGTGATTAGTCCTTGTGTGTAGTCTCGTTTATTTCAAACAGTTGAGAAGGAAAATCTTCATCCTGAAACTAACTTAAACAGCTCTCTAGTTTCTTTAGAAGTTTCTTCCATCTAGAGAAGAAATATAGTAGCATATTTTATTTATATATAGTAATGGGATATATTTTTGATATATATATGTAGTTAATTCATAAAAGTACTTTGATGTAGGCCCTAGAGAGGAGGACTGGAAAGGGTTTAAAATATCATGGTCTCTTAATGCTGTATATCAACAGGTAGTCTCCTTATCTGGCATGCTATCAAAATTTGCTTACTTGTGTTCTTGCTCAGATGACTTCATCCATCATTGCAACTTCTCACTGGTATTCATCCAGTTAGGACAATTTGGAGGCATAAAACTAAATGTGTTATCATTTTAACCACAAATTAACAGTTTCCACATAAATATTAGCATTTCCTCACTTGGTTCAAGGATAGCAGCCCTAATGGCACTAACCGTATATTTGATTTAAACTAATTAAAAACAGGGGCTCTTGCAATTTAATATATTGATTTTACCAGTGGGACTTAAATCTTTTATAATAAGTGTACACAGCTGCAGCACTCACCCACCGCCACTCTCAAACCTAATCCCTGCATTCCTCCTGACAATAACATGACAGGATCCACACATCCCAGTATTAGCCTTAACCCCAGTGACACTGCCAGAATGTATTAAACTAAAACATCACAGTGTCCTATTTAAAAGGAGCCTGTCAACAGCTCTGACTGGGCTTTAATAGTTATAATCTTTTTTTTTAATTAATGTTTCCAACCACTTGTGTAACCTTCTCTCACACGTCTCTCCCCGCCGACCCGAAAATGTGTTTCAGGCTTATTTCCAGGGAATGTAGTGCCTGGTTTTGTGCTGCCTGTGCAGAGGCCATTAAAGCTCCTTTGCAGGGGGAGTGCTGGGACACACACAGAGACACAGGCATGGCACAACTGGGGGCACTGGGAGCAGGTCCTGCACGCTCCACTGGTGCCCAGCTCCTGTTCCCGGCATCACAAGACCTGCCCATCAAGGCTTGTCTCCTTCAGAGCCCTTCAAGAGCTGCTGTGTTTTGGCTTCTAAACTGCAGCTCACAGAGGGGGATTCACCCCCCCAGGACAGCCTGTGTGGGAACAGAGCAAAGACCCTGCTCTGGGATAAATCTGCTATGTGCCAGTGGATGGGGACAATTTCCAGGTCCTTCTTCCTCGTGTAAGGACATCTGTCCTTGGCTGCTCCTGTCTCTGCTACCAGCACACCCACATGGCAGAGGTAAATAGTTCCTGCCCTGCTCTGCTCTTTTACACCTGGAAATTAGAAAATGAATTAAATTCTCTCTGGGATGGGTCTGTACATTTAGAGAATACCTGCTGGTCACTTGCTGCATGGTTCTTTCATACACTGACTTGGCTGCGAGCTTTCTGCCTTAGCCAGTGTTACACCACCAAGGGCTGCACATATCCACACTGCCCAAAACAATTATGGGATGTACCTGTTCAGGCTTGAGAGCTTTTAACAGCATTAGGTGGAAGAGAAGAAAAAAAAAAAAGCCGAGGGCTTGGCTTAATGTATGGACAAACCATGTGATCGGGACCAGGCATCCAGGGCTAACTTTTAATCTGCTTTGTTTCAAGTGGGAAATATGTGAAGATCAAATAAGTTCAAATCCAGGTCAAATATCCTTGAAAATCTTTGATTTATACAAGCAGGAAAATGAGGTTTAAAAGAAGTGATTATGAAAGGGTTACTAAAAACACAGCTGTACTCGTACTCTTATATCTGAGGCTCTCCAAAGAAAAACTGTGTGACATCTATATTAACCTTTGGCTGTACACCAATGAAGGCCTGTAGTGAGCTGGAATGCAAGGCAGCCCCTTCCAAATTTTAACACAAGCCAGGTTACAGCTGCAAATGCCTGCAGCCCGTGCTCACTTTATAAAGTATTCCCCGAAGGAAATTTTTTAACTGTTATAGAATCTTTTTCTAATACCCTACAGTGTTAAAGCCTGTTATTAAAGGGCAAAGAGATGGTTCTCTATGCCAAACACTTGTCAACAAAAAGGATAGCCAGATGGTATGAAATAAAAGGAAACTTGGGGGCTCTTCAGCTTCTTGATTTATATTAACAAAAGCCACTTTCAAGTGCTCCTTCCAAGAATGACTAATTCCCCCCCACTTCTTTTTTGCCAGGATTAAACAACGTTGTTCATTTTATAATCAACCACGAGACAAATTAACAAATTGCATATCACTTGTGCCGACTCTTTTAAAAATATTCTAAGCAAGTCTGTTTACCAAGGCAAGTTTACCAGCATAAGGACAACGCAATTATTTTTAGAAGAGAAGGCCTAAGTCATCTAGAGGATGTTTACTCCTTAGCTGCTGTTTATAAACTGAAATTAAACTTGTGCAGAAAATGCTTTGCGTTTTTTTCAGTTCCTAAAATGGATCAGTTTGTAAACTGTATTGGACAGGATCTGAAATTAAATTCCAAATGCTAAAATTATAGTAATAAATTTTACAAAATTAGCCAGTAATTAACTGGCTAACTTAGTCAGACCACTGTGGCTAAATTCTCTTCTAATTTACAAATAACTTCATTCTTGACACAACTCCATTCCCCATTCATCTTAGCACAGGTGTAAGCTAAGACAAAATGTAGCCTGCAAATTAACTGGTTATAAATCTAAATCTAAATAGTTGTCAGGATTTTACAGTAAGTAAAACTGTGCTTAGTACAAAGCTCCCTAAAACGGAGCACCTGTATTCTGGTTCCTCCCTCCCAATACCCAGCATAAATTTTCTGCACTAAATATATACAGTATCTCCATAGAAATCAATGTGTGTGGGGTTTGTTGTTGGGGTTTTTACTATGTAGCCCAGTAAATCTTGCAATGTAGTTTTTAAAAAAATATTATTCCTTCTAAAGTTGTACAACTAGATGGATGAAGAATATGAATAAGACAAAAAAAGTGCTTTTGTAGATTAGCATTTAGAGGCCTGGAATTACCGTTTTTTATTGGCTGAAATTTCAAAGTATTATTTCTTTGCTCGCTTTTACTTCCTCCATGCTAAAATGAAACTTTATTATGCTGTGACACTTCCTCATCGTGATGGCTCTGGTATAGTAATAAAAGCCTACCTGTGAAATGCAATGCTCACAGAGTATCTCTTACAAAAGTAGGACACAGTTTACTACAGTCTGCATTTAGGAATTCAGCTCTGCTTTAAAAGGGATCATTGTAGAAAGTCTCCACAAAAATTCAGTTCTACAATAGATCTTCTAATTTTCCCTGAATGTCATAGAAAACTGTACGTCTCAAAGCAGGTGTTGTGTTTGATTATATACGGAGTGAGTGGCTGCTCTAATTCATTAAAACCTCCATAAACAAGCCTGCCTTTGTCCTATAAAGATGAAAGAGCAATGACTATAATGGGATGAAAGGTGTGCACAGCGATGAAGAAAGCTATTATAGATCTGTGTCCTTTTTAAACTCGTCCTGGCATGCTCTGTTGACAGGGGAACAAAACAGCACAGATAAACCTCCAAAAAGTGCCCTGCTGGTCGTAATTCCACCTGTCCTTAAAACTACTGGGCTTTGCTTGTGCTCTTACTGCTCCCTGACCATGCTGACAGCAATTAAATAAAATAATCATTTAGGATTTTGCATGAAGAACACTCTTGCATTTCTAAGCTGACAACAAACCCTGGTGGGTTGAAATGAATGAATATATCCACTGCAGTCAGCAAACTGCATCAGGATGTCGATTATCGGGGGTTATGGCTCATAGAGGTGAAACCTGCTCCATACAAAGTTCTCACATAGACACAGACATATCCAAAATGTAACTTTTATTTCACATTTATGGATCGATTTCATTCCTTTGCATTCAAAACTATCAATGGCCTAAATATTAATTCTTTCTTATAACTCTTACATGAGCTGACAAGAGACTCTTCCTTGCATCGGCAATGTGGGACGGGAGCGCTGCAGTTTCACTGGTGATTCAGTAAATTACTACACCTGAGGAGCAGAGCTAAACTCCCTGCCATTATGTACTTACACGTTTCATAAGTTTCTTTCCTCTCTACTGAAATGGAAAGCAAAGAGTGAATTTCGCTATTGTTATTTGAACATCTTTTGTCTTCTGCTCAGGGCTCTCCTCGCACTCGGTGTAGGACCAAGAACCACAGGAGAACAGTGTTAGCAAGGTCACCCTTATCTTTAAAGTCAAATATTTGACTGCTATTGGTACATTTGACTGCTCAAATATTTAATTTTAAATGTATAATTGCTCATCGGCTGAAGTATCCAGCAGTGACTAGACAAACACTGTAATTCCAAATGGAAAGCACCAGCCCTCATGGAGCACAGCCCCCGGGCCAGATGTAATTCCGAGCTTCCCACTGTGAAGCTTATGGCAGTTAATAAGGAGGCGCAGCTCATGCAAACTAGAGCTCTCCCACAGCGTCCCGTGGCTCCTTATCATGCAGGAATTGTGCCGGGATGGCTGGCTACCGTGTCTGATAATTATTAACGTGTGTCACAGAGCCTTTACAGCTGCTGAGCTTTTCAAGTTAGTTAAAGTGCTGGGATTAGAGAGGTGGTGGTTTAGGTGGTGATTTAATCTTTGCTGCCTCTGAAGTTCCAGACAGTGGAAGTGACCAGAACAGGGACATCCATAAAGGTGTTAATGGATTTATTGGAGATGGGGGTCTGTAATTCCTGGCAGGTTATGTGCCAGAGGTGTGCTCCTCTTGCACTTAGCGTTTCCCTTTGTTTGGGACAAAGTCTGAGCTATCTTGTTTTGGAAATACAATTCAGGTTCTGCCTTGAACTCGCAGGCACCCAATCTGTACGTGTGTGGTTTGAGAGCCGCACATGATGAGGTCTAAAAACGGATAGAGCGAGCCAGGTCTATAATTATATATTTAAAATAGAATGTGCACCCTGACAATGTTTTACTCAAATCCGGCCAAGTCAGTCCACACGGGTGTGCAATCTACAGCGAGCAAATAGAAATCAGATTGGGCCGTGGCATCCAATTAGGGAGGCCTAGTGAGGCGCATACAAAGCGTGCCAACTCTCGTATCGTTTGCATAAACCCATCCACATGTGCTTGAGAAAAGAGGCGAGTTAGCGGCATAAACTGGGGTCAACAGGAAAAGCTGCAGGAGTAAATAAGGATTTACTGTGGAATCCCTCCCAAGCCATTAGGAAAACATGTGCGAGCAGCTGAGCCCCTCCGGCCGAGGGAGCGCGGCGCTGGGATGCCGCAGGGACCCGTCCCGGCCGTCCGTCCCCGCAGCCCCGGCGGCTCCGCATCCCGCGGGAGCCGTGCGGGACCCGTGCCCTGCTCCTGCCTGCGCTTCGCGTCTTCCTTGGCCGTGTGGGATGCGGAGCAGACCTGCTAATCGTCCTGTTTACCTCCTACCTGCGAATCCCATTTCTGACGCGCAGCAATTATCAAAGGGAGCAGACGACAAAGAGCTCAGTGTGCCGGCGTGTGTGGAGCGTGGGGAGAGCTCGTGGCTGTCCAAATGCTGCGAGGGGAAGTCAGAGCCCTTTCTTTCCCCGTCGATGCCACTCAATCACCGCCTGGCAAAGCAGCCACCCTGCCGAGGGCCGCTACCTGCCCTTCCTTGCCCAGGCGGGCTGTCACCCACCTGCCCCGCTGGGAAACGGCTCCCAACCGGGGCCAGCTGCGCCACCAGCCCCTGGCCTCCCGTCGGTGGCTGGGTCCCCGCTCCAGCCTCCCCCTGGCACGGTTCCCTGCCCGGTTGCCCCGGACCCAGCCCCGCCGAGCCCGGCACTCACCCAAGTTGACGAAGCTCATGACCATGTCAGCTTCGGTGAGGAAGTTGCTGTCCTGCAGGCTGGCCAGAGGCGGCCCCTGGGTGCTGAAGATGGGCTTGTACGGGTAAGAGAAGCCCTCGCCGTCCTCGGCGGCGGCCCCCGCCGCCCCCTCCTCCACGGACATGGCATTGTAAAGGTCCAGCATGAACATGGGGGCCGAGTTGTGCTTGCCGTGGAGGTGCGGCCGCGGGCGGTGCGGCAGGCCGAGGATGGAGAGGATCTCCCGCTGCATCTCGCGGCGCTCGGGGCCGCGCAGCCGCCGGTGGATGAAGCTGGAGTGCACCTCGTTGTCCACCGTGAAGTCGGCGAGCACGCAGCGCAGCCAGAGGGCGGGCGCGGCGGCGCCCAGCACCAGCAGCCAGGAGGCGGGCTGCCCGCGCCCCGCCACCGGCATCGCGGCGCGGCGGCGGAGGCTGCGGGGCGGCGCGGGGGGCGCGGGGCTGCCCCGCCGCGGGACGCGCCCGGCCACCGGCATGCGCGGGGGGCGCCGACGGACGGGCGGGCGGACGGACGGACGGACGGGCGGGCGGCCCCGCGCTCAGCCCCCGCGGAGGCGCCGCAGCCCGCTCATGGCCCGAGGCGGCGGCGGCGGCGGCGGCGGCGGGGGCTGATCAGCGGCACCGGCCCATGGACGGGGCGGCGGCGGCGGCGGCGGCCCGAGGCGCTTCCCCCGGCGGCGGTGGCGGCGGTGGCGGGAGCGGAGCGCGGTGCCCGCGTCCCGCACGCCGCGGCGGAGCCGTGTGAGCGGCGCGGCTCGGCGGGGAGCGGCGGGAGGGTGTCTCTGGTGGGAGGAGCAGGCGGCTAAACCCAAGCGCTCTCTCTCGCTCGCCCGCTCCAAAGCGCTGGGGAGAGAAAATCCCTGGAACTGCCTCGAGGAGGGAGGACGTCTGCTCAGGTTGCTTTTCAGGATGTTTGTGGAGGCTGCGGGCTCGGCGAGAGGCTGAGCCGGTCCCGAGCGCCTAAATTGCCGTGAACGTCATTAAGGAGAAGACAGCCCAGGAGAGAGGGCGGTTTATGTATAAGGAAGGGGCCCAAACTCCCACAGACTTTATGATGCGAGTACATCGGCTGGCTCTCAAGCACGCGTACACACTTCTTTTTCCTGCCTACTCTTTTCTTCTTTTTTTTTTTTAAGAAGTACAGATTAGAAGAGCCTGCCTGTGACAAAACAAACTCCAGTAAATAATTTAAAACGTGATGATGATATATATTCACCTACATAGACACGTGTGTGTGTGTCTCTGTGCACAGAGCCCCAGGTCACTTTTTCCAGCTGGCAGTGGGGAGAGTTAATGGAGAAGCGTTAGAAATCCGAAGGGGGAGATATTCTCTAAGAATGGTAAAACCAGGAACATTTACTTGAAGTGAAACTATCAACCTGTGCACACGGGTGGGTGGTTTATGCCATCCCATTACCCTGCACCCTTGCCTTCCCATCTCTTCCTGCTCCTGTTACATGCCATTTTTGGGACATTGCCTTGAAATAGATTGTCAGCTTCTTAAAGCAATGTTGTTTTTAACTCAGTAGGTGCAACATCTGCAGTAATGGAGCCCCAGTGCCAATTAGCCCAGGTAGATGTCTGCTACAGTAGACATTTAACAGTAATTAATAATAATAATATCAGATAACAAATGTAAACTAATGCTTCCCAAATCTTACTTGGAAAGAAGGGGAAGCCAGGATGGTGTATTTGGGTCACTGAATTGAGCCTGAGATAACCTCAGAAATCATACATATATACATCAACTTTATGCTGACATTAATTCCTTGTGTAAAGGAGGAAGACAAGGGGTGGAGGATAAACAGGTCAGCATTTTGGGGGTGTTTTTTGGTAGATTGTTCATCTAATATTTTCAGAGGAGCAACATCTGGTAGTATCCAGCACCAGATCCTGCAACTCTTTTGGAAACTAATATTCAGCACTTCTTTTAGTTCTTTATGTTTCAAATCTTGGTGTGAACAGCAGGTAGCCAGACAAAAAACTGCATGGGAACCATGATGAATGATATAATGTGTTTGTATGCATGCATGTGCACCTCTTAATAACAGGGAAACTGAGGCATCACATAGAAATGACTCACTCATGGCACTATTGAAATAGTGGTGGAACCAGCATTAATCCCTCAGCTCAGACCTAACACATTTAGGAATGGCTCAGGCTCAGGGAGGATGGAGGGGGCAGAGAGGTTGTGGAGCTGCATCCACTTTAGCTAACAAGGAACTCTTGCTACCCTCACTCACTGGTGCTGCTCAAAAATCCCCCCTGGAACTGTGTCCCAGTGCTCCCCACGGATGGAAACACCAGTACCCAGCAGCTGAATTCTGGCTGCCCAGTTAAGATCAAACTCTCCAGCATCTTTTGTACTTCCTGAGGAGCAGCACTAACCTGCTCTTCACCACGCAATTTGCCTAAATTTCTTCCTTGCTGAGGGTGTGGTTTCCAGATCAATTTAAGCTGGTTTGAAGCCAGGCTCCCCCTGAGAAAGATCTTTGTTTTCTCATCCCACCCCAGCCTGAACCTTCAGCTGTGCAACCCCACCTCTCTGCAATGCTGGTACCAACACTTACACACAGGTCAGAAAGCTGATTCTGTTTTTAAAATAATTTTTTTTTAACCATTTGTGCATTTGCTTTTGCTGAAATAATTTTCTGCTGGATCAGCTTCTTGTTCTGACTGACTCCATGTTGTGGTGGAACGAGGGAGGCCACAGGAATGCACAGCTGGGGGCAAGGAGAGGGTGTCTGGGTCAGGCTGCTGTAGGAAGGGCAGACAGATGATTTGGGATCTCTCTGCTCTCCCTTTCAGCTGCAGACAACTTGATTTCTCTTCCTTTTTTGTTCCTTGTCGACTGTTTTTCCAGAGTTGTGAGTGTTGGCCTTTCATCAAGCAGCAGTAGGACAAGGAGCCTTGCCTTTGGCATGGATATGAGATTAAAAAGTCTGCAAGGATGGAACAGTGGGCTGGAGAGCAGGTGTCTCTGCTGCCTAAATTACTGGTACTGGAATTGCTTGTAGCTCCCATTTAAAAACTGACTAAACTTCAGGTCAGTGTTGTGCTCTGAAAGAAAGAAAAGGAAAAGTGTGGGAGGTTTCTCTGCTCACTCGTTAACACCTTAGGTAACTGCTCTTGGAGCTGTAAGTGTCACTGGAGAGAGAACAGAGAACAAAAACTAAACCTTGAATCTCTTGATTTGACAAATTTCTTGAAAAAGTGATGTTTGAAATTATTTCCTTCTTGTTTTTCTAAGTGGTTTGAGCTAGGCCACCTTCAGCTATATTCTGATTAAATGCAGGATAGACTCTTAAAAGAGGGGCAATATTGCAACTGTATGCTGTGCTTTTATAGGAACAGTTGGGAAAGTTTTCTCTTTTATACAGTATTTTCTATGACCCTGCTGCACCTGTGCTCCTTTTAATAAATGCATGGTAGTTGGCAATGGGGTACTAAAAACAGCATAACAAAACCACGCCAGCAGCATAGGATGAGAGAGTGAGTTTGTTAAAAAATAACTTTTTGATGTGAAGTCCCCAGCTCTTGCCTTCATCTTGCTTTGGGACACAACAAAGGGCAGCATTTATTCTGCTGGATACAATAAAGGATGATGCAGCTCAAACTGCAGTGGTTCAGCCCTCAGATCTGAGCTTGAATTTCAAATTCCTTTCAAACAGAAAGGCAATCCACTTTGTACCTTTTTTCATGGACAACGTCTTTCTCTTCCCTCCTTTCCTGCCTGCTGTGTAAACCTTATCCTGCTTCCTGTAGGATCAGTTCCACACAGGTTGCTGAAATATTGGCACCTTCATGTCACTGTCTTTTTCCTCCTCCTTCCTGGATCAATTAAGAAACCAGTTTTTCCTCTTAGTCTTCTCTACTTCTTTTGTGTAGCCTCCTCTTCTTGAGAAGGAAAACTTAATGCTTGTGATGAAGTAATCCCTGTTTGTTGGCACTTGCTGCTTCAGATAATTTCTATAAAAACAGACTCCCAATGTTTCTGGGGTTCTGCACAAGCCACATTACCAATTGAGTAACTTTTTGATCTCTGTGAGCTTTGTGTGCATGCTCTTACCCAAGTTTAGTACCAACTACTGCCATTTTTTTGTTCGTGTGGAAACAGACAGAATATTTGGAAGTGCGTATTTAGGAGATAAATAAAGGGGCTGATTTAAAAACAAGAAATGCACAAAAATGTGCAGGTTTGTGCTTGGTGAATTTGTCATCCTCATGAACCCATGTGAGGCATATGCCAGGGGCAGAATTTGGCCATTTGCATTCAGTTTGAACAAACGGGCAGTAAAAAGTGTGGGTTCTGTTCAGAAATTCATTTAATGACTTTTCAAAAATTAGACACAAAGCATTTTGTCCTCTTTTCTGCTGATTCAGTTTCAAGCTCCTTGTCTTCCTACTTTGATGTCCTCTTTTTAACTTCAACCATGGTTCTTTTCCATTCTGTTTTGCATCTTCTCTCATTTGTCTTGAACAAAGTGCAACTCCTAAATTATAGCAAACTTTTTTCTCCTTCCAAATAGTCCCACTAAACTAGCATGTGTTTGGGGAATTTTGAACTGTTTGTCTATGCTCTTTGCTTGAAAAACATTTATACAGCAAAAATAATATCATTATTATTTGTATAAGAATGGATAATTAGCTTACTTGTTTTTTTACACTGTGTTGGATCATTCTTACCAAAAGATTCTAGTCATCATTCCAGCATCATTACTGAGAACATATTCACCAACATGAAGTTAATCACATTATGGATAAAGCCATTACATTAGCTCTAATCCAGGAATTTGAACAGATTTGGGTTGAGCTGTGCTCTGTTGGACAAAACTGATCACATTATAAAAATTAAGTGTTGATTCTCAATGTTAGTGATCAGAGGAGAGTCAGAAATGAAATCTGTGTTTTGGACTGTGAAAAAGGCATTATTACTTCTGAGGATGCCAGTAAAAGCTAAAATAGAATTTGGGGATTTATGAAATGGGGTTATGGCACTGAATTTAATGTTCATCAACTGGGGAAAGTGGACAGAGTTCAGTTCTTCACAGTTCAGCACTTCACTTCCTAAAGCTGGATCACCACAGGGATCCTTTTATTGCTATTTACTTCAGAGAACATTAGAAATGAGCTCATGTTACTGAAACTTTTGTAATGTTACATTTATTATACATTTATCTACAATTTGAGTATCTGCTTGTGCTATATTTTCTATGTATGTTTACATATAGGTATGAGCATGCATGAATACACCAGTGTACTTCAATCATCTCTTTAAACTTTATGTAACTAATCTATTTCTGCAGCACAGATACAGGCATGGGAGCATTGTTTAATGTAGACTCCAATATTGCCAAAGCAGCTCAAAGAAAACTGAATTTAATTTTGTACTATTAAATTATTGTGTGCACACTCGACTTGGTTGACGCTTTTGGCCCAAGCCCAGGTATTTCCTTTGTTGGTAACGTTGTAATCTGAACGTCTGAGATCTCAGGCTCGTATTTGTGAAAAGCTAAGCTGGGCACGAGCTCGGACGTCACTGTTGGGAGCGGATTTGAGTTGTGCTGCAGCACCTTGGAAATGTGCCGCTGAAAATCTGCTTAGCTGTCACATTTTCTTACAATACATGGTGATCTTTGCTCCTACAGACATTCAGGCTTCTTCTTATTAACATATATTTATGTCTTTTTCAGTTTTCTGCTGTTTGCATTCGCTAAAGGCTGGGATGTTTGCTATTTTTTATACTGAACAAAAAGCATATAAAACATATTCATTTTTTTTCAAAGGGAACAAAATAACTGATCCCGACCTGTGAATGGAATGGGATGAATTTGGATGGCTTTACTTTTCCTCTCCAGGCAGGTGCAGAGTAATACCTCAAAAGAACCATTATTTTGTGCCTTTATTCCAATGTGTACATAAATGCTTGCATAACCCTTGCACAGCTGCTGTACAAACTACTCATGCCACAAGTATTAGTAATCCTAACAGGGGAGGTTGCATGGAAAATTGGGGTGTGTATGCTAAACCATATGTACCATGCCCCTGAATCATAAAACTCGTGTTGCTGGAGCAGAGAGATCTTTGGAGACTGCTGGTTTTACAGGTCTGAAGGAAGCAGGATTATATACAACAGCTGCACCCCGCAGCTTCTCTCCTGTCGAGGCTTATCTTGTGCATTTCAATAAGCAGGAAACAGAATTTGGTCCAACATTATCTTATATGGTCTCAGCTCCTACTTTTATTTATATTTCATTTCCATAGGAACAATTATTTTCACAGTTTATTTTGAATACACATTAGAGCCACTCCAATTGGAAGTTTTGAGCTGCCAATTCCAAGCTGCATGGGGCTGCGGAGACACAATGTGCATTTTTTTGTTTCTGGTTCTGCCTCTAAAATAACTTTCTTTATATCTGCGGTGATTTATAGCAGCGTTTCTGAACCAGTCTGAAGGAAGATGGAAGCTGGAGAGTCATTTGATTCTCCAAAGCCCTGGCCACAAAAATCCCCTCCCAAGCAGAGCAGGGTAGCAGGGCTTGGCCCCAGCTCTGCAGGGCCGGGGGAGGAGGTTTGCCACATTTCGAGTGCCTGCGTGAAGCATCCTCCCAGACCTTCAGCAGCACAAAATCACGGATCGGGACGATTTTAGAATCATCTGAAGAGGCCATTTCCTCTGCCGGTGCGTGTTGGTGCAGCCCGGTGTGAGCAGATGGAGGTGTCCATGTTTGCCCCCACGCAAGGGCGGGTGTGGAGCGCTCGGTGTCCCCGCTGCCCCCTTTGTGGAGGCTGCTTTAGCTGTAAGTGCAGGGCTGCAGAGTTTATCTTTCCGAGACTGGCACTTCTAAGTTTTCAGTCAGAACAAATGCGCTTCCTAAATGGTGCTCAGCGTGCACTGAGTTGGCTTTGTCAAGTGCATCTTTTCAGCATTCATCCAAAGCCCTTTCTGCAGTTGTCTCAGCCCCATAGGCGAATATATACTGTTAGACTATTAAGATAATTTTTCAGTTAAGACATCGTCAAACTGCAAGCGGGACAATAGAAACAAAACCCCTTTTGTTCTGACTAAACTGTTCCTAATGACCCCCTCTATAAACAGTGGCACCAGCGGAGGTCTCAACAAGGCTCTTCATTGAGCCCCCTTTGAAAAGGACAAGCAGAGCAGAACATGGGGCAGAAACTCTCCCAGTTACTGCACTTTACTCCGCTCTGGTGGTCTGACCGCAAGAGAGAATCTGTTGTTTTTGTTGTTCAAGGCACCCAAAAAGCATAATTTAAAAGCATGGGTTTCCACAGTTAGCATCCTATAAAGAGTACTAAATATTTGGATTGCCGGGGAAAGAGCAGAAGGAAGCAGTTTGTATGTTTGTTGTTTTGTTTATTTAAATCAAGGAGCTATAAAATAGACTATTTAGAGTTGCATATAAAAATTTAACTTATTTCCTTGGGAAAAGTTGCTGTCTGTTAAGCTCATGAAAATGTAAAATCCACAGAAGTTAAGATTTGTACATTCCAGAAAGATCCTCACATTTGTTTTGGGGATAAAAACCATCTTCGTGAATAGCATGTTTATCATGAGCAGGGGAAAGGTTTCCGTTGTTGAATGTGTACAGAAATTGAAATTATGATGCTAAACTGAAACCACACAGGACCAAACTCCTGTTCTTCCAGCTGAGTAACTGCAGGATACGTGCAGCACAGGCAGTGTCCTCACACAGATGAGGGCTATGGAGATTTTGAATCACTTCCTGATTATTCCTGTCCCTATTTCCATGTCCTGAATACATGAGGAGAACAGTACAGGAGACCTTCCATTTCAACAAAAACCTGTTTACAGAGCATCTTACTGTCTGTAACTGGGAAATGATGACAAGTCAGACAGCAAACATCCTTAATTTGGAAGGTTTGGGAATTTACACTGGCTGCATTTGCAAGTAGAAATGCCAGTTTCTTTTGAAAGAAGTTGGGGTTTGTGTTTTAATATCAGATTTAATAAGGGTATTTCTAACTTAAAGCATGGGCTACTGCTTTATTTGGAAGCAGGGAGAAATTGAGGAAGGAGAAGAGAGAAGAACATCCATTAGGACAGAAAATACATATTGAGTAAAGGCTAAATCACGGAGAAAAGTAAGAATATTCAGAAAATCTTAAAAATTCCATGATGTGATGGGGGTCTGAGGTCTCTCTGCCGTCTTTGGGAGGAGTTCAGCAGTTCATAGCTCTAAGGTTTTGGTTTTTTGGTTAGGGATAGTGCCTACACTCTTCCTTTGTAAAGTGTGGGATGGAAGGTTTTAGTGTGTCCAGGAAAAAGGAAGGATTTGGGTAAGTCCCAGGATGAAGGTCCAGTGCCCTGTGACAGGATACTGAGAGAAAGAGAAATGTCAAAGAAATCTCTAAGAGATTTTCAGTAGAAACAAAAGAATCTTTGTGAAAGATGCTGTTAGCAAGTCTAATGGAAGGAATGGGGACGAAAAAGCGAATTGAGAGGATTTGCGAGTTGTTTCTAAGCCTTGAGGCAAGAACAAAAAGCTGAGCATTTACTGTTTACTATATTTGGTAGGTATGGAAGAGCACTTTGGCCATCAAGGGAGCTCATAAACTGCAGAGCCTCATTGTCTCCTGACTGCTTGTTGTGCTGGGGGTAGAGAAAATGCTCCTGTTAAAGGACAGTTCTGCGGAGGAGCAGCTGAGACTTGACCCTGCCTTTTGTGCAAATGCTGTTTTCTCAGCAGCACGGCCGAGATCCATGAGCACATTGCCGTGTTTCCATAAATCTGATTTTATTTCTCTTGTTTGTATGCATGTAGGCATGATGCAGAGTGTGGTAGCTCTAGTTTTCAGGATTAAACATGGTAATGTGATAGCATGAAAGTACAGTATTCATTTTGTCACATCTTTTCTTAAAAATACACATTTGAAGACAGTTTTTACTGAAAATTTCTGGGAACAAGATATTAAGTGTATCTTACTAAAGTTTGCTGCCTCGGAGAAGTCGAAGCGGATAGACAAAAGAAAAAACATATTTTTTTAATCTATCTAAATAAGTTTATGGGAATTAATTGATCAACCAGAAAAAAAATCTAAATGGATTTTTAACAGTTTAATGCCACGTAAAGCAGATTTTATTTAGCATTTGATCAGCCACTCACATGCTTAGGGATCATATTAGAGATGGGATAACTTTTAATAATGAAAAACAAGCGTGTCAAAATGATAATTTTGTCCAGTTTTCATATGGGTACATGAGGCTAAAGTAACAACATGAACTTTATATTAACTTTGACTGTTGTAAAATTGCTTTCTCTTGAAAGTGATGGATCTGGTTATACATGCATCTCCTGAGCCAAAGTATTCTTCTTACTCTCTTCCAAAAAATGTTGTGATTCACTTAGTTTTTAATAATGTTAATAGTTTTTTTATCCCAGTGCACATAAAAGCTTATTGCGAGCTTTCAACCTATACTAACAGCAGTAGGACACAGGTATATCTGTACAAAGCAGTGATCTTTAATGTTTTCTAATTTGCAGCCTTTGGTGGCAGCCAATTCTTTATGTCATGCCAAAGCAATGTGTCTTATTTACCTTTTTGGATGCCTGTAAAAGCAGCTTATGGGCCCCAAAGGCCTGTGAAGTAATTTTAAAAATCAGTGATATAGGATAATAGAGAATGTACAAATCAAATTAATTTTCCCCATGCAAGAGCTAAGTATCTGTCACTCTTCTAAAGGCCAGCAAGTTGGACCAAGTTAGAAGAGAAGAAATGAATTGAAGAGTTAAGGGTGGTGCACTGAGAATTAGAGTCGACCAGAAACAGAAAAAAAATCTAGTGTATAAAAAAATTAATGGTTTTGACATTTGTTTTAGATTTGTCACAGAATGATTTAAAAAACAAAACATGAATAGAAAGAATGAGACATCCCAGAATAGCCAACATCCAGTGGCTAGGGTATTTACTTGGGCCCTGTCCAAGGAGTGCTTTATGGGATTTGGAGCAGACATTTGACATAATGTTTTCAACATTATTTTTGTCAGACTGAAATCTGGGCTCTGTAGTGGGTTGAAAAAGAGCTTGCTTGGAGTCCTGTGCTTCATAGGTGAGACTTAGTCACCAGCTGTTTCATCAGGCAGCTTCTCTTCAGCCCGGGGAATTTTATTTATTTATTTTATTCATTTATTTTTTTTAAATAAAATAAAATAGCTGCATGGATAACAGACAGTTATTCTGTTGTGTTTGGTAGGGTGCTAGCGTATATTTGGGTATACTTCTGGCTTTGGGAGTCTTATATATCACCCCTCACATTTCTACTCCATTCTCATTCAGAACAGATTTTTCTCATGGAAATATCTGAACCTGCCTAGCTGTATTTCCATGGAAATCAGCAAAAATATGATTTTTTTTTTTTTGCAAGTTAGCATTTTCTGATAGAAAAAAGCACTTTGTGTAAAAACTCTCAACCAGGTTTTCTGAGGTGAGATCTTTCTCTGTATTTGACAAATGTGAGGTGTTTATCTTCAGTATTTTTGTAGGTTGAAGAAGAAATCATAAGTGAAGTGTGGTCTGGGTTGATGAAATCTAGTGGGTAAATTTGTGGAAACTTAAGGAATATCTAGAGCAAAATACAAGAAGATGTTGGTGACTGTCTCTCAGCTCTTACTGAAATTAGGTTAAATTCAGTATGTGGGGGGAAAAATCAGAAAATGCCTTGAAAGGTGGAAATTTCAACCCTTCTCCTTTGCTTTGCAAACACAGATCTTTCAATCCAATCCTTTCATCCTTGTTCCCACTCTGAATCTCATCAAGCCACTGGACACACATGTTCAGCCTCTCTTTCTGGTTTAGCCTGTGCTCCTGCCAGCCTCCCACTGGTTTGTGTTCCTTCCTTCTGCCTGACACCCAGGCCTGATCCTCCCACAAAGGCTCTTCCCCAGCGCTGGGCACCCTTGGGCATTCTTGACTAAGAGCTGAGACTTGCAAGTGTCCCAGGGGACTCTAAGGAGTCTGCAGAGGTGGGAAGCAAGTGTTTCACCAGACACAGCTCCACACCTCAGCACCCTCCGTTCATTAATCAGCAGAGCTCATCTGAAAGATGTTTACCACGTCTGAGGCTGGTTTTTGGATTACTGGGTTAATGGCCCTGCCTGCAAACAGTTATCCCATTTCTGTAGATGAGGTTGGTGCAGTGCAGGACACTTTGTGATAAAGCCTTGTGACAGATCATGAATGCAGTCAGTGCCTTGTTTCCCAGAAGAATCAATAGTTGGCACTAGACATTAAATGCTGCTCGCCCAACTCCCCAGGCAGTTAGAAAATATTGAACAGTGCTGGGGGGAGCTGTGTTTGATGTCACATGTGTCCCTCAGCTCCATTCCCTTGTCCAGACTCAGTATCTGTAGTGTTTCACTTTTAACTGAACTATCTAGAAGTGACAATTCATGCCATGCAGGGACAACAAATCTATCTCAGTCATCTCCAGCCCAGGATTTGGTGTAGCTGTGCTAATTTGCTGACTGAGAAATAAACCAGGGTAATTATCTACTGAGAGGCAGAATTTATTAGGTCTGATGCAAGTGTCTTGTTGTGCTCCCAGAACCTGGTCCAGCTTGTTTTTGAGACCATGCAGGTAGTCTGGACAGGTGCTGCACACACTATAAACAAGATTCTACTGACTTCTGGTCAGTGCAGATCCTATCACACCTCTCAGTCTGGTTCCCTAGGGAAATCACTTACACAATCTAATTATTTGTCTGACCCAGTTTCCAGGATGCTGACACATTTGTCACAGGTTATGTAGATGATTTGGAGACACTTACCAGTTGTCCTTACCAGTTTTGCAAGAATTAGCATCTAAGGAGAGGAAGGAATCCTTATTAATTCTCCCACTGAGGGAGAAGGGAGAGTTCAGCAATTGTTCATTGTGTTTGACAGCAGCGAGGCTCTCGAGGCTCTCGACTGATTTGCACATTGCTCTGATATTCCTTGGTGAAAACACTGCTTCATTCAGCTGCCAAATCAAAAACAAAAGTCAAGGAATGGCTGGGAGAAGATGCCAAGGCATGCTAGCTAGGGTATTCCCCAGGGAATAAGGGAGCCTGCATATGTTCTTGCAGGGGGGAGGTGAGGCATGAAGGGGCTGGAGGGATTGGAGTGGGATATGGTGGAGGACACCTGGGTTTATTCCAATAGGGAGATGTAAAAGCAGCAACATAAATCCATGAATAGCCAAGCTTCATTAGCTCCACTTTCAGGGAATAATTTGTTAGGAAAATACTGAAGACTTTATTTTGCTGTTTTGGATGCATTTACACACTGATAACCCTCCTACAATTCCTGTTGCAGTCGGGGCTGGGACACCACCTTGCTGTTACACAGCAGGCATCTGCTGTTATTTGACCTGAAAAGATCATTATAGGAGCTTTATTTGCTGTGCATTTAATAAAGCTGTAGCTGTTGTGACTATAACTCATGGCTCCCGTGTCATTCCGCAGTGGTGCAACCAGCGATTCAGCATTCCAGGCCCATCAGTTCAAAGGGAAGTGTGAGGGACGCCAATGTATGCCAGAGCATTGGGACTTTTATTGCTCCTCTCCTCTGTTAGGAAGATACATTCTCGAGGAATTGAGAAGTACAAAGCATCCTCAGACCTTGTAGTGCAAAATGTAAAAAGTGATGTTATCTGCAGAAAGTGGACTTTAGATTCTATCAGCGCACATTTAGCATAAAGCATTTCCTATGGTAATGCCTCTCACTTTCCCAGACTTTTAAAGGCTCCGAGTGGCACACAGGCTGCAGACCTCTTTGTAATGTTAATGAATCATCTTAATGGACTGTTTTAGCAGAAACATTCATCACCTTTTGTCCCACAATGATTTTTTTTTTTGTTATACTTAAATGGTTAAGTAGGCAATAAATGCCTATCAGACCAACCACTATGCTCCAGTAATCCACCTCACTATAAATCACCAGTGGATTATTATTGTCCTCTTTAATTAACACTCTTAAGGGATTCTATCATTGGATAGACTTTCACCTTGCACTAAGAAGGCATTAACATTTGAAATAAGAAGTGTGTTTATGTGAAAAGCATTAATCAGCATGACCTGGAACTGGTAGTGGTGGGTTGGATGAAATATGTGCCTGTGTCCATGGGTGAGGGTTCCTTACATCAGTTTTCAATGGAAGCTATGGAATACTTACCTAAGTCATAGCAAATGATAGTTGCAGAGTAATCTTTAATCAGGTCTAAAAGATACTTTGCTATATTTAATTGGAAACAGCAAGTTTAACAATTTTTATTCCAGTAGTTAGGAAGGCAATGGTTTTGTGAGTGTAACCGGTTTGTTGTGATTCAGTTCAGTTTTTTTAGAGGACTGGATCAAACCCTTTTCTTTTTCTGCAGCAAAAGGTGAGAGGGGAATTCTGATCCTGCTGCTCCTGGGTGAACTCTTTTCAGACTTCCCAGCCACAAAGAGTAAGCCAAGCAGCCAGAGTTCCTGGGAAGGGCAGGCGTGTCCGGAGGCTTGGATGCTCTTTGCAGAACAATCCCAGCAGCTCTTTTGCAAACAAAATTCCCACACTGGTGTACCAACTCGACACAGGATCACTCTCAATATACAAACGCTTTTGTACCTAGTACAGATCCATGGTGGTTTTCTCCTCCTGGCACAATATAAAGGTGGCAGCTTGGTTTTCCTCCCCCCTCATATAATACAATTTAATGCATTTCCAAGTAATTTCCTCATCTTTTGTCAGGAGAGGAAGACATTTGAAAAAGGCTCTTGTTTAGGCAGTGTTTCCCATCCATGAAATCTTATCCTGCTCTCTTTCATTTTGTTACATTGCTAATACCAGTAGTGCATTTACCAACTGCTCCTTCTTTGGATTCCAGCACTCACAGCAGCCTTGTGAGATAACCCACTGCCGAATTTCATTTTACAGACAGAGAACTGACATGTGCAGGGATTTTCTGAGGTCTTTAAAAGTCAAAACTAGTAGCAGAGCTCAAGAGATCCTGGTTCTTGTCTGCACACAGACCTGGTACGCACATCCCATTCCTCCTGGCATTTTCATTCAATTATTTCCCAGTATGGACTCCTGCAAATTAAAGAACAAATAAAACTGCTAAGTGGAACACAAACACACTAAATCTTTTTAATTAAGAGATTGAATCTCTTAGTATAAATTCATTTCCTGAAACAAAACTCCAATTATGTAAGATTAATTCTTTCCTCTGAGATTGCAGGGATTTATTGACTAACAAAATCTTCTATTGCGTAAATGGAAATGTGCTTTTTAATGCTGCCTGCTGCTCAGAGGCAAAACCATAGCATTAGCCTTTTCACTGGGCATTTTTGTTTTCGTTGCATGCTAATCTGCCAGGTTTCTTTCTATTTGTAACAGGAAAGGGGTGAAATGGTTCGCATCTGAACATGTGGTAAATAACACAAAACACTAAAGGAGTTTAAACAAGATGAGAAATTAAACTAAACTCCTAAAAAGCCTGTTGTGATTGCAGGAAGAATTGTAATGACAGAAATAAGAATATCAGGTGTGCAGGGCACTGTTGTGAGGAGGTGTGTGTGTGTGTGTGCCATTGATCACACAATAGTTTTTTCAAATCATTTAACACAGATGCACAAAATCCACAGAGTTTCAAGTGCAGGCATGTCCTGAGAAGAATCTCCTTCATTCCCTCCAGTCACACCCAGCTCATTAAATCCATCACTGCCTCACAGTAAGCCCCAGGGTTCAATCTTTTCTAGAGCACTGTTACTATCCAACCTTTTAGCTCATAGAGTGGGCAGCCAAGATTTCATGTCTATGCATATGGTAGGACTCATAGCCAATATTTCCTACAGTTTCCTCCTCTTCATCCCAATCTGGATATATATAATAGTTTGGTTATGTTCTTGGGGGTTTTTTGAGCATTTTTTGGGGGGCTGTTTAATGTTGAGGTTTTTTGGGTGTCTTTTTGGATCGGTAAAACTTCAATGTTGCTTTCAGATTACTTTCTTGCATCCTATTCCAATAACCTGTATGAGGGTGGCAAGTTAAAAGGTAATAAAATCAGGAATCTGTGCTCCATGTAAGTAGCTGGCCATGAGAAACTGCAGCAGGGATGGATATTGAATGACTTCAATAGTCCAGCCAGGTTTTATCAGAACAGGTCATCAACCTGTAGGCTGCCTAAACCTGTTCCACTGCTTCCCCATTGATTAAATATCTGAAAGCATTTACACCTATATCAAATTCTCCATAATCTATTTCATCTTAATGACACCCAAGTTCTTTGTCAAGGGCAAAAATGTTCCCTCCAGTGGTGAAAGAGGATGGTGTATCTCCTTAGTGTACTTCAGTACATTGAATTTCCTTCAAGACAAACGATGATCTCAGGTTCTCATGGGATGAAATATTAGCAGGACTGCAGGGATATAAAGGAGGTAAAACCTTCCTGTGTACGCCCAGATGTTAAGGAATTTAAACCTGGGTATTTTTCATTTGATTGCAGACCTGACAAATACAGAGGAAAGGGAGGAATAGAGAGAATATGTAGCTTCCAGAAAAGTTTTGATGGCTAAAATTCATTTTGAATCTCAATATCTGTATCATCAAAACAAGATAAAGGGTTTTGCCTGAAGTTGTCACCTGTTCCTGTCATTTGGGGATTTCCACTCTGCTTCCTCTGTGCTGGGCCCAGCCTATTTTCCTGCTCTCTCTCTCTGCCCCAGACAGAGATACAAACATCCTGGGCACTTCATTCCCTCATCTTGCTTCAGACTCCTAAGTGGTTCTGTCTTTTATCCCATTTTCACCCTCTTTTATTTATTTTTTTTCTTTTTTTCTTTTCTTCCTTCCATAGTCCATGACAATAGGAATCAGGGGAAGCAGTGTGGAAATACATTAAAATTCGGAAAAAAACCCACCAAAACTCCAACCTAGTGGCATGGCAAAGATGGAAAAAGTCTGATTATTCACTGTCTTGTACATGAGTAAGGAGCATCATAACTAATTAGGAGATGGCAGGTTCAAGAACACACACCTTTGAGAACGAGTAGTTAACCTGTGGAACTCCCTGTCACAGGATGTGTTATGTTAAAAATGTGCATGAAATCCATTAAAAAAACCTGATGGATACAAAGACACCACCCACCACCAGAAGTCCTTGAATACAAATTCTCACCAGTTATTCCAGAAGTCTTCGAGTCATAAACATGTTGGGGAGGCATCATTAAACGTTGGTTTTGTACTCTTTGCATGATGCCCAGTATTTCTTGCTGTCAGAAGGAGAATATTAGTCTAGGTGGACTTTGGATTAATAAGTATAATAGGTCTTATGCTTTTTATTAAGAATAGAGGGCAGGATGCAATTTATCCCTTAGCTGTCAAACAGGACTACAAAGTGTTGTGGTGTTTGCTCTCCTCTTACTTTTTCATCCCTTAATCCAATCCAGTGAAGTGTGGTAGATGTTTCCTATATTTTGTTGCCAACTGTTTTAAGAAGTTCATACAAAAGCTTCTCTCATCAAGAAAATTTATGTGTGGGCACATGAATCCTTGCAGCAGTATGTTGAAGCACAGAGACATTGTTAAATCAGATCCAAACTGATGGACTCAGTACAGCAGGGATAAAGTCACAGGAGTGGGTTTAAAAAAAGAAAAGTTTCAAACACTAATCAATGTAATAAAGCATAAATCTATATTTCTATATCTCCAGACATTATCTTTACCCTCACAAATTTTCTGTGGAGAAAGCCTTAATTTGCCTGTAAGGAAATTCATGTCTTGAGTTTTAACACTGTAGAGATAATTATGTCACCATGTTGTAAACATTTTGTGTTTCTTGAATAGAGAGTCTGTATTGAAAATATTAACCACTGGTCTGTGGAAACTGAAAAGTTGCAAAGGAAAGGAAACCAATTTTCTCAGTGGATACTGAACAGCTGAATGGTTGGAACTGTGTTTGGGAAGCACTAAAATTGCTATAAGCCATCTGAAAAGTGCTAGTGGATTTAAAATCCTCAGGGAAAGGTGAAACCTTGCTGGTGTCACAAAGTGCCTTAAATGGAATATTTGTAGCTTGAGTGATCAAAATTAACCCCTTTACTCTCGTGCACATCTGGTAAACCAATGCTTAGATAAATATCACATCTGATGTAACAAATACCTGAAAGTGCAGGTAATAAATACAAGAAAAAACCTGTCTTGATTATTCAAGTAATTGCTTCTAGTTAATTAGCATGCTCGTGGTTTTTGGGCCAATGGAGTTTTGCAGTTTCCTTTCAATTGAGTTTTTTTTCAACTTTTCTTTTTAATCCCATTGGACACGGTGATGCAATAGTACCCAAACAATTGAATGAATTCTTTGTGAAGAACTAATTTTTGATTCAGAGATGATAGTCAATATTGCATTGCAAATTAAGCACTATTGGGGTTTGCTTGTAGAAAAAGAATTCATTCCTTAACAAAAGATAGCATTCTGTCAACTACTAATTGCATACAAAGAATTTTAAACAAAACCAGGTAACACATGTATGTAACATGCCTGTAAGATTACATGTGTGTAATATAAAAGGTAGGTGATATCTAAAACAGTAAGAAACCAGAGGATGGCATTTTTTTTGTTTTCTATTGGGTTTTTCAGCTGTACTCATACTTGGGTGTTGTTTTTGTAGTTTGTGAGGGGGTTTTGTTTTTGCTTTTCAAAGAATGCCTGAAAAATGAGTAACATTTTTTCCTAATTTTCAGCTGAACCTCCCACGCTGTGATTTATGGCCACTGCTCCCTGTTCTGTGTTATGACACTACCTACCCTGAACTTGGCTGTCATCTCTGTAACTGCTGTGCAGGCAGAGACCAGTCCCTGGCCTCTGTTTGGCCAGGACAAGCAAGCCCAGCACCTTCAGTCCCTCCATTTCACCCCTGTGCTCTTGACCCAGAGTACCCCAGCACCTTCCTCTGAACCTCCTGTTGATTCTCCACACTGTTCTAGGATTGGGGAGCCAAAACTGGGCACAGCATAACCAGCCCCATCTATCTGAGTTTGCCCTGGTCCCTGCTCTGCTCCATCTCTGCCTCTTTCCTTGCCAAATTGGTACACAGAGGTGTCTGAGAGCTGCTTGTGACTGTTCAAATCAGTGTAAAAGAAGGTTTGAGAACTTCAGCCTTTTTCTCATTGTAATCTTTAGGTCACCATCCCAGCTATTGGCAGAGCCATATTTTTCTGTTGTGCTTGGCTTTGGAGACACTGGCTTCTGTGCAGGACACACCAGAGGCAGAAACTCCATCCCTCTATTACCACATAGATAGAGGCATGACTAGAAAAAAGGAGAGTATGACAGGTTTTTCCATGGATGAATAACTTCTGTGCCCTGGGGACTGTAAATAGCTGGTATAAATCAATGCAAATTGGCTATTACTAATCTTGCCAGTAATGAAGTGAGAATGAATGGAGTATAAAGATGAACTTTACATATCGTTAGCACCAATCTGCCTCGCTGCATTTATGGGCAAGGCTCTACTTAGGAGGTCAGTTGGCAAAACTTACAGGTTTTTCTTTTGGAAATTATGCATTTGTGCTGCGCAGAAATGTCTCTCCAACATCAAGTCCATTTGGGGATTTTACAGTTATGAAAACTTGAAAACAATTGTTTCACAATTTCTCAAGCACTCAGCAGCAAGTACTTTTATTACAGTGCTTTAGCATCACAGTATATAATTTGTTTATTACAAGAGTGTCATATAAAACACTGAAGTGTGTAATTTCAGAGTAAAAGTTCACTTTCAGTTCAGCTCTGAAACAGAAAACAGAGTGATCTGCAACACAGAAAAATCCAAGACTGTTGTTGTTACCCCATAGCAGCAGAAAATTAACATGAATTAGGGTAATGACTGGATATTCTGCAAGAACATTTCTCATAAAGCAGGCACTAACTATAGAGGTTATGAAGAGAGAAGTTTTCCACCAGGATTGGAAATCAGTTTGAATCTCCATAAATATTGGTGAAGATTTTGATGTATTGGTCATCACAAAACAGCTGAAATATGTAGAAAATCAATGTATTTAAAACTTAAAGGAATGGTTCTCTCCTGCTTGATTCTTTCAGAGGGAAGAGCCAATATAGTGTAAGAGCAGCTGTTCAGCAACACCTATTATTTGCTTACATTTCATGACTAACACAAGGCAGCCCATCGTTAAAATGAGAGTTAGGAATTGGCTCTCCTGATTTACTTCCTAGCATTCCATAATTTTGCTGAGGATATGATCTCATCCAGCTCTCCACACCACCTAAGAATCTGCACTGGTTGATGAGCATGTTAATTTTCCTTCTGATGAAGTATCAAACATCACTAAAGAGCTGAAAGATAATCTTCAGTTTAATTTATAAAAAAAGCTTTAGATGTTATTTTCTTAGGACTAATGGCTGGTTGATGGTATCTTCAGCAATGTCATTTCTATATTTTTTATTTCTTCTTGACACACTGGGGTCCCAGTCTTACATCCCCAGCACTCAAAACTCCTCATGAATGGATCCAAACATGGAAGCATTCCAGTACAATGCATGAGAGACCCTGTGACATTACAGAGTAGAGCACATGGAGGAAAATGTTGAAATAATAAATTAATATTACATCAGATTTTTAGAAAGGAACTCCGTTAACGGGTGCTGTACCCACTCATCATGCAAGGCACAAACAGGAATTCCCAGCCTAGTACCTAGTACCTAGCAAAGGTACTGCTGGCAGCAAATGGCTATTTCTTGTTCATTTATTGTTAATTAAAATGAATGTGCTAACACCAAAAAAGCCTGAATTTTGCAGAAGCACAGAACTGTTGTATATTTCTTTCTAACAACGTGTGTGATGTAACCACAAGGCTGATGACTGAGATATGAAATCCAGCAGAGACTACAGAAAATAATTTTGTTAATATTTTTGCGCTGACTTAATTAGAAACGAGGGGTTTTTAAATGATTTAGTTAAACTGATGCAACATCCTGTAATGGACATAACCTTGCAGATGTAGAGATGTTCTTAGTATGTAAGTAATCATAATCATAGTAAATTATAATAATATATCTTATATTAGTAAATTAAATAAAGGATCTTAATCAATTGCATCATGATCTTATTCAAAATTCCTTTTCTACTTTCCCATTTTGCCATATGTTATATATCAGACAAAAACTATTTTTCTGTAAAAAATAAACCAAGCTTACTACAGCCATGCATGGACACTATGCATTTCTCTATGTCGGAAAAGTGACCAAAATAGTTATTTCTGAATAAACTATCCATAACAGCTCCCTGTGTGGATATTCTATTCTGGAAAAGTCATGGGTCAAAGAAGTCATTGTAGAACAGCTGATCCTGCAATAGCAATTCCAGTCTGCTTTCCAGAGTAGAAAATTCCTTAGTCAACAGCTCCAAACTCCTCTTTCTGCCAGAAGATTTTTCTCTTTAGAGAATAATACAAATCTGTTCTATTCAATTCTTTAAGGCCCAAATTCTGCACTGAGCTCCCTTTGGGAACCATATGTGAGATCAGTGAGGGAGAACTTTATATTATAGGAGTTTGTATTTATTTGCACAGACTCCACAGTTTTATTACACATTTCATTAACACCTTCCTGTGGCTGTGAGCTGTACACACCTTTGGCTGTGGGACATCTGGGTGATTCTTCTGTTCCAGAGCCTCCTAGATCCCTAAAGCAGCAGGCAGAAAGCTGCCTGGAAGAAGATCCATCAAACTAAACTCGAGGTGTTTGGTGGCTGTCCTGGCCAGCAGCAGTGGGACAAGGCAAAACAGGGCAAAATATCACCCCTTCCTCCATGCCCAGGTCCAGGGATGGGTTACAGCAGTGACGTCCAGCTGACAATTTTGAGTTTGCTCTGAGAACAGAGAAAAGGGTGGTCTGTGCAGAAAGATTTGAAAAATGTTTGAACGGGTTAAAATTGTATCCTGGAAAAGCAGCACAGTGTTTTCACTGAAGGCTGACCAGCAATCTCACTGCAGCCAGAACTGCTTGTGAACAGCTCAGTAAGATGTGTTTTAGGCTGAGTTCATATTTATATTTGAATCATGGTTTTTCTCTTCTCCAGTAGGGAAAAAAAAAAAAAAAAAAGAAAAACTAAGATAAGACATCTATGCTATATTTTTATTTGATATACTTTATACTGAGTCTTAAGACCCTCAAAAGCAAAGGTTGCCATTTATTCAAAATTACATCACAGTGCCCCTGGCATTTTTGTGGTGTGGACCAATTAACATTAGTAGCTCAATTAAAATCACCAAATGCATTTTAAAGAATGACATAAGGTTGATTTTAATCTAGACTTCCAAAAATGAAGTAGAATGTTAATCAACTGCCCCACCCACCATTTATATGGCCCAGAGTACTCAGTGTCAGAACTCCTACATCATCCTCTGACTTCATTTTCCCCAGGGTTTATTAAATAGTTAAAACAACTGTCTGAAGTCCACCCCAAGTTTTACCTGTTGGCAGAAATCTGGGGTCGTGACACCACTAGTGTAGCATTCCCATAAATGCAGCAAATTTAGGTTCAAATAGTTTTAATGCACAGCAGGTGGCATTTTTGTATTTAAAGAGTAAAACCACACCTGAGTGTTCATGCTTTCTAGGATTTTGCCAACAAAAGGAAAACAGAAAATAAGACAGTTTACTTTTTGAAAGCCAGAAGAAATGGTGCAGCTGTTTTCAAGATTGCTATTTTCAAACTGTCATATGAGCACGGAATAGAAGCCATTCCTGCTTTCCAGTTATATTTTAGTACAAATATCTTTCATTTGTTTGTTTCAACATATTTTCCCTTCCCTAACATGTTTTTTTAATCAGAATTTTTCCTAATAGGCTGGAGGAGTGTCCTATCTTAGTGTGAAAGCAGTGCAGGAGAGAGGGAGAAACAGTGACTAAGTTAGTATTGGGCAAGCTCAAACTTCCCAGCATGTAAAAATTATGTGTTCAAATGTTCAGTCATACAGAGCTGCCTGCTTATACCTCAACTACTATGAGTGCATATGGAATTTTTGCTAAATTATCAAAAAGTAATCTTCTATTTAATCTACTTTGTGTTTCTTTGTCTCAAATACCTATTTTGTCCTGCCACCAAAAGTACTTTACTATCCCTAAAAACATTAGAAGATGTGGATATCAGAATTGACAGAGGTGAGATGAAAGGTACTTTTCCTTTTAAGAATGGTCTGTAGTGTTTATTTTTGGCTGAAAGATAAAATGCCAAAAGAAGGGATGGTAACAAAACCCCACTTCCTCTTACAGTGACTTGACACACCACAGAATAAATATTTTTCAGGTGTTTCTCACTCTGGAGCCAGGTGTCTCTGCAAGCATACATTATTTTTGGGTTGTTCTTTTTAACCACCAACGTTATTTGGAAGGAGGCATCCCATTTGAAGCTGTCAGCTGTTAGCAGTGAATGACATTTTATCTCCTGTTTCTCTGGGCTTTGCTCATTAGAAATAGATCAGTAACTTTTCATGTAATTGGCAGGTGATGGATGTTGCTCCTGTTCCATCACAGTGTTAAATTTAACAGTTTCTGAGTGGTAGCACTTTCTCTGGCACCTGTGGTGCCATCTACTGCACAGCTTGGTAGAGGCAGGACAGGAGAGCTGCATCCCTCCACTGCTGCATTCGCTTCTTCCTTCCCATCTTAACACTTAAAACTGGTTCCTCATTTGCTCTCCTAGTAATTTTCCTTCTTATACA
Source organism: Agelaius tricolor (assembly GCF_023055355.1). Classification (NCBI taxonomy): domain Eukaryota; kingdom Metazoa; phylum Chordata; class Aves; order Passeriformes; family Icteridae; genus Agelaius; species Agelaius tricolor. Next base: position 11,129,741 of record NW_027269283.1, on the reverse strand, counting down.
CATACACAAATGTATATAAATACATATTAGAGTATATATTTATGAACATTTATCTATAAATGTATAGATGCGTATTTCTATAATTTTTAAACATATGCAGTCGATATTTGGAATTTAATTTTGGTGTCATTTTGAAAAGGAGATTTTAAAAAGGGAAAATAAATAAAAAAAGAGGACTCTAGAAAAATAATCTGCTAGTCCACTTCTTCATTGTAATTCATCTACTTATCATATTCTGGATACAAATTTATCTGGTTAGAGATATTTCTATTTACATATATGTGTGCAGTATTAAGTTGGAAGCAAGGAAAATTTTGTTATTGTTTCTTGTTTTTGTTAACTCAGATATAAACACTAAGTATTTTAGTTGGGGTTTTTTATGATTGTTGTTTGATGCTGTGAAGAAGTAAGTAGTTAAATTGGCTTCTCATAAATTGGTGTATTTAGTTTTGTTTGCAATCTGTTGCTGGGGGCATGGTATAATTTTGGCAGTTCTATATAAAAAAAAAAGTCTGTTGATTTTGATGTAGAGTTGTTGGAAAGAGCTACAGAGATTTTACATAAATATTTCCGGAATGATCTCAAGATACCTAAAGGCCAAAGACTTAAGATGAAAGCTCTGAAAATTTCAGTTTATTATTTCCCTTTTCTTTGGCTTCCCTCTGTTAATTGAAGCACCTTGTGCTCATATCATCATAGCCTGAGGTTTTCCTTGAATAAATCAATGCATTAATTTTTTAATTACCTACCCAGGCTGGACTTGGATTGCTCACTCATACGAGTACCAAAGAAGAAAAGGTTCAGTGGCAGTAGCTAATGGAGCAACATCTTAAAAACTACATCATCCAACTTGCTAACAAGTCCAAGCATCACCACGTTTGAAATGCTGTTGGCTGTGAGCTGGATTGAGCACAGCTTCCAATACTGCTGACTCCTGTGCACTAAACATGATGTTATCAACAGTGAGCTTTGAAAATTTTTCCCTAGAAAGGACAAGCCTTGAGATATTTATCTCCTAAGTAACTTCTAACACTCTCAGAGAGACGTCTAATGAGGAATCAATTATGATGACATAGTTATGAGTTGAAAATACAACTTGGCATATGATAACTGCAAATGTAAGAGCAGTTAAAGTTTGTGTTATTTGGGGTTTTTCTGCCGCGGAGCTGACGGAGCAGGAGCCCTGATCTCTGCACACAAAAGCACTGCAGAACCAGGGAGTGCCAAGGACTACCAGGGGCTGCTCCTCTGGCTCGCACCAGGATTCCCAGGAGTGCTGCATTTTCTCTTTGCAATCACCATGAATTGAAACATTCTGAAGTGACAGACAGGGTTTTTGTAGGAAAAGCTGAATGTCTAAAGGTGAAATGCACCAAAATACTCATAATATGTGGGGTTTCTTCCCAAATTCACCATCTATGGCTGCCTGTGTCACCCATCATGCAGCGCTGCCCTCTGGCTGAGGACACCACATAAATAACAACAATCCCAGTTCAGCCATAATCCTTACAAAATTTAGCATTCTTTTCTTAAATTTCAGCTTCTCTGGAAGCCAGTGATTCATGACTCTCAGAATTGGGGTTTATTGTTTGTTCAGAATACAAGACTTTAACAGCATATTGAGAAAGATTTGACAACATATCGCAAGACTGTCGTAAACCTTTGGAATGCTGAAGGCGAACGATAAAAAGTAGCACTAAATCTTTAATTCGGCTTCAGTGGAAGCTGAATTCCACTTTGGGGAAGGACGTGGATTTTTCAACAGCTGGAGCTGCACTGGAGCTCCATCTCCCTCAGCTTCCCACCAGGCAGGAAGAGACATTTGAGATGACGGGAAGAGGAAAATGGCTGGATAAGGAAGGTACTGATCAGCTGTTTGGCCACTTCTGAGCCAGCCTGTTTGGGTTTATTCCAGAAACAGGGGTGCTGTGGAGTTTGTGGTCAGACATCAGCTCCACGGCTGGGCCTGAGGGCCAGCGGCCAGCGGCGGCCATGGCCTGCAGGGTGGGCGGGGCCACCACCTGTCAGTCAGAAAAGGGCGGGAAAAGCCCTCAGGCGTCCAAAGCCGCAGGAGCGGCCCTTGGCCAGCCCGGAGAGGAAGGAAAAGGCCTTGGCAGGTCAGGGAGGGTGGGAAAAACCACTGGTAGGTTAAGGAGAGTGGGAAAATCTCTCAGTTGGTCATTCAGGATGGGAAAATCTCTCAGTTGGTCAGTCAGGATGGGAAAAATCTCTCAGTTGATCAATCAGGATCGGAAAAGCCCTCAGCTGGTCAGGAAGGGCGGGAAAAGCCTCAGCTGGTCAGAAAGGCCAGAAACGGCCCTTGGTCATTCTGGAATGGCAGGAAAAGTCCTTGGTTAATTGAGAAGAGTAGGAGAATCCCTTGGTTGGTCAGGAAGAGCAGGAAAAGCGCTTGGTTGGTCTAGAAGAGTGGGAGAAGCTCCAAGTTGGTCAGGAAAAGGCCTCAGTCAGACGTGGTGGGTGTAAAAAGCCCTCAGATGGCCAGGATGGGGTGTGCCAGCTCCTGCTCTTTATAAAGGGAGGCAGGAGCCCTGAGCTGGTCAGTCAGGAGGGGTGGGAAAACCTTGACTTTGGTTTCTACAGCAAATTTCTGCCTTTTCTCTGTCATCCTGTGGTTTGAGCTCTGGTCATGTGTTTTACGTCCAGCAAGCAGAAGAGCCATTTGCAATTTCTGTGATAACCTCTTTTTGTCTCTTTTTAACAGGGCTTCTTCCCTATCCAGAGAAGCTGAACTGACCTGCACTAGCCTTAATGGAGGAGCACAGTCTGTGTCCCACTGAAACTCCAGCTGGGAACAAGGCCAGGAAAACAAGTCTGGCTGCTCAGGAGAGCCACGTCCCCAGGTAAAAAAATGTAAAAAATAGCACCTCCACTCTCTTTCTGTGGAATGGCTTAAGTAGGTAGGACACTACTGTGCCAAACCGGCTCATGCTGAAGGAGAAACATAATCCAATACAAAAACAAATGGGGGCTTGGATTGCAAATAGCATCTTCATTCCCTCAGATCGCTCCAAATGTCTGTGGCTACAGAAATACAGAAAACTGTGACAAAATGAGCTTACTGAATTACACCAACAAAAAACCCTTGTCAATTTTTAAAGAGCCTTTCTGCACACAGTACATCAGCCTCAGCAGCTAGAACAGTCTGGGAGTACCATGAAGGTATTTTAAGAAGAAAAGGATAATATTAACATTATTATTTGGAGATTTCTTGGTCTCTGGCTCATGACTTCAGCGATACACAGGTCTGAGTTTAGGAGTGTGTTAGTTTCTTACACTGCAGATTTTCATTTGTAACTGTTTCTTTTGTGTATCTTGTTAGCTTGCTAAAGGTGCTAATATTAATATTTTGTGCCATTTATGTCGAAGATCTGTCCTCCTTCTGTATAGAAACAAGTATCCACTCTGCTGCAATGTATTAGAGATGATCAGGCAAACCCTGTGAGCTGTGCAGCACCTTCCTTTTCTCTGCTCAGATGTCATTGTTAACTAAACCACAGTGAATTTTAAGTAGGCATACTTGGCCAGTATCATGTGTTTGCTTATTAAAATTCAGATAATCTCTGCAAAAAGAGAGAATATCAGCAGGGGGTACATGGAGACTTCCTGTCCTTTTCCTCCTATTTTGCATTTTAGATATTACATTTCCAATTTCTGTTGGCTAGCATAAGAGAACTTGGGATTGGAACACAAACCTGGACTTGCAAATTCTGCAGCAAAGTCTGAAATACATCTGGAATATTAAGATAGTTACAGTGGACAGAATAAAATGAATGAATAAGTAAAGTATTTATGAGTATCAAAGTAATGACATGATTTAGAATTCCTACCTATCTGTTCTTTCATCTATCTGCCCATCCAGATTTTTATTGTCTTCAACACTAATTTTTGTTCTTCTGGAAATTTAAATTACTCTAAAAAATTATAATCTAGTTTCAGCAATGTGGAGAGAGTGTGGAAGCTGAGCTATAAAATGGAAGAAACATATTCAGCTGACAGAAGGGAGCTTTAAAGACAGCTCATTATTGTTTAAGGAGACTCTGCTTAATTTTAAAAATCATTCTTGCTGATTTGAGATAATTAATTTTGTGTGGCATTCACTGGTATTGACTCATCTTTTCTCTGTGTGTTACTTAATGACAGAATTAGACTTTGCTGATAAAACTTTGAGCTAAAATAAGTTCCATGAATTCTTTAATTCCTACCTAGACTTAGGATAGTGCAGAGTACACTTGTAATTTTAAGGACAGCTGAAATGCTGGAGTCAGATTGCTTATGAAAATAAAAAGCATCTGTCATAACACTCAAACCAGCCTGGAGTTTTACTGTAAGGGATCTGCTGCAAGGCTGCTTTGTCTTTTTAGGTGAAAGATACAGATTTGATTCTTTCCATGGTGTGTCTGTTGAGACTGAGCCTTCATGTAATTAAAACCCTTAGCAGTTAGTTCAGGGCAGCAGATCAAAAGGTTAATGTGCAATGGTACAACAGGAAGTATTTGTAGTCTTGAACACTTTTAAAATTTATAGCATTTAAAAACAACTTTGCCAAAATCATGGCCAAAGCCAATATTACCTCATTTATAGTAAAACATTAATCATTAGTCACAAACCAGCCAGTTGGTCTAGAAGTTCAGCTGGTGAAAAATTTGATGGTTACAGGATTGAACAGGAATATACTTTAAATTGTGCCCTCTATTCATGCATTTGCAATGGAAAGGCAAAGGTTTAGGGAAACTGAGCAAAACAAAATTAAAAAATTAAAGTGCTCCTCCACATTTTTGAACCTAAAGTATGCTGTAAGCAATTTTGGCTCACATGATTTTTGTAAGAGTGGTGATGGTTGATAAAACTCAAAGTAGAACTAGATTTTATCAAATGATCTGTGTTGTTAATTCTCTTTGTTTCAGTTCTGAGGTTCTTGAAGCAATAGAAAATGTTATCCAAGGTGTACTTCAAAGCCTGGCCCAAAAAAAAGCACCTGTTCTCACAGTGGCCAACAGAGCAGACTGGAGGAACATAGAGTAAGTAGGAAACATTTAAAAATCCTGCCTCATATTAATACAAATGCCATGAATATGAATTTGATTATGTAACTTCCAGAAAAGTTAACCATACATAATCATTCTATAAGCATTAGAACCAAGAAATAATTTGAAAAGGTAATGGACAAATAAAAAGTAACCACTCTGAACAGGCATCATCATGTATTAAGTAATAGCAGACCACAGCACAAAGGGAAATGTAAAACTACTGTAACAGGGGTTGGGAAGGAAAGGGAGGTCCTATAAACAATCCTTTTCTGGAAGCACTAGAAGTCAGAAATGATAGGTTGTGTTAGAGTGAAAAAACCTGGTTTAGGCTGGAAGAAATTACTGGCAATTCTGTTCTTCAAACCCTTTGAGTGCTTCCTACTTTCTTTTCCTCTGCTTTTCCTCATGGTATCATATTTCTTAAAATGATAGTGATAAACTTATCCTTTTATTCTTCAAAGAAGATGGATCTCACCTCTCCCTGCTGTGTTTCTTACCTGTGTGTTGGGCTAAGTTCACTACCAGCAAAATAAAGCAAACCAAGCTTCCAGTACATTATCTAAATTTCAGATCTTCTGCCAGCTGACCTAGACAGGATCAGAGAAAAAGAAACCTGTCCTCCTTTATAGCACAGTCTGTGATTTGTAGAAGTTGCTTGTGCAACAGGATTCTTCCATCCAAGGAGTTAATTTAAACTGAAAATCATTAAACCTAAGAGATTAGCTGATTTCTACATTACATTAGCAAAAGAATAAAGGAAACACAAATCTGTCTCTGGACTTGTAAGAGCTTTGGACATCAGTGGGTTAAAGGATATTCAGATTGATAAGATTGCAGAGGTGCTTGTAAATGGACACATTACAAACACTTAAGGTTGAGGAAGCACAGCAAACTTGGTGGAATACTCATTTCATGAGAACAATAAACTTCTGCCAATCAAAGAACCTGAGGGGCCTGAAGGTAATCAGTTAACTGAAAAGCTTGTAGGTTCCAGGGAATTTAATGGTTTGTGTCTTGATAGTTTGACAAAAATGTTTCGCTCAGATGTCTGTAAAATTAAAATACTCTTACAAAGTTTTGCAATTTTTGGCAGTCTTTGGGGAAATGGCATTCCATGCTAGAAAAACAAATGTGAGCTGTTAGTTACCATCTGAACACATATGGGGGAAAATGTTCAAATTAAAACGAGTTAAGATCACAGTATGTTAAAAATAAGAGTCATCAATCACATCAAAAAGAGCAGAACCATTCTTTCTGGTGGAGAAGTGTAATCTCAGATGTGCCTTACAGAAACTACCCGGCTGGAGTGAGCACCGTCCTGGGAAGAACGGGAGAGATCCAGGTTTAACCTGAGAGCAATTCGGGGGAGTTTTGATTACAGTGTTCCTCCTTTTCAGTTACAATGTCGGGAGCAGGCACGCGAAAAGCACAAATAACTTTAAAATGTTGCAACACAAAGGCAATAAAGTTACTTTCAAGCTGTCGGGCAGATGCCACACGGGCTGTCCCCGTAGGGTTGTGCAGCGTGCGCGCTCTGCCACCCAAAGGACGCACGGAGCAAAACCTCGCACAAACGAATTTGGAAACACGATGTGGTTTGGGATAAAATTATAGCCATTAAACCAGCAGCACTTTTAAATGTACCTACGAAACCCTGAAATGAAAAAAAAATGCTTTAAAGGCAGGATCATAAGGCACTAAATTACTTTCAAGTAAAATAATGAAGTGTCCTTAAGGAAATAACTGAGTCTTTTGGTGAAATGTGCACCTTCAGATGTGGAATGGTGAAACATGAAATACTGGAGCTCATTTCGGTTAAACAACTGTTTAGAGAGCAGGATACGCTCCCTTTTTGTTTCCAACACTTAGAATACAATTAAGTTATCCTGATAATAATTTAAGGGTATAATCTAGATAATATTATTGTATTTTGAAATAGTGACAGTTTTTCATACAGTCTACATCAGGAAGTCACTTGTGTCAGATGATTTTTATTTTAATTATGATTCAGATTTTTTCTTCTCATTTCTTCTTTGTTTTCATACTAAGTAATTACTGATGGTGATATATTAACAGTTCTAAACATGTATAAAATCCTTTTCTTCTGTTTTCTGTCCGGAAACTTCTCTACTTTATACTTTAATTCAGTCTTGGAGCATCTTCCTGAGAAAGTTTTTCCTGCCTTTTTCCTTTGGCTACCCCAAGCCCACCCAAGCTGATGATTTCTGTGCTGACTCTGAAAATAGCACTGCTGCATTTGATCATAGGAAAGGGGTTTCTGAGTCTGGGTTACCTTGCAGAGGACAATTCACCTGTGCTCAGGGAGTTTGCAGTTTATTGTGTTTGTTTGCATTATGTCAGATTTAAAGATTCTGTAGGTCTACAGATGATACCACGTTGTACTACAAAACTAATAAGAAGTGACTGCCCTCAATCAGCAAGAAGATTTGGTAAGTGGAGTTCTTGGGGTTTTCTTCTTTTCCCCCTTTAGTTCTCAAGTTCTTAAATAACATAAAAAAAATAAAAAAATTATGCACTACAATTTGAAGTGTGTGGCTGATATAAGCTGATACTATGACCAGCCTTTCAGCTTTTCTCTTTTTTTCTCTATTAAATTATAATGAGTGACAGTGAAGTTAATACAATATTCTTAGAGTTTCTCCCTTCCCTTCATGGATATCAACTAAAGGCATATTCAATAAGTCTTAATGTAAAAACATCAAAAAACTTCACCCTTCTTCAAAAAGCTGGCCAGGAAAGGAATCTTGGAATACAGACAATAAGCTCATTTCTTTTTCTAACTCAGTCATTTCATTTCTTGGCCTGGACATTGGTGCATACATTCCCTCACTTAACCCCCTCATATTTTTTCTCATTATGCTAGGAGTTAATGAGTCTATTGAATAGTACAATCTCTCTGTATTTTCACAGTACATTTCAAACTTTTATTTATGGGACATAAAGATGATCTTATATAAAGACTAATTATTGTATACGCATTTCTGAAAATAGAATATTTTGTAATTTTTTTCAGCTCTGATGCTCAAAATATTATCAATGATCTATAAGATGGTGCAGAGCAACACTTATGCAACTAAAAGGTAATGGAGTCTATTTCTGCAATTTCAAATAAAGCTGTGTTTTAAGTATGTTTTTGTGAAAATCAACCTGCAGGATACAAACCTGCAGGATTCTTGTACACAGAATGCTTTAGGTTTATCTGATTAACCATGTTCTTTATAAAATTCTCATGGGCCTGCAGCTGTTTCAGTATTATAATTACAAACATGATATTTTGTCTTGATAGAGATATATATTATTCAGATACTCTCCTGTTTGGCAGCCAAAGTGTTGTGGACCAAATAATCAATGACATTTCTTGCATGCTTAAAATACCTCGGAGAAGTCTACACGTGGTAAGTGGCTTCTTTTCAATATTTTTGTCATTATTTCCAAATCTTATTAAACTGATTAAACTACAAGGGGGAATACCACAAAAAGTTGTCAGCTAGAATTAAAGAATTAAAATAAAAAGCCTCATTGGTGCTAATGAAACCTAGTTATGGTTTATTGCGGCATTCAAAAGGTTTTTTCTTCACAGAAAATTCAGAGTTTGCTTTTTCCAAATGGTTTGGGACAAACTGCCAGCTAAAATCACAGGGGCTTTTGTTATCATCTAGAGAAGGCAGTGCTTAAACTTCAGAGGGCAAGTCACCTGTTTACAAGCTTCTACACAAATGAACTGATAATTTGGGGGTTAAATGAAAACTTTTAGTGCATCAGAACTGTAACTACCTGCAAATTGACTCATATCTCATATCTCACAAGGGTTCCTTCATACCTAAAATTATTTTTTGTAAGTCCTTATGTTTATGAGGGCAAAACATTGCTTAGTTAATTTGATGGCAGTGAATCATTGCTTAGTACCAGTGGGAATTCTTTTCAGAGATTTCTTGCTTTGTCTGTGCAATATAGTAACTTCCCATTTACTCTGTACAACTTTTATTTTTCCCAGCTGTCTACAACTAAAGGTTTTGTTGCTGGTAATTTAAGTTACACTGAGGAAGATGGTACAAAAGTGAATTGTACCTGCAGTGCAACAGTATGTATTATAAACCAGAAACACAATCCATGGCATCTGCCTGTACCAGATAACCTGCACTCCTTGTAGCTCAGGTTACAGTGTACATTTATTACACAAACCTCTGCTTGTGACAAATTGAGGCATTACAACCTGAGTGAATAAAAGAGATGAAAATATTGCTGAACTGGATTGTAATTCTGAAGCTCAGACTCTGGATTGTAATTCTGAGCCACACCCACCAGGAATAAATCTTTGAATATGGTTTTCAGCACTATCTTCTGCCATGGGATCCCTGCAGAGGAAGGTGTATATATTACATATCTTAGGTTTTATACTACAGTGTTCTGTCAAATGAGTGCTCTTGAAGCAAAGAATGCTGGGCACTCTGAACATACAGCATTTACAGCATTTCTGTCACAGCAGATTGAATTCTGGCAGAGAGAGAAAACAAGTCAAAATTGGTTTAAGGGGATGAGATTCAACTGACCTAGTCCTGAAAGATTTTCTACAGCAGTGCAGAGAATGAAAGCAGAAATAAACCTCAGACTTGGTGACTACTGTCACAATTTTCTGAAAAATATGTTCATTGTAAGCCTTACTTGGTCATTTCAAATTGGAAGGGTAACCTTAACTGCCCATTACACTTTGTTTGTAAGCATTCAATCCCCTGTTACTGTTCTCCATATTTTTATGTGCTGAGTTGCTCCACCCTGGCACTGGGGTGATTTACAGTCAGGAGTTTAAACAGACCACACACTTCCATATATACATTCTCTTTGACCAAGTTCTTCCCCCAGTTCCTGTTTTCTCATCCATATGCTTGCCAGATTCAGCCAATCCTAACTGAAGATGTAAAGTAAACATCACCATGTCTTCAAGTTGTTGCCCCAAAATACTCATAAAATCAGGTTAGAGGCCAGCAAAAGTATTAATTTAATGGTCTTACAAAAAGAATGTTTAAATGTTTTAAGTCTGTATTAAATTTGCAATCTTCACACCAAGCAGACTTTTTTTTCTGGCTAAGACAGATAAAACATTAATCAAGGTATTATTATCTCCATCATGCCCATAGGATGAACAATTTTTCTGCAACAGTGGCACAAATACTTTTGAAAAGCATCTTGTTAAGACAGGGGGACTCCCAGACCACTACACAATAGTGCATATAAACAGTTGAACACACTTGTAAAGAGGTGAAAATGTCAGAACTGATCTTGCTTATAGAGGAGGAATGGTGGTTTCAGGATGAAATTGTGTCCTTCATTACCTAATGTTATTATTTTAAAATATATAATTTTCTCAATTTAAAATGATTAATCTCATTTTTGTTGTTTTAGGCAGTCACCGTGCCATCTAATGTTCAAGGAATTAAAAGTATCCTTTGAGCAAGAACTCTAATCATAGACAAAAAAAGAAAGTAAAAACAAGAAATATTCCAAGTTAAACAACATTCTGGTAATTTTTGCTTTCCTTGTTGGCTCTGAAATTGAGTCATGATCACTGCTCTTGGCTCCAGAGCAGGTATTTTAGAGCAGTTAATTTTAATTGATTGGTGTGATGGATCATTTTACACACAGCTGGCCTTAACACAAAAGATTTATCCTCACATGCCAAATTTATATTAATTGTAGAAAAAGATGCAACTTTCCAGAGACTCCTGGATGATGACTTCTTCAGTAAAGTGTCCCCATGTATCATGATCACGGTATGCACCTTGTGTTTCATATCCTCCACCTACACCTAATTTAAGGAGTACTTTAGCATTGTAGAGCTGCTCAAACTTGGGCAGAAGGCCATTATAAATTTAATACGAAACATATTTAACAATAATTGTTAAAATTGAATTATCCTCATAGAAATATGAAATGCATGCTCCAAAGGCTTATTTCCTCCAAACATCTCCTTAGAGCTTGGTAGCTTATCAGCTTCCTGTGCTGCTGCAAAGCTGCTGCTCAGTCTCAGAAAGGCTCAGCTGTTGAGTGACCTTTTGTCCTTCAGGACCTGAGGTTTTGCAAACCCAAATGAAACAGAATTGGTTGATTTTGGACTGTACTGAAAGAGCTGTGGAGCCAGGGGAATTAACATGAATGTGCAAATGAAATATGCATACAAGAGGAAAAAACATTTTGCCATTCCTAAGAGAGATAAGCACTTCCATTCTGCTATGCCACAAATGGCCCAGCTTCAGTCAGCCATAGCAAGAACTTGTTTTATATTGTTCCATTAGTGCCATAAATATTAGTTTAAGATAAAAAAGTTGCCTTCTTACACCAGCCTATGCAGACACCAGGGTACATCTATGTATGAAGTCCCAGACTTTACAAATCAACTCCTTGAACAGAGGAATGTCTGGTGCTCCTGCAGTGCCCATAATCCAGAACACCTGCCCAGCTGCTCCCAGCCTGGCCCTCCCTCTGCACAAAGCCAAAATAGGAGCATAGAACTTTCCCTGCAAAACAGCAGCTGGAGAAATGTTTCTGCCAGCATTTTGTTTGTTTGCTTGCTTTCAAATGGCAAATATAAACATATATGTAGCCAGATGTTGTTTCAGTTAATATAAAACCTTCTGCTTTTCTTTATTTCTTTAGGGAAGAGGCATACCAGATCTTAATACACGCCTTTTGGTCAGGAAGCTGTGGGATTCTTTTCAAATTCCTATTTTCACCCTTATGGATGCAGATCCACATGGTAAATCTGTAGAGGCTCAAAGGCATAAAAGGAAAGCAAAATTTGTTTAGAATGTCCTCTCTCAACTCTTAGGGGAAGGTTCTGAGGGTTCAGAAATCCAACACAATCAGAAGGTGATGTATCTACATTGATCCCACCTGAAATTAGGGAGATTACTGCAAAGTGAGAGGCAGCTGCTCAAAGAAATGGTATTAGGAGACATGAATTACACAGGGTAAAGACACTTTTAATAAGAGATGCTGGACAATGTGTAAAAGAGCTGATTATTCTTGGGTTTGAGTTGACTGCACACAGATAGTGTGAAACATTTAACTACATGAAGGTGACATGCTGAGATTCTGATTGTTTTGACATAATCTAAAAATATATGTAAACCATAAGAACCTCACTAATCATAAAGTCATAACTGTTGTGCCATAAAACTGATTTTTTAAACAGTATCTTTAAGCATGCCCACTGTGCAGACAGACAGACACTTGACTTTTGCTATTCTACAACCCAGGTGTAGAAATAATGTGCATCTACAAATATGGATCTGTGGTGAGTATATTTTCCCCCTTCAAATACCTTGTTTTATAGCCCAGCCTGGAAGCTGGAATGCATGAAATGCTACAGCTTTGTCAGAATGTCTGCTGCCTTTTACCATTTTGATTCAACACAAAGAGGTGATTTTTAGGCCTTGTGTGTCTGCAGAAACAGCTTCTTCCTGCAACAAAAAAAAACTGGATAGTAATGCCAGGTGTTTGATTTAACCACATTTCACAGTTTTTCTCTGCTGCACAGGCAGTTTTCAGACAGTCCCAATAGAAAAGTGTTCACCATTTAGATTTGTTTCTGCCTTAGAAGAGCAACAAAGGCTGGAGGGACCTTGGGAGCAGGAGAACCCAAATGTGAGATGGGTGATTTCCACAAAATAATGTTATATTGGTAGAGATTTGGTAAAGATTGTTAAATATAAAGATAAAGATTTGGTAAAGATTGTTAAATAATGTTATATTGGTAAAGATAATGTTATATTGGTAAAGATTTTATTCTGGCCTGAGAATTTGCTTAGGGATACTTGTGTAATGTGGAACATCATGGAAGCAGTAAAAAGGAACAAGGAAATATTATCCTGTGAGATGAGTGCAGACAAGGTATGGACACACTGCATGGATGGCAGGCAGATATAGGTGAAGGCAGAGGGCAGGATGGGTGAACTGTTCAGCAGAGAAATGGAAAAAGAGCATCCCAAGTTACACTGCAGATCACTGAATGTTACAGTGACCTTTCTTCTTTTAGTCAATGTCCTTTGAGGCCCACCATCTCACCGTTCCCTCTGTCAAGTGGCTTGGTCTCCTTCCATCTGATCTCGAGAGGTGAGTTATTTCCTCAGAAGAAACAGAACATCCTTCTGCTTCACAGACAGGAAATGCAGTTTTACTACACAAAAATCCATTTAAATCCATTACTCTTTCCATGCATTAGTTTGGCTTAATATAAGGAAATAAGATGGACAAATATATTTTTAAGTGTGTGAGAAAATGTAATAGTTTTATTTTCTTTGTAGATTAAACATATGCAAAGATGCCTTGATTCCATTTACAAAGCAAGATGAAAATAAATTAGCAAGTATTAAGAAGAGACCTTACATTGCTTGTCAGCCACTGTGGAAAAAAGAGGTTTGTATAAAGCTACTGTTTTCTATTTCTTACTCCCCACAGGACAGGTCCTATATCTGACAAGCTCTTAGGATAGCAGAACCAGCCAGGCTTTGTAGCCCTAAAAGAAGGCAAGACTGAGAAAACCTGGGATGTTTCTCTGAGCCACTTTACAGCTATACATGCACATTCAATGAGTGGATGGAATTTTCTTACTTAACTTCCTACACACATTAATTTTTCCTCTTTTTTTTCCCCCCTTTTAGCTGGAAATTATGGCAGCATCTAAACTGAAGGCTGAAATTCAAGTTTTAACTACTGTCTCAGCAGATTACCTGTCCAGAGTCTATTTACCAAACAAACTGCAGTTTGGTGGATGGCTGTGAATGCTGCTCTGCAAATGAAATGTTTTTCTAGATATTGATTTAATTTGACTGCACTTAAGGAAAAAAGAAGTGCAGAGACAAAGGAGTATCTGCCAGTTTCTCATTTAGTTTCTTTATCTCTGTACCTAGAGTATAATCTTTTCTCTTCCTTTGTTCAAACTATGAGTAATTATGATTTTTGCAGACTATTGCTACTTCCATTCTGTGGTTTCTGCTGTGAAAAATGCCATATGCAATAGTACACATAGAAAAGATAATGAAATATGTTCTTTCTGGCTAGAAAAATGTGAAGGTCAAAAACGTATCCAGGTATTGGTTTGCCTTCTGTCTTAAAGCACTGTATAATGTTGTACCAAGCTTTCTGTATTTGAAGGGAGTGAAAGACTTGCTTAAGAATTTATTATATGTTCCACTTTTTGGGAATTATTTTAGGTTTTGTGTTTACTGTAAATTCGGACTTAAAAGCCAGAAATAATTCCTGATCACTGCGTATCTCAAGCAGCTATAAAACTTCCAGCAAATTACTATTTGTTTTCAATGAACAAATAAGAGTGGATGTAACTGATTAAGAATTTAATAAACAATCCTGTGAATAATGCACATCATAACAGAATCCATTGTTCATTTAATTTATTTCATTGGCTGTAAAACAGTAAAGAGAAGCAGAAAACTGTGGTGATTAAAGTGTGCATTAATTTTTATGTGAGGGAGTCAAGCTGACTGCATAGAAAATGCCTCCAAAACTGATCTCACAGCCATCAGCATGGATCTTACAGACGATATTTTCAGTAGATTTATTTAGTTGGGTTTTTTACAGCTGCCCCACCCGTATTAAACGTGAATGAAACGCCCGGCCGGCCCCGCCCCCGGCTCTGCCCGGCCCCGCCCCCGGCTCGGCCCCGCCCCGCCCCCGGCTCGGCCCCGCCCCGCCCCCGGCTCGGCCCCGCCCCGCCCGCTCAGGGCGCAGCCGCGGCCCCGCCCCGCGGCGCCTGCGCAGGAGGCGCGGCCCGTCCCGCGCTCGCCGCCGCTCGCGTCGTAGGTCCCGGCCCGGAGCGGGCCCGCAGCGGTGCGTGAGGGGAGCCCCGGCCCGAGCCCCTGCCCGGCCCCGCGGCAGCGCCCGGGGCCGTACCGGGTGCCGCCGCACGGGCGGAGGGAGCCCCGCGGAGCGGCGGCCTGGGGGTGGGCGGAGAGCCCCGCTGGGGTGTGCGCCAGAGCGGCAGAACCCCCGGCCGGGCTCGGCTTTGGGCTCCCCGGGTGCAGCCAGGGGCACGGCGGGGTTGGCTCTGCCAGGGCCGGCCCGAGAGGGATCCGCGGCAGGGTGGGCAGCGGAGCTGTGGGGGTCCAACAGCAACGAGAAGTGTCTTGTTATTTATTGATTATATTTTACTGTATTTAGTCTGGTATATTTGTATATCCCTGGGTGCCTCGCAGGGCTGTGCTGCTGTGGTGGCTGCGCTGAGACGCCCCGGGCACGCCCGAGGGCTTTGCAGGGCTCAACCTTTCACTCGTTCGCAGGGCAAGGATGAGTCTGTTCGGATCCACGTCGGGGTTCGGTACCGGCGGTACCAGCATGTTCGGCAGCACGACAGCCGATAACCACAACCCCATGAAGGTGCGTGTGCCAGCCCCCTGTGCTGCTGCGTGTGTTACTTTGTCACAGCAGGACCTCCTGACTCATTCTGTAGAAGTAATAAGGGCTCGGTTCACAGTTTTCAAAAGTTGTTCTGTCTCCTGTTCTTCGTAGGATATTGAAGTAACATCTCCACCTGATGACAGCATATCTTGTTTAGCGTTTAGTCCACCAACGCTGCCGGGTAATTTCCTCATTGCAGGATCATGGGCAAATGATGTAAGTATTCTCTGTTCAAAATGGGATCCTAAAAGCTTGTACAGGGCACCTGAAAACCTAACTTGCTGAAGAATTGCAAAATTTATGTCTGGTATCAAAGGCACTAAGTTTAACATAGTTGATAAATCATCACAAACCCAAAAAGATTAAATTATTAAGTTATCATAACACATTCTTTTTTGTTTAAAAGATGAGATCCCAGCTAGCTCAGGCAGGGAGGGAAGACAAATGTGGGCATGTTTGTTGTGTTCTGCCCAGCTGAGGGTTCAGGGTTTGCAAAGCACTCTTGAGGTGGAATTGGAGTTGTGGGGCTGCGTTTTGGCTCTACAGGTGAAAAGAATATAAGCAAAAAACCTAAGGTTTCATTAGTTCTGAAAAAACCCCAGACTTTGTTATTTATAACCATACTTTTTGTTGGATAAACTAGGGCTGGAGCATCCAGGACAAGTCTTTTCAAGCTCCTGTTAATTTGGTTTATCTACATTTGCTTCTCCTGTTGCAGGTTCGCTGCTGGGAGGTTCAGGATAACGGACAGACAATTCCAAAGGCTCAGCAGATGCACACAGGGCCTGTACTTGATGCCTGCTGGAGTGATGTAAGTTGTTATTTAAAAACAAATGCACATTTTTTACCTAAAGTCCACATAAATTGGTGTGTGGTTTGCAGGCAGATGAGTGCCACAGGTAGCTGCAGCCCATGGGTGTTGCACAGACTGAAATTGCTGTAAATGTGTGCTGAGTGTGTCCTAGTGGGATGGGCTGGCATGGGTGTAAGAAGGCTAAAAGTCAGTTTTAAAGTTAGGAGTGTGTTAAAAGCTGGATAAAAATAGCACTGTTTGTTCTTTTATGACGTAGTAATACATAAATTTGAATTTATGTTTCTTCTTTGTCTTGCAATCCCTGTACATGTTACATTGATGTTACACTGTTTCTAGAAAAGAATAACACTTGACAGTTTTCCCATTCACTAATCTCTTGGTTTTATTCTTATTTTTTAGGATGGGAGTAAAGTATTTACTGCTTCATGTGATAAAACTGCCAAGATGTGGGATCTCAACAGTAATCAAGCAATTCAGATTGCACAAGTAAGTAAAGCCTAAAGTACTAAATGTTTTTTTCTGTTTCTGTTTTTATTAAAAACTACCTTTCTAATTTTTATACTTTTGTGATAGTGAAGTGCACCTGAACAGGTGATCAAAGTGATTTAAAAACCCTGTGCATCTGTTTCCTGTGTTTTACTTAAGGGAGCTCTTTCCACTGCTGCAGTGATCTCACTAAGTCACCCTGATGCATTAAATTCACTTCAGAAATATCAGCTTTTTACTGCAAGAATAACAGAATTACAATTTACATTTTCAAATGAGAAGTTCATGTCTGTTTGTAGAATATGTAATTATGGTGACTAAAATTGGTTACCAGTTGTAATTTAAGCAGAGTTGTTCTCTTCAGTGATTGCTTCTTGCACACCTGTTTGTCCTTTCTTCAGCATGATGCTCCTGTGAAGACCATCCATTGGATTAAAGCCCCAAATTACAGCTGTGTGATGACAGGAAGCTGGGATAAAACTTTGAAGGTATGATTTTTACCTGAACAAATGGACACAAAGCATGCTAATAATTTGTGTATAAAAATATTTACATGAAGTGAAAATATTTTGTTAAGCTCTAATAATTATTGGAATAGCTTCACTTCACAGAGAGTTGCACTATTCTGACTGTAACAAGAATGAAACAGTTACACTTAAAATGACTACAGGGGATGTATCCTGAGCTCCAGGTGTAAGTTTGTTTGTTTGTGTCTCTGCTCCCATCAGTTCTGGGATACCCGTTCACCAACCCCTATGATGACTCTGCAGCTCCCTGAAAGGTGTTACTGTGCAGATGTGGTAAGTCAGGAGATGTGGCAAATGGATGCTGCCAGAGGATAACTGGGAGGAGGAAGCAGTTTTGGAGGCTTCTGTAGGACAGGATTTGAATCCTGTTAGTGTTGGATGTCTGTGTGATTGTAGTGCTGGAACATAATCTGATCTTCTTGATCAGGCCCTGGAAAACAGGGATTTTCATCATACAAAACACACTTGGTGTCCTTTTAACATCACAAAAATCAGCATGAGGACTCACCTACCTTTAGTTCTGGCCAAGTTTGTAAACCACCATTGCACTTTGCACTGGAACAATCAGCACAGAATTAGAAGATTTTTGGTGTTTTAAATTTCTCAGTGGCAGGGAAAAAAGTGACTGGTTGTGTTTGAAGAGATGTGAATAAATGAACTTTCTTCTTTATCTGCTTCCTATTTCCCTCCCTGTCATTCCTTTGAGTTGTTCAGAGTGTTCTGCCATGCAATTAACACAAGTGTCTCTCTTCCAACCTGTTTTACAACCTTATCCAGGTTCATCCTATGGCAGCTGTGGCCACTGCAGAAAGGGGTTTGATAGTTTATCAGTTAGAGAACCAACCTTCTGAATTTAGAAGAATAGAATCTCCTCTGAAACACCAGGTAAATAATAATATTTGTATTTATACAGATCATTGACATTGTGGCCTTGACATTTTTTGTAAAAACATGCAGTGTTCCAAAACCAAGTTCTCTTAGCATGGTAATGACCTGGTTTGCCAGTGACCTGTTGCTGATCTTCACAAGGATTTAGAAATTTAAACTGTTGCCCAAATTCCTAACAAAATTTGAGCTATTTCTTGACCTTGCTAGTGGTTTTGCTTTACCTTGCATGGATGACTTTGAAGTTTTGTGTCCATGTGGAAAAGATGTCTCAGTCTAAAACTCCTTTGCCTCTTTCTCAAATTCAGCATCGCTGCGTTGCTATTTTCAAAGACAAAGTGAACAAACCAACTGGATTTGCCCTTGGGAGCATTGAAGGCAGAGTAGCTATTCATTATATCAACCCCCCAAACCCGTAAGTATTCACTAAAACATCCTCTCTCTATTGCTCAGGTCACAGTGATGAAAAGAAAAAGCTTTTTTTTTAAATATTTTGAACTTTTTAATTTCCTTTCCAGTGCAAAAGATAATTTCACTTTTAAATGCCATCGCTCCAATGGAACAAACACATCAGCACCTCAGGACATCTATGCTGTGAGTATCCAACATGTGTCATGTATCATATATACATATATCATATGTGTCATATACACATATATCATATGTGTCACTGTACACTCCTAACATAAAGTTGGCTCTGAATTGTTTTCCTTCACCTTTTATCTTGCCTAAGGCTCTTAAGACACATTTCAAGACCTGTCACAGTCATTCTTTAAGAGGAAAGGCAAATTTTTATACTCTCATAAACCAAGCACTAGATCAGCCTTTCGTTGAATCTGCTTGTAAACAAGTGGAGTTGACACTTGTTGATTTTGCAGATATTGAAACAATAGTTGTGTAATGGCATTGTGCATTGGATTATTAGGTACTAAGCCAAAAAGATGGTATTTTTCTTGTTGCTTTGGTGGGTTTTTTTTGGTTGTTTTGGGAGCTTTTTTTTCTCCAAAGAAATGTTAAAGATTTAAGAGCTGTATTTAGTTGAAATTTAATGTATTTACTCTTGTAGACTTCAGCACACCTTCTGAGAGTGTGCCCATCACCTGTTGCCATGTGTGGTGTTTTTCATGGTGTTCTGTGTGGCTCTGCAGGTCAATGGGATTGCATTCCACCCTGTCCATGGTACTCTGGCCACAGTGGGGTCTGATGGGAGATTCAGCTTCTGGGATAAAGATGCACGGACAAAGCTAAAAACCTCAGAGCAGCTGGACCAGCCAATATCTGCTTGTTGTTTCAACCACAATGGCAATATATTTGCTTATGCTTCCAGCTATGATTGGTCAAAGGTAAGAAGGATTTAGACTTACATTCATACTTTCAGTTGACAGCTAAGACTCTTCTTCTTGTGAGGCTTTTGGTGTTTTTTATAAGTAGTAGGTGAACCTTTCTGATTTCTAAGAGATCTTAAAATGGCCATTTTGGCCACCTGATGAAATGTAACATTGAAGCTGTGAATTTGTGGTGTTTCAGCTGCAGCAGGACAGGATTGCTAAATGCTGCTGCTTTACAAATGTGGATGAGCAAACTGTAAATTCCCAGATTCAGAGGTTGCTATGGTTGCTCACACACGTTGTGCCGTGGGCAGTGTCACAGGGCAGTGTGGCACCCTGACAGCTTCCCACAGAGCTGGTGAAATGCACATCTCTGCTGCTGCTGCAGGGGAAAAAGCTGTCACTGTGATTATAAACACTTAGCCCAGTGTTTGAATGCTCTCTATTAAATCTTCACTGCCACTTTGTGAGGCTTTTGATAGTGCTTATTTATTTATTTATTTATTTCTCTTCCACACTTAACAATACAGATGCAGCAGAACCACAGCAAACCATGATCTGTAGAAAATGAATACTTCCTAATAGTTTAAGGAGGGAGGGCAGCAAGCTTGGAATGTAACTAATTTTTAGGGTGCTTGTAGGATAATGTTCTTATGGTTTTGAGTGAAATGAATGCAGAAATCTCAAAGGTTAACTCAGTTGCATGCCACAGAGAGCTAAATTTTAATTCACTGCATTGTATTTAGTCCTCTGCCCACATTAAAATATTTGTTGGTGCCAGGACAGATGAATTCTTCAGTTCTGCTGCTTGGGTAGACTTTCAGATCTGTAAACCAGTATTAAATAGTAAAATCAGCTGGTGCTAAGTACTAACCTTCCTTCCTTCCTTCCCAGAGCCATTTCTTGTCCATGGCGTTGGTAATTTCCAGCTTGCATGTTGGACCTCAGTAGCTTTATTAGTGTTTACTCTCCCTGATTTGGATACTTGGGCATTAATTTGGTAATGTGTATGAAAATTATATGCAAAACAGGACATTTGCATCTGCAGCTGGGGAACAGAAAACTCTGCAGTTGCCTGTAGAACTTGGGCTTCACTTGGAAAAAATGTGACCTTATGTCATTTAAAAGATAAAAAATCTCAAGTGAAGCTGGGTGGCCATTAAAGGTTTAGTTTTTTCTCTGCCTCAAATGACATTTAAAAGAAATTATACTGAGTTCCCAGGCTGCATCTGTAAAGTAGAACTTAGAGATATGTGGTTATTTTTTTAATCAAAAATAGTTTATACTTTCAAAATGGATAAAAGTCTCTTAAATTTTACTTTATATGTATAATTCTTGTAATTGCTTGTTCAAGTAAACTGTTCCTAATCCACCAGTGTGGTCCAATATCTGGCCTTAAAGGCTTTAAGATTAAATCTTAATAAACCAAACTAATGGAATATTCATATTCTTACATTTTAAGTAATGCTGATATTTTTTCTTTGAAGAGAGTAAATGTAGATTATTTTTGTCTTTAGGGTCATGAATTCTATAATCCACAGAAGAAAAACTACATTTTTCTGCGAAATGCAGCAGAAGAGCTGAAGCCCAGGAATAAGAAGTAGCGAGTCTGACTTGAACTCCTCTACTTGTTCTGCCCTTCCTGCCTCTGCTCTTTGGCCATTTGTGCCCTGTTGCACCATGGTTCAGTCAACTTTGGATCACAAACATTTAGCAGGAACTGTAAAAATGACAGTAAATGTATTTTGACTTGCTGGAGAACGTTTCCAAATTAAATACTCTGATGTGTGTAAGAAAGAGAGGCTCGTATTGACATGACTTAACCACTCTCTGTTCCACAGCAATAATGAAATTGCAGCAAAATCAACATCTGGGGTGGATATTCCTGCTTTGAAGTGCAACCATTTGTATCTCTGGATTTATTTTGTTAGTATTACATTAAAATATGTTAATTATAATCGTTCTGGAGAAGTTGTATAAATACTGTATTTTTTGTAAGTACTTGGAGAATCACCAGTAATTCTTCTCAAAGGAGGCTTGTTTTTTTTTCTTATTAATAATTCAGGGGTTCTTTCATTGCTTTCTGGTTTTTGAAATGGAAGCATTGTCTGCTGTATGCCAGGAAGAAATGCCTTGCAAATAGTTTTCCCTCCTTTTTTAGATGACTGGGAAGGTATGTAGGGGGCCAAGAGCAGTGACAGAAACTCAAGGCAGAAGATGGGCCCAGTGCAAACTTTAGGTTTTTCTGGCACTCCTGCAGTGGACATGACTTCTGAGCAAACTGCTTTCTCTAGTTCAAAGGAGAAGTTGCAGTGGTGCCAAGTGGTGAAATAGCTCAGAGTTCAGGAACATGAGCAAACCTATAAAGGTTTTATTCATGACCAAATCAATGTGTGCAAAATCCCTTTAACCTAAGCTTCTTTGAAGCTGACACCTTTTAGAGTTGTAAGTTGAGCATTTTAACATGGTTTTGTCCTGTAAGAGGGTGTTCAGGACTGAAAAAAAGACTCATTTTTGTATTAACTAGAAAGTAGTGCTGGGAAGCTTCATCCTGATCAAAAATGCTGTGAAACAAAATGAGTGGGTCTCTTTCTGACTTGAATCTACCACTGTTTACTTTTAACTAGCCAGTTGTATACATGCCAAAGTTTTCTTTTTGGAAGTGAATGCTTATTATTCCTGTCTAACTATTGTTTGTTTGATAATGACTGAATAAAAAGGGGATGGGGGGAGCATGTATAGAGTTACATGGCATATTGTACAAATTCTCTGTAAAACTGTTATGGTTTAATGCTGGTGGTTACGGATTCATGCTGAGTTTCAAATAAAATTTTTACTAAATGCTTTTTTATATTCAGAAGTTCTGTTCCAATAATGTGGGCAAGGCAATGTGCTTCCTGTTTCAAAGCAGCTTCTTGGCCTTTCAGTGTAATTCAGGGGCATTTGCTGAAAGTCAGCTCCTTTTCCTCCAGCTGCTTAAGAGAACCCAATGCATTTTCCAACTTCTGTTCCACTACAAATGATTCCTGTGGGTTTGCCTCAAAGAATTGGGAGAAGTGGTGTGAAAGGCCTTTTGTTCTGAGATGAATCAAGTTCATTGCTGTTTCAGCAGCCAAACACCTGACATGGTGAGTACAGATGAATCACAGACTCTTCAGGCTCCCTCCAGCCCACTGTCTTTTCACTCCAGACTCTTCCCTGAGTTCATCAGTTTTTGCTGGATGGGTATTTCTTGTTTGGTATAGAGGAAAATCTAAATACACCCTACTCTGCTTTGTTAAGGGATTAACTTTTTCTGGTTTATTTCTCAAGATAGTTTGTTTTTTTTCGCTGCTACTTCTATGTTTTACATATTTTAGATTTTGCATTCATGAACAATTTGTTTTCTTTAAGGTAGGAAAGAGTTCCCAGCACTTAAATCAGTAGCTGATCATTTGCTCAAACATTTCTTTGGTTTCTGTTGATTTTTTTCCCTAAGGTTGTGATTGTTATGCAGCAATCTTCGGTTGTTAGCACATTTTTCCAGACTTCCCAGTCAACTGAATGCCACCAAGCAACTGCAGGCTGGAGATCAGGTGTAAGTGATCACTGAAGTGTGCAGAACTCCCACTGGAGCAAACAGGGAGGAATGGAATGTGTCATTGTTTCCTGCTTTACAAAAAATCTCATTTTGTTTAAATACCCAACAATGTGAATGAGTGAGAGAAAATAGATGAGTTGAGCAGGTACATTTCTCTGGGACCCAGTGGAGCTGCACCTGCTTCAGTGGCCACTGAGGCCAGCACTGGTGGGTCTGGTTTCATAACACATTGTGTGTCACTATGTTGAGTACTTACTCTGCTGGACTGAACTTCTTTGTCAGTGAGGCTTCAGAATTATTTAATCATCACTTGCTACTTGTTCAGACTAATTTTAGAAGGACATAGTTTCCATTATGTTGCTGTGCACATTAGATGTGTTCAGCTGGGAGGAGAGTCAGGCTTTGAACTGAATTGTTTTCCATTACCCAAGTTAAGAGAGCACATTGGCAATTTGCTCTTCCCTGGAACTATTGTGAGGTTCTGTTGTAAAGTACACACAGCTGTATCCCTTCAAGCATCAAAAATGAGAGTTTATTCACACCCCTTAAAGTGTTAGTGCATTTCTGGAAATGTATTTAACTTGCTATTCTATGGCAGTTACCTGTCCAAAACAATGAGTGAAGAATGTAAGATGCTAACGTGTACCCAAAGCTAACATAGTAATGCTTGATTTATAAAGTAACTTCTTTAATTTTCTGAAAGTTTGCTGTCAATGTGTTTTATTGCAGGCAAATAATCTTTGGCATAAGGAGCAGCCCAGTTAAACCCCTCAAAAGGGGAACATTTTACATTTTCAGATGAGTTTCCTGCTGCTGCTCTCACGTGTCAGCGGTTTTGCACATTGGTTTAATGAAATCTATTTCAGAAAATGAAAAAATTGGCCAAGTTTGTCTGCTAGAGCCTTTCACAGATGAAACAAGACATGTTTGCACAATGGCAGGCAGGCAGAGTATTGATTTACCATCTGCCACAGGAAATGCAATCCTGAATTGGTGAGTGCTCCAGTTCAGCTCCTAGGCCAGAAAAATTGGTCACTGAGTTGTTCTGCAGAGGGGAGTGGATCTGAGATTGAGGTGGGATTGGGGTTCATGGGATATTTCAATAAAACTGTTGCTTTGGCCTGGCTCAGTTTAGTGGTGAGCAAGTGCTGTTTGCAGATGAGGTGTCTGGGCAGCTGCCCACGATTAGGAATTGTGTCAGATCACTGTCATGAGGTTTTACACTCTCCAGCCTTTGAAATGATGGAAACCACTGATTTCCAATTTGCTTTCTGCAGAGATGAACCTGAGCAAAATGAAATGGCTGTTAATTAGCCAATCTGGAGACTTAATTTTTAAGTGCCATTTGCAGTCATTTGGGTAAGACTGATTTATTTCACAAAGCTCTGGTGCAGATTCACCGTGTAAAGCATTTCCCCTGTGTTATTGAGCTTTACAGCCAGGTGATGATCATCACCTGGAGCTGCAGCACACAATAATGACTGGAACAAATTCAGGACAGGAACAATTCCCCAGTAACCTTCTCCAGCCCGGCAGCTGCAGGATGCACGGAATGCACAGTGTGAAGCTGTAACTCTGCCGTGGTGCCAGGCGATGGCAGTGCTGATGGCTCCTGAGCACAGCTCTGCTTGCAGCCCGGGCTGCAGCGTGCCTGGGGCTCTGCACGGAGCTGGAGTGCTGCTGGAATACAAGGTACAGTTGTTTGTAAAAGCAGCTTCTCCCAAAATACTCAGGGAACAGAAGAATGAAAATAGAATCATTTCCATTCCAGGAGTGTACCTGGTATCCATGCACATAAACCAAGTCTTTAGAGCTATGCAATGCTCTTTCAGCTGCTCAGTGAGACATCTGACCAAGCAGGTCATGTATTTGTTCCTCTTCTCTCCCTATCAGGCCCTGAAGGTCCCCTGAACCAAGTCACCCAAACCAGTTTCTTCTTCCCCTGGCTGCTGGCCTCACAATTCCTGGGCTCCAGGCCCATTCCTCCCTTCCTTGAAGGTCCCAGGCTCCTGGGCAGCCCAGTGCTGCTGCTGAGCACCCAGGGCTCTGTCTGTAAAGTTGTGGAGTTGGAAATGCTCAGGGGAGGGCTGGGACCCCTCACGGCCAGGGGTGCCTCCACTGTCCTCTGCTTCCTCAGGACTGAGTGGCTCATTCTGTGACATGATTTCCAAGTCTATGTGATTGTTACATTGATTTACTAATCCATGTGTTAGGAGCCTCAGACTTGCAGAAGGTCCAGGCTATAGAGAAAATATAAATTCTGTATTGTGCTATTTACAGATTGTACCATATTGATGCTACTTGTAGAAATCCTGTGCCATACTAATCATAAATTCTGTGCTATGCTAATCAGAATATCCTGCTGAGAAAGCCTTGATTGTAGGTACATTTTAGTGCTGTCTTTATTCTGCCAAAGATCCCTAAAAGAACCCATCTGTCCCCTTGGTGTCAGGTGTAACAGGTGGAATTCAAAGGGAAAAACCCAGGAATATTTCCACTGACAGAATGTTGTCTTTGCACACCTCGGGCTGTGGGTTGGAGTTGGTAGAACTGCATTTCATCCTGCAGCTGGTGTTCAAACAGCTGGAAGCCATCTCTTTGCATTTCCAGGTAAGCTTAGGTTTATATACAGCACTGCAGGCCCATCCTGCTCTCAGCAGCAGCACAGCTATTCCCTGAGAGGAGGCTGCTGCTGCTCTTCCCTTGCCAGGTCAGAATAACAGAGCAACACCAGCTGGCTGTGGTGCTTCCAGCACTGCTGGGACTGCCACTGGAGCAGCTGTGCTGCCAGGAATCAGCAGCAGGGACAAGCCCATGAGAGCAGAGCCTCTGGAGTGGCATCAGCTGCAAGCAGTGTGAGCTGAGAGTGGCACTGATGCACAGCCCCAGGGAGGTCCCACTTGATGCAGAATGGACCCTGAATGGCCAAACTGATCTCACTCCTTCCTCAGGGGCAAAGCAAACTTCCAGGTGTTTGCACCATTTGCCTGCTTCTGGAATGGGGATGGTGCTACAGCTGGGAAAAGTAATTCACATTTTTAGGTCTTGGTTGCAAGGTAACATGAGACTGAGGCAGCACCACAAAGGGGAGCATGTGCCTTGGGAACACTCGTGCATGGACAGAGTCATTCCAAATGTTTGTGTTGCATCAGTTCTGCAAATGCTTTTTGTTACAGTGCATAAAAGATACAATAGCTGCCAGCATTAGCTTTGTAAAGAGAGACTGTTTTCTTCTGATGACTAATTATGCAGTGAATATATTCAGTTTGAAGGGACACTTCAATAATTTAGCAGCATGTGCCAGGTAATACAGGAGCTTTTGTCTTACTGGTGGCACAGATCTCCAATCGTGTGTAACCCAATCCCTGGCTTTATGTTTTCAAGGAAGTGTTTGGTATAGCTCCTGTATCAAGTGCCACTGAAAAGCAGCCTAGATAAGAGATTAAGGTAATGCTCTTCCCTGGGTGTGGGGAAAGTTTACCCTTTGCTGCCCAGGGTGTCTTTTGCAGGCAGTAACTGCTTTATAGTGTGAGGTGTGGATGTGCTGACATCCAGCAATGAGTTTGCTGCAGGAATGGGAAAATGCTGCAAACTGCATGTTAAACACCCAGGTCAGCTAAGCCTGTCCTCAGGGGTGCATTAACAAATGTAGTTTGACAGAGAATGTTTTCTGTCATTCATGTTTCTTAAATGCAGATTGTTGATTTGCTGGACAGACAAGGAGAGGGGCAATGTTCAGTTCCTGGGAACACTGTCAAATAAAACTCAGGTAATGGATTTTCTTCAACCCTTCCCAAGGTACTTCCTCACAGTTGTGCCATCTCCCAGAAAGGTGTAAGCTCAAATGTCCTTTTCTGACCCACTGCCAACTGGTTCAATCACCTTCCTTCCCTTGCCTATCAAATGCAGCTCAGTACTGATCTACAGCAAAGGGAGATGCATCTGCTCTGGAATATACCATGATTATTGCAGTCAGTAAAGGGCAGAGATAATGCAGTGGTTCAAACTATTCTCAAATGACTAAACTGGAGCTCAAATACAATTTTTACAACTGGTTTTCTTTGGAAGGACAGCTGTCTGCCCTGCTCCTGCTGTAACAGTGGGATTTATATGGAGTCAGGTATCACTTACTGACAGGTAATTGCTTTCTGCAGATACCTGACTCTTTTCCTTGGAGGTCTCCCTTTCCTAAGTAATGCTCATTCTTGGTCTGTAGCAGCAGGGTTGCAGACAGCAGTTGGTTGTTTAGGCATTAATGTTTAATTTACAGAGCAGGATCTATATAATTGTAAAGAAGAACATCTACATTTGTGGAACATTGTCAGGCTTCAAACACGAGTATGTAGCATTTCAGAAACACTTTAACTGGGCTGAAACAGCTTTTTTTAAAAACCACAGAAAGATGGTCTAGTTAAAGAGAATAGCTTAGCAAAACCTTGTCATTGAACCCTTCCAGCTTTTGTTCAGCCATTGGCTGTGTGATGCAGCTGGGGCCATTCTGCAGTGCTGACCTGGGTCTGCCACAATGGCTGAGCTCATCCAGTTCATCATCTGGGCACCTTTCTTTGGTGGTCCTGCAGACAGCAGCAGGGAGATGAGAGAGGATGATTTAACTCTCCAAACTGTTCTGAATGTGGCTTGGCCCAGGGTAGCATCTCCCAGTAGTGACCTTGCTGCTTAACAGGCCTGGTGCTGTCACAGCCACACTGTCAGGAAACAGAAGAGTGGTTTTTTCTCCCTGTAGGCTGATGAAAATGTCCTTTGAGGTAACACTGGTCCTGGCACCCCAGGGCTGGCAAAAGGAAAACCACACTTCAAGCAGCAGAATGGATTTCCTCATTCAGTACTGATCCACACACTTCATTCACAAGCTTGACTTCAAAATACAATCACCCATCAGCCATCCTTTTTGTCCTCTGAGGATGCAAAACCTGCCCTCTTTCTTGTCTTGCACCTTTCTCTATGTGCTTCCCCACTAACTAAAGGCATGATGGGCACTAACTGGGCTGTGTGATTTAGCAGGACTTTGTTCCACTTGTCATGTTCAGCTGATGTCATGGTCCTGTTGCAGTGTTTGGGACATCGTGTGGCTGCCTGTTGAGCTGTTGGTGGCTTTTCCCCCTCAGGAATCACTGCTCCAGCAGACTGGATGTGGGTGTTGGACTGTCAGGAGCCAGTGGCACTGCCCAGGTGAGCTTTGACCCCTCCAGCAGTGATTGTGCTGCCCTGCTGTAGCTGATTCTTTTTGTTTTGTCAAAGGCCCATTTTGAACTTTTTGAGATCATCAGAAGCTGGAATCATCCTGCCCAGATTTCAGTGCAGGTACCTCTGTTTTTCTTTTTCAATACCTTTCCAGGCTCCATGGAAAAAGCTTCTGTATCCAGTGCTGATATGTTGGTTTGTTGTCTTGACATTCCAATTGTGTTTATATCCTGTTCAGAGCCACTGCAACGAACCTTTGCTGCCTTGTGTTTAAATAGAGTAGACATGGTAACTAGAAGGCTCTAAGAGTTTCAAACAAAACCTTTAAGGAAGGTTAATTGCCATGCCAATATTTTTTGTGTACGTTCTTCTGGCCAGGTTCATTGTGGGCATTAAATAATCACTTTTCCAGTTGTGATACTTCTAGAAATATCAGAGTAGATGGATTATTTATCTCATTGGGTGTGATGTGACAGAAGAGTCTGGATTAGTGAGGACTAAAATACAGCAACCTGGGGAAAAGGACCATGAGGTTGAGGAGGGGATCCATGGGTGAGACCTGGCTGTGCTCACCTGTGGGAAGGGGGATAGAAATTGGGTCTGCCCCATGCTATGGATGTGCTCCAGCTCTGGAGTCACTTGCATTTTGCTGTTAAGAATATCTGCTGTGTCCATACAGCTGTGCTCTACATCCCAGAGCTGAGACATCTTGTTTAATGTTCTTCTGTGTCCTGGCTGTTCCCTGGTTGGAGTGGGTGGACAGTTCCTGCTCAGTTTGTGCTACCAGTGTCACATGCACTCCCATGAAAAGGTCATGAGATGCGGCCCTGGCAGCTTTGGCAGAGATTGTTAGAAGCCCTCTGGCATTTTCTTTTTTTAAATCAGAAAATACCACTTAGTTTTAACATAACTCCACAAATATTTGCAAAAAATATAATTATTAATGCTGTTTCAAAAGGCCCTACTTTTTCTGCTTCCTTCCTTTAAAGAATATTAAATGATCTCTTGTTCATTTTAAAATATAGTTTTATGGTTTTCAAACTTCAGAAGTATGAAGTTACAATTAACATTTTCCCAAAGTACAACATAAAATTGAAATAGCAAAAATATTTGTTTAACTATTTTGAGATGCAGTTTGCATGTTTGACTCAAATGGAATGTTTTTTTCTAAAAAACTTTTTGTGGGAGGAAAACCCTTCTGATGATTAAATCCCAGCCTGAGAGAGATGGGACGATATTTCCACTAAAGAGAGACAGAGTTTCTGTGCAGGGGTTCAGGGAAGGAACAGAATCTTTAGTGGAGGTTGTGTTTAGCAGGTCATAACCAGTGGTTTCATCTTCTTACTCTTCACCCAGTGCCCTGCCTTGCAGATTTGGGAATGCAGAGACTCTTCCTCCAAGACATCACCAAACCATGGAGAAATAGGCAGTATTTTAGCCTACATATATAATGTTCTGCTGAGATCTAGATGCTGTCATAGCAGGAAAACGTTTCCTGCATCTGTCTCACAGCTCCTGCTCCCCAGTGCTTACTGCCAGTGGAGGAGATGTGGTAGAAAATCTGGAGAGAAACTTCTGTCCCAGAAACCACCATGAGCTGTTTGCTTTGCCCTGTTCCTTTTCTGCTTCTAACCCTTTGTCATCCCTTTCCTGCCTTCTATGAAGCAAAGAAGAAATTAAGATCAGCTAGTGAAGGGTTTCCTGGATTTGTTGCATAATTTAGCTGCAATATGAACATCTGCACTTTCCATTAGTCATTTTCTAAGAGGTTAAAGAGAGATCATCCCCAAGTCACAGGAAAGGCAAGGGTTACCATTGCTCTAGGCCAAGACATTACAATACTGATGATGACAAAACTATTTGGCAGAGATGCCAGCAATGCCAGAAAACAAGCCACCATCCTAATCAAGGGCAGTATTTTGATTGCTCAGAAAGCCAGCCCAGCTCCCTGCTGTCACACTGTGACAATCCCCAGCCCAGCGTCGTTCCAGCTCCCCAGAGTGTTTTGCCAGGGCTGGGGAGAGTCTGTACACACAGCTCCCAGGAGCTGGACCTGCATAAACAGACAGCTGGAGATGGTGGAGGAGAAATTCCCCAAGGGCAGAGTAAAAAGCACCAAGAAATGTAGGGGTGCCCACTCAGAGTGGCTGCAGCACATCTTCCCCACTGAAGGGCACCACCACAGGCTCCACTGCAGCGCCTTTCCTTGCTGACCTGGTCCTTCCTGCTCCAAACAGGTGCTTCATCCTCCCCTGGCACACATGGCTGGCACAAGGGCATGTGGAAGGACAAGGGCCAAGCTGTGCTCTGAGAAACTCCTGGGAAATGGTGATGGTGGCACAAAGAGCAAAGCACAAGATTCCTGAATATCAGACATTCTCCCTGCTGGCAGCTGCAGAGGTATGAGCAATGTGATGGCACAGCCTCTCAGTTTCCTTGGCCATATTTTATGCCTTTATTTTCATCTAGACTGATATCCAAGGCTTGCACTTCCTGTGGCAAGATCCTCCAAGCAGTTATGAGCTCTGCAATGTTCCTCCAAGCCTTTTCTTTTTCAGGAATCTTGTTTGCAATTACCATGATTCTGTTTGTCCTTTGTCATGGCACAGATATGCAATTTTCATTTTCTGAAGGAACATCAAATGGGAGGGCAGGAAAGTTTGGGGAAGTAGAATTAGATTTTTAATGATATTTTCTTTAGCCACACTCTAACATATGCTTGTGGTCCAGCACAATTGAATAAGGTGTCCCATTTGTTGTTCTCTCAGTCCCAGAGTTACCAATGCCCATATCCATATTTTTTTTTTTAAATGCAGGTTACTGGAATAATAAATCAGATCATTCTAGATGCCCACTAGAGCTGATGATCTGCTTCTGTGTAACCAGTGTAGCCAGCAAAAGGAAACAGAGTTCACTCAGCATGCCCAGTTCTGGAATATTCAGAAGAGGAAACAGTCCTATTGGAGGATTCCTACAGAAACCAAAGCCAGAAAGCAGCCCTGATTGGGAACCTCCTCTGCTCAACTATTTTGTTACAAGTGGCCCAAAGAAGAATGATTTTCATTTTTCAATTCTTGTTGCAGCAGCAGCTCTGGGTTAAGCAATTGTTATGGTGTCCTCAGGGCACCAAACCAAAAAATCTGAGACAGAGGGCCCAGATGCAGAATTCCCCGTGATAACCTAAACCAAATGCCCCTGGATGCAGCTCCCTCAAGATCTCCCTGCTCACAGCCTTGCTGGTGGCCAGCATCCAGACTGAGCATTAGTAAAACCAACAAACCAAACAGTTCCCACAGTAAGTGCCTTGCTCTCCAGTTAACTTATTTAACTGTGGAGCTTCTAAGGGGGGTGTTTCATCTGCTGTTATTGCAATAAGTGAGTATCCATGGCAAACCCAAGGGCACTGCCCTACAGCAATGAAGTCTTGGCTAAGCAGCAGCAGGAACTGAAAAAGGTCAGAGCTCCACAGCAGCCCTGCTCCATTTTAAAAATAAAGCCCATCAGTTTGCTAAGAAATGAGGCAGGTTCTTCAAAGGCTTGCAGATCAAACCTGGGGTGTCTCATATCAATTTTCCCAAAGTCACTGGGGGAAGAAAGGAAAATGCTCAGACAAGTTTACAGGAGAGCAGCACAGAGCTTCA
The DNA here is from genome assembly GCF_023055355.1 of Agelaius tricolor. Lineage (NCBI taxonomy): Eukaryota > Metazoa > Chordata > Aves > Passeriformes > Icteridae > Agelaius > Agelaius tricolor. Next base: position 11,097,799 of record NW_027269283.1, on the reverse strand, counting down.
GTGCCAAGGGAGGGACAAGAACAGAAGGGACTTTGGGGCTTTGCAGAGGCCAAGGAACAGGGAACATTTTCCCTGCTGCTCTTTCCCCACCTCTGTCCTGTTCTTGTGCTCCCAAAGGTATAACTTCCTGCTATAATCTATTTTTCATCCTTTAGGCAGGGACCATTTCTGTATGGTTCTGTACCTGGATAGTCTCGCAGTGCCACCTTCTCTAGGATTGTCAGTGGAATCCAGCACATTGCTGTGGTGATCTGCAGCTCTTCCATTCCACCTCTTGGATAACACTGCTGAAGTCCACTCCTGAAGGAGCCTTTGTGTATCAATTTTGCTTAAGCTTCAAGGAATGTATCAACATGTAAGTAAAAACCCAGTGAGTCCTCTTAACTGTGTTGAATTACTGTAAAATTAATCTTCCCAATCTGAATGAGAATAGGATGCTCTGGATTTGTAATACAAATCCTGTACATTAAGGACATGGATGGTTGTACACCCACTGCAAAAGATATTTTTCTGTCAGCCTCCTCATTGACTGACCTGTGTGGTTTTATTTCTTAATAACAGCAAAGGACTAAATGCACTCCTAAAAGAGCTTATATCAGGTCTGTGTTCTTCTTCTTGCTTGCAGCCTCCTCTTAGATTTGTGCTAAGCAATGTCCTGCCTTCCCCAAGGCAGCTTCATACTTCAATATATGCTTGCCTTTACAGGAGTTATCTTTGAGACAACTCAAAGAAAGTTGAAATATATCCTTCTCTTCTCAGGTACTCCTATTGTTGCAGTAAAAGCATGGGAGATGTCAGCAAACTGGCTCTGCCAAGCTCCTGCAGCTTTGATCTGATGGCTGGATTTTATCTGTAGGTGTTTTGAGGAGGATGAGTGCTTTTCACAAGAACGATGCGGAAAAAATAAAAGCAAACTAATTAACTTCCATAAAGTTATCCTTACTCATTTTCTCTTCCCTTTCCTGCTGTGTTTGTGGTAACAGCTCATTAGAGCCTGTGTTTGCAATAGCTGCAGCATGAGACAGGAGATTTCATTTCCCCTCCTGCTTTCCAGGATGTGGCAGAACCGAGGCCGCCTCCCCAGCGCTACCGGGGGGTTTGTGCTGCTCACCGAGCACAGCTTTAACCTGAGCTCCTTTCTTGTAGGAAACTCCTGCTCCTGCCTCGAGGGAGGAAGGGGAGCTGGGATTTCTCCTTTGAGAGATGTGGGGCTCATGTTTGAAGAAGAAAAAAGCCTGTGCTGTTTCCCCCCCCTGACAAGCATAAGCATGGAGAACAGAGATGCTGCTGGTGTCTCTGGAGAGCTCTGCCAGCCCTGCCTGCCCTGCAGAGGAGCCGGAGTCTGGTTGGATGGTTTGAATCTCTGCCATCATTTGGAGCAGAATGAAGCTCTGTGAAAGGACAGAGACTGAATGCCAATGGGGCTGTCATTAGCTCGGGCAGCCCAGGCAGCAGCTGATGTGCAGTTTGTGGTGGAAGTCATGCAGACAGAAGGGGTGACTGGGGGTGGAGAGGCCCCAGCCCCCGGCTGCAGCCCGGCCCCAAAGGTGTGCTCCAGCCTTGCTGTTGGGATGGACCAGGCACAGCTGGTGGCTTCACAAGACACAAAGGCTCCATGGACCATCCATTTGCTGTCAATTTTTCAGTGATGTTGGGTGCTGCTGGCCCAGCTCCATCTTTCTTCCACAGTAATCAAAGGAAATGCACCCTAGTCTTGAAGTCTGGTGGTTCAGGACTGAAAGCTTAATGGCTTTCCTTGGCTTTTTTTTCCCCTCTCTCTTTTATGAAGCATAGGGTGTTTAGAACTATGGAAGCAGTGCAAGAAAAATATTAATGAATAACTATGGAGTGCAGACATTAATGCATTCCTTTCTCTTGAAATAACTGGCTTTTCTCTGTGGGGTCTGTAACAAAAAAAAGTGTCTGCAGAGTCTGAACCTGCTGTATAGAAGCCAAAGTAGATGATGATGATTTAGAACTTCACTGGTTTTTTTTTTTTTTCCCTAAAATGTTATCTCTGCATTTATCATGTTGCAAAAAATCTCTTTCTCTGAGAAATTATAAACCTAAGGCACAGGGTCAGCTCTTGAGATTCTGGGTGATGGAAAGTATGAACAAATAATGATTTTTGGGATTCTCTCCCACACCCCAAACTCCAACTGATGCTGGAAAGGAGGAATTAAAGCATTGCAAGCATCCCACCATTGGGGTTCTCCAGTGCTGGGTTGGGTTTTCAGCTTTTGTTTTCCTGCAGTTATGGGCCAAGGGCTACATGCAACAAATATGGGGCTGTGCTATAGTAACAATTCTCCCAGGTTTGATTCGCAGGTCAGGGCAGAAACCTGCAGGTCAGGTCACAGGCAGTGGCACTTCACAGCAGGAGCTGCCTGTCCTTTCATGGAACAAAATGGAAAAGGAGGACGGTGGAGAACCCCATTCCTGACTACCAGGGAAATGGGAACGGTGCATCCCTGTCCCCAGAGAGGCTGCACAGGTACATATCCAGGTGCGCAGTGGAGAAGCAGGAGGCTTAAGAACCTGCTTGAGAAAGGTAGTTCTGAACCTTTGTTCACCCCTCGACCTCTTCCCGTACTGTTTCTCCTTGGCGATTCCGTTCAACACCACCCCTTCCTCCTGCCCTGCTTCCACCGCGTGCCACAAAGGCTGGCAGCTGCCCCCGGCTTGGTCCCGTGCCCGAGCCTGCCGGGGACCGAGCCCTCGCCGTTGCGATGGTTGCGCAACAGCAGCGGGCAGGGCTGCGGGACCCCGCTGCCCCGGCGGGATCTTTGGCGGGCTCCGCCGGGGCTCTGCCCGCGCCCGCCCGGCGCCGCTCCCCGGGACCCGCAGAGTGCGCGGGGCCCGGCCCGAGGGTCCGGCCCTGGGGATTCCCGGTGTGCGCGGCGCTGCCGGGGCTCGGTGCGGGCCGGGGGCTCGGCGGGGCGGGGCGCGGGGACCCCCGGGCGGGGCCGGACTACGCGCCCCGATGGCCCCTGCGCGGCGGCGGGGCGGGGCCGCGCGGCCCTACAAAGGCGGCGGCCGCGGCGGGGCGGCCGCTACTCACCGGCACCGGCGGGCTCGGCGGGGCCGCGCTCCGGCTCCAGGCGCGGCCATGAGGCGGCTGTAGGGCCCGGGAGCCGCCGCCGCTCCGCTGCCTTCGGCCGCCGCGGGGGGCTCGGCGGGGCGCGGCTCTGCTCGGGGTGGATGCCGGCCGGGGCCGGCCGCTGCCGGCACCATGCACACCGTGCAGAAGGACACCACCTTCACCAAGATCTTCGTCGGGGGGCTGCCCTACCACACCACCGACTCCTCCCTCAGGAAGTACTTCGAGGTCTTCGGGGACATCGAGGAGGCGGTGGTGATCACGGACCGGCAGACCGGCAAATCCCGAGGATACGGCTTTGTAAGTGCCGCTCCGCTCTGCTCCGCTCCGCGGCGGGACGGGCGCTGCCCCGGGAAACGGGCCGGCAGCGGAGCCCCGGGCTGCCGAGCCCGCCGGTGCCGTGACAAACTCCCGGTGCTGCCGGACAGACTCCCGGACAAAGTCCCGGTGCGGCCGGGCGGACCCCCCGGTGCCGGGCGCTGCGGAGCCGCCGCCCGTCCCGTGCCCGCTGCGGGAGCGAGGGGCTGGGTCAGGACAAAGGCTGGGCTGGGGGCCCGGGAGGAGCCCCCCGTGTTGGCCGAGGCCGTGCCGTTCGTTCGGCACCTGCTCCTCCCTCCCGATGTCCGTGCGGGTCCCCGCATCCCGCCCGCAGCTGCCCTGAGCTTCTCTGAGCTGGGGGTTTTGGGAAGGGCTCCACCAGCTTCTTAAAAAAGGCGCAGGAGGCGGTGGAAGGGCAGGGGAAAACAGCTGGCACCGGCCCAGCGGGGAAACCGGGCGCAGGGGGAGCGCCCGCTTTTCCATCGAGTCCCAGCAGCCCTTCCCATCTCTCCGTGCAAGCGAGGCTGCACGAAGGGAGTTCAGCTCCCGATTCAAAATAGAACAATAAATAAACTCCACTTTAGTGCCTGTTGCCGGAGTGTTTACAAAGCGCTGTTGCTACAAACAAGGCTGTGCTCGATTCCAGGTGACCATGGCAGACAGAGCTGCTGCTGAAAGAGCTTGCAAAGACCCAAACCCCATCATTGACGGCAGGAAAGCAAATGTGAACCTGGCGTATTTGGGAGCAAAACCAAGGAGTATTCAAACTGGTGAGGCATCCAGGAGATCCCATCTCTCTGTATTAGAATAACTTGTAAGACAAGGAAACAAGTTCCTCGGGCTGGAATCGTCTGATCTGACGATGCACGTTTATCTGCCCACCATAGTTCTGATTGTTGGCTGAGGACACTGCATGGTCCAGTTACCTCTCTGCTGTATCTTCCTACTCAGCCCTGCTGCACTGATGTTACTCACCAAAGTTCATCTAACTGTGTTAAAGCTGTTTCCTTCCACGGCAGATCTGTTTGCCCGTAAACCTCTTTGTTACGTGAGAATTAACAGTAAGATCCACTTTGTCATTTCTGCCTTTGGTCTAATGACCACAGTACCCAGTGTGTAAAATAAGGCTTTATACCCCATTGTCTGTTCCACAGCAGCATGTTCACAGTGGGCTTTCATCATGAATTCCCATCTGCTCCTCGTGCATATCACATATGCATGTTAAATTTAACTTGTTTCTAAATGGGGCTCTGAATTTGCTCACATGCATAGCAGATCAAATGCAAAGACGTGTGCTGTAATTTTGCCTGTGTGTTATGAGTTGAATGGTACAATGGATGCCATTCATTAATATTTCTTTTTTTCTGAACCTTTTTTTTAGGTTTTACCATAGGTGTGCAGCAGCTACATCCAGCCTTCATTCAGAGACCCTTTGGGTAAGTGGAAATGTTTCCTAACAGTCTGTTTGAAATCAGATTCACAAATCAACTTCCTCATTATTTGAAATGTGTGAAAAAAGCCTTCACCGTCAAGACTGGACAGTTTCAACAGCTGTTGTTAATGTTCAGAGTACTTTATTTCTGGTGGAGATTTCAGAAGTTTTGTGCATTTGTCAGCTTTAATGTAATTCCCAAAGATCCTTCTTTATCCTCAGTAAATCTTAGTCATAATAAACCCAGTGCATTGCTCGCTGTTTTGCCAACTTCAAGAATTCACAGGAATTCAAATAAATGGAAAATAGTTTCTCTATTATAGTACTTAAGGTGTCAAAACAATTAAGCAAATTCTGTTCTCATGTTTCTCAAATAAGATCGTCTGCTTCTTCTGTGCCATTTCCCACGTAATAACGCTTAGGATACAGTTTTATCCTAGAAAACAAATTGCATTGGAAACAAAGTCTGTTACTTAATGAAAGTAACATTAGGTCAAAAATTGATTTTGGACAGATGTTATACAAGGCTTGAATAGTCTGCAAAAGTGGGCTTTTGTCTGCTGTTTTCAATAGCTTATACCATCCCTACTCGGTTAGAAAAGTCCTCTTTTTATACATCTAATAGGATCTGGCAGCTGCTCGGCAAAAGACAAGTGTGCTTCACGAGAACAATAGTGACTGTCATACTGCCCTCATTTAACTGTTTAATGATTGATGCAGCTCTTTTTTTACACCATTTCAGAAAGTGAATATTGATAAGGTTTTTTATTATTATTTTCTAAGAGCATTAAGAAAGTAGGTGCATTTTTTAAAGCTTTTGAGCACTGCCCTGGTGTGGTTTTTGTGTGACTCTAATATAAATAGATGGGATTTTGGCCTTTGTCAACAGCAATACTTCATCCCTTCCCTGCTCTCTGCTCATTTTTTGGGGGGTGTTTCGTTTCTTTTTTTTTTTCCTTTTTTTTTTTTTTTTTTTTAAGAAAAAAGAAATCTGCTAACAATAAAACTTTCATTCCTCTGCCCTTATGGCCGCAGTTGCCAACTGCCTGGGTAATCTCATCCCGATGAGTTTCTGGATGTGAGAGGCTGTGTTGCCACAAGAGTGCACAGCCCGTGTCCGTGTGCTGTGTGGGGCTCAAACACGCCGCTTCTCGCAAGCGCTTACAGCTCTGCTGGAAGGCCTTGAAAAACATCTGCCATGAAAGGAAGAGTCTCCCCTTCTTTGGGGCAACAGTCACATTAGTCTGCATAGACCAAATGCTGCTTTTTAATAGTTCTCCTTGCATGGGGGCTGCAAGGAGCTTTCATAGCCCCCAAAGCAGCCTTGAGATGCAAACCCAGAGGCTTTTGCATGGGAATGTAGCAGAGAAGTTGCCAATAAAAGCAGCCTCTGGCGAGTCCTGCCATGCATGGGAGCAGAGAAGAGCAAAATGGTGAAGCCCGTTAAAACTCCTCTTGTTGGCAGGAGCACCTTGCAGATTATCTGCAGTTTTCTGGGTGCCCTTCCTACCCTGCAGCCGCAGCTCTTGAAAACATTTTTTTTTTCCAACAGTTTGCTTTTGGTTTCACATCCAGAGGAGTGTGGGATCGACTGATTACATGTTCCTTGTGATCTAGACAGTTCCTGTTGCAGTTCTTAGGCATTGGTTTCATCATTAAACCAGCAGAGCTGCAGTTAGCACATACAGTGGAGAACATTATAAATTATTTATCAGTTGCCAAGAGACAGGAACCAGGAGAATGGAGGGCTGGAGGCAGGGGATTATATATCATTATTTGCAAGCATCAGTAAACAAGAATTTAATTGAATTCAGTCATTGCTGCAGCAGAATCACTGGAAATGTGGGTTATGCAGAATGTGTTTACCTGAGCACCACCTTCACCTGAGCACCACAACTGGGGCTGCTCTGTGGCTTCTGAGCAAAGCCTCAGGTGCTCGGTCGAGCAGCAGAGCTTGGCTGCCAGTTCCCTCTTTGTCTCCTCAGTAGACCAACAAAATGAAGAGCCTGCCAAGCTCCACTCCTGCATTCCCTTGGACCCACAATTTCCTTGGCCCTCAGTGGGATATGAGGGTAGATGAGGAGTTTGTCAGGGTCTGTCACTGAATTGCTGTTGTCTGTTTGCACCACACCGGGTGGATCCCGACCTTTCCCAAAGGAAGCTCGGCGGCTCGGCTGCTTTGCCCCTGGTGTGAGATGTTGCCTGGCTCTCCCTCCTGCAGTTCCTGTCTCTGCAAAGTGTTTGTGCCCAGGGGTTGGCATTGTGGTTTCCAAAAGATGATTGTCATGGGGCACAGGGTGCTTGGTGAGTGAGCTGGGCTTGTCAGGGCAGGAATGAATGAAGAACCGTTAACTCCTGGGCAGTTAACAAAGAGCAAGCAGCCACTCATGTCCCAGCTATCAAGCCACAAAACGCAGGTTTTGATGAAACCTGAAATGAATGGAAACTATGAAAATTACCCAAACACCAGAGAGGATTATTTATAAACTGAAGGCTTCCCCCCCCCAACCCCAGACACCTCAATGCAGCTGTAAATATTGCCAGGGCTATGCGGAACAGAAAGAGAAACCACGAGGAGCCTCTCTCCTTCCTCCTGCTGTCCTGGCAGGGGAGGCACTTGCACAGCAGACAGCACGGAGTCAGTAGTAAATCCTGTTTGGAAAAGAAGTTTCTAGCCTGTTGTAACCAGAGATCTTAACAGTAATGCAAGGCAAAGGATATGTCTGTGACTTGGAGATCCGGCTGCTGAGTTTAGGGAAGCAGCATTGGGCCTGGGGCTCAGCCTGGGGCTTGCAGACTGTGCTTTGCTTGGAGGCACCTGGCATTGCTAGCATGTCCCTGCAGCTGCCGTGTTTCATGTGATCAGGTGATGTGGCAGAGCTACTTGGTCCCACCTCGTGGTTCCCTCCTCTGGGACTCTGGAAGTGGAGGCAAGTTTGAGTCTGTGCAGGGAGTGGGGATTCCCTGGTTCTCCTCTGTGCTTGCTGCTCTGGACACAGCATATGGCAGATGCATTCCTGTGGCTGTGCCTCAGCGAAGGAGCTATCTGTGTGGGAGATCTACCAGTGACTGAGTAAGTGACTGAGCTCCTGCAAACATAAAGCTGTCTCTTGTGGCAGGATCCAGCTCTTTCCATAGCTGCACATTGGATGTCATTGCTCCAGAGACCCCATCCATGTGTAGTTACTTGTTTTGGTGGCCCCTGCTTCTGGCCCACATTTGGTCTCCGGCAACGTCAGAAAGAGTTAAATCTCTTTGAGTTTAAAATTTCATGCATTGATGCTGCTGCAGTTAGGAAGTGAAGAAAGTCTCTCTTTGTGTCAGCCCAGACTCCCTTGCAGCTGTTTATCCTTAAAATTTCTCTATTGGGTTAAAAATAAAAGGCGACAAACTTTCATCTTTTCTGTGGTTATGCTTATAAAAGGGCACGTGCTGTGCCCAGCCTCTGTCAGCTGGCATCCCCCTGCTCCAGCTTCCCACTGCCCACTTACCCAGAGCTGCAGGCTGCAGGATCCCATCCCACTCTGCCAGGCTCATGTGCATGGAGCACCCAGCACCTGGTGTTAGCCTGTGCCAGGAACATGAAAGCTTGGGTTGGAAAGGGGGCATTTCCTAAGAAATGTCCAAATCCATTTTCCAAACGGCTTCAGCTGCTGGTTCTCATGCATGGTGACTGCTGTTCAGACCAAATGCTTGCCTGTCAGAAAGAAATCCCTTTCTTATTTTTTTATTATTTTATTTAGTTTTTTTTTTAAACATAAACATGTATTTATAAGCAGCTCAGACAGCTTTGAGGATTTTCTTGAACATCTGCTTCAAGATGGCAGATGCTGGTGTCAGGCCCAAGGGTTTGGTGCCTATTTCTTGGGGTTGGGGCAGAATTTGCTCATGTTCTGCCTGTGAAACAATACAAAAGCATGGTCTGATACAGTGACCTCACACTTGGCTATGTGAATGCTGTGAGCTCAGACCTGTTGCAAGGGACAGGCTCTGGGTGTAGGATCTGAGCTATTCCTGGGCAGTCAGGGCATGGGCTTGTGTGTGATGGAGAGACAGCTGAGCTGGCTCTAGCTTTGTCTCTACAGCACATGGCTTGAGTTGTGCCATCTTCTCTGTGTGATTCCATTGCCTCTGGTGGTTTTCCTCTTCATCCTCCTCAGCAGCAGAAACCTGAGTCCTTTCCCGTTGGTGCAGGAGCTGGGGAGTGGCAGATCCAAAATTCACCTGTGTTGCTCTGGCTGGTGCCACAGAGTCCCAATGTGGCAGATTGATGCACACGTCTGAATTTCCAGAGCAGCTCAGCTTGTGCTTGATCTCATGTTTCCTTTGAGCAGCTGCTGGCATATGGGCCCCAACTCGTAGTATTAAGCACATGCCCAGTAATTGGAATGATGAATGCAGCCCTGGGCATCCTGCCCTGGCGCTGAGGGCACCAGCCAGGGAACCAGACAGTTGTTGTGCTGATAATTTGGTAGCAAGGACACCGGGTCACTTCTAAATACGACTTTTATGAAGAACTTGTTCCCCACGGATGGGAGCAAGCTACATACCAGAGCTAAATATACTCCATGATCACAAAAGATGAAAAGTCCTGGACCTCGGAGTTAAAACTCAGTCTCCTGTTTCTCAGTCTCCAAGTGCTGTAAACAGAGTTGTGCTGTCCCCTGCAATTTCCCTGTCACCAGCTTTGAGCATTTTAGCTGTCCTCTGTCAGACTTGAGCTGCCCTGGCCAAAGCAGCAGAGGCTGGAAAAACCATGCTGGATCCAGGCATCTCCCATGATGCCAGCTTGCAGGAAGGTGTGGAGGGGTTGGATTGACATTTCTTTAATGTTCTACTGCCACAAAGGCACAACTGGTAGCTGAAATCACAAACTCTTAAAATGGAATTTCTTTCTTGGCTGAGAAATTACTTAATTACTTGTTTTATTAAGTGTAGGCCTTCTTTTATCAAAAAGAGATATTTCATTGCTTTTTCTGTAGCTGAAGCATTCTACTTCAAAATACTTCAAGAGAGGGATTTAGATGAATCAAATGAGTGGATGGTTTTAATTAAAGGTCAGTGGAAGGGATCACGTGTAAAGAAAGAAAGTCTGTTAAAAATGGAACCAGTTGAAAGTAGTCACTAATGTGTATTATTCCAAAACTTGTCAGATACTTCAGAAGGCTTTAGAGATGTTTCTGCCATCGATTTTCTCTAAATTGCAGAAGAAAATTGGAGAGCTCAGTCAAAGGCAGAATTCTGGGGCTTCCTGAGTTGATCTGTTGGAGACCCTGGTTTTCCCTACCATCCTACACGAGGATGTTGAAGGACTCAGGTTCCTGTCATGCACTGGTGTGAAACAGTCCCTGTTTCTTCTGTCAGTTAATTTCTGGTTTGGCTGTGCTGATAACTGGAAAGGGGAGGGGTTTTTCCCTTCTCTGGAGAGCTGACTAGTTGTGGATAAACTTCCATGTGGCTTTTTCCTTGGTGCCAGATGGCTCTTGTTTCAGGCAGATGTTATCTCCTGCTACCTGAGTGTTTTTCAGCCTGCTTCTCTCCAAAACTATTTTTGGTCTGGCCAGCATGCCTTTGTGTGGGATCATTTTTTTTTTTTTTTTTTTTCCTTCTTCCTTTGGGTGTGGGGGAAGCAAGATGCAGAGGATAAAGCAGTTGAGCCTGGCTATAACTCATGGTGGAGCTCAGCATGTTGATCTCAGACTCTTGGTTGAGCTGAGGAAAAGTGTTAGATCTTTGGGAGGTGTACTCCCCTCTTTGGTCTGCAGCCTTTTTTTTACTTCTTTCGGGTTTTTTCCCCCACTGACTGCAGTCTGGGACAGTCTGTGTGGCATGTCATGCCTTGGTGATTGCCACTGGTGTGGTGCCATCTGCTCCCAGCAGGGAAGCAGGAAACTCAGTCCTGTACCTGTCTGCACAGGCTGCTGTGTACATCTTCTCAGAGGGACAGAGGAGGATGAGGAGAAGGCAGACAGGCAAATCAGGTACAAGAGGAGCAGAAATTGTCTTGACTGCTTTGTTATTTTGTGTTTGTGTCGTATTGCAGCAGGTGATGATAAATCCCATGGAGCTGCAGAGTTCATCCCTGTGTGACTTTGAGCTGGCTGGGATAGCTGGCTGATGAGGCAGAAGCTGTTGACATTTCAGTGCATTTTTAAATCAGCTTTAGTAGGGACATTTCAGGAGTTGGAGCTTTGTCATGTTGTGGTTAGATCCCAGCCCTGTCAGGGAATGGTGAGGGATGGTGGAGTGATCAGGGCACAACCAATGTCCTGACCTGCACCCAGGTGTTAGCGGATAAACTGTGATCCCCTCCTGGAGTGGGAGTCCTGGTGGGCAGGCAGGGGCATCCTGCAGCCTCCTCCTCATGTCTGCACTGAGAACAGCACCTGAATTTCTCACATTTCCACAGCCTGTCACCGTGGCTGGGGCCCGGATGATACCTGTGGCCAGCCCTGCCTGCACTCCACACACGTTTACTGAGTGTCTCCTGGAGGTGAGTGCTTGCTGGCTTGGGAGTGTCCCTCAGGAACGATTCCTTGGAGTGTGAATCACACCAGGATGTGTGCCTGCATCTCCAGCTGTGCCCTGGTGCCCTGGCACTGCCAGTGCACGTGTGGGCTGTGCTTCCCAGAGCAGCTTTAAACTCAGGAGCCCACTTCAAAATACACCTTTGGGTGTGCCCTGGAGGTGTCACATCACCAGGGGCTGTGCTCAGCTGGTTCTGCAGCACCCCCAGCACCCCCTGCCATCACGTGCTGTGGCAGTGTGGGTGTCCCTGTGGCAGCCAATGGCTCAGCTCTAGTAGAAATGGAGGCCAAATTCCTGGGGTCAAATGCCAGAATTTGTGCCTTCACTGGCAGACACAAAGGGCTCTGTTTCTTTTATTCTTCAAGGAATAAAAGGCTGGTCGTGGTGGTGGCATTTGTGTGCTGGTCTCTGTGAGGCTGCCAAGAGCCCTGTGCCCCTCCTTGTTTCCCAAATGTTTGTGTGATGCCGTGTCCCTCCTGACAGAGGGGTGCAGCTGTCTCCACCTCTTCAGAGCTGACTAAACCAGCTCCCAGCAGGGCTGGCAGAGATCAAGGGGTCAGGAACTCCCACCTTGTTGCTCTCCCAAACTCATGCAGCGTGCAGGAGCAGCTTGCAGGAACAGCTCATGGCTCATGTGTAGGAAGTCCTGAGAAGGTGCGGCTAAAGCACATTTTAGGTGTAATTCTGATAGAAAATAGTCAAATATATAAAAAGTCTCTGAGATGAGCTCTGCTGATTGATGAGAGCTTGTTCCTCTCCCCAGTGTTTGGGAAGAGAAGTGGGACACGTTTCCTCCTGACTTGTCCCTTTTTTCTTGCTGCCCCCCAGCCAGCCCTGCCCTGCTGCTGTGGTGGGGAGACCTGGGTGGTGGCAATTTTGAAAGGGACTTTTTCATCTGCCTGGAGCCACGGGTGCCTCCCCTGGCATGTTTGAACATCTCCACCCAGACCTGCACCTCAGTGGGGCCCCTTTTGTTCTGTCCCCCCACCAAAGCAGGACAGAGCCTGTGTCCCTCTGCCAGGGGCTCTGTAACCATCTCTGTTCTGCTTCAATTCTGGCTGCTGGGGCATGGTGCCACATGGTCAGGAGTGTGGGCTGGCACCAGTCCCTGCTGTCCCCTCCTGCTGTCCCTCCCGTGCCACTGCTACCTCCGGGCTGAGGTTTGACCCTGCTCCTTGTGTTGGGTGGCCTTTGCCTGTGGCTCGTGGTGGTGCCAGCAGCATCCTGTCCATCTGCTGTTCACAGGGTGACTTTGGTGTGTGGTGGCCACAGCTGAGCACTTGGTTGGTGTTTTATAATCACACCGTGTGTGTTTTTGATGAAGTTCTCTCCTGGCTGGCAGGGCCCATCGTGGGGGATGGAGGAGAACTGCAGGGAGGGAGGAAGGGAAAGGCATCTTAAAACACAGATGTGACTCATCCTGTAGAAATTCAGATTAGAGTTTGCTGTTTTCTAGAAAGAGAACTCCAGAACAGCTTTCTTTTAAAAAAAAAAATATCTCCTGAAACGTCATGTTCAGGAATAATGGAAGAGGGGGAAATACTTTAAGATTTTCTGTGGATGCTAAATGTTGCCAGCAGAGAACTTCGTCCTACTGCACTGGTTTGTTTTGTTTGTAGCTGCAAGTCATCAAAGTGACCTTACTTTGAGTTGTGTGTTTGTTTTGATTGATGAATTGCCATCTGTCCACCTAATTCAGAAGACCAAATTGCATTATACCTTGATTGAAATTTCTAGCTGAATTATTGAAATCCTACAGACCCAGAGAACCTTTCCTTTTACATTGACATTCCCTTTAGAAGCAGATCCTGGACTTGCTGAGTGTGGTTTTTTAGTGCAGTACCAGCTATTGTGAGTGATGTGTGCTTGTGTATGCACTGGGCTAGTGGGATGGATTTCTGAGAGCAGGGTCCAGGAGTACATTCTGCCTTCCAAGCTAATGGTGCCTTTTATTCCAAACAGCACTGAAAAGCTGGAGTTTTTCCTTGCTGAAGGAAAAATGTAGTGCAGGATGTTGCAGATTTGCTGTCTCTGAGCCCACCGAGGAGCTCTGTGTGTGAAAGCAAAGCCAACAGTGCAGAGTTTCTTGGGAGGACCTGGAGTTGTCCACTCACCCCACTGGCACCACGTCCCCCACATGGGCTGTGCCAGCTCAGGAGAGCAGTTGGGTGGCAGCAAGGGACATGGAGGAGCTGCTCAAACAGGATGATGCTCTGGCTGGGTTGCCAGGGTGTCCTGGTTGTTTGGTGAGCACAGCTGGAATTCCTGTGGGCAGGAAAAGTGCAGGCCCCTCCTCTGCTCCTGCCAGCGGGTGGTTTTTAGTGGGTGGTGCATTTCTTGTTGCTTTGTGGAGTGATTTTAACTTTGTTGAGCCCTGGAGTACCAGGAAGCCTGGTGGCAGGGAGAAGTGAGGAGCAGCCAGAGCATCCATCCCAGTCTGGGATGCAGGATGTTGGCTGATCTACCAGGGCTAGAGCAATAACCATGGGCAGAGCCTGCTCATCTCATGCCCAAGGGCCAGTGCCTGGGGGTGCCTCTGCAGAGCCTTTCCCCAGACCCTGGCAGGCCCAGAGAGCAGCATTGCACCTCTGAGTTATTTAAAACAAGATGAAAGAGAAAATCCCCCAGTGACAGGCGTGAGGAACCTCTGTGTGGGACTGAGCCCTGCTCCTCCAAGGGGTGGCTGCCACTGCCTGGTGTGAGTGTGTGACATGGAGTGCCCTTGGGCTGAGCTGGTGCCTAAGCTCCAGCTCTGATTCAGCTGTGCTGGCCCCAGTTTAGATCAGAGCTGAACAAAAGGGGATTCTGTGCATTTCTGCTGCCTCATCTCATTCTTGTTACCCACAGGGTGATGCTGGGTATGGTGTGCTTATGGGCTGGAGGACAGTGAGGTTCCTCTTGCTGTCCAGGGGTGGCTGGTGGCCTCAGAAGAAGGTCTTGAACTGAATCAGAGGTTGAGATGCTGCTCACTACCATCCATCCTGCCTGGGCATATGGAAGGACCCTGATTTCAGAGGCAGTGTTGCTGTGTGGGGAGAGGAGAGCAGTCATTCTCTTGTCATGCAAATTGTCTCAAGCAAAAACAAACTGCATATGGGAGTGGGAAAAGGAGAGAAAACTCGGTTCAGACGAGCCCTTGTTTGTGAGAAGCCTTTCTCCTGTCTGAAGAGAGATCAAACTATCCAGTGCTGGTTGTAAAGCAAGTGGGAACAGCCCTGTAGGTGCTGGGTAGGAGGGACCAGCCCCAGGTGGACCCTGGCACACTGCAGGTGGTGGCTGAGATTTAGGATGCTCAGATAGAATGAGGGTAAGCACGTACAGCCCTGTGCCTTGTGAAAAGCGTGTGGGAGGCTTTTAAAAGTGGTTGTGTTTGAAAATGTGCTGTCACACACATCCACACAAAAATCCCCAAAATATTTGAATCTGCATAATCTCTCTGCAGACTTTTGCCTTGGGGATTTTTTTATTGGCCAAAATGAGTTGGGTTTGGAGACAGGGTGGCACAAGCTTTTAGGGGATGGCTTTGCCTCATGTGGTTCAGCAAGCAGGACCTTCTCCCCAGGGTGGCTCTGATTTTCCACTGGCACTGTGCCATTTGCTGGTGATAGCCTGCACCCCCTATTTCTTAAACAAACCCCAGATGTGTCACCGTGCCACACTCTTCAGGCCACATAAATTCCCCATTTTTGCCTGGCCCGTGGCAGTTTGTGTGGATGTACCTAAACCTTCAGGTTTGCACAGTTTTTGCCCAACTGTTTGAGACCTGACTTGACATGAGCCCTTTGGAAAATACAGCCCTTTCATTTCCATGCTTTCTTTCCCCCCTCCCTTTCCTCCTCATTAGCAGTTTCTAACAAATTAGTAGGCACTCCTGCATTAATCACGTCCAGGATCCCTCCATCTATGGACTTTAATTGACTGTGACATTGTTAAGTTGCTCTCAGCAGCACAGCTCCTCAGGGCAGGGGGAGCCTGGGAGAAGCTGCACTTTTGGGCCCTCATGGAAAGGGCAGCGGAGATGCCAGAGGCAGATGTGACAGCTCATGGACACAGGAGTGTCACCGCCCTGCCAGCTACTGGGGGGAGGAAAGCAGCATTAATATCTCGTGTTTTACAACAAACACCCTGTAGCATTCCCTAAACATGTGGTGTTGTGGAAACATGGTGTAAGTGTGTAGTAACTGATAACACCTGGCAGGCTGGAGGGCCTGGGGTCAGCGGTCATTCCTGGTGGGACAGACACATGGAGGGTGACACACTGTCCCTGCTGCCAGGAGATGCCCCACAGGGGCTGTGGGTCCTCAGGACCCCCACCCAAGTTTGGATGGACAATACGGGAGGCAGAAAGGCTGGCAGGGACAGGCCGAGGAAATGAGGTGAGCCAGAAGCTGTGTCACGGCCTTCCAGGGAGCTTATTTTGGATTTCAGCTGCCTGGATTACAAGCTGTGGGGACCAGGGTGTGTGTATTAGTAGCAGCCAATGCTTCACCTTGCACTACACCCTCAGGTCTAGGAGTGTTTGCTTCTTCTCCTCCCCTCGCTCGAGGGCCGCACTGCTGGGCAGCACCGTTTCCATGGCTGGCGCACACGAATCTGAGGGGAAGCGGGGCTGTGCAGGCCAGCCCGACCCCAGCCCCTCGCTGACTCTCTCCCTTTCCCTCCACAGACTCACGCCTCACTATGTTTACCCCCAAGCCATCATCCAGCCCAGCGTGGTGATCCCCACCCCCGTGCAGTCCATCACGTCTCCCTACATCGACTACACGGCCGCCAGCCAAGCCTACTCCCAGTACACCACAGCTGCCTACGACCAGTACCCCTACGCTGCCTCCCCCGCCGCCGGCTTCGTGGGCTACGGCTACACCACGGGCACGGTGCAGCCGCCCCTCAGCGCCGGCACCCCCGCGGCGCCCGCCGCCGCCTTCGTGCAGTACCAGCCGCAGCAGCTGCAGCCCGACCGCATGCAGTGAGGGCCCGCCCGGCCTCCCCGGACAATCTCTCGCCCTGCAAGGATACCACTAGGACAGCAAAACGACAAAAAAATTATAAAAGAGACAAAACCAACCCCCACCAAAAAAAAAAAAAAAAAAAAAAAAAAATCACCCTGTCCCTTTTCCCCCCTTATGTAGGTGCATATTGATGCCTAAGCTATTTATAGTGTTGAGGGCAAACCCCCAAATCCTTGCAGTCTGATTGTGCTTATGAAAGTGGACTTCTGGTAAGTTTTTTTTTTCCCCCCCATTTTTTTTTTTCCTTCAATCTGGACAGATACTGTCTTGAAGATGTTTTAAAAGCGGCTGAAATGTTTCACAGGAAAATGACAGATTCTTGCACACATGGCAGTCTGCTTCCATCACCTGTGGTCTTCTTTCTGCCCCCTTCCTTCCTCATCCAGCCTACAATCCTCTTATTTACTGGTGAGGTACAGAGGTACTTGGAGAACATGGAAAAAAAGCAATCTTATTTTTTGGTTGTACAAAAACTTTGTAATACTCAGAGATGCCTTACAGAAAAAAAAAAAAGCAAAAGAAAAACTATTTTTTAATATTTATTGCGATTTTATTCGCATGAGCTGTGAATTGCAGACAGAAGAATAGTAGTAAGTATCTGCCTTGTTTAATTCTCATTTTACTAAATTATTGTATGTAGGTAAAAGTTCTTAAGTAATTGCTGAATCACTTCAACATGCAAAAGGGAATATTGGCTTGAAGGAGAGCAGAATATTCCTTTAGTCAACGCACTGTACTATTTTCTTATTGTAATTGTTACTCTGTTAAGATTATCTCAAATTTAGGTATATTTTTAAATGCAAAAAACCAACCAAGAATACTGAACATTTTGTCTACTTTGGTAGATCTTTTGTTACAATGCTGCAACCTATGAAGACATTTACAGTATTTATGTAAAAGAGATTTGGGGCTGTTGGCCAGCAAGGTTTAGGAGAATATCATGAGTGGAGCAATAGAGAAAAAGGTGTTATGTCACTGAACAAATGGGTAAATGTAACCTTTTTATGCCTGTAATCCAACAGCCAAATAAAGGAAGAGAACAGGCGATGTAAGTGCATTTCTACAAAGACAGCAATAAACTATTTTAACTTTTAAGATTATTCGATGATGTATGGTGCCATGTTTGCTTGGCTGCTGTGCCTTAGGGGGTATTTCCCAGCCCACCTGGCTGCCCCTGCTGGGCTTCACCCTCCAGTGTGCCGGGCGGGCTGTGACAGGAGCCCCTGCTGCCACCCTGGCAGGCATCAGGGGCTGCCACCATCCTGCAGCGTGTCCCACACCGCCCTTGCTCTGCGTGTCCCGAGGCACCTCAGGGTTTCTGAGCTCATAGAACCCTGTGGGCTGGTGCCAGCTGCTTCCTCACACTGCCTGCAGCAGAGGGTGGGAGGTGCTGCCATCCTGGTGCAGCTCCAGAGGCAACAGGGGCAGATGGGATCTCATCCCAGAGTTTTCGGGCCATCACTTTCCTTGTGTTTTTTTGCTTAAAAAAAGTTGGGGGTTATTTTTCTAAAATGGAATTTCTCTGAAAGAGGGTAGTCTGCCAGAGCCCTGTCCTGGTTAAGGGGATCTGCTGAGGGTGTCTCAGATCCAGCAGAGCCAGGCAGGTGCCAGCAGCAGAGAGACTTTCACCCTTGAGCCTCATTCGCTGCTCTGGTGCTACATTTGACTTCCCCCAACCAACTTGCTTTAGAAGTTCAGTGTTCAGGTTTTGACAGTTACAAACTTCAAGAATTAATCTGGTAAAAGTAAATAAAATTACTCTGTTTGATCATGCCAGTTATCTGGTTCATCTCCATAAAGGTCACAGCAGGTCTGGTGCCAGGAAGGGCTGCGTTTTTGGCACCAACATTGCTGCTGGTTCAGGTGGTGATGCCTAAAGCCATCCTGGGGGAAGAGAATGCTGTGGATTGAAAGCAGAGGCAGTTCAGCACTGTGGCTGCCCTGGGGAGCTTAAATGCCCACAGTGGGCATGTCAAATGTCACCAGTAGCCCTCAGAGTAAAGAGCCCATCTCAATGAATGGAAACAACTCTCCTGCCTTGCTTGTGTTGCGTGAGAGTGCAGATCCTGGTGGGGCTCTGCTCATCCTGCCCGGGGTTCTGCTTACAACCATGTGGGTGACATTTATTTCCTTTTTAAGTAATTACTTTCTGGAACTGCTGTGGGGCTGCCAAAGGAGTAAGAGCCGAGTGCTGCATCCAGCCTGGCCCAGGCCCTGCCTTTGAAGTGCTATCAGGGCTGGAGATTATTCAGCAATTCTTCTTTCTCCCTGTCAGGAGTGCTCCTGAGGAGAAGGGAGGGCAGGATTTTTGGATGGGGGTGCTGGGAGCTGCTGGGGAGCAGCGTTGAGGTGCCCGTCCCCAGGCAGTGGTGCCTGGCACTGCTGAGCTGGGCTTTTGTCTTTGCTGGGGATATATATACATGTCCCCTGCTCCATGGGGACAACAAGGCTGCTGAACACGGATTTGTTGTTGAAAAAACCCATGTGTGCAGTGCGCTCTGAAGTGAAAAGAGCGATGATTTTCCATTTTGCTGTCTGATTTCCTGAAAGGTGGCCAAAGTGCCAGGAAGCCGGGGCGCAGGCGGCGCTCCCAGCGCCCGCACCGCCGAGTGCCATTCCTGGATCCCGCTCAGTTTTGCTCCGGGCTCATTTCGAGAAACAGCCACATCAAAACAGCAGCAGGAGCAGCCCGACCTGCCTCCTTCCTGCTTGCGAAAACCCGGCTGTGAAATTGCAGAATCGTGGGCTCTGCCATCCTCCTTCCCGCTGGGAGCGGGGCTGTGCTGCCAGGTGGTGCTGGCAGCCTCCGCAAAGGAGCCCAGGCACTTCCCTGTCCTGTGCTAGGGAAAGTGGGAAGAGCTCAAAGGGTTGCTGTGTTTGAAGGACAAGAGCTAAACTGCAGAGTATGAGCAGTGGGGTGTGGGTGAGAGGCAGAGCCTGCCTGGCTCCTGACTGATCAGGGTGGCACAAGTGCTTAAATAATTTTGAAATTGCTTAAAAGTACAATTTGATTTTTTTTAGTGCATTGCTTGATGGACCATCATCTTCCACCTCCTTATGTGGTCCCAGCACAAAGAAAGCTCATTCTGGGCAGCTCAGCTCTGCTGCAGTCAGCCAGAAGCCAAGGGAGGGGACGAGCAGGGGGGTCACAATGCTGGTTTTAAAAGCTTCAGTGAGCCACAGGCACCAGGAGGAGCAGCAAGGGCTGGGTGGTTTTGGCAGCACAGCCCTGGCAGCACCATCTGCTTGGCAGTTCCTGGGGTGGGACCAGCTTTGGGGGGCCAGACCTTGTCCTGGGCACATCCCTGTGGCCATGCTGGCAGCTGACCCAGCCCAGGCCACCTCTCAGCAGCTGTGCCCACATGCCCAGTCATTTGCATGACAAATTCAAATCTTTTTTATAGGAAACCATCACACTGGGGCTGTCAGGAGGAGGTTTGGCTTGTGTGGGCCGGGGAATGTGCAGCCCCTCTGCTGTCATGGGGAAATGTCACCATAAATACCAGTGCTGGGTGCTGGTCATCATCTGGATGAACCCAGCCACAGTCTGGCATCATGTCCTGGCATCACCTCCCGTTCCACCTGGCAGCAGCGAGTGAGAGACAGCCCTGTACCCCAGGGTGGCTGCTGCCAGACCTTCCCCACTTGCCTGCCATGAAAGGGGATGTCTTGGGTGAGATTTCTGCCCTTTTCAGGCACTCTCTCTCCCTGGGGTGTCCCCTGTCACAGAGGCACAGCCAGGGCTCTGCTGCCAGCTGCCTGAATCTGCTTTTCACAAGGAGCAGGGGGTACCCAGCCCACACCTCTGCAGTGCTCCCCACGCTGTCCCACCTTGTTTTGGGGACACTTGGGCACCCCCACGGGCTCCTGTCAAGGTCCAGAGCTTTGCAGTGGCACCCCCAGCCAGTGGCTATCCCCAGGATGGGATGGGAGCACTGGGGACTGCCAGCCCCCACGGCCCAGCTCCCCTGGCTAACAAGCCCCAAAACTTTGCACTGAGAGGGAAAGGCTGAGCACACCATTTATTTGCATAGTAACTGGACTGCTGTTAGCACTTAGCCTTTAAAACAGAGTTGACAGCAAAATGTTTTTACCCCCTCAGATACAGGGAATGCTAACAGCATCCTTTTTTTTTTCTCTCTCTCTCTCTTCTGGCTGAAACTTGTTTTTCCCTCCTTTGTGCCTCTCTGAATCCTGCCAGCATAGAGATTCCCTTGTTCAGAGAGTAAAAAAAGAAGAGAGAGAAAAAAAAAATAGAAAAAGAAAAACTTAAGCCTGGGATTAAAAACCATCACTAAAATAGTTTGAATAACAAAGTCAACTGACCGGCCGGGGAGCCGGTGAATGCCTGTCACGTATCAGCCGGGCACGGTCACGTGTGGCACTAGATAGTTCCTGGAAAAGCTTCTGCTCAGCCTGATAGACCTGTGCCTGCTGATACTGCTGCACCCACTCCTGGAGGGCTGTGGGAAACTTCCTGACAGGCAGATAAATTGGGGGGAATAAATAAATCAATCTCCCTTGGGTACCAGAGGCAATGGGTGTTCTTGAAGTTTTTCCATCCTAGTGGTCCTGGCACCACTGGGCCAGCAGGACTCTCTGCCCTTACTGATGTCTTTAGCAAGGGAATTTGTGCTGGGTTTGTGGGTTTTTTTTTTCTCTACACAAATTTTTCACATTGTTTCAGGTGCGTAAAAAATCAAAAAATGGGACCTTGCATGAGATAAAAGCAGAGGGTTTGTACCTACCCCAGGCAGAGCCAACTCAGACACATCATGTGGGGCCATGCAGCCATGGAGTGTGTTACTGAGGGGATTTGTACCTAAACCCAAACCTAAATAACAGTTTTATCTTCTTGCTGACTCCAGCAGCACAAATCTGGAAGCAGAAGGATGCAACAAGGCACAGTGACAGCAATGATGGCTCAGATAAAGCCACACAGTGTGGGAGGTCAATTAAAGACTCAGATTTATTAGCTGTGTGCCCATGCTCAGGAGGATGATGAAGCAGTTGGAGATGGAAAAGTTGGTAATGGAAAGGTCAGAGATAGAGGCTTGTGAGAGGATGAATCAATGAGCACCCCAAATCCCAGGAGCCAATTTTTAAAAGCATTTGCCCACATAAAAGTGGAGACTGTGGCCTTTTATAAATCAGCCAGGAACATGTCTTGGTTTGAAAATAGCACTGAGCATCTTATTACATGTTTAACACTCAAAAGATCTTTTAAAATCAGACTCAGCTCATTGGAGTGGCTCCTGTTCATGGATAAATGGGGGCTCAGTGTGTGCAGATACTCACGGCCATTCCTGGTCTTCTGTAGCATCCACGAGCTGCTGACATCTGAGCACCTTAAACAAAACCTGAGCTCTGCAAAATGAAAGTGAAATGAAATAAATGAGTCATGCCATTAGTCTCCTGTGAGCTGGCTTTAAAATTAACAGGTTTTAGACATAAACATGGTAGAATGAGCCCTGGGGGAAAGAAAAGTCCTCCAAAAACCACATCCTACCTTCTTTTCAACAGTGCACACTGCTCTTTATTTCATGCCACTTTAGTAAGGTAAACTAATTTGGCTCCCTGTTTCCAATGAATTTTATATGTGGAAAAACATTTATATTATATACATTATAAATCTGATTAGAAACATGTATGTATGAAAAAACATGTGGTTTTATCAGTAGCTGTGTGCATTCATGTGTGTATGTGAAAGAATACACATAAATCCCTTATTTCAAGTGGCATTTTAACTTTTACTTCACAAATCCTGGCTCCTGAAGATGCCAGGTGTGCACAGTTTAGAAGATGATTTAAAATGAGAAGCATAGCATAACAGCAATGCAACCAAATTTAATGGCTGGCAGCACAAGCTAATCTAGGGCAAAACCATGCCCTGGACTGAGCTCAGGCTTCAGCAGACTGGGAAAAACAGTAAAAATATCCCATGCTGGTGTGAGATCCATGCCTGGAGATGGGGCAGACCCCAGGGGCATCCCCCATCCTTTTGCCCACTGCTGCCATACGTGCTCAGGCCCTTTTCCTCTGTCTGTCTTTCTGTCTGTCTGTCTTTCTGCATTCCCCTATGTCCTCTTCAATCAGCCAACCCCGGGCACTTCAGCCTTAGTCTGCTCAGCCCAGAATACAGATATTTTGGGCATCTGCAATCTGGATGAAAGCTCCAGTCCTGCCAGGAATCCTGCACAGGCTTGAATGGAAAAAAAATAAAAATATCCCATGGAGTTGGGCAAAGGCTGCCAGGCTGCCCCGGGCCCTGTCCCGCAGGCAGGGAGCAGCCCCAGCCCCTCTGCAGCCGCCAGCCAAGACAGAGCCTGCAGGAGAGACAATAAATTAAATCCAAATGTTTATTCCATTGGCACTGGCTGGGTCATGTGCCTCGTGGGGCTGGAGAGTGCAGGAATATTTTCTTGTAGCTGTCGAATAAACTGCTGGAAATAGTGGCTGTGTGGAGATCCTGGGGGAGGCAGGGGCTGAGACCTGCTTGGGTGGGTGGGTGGGTGGGTTGGGTGGGATGGATGGATGGATGGATGGATGGATGGATGGATGGATGGATGGATGGATACACACACACACAGGGGTTGGGACAAATTCAGAGGCTGGGCCAAGAGCTTTGTGCACAGGCAATGGTTTTGGGGGCAGGTGTGGGGGTCTGTGTGCAAGTGAGACGCTGGAGACTGTGGGCATGTGAGGACCTTGGATTGCCCTCCCTCCTTTGCACACACACAGAATTAACCCTTGCCATCCTCACCAGACTCAGTGAGCCCTGGATGTGCAGGGCCCTGAGCTCCAGCACAGCCCCAGACTCTGCAGAGTCTCCTGGCTGCTGCAGGTCACTGTGCAGAGATGCTTTACAAACCTCCACCCCATCAGCACAGCCCGCTGCCCCACAGGTCCCAGCACGGTGGTTACAACAGGCTTACTCATTTCTGCAGTGAGTAAGACTGAAAGAGGAGCCCCACAGGGGCAGGACTGGGGCTGATAAGGAGCAGCTCCCTAATCTCCAGCCCCAGCAGCCGAAAGGCTGAGGGTGATAACTCCCAGAGCCCCTGGGTGCCAGCAGTGCAGGGTGCTGCTGTCGGTTTGTGTTTGCAGAGCTGCACCTCCTCACCTCGCAGGGCTTGTCTGCAGTGCCCAGCCCAGCCCAGCACCCCTCTCCTTCCCCAGGGGAGACAGCAAGAGCTGCTGGTGGTGGCAACCCCAGGGCTCACACCCTGGCCTGCTCAGCTCCTCTGCTCTTCATGCCTTGAGCACAGGCATAGGGAAATGGGGCTACAGGAGGCAGCATCATTCACCTGAACAATCAACTCTGTTTAGGAAAATCCAAAGTTTAGAAACTGGAGGTAGGGAAGGTCCCAGCTTCATGCTTCATCCTCGTGTTCTGAGTGACACCAAGAAGCCAGGAGCACAGCAAAGCTGGCACTCCCCTGATTCAGGCCTGGGCTGGATTTAGGCTCAGGTGCCTGGTTTTTGCTGGCTGGGTTGGACCCTGTCCGTGCCCATCCCCGGTGGCACACACACCTGCACCAGCAGCACCCAGCACTGCTGCTCTGCAGGCTCTGTGTCACCTGCCCCAGCTCCAGGGACCAGCTCCACTGTCCCCTCACCAGCCCCATGTGCCAAATTGCACATGATAAGCTCTGCTCCATAGCACATTTTTGTCAGAGGCTAGCAAGATAAAGTCTGAAAATAGCTCACCATGACATCCATCAGGGTCTGTGCCACTGCATTTCCCACGTGCTGCTGTCCTTCCTGCCTGGCTTCAGCAGGGACCATCCCTGCAGCAAGGCTGGGTCCTGAAATGCACACAGGACATGCACAGATGCTCCTGTCCCAGAGCACCGTGGCCTCCAGGCAGCATGGCACTGAGTGTGACATGGCTCTGAGCGTGACATGGCACTGTGACATGGCTCTGAGTGTGACATGGCAGTGAGTGTGACATGGCATTGAGTGTGACATGGCTCTGAGTGTGACATGGCAGTGAGTGTGACATGGCTCTGAGTGTGCCATGGCACTGCCAGCCCTGCAGGGCAGGCTCTGCCTTTTTGGGGTGCCCCTCTCGCACAGGCCCCGCTGCAGGGCCCCCGTCCCATCCTTGGCTGGCTGCAGGAGCTCTGTGCCCTCTCACAGCCTTTGGATCCGGCCAAACACCACTTGGCCAAATCCCCAGCACGGGAACAAAAGCAGAGAGCCCCAGGATGGGAGCTGGGGAGGCTGCAGCTCCCTGCACAGCTCCTCTGCAGAGCTGGAAACCAGCGGGGCATGGAAGGGAAGCATCCCCTCACTGCCTTTGCCACTCCTGGGGCTGTCCTGCGTCCTTCAGGGGTGCTCTGGTGGCTCTCAGGCTGGGTGCCAAGGGCAAGAGTGGGGTGCCAGCATCTCCTCCTGGAAAGGCCACTTCCAGCTCTTTCCTTGCAGGGTGAACCCGCTTCTTTAACCCCTCTGGTGCCAGCTGGCCAGCACCATGCCCTGGCCGTGGCTCCTGGGCTCTGCCCTCACAGTGCTGCCAAGTGAGTGGCATTCAAAGCTTTAGCCTTTCTCAGCTCTCAGGCACATGCTCCAGCTCTCCCTTATTCTGTGTTTAGTTTTGGGCAGCCAATATCACGTCATATTTAAAGGCGCAGTTTCAATTCATATCTATCTCGATTTATTTTTTTTTTAAATGAAAAACAAGATTAAAAATAGTCATCAGAGAAAACAAACACTGTAATGCTCACACAGATTTTTCAAACAATTTCAAAAATGCCCATGAGAGCAACTGCTTTTAAGTGTTGAAGAATGACAGTGGAGACTTTGCAGTGCTCTAAGGAAACAAAGCATTTTATACGAAGGGGAAATAGTCCAGGTGCTACTGTACCACAAGCCACAGCTCCTTGCACTGCACCTGGCTCACACCTGGCAGGGGGCAGGTGGCCCTGCAGAGACATGTTGGGATTACTGGGAAAGTCACACCAGCATCTCCTGGCCACGCCAAAGAAAATCATTCCATTTCCTCTGCCCTGTGCCTGGGAGGGGCTCGTGAGCCTCCCCAGCTCAGTGTCACCCAGCTCAGTGTCACCCTCAGTCTCAGCACAGGCTGTTGTGGCACACAGGACACACTCAGGTGAGTTCTGGGCTCACAGGGATGTCACCTGTGCCCAGAGGATCCTGGGGTGCTGAGGAGCCAGCAGAGCCCACAATGGCCTGGACTCGACTCTGCAGGCTGGATGGGGCTGTTGGAGAGTTGTTTAGTTCTGTTAAGGGTTTTCCCCAGCCCCATGGCCTCACTGCCCTCCCTCAGAGACACCAGCAAAGCCCCAGGGACCCTGTGCTCTGGGGAGCAGCAATGCAGCACAGCTCAAAGCCTGAGGTGTTTGGGGCAGGGCTGTGAGGAAACCCCAGCAGGAATTATTGGAAATGTGACATGGACTGCATGGAAAAAGGGGGGTTCCCCCAGCAGGGCCCAAACTGTGCCAGCACCCAGTGAGGCAGAAAGGCTGCCCCCCCATTTGACCATAGGGCTGCAGAACCAGTGGGAATCTTTCTGGTGCAGATCAAGGGCTGGTCTGAAGCCCCTTTTAAAAAGCTGATTCATCCCCAGCTCTACCCAGCCCTCTGTACACCAGAGTGCTGCAGCCCCCAAGGCCTTCTCAGGGGCATAAGGATGCTGAGGCCAGGGGAGAGCTCAGCTCAGGGGAAAACCACTCTGGAGAGATGCAAACCTGCCTGGAAACCAGGGTTGTACCACAGCTGCCTGTGGGCAGAGTACAGGCAGCACCACTGCCTTACACAGCCCGTGCTGCAGGAGCACGTGGCACAGGCCTGTCTCTCCCCATGGAAATGGCAGCATGGCATCACTGCCCACCTGGGAAAGGCTCAGCTTTGTCCCCTTGGTGCCCCTGGATGCTATGTAAATACTGACAGGATTTCCTTAGCAGCATGAAATGCACATCTGCTCATGCAAAGCTGTGGGGAGGTGGCCGGTGACTGGTGCAGGAAGGTCACTGCCATGCACGGGTGCCTCCCCTGCATGGGCCAGCCTCCCACCTCGAACTTTGGGCCTGAAAGGGCTTCCTGCACCCAAACCAGCCACCCCTGCTCCTCTCCTTGCCCCGAGAGCTGAGCAGGCAGCAAGGAGGCTGCCACAGCTCCTCTGCATCTCACCCAGGGAGAGCCCCCAGCCCTGCAGCTCTGCTGTCCCTGGCAGGCTCCAGAGATAAGGCTGCAGGATGATCGCTTTGTGCTGTCATCAGGACAACACAAAGCCTGGCTGCTTCCAATACTGTTTTTCCCCTTAACTGTTCTATTTCCATGCGCCTGTGCACACCCAGCTCTTGCCAGAAAGGCCAAGTGCTGATCATTGTCAGATGGTTCACACAGAGATTTCTGGTTTGTTTTGTTTTTTCAAGGATCCAAGAGGATAGGGGGATGGAGAGAACTTTGGTCCTCTGCTTAAAATAATCGAGCTTTCCACTGTCTACGCCAGGCTCAGGCAGATATTTGCATAACAAATGAGCTTCTCCCCTCACTTCAACCCTGGGTTACCCCTGCAGCAGTTGCACGAGGTGGATCCATCTCCTTCTTCATCTTCAGCTCCATCAGCTCCATCTCCCATCTCAGCCCTGAATCTGAGGAGGGGAGGGCATGGGGAGGGTTGTAAAGTTTTGGCACACTTGTCAATCAAGACTCTAAATAGCCTCTGGAACATTTCACCAGTAAAAACATTTGCTTGGTGACCAACAAATAATTCCAAGCGTCTTTTATCTTGCTGTAAAAATGCCACAAAGCAGCTGATTAGTGGAGGTTTCTCTCCAAGCTAAAACCTGTTGACAGCAGGACTGAACACTGACTTTCCTGTTATCAGCAGAAATGGCCTCTCTGTGCTGGGCATTCTCCAGGCAGGGATGGACAAGCACAAGGCACTGCTCTGAGAGCCTGTTTGGGTGCACAAAAACCAGGCAAAGCCCTGAAAGTTTCACAGAATTTTTGTTTCACCCCTGAGACAGATGAACACTTTGCTAGTTCACATGGATAAATTATGCTATTGCTATTTAAACCAATTTCCTTGCAGGCTGCTCCAGAGAACTCCTGCTGCAATGGCTGAGGTCACCATTTCCAGCCCAGCAAGAAGATTAAACTGCTGCCAGAGTCCATGGCCAGACCTGCTTTGTGCAGAGCCACACCACCTCAGCCTCTCTGCCAAGAACCTGGGGAATTTTCCAGTTCCCATTCTCCTTCTGGGAGGCAGAAAGTGGGGGAGTAAAGCTTACATACCTTCATGAAGATCTGAGAGGCATCAGGAGGGTTTTCATGAGAAACTGGATGGAAGCAAATGCTATCAGAGTCCAAATGCACCATTAATTACACCAGAATCTCATTCTGGGGAGAAGGGAAGTCCCAGCAGTCCTGCAAGAGCCTTCTCAGACAATGACTGAAAAAATGTTGCAGTTACTAATTTTGAAATGAGTTTTTGAAAGCGTTAGATTGTTCTTGCATGACAACACATTGTGGGTACACAATTAAAAAATGAATCCATGACCAGTCAGAAACAATCATTCCTCCCTTTTTCATTTAGAGTAAACTCTGAAATCTGCCTTTTTTTTTTTTACATAATTGTAATTATAGAGCAAACCTCCAGAAGCTTTTTCAACATAAACATCCACAGGTCCTTTCTGGGCAGCCCCCTGATATCAGTGAGTCACTGCAGCCCCCACAGCTCCAGGTGGAGGGCACACATCCCTCCTCCAGCCTGTTTCCCAGCATGGGAAATGCTGCTCACAGCTCCTGGAAACCAGGCAGCAAATGCTTCATGTAAGTTTTGAGATTCAACCAAGCTGGGCTGTGTCTTTCCACAGCAAACTCCGAGCATCACAAAGTGAGGTGCAGGGTAAAACCCCAAAGAAACTCTCCTGAGTCATTTTTCTTGCCTCTGTGGGTTTGGGACTGGTTTGTGTGGACCCTATCAGGCTAGAGGCAGGTGCACCCCTCCTCCTGTGTGCTGTAGCTCTGTTGATGCCCCCAGAAGGAGCAGAGGAGCAGAGCTCAGGGCAGGCCTCTCCAGCGATCCATGGTGGTTTGGCTGTGCTGCCCTCAGCCCTGGGAGCAGGTTTGAGCTGTGGCTGTGCTGGCACAGGCTCAGAGCACACACAGCACGTGTCCCCAAGCTCCCCTGGACCCCTGCTGTCTGACTGGTGTTTGGGATGCTGCTCTGAGATGCTGCTCCCTCCACTTGTATCTCTTGACCACAAACCATCCTCCTTTACAAGCAAACCCCCCCAGTCTTAGCAGCTCCACCAGGCACTGGCAGGAGACACCAACACACTCCTGAACACTGGGGCTGGCAGCCTGAGCAGGGCAGGACAGGTCCCCAGGGCTCAGCATGGCTCACAGTCCAACCTGCTGGGCTGCTCTGGGTTTTGTTCAACTCCATCAAAGCCTCAGGGACACCAGATGGCTCCCGGGGATGCTCGCCTGCAGGATTTGGTTTGCAGCACAGGAGTTAAGCCTGGCAGAGGCTGCAGAGCAGCTCCCCCCACCCTGTTCCAGAGTGGCCTGGGGTGACAAATGGCTCTGATGGCACCAGGGTGTCCCCAGCCCACACCAGTGCCCAAAGCCTGGAAAATGCATTCCTGCTCCTGGCTGTGCTGTCCCAGGCACTGCTGTGTCCCAGTGGAATGGGGAAGGGGAAGTTCTGCTGGGTTTTTGGAGAGCCCTGGTATGGGTTGGAGGCACAGGTGGGGATGGCAGTGGGAGCCAGGATGCTTCTCCTGGTGTCTGCTAAGAAGAGACCAGCCTGGAGCAGCCTGAGCTGCTGCCCAGGCCCCCGAGATGGAGAGGCCAGGAGAAGTCTGTCCTCAGGCTAAAAGAGCCTCCAGCTTCCTTCCCTCCCTCCCATCCCTCCCTGCCTTCCTCTCCAAGTGTTCTGAGAAGCTCATCCCCAAGAGCTGGTCTCACCCTGGCTCAGCCAGGTGCAACCAGACCCCTCATCTTGGGGCACCATCCCAAACAGTGCACTGAGAACCGGGGAAACTGAGGCACCTACAGCCACAGGACACTGCTGCAGGCTGTTCTCATACTGCTTGGGAGGGACAGAAGGGACCATGGTGCCCTGGACCTTTGGTTTGACCTGGTACCTGGTACCTACCCCCCCTGTCCCCTCCTCGAGCTGGTGCCAGCAGGTGACAAATCCTGCAGCTCCAGTACGTGCTGCCCACAGGTACCAGGAGCTGCTCCAACGGTCTCTGGCTAAAAAGAGAACAAAAACAGCAACAAAAGACCAACAAATAGTTGACTCTGTTCCCAGGCAAATAAAAAAGAATGGGTTTGATCGTCACTGCTGTCCCTTTGTTTACCGAATGCAGTAACAAAAACAGCCAGGAAAGAAAAAAAAAATATTCCCTGATAGGGACAATTTATTGTGGGTGAAGCAGGCTGGGACATGCCCCAGGGAAGGAGGGCCAGGCTCGGTGTGGATCTGCTGGGGACGGGAAATAAACGTGCTCAAAAGCACTTAAAAAAACCTGAAAGGACCAGCCCGGATTGCAGCAGTTAGCAGTGATATATTCTTGGCATGGAAACAAAAAGCAAATTCATAGCAGGTTTGGAGCTGATCTTACTGGCTTACATGGGATTTTATACTTAGGTAATTCTATTGTTGGCTGGAGCTACCTGATTTATGCCTGAATAAGGTCCTGATCCTGCTAACATTTACTGATGTACTTTAGTTTTACCTTTGCCCCAAGACATCCTACTAATTTCCCTGCAGTGAGGGCAGTGCCTGTCTGCAGAGCTGGGGCCTTTGCAAGAGGAAAATCTGTGTTGTAATGCCTGAAAGGGAGAGGAAATTTCACAGTGAGTCACTAACTCCCCCAGCCCCAGGCAGGACACCCAAGGCTGCCAGTGCAGCCCCACAAAATTTGGGGAGCAGTGGTGGAACATCCTCAGCACCAACGTGCAGCTGCTGCATCGAGCTCTGAGTCCCTGCAACACAAACCATCAGTTTAACACCAGTTTACTCCCATGACAGCTCTCTCCCCAGGGCAGACCATCCAAACAGGCTGCCAAACCCAGCAGAAGCCATTTGGACTTCTTGTTTCCATTCAAGAAAATGCCTTTTATTGTCAAAAACACCGTGTTTACCCTGTAAGGTAAAAGATGGATTCATCCATCAAACACTGTCCTTTGACAGCGAAACCTCTGGGTGTGCTTCAAAGGGAGCAGGAGAATAAAAACCCGTCTGAGGTGAGAGGAGGATGTCCAGGAGGAGAAGCTGAGAGCTCACTCACGGCAGAGAGGTGTCCCCGTGGCTCCCCTGTCCCTCACAGGCTGCTGAAATCAGAGATGAAACAAAACAGGGGCGCCGAGTCCCGGAGCAGCTGCTCCGCTCCCTGCCAAGCCTCGGAGCGCGGCTATTCCTGAGCCCGGCGAGAATTCATTTGCTTCACAATGGGCTGCGAGGGCAGCCGGGGGGCTGAGCACCACCTGCAGCCAGCCCCGAGGGTGCTGGGGAGCCCCCAGAGAGAACCCCCCCTGTACAGACCCCTGGGGACACCTGGCTGAACCTGAACCCCCCCTGTACAGACCCCTGGGGACACCTGGCTGAACCTGAACCCCCCTGTACAGACCCCTGGGGACACCTGGCTGAACCTGAACCCCCCTGTACAGACCCCTGGGGATACCTGGCTGAACCCCCCCTGTACAAACCCCTGGGGACGCCTGGCTGAACCTGAACCCCCCTGTACAGACCCCTGGGGATACCTGGCTGAACCCCCCTGTACAAACCCTGGGGACACCTGGCTGAACCCCCTGTACAGACCCCTGGGGATACCTGGCTGAACCCCCCCTGTACAAACCCCTGGGGACACCTGGCTGAACCCCCCTGTACAAACCCTGCTGGCTCCTGGGGACACCTGGCCCAGCAGTGCCAGCCCCAGCCCAGCAGAGCTCAGGTGATGCTCACAGACCTCGGGGCACTGCTGTGGGATCTCTGTCCCCCCAAAACACACCTGGCAAAGGGTGCCAGCAGCAGTGGCAGGGCTGGGAGAGGGGCAGTGGTGTGTCCAGAGCTTGCCTTCATCCCACAGTGCTGCTGTGCACCCAGGAGTGATGGGGTTTATGTCCCATGAGCTCCAGGACACTGCCATGACCGCACAGACCGTGTCTGCTGAGGCTGCAGGGCTGGAGACAGCACCCAAAGGCACCTCCAGAGCAGCTCCTCTGAAATGGGCTTTGTTTATGCTGTAGCAGCCTGGAGAAATGAATATTGCCTGCCCAGAAAGATTTAAATATACATAAAATTAGAAGGAGGAAGTGTTAGCTAAAATCTCATACTTGTGGAAGGCAGACGGCTCGTTAGCAGTACTTTAATGAGGCTCTAACCTCACTGCGATGCTTTTATTAATGCTTGTTGCCTACTGAGTGCCAAGTGCTTGGCTCCTCTCCGACAGCCCGGCTGGTCCACAAAGAGAGGGGCTGAGGGTCCTTTGATGCAAAACGTGAGCACATTCCCCCCCCAGCCAGGACAAACGACAGTTGGTGAGAGGAGACAGCCCCAAACTCAGCAGATGGTGCCCAGAGCAGGCGAGGCAGCCAGAGCAGGGTGGGCAGGAGGGCACACGGGAGGGAGCAAGAGGAGGGAGAAGATGAGGTGCCAGTGATGCCAGTGTTCCTGGGTCAGCTGAGGGTCAGGCAATGAGCAATGGCAGGACAGCAAGGATGGAAGGGCTGGAGATTTGGTGACAAGGGCAGACATGGGGAGGTGCAGGATCCAGGAGCTCAGCACTCAGCCTGCTCCCCCTGATCCACTGCTGCAGGTGTCTTGTGTGCTTTGAGCCCAAAGCTGCATCCACATCTCACCTGCTTTGGTCAAACCAGAGTCCTTAATCCAACAAACTTCCAAACACCCAAGGACCACTGTGACCATGAAGGGAGGGCCTGTGCCTTTGAGGTGCTCCCAGCCCTGCTGTGGAGCTGATGCAGCAGAAGGAAAACCAGGAGAGGATGGAGTCCCTCCTCCAGCCCCTCTGCCCTGCGACGCCCTTGTCTGTGCTGCTGGCTGCAGAGGGGAGGAAGGGACACCACCTGCTCGTGGGGTGATGTCTGGCACCTTGAGCACACCTTCAGATGTGGCTGTGGAAGGACAGAAGGACAAGGATCACCCCAGCAGCTGCTGGGACACTCCCCCACCCCTCCTGGGAGCCGAGGTGAGCATATGCCGTACGCTTCTCCTCCTGTTCCTGGAAACACTCTGAATAGAGGGATTAAAAACCACCCCTCACAGCCTGAAACAACAGAGCCAAGGCTCTGGCTGGTATTCCAGCACAGCAGAGAACAGGTGGGCTGCTGCAGGAATGGGAACAGCTTGTGGGAGCCTGGCCCTGGCTCTGCCTGCAGGGCCACCCCTGCCAGGAGCGTGCCAAGAGGAATCCCACGCTGCTCCTGGCATCACAGCACAGGGCCAAGTGCAACAGGAGCTGGGCATGGTGTCCCACCATGGGCTGGTGGCTTCAGGGGCAACCAGAGGGTCCTGGCCAAGAAAAGTCCAGCGTCGTGTCATAATCAGCTGAAACAGACGTTCATGTCGTTCTAGTCAAAAAAAAGAGAAGGGAAAAGATTCTCCAGAGAAAAAAGGAGGAAGCCAGCAGGCTGCCAGGGCACAGGGTGA
This sequence comes from Agelaius tricolor, assembly GCF_023055355.1. Lineage (NCBI taxonomy): Eukaryota > Metazoa > Chordata > Aves > Passeriformes > Icteridae > Agelaius > Agelaius tricolor. Next base: position 11,064,758 of record NW_027269283.1, on the reverse strand, counting down.
GGGGTGAAACACAGGGAGGAGGAAGGAATGACCATGGAGAAAAGCTCCTGTCCTCAGTGCATTCTGCCCAAACCACCAAACTGCAAAGTCTCTGAACTAGAAAATCCACAACGTATTTTTTCCTCCATGTAAAACTGACAGATTCAAAGCCAAACATGGAAATACCTCAGGGTGCTGATGTGCATTTTTCCTGTTAAAGTTTCTCTGAAATCTGGCCTGCTTCTTGTGAAGGAAAAAAAAAAAAACCAAAAACAGAGAGAAAAAAAGAACCAGGATATTTTCAAGTAAAATTAGTTAGATGCAGCCATTTTTTAAAGTGACTGCTATAGGCAATTGGGAAATTGGTAAAATAAAAATGCTTCCCAAGTATTTTTTGCCAAAATGTGGTGTGGCTGTTTGTTTTTGAAAATAAGATTTTCTGAATTCATCAGAATTCAGAATATAGCAGATTCTAGAAATGAAAGCAAAACACAGAAAATAAAATAGGGCAAAATATGGCAAATGCTGTGAAATTTTCACCTGGAATTTACAGCAGCGCCTAAAGCCCACTCACACCAGCCAGTAAATTCTTTTTCCTAGCACAATAAAATAGTCCCATAATAACTCTTTTTAGTTTCTACTGGCCCCATCCAAAGCTTCCCTGCACTGACAGTGAGAACTTGCAGGTCTCTGGGGGCCTGGGCATCACTTTGCACATGACAGCAACTGTGCCAGCCTGAAACACAACGTCCTGAATCCCTCAGCTCCTGTGGCAAAACAGGAGAAACTTGGTGTTTAAAATGGACTTTATCCATGGCATAAAGCAGAAGAGTTTTGTCCTAGTGCAAAATGGGAAATCGAGGTAAAAAAATGAGCACAGCTGTAAACAAGATGCACATTGGCAGCCCTCACCACCCTGGCAAGGGTAATTGCCCTCGAGTTTAATCAAGGTAGAAGGAGGGGATTAGGAAGCACCACATCCATGGCACACTTCCCTGCTTTGTCACATCACACTGAACACTCGATAAAAGATCCCTTTGAAGAGGAGCCAAGCCCATCCTCACTTGAGGACAGTGATACTGCACTGGGTTCGCTGAGCTGGGCTCCCACTTGTGCAAAGAATTTGTAAGAGGCAGAAAAAAGAGTAGGAGTGAGCAGACAGTGTTGCAGCTCAAAGAAAACTACCAAAGACAACAATTAATTATTGGGGTTTGCCCCTATTTTTTTGCTGGCAGTGGAACAAACAGACTCCTGTGTTAGTAAAATGTATCCTTCTCTATAGATTTGGATATGTGTCAATAAAGATTCAAAAACCACTTGCCATCTCCCCAAAATCACGAGATGGGTAAGAAAATAAATAGAATAAAAAACCTAATAGTAACAAAGGGTTTTCTTTTGTGTCTTTGTTTCTGAGCTGTTGCCCTGCCAAGCTAACTTCAATAGAACCATGGTTAAAGGAATATTTAAGAAGGAAAGGTGAGACTTTCCCATCATTACACCAGAAGGGTTCAGTTTCCCAGGAAAGCAAATCTGTAATGCGATGAGATCACTTCCAGCTGACAAATCTGAAGTTTGTTTTTAGAAGGCTAAAAACAACAACAAAAAAAGATAAAGTTAAAAAAACCCAGCACCCAAATGCAGATCACTTGGACATTGGGTACTTGGGCCCAGCCAGAGCGGGTACCGTGCCATCCTCCTGCTTCCCAGTGAGGGCAAAATTCCCAGGTTTCCTTAGGGAATCCAGCTTGGGCAGAGGTGTGAGTGGTGATTAATCCTAAAAATTAATCTTAAAAATTAAATCTTAAAAATTAAGCCAGACAAGTGATTTCCCAGTGCCCAGCGCTGTTTGTGCTGTGGTGTGAGCCCAGCCCAGGCAGGAGCAGGAGGGGCTGGGGCAGTTCCACTCCAGGCTTTGCTCCTGGCAGGACAGAGGAGCTGCTGCCATCCGGGGCAGGGCAAGGCACCCACTCACCCGGGCTGATGGAGGCATCCTCCTCCTCCTGCCCGTGCCAGAGCCCCACCCTGGAGCACAAACAGCCTCTGCCCACCATCCCTCTCCCTTCCAGCCCATGCCCAGCTCCTCCAGGTGTTGTTTGCTCTCCCAGTTCAGAGAGAACTCACCACAAAGGCTCAGTTTTGTTGCTATTGATTCCCAGCCCCAGCCTGGCTTTGTTGAGGTGACCAAGTGAGTGGCAGGTGGTTGGTTCTTCTGCTTATTTTCTGCTGGATGGGGACACCAAATATTTGCTTTCTGAAATATTTGTAGCAGCTCCGCGACAATTAACAACATCAACTGAAATGCTCAAAAAGGGTGGGGGAGTGCTCCTGTGCCTTTGCTAAGATGGCACAGAAACTCCTGGGCTGTGTTGCTTTGCCATGGAGTGCACCTCACAGGCAGCACAGGCGATGGATTAACCTCTGCTTTCACTGGAAGATGCCCACAGGAGTGGATCTGGACTCCTGGTTTCTGATCCATACCAGACCACTCTTGGGGAGCAGCTTCCACTGACACAAGTACAAATGCAGAGCAGTTAAAGCACTCACCAAACCAATCCTATGGCAGCAGAACAGTTTAGGCCTTGCATTTCAGGAACAGCAGAACTGCCTGAGGGCATGTGCTAATTACAGACTGCTCCTGTCATTGCAGTTTACACTGCAAGGCACCAACCAAACAACCAGCCAGAGGAAGAGTGACTTACCTTTGATGAGGGGCTATGATCAAGCATGGATGCTGCATTCAAGGCAAATGTAGGGAAGGCTGAGCCAAGCCCTCCTCTGGATGAGCTGCACAGACTGCCCAGTAGCTGTTGTCAGTAATAGAATCATCAAGTGATGTGTTCTCATCTGAGACCTCCAGAAGTGCTGAGTTCTGGAGAAGTTCTCCCTCCCTCAAATCACACTCACATCATGGCCATATTTCAAAAATAGATCAGAAATCTTGGACACAAACTTCTCCATTGCTGAGATGTCCAAAGGCCTGCATGCTCCAAGGTTCTCACAATGCCTCCTGATGCAGCAGAGGGAGAAGGGTTTCCTCCAGGCAGGGACTGCTGCTGCAACAGGGATTCAAAACCACAGCTCAGCATAAGCTTTGCAGAAAGGAGACACCTACACAGACCACAGGATTGCTTGGGCCTGAGTGCTGCACCCAGAGATCTGCTGGTGAAATGCCACTGCCCGCAGGCTGGATGGCAGAGGATGGATTCATCCAACCTGGCAAGTCTGGGATAGAGACTCTGGCCAGTGGGTTCAAGCCATGGCAGCCTCTTCTCCAGCTCTCACTGCTCTTCATATCCTCTCCTGGATGAGAGAGGCAATCATTTAGGAGTGGATTTTTAGCTCAGTGCCATGAATCACTGATAGGATCAGGCCCACAGAGCATGCAGGCTATGACTCAGTGCTAAGCACCTTTTATTCTGCAATCTTCCTAGGCAGACAACATGCTTTTGGATTCATGCATTCTGCAGTTTCTTTCTTTTCCTTCTTCTTTTTTTTCTTTTTTTTTTTTTTTCTCTTGTAAAGACTCTGCTATGTCAGAATCTGTCAAACAACTCCTTGTGCCATGTTTTCACAAGAATCCTACTTGCTGGCTGGTGCCAAGCTCCCTTTTAAACAATACTCAGTGAAGCATTGCACTGCCTGTGCTCTGCTCTCGTGCCATATTTAGACAAAAGCCAGGGAATTCCCTGCCCTAGATGAGGGCTTGAATGAGTGTGCTCTTCTCCCACCTCAACTGAAAAAGCATGTGTTCACATCAGCCAGGCCTTCCACCCAGCTTTATTTTTAATTCATTCCGCACTTGGATTTATTTACCTCGAAATCTGAAGGGGAGGGAAGGAAAATTTAAAGAAAAGACAACAAAACAAGTGAATGCAACCACAGACACATGCTTAGTCCTGCTGGGTCCATTCCCAAAGAAACCAAAAGCAGTGGAATAAACCAAAACCCCACACTGACAAACGTGAGAAACACATGCAAACTCCACCCCAGCGCACAGCTGGCAGCAGCTGGATCATGGCCACAGGTGGATTTTGGTACATTAGCCCAGGGCAAGCAAACAGCTAACACTGCTGCAGGCTGCCAAGGGGGTTCTGGCAGCACACCTTGAGTGCACCTGAGCACTGGGGAGGAGAGGAAAGGAAAAAGGAGAAAGGAAAGAGGGAAAAAGGAAAAAAAAAAGAGGAAAAAGGAAAGAAAAGGAAAAAAAAGGGGGGAAGGAAAGGAAAAAGGGAAGGAAAAAGGGAAGGAAAAAGGAAAGGAAAAAGGAAAGGAAAAAGGGAAGGAAAAAGGAAAGGAAAAAGGAAAGAAAAAAGAGGAAGAAGGAAAGGAAAGGGAAGGAAAAATGGAAGGGAAAAGAAAGGGGAAAGGGGAAAGGGGAAAGGGGAAAGGGGAAAGGGGAAAGGGGAAAGGGGAAAGGGGAAAGGGGAAAGGGGAAAGGGGAAAGGGGAAAGGGGAAAGGGGAAAGGGGAAAGGGGAAAGGGGAAAGGGGAAAGGGGAAAGGGGAAAGGGGAAAGGGGAAAGGGGAAAGGGGAAAGGGGAAAGGGGAAAGGGGAAAGGGGAAAGGGGAAAGGGGAAAGGGGAAAGGGGAAAGGGGAAAGGGGAAAGGAAAGGAAAGGAAAGGAAAGGAAAGGAAAGGAAAGGAAAGGAAAGGAAAGGAAAGGAAAGGAAAGGAAAGGAAAGGAAAGGAAAGGAAAGGAAAGGAAAGGAAAGGAAAGGAGCCCCTCGGCCAGGCGGAGGGGCGGTGAGCAGGGCGGCCCCGCACGGCCCGGTCCTGACGCTGCAGAAGTCAATGGGGCTGCAGAGCCTTCTGAGCGCTATTGAAACGCCGCATTCCAGAGCACTGCGCTAATCGCTCCCCGCCAGCCCTCCAGCAGCTCTCCACTCACTGATGTTTAAATTCTTTGCCGTACTTTTGTCCGCAGCCTTTGGGCCCCCCAGATTTTTTGACATGTGGTCCTTCCGCTCGCTGCCAAGTCTGCTGGGAGAGGATGTCAGCCTCACAGCACCAACACAGATGCTGTCCATGCACTAACTCTGCTGGAAAAGCTTCAGATAAAGGCCTGTCTGCCCTCCTCCTCTGCCCCATGAACTGTAAAATATTCATTACATCTGCCCCAAGAATCTGCTTAGGAGAAAATCTGAATCCTGAAATTGAGAGTCAGAGCATTGTCAAGTACAGTGTACATAGCCTGAACACATGGAATTAAATACTCTGAAAAACAAGGCAGGATTTGCACTAGATTATTGTTTCCATGTATATAAATAAAATCCATTACAGCTATCTCAAATATATCCATACTGCTGGTAGTGATGATGCACACAGGATGCAGACAGGCACCTTTTAACTGCTGTCACTTAAATCTGCTCAGTGTGGCTTGAGCTGACATCTTAACTGAGACATCACTCAAGCCTTGACTAGCCTGGTGCTCCTGGTGTTATGACTGCTGCCAGGAGCATTCTGGGGACAGGGAGAGAGGAAAGAAATGATATGGACAGAGCTGTAGAGTTATGAAATGCACCCTTAGGATCATATGTTCAAGAGCACTCAGTTCCTGTTTAGGAACCTAAATGAAGTTGGCAGGATTTCAGAAGTGCTTAGCATCTATCAGCTCCTACTGAGAACATGCTGAGCTCTTCTTAAAATTGTCAGAGAAAAACAATTTGAAGATAAGAGCCAGCTTGTGGCTAACAATTAACATCATTGTATGGATCTTCAGAGCAGCCTGGCAGGAGCAAGAATAGCTGCTTTCACAGAAGATATTGTACATGAACTCACATCTCCAAGCACAGGGACAGGTCTGTAAGCACTCACCCCACTGGCTGCCTCCTGAAAGAGCTCTGCACCCCAAGGAGAATTTTCCACTTTGTGTCAGTGATGCCTTACAGTGTTGAGTAAGTGGGAGTTTGCACCTGACCATGCCAGGACCAACCACATCAGTGGAGTGAGAAGGACCAGAATGAGTGCTTAAAAACTCAGAACATAACCCACAGGGCTGCAGGCAGGGCAACTGCGAAAACATCTGGAGAAATGCACTAATTTGGGCCTAACTTACATTAGGTTCTGGCATATAATTAGTAGCAAAACTAAGTGCCAGTTGGTACCTTCTGTCTCTGAGCCCCAAAGTGCTCTTTGCTCTGAGATGATGTGAAAGATGTTTTCTCCCAGTGGTGACAAACAGCTAACGCCATGGGAACCTTCAACAGACAGAAAGATTTGTCAAATCTCTCCAAACACTTCCAGAGGCATCAATCCAGCAAAGAACTGAGTCAGCAGCAGTCTTGCTTGCCCTGCTGGAACCACTGATATATTTAAAAGGAAGGCTGTGAATTCAAATCCTCCCACTGCTCACAGCTCCTCCAGCCCTGAACCAGCTGAACCTTGGTACCAACACCAAAAAAACCCCAAACCAAGCACAGCAGCGTGTGCCAGGCTACAGCTCATCCAGGGACATATTATAATGCTTGAAGGGGGCTAAGAATGAATTCTTCTCATCAAGATCCTCTTTTTCACTGTGTCCTTCATCTTACATTGAGATTCCAGCATCTATCTTCCAGGTAGGAGCAGCTTGCTTATCCTTGCTTCCCATGTATTTCAGGGGTCACAATGTCTGTCTGCTATGGTCTAATTCCACAGAAAAACTCCAGAGATTCCTCTGGGAGCAGCAGGAGCTGAAGGATCTCATGAATCTTGCTACCAAGAGGTCCCTTGACTCACCTTGGTGTTGAGATGGAGCTATAATTTAATGTACTTCCCTATATGAGGGTGCTACACCTCAACCAGAGCTGCCAGAGGACAATACCCCTCATGGTACCAGGACATCACAACTATATTTTTTCTCTCTTTTAGCTTAGGAGAAGCTTCATGTTTTCTCAGTAACAGATCAAAATCCCTCCTGTTGAAGGTAGAATCAAAAATATTGATTCCTGCTCCTACCCCAGCTCAAGGACCCAGGAGAGAGATTAAACATCATGCAATCAAGCAGTGCCAGACTTTACAAGCTCTGACCATATTGATTTATCTCCTGACATCCTGACACAAAAGCAGAACAGCAGAAGAAAGCATAGCACTATTTTCCATTCTGACTGAAACAAGTAGTCCTAAACATGCATGAATTTAATTTGTCACTCCTCAAATATAATGACTCATTATGATTCATTACTCCCAAGTATTCTAGCTCATTTTCTACAGCTAATTAACCTTGTAAGCAACAATTCACCCAAGAGAGGATCACTCTATTGCCATGGGGAGGCTGCACTCTGCTTTCTCCTGCAGGAGAACAGAAGTGCTTGCCATGGTCTGGCCAAGGGGCACTGCTGCCCTTTCTCTCCTGAATTTGCTGAACAGGGACAGCCTGAGAAAACTCATTTAGAAAAAAATGGAGAATTCTCCATTCCAGTGAGCAACACATGCTCAATGCAAACACAGTCTCCTTGGGAGCAGGGAAGGGCTGGTTGGCCATTGCTGCAGCCACTGAAGGGTGACAAATACTTGTCCTTTGCACAGCTGAGCTGAGCTCAACTAGGCAGGAGAGAGCAGGGTGACAAGGCAGGTAAAGATACTAATGCTCATCTGGAGCAGTGAGAGGAATGGTGGCTGCTGCAGCTCCTGGGATGATGCCCTGTCCTAGGGAAGCCATGGGCTCACAACTGGGTGGAGCTTGGACAAGACCTTTCAGTCTTTCTCTTGGTCCCTTTTACACCCTGCTCAGATTTAAACATCCTCTCAACTTCTCATATATATTTAGACCAAAGAAAAACACCATTAAAATGCCAAGGAGGCTTTCAAGACAATTGTTATATTAAACTAGCTTCAATCCTAAACTCTGCTCCTGTGAAATCACTCACTGGACAGCCCACTTTAATCCTGAATTACTAATTAAGTGCTGCTGTCACTGTCAGATGATTGCTGCTTTCACAGCTCAACCACAGCAGGAAAGGGAATTTTAACAAAACACTGCCTGACCCCAGGGATTTACAGGCAGCAACTTTTGCATTAGGCACCAGGGTATAAAGTCACAAAATCTTCACTGCAAAAGTCCTCTTCATAAAGCAGCAGCGGCAAGAGCTGAGCACTGCTGCTGGTTGTGGAGCACCAAATGCCATTTCCCTGGCGTGATCCCATGGCTCTGCTCCCACGGGCGGCCGAGTGTCACCCCGTGAAACCCAAGAGCTGTGGCCGTTTTTAGAACCAGCCTGCCCGAAGATCTGCTGCATTATCTGGGCAACACGTAAGGGAACAAGATGAACTGCAGCTCCCCCAGCCACTTATTTACCTTCTGTTTAAACAGAGCCTCTGCACTCCCCGCCCGTGCTCCCACTTGCTCGGCACCTCGCGCAGGGCTGCTGCTCTATTTTTAAAGGCATGCTGCTGGCTTTCATCTGAAGCTGCCTGGGTTTTCTTGGTTTGGTTGTTTTTTTTTGTTTTTTTTTTTTTTTTAGCTCCCATACTCTTTAAACTGATTTAAAACATGGTGGCAAATGAAGGTGGTGAGGGGAGACACAGCAAATGCACCATGGTTGGTATTGCAAGTTGAGATTAAGGCAAAAAGTATAACTCAAACAGCATAAAAATGAACATTTAAACTCATGAACATTTAAACTCAATTATTAGGGTCAGACAGCAGGAGTCCTTGCTAAGGGGACCATCTCCCATGTATTTGGAGTGGGAATCACTCCAAATTTGAACCAACCCATTTGAACCAAGACTTTAGGATTTGTTCTGGCTGCAAACACACCGGGGTGCTCACAGCACAGCGAGTGGCAGCTGTGAGGAGTCCTGTGAGGGAATGTGGTCCCTGGAACACAGTTTGAATATTCTGGGGAGTCAGAGGCTCTGCTGAGCCCAGCCCTGAGCCCACATGAGCAGCAGTGCCTTCAGTGGCCTTGCACAATCCCACAGGTGGAGGAGGCACTGCTGAGAGTCTCCAGCATTGTGGGAAGGTGGAAGGGTGCCAGAAACACGTGGCATGAAAATCCAGTGTCCCTACCAGTGGCTGTTATCCCAGGATGAACTAAACACCCTTGGACAGGGAGGCTGTTCAAGCTTGACCCAAAACCCTCAGCAGTACTTAGAATAAAATTGTTGAGGCCATGAACACTGACAGGTTGTCAATAGGGAAGATGGTTGACTACACTGATACATCACCAGCAAAACAAGAAACCACTTCCAAACTTCACATTTTGAGAGCTTGGAGATTTCCTAGCCCATGTCTTTGGTCTAGAATTTTCTCAGATGTTCAGGTGCCAGCTCTGTCAGCACTGCAGAGCTGCCCTGCTGATGGTCCTGGTGTTGCAGACGCTCACCTGGCTGTGCTGCACTGGGCAGGCTGAGCTGGGCTCCATTTCAGATTCAGGACATCTCTGAGAACTGGTTGAAAGAGGACTCTCTAACACTCCCATCAGATGCTGATGGGCCTTTTTGTGCCAGGAAAACGGATGTGTGCAACAACAGCAAAAGTGCCTGGAAGCGTCCCAAAGCCTGAGTGAAATGGGGGAATGTTGAGTGGCATCAGACAAAAGGAGCAGTGATTTAATCTCCACAGATGGGGAGGAGGGAGCAGTGTCAGGAAAAGCAGGAGGATGAGATTAGCTAGGCAATAAAATGAAAATGAGCAAGAGGTGGAGAGAACTGTGCTGAGATAAGAGGAGGTGGATTACAGGGCTGGCAGATGGAAGGGGAGCAGGCAGCCAAACAGTGAACAACAAACAGGTAATAAATCTGTAAAAATTGTCATCAACAATGTTAAATACCATTTTCAGCCCATTTTCTCCAAGGAAGTAAGTGGTTATGGCAGAGGGCTGTGCTGTGCCATCCCCTCAGGGTGCAGTGATGCTGCCTCCAGCCCCAGCCCCTGCAAATGGCCAGCAAGGTGTGTTTGCTTGGCCTCTCAGCTCCTGCAAGACAGCCAGAATCCTTTCTGACACATGGATAAAGCAGCCCTTTACACAAAAGGTGAAAGAAAATGCTTATTTCTGGAGGGCCTGACCATCCATTTGACTCAGCCTAATTCAGGAAAGCGACACCTTGTCTCCTTTGCTGCTGAAAAGAGAATTTCCTCCAGCCTTGCTGGAGCACATTAGGCTGGGTATCTCAGTTCCGGGTGATAAGACAGCTTTTATCAAGAGACTTTCATTAATGCAGTTTAACTGGCAATAGACAATTGATAACAAGCAGACATTTGACCACAATTTAAGTCATTAAGCCCTTGACCACCATGTTTTTGGAAGATAATCTCTAGAATATCTTAATCTGTGTCATTTTAACTGCAGCTTTCCAAATCTGTGAAACCCCCAGCCTTCCATTACCCAAGGCAGGTCAGTGCCTGCTGGCAGCACATCCATCTCAAGAGGTCACTTAAAATCATTTATTTTTCATTGCACTTTAAATCTGGGAGAGGAAATCAGTGGACAAAGAGAAGCAATTTCCTTGTGAGTCTGAGACTTCTTCAGGGCAGGGACACCTTGTTGCTCTGTGCCTGGCCCAATGGGGTTTGGGCAAAAGAGCAGCAGTGGTGGCTCATATGTCATTGCAAACATCTGTGTGGAATAATAAATACCTGGTTTGAGCTGAAAATTTCCCACCCAAATGTGGGGCAAGGTCACATTAACCCTGTCTCTGCTGAGTTGGGTTACATGCCTGCCCCTTTATTCCCCAATGGATATCTCTTCCCCCTCTGCCCCTTTAGCTCATTTAATGTCTCTCCAACCTCCAGCACAACCAGGAGAGGACACAAACAGATCACAGGGTGCTGTTGGGGAGAGGAATGAGGTCAGGGGGAAGGCATGGAGAGCCTAGGTCAGAAGTTCCTCATCCCAGACCCTTCTGGAAAATCACATTCCTCCCTATCAAGGATAAGAAACATTTCTACCATGCTGAAATGAGTGCATTTAAGAGCATTTTTTTCCTAGGAAGGCACCGTGGTTAGGCAGTTCTTGGATAGACTCTGGGAGTTAAGTGCAGGAAATTCAATGCTCTCTGTTATACACCAGAGGTCAGGCTAAGGGTCCCTTCAGATCCAAACCATAAATTTTGCAAACCATTACCAAAAAAGCCCCTCCAAAACCCCCTCCAGTCTTCCACTCAGCATCGAGAAAACCTCTCAATAACAAGATCTGATTGCCAAATGTTAGCAAAGAGGGCAAAACCATCAGGATCCACGTTTGACTCCAGTTTTTGGGGCAGCCAGGAAGGCTCTGGAAGGAGCGTTCCCTAAAGCAGCCCAGAGCTGCAGCCTGAGGGCTCCCAGCTCCTCATCTGGCCCCAGGAGCTGCTGCATTTCCCAGCTGTTCCAGGCTGGGATCAGGGCTAGCTCATCCTGCTGGAAGTCAGAACTGAGAGCAGTGTGTGAACACAAACCTCTGCTGTGCCCAGAGGGGCAGGGAATGGCTGGGCTGAAGGGGACCCAGGAGGGCAGCAGGGAATGGTGGCTCTGAGGGAGGTTCTGCAGGAGGACAGCAGGCAGAGAAAGTGCCCCACACTGGCTAACCCATCTGGGATATGCCCAAATCCAAAATCCAGCCCAGGAGGCTGCAATGCTGCAGCTGAAATCAGTTGTGTCAGGTCCTGGCAGCAGGTGTGAGGAGGAGCTGATTTCCACCCCAGGATTAGCAGCAGGATATACAGCACATTCTCTCTGCAAAAGTGGGATCATATCAAAGCTCCATCTGTACTCAGGCTGGAGCTCAGAGCTATTAATGACTGCTGGGGGAGAACTAACATTTTTTTCTTATTACCAGTTAAATAAGCTTCCCACACCTTGAGAACTAACCATTCCTTTTTCTTTAAAGACATGTCCATACATACCTCTTTCTTTCAATACAGATAATCTACACATGTCTAGGGAGAGGAACAATTGCACAGATTTTAAATCCCAGAACATTTAAAATGCTGTGTTTATCCTTTTTTGTTTTTAGAGGAGCTCAACTGTTCTCAGCTTGGATGCAAATACACATACTTCCACTCTAGGTATTTTTGGTGAGGAGGAAAAGATAAATAGATAGTGCATTTCAAACATCACACTTTCAGCTGCCTTTATCTAACTTTGGTCAAGAATTTAAAGCTTTGCACCGAACACCAGCACATTTCAAGCTTCAGCTGTAATTCTCTTCTCCTGACAAGAATTTGCTGCTAACAGAGCCTGTCTGTGACATGGGAACCAACAGGCTGAAGCTGAAACCAAGGCTGTCAAGCTCACTTCACTTATTAGTTATGAAATGGGAAAAACCAGCGAGCAGTGGTGTCACATGGAAACATGAGTGCAGCAGTGACACTGCCTTTCAAACAGTGTCAGCACTAAAACCAGGCTATAGATTATTTGGGAAGTAATAAACACTGATCTCATGATCCTATTCTGGGCTGCTCCTGTGACAAAAAAAAAAGGGGAAAAAAACCCCTAAAGCATCAAAACAAAAGCAGAAGCTGACAGCCCTGAGCAGTTGGCACCAGGGGTGAGGGCAGTGCCTGGCTGTGAGCAGGGACCTCAGCACCCAGTGCAGCCCTGGGCTGGGGACAGGGTGATTTACATGGGGACAGCTGCTGCAGGAGAGGGGCTGCTCCCAGCCCCAAGGCACACAGCAGCTTCCAGCTGCCTCCTCCCTTCCTGTTTGTTTTTTTTTATTTTTAATTTTAAGGCGAATATCCAGTGCCAGGCTGCCCTGCAGGTTTGCCCTCACAGCTCAGAGATGGTTTCACAAAGAGGGGAGCTGCTGTTGTCCCCCCAGCCATGCCAGGAGGGCTCCCATGCCCAGGATAACACATGACTCCCTGAGCCTCCCAGCCCTGAGGTCAGTTCAGATGCTCGGAATGACTTTTCCTAATCTTCAGCACGTCAAACCTTATTAGTTGATTTTATTAAATCTCTCTCCAAACATCTCTGAAGTAACACTTGGTGTTGCTGTATCCCAAAATAGCCTCTCAGTCTGGGTTTTTGGCAGCCAGCACAGAGCCTGGATGAGACCCTGGAGAGTCAGATTCAGAAGGAAACTCGCACCCAACCCACTTGGCCTTTTGACTTGCTCAGCCCCTTCCCAGCCCCACACAACCCCAAACCTCCTTTACCTTAGGAACTCTGCAAGCATCTCTGCTTCTCCAGCTGCCTTGAGCTCCAAACTGGGCCCAGGACAAAATCCTGCTGGCAAACAACTCCAGTTGTAGAAGATCTGCACTGATGGTGCAGCTGCAGGAGCCTTCCACCAGATCATTACTCTTCCTGTTGCAACAGGCTTTTATTTCTGCTGTCTGAGAGGTGAGATATCCATGAGACAGAGGTACAAAGCCCCTGCCACTGTTAATTATTAAAAGCATTTATCACTGAATCTCTAGCAATGGGCGGGTGACAAATCTTGGGTGAGCCATAATATTTCCATGAGAGGATTTTAAAGGGGAAACAGTTGGAGGAAATCATCATGCATTTAAAATGTAATATGAATTCATATCAGTGACTGTTTTGACACAGCTTTAACCTCTGACTGCAGGGGTTTACAATTTAAAAGACATCTGGTAACGGACAATCTTGCAAGGTAGACAATTTAAAAGACATCTGGTAACTGATGATTTTTTCAAAGCCAGAAGTCCATTACATACATTCAAATGAGCTTGAAAAAAAGCACGAGGCACATCTGGTGTGATGAGCAAGAGCTCGGAAAAATCCCCATTCTCAGTGTCAGTGCTGCTGGTTTGGGCAGCAGTGAAAAGCAGCAGGGACAGGATGGGCAGGTGCCCTCCTGGGCTGGAGTTCTGATACAGCAGGTCTGTGCCTTGGTCCTCATCCTTCCTCCTAGAGCCAGCTCAGCAGTCCTGGCCACCTTTCCTCATCCTGAATGTCACCTTTCTTCTCCCACCCATAGAATTATTTACATCTTTTCTGTAGGAGGAAAATGGTCAGATTCAGCCCCGAGCCAAAAGATCCTCGTTTGGCCCTGGATGTGTTGAAAGCATGGGTCACACACCAGAGCTGGAGCACAGAAAACCTGGCTGTGTAAGCACCAGGGAATTCTGCCAAAAGGACCAGGGATTTTGTCTGTAGTCAGCCCTTGGAGAATGCTTTCTTTGACCAAAAAAAAAAAAAAAAAGAAAACTATATAGAAAAACTCCATCTCTTGCAAGCTTATGAAAGCATGGCCATGTGCCACAGAGGCTAATGGGCTCCCCAGCAATGTCCCCCACCATAATTCAAATGGCAGGAATGGCAGGAGCAGACTCTAAGTTCCTCACTCTCTCTTCTCTCTCTTTTTTTGTTTTGTTGGTTTTAAATAAAGCCATTAGACCCTTGAAAAAGCAGCCATTACAAACTGTGGAAAGAGTTTTCCAAACAGCAGCTGAGGGTGCTGAGCAGCCCCCCACAGAACCAGAGGAGGGTTTTCCACAGAGAAGTTTTCCATGTTCTCCCCTGCACTGAAAAAAAAAAAAACAAAAACCACTGAGAGGGAAAAACTCTGCCTTTGGAAAGGGAAAAAGTTCTGTTCCAGTCTCAACTGAGCAAGGTGTGAGCTCCATCTTCCTCCCCAAAGGGGATAAACTGAAGATGCCACTTCCCTCAAACTCGACCAGAAGTTTTGCACATCCCACCTGCCTCTGTTGGCAGAGGTGCCCCCAGGGCCAGCCCAGCTGCTCTGAGCTCTCTGCAGTACAAAAGTAACCTCAGTCTTTCCCCCTTCACAGGGACAAACCCTTCAGGCTGAAAATCCCCTTTCCCTCTCACAGTCCATTCCATCAGCTGGCCAAAACCTCACCAACATCAAGGCACTGGGTGTTGTCTCCTGAGCAGGCTGTGCCAGGACAATGACCTGAAGCCCATTCTCCAGGGTCTGCTTTTCTTCTCTTGCATTTAATGGGAATTCTCTGTCTCCAGCAAGGGGAGGCTCAGCCCTGAGTTCCCCATCTGTCACTGTTCTCCAGGGTTCATCCTAGCTGGAGGTTTTCCTGAAGCAGCCTGGCTTAATTCCAACAAGTGGGAACGAGCTTCCATTGCCCCTCTTATCACTCCCTGCCTTAAACAAGTTTGACCTTTTGATTGATTTGAACTTTGGGCAGCACTAAAACACTTGTTCTGGCAGATGAGGTCAGTCCCTCAGCTTTCTGCTGTGTGTAATGGGGCACTTAATGGCACACTGGTTTTAAATCATGGCATATTCCCAGCTGTGAGGACAGGGAAAGAAAACAAACTCGCAGAGGTTGTCCCCTGACATCAGGCTGGGCCAGGCTCGTGAGCAGCTCCAGCAGATCCCGCTCATGGTTACTTCTGGTTGCACACTTTGCAAAGAAAAAGAAACCCTTGAAATAGTATAGAAAAAATTCCTATCTCTATGTTCCTCTCCTCTCCATCACCCCCTCCTGACTTCCTGAAGCTATCCATGCAAAATCCCTGAAAATGCCTCCTGCAAAGGATCGTTGTGTCACTGCTGACCTTGGGCAGAGGTTTTTAATAATCAACAATGACGAGCAAAACCTTGGGAGCAAAGCGTTTCCATGGCATTTAAAATGGACTTGGAAGGGAAGATATTTTGTCCAAACACATAAATATTCCTCAAGCTGTCACAGGTCAGAATTTGTAACATCATGTTATATGTCAGACTGGAAAGGGGGGAAAAAAACCCAACTGGAAATGGATTCCAAAGAGCAAGTTGAAAGAAATGCAAAACCCAACCACACGGGGAAAACCACACTGGAGCAAGCCCAAATCTTTTCATCACTGCAGAAGCATTTTATGTTAACATGAAGAGGAATTTATTCTTTTATTAATGCAGGATTTTTTTTTCCTCTGCCATCTCTACAGGACTCAACAAAGACAAATAAAAGCCCTGTCAGTGACTTCATTGCTCTCAGTTTTATATAAAGGGGTTGGACACACACTAATGGACACTTCTTTGTGGCAAACAGGAGTTAATAATGGGCATTTTTTTCCATGCTTGCAGAAGAATGCTGGTGAATTTAATACATTTTATAATGTTTGCTTATTTACAGTTATGGTTGTAAAAATTACAAGAGGAAATCTTAGTTGTAAGAAGGAAATTTATAGAAAAACCTAAGCAATGAGAAAGTTTTTTTTTTCAGAGGGTTGTTTCACAATAATCTGATTTCTCAGATTATTAGGGCACACCCAGAGGGAAGGACCCTGTACATCATCACTTCTGAGGATGCTGTGGCCACCACTTAAGTAGATGGGTTGCTGCATCCTCTCTCTTAGTCTATAGATTGAATTTTAGGTGCCATAAATTCCAGTCAAAATGCATGGAAACCTGGAATATGCTCATATTACAGCATTCCTCTTCAGAAGTACAACCCTGGGGCTAATTTCCTAATTACTCATTTCCTGCATTGCCCCAAAGCTCTGCAACTGCCATACTCCTTTACTTCCTGCCAGCTCTAGTGAAAGAATCTGGAGTTACTTACCCAAACCATAATTTCTGCAGGGAAATAAAGCTGAACCTCAGGTCTGAGGGGTCTGATGGCCAGGGTGCACCATGGGGTCACAGCAGAGTGCTCTCTGCCCAGGGTATCCCACAGCCCTTCCAGGAAGGACACAGCCCTGCCACACTGACTGCATGGGAATACAAAGGGAGGAGAGCAAGAACATCCCATTTCAGAGCCCATCATTCAACACTCACACTCAGAAAATCCCCTGGAGCCCTGCAAGGGCCTGAACATCCGCCAGCAGGGAGAGGAGAAAGCAAGCAATACTTTATAGATTTAATTTTTAAAACAAGCACACAAATATGAGTGCCCATAAGTTATACATAGCAACATTCTGTCCTTCCCAACCCACTCACGTTTGAAAAGTTAAATAAAGCGAGTTATATTGTAAAATATTAATCAAAGTGAGCATTATATGGGGTCCCATGAATCACTTTGTGCTCAATATTTGCAGTGTCACCATGGTGAGGAGCTGCACCTAACAAGTGCTTTAGTTATAAAGACCAGTGAGCTCAGCCACTGCTACTGGCTTCCCAAACCATAAACCTGTCATCTGGACTAGGACAGCTCAGAGAACATAAAGTGAGGCTTCAAAATCAGCATCCCTGTTTGAAGTTAATCCATGGCTCATGCCAGCTGTAAAAGTTAAGGTTACAAACACTGGAATGTCTGCAACAGGAAAGTACTGACTGCTAAACACTGAGATAAAATCCAAGTGAAGATGGGGCCTTTCACTGAAACCCAGCCAATGAATTAATGGGATAGAATATGAAGTGTGAGAGCTTTAATGATCACAAGAACAAGAAAATAAAGTCATTTGAAAGCTCACTACTGTGCTGTCTCCAGAGATTTTATACAGCCCAGTCTCAGGGCTCTGGGTCACTGGGGAAAGCCTCCCAGATTCCATTTCTTGGGAGGGGCTCTGCAGAATGTGCTCCTACATCCCCACAGACCCAGGGGCTGCTTACAAATATCCAGTGTCCTATGAAAAGCTGTGCCTCATGCCCAGCAAAACTGTAATAATAGCTGTAATTTTAGCAAATTTAGATCCAAGTACAAGGTAGGTGTAGGGTTCCAAATGTGAGTGAAGATGGGGAGATGAGCCACTCGCACACAGTCTCTGCCACCTGGCAGCCAAAGCATTGTGCACAAAGTGCCTCACGTGGCCACTCAGACACTGAATATTTCTAGATTAAATCAGCCACAAAAAGAACAATTTAGAATTGTTGAGCACGACATCTGGATCAGACCCTGCCAAGGCTGTTGTTTTACAGGCTGGCTCTGCACTGGGGGGACGTTTTTGGTCCCTCCCCTGCTCTGTGACGAGACTGAGCCTTTCCCTGGCACTCTGTGTCTGCCAGACCAACCACAGGGCACAGCAAACCTCATCCCTCCTCCTGCCCTGCTCCAGCCCCCGATTATCTCAGCTCATCGGTGCTTTGGGTGAGCCAATAAACAGGATTATGCTCTCCCAGTGTCTGTTAAGTCACAGCTGGATGGTGATCCTGTCAGAGGGTGGCAGGGCTCTGGGCATGGCCAGGCAGGACATCAGCTTTTGCTTGCTTGCTCTGTGGAGCTGAAAACAGCACCGGGAAATTTTTAATCTCCATGAAGGGGACACTAGAGCTCACAGAAAGAAAATCAAATTCATCTTTATTGTCCTTCTCAATCAGCTGCCTCGCTAAAATAAAAAAAAAAATTTAAAAAAAAATTCCCGATTGACAAAGTCATAACCTCCCTTCAGTGATAGGGCAGCAGATTTGGGATGCCAGTGAAAAACATCTTCCATGCACTGCCTTTTTCATCCCAACTGATCCCAGGATGCTTTACAAGTGCTGCATGCAAATGGCACGTGGGATTAGCAGCGCTCTGCAGTGCTCTGCCTCTGTTCCCACTGAGGTTACAGGCAATAGAAGTGGGACTTGCTGCTGAGTAAAATGTGAACCAGGCTGGAAACCAGCCAGGACACTGAGATCAAGACTTGCATTCATTTGGAAGCTGCTGCCACAATGGCCCTATTGATCAGGACTTTGGGTTTAGGTCTTGTCCAAAACAATGCAGCAACCTACAGTGGGGGATGAAATGATGCTATTTTAAACCTGTTGGTAATTCATCATTATTTATTTTTCAATCCTTCAAAGATAAAAATATTGAAAGAGCAAGCAACAGGGGAAATACCCATATCTAAATTAAAATCTTCTTACATAAACTATCCAGATTTTAACACAGCAGTGTGCAAGCAAAGCCAGCCAGCTCCCAACCCTCTCATATACATGCACACAGAAAAATAAATTCCTTCAAAAGAAACTTTGAAGATCATAATTAAGCATGAAAGCTACCATACATTAAATTATACATCTACTAAAAAAGAGTCATTAGCCCAACAAATGGGCTGTTAATGATTTCAGGTTTGCCTAAGGCCACGAGCTAATAAACCAGTGATTAACCAGCATTTCTGGGCTGCTGCTGCTGAAGGCTGCAGCCTGGTGTCACAGCACTCACCCAGGGCTTGGGAACTGCAGAAAAACCAAAACCAAAGGAAAAACCAAAACCAAAGGAAAAACCACACTGGATCTGGGCCATAGGAACAGTCAGATTGCAGGGCCTGCTCTGAGGTACCCTGAGCTCCATTTCTCATCCAGATTCTTCACTTCCACCCACTGGGATGGCAAAACCTGGGACTTCCCCCATCCAGGTGGGGTAGCCATGGGACATTCCATGGGACACTCTCCAGGATGTGTCCCAGCACAGACCATGCCCAGGAGAGCCTCCCTGCCACTCAAACACCTCCCTGCTGCTCCTCACCTTCTCCTCTCTCTCCTCTGAGGCCACACTTGGCTGGCCCTGGCAGTCATTTATACAGAAAGCAACCCCACCAGAGCGTGCTTGGCAGCTTCCCGCAGACATTTCTTAGCAACTGGTAATAAAAATTAAAAAAAAAAAAACCTCCAGCCAGCTCTCCCCAGAGCACCTGTACTTACCTTCCTCCTCCCAGTTTGAAGAGCTGAGGATTTGGGAACCAGAACTTGCCCAAAATTGTCCTTTCCAAGGCTGGGAGCAGCAGGAGCAGGGAGGATGGTGCCCACTCACTGCTGTCAGGGTGGCACCAGAGCTCACAGAGGGGTTCCTTGCACAGGGCAATGGCTTTGAAATTAAGACCTCCACACAAGTAAGGAGACATTTGTTAAAAAAAATCCAGAAGAATAAAACACTTTTCCACCAACACACAGTGCACCAGGTAGCATTATAAGTCCAAAGAAGTAAATAAATGAAACACTTTTCAGAGGATGGAATTACTCAGCAGTTTGAAGCACAGAAAGGAAGCACTAGCCATAAAGTGAGGAAAGTTGTTCATCCTCCAACCATCACCCTCAGCAGGTTCCAAGCCCCTCTGTTTGCAGTTTCTGTGGGTAAGGGACCTGCATGAGCTCCCAGAACCTTGTAAGAGGAAATGCCCATCCATAGACATCATCCAACCCACAGAATAATCCAGACCTGGAGATTTGGATCTCCAGGGGCTGAGCCAGCCTGGGCCGCTGGTGCAGAATTCCCACAAAGCTTGGGGAGATCAGGGATGCTCCCAGAGCCCAGCTCAGCATCCCAGGCCTGCCCAAGAGCCCCTGGCAGGCTCAGCTGCTCCTCTCAGTGCCAGGGCACCTCTTCTCTCCTATGTTTTTAATGAACTAGCCATTTGATTGATTTTTTTTTTTTAATAAAAAGAGAAAATGTTTTCCTCAAATGTTCTTGCAATTAAGGTCCAAGATTTATACCTTCACATAAGAAATAAAGAAATAAATTGGATCCTGTTTCAATAGAGACCATGGCAAAAACTCCCACTGGCTGCAGTTACCAACTGATCAAGGCCCATGCACAAACTTTGGATATAAGTTTTTCTGAAACTATTTACCAAATACTGCAAAGAGCTCACAAATATCTTCTCATTTTCCCCTTTCCTTTCAGTGACATTTACAGCACAACCTCAGACATGTTGTTGAACTGGTTTTTTGAAATCTAGATGGCTATGTCATGTAAGTAACGTGCATTTCACCTGATTTTTCATATACATGCTGTATTTTTTTCCTTATTATTCCTACAAAAAGAACATAGATGAATTTCAGCAACAGTTGCAGTGACTTCAGATTAAATATAGCAGTTATTGACTTTCCCTGAAATTCAGACACTTCTGAAAATAAGCTTTTTGGCACCCACTAAGGAACACACTGAACATCTCCTTTAGTTACAAGCCCTCAAAATAAAAAAATGCTCACGAAGTTCTTACATTTATCTCTAAGAATTTGATCTGAGATGTTATTTAACTCTCCTTGTAAATATTCAGGGCTGGTCCAGCTCTTGCTGAAGTCAGAGGATTTTCAGTGCAATCTTCATGAGCATCGCAGCACACAACTGGACAAGGTAGCAATTAAACTGAAGAAATGAATTATTCCTTTTAACAGCCTCACCTTTCCTTGCAGGGCTGTACAACTGAGGGCATTTACAGAGCACCTCCACAAGATCTGAGCTCTAAACCTCCCTAGCACACACAGCCCTGCCCTTCAGCCACAGCCCTTAGCGTTCAAAAGGACCTTCCCAAATTTGTTTTGTTTTTAATATATTAAGAAGTCTTTCCCACTGAAGTGGATAGATTTTCCAGTGAACTCCAGCACTTAACCCTGCAGCATTTTGCTATTTCAAGATTAGAGCATGGGTTTCAAAATTTGCCCTGCACAACAAATATCTGATGACGTTGTACTGAGACTCAGAGCCATCCTGGAATAGAAAACAATCCAAGCAACAATATTTGGCTCTGGATAGAAATTTTCCCAGAAGTTCAGGAGTCATTGCCTCCTTTCTGTTAAAGTGACAGGTAATTCTGTCTGGGCTCCTGTGCATGGCTCCTGAGGCCAACATGCTGTATAATGTGTCAAAATTAAATATTCCATCATGAATCATTTATATTATACCTTTCCCAAGTATTTCAGTTCTAAAGATGAAGGGGCATATGAGGGGCATAGTCCTGAAACAGTTTTACCTTCTTTACAGACCTTGTGAGGTCTCCAGCCTTTACCTTCACAGGGAACTACAACAGATTTGCATTATTTCTGATTGAAACCTGTTTGGTTTGCTATGAAAAAAAGCCCAGCTGGAGTGTTTTACTACCACAGCTGACCACAAGATGGAAATCCTTTTCCACAAGATGTCTCCTGATTAGGAAAAGTACTAATGAGGAAAAAAAAAAAAAAATACAGCCTCTTTCCAGGAAAATGTTTTAGAGGAAGCAAAGGAGGATTCTCATCCCCCCAGCAACCTGCTTTGGAGGCTTCATCGATTTTAATTTGATCAAACCCAAATTCTCCTGGGAAGTTTTCCCTTTTCTAGGAGGGCAGCTCCACCCAGGAATCATTCTGAGAAACCCCTCTCTACTCTGGGCCAGCAGCTCAGGCACAGGAAAGCACCAGGGAAGTGTTCACTGTCACATTTGGAAATGTGCAGGATAAAGTAAACTCTTCCCTCATTCCACTGCAGGTTATTTTTAGAGTTCAAAAGCCCTCTGAGGAGCAGCTCCAGCCACCTAAAGCCCGGCATGGCAGAGCTCAGGGAGCTCAGTGGGGTTTTACCCAACCTGCTGCCCTGCTCCCTGCACAGCCAAAGCCACTGGCCTGGGATCTGCACGCTAAATGTCATTTATTTTTGTGATTGCTTATTTACAGAAGCGTGCAGAGGCTTGCACTGGGATGGCACTGGGCATAAACAGAACCAAAAGGCCATTCCTGTCCCCAGGGGCAGGGGAAGGGTTAGGGGAGGGGGCAGAGGGGGAGATGTGTCCCTTTCCCACCTCTGTGGGATTTTCTGCAGCCCCCAGGGCAGGGATGCTGCAGGGACCCTCACAGCCCCCAGCCAGGCTCACTCCAGCTGCTTTTGAACAAACTATTGCAGCCAAGAGATGAAAGAGGAGCTCCCACGATTTTCATTATCTGATGGTGCTTTCCACTCCAAATCTAATTGAGCAGCAAGCAGGGAGCTGCACTTGGAGACAGACAAGACATTTGCATCTGCTCTGCTGATTACAGGAGCTGCACATTGTACTTTAAACATCAATGGGTTGCAACTGCTATTCAAATGATATGGAAATTGCTACTTTATACTGAAATGTCCCTTAAGCAACAAAGCAAAAGATTAGCACAGGGCTTTGGTTTTTATCTTTTCTCTTCTTTTCATTTTAATAAAACACTGTGGTGGTAGTGGAAAGCTCTTTGATGGCTCAGGAACAACACCTGTATCTTTGAACATTTTATTTGTACCAAGCTGCAGAATATTTGAATCCTTTTGTGCAACTATTATGACAACAATTTCCAACAAAAATGTCATTCTTTATCTGAGACACTGAATTAACTTAATTTTCACAAGACTGCTTCTACAGAAAAATAAACACACCCAGGCTATGTGGATAATAGTTCAAGGCAATGAAGGTCCCACCACCAATTTATGATTATTTTCACGTTCAGATGAAGCTTATCAGCTGGATGCCTGTCCTGTTCCCACACACCCAAGAAATATTTCTCATATGGTCAAGCTTACTCAAGACTGAATCCTATCTGTTTCTAGCAGTATTTAGTAGAGTCACTGCATATAAGAACCAGGCCACAGTGGGAATTTTTCCCACTGAAGCTCTCATAAGTAAAACCAGTTGCATTCCAACAGCTTTCAGGACTGATCTTTTCATCCCTGCCCAGCTCTGCACCTGTTTATGCAATCCCAAAAGAGCAGCTTTGCAGTGAATTTTAATGGTAAACTTCACTCTGGGCAGAAGAGGTAAGGGGTGTATAAAGGCACAGCATTACACTCCCCAAAATCAGCAGATTTTGAAAGTGCAAGTTACTGATATACCAGAGAAACATGAGCAAAGGGGTATCATGGCCTCTGATTACCTTAAGGAGATCTACCAAGGGGAACATCATCCTTGTCCCCTCTCAGCAGGGCTATGCTGAATCTGGAGAAAAAGGTAAAAGCACATTACAAACAAAATTATATTTTAAAAAACCCAATGCAGACACATTGACAGAATTAATTTGTAAAGCACTCTGTCTAAAGAGACTGACTCACATTTGTATTCTGATGTCAAAGATTTGAGGCCTTGGGGTGCTGAAAGGTGGGAAATTATCCACTCTTGACCAAATCAGATACATTGCTATTCTTGACATTAATTATTCTAGAAAGTTAAACACTGAACTCAGCCTGTGGGATTTGTGTTCCATAAGCATCTAGCACAGATCTGGAGAGAAACTCTCAATTATTCACGAGCAGGTTCAGGACAGAGATGCAAACAGAATGAGCAAACAGCAACTCCCTTCTGTCAGGAACAAGTTTCAGTGCATCACCCACAAGAGACAGCACTGCCCAATTCCCAAACTGCCTACATCACCCAGGGCCACAAATCCTGCTCTTACCCACGTGCCCCTGCCATCCCACTACCTTCAGGGTTTTTTTCCTCACAAATGTAAAAATAACAGCATTATTCCAAAACAGTCACACTGCATTCATCACTCTGAACCCAGCACAACACATCCACACAGGAGCTCTGATAACCACACTCTCACTTTTGGTTCTTTTAGTGCCATTATGAATAGTTATGAATATTTATGCCCATTTCCAGGCTGTGCCCCCTGGTTTGCACAGGGCACAGGTTGTTTCAGCAGCTGAAGCATTTCATTAGCATCTGACAGCTGCTGAAAGAGCTCCTTGGGAGCAAAGAGGTGGTGCCAGGCATTGTGGAGCTGGCAGGTGATCACAGCATCGTTACCAGGGACAAGGAGGGCTCTTCTGCACTGCCCAGACCTGCCTGGTGCAGGGGAGATTTAATGACCACCACCAAATGGGCAGGCTGGGGAAGGTGAAGAGCTGACAGGAGCAGAGAGGGGGCAAGCACAGGGCACAGCTGGCAGTAACCACCCTCCAAATCCATCTATGCTGCTGCTCCACACACAGCAAATGTTCAGGTGGAACTCCAGAACAAGGCAGCAGAACCTCGTTCACAGAGGATGCTTGGGGTGGGGTGAGCTCAGGGAGGAAACTGGGATTTCACAGGGAAAATCTGGGAGCAGAGAGAAGATCCACAGAGCATGGACAGATACTGAGAAGGGCCTGAAGGAGAAAATTCCTTGGCCTTCAACCCACCACCATCCTCTGCTCCAGGACCTGCCTCGTGGATTTGATTCTCAGGGAGGGAGAGTGGATGGGCCAACAAACTGTAAATGTGCTCAGAGGGAGAGGGAGGTGAGCCTCGTGCCCTGGGTGGGCAGGGTCCATGATTTTCCACCCCAAGTGGGCAGCCATGGGAATCTGAACAAAACCCCACTCACATTTACCCCTCCAGGTGGAACAAGGCACACACACAGCATGAAAAAGATGCTGCTCAACTTTTGCTCAAGTCATGGCACATTGCTTGGTCAAAAGCAAAATAAATGCAAGTGTTGGGATGGTCAAATGCAACAGAATAGAGGTACAGCCCTTCTGAGATGCTGGGAATGCTTGTCTTCATATCTCACTAATGAACACAATGATTCCACTCAAGGCAATTACATAAGTTATTTAAAAAATAATTCTGTAAAAGCAGGAAATGTCAACGTGCACATTACTTCCTTTCAAACCATTTTCTTGGCAACCAACCCATCTGTTCAACCTCAATCTTCCTTCCAAAAGAGAATTAATGTTCATCTTCATCAGCTTAACATTTGAGGAAGTTCTGAAATGACTTTTACCTACACAGCATCACCTTCCTTGTGTTGCTTTCACCATACTTGCATTCTTTTTTTGCTTCTCTGTGTGAGCAATTATCATTGTAAACACATTTATATACCAGTTTTCAAGAGGGAAAAAAGGCCATGCTCAATAGCAACGTAAATGTGGGTTGTAAATTGCCACACAGCACAGTCACATTGTAAACAAGGCTGTCCATGTACAGCTCCACTGCCTTTGATGCCCAGCCAGAATTGGATCATTTCAACATTTTCTTATTAAGGATAAATTACAAAACAAACCGAGCGTGGTCGAGTGAGAGGCCTTGATGGGAGCAGTGTCCAGGTGCCAGGGTTCCTGTGTTAGATGTTGACAGAGCCTTTCAAACACTGCAGCCTCCTCTCTGGAGGCTCAGAATCCACGGTTTTAGTAAAAACACCATTCCTGGATAATGTCCACCTGAGGAGAGAATCCCACCTTTTGATTTTGCCTGGGCTCGGAAGAAGGGTGGCAGAAAAGGCGTCTGTGTGTGCATCGTGCGTGGGGAGCTGCTCTTCAGTGCCCATCAGCAGCTGGAAGGCAGAAGATGCCCCTGGGACAATGCCCTGGGTGGATGCTGTGCCCAGCCCAGGGAGCAGCTGCCAGCCCTGCCTTGGGAGGAGCATTTCCAGGAAAGAGTGAGGCCTCCCTGGGCCAGGGGCAGCTGCGCTCTGTGGGAGCAGCAGGACCCTGCTCCAGCTCAGCCCCTCCTGAGCCCGGAGGGAACCTGCCCTGGCTCTCCCAGCAGAGCTTTCCCCATGTTCTCTGTACACACTTGCTGTTATGAGCACACTCACGGGGAATGTTTGTGCAAGCCACCAGCTCTGAATCTCAGCACTTTATACATCTTTGCTACTATTCTCAATTTCACTTGTATTTTTGGAAATACACCCCACTTTCCTGGAAGCAGATGCACAATTCACAAACCTGGGAGCCAAGAAGAGCAGCAAATTTCAGACGCTTATGTCTAAAACCATCAAAGTGAAGAGCTGAGCCCCGTTACCCAATCCCAGGGCTCACAAAGTGCTCACTGCTGCCTGTTTGTGCAATGTATTTTTAAAGCAGGCAGTGTTTAAATTATGCACAATTAATATTAACAAAGAGCTGTGGTTCTCAGCGCAAGGAGCTGGAACAAGTGCTGCCTTCTGTCTGCTGTGCACTGACCTTTGGATGTATTTTTAGGCACTGTCCTATAAGTAATGTGTCTTGCACAAATTACTTCTGCTCAGATATAAAGCAACATTATCCAGGGGAGGGAGAGGGAAATATGGGGGGGAATTTGTGTTTACTAAAATTGGGAAAAAGAGAAAAGTACCAGGTTTTATAAGAGGATTTTTAAACTGAATTTTACAGGACCATGGGCCATGGATAAAGGTATTCACAATGGACTGAAGTGTGTGATTCTCCTATTTTTGAGTAAAGAATGCAGCAATCAGTTCCTTGCAAGAAAAACAGAATTAATAGAATCAATTATACATTTAATTAGAAGTGCTCGTGTCTCCCAGGGAGGACAAAGTTTAATTTAGGTAACTACTCAAAATTTTCAATCTTCATAACTTTAAGCTAAGAACTAAAGTAGGAATCTGTGTGGAAAAATACTGTTGGAAGTGAATGCTCCCCTAGCCACAGGAAAAATCAAACTGCACTCACTATGCTCTGTGGTATATAAGTGGCTCACACAGCTGTGTAGCAATATATATCAATAATGGACAGGTCTAGGAAATTACATGAAGGATTAGGACAATATAAGTTTGAAGAAAACAAAATAAGCTTTATTTAGCTGCCAACTAAAAAAAAATGGGCTTGTCTGTGTGGTTACCCCACAGACAAAAAACTGATGTAACTGTTCCTCCCCACTTATAATTAGAAAAATCAATGTTAAAGATTAATCCTCAGCATCTGAAGGATGAAACATGATCTAAGTTGGCTTTTTTTTTTTTTTAGCCAAGATTTCTGAAGCCAAAAAAAAAAGGGGGAGGGAAATAATACTCAATATGGAATTGCCTCTGATGCAGAGAAAAGAACCAGGGCAGGATTGCACAAAGGATCACTTACTTTAGGTGACACTGTCAGACAATTTTCTCCCCTGGTACATCACCATTAGGCTCCTTATGAAGCTCATTTCTTTAAAACTCACCCACAAAGACCCCATGGCAACAAAATGACTGGTTTAACTGACACCAAACTATGAAGAAATTTAAAAAAAAAGCCATTAAATAAGATTGAGAGGTGCAGTCCATAGCGGTTTTTCATTTAAGACTTGGATAATAAATTCCTCTGGTGTAATGGTGCCACCAGCAGATAATAGTTAGAACTGGGTTTAGTTGTAAAACCTACACAGATACAAATTTCTCTGTGGAGGTTATTTAAGCTTCCAAGAATATATCCATTCATTTTTTAAAAACAACATTTTGATAAGAACACGGAGCTAAAAATTGGTTCTAAATGTGATCTATCAGTAGATAAAACTTTGGATTCATAATCCTCAGTGTAAGGTGCTCTGTGATTTATAAAGATGGGGAAGTGCTTGGGACAGTGTGGGGGTTTTTCCTACAGCAAAAAATGGTGATTTTCATGCCCAAACAACTGACAAACATTGGAGCAGTAACAGCAACACTAAACTGTGGGAACTGAATGACTGGAACTCCTCAGTTTTGCCTGTAGGAACACTGACCTGGTAAACACTGGATATGGCAGTGGAGCAACTCCTTTTGCCACAGAGGTCCAGGATTCATCACTTGTGCTGCAGAGGGAGAACTGAGAGGATTTGCTCCTCCAGCCACTGCAGAGTTGACATTCCCAGCATTGCTGCCACCTTTTTATCTGCAGCACCTCCATTACATTTAAAATTATCACTTCTCGTTCATATTTACTTAAAGGGTTTAGGAATTTGGAATATAATCACAATGGGAGGAAATCCCTGCCATGCAGGTGTGGATTTCCTTTCAGCCAAGGAAATGGGAGTTAGAGCGTGGTGCAGCAATGCCACCAAACTAAACTCAACTGCTCCAAGAGTTACTCCAGACTGAAATATAATCAGGGCAATAGGAGAAGCAGATCAGTTCTCAGCAAGATCATTTTACAGATGTGGAGTACAAGGATATTTGTAGGAAACACACAAATTCTGCCATCATTTCCAGCCACAGCCTCTCCCTGTGCTTCTCTCAGGTTTACTGGAGCTGATCTGGAGCACTCCTGGCTGCCCTGCAGGGCCCCCAGAGCTCAAACTCACAGCTGAAAGTCACTGTCCCCCGTTGTGCACTCCCCCTACTGCACCTGCATATTTTATTTCTCACACAAAAGGTCAAAAGCTTGCCAGCAGGCTGCCTGCCTCCTCAGACACACAATGCATGCAGAAAAATAACTCCAAGGAGCTGCTTGCTGTAATTTCCTGCCATTTAAGACTATTTATTTTTAAAAGTTTTGCTGCCAACCTCCCCATCCGACTGTCACCCTCTTGCTGAATTTCACCATCAGAACACAGTAATTTATTAGAGATCAAATCCAACCGGTTATTTGACTGTCTTGGTTTTAAATACTACTCAGGCTTTTTAGGCTTTTTAGCTCTGAATCCTTCTGGCTCTCTATAATTAATGTTCCTTCAGCAGAGGCAGTGAGGGCTGGCTGTGCACAGCCCCTGTTAACCCTTTGCTGAGACCACCATAGCCCACAGTGATGCAGTCTGCTATTCCTTCTTCTGGCATTTGGGATTGAATCTTCCCTGGCAGTGGGATGAGTACAGCCACCCTCCACCCACATGGTGGGAGCTGCTCTGCACTTGCAAATGTTCACTAACAGATTGTGGGGTCACAGCCACACATATGGGGTTTGGGGAGGGACTGCAGCTTCCACAAAGCTTTGGTGGCAGCTGAAGGGAATTGAGATGAGAGAAGGGGATGATCAAGGGGATGGATGGCTGCAGTGCCAGGTGTGTACACGGTGGTGCAGCACCAAAGGTGCATGTGAGAGCAGGGATAAGACAGAAAATTGACCCATTTCCTGTGGAAAGGGGGCCAAAAACTCAGTTTGAGTGACCAGGGAGCTGCTGTGGCAGAGAGCCCACAGATGCTGGGCTGCTCCAGCAAGGGCATCACCAGCAGAGATAAAACCATCACCACTCCACCAATGCAGCACTTGACAGGCACCACCTGGAACACTGGGGTCAGTTTTGGTCCCTGCTATGCATAAAAAAGATGTGGAAAGGGTGGAGATAGTCCAGGGAAGGACCTCAAAGGTGATCAAAGAACTGGGAAGATGCCCCACAAGGAAAGGTTGAGAGAACTGGGGTTGTTCAGCCTTGAGAAAAAAAAGGCTTAGGGAGATTTCCTCGTCATGTTCCAGGCTACAAAGAAGATGGAAATTCCCTTTTTACAGGGAATATATTTTACAGAAATCTCCCCAGGGGACTCCCCAGTGCTGGACACTTCCAAGATTCAGCTGGGCCATCCTATCAAGGCTGTGATTTTGCCTAGAAGGGTTCAGTCATATGATCCCTGGAGTCCTTTCCAACCTGGTATTCTATGGCTCTATGAAAAATATTTATGAGTAAATATTGAATTTATTCCTACATCGAAAGATAATCTCCTGTGCTCTTTAGGTCAATATTAGCATAGCCCAGAGAGGTCAAATGGCAGATATTTGGCAAGAAGCAAAAACCACTGCACAGTAAAAGGAGGTTGACAGTGAACACATTTTCCTTTAAATTTTAGCATCTTGTTACCATACTTTTTTTCCTCCAGCTCTGACCTATAGCCATGAATGGCAAAAAAATTAAGTCAAGAATAGGAAAACAACAATATTAATCAAGGTCTACTCTCAGATATATATTTTTCCTAGTGAGTATTTCATAGTTAGGAGGGCTGAATGTGACCTTGAAACATTCCAATAATCCCTCCTAAAACAAATTCACAGAAAAATTACTATATTTGATATTTACTTATTAGAAATTGCAGCTGCCATTGGAATTCTGAAGGGGCTGCCCTAAGAAAGCCTTTCTGGGTGAACTATTTAAGGCAGTATCCTTGACTGAACTTCCAGCATTTTAGCTAATTTGACCATGTTTGTCTTCTACCCAAAGCACTCCCAGCAAAAATAGCTGAGAGAGCTCCTGTGCAGCAGTTGACTCAAGAACTCTGCTTTTTGCAGTTCTCTTTTGCTGTATTTTAAGAAGATTTTTTTCCCAAGTCTCTTATCAAATAGCTTTTAGTAGTGACAGATATGTTTGGTGCAAGCCTGTTGGTTTCCCACGAGCACGAGCTTCAGGGGAAATTCAAGATATATTTCAATTATAGACACTGAATGAATCATAGATAAATACCAAGATCTCTGGAAGGCACAAAATATTGTTTTCTGTTTTGATGAATAAGTGGCAAAAGGCATAAACCAAATGACCATAGTATCAGATTATAGCTGTTATTAACTAATGTAAAACATGCAAAATTCTATTCTGAGCCACACTTTTGTTATCTCAAAGGAATTTCCACCAAAGAAAGCAATTTTTCAGACTGCATGCATATTCTACTGGGCTAAGTGGAGTCTGAAACCTATAAACAATTTGTACTAATCTAATTATAAATGTACTAATCTGTGTTGGCACAAGACCATGCTACTACCTACTTATTTCATGATAGTAAAGACAAGTTTAAATTAATACTTGCAGGAGAGGTATATGATGCAAAACCATTATGTCTCTGACAGCACAGCTTTCATCAGTGTGGAAAACCCCAGCAATTTCACTGAACAAAAAGGAAACCTGACTGGATAAATTGTAAGAGGAGAGCAAAGCTTTGTTGCTACCCCCACACTGGGGTGTAGTTTAGAGACAGCTCTTCCCCATCACACTCCCTTGGAGTCCATACAGAAAAATCCAGGAAGGAGGAAATAACAGCAGATTCCAAACCACCAAAGCAGCTTCCAGAAAATGTCCTCCTGGCCCTGCCTTTGTGTCAGTGTGGGTCCAAAGGAGCCTGCCTGAACCTGCCCCAGAGAGCATCAGAGAGGAACCAGCCTTTGTTCAGAGCAGTGCTGGTTACCCTGCACTTCTTCATTCTGTCAGCTCCTGGAACCACAGAAAGTGAGACAGGGCACACAGAGCCTGGGAGGGGAGTGAAAATGCTGCTCAGAAACAGCCTGGGTGCTCCCTCACCTTCCCACCAGCGGCTGGGTAATCCCGATCCTTTGTGGAGCTTTGACAGAAAACAAACTCTGCAGCCTCTTGCAAAAACAAACATTTTGCTTCCCATCCCTTGGGCCTCTCTGGTAAATGAAAAATTCCCCCATGGGCAAAGAAACAGTCTGTTAAAATAGGAAGTGTTGTGTGTTATACACAACATTCAGACAGTTTGAGGTAAAAAACACGATCTGATTGTTGTGTTTGAGGTAGTTCCTGCCTTTTCTATTCCTTCTTACTGAGCACAACCTCTACTGAATATTTCTTATTCTTCATATAATAAAGTCCTAAGTGCTAAGGGCTGACTGTGATAATGATGTTATTAAACATCATTAATTATTTAATATTAAACACATTGATAATGGTGTTATTTCCCTAGTTCCATTCAGCAATGCAACCACAAAGTTTTTGGATTTCTGGGCCTCGTGAAGGGGTATGAAAAAGCTAATTTTGTGTCAGGACTGTTGCTTGTGTTCTGTTACTGTTCACTCTCCAACAGAAAAGCTTTTTGTATTAAATTGTGATGAAGTCACTGGACAGACTCTAGAAAAATGAATCAATCACTGTAAGAAAAAGATGCACTTTCAAGTTAAATATTATGAATTATGTATACTCATTCATGCTGCTTATTGATATTTGTTGTGAAGTAACAACAGCTTGTGTATTCATCAAAGGGTTTAACACTAAATGGTAATTTAATGTTTAAATCCCAATTACTTCCCTGTTTCACAATGCAACTATTTCCTAATCACCTGCCAACAGGAGGAAAAAAAAATCAAAATCGCTTTCTCCATTTCTATCTGATGAAGGAACTTTTTTGACTGAAGCACAGGATGAAGTTCACTGCCGAGTACAGATTGACCAGCAGCCACTGCCTGATGCTCCGTGAGAGGAGCTGCATCCTCAGGGTGCAATTACAGCAATTATCTGGATGGATCTTCTCATCAGCGACCCTTGACTCATCCCCTGTGAACTGTCGGGCTCCATCACAGATGGGGAAAGCACTTTTATTGTTCCACCATCAGCTGCTGCTGCTGAGAGGGAGGAACCCCCGAGGCTCAGCCCTCAGTGCCCTCCTGCATCCCTGGAAGGACCAACCACAGCACCCTGCACACTCCTGCAGCCCTGGCAGGACCAACCACAGCATCCTGCACACTCCTGCATCCCTGGCAGGACCAACCACAGCACCCTGCACGCTCCTGCATCCCTGGAAGGACCAACCACAGCATCCTGCACACTCCTGCATCCCTGGAAGGACCAACCACAGCATCCTGCACACTCCTGCATCCCTGGCAGGACCAACCACAGCATCCTGCACACTCCTGCATCCCTGGAAGGACCAACCACAGCATCCTGCACACTCCTGCAGCCCTGGCAGGATCAACCACAGCACCCTGCACACTCCTGCAGCCCTCACAGGCATTGGGAGGAAACAGAAAAATATCCCTTTGTGTCCAAAGTACAGGTGCATTGCCTGATGTTAAAAGGTGGGGTTTGTTGGTTTTGCATCACTTCTTGGAAGTTTGGCCCAAAAGAAGACACAGCTGTCTCACTTTGCATCTAACTAGAATGAATTTGCTATCTATCTGTATTTACTATAAACTTACACCTCTGCAAAAATGGAGCACAGTCTTACCCTAACACTATTATGACATTTATTATCCCACAAATTTTACTGGGGCAAAACTGCATAAGTTTTGTCAGAGGACATGGCCTGGAGGGTACAGCTCATGTAAAACTAAAACAATTTCAATTCACAGTCAGTAAAGCTAAATAGTGAAAGGATAAACAACTCCCTTCAAGCAGCAGGACATTTAAAATGGGATTGGCAAGTAGCAACTATAAACAGCGTCACAACTTTCACTTTGCAGTGAAACAGCTGATCCTATAACAGAACAAAAAATCACCTTTGCCATAAAGGAACTTGAGCTTAGTTCTCTCAGCTTACAGCTCTTCCAGAAAAAAAGATGTCAGTTCCAGGCTTAATTATAATCACCATTAGCTGCTACCTACCATTTAATTAGTTGGTAATAAAAGCAAGTCTCTTTTTTATCAAAGCAATCAGCAGTACCACTTCTTTGCATTCCTCCCATTAGCTGCAAATGTTATGTGGCAGAGCAGGGATAGAACCAATAATAGTCCAATTTGGGAGAAAAAAAAACCAACCCCAAAAGTTAAAAATAAATCAATTTAGAGAGGCAACTCAAACAGTGAGCTACCAAAGGAGATAGAAACTAAATTCTTCATTGTCAAGTGCCAATTCAAAGTGAAAACAGATTGAACCAAAACTGTCCAAAAATGCTTTCCCATTTTGTAATGCTCACACCCCTAACGCCAGACAGAGCCCAGCTGTTTCTGCCACTGACTTCAAACAATAGCTGGGCTGTTTAAAAGTTTAAAAGCTGTTTAAAACAGGGAATGATGTTTGCCTGAAGACATACTTTATTAATGCAAATTGCTTTCAAATGCACATCCAGTTTCTTAAGCAAAACAAACCCGAGATTTTAAAGGGAGTGGAAGTTACTGCTAGAGCCATGCCCAACCTGTCAGCCAGAACTCAGTCACCCATTAGGAGTCAGCTTGCATTCTGCAAAAGGGGCCCCTAAGGTTTGTACCAAAGGAAGATGATTTTCATTTCACTCTTCCTACTTTAGAAAGGCCTTGAGATTTCAGAGTCTGTGTCTCCTTTTTGGACTTCCAATTACCAACAGATTGCTTGTCCAGGATGCTGCACTCCACTCGTGCCCATGGCTGTTAGCCATGCCGCCAAAGTGCCTTCCTATCAGCTTAAGCACTGACCTTTAAGAAGTTATAAATGTTATTTCAGCTTTAATATTCTGATTTTAATGTCTCTGGAAGTGATTAACAGCACTAGCTTTATGTCTTTAGGTCCTTGCCTATTTGCTCACCACCTTCTGCTAATGTAACTTAATCAGCACATGCTGCAGCTCCCCAGGTTTCTATTTCTGGTTCAGTGAGATTGAAGTAGTAATGAGCAGAGCACACTGTGGGTTTCATTGCTCCTGAAAGCAAGAGGATTAAATCAGAGATTCATTTTGTTCTGTGTGTCATCTTTCTCATCTGTACAATGGAGACAACACAGCTATGGCTGAGAGACAGAGAGGCTTCCTCACAACAACAATTAAACTCCCATCTGTTAATTTTTTGTCAGTTATCTTTGCAGTATAGTTGTGAGATTGTTAAATAACCAAATTCATGTAACTAACAAAAAAGTAATCATGGCAAGGATCTCCAGGAATGTGCCGACAGACAGCAGACAAGTTTCCCTGATCCAGACTCAGCAGTCAGCAAAAAAGATTTGAAAGACAGGAAAGAGACTAGTTTGGATACAAAGGAGAGGATGGCAGGAACGTTAAGATGACAATTCAAGAAAATTTCTTGGAACAGTCACAAAAATGGAAATCAGCTGGAAATCCATCATTTCCTTGTATAGCATACAAGAATAATGCTCAGACAGTGAGTAAAGACCATCTCATGGTAAAATGTTACATCACAGCATGAGAAGTCCCAGTCCTCGTGGTGATGCTGACTGTGCACCATTTCCACATCGTGTCAACCCTTACCTTGGAGAACATATAAAAGAAATCTACTGGACTTGACAAGCTCCTCCTTTATCAAAGGGCCAGGTCACTCCTCATGGCCTGTGCCCACTTCACCTCACCTTAAAGGACTTTTTAAAATTCACCTAACAAATGTGTTGCTTGTTAAAAACCCTAACATCTCTTTTAAGTAAAGAGTTCTTAGATAAGCTGCTTAAATTATCAACAAACATTAACTTTCTTGATATATTAAAAAGATTTATCAGCAACAGAAAATACATTAACATGCCCTAGTGTAGGCTCCCTGCACCTGCCTTGCACTGGTGCCAGGGACCTGACCTCCCATGGAGCCAGCTCAGCCAAAGGGAAACACAAACACAGCGAAGGCACGAGCGGGGCTGTCAGTCCCTGAACGTGCAGGGACCAGCTCAGCCTCTGTCAGTCCCACCGGGAGAAAATTCCAGTTCCAGGCACAACAAGGCAGCCCCAGCCCATCCCAGCTGGGCTTCAGCAGAACACAAGGCAGCAGCAAACTCCCCTCCCTCTCTACTGGATGCGGTGACAACACTTGGTAGCGACATTAGGACTTAGGAACCTGCTAAAGGAAGGAAAAAGCTCTTTTTGTATCGCCTGGACACGGCCAAAGCGATGGAGGGAAGGGCCGAGGGAAACTGAGGCAGCAATTCCAGAACCTGGGAGCGGCTCCCCCGGAGCTCCCGCGGCCCCGTGCTGCCACCTGCGGGCAGCGCCGGGAATGACCGCGGCCGGGAATGACAGAGACCAGATCCAACACCGGGAATGACCACGGCCGGGAATGACCGATCCCACATCCAACACCGGGAATGACCGCGGCCGGGAATGACAAGAGACCAGATCCAACACCGGGAGTGACCGAGACCAGATCCAACACCGGGAGTGACAGAGACCAGATCCAACACCGGGAATGACCACGGCCGGGAATGACAGAGACCAGATCCAACACCGGGAATGACCACGGCCGGGAATGACCGATCCCACATCCAACACCGGGAATGACCGCGGCCGGGAATGACCGATCCCACATCCAACACCGGGAGTGACCGAGACCAGATCCAGCACCGGGAATGACCACGGCCGGGAATGACCGAGACCAGATCCAACACCGGGAATGGCCGAGACCAGATCCAGCATCGGGAATGACCGAGACCAGATCCAACACCGGGAGTGACCACGGCCGGGAATGACCGA
Organism: Agelaius tricolor; assembly: GCF_023055355.1. NCBI lineage: Eukaryota > Metazoa > Chordata > Aves > Passeriformes > Icteridae > Agelaius > Agelaius tricolor. Next base: position 11,028,640 of record NW_027269283.1, on the reverse strand, counting down.
GACCAGATCCAACACCGGGAGTGACCGAGACCAGATCCAACACCGGGAATGACCACGGCCGGGAATGACCGATGCAAGATCCAACACCAGGAGTGACCACGGCCGGGAGTGACCATAGCCAGGAATGACCGATCCCAGATCCCCACCGGGAATGAGCGCGGCCAGGAATGGCCGATCCCAGATCCAACACCGGGAATGACCACGGCTGGGAATGACCGATCCCAGATCCCCACCGGGAATGAGCACGGCCAGGAATGGCCGATCCCAAACCAGCACTGCCCCTGAGCTCTGGCAGGAGCTCCTGCAGGAGCACCAGAGCCGACTTCCAGTCTTGGCTCCGTCTTCTTTTGTCCAGGATTCTTTTGAGGTTAATTCTTCCAAATTCCAGGATGCAGCTCATTCTAATTGACACATCACTTCCACAAGGTCACCTCACATTTTGGTGTCATTGAAGCTACTCCTGTGTCACGTCTGTTTTATTACAGAGCCTAAATTGTAAAAAATGTATCCAAAGGCCTGGTTTTACTCTTTCTCTGCATTTTATCTGCTGGGTCTGTGCAAAACTGTATTTCCTCACACATTAACTATTTAAAGCATAGACAATTTCAGCTTGCAGAAGAAACTCAGAATGCAAGTTTCCTGTTCTTTCCCAAATAATTGAATTATCTCAGAACACTGTTACATAATGTTACAGAACACTCCAGTATTATCTGTTTCAGACATGAATAATTCCTGTGTATTTAACAACACCTCCACAATTAGTAAATTAAAATATTTTAAATTTGGCATCTGTTGAGAATATGCATTGCTTTAAAAGATATTAATACATATCTACCAGTCCAAAATATATAATAAAATGAAATCAAATTATCTTTGTAAAATATAAATCAGAATAGTGATGCAAATATTTGCATTTGCATAGTTATGCAAACTCTTAATCATGAAGAACAATCACTTCTGTTAAAAAGCATAAGGCCACCAGGAATGGCTCCTGAGGAGGTCAAAGCATTCTTTCTTGATTTCCAAAATGACACATTCATAGCTTCTAACTACTGAAATAATAATTTGAAAGTTCAGAGATAAAAATATCTTTTATTACTACATTCACATTCCACTCTATGTAGTCTGATTTTTAGATGTCAGCACAGAATGAGTCAGCTTTGTTATTAACAATTCAAATGAACAATATATATTCAGCAAATTGATCAAGGAATTTAAACAACTTCTAAAATTAATTTTAACCAAGCAATCTGCTGCTTAGAATTTATAACACAAATGGAAACAGCTCAACAAGAATAAAGTTAACAATATTATTTAAGCAATTATAATGAACAAAAGTATTCTTAAGTCCTGTCGCTTGTAAGAACAAATTAACTTCCTGAAATGTTACCAGCATGAAAGCAGACACAGAGCAATCAATATGAAACTTTATGAACACTGAAGTAACAGATCTGTAATGGAGGGACAGAATCAATAAGGAATCTCAATGAATTCAAGCCCTCTGACTTTTCAGGGTTTGCTACAAAACTGAAGGAGGTTTCTGTTACCAAAGTGGCAATTCCTGTTCATGTGTTTGACTGAGGTGATTGATGAAGGTCTTGGTGAGGCCTTTGGTGTGGTCTCTACAAATGGGATTATTTATTTAAGACTGCAATTATCTCCTGCTAATCCCAACATCATCCCTTATCTGCTCACTGAGCACAGATACTGGGGACAAAGCTCCTGGCACTGCTCTGGGTCACAGAACAGCTGCTGAATTAAAGAATTTACCCTAGAACAGGCATGCAGACATGTCACCAAGTACAGGATAAAGGTGCTGTGTTAATAAACTAACTGGCAAAAACTTAAAGTTTCATTGTTTCACTTTTCAAAGTGAAAAAGTTAAAAGTTGCAGTGAGCCTGCAGCTCACCTGGGTGCACAGCACAGGAATCCTCTGTCCCTGCCCACATCAGCAGAACCTGCAACCACAGCCTGCCCAACCTCCAAACCCAAACCATCTCATACTGGTCAAATTCCACACCATAATGAAGTTAAACACAGATGTTAATCTTGAAATTGGGATGAGGGTTTGGCATTCCAATTAAATTCAGTTGTTACATGACCTAATATTATTAATATTTGTTAGTTATGCTGGCGCTTATTTATAATGAAATGTAACATAAGAATAGCAGCATTAAAAATGAATATTTAAAAAGTATTTAAGATTTTATGAGGCTTCCAAGTATTAATTATAAATGACAAAAAAATGTGTGAACAGTGCATAAATGGCAATTGTGATCATTGTAGTGAATCATAAAAATTAATAGCACTTACTGTAATGACTCTAGTAATTATTAAGAGTTAAACCCAGTAGTTCCTATAACCTAAGGAAAGTCAGAGAATCGTATTTGACAGTTAAATTATTTTCTGATTTTTAAGTGTACTATAAACATAAACTTTCCTGAATAACACAGTTGTGCTTTATTGAAGATCTAATTAATTGGGTGTGGAGTGGATCTGGTGCTAAATGGAAGATCAAGAACTTATATGGGAACACTTGCAAGGCTGGTAAAAGAAAACAGATCCCACCTGCACTCAAAAAAGAGTCAGCTTAAGGTCACAGAAGGTTTCACATTCCCAGAATATGGGGTCTTCCACGCTTCTCTTCCACCCTGCTCCTGCTTCATTTTTGCCATGCAGTTCTGTTTCCCCAGCTAAGTGAGCTGAGAAAAACTCAGACAAAAGATTAGTTTCTAATGACCAGCAAGTATGAGGCATAAAAAATGGTGCTTTCCCACAAAATTGTGCCATGCATTCTATTGCATCATGAATTCGATTAGAAACTAAAGTGTTTGCAGAAAGGAGATTTAGTAAATGTACCTTGTACTAAAAAATCATTGCCTTTCATGTGCTTACCTCAGCAAAGTATAAGCACTGAAATTCAGTGATACTGAGGGATAAACTTGCCTCAGATCAGTCTGCAATTCTGTGAGTAAACCTGGAAAAAAAACAAATGTAAGGGGAAACACCCAATCTATTCTTTAATAAATAACCCTGAAATTAGCTGATTTTTGCCATTCTGTTATTACCTGTATGTAATAAACCAGGTGAAAGTTGCCTCTAACTTTCACAATTTGCAATGGTATTTAGGTCACACAGTAGAAACTGCAGCAAGAAGAAACATGAGCACAGAAGGGCTTCAACAGCTTCCAACCAGCATCTTTTCCACCTTTCTAACTGGAGGTAGTTCCACACTTTTAGTTCCAACTGCTGAGAACAAGGATGACCAGTCTGCTTGTGCATTATTTGTCCATCATGCTGAGGATCCATTCCATGAGTTGCTTCTGCTCTGTGTTCCCTTGGAGTTGCTGTTTCTGTCCCATCTAAAACAGGAACAATCTCACTGGCACAATGTTCATTTTTCACAGTAGAGTCATCTGGGAATAATTTCAGGGCAACATTGAAAAAAAAAAATTAAATATTGTGATGATTAACCAGAAAGACAAGTAAATATTTCAATAAATTTAACAAGTATGCAATTTAATTTAGTGGAGAAAATGCTGCCAATATGTAACTAAAGCACATCTTTTATCTTGCACTTTACTTGGGGAATGAATTTATCTTCTGTTGAATATTACATTACAAGCCGTGTTACTGAGTTTGGTATTCTCATCAGAGGAAAACTAAGCATTTTTTAACTGAAAATTTATTATCATAGGCATGTCTTTTCTTTTTTAAGTATTAGCAACAGCAAATCACTGACAGCCCCAGTCTCACAAGTCATCATCTGCAAAGCCACACTGAGGGTCCCACAGGCCCCTTCAAGTTGTACAAGTGGACAGTGATAAATAAATACTTGCAAACGTCAGTTTTGGGGAAAAACCTTCTGGAACAGCACAGAAATTTCTAGGTTTTGTGTGAGTCAATTAATGAACCGAACATTTGCATGAACAACATCTGAAGATACATTATCACAGCCCTAGAAAATCAAGCTTTCAGATGAAGGTATTTACAAGATATCAAAAAGAAATTGTTTGCATGTAGGAAAACATTAATAAGCAGCAAAATCTAATTACTGCAAAAACATAAACACTGCAGCTGTAACACTTCTCTCTAACCATAGCATTACAGCCTCACCAGTGAAAACAGAAGTGTCAATGCTAATGTAAACTCAGCTGCTGATATATATTCATTAGATTCAGAAAAGCTCCAACATTTCTTCCTCTCACCACATCAAATTTTCTCTCAGTGCAGATACAATCTGATACAAAGAGTGAGCTTTAGGGACACCTAGGCCTAAGGTGCATCTCCATTCTTGTCTCTTGCTCCACAAAGATCATCTGAAAGCATTGCTAAGGAGGGAGCTTGGGAGCAGGGAACAGCCCAGGATGGTGCCTGTACAGAGACCCAACTCACATGACAAGAATTTCTGACACACAATAAAGCCTATTCTCAAGTATTCTTCCATTATTAGCTTCACTGTAAAACAGCAATTAAGCAGCAGGGAAGATTCAATGCCTTAGCCTTTTAGTCTTGATTCTAATTTACATGATTAAATCCTAACTTAGTCACTGATTACCTTCTGGCTTAGCACGCTTCAGGTTCTCATGGATTTTATTTTTGCTTTTGCTTCCTTTTCTGGGTGTAGCAGTTTTTGCCTTCACCAATCCAAGATTTTCAGCATGCTTACACATATTAGTCTGTTAGCATAATGAAGAACAAATATATCAATCAATTCTTAATCTGTGTAAGCAATTTAACAGACACAAAGCAAATATAGTTCTGACAGACAAATTCTGGAACACTAAGTGGAAGACTGACTTAGTTAACAACTTCCATAAAACTCCTGAAGATTTTCCAGAATATATATTAAAATTCTGCTTTAAAAGAACATTGCCATTTGGTGGGTATAAAATAAATCATTTTCTGCTTCCTGGAGAAGCAATAAAGTTTCACATGTAAAATCTGTATGTGGAAAAAGGGTCACATTTACTTTAAAGTGTGCACAGTTAAGCCAAAATGAGAATATGTTCTCATTGCATATGGTTTTGAAGTGAATAATAATTTCTTACTTTCCTTGCTGAACAGGTTCTAGCTATCCTAAAAGTACTCTTTAAAATAAATTTTTCAGTTCAGACTGAATTTATTCTGCATCACCACTGAAAATCACATTTCAGGCTCAAATGCTACATTTTGTTCTTTATCACAACATCCCTGAAAGTGACTGCTCAGACTTTATACTTCCAAGCAGTCCACATACAAAAGATTTATCAAGAAGACAGACTCGTCCTTCCAGCATATCAATTTCAATTTGTGAAAGATTTACCCCAGAAATAAGAACCACTACCCTATTTTAGTTGGACTGCAGTCACAAAAGTTTTTATTTTTTTAAGGTAACTATAACCCCAAACTCTGTGTGTGTGTCAAGACCACCACCAGAGCGAGCAGTATTTGCCCAGGAACTGGAATAAATCCCTGGCTGGATGTGCAGCTGCCCTGAGCACACCTGAAGCTGCTCTCACTCCTGTGAGCCCTCCTGTGCTGCAGGAAGGTGTAGAGCTCATGGAAAGCTCTCAGCCCCTGCACTTCACTGCCCCTTCCATGCAGATTCCTCAGCTGGACACCTGGACAATTGTTCAAAACAACTCGTTTTAATGGCATGGGTTTTATTTTCAGAGTTTTGAACAGGAGCTGGGTTGTGTATAGCCCTGAGTAATGCAAATCTTGTAGAGGAAAAGGCCAAAGAACCTTCCATGCCCTCGGCAGTGGGGTAAAATAGACAAATAAGTTTAAGATTAAACAAAAGCTGCAGCAAGACGTACCTTCCCAAAGAAATCAAGCAGATGTAAACCTGAATCTTACTGATTTCAGTGGAAATCATTTAACAAATCAAATACTTCAAAAAATCCAGTTCTAACACAGAATTTTCATGTACTTCTGGAAACTTAAAATTATATATAGGTTTTTTTCTTACTGGTCAGCTCTACTGCCACCAACACTTATTCTGAAAAATCAGAGGGTCACAGTGCCACAGGTATAAAGCAAATAATAAAACAGAAAAAGCGAAATATTTGCTACGTTGCATTTTGAACAAAAATTAAAACATCAACCACAAGATGTCACCACATCTCCTTGCAGGAGGAATTTACCTGTAAATTTTACGAATACATTTTACTTAAAATATTCTGTGATAATATGAAATCAGCTATAAAATATTTGGTGAAATTTTGTGAAAATTAGAGATTTCACCTCTACTTATCTCTACATTATGTTGTCAGTGTTTTCCTTTAGACTCACCCAAATCACTTTTTCGAGAAAGGAAAGTATTACAATATGGACATTGGTGTTTTGGCATATTTTCTCCACGTTTCTGTAACACATGGATTTTCATGGTACCACTCTGAGTGAATCTGGCCTGGCAAACATAACATTCGTAGCGTTTTTCACCTATTAAAAAGAAATTAAAATAAGATATGCTTAGAAACTCTACTTATTTAATATAAATTCAAATTCCCACAGAATTCAACATTCATGTCCTAACGGCAACAGTCTCCAGATCAACCAAAAGTTAATATTAGTTGACAGTGCACAAAAGGCCAAACAAGTCTCCAGAAGTTTATGTAACTGATTGCAACACAAAATCTTGGTTTTCTGAGTCCACAAGTCAAACTGTTGAAGCATAAAGCCTTTCATATAATTCTAAACTAGGAATTAGGAACTATTTTAAATTGTCATCTATTCTTCCTTGAATATTTCATGTACAAAAATGCAGAATTATCTTCAAATATGCAAGGAGAGAAATTCAACAGCAGTAAAACATCATGATAAGAGTGACACACCACCAGCCATTGATAATGGTGGGAAGGGAAATTAGGAAATTATTTTCTTGCCTTTCCTCTCCAAAAAGCCACATCAGGTGTGAGTACCATTAAAAATTACATCAACACTGGCAACTGGCACAGCTTTGAACCAGCTCCAGACTGGTTCTGTGGAAGAAGCCCCTGCCAGGAGTGGGTAACACTCTTGAACTCTTCCAGTTGGACTCTTGTGGTTGGCTCTCATAAAAAAATAATTCAGTTTAATTGCACCAAACTGTCTCAAGATATGAAGCAATGCGTGACAAGTGGGGATATTTGGAAAATTTGATTCAAACCACGCTGTCACACTCTGATTCAACCTAAAACATTAATCAGAGCACAAATTACATATCATAATTGAGCCAAGTTAAACCCTGAAGTACAGGATTGATACCCACTGCCCCTGAGATGACTTGCATGTTGCAGAGCTGTGACAAGAACACACTGCTTCCAATATTAAAGCAATTTAATTCTTTGTTGACCAAATTAGTTGCTGGCAATCTGGGGTCTCAACAATATGCATGTTCTGAACACATAGTTAAAAATCTCTCATAGATACCTCTCCATGTAAAATCAACTAATTGAGAAATAAAAGTGACGACTTGATCCACAGAAAATGAAATCTTTCTCTAATAGAGAAGAAGTTTAGGAGGAGCAGCAAGACTAACTACTGGGCTTCCAACTGCCAAATCCAGAACACTGAAAGAGAACATGTTTTTACTCCAAATCACAAATTCAAAAAGGGCTAATTTTGAGGCTGAAATAAGATTGCTCCATAAATATTAAGGAGTGGAGGCCCTGGACTTGATCACTAGCCCAGAATCCCACCTGTGTGAGTTCACATGAGCCTTCTCAGCTCGTAGGCATCTTTGCTGCTGCACAGGGGCAGGGTAGGGCCGCTCTCCCGTGTGCGAGCCAACGCGGCGTCTCATCCTGCTGGCCTCAGACAGAAATGAGAGATTGCCTAAAGCAACATCTACATTAGAGATACATTTAATTAAAATATAAGCAATTTGACATGCTGCACCTACTGCAATTTTAAACTTTGTATTCATCCCAGAATTAGCACTCTCACATCCATGGTTTCCCCTGCACAATCAGCCTGTTGTGGCTTTAGGACACTTCTGCACTCTTTCCTCATATTATCTTACTTTCATATTTAGTGCCCACATTAGAAAAATGGGAAATTTTATAATGAAAACAAAAAAGATAAAGTTTTAAAAAGAGGATATCTACTACTGTCAGGCTACTTGGATATACCAAGCATAAAATTCTTTGAAAACATTCAGGAAAATAAATGAAAGACCAAACTCATTATCCAGAGTCTATTCACCTTCAAGTCCCAATGAAGCACCTTAGTCACAAAGTTTAATTCAATTCTACTTTTTTATGCTGTTTTTTCTGATATGTTCTACATAAATATTGTAGGTATGTGATTAGGAGTTATCAAATGTTCAGTTCCTCCATTTATGAACACTATTAATGAATTCACTGCTAGATTCCTTCAAATCTACACTACTATTCACTTAAATAAAATTAAACATAACTGCCAACCTTTGATACACAAAAGTCAAATAATCTGCATGGCAGTGCTGGAGAGCTCTTTCAGCTTTCTTCATTCAGGTAAAGTTACAAGAATGTGGGTTCTGTAACAGCAGTGAATGCTGAATAGCTCCTTACTGAAACAAGGGAAAGAAGAGGGTAATTTAGTATCAGCTGTCAGGCTTTTTAAAGATGCAAGCCATCAAAAATCTAATTATTAAGATAAGGTGCATGGAATAAAGTTCAGGATTGCTTACAGCTTTAGATCTGGACACAGCACAAATTCAGATATTGAACATCCACTAAACTGTGACAGTGATTCAGTGCACCCTTAAGCAGACTCTAAGGTATTTTATTCCTAATGAAGAAAATTCTAGAACTGCAAAAAACCCATACATCATCAAATATATAAACACAATACATGAACTTCCTTTTAGACATTAGCTAGTATTGTCCTACAGTACATGGAATGTAGTGGAAATGAGGACCAAAAATGCTTTTGTAGGACCAAAATCACACAAACACATTGTCTAGCACCAATTTTAGCATTAAAAAAAGAGAAAAAGCTCTTATAATGCAACTAGTTCTTAAACTAAATAATTGTATGAATATTAATTTGGAGCAACACATTTGCAAATACTACATGGACAAATAAGGGTTCCACGAACTCAGGTTACTTGTTCCTTTTTTTGCAGGATGATGGGGTTGAAAAGATGTGCACACAAATGAAATGTAATGCAGTGTAATGAAATGAAATGTAATGAAATGAAATGTAATGATAAATGCATGGTGCCACAAAGTTGTAGCCATCAGCCACCTTGCAGTAACACTGCAGCACCATAACAGATAAACACAATCCATCAGTGTGTCCAAGGCCATCAGCAGAACCTGGACTTCTCATGGTTAAAAAATCTGGGCAAAAATTGTATGTACATTAAATTCCTGGCATGTGAAAACCTTCACACCCTCCCAAAAGATTTAGTAAGGCTGTACTTACTTCTACACGGGAGTATTCACATATTGTGCACTTGAAAGGCGTCTCCAAAGTGTGCTTGTACCTCCTGTGTCCTGCAAGTTCCCCTTGGGTCACAAAGGCTGTGTCACACTCACTGCATTTATGGGGTTTGTTCCCTGCAACAATACATGTGAGATTTTTATTCAGCACCACAGCAATGTCATTTGTCTGCCTTACATCAGCATGCAAAATCTTTTAATAAAACCATTTCCGATATTCTGATTTTCTACATACAATAAATCATGGAATGATTTGGGTTGGAAGGGACCTTAAAGCTCATTTTGTTCTACCCCCTGCCATGGGCAGGGACACCTTCCACTGTGCCAGGTTGCTCCAAGCCTGGGTCAACCTGGCCTTGGACACTTCCAGGGATGGGGAAGCCACAGCTTCTCTGGGCAGCCTGTGCCAGTGCCTCACGACCCTCCCAGTAGAGAATTTCTTCCATATATGTGTACACAGAAACTTTATTATAAACACAATTTATCACTTTGCTTCATATGTTTATATAGCTAAATGAAAACATCACAGAAAATTCTATTCTGCATGTAGGAATGAAGCACAGCTGAAGTCACTGTTCAGCTGACAAGAATCGTTACAATGGTACTTAAAAAATAAACACACACACAGGGTTCCTAACTACAGACCGTGTCTTTTCAGTGCACAACGCCACAGATAATCAAAGGAATTTCTGAGCACAAAATGATCACAGAACACAGCTCTAAGGCAGAGCACTTGCCTGCTCATTCAGTTTTGAAGCCAGTATGTAAGACAGTGTTTTCAAGCCTTGGGTACCTGTGTGTGTGTTGACATGGCTGTGCAGCAGAGCTGCTGTATGGAAGCCTTCGGGCAGGGGTGACACGCGTGACATTTCTCATCTAAATGGGTTTTCAAATGACACCTAAGACTCCATAACTTGACTGAGGTGAACGTGCCGTAAAAACAGTTGAAACTTTTCTTTTCTCCTGTTGGAACAAACTCACATTTACGCCGTATGTGCCACAAAATAGTGACTTTACTTTTTCAAAAAATGGTACCAATTTCTAAAGAGTCCCTCTAGTCTGGGTAAAACTACTTCGAACTTCTACATCAAAGGATTCATTAAGACTTAAGTGATTTGCTCCCAAATTTGTGTTAATTGCTGGTGATACAGTTTAGAATCTAATCCCAGGAAACCTAACTCCTACCCTTGCCCTCACCACCAAGACAGGATGAGATTTCCTCTCTAAGTACCATCTTTAAGACTTACAACCTGTGCAATAAACTTCTTGATAACAACTGTGTAATTAGCACTAATTAAATTTATGCAAAGATTTGGAAATGGCAGGTTAAGCTATTCCCAGCTTTCTGGCGCTCCTGAATCTGTAAAGTGCATACAAAAAAATCATGATGTGAAAGCCTCTTTAAAATCACTGGTTGAATTTGAGGGGAAAAAGTCAGTTCTGTGGAGAAGTCATAGATTAAAGTTCGGGGCACAAGAGTGATGAATTTCTTTTGAGAGTAACAAGTCAAGATTAAATGTGCAACACTTTTAGTTATGAAGAAGATCTGAAACTGTGAAATGGCAAATACGTCATATTTGAAGAGTCTTTCCAGAACAGTTGTCTCAGCTCCCAAGTGTGCTCTCTGTAATGATTTTCATGCTGAGACCAAAATGCATTTCATACATTGCTTTATACCACACAGAGATGTGCAGATAACACTTCACTTCAGTAAAAGCAAACAAAACCACTTTATTGTCATTTGTTCATTGTGGATTCATGCCCACACAAAGGAACATTGTTAGCTTTGTTAAAACTGCTCAAATGTGCTTCCTATAAAGGCTGTAACTGAAACAGGGGACATTAACAATTTGTGCAGTATCTGCAGAGAACCCCAGCCAAGATACCTTAACTTCCAGATCCAACACACACATTTACAGACTCAACATCATTGATGTCATCCAATTTTTACAGTACACACACAGTTTCTAGGGAAACAGATGCTTATCTGTTCTCTTCTGAGTCAGTCCTTAACTTCTGTAACATACTTTTATGTTTCTAACATCTTAAATCAGCCATTTTCTGTTACTCTTATTTAGGCTTTGGGAAAGGCTTTGCTAACAGGTATTGATTGATAAGTGCCCACCACCCTCTGCTAGCAATGTGGAACCACTCTAAGCTCAACCATACACCCTCAAACAAGCACATTTTGAGGCTGAATGAGTGGATCAAGACACTAAATAAATTACTAGGTTTATTCAAAGGTACTTATACAATATTAACTTTGAAATCTCCCTGGAGGTTTCAAATACCACACACTGTTCAAAAGACCATTAATTTCTAAATGCCATCCAAAATGTCTCTCCTGAACACAAGGCAGATGACATCAGCCTGAACAAGATCTTTGAGCACTTAGAGCTGAAGGTATTATTTCTTCTTCCAAATTTCCTCAGAATGTTACTTAACCTAATCTAAACAATTACCACTGTGAATATTTAATGCAAAATTTCAACCTCAGTTCAAAATCTTACTTAACATGCCTTATTTAAAAATTAAATTCAAAGATTATTAACTTTTTACCTTTTTCCTGTTGTGGAGCACAAACCTCAAATTTTAGATTCTTGAGATTTCTTACAACTGTTTGCCCTGATGCAGATGGATATTCCTGCTCTTTACTTTCATTGAAAGAGTCTGACAAATCATCATCCCCTTTGCAGCTCTGACTCTTTGTTTCCCCAACAGTGGAAAAAACTTCCTTTCCTTCCTCCTCTTCAGATGGACTCAGTTGCTGGATGTTATTTTCAAACGCAATGGCATCATTATCTCTGTCAATCTATTAAAAAAAAGAATATGTTTTACAACTTTTTCAATTAAAGGCAAATCAACTGAGCAGTCAAAAAAATGCAAGCCACTAATTCGTTCTGATTTTCAATCTTACATGTGATGGACAAAATTTGCATTTGGCATACAGCAGCCTAACTGGTAAGTTACAATTAAGTAAGAATAATTACTAAAATTATGCCCTCCCTCTTCAAAATTTTATATAAAATTTCAGAGCATCGTTTTGAGATTGCAGCACTGAGAACACAGAAACATGTATCTTTATTTTTTAAAGAAAATATTTAAAATTTCATTTCAGTCCTTTTAAAAGGAAATGAGAAGTATGCTCTGTTTTTTAAACAAATTTAGGACTTTTGCAGGCTAATTGTAATGCCTTCTTTGTCATATACCAGTTAACCAGGTTGTGATACTTCTTGCATTAGCTAGACTCAAATATGGCTGCTTCTCACCTGTTAATTCCCTCCAAAACACAAAGCCCCGAACCCGTGGAGGTTCCCTCCCAGTGCTCCAGGTGCCCGGTGCTCCTCGCTCCCGTACAAGGAGCGAGTCCTGTCGGAGCAGCTGCCGTTTTCTCACCCTCTGAGATGATGAAGATCTCTGGGCCTTAATTGTAGGCCCTTAACCTTCTGCTCCCACTTGGCTGGAGACCGCGGGGCTGAGCTCAATTGGTTTCTCCACTTGGGGAATATCTGAAGCACTTGCTGTGTTTCTGTGACAGAAAGCCTCCAGCCGGGAGCTCGGCGCTGGAGTGCCGCTGAAGGGCCGCCTGATGCTGCCGCCGCACAAGTGTTGTACAAAATTGGCTCAAGTGGCTTTGCAGAGGCAGTGGAGCGATGTATAAGCGTCGTTACACTCTACCTTAGGCCAGGATTGGTTATTCAGTGAGAACAAGTTTAAATACTTCTTTCTCCAAAGGCATTGTGAAAATGTCTTTGAGGTAAACTTGCACAGTTTGAGTGACTTAACATTTAATCTTGTGTACCCTTCTAGACTAGTAATTTCCAGCCATCAAACATTCTGTAAAACCCACTTACTTTGAATACTCTATTATATGTCAGTGCAGATGACAGATTTGGAGCTTTACCTCTAAATATTAGCTCTGTGCATTGCAGGGTGCAGTATAATGCACAGGGACTGCAGCCCAGTGTGGTCTGGATCCTGTTAAACTGAATTACCAAACACGAATCAAAGCCCCAGACGAAGTGGTGGCTTTCCTTGTCTGTGGAAGTAACCCAGTACAACTGGCATTCGTGAAATCTCTGTAGCACAAACAGCAGCCCACACCACTACCCTCAGATGAGGTGGGGTGATTAGACCTCATCCTCAGAGTCATCAACTGAAAATCTCATAAACACCCTTGACAACAGCCACTCCTATCCACAGTTCTGTAAAATCTTAAATGGAAAAATAATACAAGATGTTTACATTTAACAACTGCAGGTTAGTCATAACTATTCTACTGCTTGGAATCAGCACAAATCCAAAGCAATTATTTAAGGCTGAATATCTATTCCAGCAATTTAGTGCTGATATTTTGGTTAGACACCACATTATTCATCATCCACAAATCCACGAGCTCTCAAAACTAAAGAACAGGATGCAGAGTACACAATATATTCACATAATTAGGCTGCCAGTAACTGTGGCCAGAGATTTTACTTCTTACACATTTCTAAATCTTTTCAAGTTGCTCTGTATACTGTGCAATTATGATAGTTGAAGGGCACTGTAGGAAAAAAGTTGTTATACTAGTACACCATCCTTTAGCTTGTTTTAATGAGGTTTTCTGCACTTCAGCAGTCATCAACTTCTAAGAGCTGTCCTGCCTTGCACTTCTGCATTATTAATACCAGCACCATCCACACAGCTACAGTAAAGGTCTGTCATTATTTCCATTATTAACCGATATTTCCAAGGATTTATAGCTCAAATGCAGAATAGCCCTTCAGTTCATTTTTTGCTGAATTTAAAGGAACACTTGGATCAGCAATCTACGAATTCAGCCAGTTTCTGGGTAGGTTTTGACACACCAGAGGTTAACAGCTCCATAATGGCCATTATGGTGTGTTGTGTGAACAGTCTCCAGTTACTGCTGCTGCTGCTGCATTGTCTATCTCTAGCTGCAATCAAGCTTCTACCCACTCCTCTGGGAGTCTGGTTCCTTCTAACACATCAACAGCCCGCATGAAAAGTCTATCACGAAAGAATAGAGATGTATTTTATATTTTAAGTCATAATTATACTTTGGGGGGTAAACGTTCAAAATGAATTATTGTTTGTTAGGAGTATTTCATAAGGAGCGAAAGGAATTTAATGTATGCACATTTTCTTGTGCTAAAGTAACATTACATAAAGAAACAAAATTCAGCCACAAAATTGCAGATAAATTACTGATAAGAATCTACCAGTGCATGAAAGTGAATACATGGACAAGTAAAACCCTCAATCAGCAGAGTAAATTTCCTTGGCTGCACTAAGGAAACACAGCAAACTTTGTTCTGATCTGTGGTTTTCCACCCAAGTATAAACAGTGCAGCTGATTTTTTAAAGTAAAATACTGGGTTATCTGTTCAGATTGTCAGTCTTAAATCTGAATAATGTCTTCTACAATATTTAAGATGTTTAATGTGTGTTAGGTGGAGCTGATTTTTTAAAAAGCTCCATTACCAAGTACATAAAGCATATTTGACCTTGAATGTAGTTCAAGGTTTGCTTCCCTTACTGTGTTTCAGAAACTCACTTTGGATGACTGCAGAGGCTGTTTATCCATCCTCCCTGGTGATGCTTTGCACCTCCATCACAGGTTCTAAACTGCAGTCCTCCGATGCCAATGGAAGGATTGCCATCAATTTAACAGGGCTTGGAATTAGGCCCAGAATAGATAACTATGTGAAGCAATGACAGTGGGATTTATTTACACATTTTTGACCTGTCCACACACTGTAGAGTAAATCAGGAATGCTGCAGTGCACTTGAAAAAGAAAAATGAAAAACAAAGAGACCAAAGCATAAAATCCCAAAACAAATAGGTTCAAATTTAACCTCCAATGTTCATAATTGTTCCATTTATGACACTCTGCCTTGTAGCTGAAACCTCCATTCTTCTCCAGAACATGACTCCTGTTAGTCTAGGAGAAAACCCAGTCTTTGTTGTGACTTATTTTGACAGCTTTAATATAATTTTCCACCTGGCATCTGGAAAGTTTTCCATTTTCACTTTCCACCAATGTCTCACTTTTGTTTCCCAGCATGTGTCGCGTTCGCGCCGCACCTGTCAGCGGTGTGTGCGCCTTAGCACCGCGCTGCGAACGCGCGCGCCTCCCCTCTCCTCCCGCCCCAGGGACAATCACTGCCTTCAGCACCTCTTTTGCAGTGAGATATTGCCCCTCTTAATAATGACAGCACCAGATAACCTCCTTCACGCCATCACCTGCTTCGGAGAGAGCGGAGATACTTTTACAATCTTCTAATTCATCTGGCTCCCTGAAATGTTGCTCAGGTCTTGAAGCTGTCACTAAATGGTTGAGGTCTTTTTGCTGTATTTTTTGGTGCTCCTTGTTCCTTTGGTGTCCCACTTTCACAAATATGAAGCATTTCTTCAGAGACCACCAGAAACCTTAATTAAAAAAAAAAAAAAAAAGAAAGCACATCAGCTAATGAGTGAGATAAAAAGTTATGTTCTTTTTGATGCTGTTCTAAGCAACTGAATCTTGCAGATTCAGAATTAAGTCAGTGCTTCAGTGCTGGCCTGGAATATTCTCAGGAGAAAATATACAGTTTGATCACTTGGAAAGAAGAATATTATCAATTTTTTATTTTTTCCCCCAGATCTCTGGTTCAGAGATGGAAGCTACAGTTCATTTTAGCAGACATCAACTTAGGATTTAGATCTGACTTGGATTTCTTGCCTGCCCCAAAGAACACAATTCTCTGCTCCCTATTGCTGCAGTCATATAAAAAAACTAGTCAGACCTCAGACCCAGGAACATCAGAACATACAGTCCTACTTGTTTCCTTGCTGATTCCCCAAAGCAGAGAGAAGATGGGAGCAGAGCAAAGCAAAGCCAGATGGAAATCATGCTGGAGGGTATTGATTGACTAGTGTCTAGGCAGGCTATAAATTACCACTTCTCATGCAAAGAGGAGGGTGAGCAGAGCTGCAGAGCTGTCTCAGGGCACAGTGCTTGGACTGTGCTGTTCATGCAGGATCAGCTAAATTCGGGTTGTGCCTAAGGCACAGGGAAAGCCAGGCTTTGCTCTCTCTCCAGTGCTCATCTTGGAGGAGACATCATTTCTGGAAATATGAGTGATTCTTGCAGCAGAACAAAAGCAACTCCTATTAAGTCAAAAGACTTAATGCTTTCAAGTATTGTCTATGCTCTTAAAATCCTGCTCCATACTCCATAAATGATTATAATTATATAGCATGACAAAAAACCAAGACCTAATAGATGTGGGATATATAAAAGGGGAAGTATTCAGCATAAGCTTATTGGAGCTGAAAGTACCAGAGATGATTGATTGCTTAGACACAAGTCAGGAAAGTGGTCTAAAAATTATTAACCATAATTGCAATTTGTCTATTAAATGTTTCATCTAACATTATGATATATTTAGAAACAATCCTGCCATCCACTAATACACAATTTGCTCCTTGTGGCAAACAGCAGGGCTGCGTGCCTGGATCTGTTTGGAAGAAGGATGTTTATTGGGAAGCATATCACTTATTCCATTTCAAAAGACATTAGTGTGATTATACACTTAACTACACCTCAGTGACTTCCACTGTTTTTACAGAATACTCTTTAATCCAACAGATAGCAAAGAAAGTTTTTAATACAACTTGCCTTAGTTAGTTATTACAGGTTTCTGTTGCTGTTTGTGCAAGGGTGGAAGAGTTAAAGGTTTAAAAGGCAGAAAGTTTTCCTCTTGTTTTGACTAAACTAGGGGAAACGTGCTGGAGCTGTGCAGAATTTGATTGCCAAACACAGATAGAAGATACACAGTGAGAAAAGATAGTAATGGTTTAACCCAGCTGATGTAAGAAACAAACTCCAAGGATGCCCATGTTTCCTTCTTTTATCAAAGCACTGTTAATCTTTAATCAGGAAAACAGTTCTGAGAACAGCTCTTTGTGCACAGCTGAACAGACACCAAAACTTGGAAGTTAATAGGATCACTGAAGAATGAGACTATTAAATGATTGTCCTAATAAATCTGTGAGTGAGATGTACAAACCCAGAGGAGTTCAAATTCTGCTTCCACGTGGATGTGCAGCAAGTCCAGGTTAAACCTTGCAAAATCAGCAGTAAGGAGGCAGTTGGGTTCAGAAGAGCATTGGGTTCCTGTGCACTTTTTTCCAGCTCAGATAACAAATCCTCTTGGGCATTAAAATTTCTGAGGAGTCCAAATCAACTTCTTAATTCAAAAATCTAAAGAAATCAAGAAAATTTAAGGGAGTATTTAACTACTTGTATATTAATGTCGCTTCATTGAACAGCAGGTGATGTAGTCCATGATATTTATCAGCAGAAATACCTTAAATCTTAGTTTTCTGCACTGCTACAATGTCGAAACATCACTTAAAGTCCACAACCAGCTAGCCCCAGGCCTCTCCATCAGGAACTGGTAACGGAAATATAGCATAACAGGCTTAGTTGTACATCTTTTCTGCTCCTGTAAGAAACAAAGTCAATTTTATAGACCTTGTAACTTAAACATCAAGATGAGGCAGTGTCTAGAAAGCAGATGAGAATACCTGGGTGACACATTTTGTGAATCACAGTTATTACTCCATTCAGAGCTGCCTCTACAAACTGAGTCTCTTGATCTGTCATTCATACCCATCTTTTGTTTAAGATTTTATGGGCAGAGAACATCTATGCTTCACCTAAAATAAAAAGGTACTTAGTGCTATTTAGAGCAAATATCTGAACCTTAAAAGGCTAGCAAGTGAATGGGGGTTTTAATTTTATTTGCAGAATGCAAGATGATTGCTGTTCATTTGTACGTAGTGGTCTAAGCACCCATGTAAAAGCTTCTCTTTACATGAAGAGTATTGATATACATATATATCTTCCTGAATCAGTAAATTTGGAGAGATTTACAGAAGGTCAGTCAAAGATGCACACATAGCAGTCAGAATTATGTCTTCCTAAGAGCATAAGAAAAAAAACCCCATGATTTCCAGGGTCCAGTTGAACTCCTGATCTCTCTACTGAGTGTTGTTTGTAGAAATAATCATAATTGTGGCATTTGTCTAGTAAGAACCATTTACAAAAGTGCCTTTACATTGAAAAAATCCCATTGTTGTCCACTGATGTTGCCTTATGCCTCTTAGAATGGTGCTAAGCAGAAATGTACAGTATGTAGGATTTCACCTGACCTGTTAACACTTACATAAGAGTTTTCCAGTAAGCAGAGGATTCGTTACAGGGATTATTGGTTTTTGTGCAATGTTGATTTTCCTCCAGCTGCCAGGTTCAAGAACCAAAAGGTATGTAGTGCTTGACATAGGCACTTTTGGCTTCTGACCTTTAGATGTAGCTTGGCTTTCATTTCTGCATAATCAGCTTTTCTATCCTGTTGTTTAGCTTTTAGTGTTATAAAATGCTTGAAATGTTAACCAAAGCTGTTTTCCTGGGGAAAGAGTATAGAACAAATCTCACTTGAAACAGAAGACAAGGTTTAGCCCACGTTGCTGCTTTTGTGCTGCTATTGAAGGAGAAAACAGTTTCTAGTAAATGCTTTTCATTTCAATTAAGAACTTACTATTTCCATTACAGTAACCTAGAGAGAACCCAGCAGGGACTGTCTGTGGCACAGACAAAAATGAGAAGAGATAATGATCATGTTTAATTAGCTTTTAAATTTCTCTAGCTGGGAAATATCAACCAAACTAGGAGAATTCATAAGAACAGGGAGAAATTGTCACCTCCCAGTCACCTCCCTAGGAGATGATAAAGGCTTGGGGATGTAGTTACATGTCCAAAGTCAAAATGGGAAATCCATAGCAGAGGAAGAAACAAAACCTAAACCTTCAGAATCTGCCCCCACTCTTACTGGTTAAAGCCATCCTTCTTCAAAAGAGTCAACTCAAGAAGGATGTACAGAACTGTGACCAGTGGGTCAGACTGCAAGTAAAAAGTGACTGAAATGTTGAGGGAGAACAAAGGTATGTGGGAGGATTTAAAGAAAAGAGAAAAAGCCTGTGGCACAGGTAGAGCTGGGGAACCCTGAAAGGACACCTGCCAGCACAGTGCTGCTAGCAGGCAAAGCATCACAGAGAAATCATGAACAGTGTGCAGGAGGAAGGAGCCAGGGGAGCCAGGCTTGTCCCATCCTACAAAAAACAAACAAATTTAGAATATAAGAAGGTGCTTCCCTGTCATTTCTTTATGCCTGAGGAGGTGAGGTCTCTGTAAAGGGGCACAGCTAGCAGAACACCACAGGAAGCTGAAATTCTTGAACGAGAGGTGCTTGAACTCACGTGCAAGGATTTGTCTGTTCCCTACTCAAGTAGGAAGCAGGAAGTCCTTGACAGCTGCAAGCACACACCTCTGTGGTAAAGAGATTTCACTCCAGCAAGGGTAACCATTTCTATTTGCAAACTGGATTTGGAGCCATCCGGGCTTTGTGGGACTGAGTGGAGTAGATACTGAAAGATAAAGGGAACACAAACCTTTTGCTGGCTGTTTTTCACTCTGGTTAGTATGGTTTGTCCCCTTTTCTCCTGGCTGTGGTTCTGCTGTTCACCCAGCAAAAAAAACCTGCAGTAACCATGCAAAAATCATAATTCTGTTGTGGCTAGGGTAAAGTTGGTCAAAGTCTTGGTGGGCCCAAACTCTCCATATGACTGAGACTTTCTGCAGTAGATGAGAAGAGCTCCCAAGCTAACAGAATTACACATACCTGGCCACTGGTCAGGTACCAGTGGCTACAGAGCCCATTACTCACATATTCACACTGAAACTTGACAGTTTTTGGTTTTTTTTTAAAGACAGTATTCCTTTAGGGAAGAGTCCGCAGATTAGAGTCACAGCTCAAGAAATGGCTCCAGAGGAGTGACTGCTTATCAAAGTTAAAATTTCATGTCTCAATCCCATCTCCAGAGCTGAGCCTGTGAAAGTGAGCCTAAAAATAAAGTAATAGTAATAACAATAATAACTATTTTATCTGCCAAAGCAGAACAACAAGCAATAAACCAGTGTGCCCATGGTGTAATGTCAGCCTTGGCATGTACTGTGGCACAACCAGGACTTTCCCTAAAATACAGCTCAGGTTTGATCACTTGAGCTGATACTAAACAAAGTTGGTGACTTTGTTTAGAGACTTTAAACATGCACCGGTGCATCTTCCTGGCTGCTGAAATTTGCTTCCATTTGTTTTGAGAAATCTCTGTTGTCAAGCTGAAAATGCTGGACAGGTTAATGGAAGTACAGTCTTAATCTTGATAAATCTGGATATTTTTTCCCAGTCCTCCACCATCAGAACAAGCCACTTCATTTTGAACACGGGCCAAAAAAATCACATTGCCTTTTGTAAGGATCCACAAACAGCATATTTTACAGTCTGCCCAATCCTGCATGGATTAGGGTTGGAAGGGAGGTGAGCAGGAGGTAAAGCACGGTGCCCCCAGCTTGCTGCTACCTGTTGTGGCTGGTGGCAGAGGCTCAGTCTCAGGGTTCACACGTGGAGGGGAGCGTGCAGCACACGTAGCAGAGCCCCCAGCCCTCCTGCAGATGGGTCAGTGCTGAAGAGCTGCTGCAAGAGAGGGGCTGTGAGGTGGAAATGTGCCCGGCGCCGTGCAGGGTCTGGAACGAGCCCTTGGCTCACTCACAGGCTCTTTTGCAACCTCAGGCAATTTGCACGGTTCACGTTTTCTTTTGGAAATGGAGAGAACGATCCCTGCCCTGCTCTCTCTGAGCTTGCAAGGGCTGCCCTTGGGTCTGGACTCTGTGGCATCCAGTCCAGCAGCTGTCAGAGAGTGCTCAGTGTCAGCTGAGCAAAACACCACAGAAATAGCAGTCCAGAGGCAGTGCTCTTCCGTTAGTAGAACAGCTCAGAGAATCTTTAAAAAACCTACAGTTTTATAGCTAAATACCCAAGTGACAAACTCCTTGGAGGTGACAATATGTAGGAGAACTAGCAATGGGAGGGAAGTAGAATTTCTGAGTGTTATTATATGCCATTAACAACTTTCAGATCTCACTGTGAGTGCTTTGTTGCACCTTGGTTTGTAGTGATGAGTTAAGCTTCCTAATGACACTTTTTCTGAGCATCTAAAAAACCTTTACATTTATTGAGTTCTAGTAAGTCTGTAAAACCTGAAGTGCTCAAAAACTTCTGTTTTGAGCAACCTGAATGGTGTCCATCAAAGCAAAAATCCTAAAACCCCTCCTTTCAAGGCACTTGTTGAACACTGTCATCTTGAAATGTCAGATTCACACACATTTAAATGATTTGACAGCTTCCAAGAAGGCACCTGATAAGCATCACATTCAAGTGTCAAGAAGCAGAGAGAAAAAGTGCCAAAAAAAGTTCAATCAGAAGAAATCGTATCAGCTATTAGATGAGCATTATAATGCAGCTACTACTAAAAAAGACTTCTCATTTAAATGGAAAATAAACTTTACATTCAAGACAACTATTTTTTAAAAGGCCTTACATTTCCCCATACCACCTCCTATGTTTGCCATTCCTGAAATCTTCCAGAAACTGAATCCTGACAGCAGCACCCACTGGTACTGGGTGACACTTCAAGACCACTGTAACTGAGCCATTGGAAGTGCTACATCTGGGTTTTTGTGTGGGAGACAGTGGGTGTTATGAGAATTCACTAGCTTCACATAAAACCTTTAAGGCCTTCTGTTGGCTTTCTAAAAGCTGAATCTCTAAATGAGAAGATTCTTGAAAAAAATCCTGGCCTTGATTTGCATATGCTCCAGTTATTTCACTGCACCAAATACTATGTGTGTTTTATATAGGGGCTTGAGGCTTACTGTGTGTTTGTGATATGCTTTGAGATCCTCTGATGGGAGGTGTTACCTAAATACAAGTAATTTGATGCTGAAGTGTCTAGAATTCCCAGTGGACATCTGTACTCGAGCCCTGCTGCCATCACAAATGAAAAACATTTGGAATCCTTAATGTGATTTTTAATGGACATATGTTCATAACACAGTGCCACCAATTTGGCATATTTAGTGTCTTCTCAAGAGAAGCCCACAGTTTGTATAGCAAGATTGTGGGAGGTTAGGATTGCAGTGCTAGAAAATTTGCACAACACCTGCCTGACTGTAATTTAATTGGCAGAAATTAATGCTCTGGGTTTGGGAATTTTTTTATTCCTCTCAAAACCTAGAGACACGAGGACTGATTCTGCTGTATTACACCGTTGTATGTAAGATTTTATTCTGATTTTACTTGGGCTGCAATATGATAATTTCCTGGTCAACTGTCTTCCTGACAACTGAGCATTGCTGGCTTACTCTCAGTTATTTCTATGTACACTGACTTACTTGGCCAACAAAAAGCACTCAGTATTTTTGTACTTCTCTGAAAAAGGGCTCTGCTTAGCATTTCTAAAGATTATGCTCCATTTTATTTTCAATGAAGGTACTTTATGACATGTTTTAAAAGGAAAATATTTCTCATCAGCTCCACCAGCAAGACAGTATGTGGACTCTTAAGACAAACACCAGCTTTGCCATTATTTTTAATTGGTTTTGGATTTTATCTTTGCTTACATCACAGCCCTATCTGAAGCAGTCTTTAGCACCTCTTATCCCACCAGATTTTTGTTTTCCTTTTCAGGAATGTTTGGCCTTGCCATGCATCAAGGACAGCCCCTGTTACCTCACTGTTTTCTTCCCATATTTACAAAACACAATAAAAGGCTTTCAGGGGAGATAGAGGGTACAGTCCCAGAGGGTTTTCCTGCAGAGAGAGAGTCAGCTCTGCAGTATTTTAGACTTGCAGGTGGGAAGGTGAGCTTCAATCCTGATCCCTGCTGCTCTGCCAGCCTGGCTTTTTGGGGGGTTGCAAGTCACTGCTTGCTGCCCCAGCAAGAACCTTGCTGGGAACATCCAACTGCCTCACAAACCTGAGCAACAGCTGGGTTGTGAACACCCTTTATACAAGATAAGTCAATTTTGTTGCTTTTCAGAACTCCCTGAAACCTAGCTGGGAATCCCAGATTTCCTGTTCTGCAAACTACCAATGACAACCATGGTAAGAGCCCCATCAATACAAAAAAGTCTCAAGTTGGCACAAATGCATTACCTTATCCAGGCTCCAGATGCTTTGCTAAGACTGTGTATAAATAGAGGGAGAGCAAATGGCAGCAGGGCTGTTTCTACAGTTCTATTTGTCTGAAATACTTCAATCTTCACACACCCAGACTGCATGGACAAACAAACTGATCATTCTTTATGGTCACAATTGTCTAAAATGGAATAGGGGAAGCTAAAGACAGGCCTGCAGAAACAGGAACAAGAGCTCAAAGTGTCTGAGATGACAGTCAAGTGCCTGATATCACACTGAGATAACCCTCAGAATTATAAGAGTAGTAGTGGCTGTTGATACCAGATAGTGCCACATCTGACACAGGTAAAGACTCAGGTCTGTGTACATGCACACAGTGCACTTCACCCACAGAACAGCGTGCAGCCCCAGTCCTAAGCAGTTCTGTGCTTTTGCTCTGAGTACAAATTTAGGGATGGGTTAATATTTTATGACACCTCGCCCCCACAGAACTCCCAGTAAAATAAAACATAATATTTGAAAGAGGAGGTTAATTATTGAGACAGTTGCTGCTCTGCCTCTTCTGAGGTTGTAGCAATAGCAAATAACTGTTTCATTTGCAGAAGCCTAAAACAAGCCATAAACAAAAACTTCCTTGCCTGCACTGAAGGAACCCCAACACTTAGATTTATACTGCTAGTGATGTTTTTAGAACTGCATAGACAAAAATAAGAGCTGTGGGCCTTACGTAGTGGTTATTCAGGCCTGTCAGTGCTCACTGTTGAACTTTATACCCAGATCAGGCAATGTTCCCAAGGTGAGTAAACACTCCTTGGACGAGCCTCCACTTCACAGCCAGCTAGTGACCATCTGCCTACAAAATGTGCCAACTGCACTTTGCCTCTGTGCATGACCTCCGTGTTCCTGGTTCCAGAAACTCTTTGTACTCAACCTTTCCCACACGCCGAGAAGTTATGACGTTTTTGATTTCAAAGCCAAAATGGATCAAAGTTTGGTTAAACTGCTAAATTTTGTAACTGCTTCAAAACAGCAAACCCAGGGGCTAAGAACCTCCGCTTTCAGCATTCATTAATCAAGCCTGTTAAATGATTACCCTGCCAGGGCTGCTTTGTTGACAACTCTGCATGATGACAATGTCAGTGGCACTGTCCCAAGACACATCCAGTGGTGATGTAAAGGCCAAGCCTCCTCCACCTCAACTGGTGGGATGGACACTACCATGAAGAATATTTAAGGAAGGAGGTGCATCCTTGGAAAGCAGCAATTGCAAGAGAGCTCCAAAGCAAGTGAAACGGGCTCAACTGAAAAGTACAGCAAAATCGTCTCTGGCATCCAGCTGCAGCTTCCATAGACAGTAAGTAGAATGGCCGCTATTTCTTCCATCTTAAATTAGTAGAATGGCCTCTATTTTTTCCACCTTAAATTAGTAGAATGGCCTCTAATTTTTCCACCTTAAATTAGTAGAATGGCCTCTATTTTTTCCACCTGGATCCAAATTCCCTACCTTGATTTTAAAGCAGTACATAATCAATTCCATTGCAAATTCTTTGTGTTATATGTTGTTAGGCTTTGTGACACTGGTTAGAACGTAACTAAGCTAACACACCTAATCTATTTGATTTTAGATTGTGATCAGTATTTTACAGCCATCAACGAGATCCACAGCAGCTGCAATAATGCCCCCACAGCTGAAAGCCGACATGAACGTCATGCCCAAGGTTGTGCAGGGGGACTGGGAGAGTCTGCCTCCTGAAGCAAGGGATTTCATCGAGACCAATGCCAAGCTGTGCCAGCCTGAGTGCATCCACATCTGCGATGGCTCGGATGAAGAGAACAAGAAACTTCTGGACATCATGGTAGACCAAGGCATGATCAAGAAGCTGAACAAGTATGAGAACTGGTGAGTAGCCTAAATGAAGTCAAGTATCATCTCAGAATTGGAAAATTCATTTTCTATCCTGGTTACTTTAAAAACTTCTTATAACTCTCCAATATTTGCTTTCCATGAACATTTTGGAACTTTAGCTTACATAGGTGAAATACTCAGCAAAAGCAAACTTTTTCCTCTAAAAATTAGATAAAACACATTATTCAGTTGGACTATCAACTGTACATTTTCTCTGTTGATTAGTTACATCAGGGAACTGAAATAATGTCATGAGACTTAGGCAACTTATCATTAGCAACGGCTAAATATTATTGAGCAAATCTTCTTTTGAAGAATTCTACTATTTTAGTCAATTAGTTTATTCATCACATACTTTCTTGTGGCATTCAAATAGGTCTGTGGGTGTTCAAATATTATTCAGTACAGGCATTATTCATATCGTGCCGATGAGCTTTGACTCTAATGTATTCTGCAAATACTTTTTTCAAATATTTCATAATTTCTCCCAACTAACTGAACGTGAAAGGAGAATATTAACAACAAGTGCATACTCGAGAATTACGTGCCAACCACGAGATCTTCATGGGAGAAATCTGCAAAGACTTTTGAATAACTAAGTGCAGGAATTTGGCAATCTGTTTGCAGACTATTTGGGAGAGAAAAGGGCAAGATTCACCAGATAAATTATTCATTGTTAATTATATGCTTAGCTGTAGTGATGATGGTTATGACAGCCCAACTAGAACATTTTTATACTCGTGGAAAATTTCGATGCACAGAGGTGAAAATGTAAAACAATCCCCTCTATCATAAATAGATGGCAAAAAATTCCTTAGAGGGAAAAAAGAATCCCCTTTAATGAACTCCTTCACTTTTAATGATCGTGCTTATACTCAGTATTTCCTTTGTGATGCCTCTAATTTAAGGGACTATGCCAATCCACTAAGCTGGGTTCTGATCCCTCTGGCACTTATACCAACACTTAAACTACTTTCCTTGGCATCCACTTAGCTTGAGGCATCATTTTGTGGTCCCCATACAAAACAACTTCACACTGATGAGAATGAGAATTAAACAAGATTAACTTTTCCCTGAAAGTTAACAACAGAGAACAAGGCTGCGATTAAGAGGCAAAGGGGTATTAAAATGTAACAAGAATTTCCTAGGCCAGATGATTTTTATTATTACTGGAAAGTCTTAAAGCAATTTTTATTAGAGAATATATCTGACTGATTTTTGATATTATCCATCATACTGCTTTGTCACTAATTTTTGCCTTACAAAGCATTGTTTTAGCAGCCTTTTGTGCTAAAGTGGACCCACAGAAGGGTAAAAATGCTATATTGATAATTAAAGTCTAATTTGCTGATTTTTGCTGAAATGCAGCTGGTTGGCTCTCACTGATCCAAGAGATGTGGCAAGAATTGAGAGCAAAACTGTCATCATCACTCAAGAGCAGAGAGATACCACTCCAATACCTAAAACTGGAACAAGCCAGCTGGGCCGCTGGATGTCTGAGGAAGATTTTGAGAAAGCCTTCAACACCAGGTTCCCAGGCTGCATGCAAGGTAGGCAAGAAAAAGATAATTGACACTGAACTTTCAGCAATGCTGAGACACTTACTACTGTTGCAAGTTACTGAAAATCTTTGAAGAACAGTTTCAACTGAAGATTTAGCTTTATCCCTCTGTAGTCACTTCACTGGTTTCATGCAGATCTTTACCATAGACCCAAATACCTGGGCAAGGACAGTCCTCAGTCTCTTTCCAGCACTCTTGTTTTCCTAAAGAGTGGCAAAGTACAAAAATTGATGTGACTTGATTCAGGAAGTCACATAGCAACTGAGGAGCAGATAGGAAGTGAGATGAGAATGAAGGTCCTCTGGTCCACAGCAAGAATTTGAGATTCAGGGATTTACTCTAACAGAGAACTTGGCCTTCACCTCCCCTTACTCCTGGCTAGACAAACTGTCTGAACTGCTGCTTTCAGCATTTAAGATAAAACTTCTTGCTACACAATTAGACAAACAGAAAGCTGCAGCTCTTTAAACATCATCAGAAGCTGTCATAAGACAAACAGCTTTTAAAGGACTGAGAAACAACCTCCATGTTTATAAAGGTTACTTCAAATGTTCCTTGTTTTGCTCTTGGCCACATCTTGCTACTCCCTGTTTTCCAGGACGTACAATGTATGTCATCCCCTTCAGCATGGGGCCTATTGGGTCACCTTTGTCCAAGATTGGGATCGAGCTGACGGATTCACCCTACGTAGTGGCCAGCATGAGGATCATGACACGGATAGGAACAGATGTTTTGAAAGCCCTGGGCAATGGGGAGTTTGTAAAATGCCTTCACTCAGTTGGATGCCCCCTGCCGCTGAAAGGTAAGAGACTTACCTTAAAACCCTAGGAGCCATTAAAAACCCCTGGAAATGCCCAGGGCTGTGTTTTGGAACTGAGTGCATGTCCTCAGCACGTGGGACACCCTCACCACAGAAGCCCAGGGTGGTTCTGTAACAGCACTAGGTACAAAACTCAGTTCAAGGAATCAAAGCTCAGCGAGAGTTTGATGGAAAGGAGATCATTATCCCTAGTATTTACCAGGGATTTCCTTGAAGCATATGCTTTGGGTTGCTGTCAGAGGCTCAATGCTGATGAAACAACAGCGTGATCAAGCATGGGAATTGCTGCATTCATGACTACAACATTCTGTTCTGCAGAGCCATTAATCAACAACTGGCCGTGCAACCCGGAGCTGACGCTGATTGCTCATCTCCCTGATCGCAGGGAGATCATTTCCTTTGGCAGCGGCTACGGAGGGAACTCCTTGCTGGGGAAGAAATGCTTTGCTCTCCGGATTGCCAGCAGACTGGCCAAAGAGGAGGGCTGGCTGGCAGAGCACATGCTGGTAAAAATCTATGCTGTTAAATCTCGTGTGTTTGAACAGCCGTTAAACCTCAAATTAGAGCCACATAAATCCATCACCCGCCTGGCCATCAATGGAATTAGTCTCATATGGATAGTCCTGTAACTTTAGATAGGAATCTGTTATGTGCCAGGCTCATGGGGAATAGAAAACTGCTTGCAAGGCCAAGTTCTAAACATTTAAATTAAGACTTGTCATGGTATAAAGCAAGCAAGGTTTGGAACTTCTGAGAGTGACTTCTTGTACTCAAAAACCTGCAAATATCAGATTTTCTAAGGGACTTGTGCTGTGTAACCTTCCTGGCTTTAATTTCTGCAGTCCTTCAAACATTCTACCACCATAAAATACCACTGAAAAAAAGAATTTCAAAGTGCATAAGAGAACAGCCTAAGAAAAAAAAAAATCTGTGGTCTTTGAGAAGAGCAGAAGAATCCATGCACAAAGTGCTTTCCTTTCACTCCACTTGTGCAGCCAAAAGAATATTGCCTGGTTTTCTTCTCTCTTGACAGAGAAACACAGATGTATATGGTCTTTAATCAGCAAAATAAAAAGAAATGTTTATTATATACAGACTTAACATTTTTTAAATATAAGAATTTCTTACAGATATTCGAATGGGAAGATTTGACTCTGATTTTAAAAATACAGCTTGAGTTATTTGTCAACAATATTATGTTGTGCTTCTTCTGTAGGACCAAATGGGCATAATTAAATATTTTATCATTTCCACTTGCTGGGAGACAATCTCCAAAATGAAAAGTGCAAGAAAAAAAGGCTGTTTTTAACAGTTGCATTAATTTTTCAATAGATCCTGGGAATTACCAATCCAGAAGGTAAAAAGAAGTACTTTGCTGCAGCATTCCCCAGTGCATGTGGAAAAACTAACTTGGCCATGATGAACCCAAGCCTGCCAGGATGGAAAATTGAGTGTGTGGGTGACGATATTGCCTGGATGAAATTTGATGAACAAGGTATGGAAATAAAATTGGAATGTTTTACAGGTTGCTGTAAGTGCAGTAAGACATGCTACAAACTTCTGGATAGAATTAAATCAGTATGGTTCACTTTTATTTTGTCATTTAACTTCCAGGCAACTTAAGGGCAATCAATCCTGAAAATGGCTTTTTTGGTGTTGCCCCTGGAACCTCAGTCAAAACAAACCCCAATGCTATTAAAACCATATTCAAGAACACCATCTTCACCAACGTGGCAGAAACCAGTGATGGAGGTGTTTACTGGGAAGGCATTGATGAGCCCCTGCCAGCTGGAGTGACAGTGACCTCGTGGAAGAACAAGGATTGGACCCCAGACAACGGTACCTGGCCCACCCCGTGGCCCTCTCTTTGGCTTTCTTTGGAATTAATGAATAAATTCAAGTTAACTCTGTTTTGCTGTGTTGTTCTGTGCAGGAGAACCTTGTGCTCACCCCAACTCCAGGTTCTGCTCCCCAGCCAGGCAGTGCCCCATCATGGATCCAGCCTGGGAGTCGCCCGAAGGCGTTCCCATCGAAGGGATCATCTTTGGAGGCCGCAGACCAGCTGGTAAGAGAGGCAGCAGCCACATTTCTAGGCTTGTGGCATTCAAATGCACAGAAGGGTTGACACACAGCTGGGCATGGCCACAGGTTTTGCTTTCACAGCTGCAAAAGCAAGGAAATAACCACGTTAGTCCAATTCCTCTGTGTTAGCCTTTGGCACACACGCTTCCAGCCACTGGTGTTTCAGGGTCTGAGGTGTTTGATGTTAACACAAAACAGGTAATAATAATAATAAAGGGCTGGAGGGAGATCAGGCCCCATTAACATGGGTAGCAGACACATAGAAAATTGCTACATTGGTCTCAATTTGCCTGTAGTTTAGTTAGCAAATGGTTAGAGAAATGAATCAGTTTTAGACAGTTTAAAGATAAATTGTTCTGCTAAAGGCCACCTCAAGTTGGAAAAGAAATAGAAGTAATGCTAGATCTGAACTAATATGACCACAGGATCAGATTCTATTTCCACTAAAATCTGCTGGAGATTCTGATGTCCCATATATCTCCCACTGGATGAGTTCAGTAATCAGGAACCAGTTTTGAAAACATTCATTCAAACTTCTTTGCTGTATTAGAGCAGGAAATGAACTGGGTAAAAAAACCCAGGAAAAATTAGAATACATTATCCAGTAACATGCATTCAGCACTATGTCAGATGGCAAAACCTGTCATAAAAATGTTTCTGGACCTCTAATTACTGAAGTGATTTTGTTCTTTATAGGTGTCCCTCTTGTCTATGAGGCCTTTAACTGGAAGCATGGAGTATTTGTAGGAGCAGCCATGAGATCTGAAGCAACAGCAGCTGCTGAGCACAAAGGTAAATCAAAATTTAATCTGCCTACCTGTATTAAAAGCAGGCCCCTCTGGACTGCTTGCCCTCTCTTTCCCCCTGCTCTTTCACATTTCAGTCTTGGCAGCTAATTTTGCAACCTGTGCATTTTCACAATAGAAAATATTTGTACTGGAATTAACGGCCAAATTCTCTGTAAAAGTCAAATTAAGCAAAATAATCCCTTAGGTGGCAAGCATACAGAACAGGATGCAGGCACAGGGTTGCCAGAAGCCTTGACAGAGAGTTCTTGTTACAGTCTGGGATAAACAAATTTAAATTTGTCTTCTGCTAGAGCTCAACATAAATGCATGAATGATAGCCATCTCTTGAGAATCTTCATTTAAGCTGCTTGACCTGAGCTTTAAGAAATTTAATAACAAAAATTAATTTCATTTGTACCTTTGGTGCATCAAGGATAATGCTTGTGTTGTTTCTTAAAGCTCACAAGGGTGGTGAAGGGATCATGGGTAAACCCTGGGAGGATCTGAATCTTTGTGCTTCAGAATAAAAGTGCTATTTATTCCCTTACCTTCTCCATCTGTGTTTCAAACAGGCAAGGTCATTATGCACGATCCATTTGCCATGAGGCCTTTCTTTGGCTACAACTTTGGCAAGTACTTGGCCCACTGGCTGAGCATGGCCCATCGTCCAGCCGCGAAGCTGCCCAGGATCTTCCACGTGAATTGGTTCCGCAAAGACAGCCAAGGGAAATTCCTGTGGCCTGGCTTCGGGGAGAATTCCCGCGTGCTGGAGTGGATGTTCAACAGGATTGAAGGGAAAGCCTCTGCCAAACCAACTGCCATAGGTTACATCCCCACTGATGCTGCTTTGAACTTGAAGGGTTTAGAAGACATCAACCTGACCGAACTGTTTGATATCTCAAAAGAGTTCTGGGAAAAGGAGGTAGAAGAAATCAAGCAGTACTTTGAAGTGCAAGTTAATGCTGACCTGCCCTATGAAATAGAAAGGGAATTGCTTGCCTTAGAGATGAGGATAAAACAGCTGTAAGCTGGTCAAACCCACAATTATTTATCAATTCGCACACACTAAGACAAGGCAAACACATTTTACCAAATCACCACTGGAAGCATAACAGCACACTGATGGGCAGGGGGTTATAATGAAAGTAGGTCATAGCTTAGTTAGGGTATAGATACAGAGACATTCTAGAAATAACTCCAGACCTAATGATTTATAACTACATCGGTTGTTGTGAATAGGTGAGCAGCTGTGGGAGTGCACGTGCACAGGGTCTGAAACCCCTGTTCTGTCACTTACATGCACACAGAGCCATGATGGGTGTAAATTATTTGCCTAGTTCTGCATATGCAATCCAAACCAATCCAGCCTTCAAGTTGTAGCACATTGTTTCCATCACAGAAACCTCTGGAGTCTCAGACTCCACTGCAAAGAGGAGAGAAAATTAGATGCTGTATATATGTATTACCTAAACATATTTCATGTCTTAAATACTTTTTAGAAAAATGAAGTTGTAACTATCAGAGTGAAAGATGACTTTATATTACTAATGCATATTTAAGATATTGCTATTATATATTACTCATGTTCCTGTGATTTCCAGATGTTTTGAATGGCTTGTTCTTAAACTATAAAATAAATGTTTATACAAAATATTACCTCATTTCCAGTATTCTTGCTGTTTATAAACTGCATGCACATAAATCGAGGCTCCTGTCAATACCACAGCACAGGCAGAGATGCATATGTGGAAGTTAGATGTTGACTGGAGTTGATCTGCTGCTCCTGAGCCAGCTAGTTTAAGCCCAATACTGTCTTTGCAACTTCAATTCAAGCCAAAGGAATGATCCAAAAATTATGATACCAGCTGTGAGCAGTCATCCAGACGGTGACACACTCTCCATAACTGGGCATTGTTAGTTGCTGCAGGCATTTATAAAATAAACTACCCTCTAGGAATGCCCCATATTAGGACCTTGCTCATTTGTTAAAGTCATAGGATTTGTCCCTGTTCCACAGCACCTTGGCTTTTGCTAGAGTAATGAGTGAAGCTGTTGAAGTAAAGACATCTTGGGAAAAAGTTTTCCAGATTTGTCAGGATGCCTAAAGCCTTAGAGCTCAATGAAAATCAGGGCAGGAACCTGTGCTGGCTTCCTTGTAGAGCCAAGACACTAAAACCAGCCCATGTTCTCCCAATTAGAGGTGTCATTTATGTACTTCCCACATCCCTGGCAGGTATCCTGCTTTTTCACTTTGAATGCTTGATCTCCTAAAACATATTGCAAATATTTGCTTAGCAAAAAGAAAATCACTTACATTGTGTAATAAGCCTTTTTACAGACTTGCTTCCTTGCAGAGCAAACAGTGCCAGGGCTGGTCAACAACTGGCCTTCAAAGTTTGCTAGGAGAGGTCACACAATCTGAAAAGGCTCTAAACTACCCCCTGACCCCATGTTTAAGACTTAACACAAACATCATCAGTTCTGAAGTGAATAATAGAGCCCAAGTCAATGCATAGGTCACACAAAGAACAGGCAATGAAAAGCTGTGAGGGAAGTGGAGGAGAGTGGTGCAGCCCCTGTGGAGATGATCAAAATCACATCTGCATCTCTTATAGGGTCACCTCTATGTGTCCTCTTGAGTGGGCTCCAGATTAACAGAAAAATCAAGGTAGAAGTCAGAGGAAGTGAGCCAAGGAAGATTGGAATGTACACCCCTCAGATTCAAACATTACTATCAAGTGGATAAAATAAAGTTGTTAATAAAGTAATTCTATAAATAGCTGATGAACAGCCTGGGCCATCCACAACTGGTGTGACAGCACTGGGCTGGTATTTGGATAGGTCTGAGGAGAGCAAGGAGAGCTGAGAAAATCTGTCATGGTGATCTCAGAGTTATGGCCAGTTACAGCCCCAGGGTTTCTTATGGGCCTCAGGAGAGGCTCCCAGCCCTGAGCAGCGCAAACGTGTTCCAGGCACAGCTTGAAATGCTGCCCAGGAGTTGTACAGAAGCTTGGGGCTTTCCAGAGCTCCTGCTCTGCCTTCCTAAACACAACCAGGCTCAAACGAGTGTTCCAAAGAAATGGCTCCTTCTTCCTGCCAGGGAAATCTGTGCCAGGGCCCAAGCCCAGCAGGCATGGGGGCATGGGAAAACCAAGTGACACTTCTCCCATAAAATGCTGCTCCATTAGGAGATGGAGATTACTGGGGTGCTACAGGACACACCCAGCTCTAGCATCACTGGTGTTATAAAGTGCTAACTGCCTTGAGAACATCTTACCCAGCCCAAAACACTGGCTTTCACATTCTGACTAAACCCCTGCTTGCTCCTCCTCACCCCAAGAAATCAGGGAATTTTCCTTCCTTTGTCCTCAGGTTCTGCTCTGGGTGTTTTTTCCCTTGTAACACAACACAACCCATGGGCAGTGCCTATCACGAGCTCCTGTGGAAAAAAAATATTTAAACCATTTGTGGTTCTCCCACTGCACACATTTTAACCACATGCACCTTTTCAAACACTGCTCAGAGACATAGATCATTCCAGAAACCAGAAAATGGGGGGAAAAACCTGCTGTACTGTTAAGAATGAGAAGAAGAAAATGAGTTTTTGCGTGAGTCATTCAACAGCTCCTTTGTATGTAAATATATCCTCAACCCATCAGCATCTATGGGGAGTACAATTTACATTTTGAATGATCAAAATGTTTAGTATTGGCAGAGAAAATGTTTAAAAAGGGAGAAGGCGGTGGTTTAAAATTTAGAAACTTAGTCAACTGTGCCAGATTATGATCTCAACTCTTCTTCCTCCAACAAATACTATGCTCCATAAAAACAAAATGCTTTTAAATTGAAATTTGGAAGTTCCCCTGATTTTCAAAAGAAAGAGGGGAAGGC
Organism: Agelaius tricolor; assembly: GCF_023055355.1. Taxonomy (NCBI): domain Eukaryota; kingdom Metazoa; phylum Chordata; class Aves; order Passeriformes; family Icteridae; genus Agelaius; species Agelaius tricolor. The sequence goes on along the minus strand of NW_027269283.1, from coordinate 10,994,113 downwards.
AACAAATGCAATAAATTTCAACAAATTAGTAGAGAAATATAAAACTTGGCCTATTAAATGCAATTCAGAGAAGGGAAGCACAGGCAAGACTAACACATGAAGTGCACAGAGCCATAACATTTGCAACAGCTGTGTTATGAAATGCACTTGGTATTCTGGGAAGTGAGAAACAAAATACTTTGTTAAAACACTTGTGGATGTACCGGTGGCTTAGAAGAAGAGAGACAAAATTAAAATCACGGTTTAACCATTAATGGTTTTGAGGATATGATCTCTGGTACCTTGTTTGTGCTGTGATTCACTGGACAAGAACATTGTGATGGATGCACCACATCCAGGGAAGGCTGTGCTCAACTACCTTAAATTTAGCACAGTCCCTTGGGTAAAAGTCTGGCCTCAGTGCCAAGTGCTCCTGTTAGGACAGATAAATCCAGAGCTCAGACCTAGACCTTGGCCCAACCCTTGCACAGGTTGAGAAGCCTCCAAGCCCGATGCCATCGTTTGGACTCATTTCTCATGTTTCAAGGTCAAGTTTTGACTGTGTTTTGTCTTGTTCCTTCAAATCCCCTTCTCAGATGTCAGTCTCAGCAGTAATTAGCTTGAGCATATAAGATATCCATGCACCTGGATTCTGTCAACATCATGAAGGTTAAACCAAATAAATAAATAAACCTGAAAAGCAGCGTCCAGCTTGCTGTAGAACTCGTGTTGGAAAACAGTGAAACCCAACTTCAAACCTCTCACAATTCTGGGATAATATTTTCAGGAAAAGAAGCAAAATTCAGAGAAATGGCATTTGTGCTTTGGGAAATGCTGTTTTCCAAAAACCTTGGCTACCATAGTAACATGATTTATTCCATACTTGCGGCAGTATAGTCAGTCAGCTCCCCAACTGAAAGACAATTATTGTAACTAGAGATGTACCTGGCTGGAAGACTGTGGGAATGCTGCTATGGATGGCAGAGCAGAGCACTCTAAACTCCAAATCAGTAATTGGTAGTGTTGATCGTGGAGGACATTTCTGGCAGAGGTTTAACCTCAGCAGTACAAAAGGGCACGTTGGTCAAATGAGTGCTGGCAAATCCCCCTCACGGAGATTCCAAACCACGTCCTGCCCCATCTGTGTGTCCTTATGCAAAACAGCTAGGTGGGGAGAATGGGAAAGAAAAAAACCCTAATTGCTATTGTATTGCTTTCCTGCATTCTGCAGCCACCATGGATACGTTGGCTGCAAAACTTTACCAGAGAAGGATTTTGTGAGCAAATTGCAGAAATCCACATATATTAATGTGCAAAATTCACATTTTGTGTCTGATCCTTGCAAACAAAAACGTGGTTATGGTGCTTTTGCTGTAAGAGGCCATGCAAAAGACCTCTGAGTTGTCCCTACCCAGTTTGGAGGACTTGGTTCTGCCTTTGATGCCATCAGTGAAAATCACCTTGAAATTTCTTTTGCTCCTCCTCACACTGGTGCTTCTTTCCATGCCTTTTCTCCAGTATACATGTAACCAGACATAATTCTGAGATGATTCTGCCTTCAGCTCTCCTTCAAGCTGATAAGCTGCAAGCAGAACATTTTTTTTAATACACATCCCAGAAATGTTCTTTGTGTCTTTTTGGAAATGTCAGATGCTGGCCATTGGAAAAGGGAAAACATCTGGTTTAATCCTCCCGAAGGAACATATCAAAGTTTTTGTGTTGTTTTTTTATCCATCCTCAATGCCTTTTATTCATCTAAAAAATCCCTTTGTAAACTACTGCATTTCATTTTTGTTGGTTTTGTTCTTTTTCTGAACCAAGAATGTAGTTTTTGTTCCTTTTCTTGTAAAGCATCACAAGGCCATTTCCCAGGTTGAGATGGCCAAGGAACAGTCCCTCCCAGAAATCTGATCCTGATAAACAGCTGTTCTCCAGCACAAACTAAGCTCATCCTCCACAGAAAATAGCTCCTAGGCTCACAATAAATAGATCTTACCCCTGCTGTGTATAGATTTGTGGGCTTTAAACTGAACTGATAGTCTGAACTTGTCATCCTTCCCATCTCATCAGATATCCTAGAAAGGGCCTGTCACCATGGTGGAGGCTGGCACAGCAACAGCACAAATGCCAGCTCTGAACGTGAATAGAACAACAAAACCTCGTTTTACCCACTGGAAACCATCACTATATTTATCTGTGTCTTCCTGAACAGATGAGAAACTTCCCATGGTGTTCTGGAGCTCCAGATCCTGAGAGCAGCTATGAATAGCGGCTTTAAATTTATCCAGGGTTGGAAAGAGACCGAAACCCAAAGCTACAAGATGATGGCAGTTCAGCTGGCTGGGAAACCAGCAGAGCCTTGCAAGGGGCATGGAGATAAATTCCCACCCACAGGGTGAACAACATCACCACCCATGTCCAGTAATGCTGTGGAAGTGGGGTGACTTTGAATGATGTGGGATCATGAGAGGTACAGCTCTCCCAGGAGTTATTCCTGCTGGCAGGAGACAGAAAGGTGGTGAAGCCATGGGGAGCTTCTGCCTTGACCCTCACTGAGCACCCTGACTCCCCTATTCCTTTTCCTGTAGCTCACTCAGGTCTGCCCAGGCTAAGGTAAGTGTGCCTGGATTTTCGTTCTTTTGTTCCACCTCAGTCCCTGGATTGTCTTAAATTACAATTTAATGGAGAGCCACATGGCCAGGATAGTGGAGCTGGACATCAGAGCTTTGGTGGTGTCCAAAAGAATCTGCACAAAACCAAACCCCAGCAAAAACCTCACATTCAGCCTGGTTTTGCCTATCAAAGTGATATTATACCAACAGTTATGTCAAGCTCCCAAGGTAACCAATAGGGAAAAACAAAGCTATAAATTAGCCATAAATTTAAACTAGGACAAGAGTTGGGAAAGGGAGGGGGAGGCTGTTTGAGAGCTGTGGGTTGAGTGGTGGTCTTAGAGTACAAAAACAATAGCCTTCTGACACTAATAAGTAGAAGCAAGGCTTGGATTCTGTGGCGTTTTCTTGGTCTTTATTCTATAAAGACAGAAATCTGGCTCTATTTCATCATAGTTATCTACACTCAGGCACCCCTCCACCCTTGAAGGAGATTAGTAGTGATAATGCATCTGGTACCTGCCCCAGCAATAACAGATCTATGTGGAGAAGATTACAAGAAATTGCTTGGACTTTTGCCCAGTCCTAGAAGTCCCACTGAGCATTTCCAAAAGTCCCATCAGTTTTTACGGCTTGTCTCTCAAGAAGGCTGCAGAAACCTACATGAGGGAGAGACTTTAAAAAGATTTCTGCAGACATTTATTTCTGGCCAAATTATGATTGCTTGGAGGAAAAAGAAGCCACCATACAAATCTTGTTAGAGACTTCAGCAGGAACTCACAAACCCATGCAGAACCAAGATAAGCTAAAAAAAGCAATTGCATCCAGGAAGGAAAGACAGACCAGCCAGCCAAATGCAACTCTTAATTCCAACCCGTGACAGACCCCTGGGGCAGCTCCAAAGCCACTTAGCACAAGTGTGGAGCTGGGCCAGGAGGAGTCGCTGGCACCAGGGGAGCAGCTCTGGCAAGTCCCCACTGCAGTTTGGAGATTTGCTGAGGGGGACAGACTCAGACAGGCTCGGTACCTTCAGGACCACTCCCCACCCCCAAAATCCCCCAGCTGACAGCTGCAGGGACACTGTGATCCCTGAGCTCCCTGCACATGTGGGACAGCAGAGGAGCAGCACATCTGTCAGCAGCACGAACACCCGGCAGCGCTCGCTGCGGCTTGGCAGGAGCCCGGAGCAGCCGTCTGCAGTCCAAGGTCTAAAGGGCAATCTGCCTTCCAAGGCTCCTGCAGCTCCAAGGACCTGAGGCCTGGGGCAAATATCTGTGACTGGGCAGCCCAAAGGTCCCTGAACATGCCCTGCAAGCACTGTGCCCACTTCGTGCTACACAGGAGGTGAATTTCCAGGGAACCCGGGGATAAAACAGCACAGAGAGCATCCCGAGAGGCTAAAGGTGAATCCCTGTGCCCCTCACACCTTCCAGTGGACCTCACCAGATGGGCTGCTCTGCCAGCAGAGGTGGAGCACATGGCACACCAGCACAGCATTACCAGGCACTGGGAATATTCTCTACAGCAAGGAAAAAGTGCTTTCTTTTCAGGGACACAGTGCAGAGAGCTGCCAGGAAGGCGACTGAGCTGATTATTCTTGTGCAGGGCTGTGGGACTGCTGGCAACTGCCTGGCCTGGGGGTCCCCAGGCTGCACTGCTCTGTAGTAGGAAGGTAAAGGAGAGGGACCAGGTGGTTTCTAGCAATGACAGCTACAAACCTCCCTGTAGGCTGTGTCACATCACTGCTCCATCTCCAAACAAGCAGCTCTCACATACAGCTACACCTTAGACAGTGGGAGCTGGGAGTTTCTTCTGTTCCAGTTGCTGGAGAGCCTCTCCCAGGCTCCTGGTCCAGGTGAGGGTGTTTGCTGGATGCTGTCCCTGCTGCAGGCACAGCAGGAGGGCCCTGCTCCCAAGACATTTATGATGGTGCCAGGTTTTTTTAACTATGAATTTGAACAGAAGTCATGTTGCACCCTAAATGTCACTGCCAGGCAGAAGGGAAGTAATGAATCTCCAGCAATATTCCCAGCATCATGATTTAAAGATAAAATGAATATACACTGCAAGAACCCCTACAGCTGTGGCTGCCTTGGTGAAGCCATTAACAAATGCAGTTTAACACATCCAAGTGCAGCCAGCCCTCACTGGGGGCTGCTGGGTCTTTCTCCCATCCTTCTCCCCCCACTGCTCTGCTTATTGTTTGCTTCATTGTTAATCCCACCTAATTTAAAAATAGGAAATTGATTTCTTATGTATCCATTACAAACAAAATCATCTCTTTATTACAGCGAGGATCATATTTCATAAGCAAGTCATGGAAAATTAAAACCATGCCTGTTGCTTTGATGAAATAATGGAGAAAAGTGCTGGAGGGGAAGGCACAGACAGCTGGGGGCTGTCATGCAACCAGTGGTGCAAGTTAACTCTTTGCTGTCACCCAGGGCTCCCAGCACTGCCTGTTCTCCTCCCCCAAGCTCCTGATTGGAGTGCTAAGAACTCCCTTAGCCCTGAACCTCCAAAGCATCTCAGAGAAGGAGTGCAACCCCTCTGAACAAAGTGGGGCAGTGATTGTGGAGCTTTTGTTGTTAACAGAAGGTTTGCAGCCTGCCTGTGTGCAGAACCAGATTCCTCCCAGCACTGACACTCCTGAAATTCAGGAAATCGTTGCTGTTGCACAGTGTGCAAAACAAAGAGGGACAAACACCAGCCACACTCAGCCCAGGAGTGCTTGTAGCAGAAATATTTCCAGTCCTTGGGCATGTCAGACTTTGTGCTGTGCTGCTGGGAAGGGGCTCAGGCTGAAGGGGAGCCACAATTGCCTGGAGAGATCCCAGTGTCCATTTACACACAGGTTATGTCAGTGCAGCAGGCACCACAGCAACAGCAAGTTAGCAGTGTCCTGTGGAGTGGATTGTAAATTAAAACAAAATCCTTTGTGTGCATTGCAGAGGATTTATGGACTGTTCTGTGAACCTCCCTGTGGAGCAGACAGGACAGGGGTCCTCTGAAGAGTAATCCAGATAAGTGCTACAGCCCGAGGACATTGCAACATCCAACCCAAAGTTCATTGGCCGCTTCATTAACGTGTTGATCTCCAGGAATTACAGCCAAAAACACCCTCTGCAATGTCCCCATCAGAAGCAGAAAGAACACTGAGCTATCACTGCAGAATTCTTTTCATAATGTATCATCTGTAGGTGTGTCCATATAAAAATGCCATTTTTGAGGACAAAGAATAAGCAAAACTGTGACAACAGACCACAGTCAGGCTCCATGAGAGTGAAGGGCAGCAGAAGAGATTGTTTTAGAGCAGTAATTCATGTCTGGCCTGTTCAACTCTGAGCATACCTTTTTGAGCAACTATTTCATTTCATTTCTTTGGGGTAAGAGTCTGCCGTTTGGAAAAAATACCCCATTTTACAGTATCTTGTAAGTCTGTGCTGCTCTCAAAGCCTCCCATAGAATCATTCTGGCTGGAAAAGACCTTTAAGATCACTGAATCCCCATGGACTTGTTCTTCCTCAAGTCAGGACCAGAGATTACCATCCTAAAGCACTTCTCACACCAGGTAAGAGGCCTGGAAACCCTCACCTGATCCTGCTCCAGCCCTGGGAGGAGCCCAGCCAGCAGCAGGTATTTGCCAGTTCACCACAAAGAGCTTCCTTCCAAGTGAGCCAAGGGAAGTCCTTTAAAACTCTTTATGTTCCCTTTGTGCTGATGATTCTCAGAATAGAAAAACAAGTTTTGTAACTCAGTGGAAGTGAAGGAAACGAGCTCTTTCCAGGAACATCCTGCAGTGGCCCTGCAGCCCCCAGCTCCCTCCAAAGGGCTTCTTGGAAGCTCTGAGACTGGGACATACCATGCTCCTTTCTACCAGTTTCTGTACTGGCTGCTACCATGTTCCACCAGCTTATTTATGCAATAAACAGTTCAAGAAATATCTGTATAAAATACTGCAAGTTATGTCCAAGCAGCTCCAAGATCAATTTAAAGGGTCAAACTCTCAGCCTCTGTTCTCCTACATGAGAGGCATTTCAGTTTCCTCTTAGGGGGTATTGAGTTTTAATAATTATCAAATACACGATAGAATTATTTTCAAGAAGTTTCTTCTCTGGTCTTACCATGTATCACCCAAACAAAATACTCATTAGAACTCCTGGAGGAAAATTTCAAAATGATGCAATAAGTCACCAAAAAAAATTCAGAAATTCAGAAACATCCATTTGCACTTGCACAGCAGAGCCAACTCGCCAGGCTGATATTTTAATGGAAGCACTGGATGTTTTCATTAGCTGCATTTGCCACAATGACAGCAACAATAACTCCCAGACAGAAGTCGAGACAAGACGCAGTAATTAGGTCAAACCTTGGGGATAGAGCTGTCATCACAGACATCAATGTAAGTTACTCTCTCACTGCCCAAGCTCTGCAAGATGTGCTGCTCACTGGGTTGTCTAAACATGATAAAGAAGGGGAAGAAATGAGGGTCATCCTGCCTTTTGCTGTTCTTCACAATTACCCCGTGTTTAATTGATCTTGATTAATTATTTAAGGTAAACGGAGCTTTCCTGACCTAACGGCAACATGTAAACTGATTAACTTGACAAAGCCAGCAAAATGATCTGCACGGTGAGATCAGCTCTTGTAATCCATTATTGAGGCCAGGTTATCCTGGGTCAGGGCCAGGGATGTGCTGCCAGACAAGGCAAGGTGGTGGAGGTGGGATGGGGTCCCCTTGGGAGGGGGGGTCAGACTCCTCCAGCCCCTTGGCACTGGGGAAAGGGAGGAGGAGGAGGAAGAGGAGGAACTGCCCTGAGCTCTGGTAGCTCATGGTGCCTCTGGGGGCTGCACCCATGTGGGCTTGGGGGAAGGAGAAGAGATGACACCCCCTTTCCATGTGGGCTGGGGGCTGGTGGGAGGTGGCAGGGCAGTGTCAGGGGATGAGGCAGTGGGAGGCAGGTCTGAGCAGCCCAGCAGGACCCAGCTGCTCAGGGAGCCAGCCCTGCAGCCTGCACAGCCCAGCCCCAGTGGCACATGCACACTGGCCCTCTGCCTGGCCTTATTTTGGCTGCCCTGGCTGTAGCATCACCATGGGTTACAGGGCAAAACCCATTTATTTGGTGCAGATAATGCCTATCTGAGCTGAAAATCAATCCCAGATAAAAGCTTTCCAAGAGATCCTGCTTAGATTTGCGTGGGGAGCAGCAGTGCCCTATCCAGGCTGATAAGCAATCTGGTGGCATTGATTCCTTGTATGACCTAGTAAATTATGCATATTGGAAGAAAGTGATTTGTTTGGAGATCTACAGTATCCTCCATCCCTTCTGGCCAATCACTAAGGCAGGTACACAGATAAATGAGAAGAAAACACTCGTCACCACTTTGGCTTCAGGGCAGAAGCAGATAAGGCTGATAAGGCAGCAAGTGAAATTCCCCTGCAGGCTCCCAAACAAACAAATACCTACTTGGGCAGAGGCTGCTCAGCTGCAGCAAAAATTCTGCTCTGGCTGTTTGAAATAGCAGCACCCCCAGGCACAAATAGAGCCATAACCTCCCTCCTCCATCAAAAGCTCCTTGTCCAGAGAACTTATGCTCAAAAGAGGTGAGACGGAGCACCTGGGAAGAAAAAGAGGCACCCAGAGTCCTGCTTAGGACTGGCTGGGGATGGGTGGGAGACCCCATCCAGCACCCCAGGGAAGCTCTGTGTAAGGGTGAGGATGCTCTTAGGTCACAAAACACAGAGGCAAGAGGGAAGTGGGCACCACAAGCCAGTCCCACCACTGAGGTGCCCATCACTGCAGGCTGAAGGTGACAACTCCCATCAAAGCTGTCCCTGCTGCTGCCACCAGCCAGGAGGAAAAGCACAGAAGTCAGGAACATCCCCAGCCTGCAGGATAGACTAATCCCTGCCAGCTGTGCACAGAAACCCCCAAATCCTTCAGTCAGTGAGAACTTCCTTCATGATCTGGCTGTGCCACCAAAGGCGTTGACACCACCTCCCTCCTTTTTAAACAGAGATCCATGAAGTCTCATAAGTCATATTTAAAAAAAGGGGAAAAAAAAGAGGCTTTCTGCCAAATTGCTGATACTTCACTTTTTGGGTTTTTTTTCTTCCCACCCCAGTTTCTTTTACATCTCATCAGTTCCTTGCCTGTATTCATTTCTATTTGGTTTTCTACCTCTGGGAGCAGAGCAAGCCATCAAACCTGGATTAAACATGCCACAAAAGAATTCAAGTCTTGACATGGCCAAAATATTGGTTTCCAATGAAACAAAACAAAAGACCAGAGTGAAGTAACTATTTCAGCAGCTTGTGCAGCCATGTAAATAGATGTTGCCAAGGGAGACCGAAGAGAGATAAAGATCCACCACCCTTCCAGAGCTCACAGAGGAATTGTTCAGATCCAAACTCCATTTCCCAGCAGCATTCACCAGTCCCGCTCCAGCCAAAATGGTGGATAAGCCACGTTTTAAACAATAAATGCTTCGAAAAAGGACAGCAGAGTTCAGGCTTCCCAGCTGGGCACCAGGAAAGCATTTCCTCTGGGGCAGGTTTCATTTCTGAGCTGTGGGACATCTGCAGCCTCCTACCTGTGAGGAAGGGTCTGAGCAGACCTCAGGGCTGACCCAAGACAGCAGAGTTTGTTTTTTATGGAAATATGGATTTCTTTGGAAAAACATGTGTCTCACTGGCAAGCCCCAGAGCCAGCAGGCGGCCTCAGTGCAGCTGCTGCCAAGACAGGGGGGGCTGGCAGGGCTGGGAGAGCAGAGCCCATGCCCTGGGATGGGCCAGGGGGAACACCAGGAAAGTTTCTCCTTTGGTGAGGGTTGGGGCAATGCAGTGAGGCTGAGGAGGCTCTGTCCTTGGACATGCCCAGGATAAGAGACAGCTGAGCCAAACCAGCCCTGGCAGCAGCTCAGAGACCAGACCAGAGCCCTCCCGAGGTCCCTCTCACCCAACGCTTCCATCAGGATGGCAAATCAGTGCAAAAAAAGGTGAATACAAGACTGACCACAAAAATTCAACCAGCAGCTCCAGAAAAGAGGCAGCTCTAGCACAAGTGACTTTATCCCTGCAGGTTAATTAATGCTGAACCTGATAAAGCCTAACTACCTTTTTGTTTTAATGAAGAGAAGGGGCCCCTTGGCAGCTCCCTCTCCATCCCAGGGACCCCCACACCGAGCACAAACACTGAGGAATGCAGCTCCAGCTCACTGCTGGTGTAACGTGTTTGTTGTCCCAGTGCCGGGCTCGGGCTGCACTTTGCTCCAGGAACATTTCACCTGTGTGCACAGGGCAGCCTGCAGCAGGGCAAACACTGCTCCCAGAGGGCAGCACACGCCATTTGCTCGGCAAACCCACGGACACATCGACTTTCTTTGTGCTCAGCCTTTCCTGCAGATTGCCAGGGCAGGCTGTGCCAGCTTGGCAGAAATCAGAGGGGCTGTGCTGGCCTGAGGGGCCTTGCTGGGTGAGCATGGGCAAACCCTGGAGAGGGTGGAGATGCAAAGCATCCAGCAGCACCCCAGGCTCATGAGCTGCCACTGCCCCAAGAGCAAAGCCAGCTGACTTTAGTGGAGGTCTGGGTTTGGAGGAGGGAAGGGCAGGGCTGGCTCAGGCTGTGGTGAGCAGGGACAGGCAGCCAGCTGAAAGCTCCTTGGCAAGAAAGAAATGCAAGCACTCGTTACTCCATGCACTGAAGACACATTGGGAAATGCTTCCCAACACATCAGATCCTTCCCAGGACTGCTGCCCATGTGCTGAGGGGTGGCACAGGCCCAAAGGAGACTGACCCAAGCACTGCACACTCTGCTGAGGGGTGGCACAGGCCTCAGGGAGTGCAGCCCCAAAGGAGACTGAGCCAGACACTGCACACTCTGCTGAGGGGTGGCACAGGCCCAAAGGAGACTGACCCAGACACTGCACACTCTGCTGAGGGGTGGCACAGGCCTCAGGGAGTGCAGACTGACCCAAGCACTGCACACTCTGCTGAGGAGTGGCACAGGCCTCAGGGAGTGCAGACTGACCCAAGCACTGCACACTCTGCCCTGGGTGAGTTTGGTGGTGCCCAGGACTGTGCAGGGTTTCACAAGGCTGCCAGGAGCCCTGTGCCTCCAGCAGAGAACAGAACAGGCTCCAGCCCAGCCCAGCCCAGAGCAGCACAAAGTCCCTCCTCAGGAGCTGAGCCCAGCCAGGACAGACCCTGCACTGGCTGGTTTGGGTCCCTTGGTCTCAGCTCTGCGTGACAGGAAGCAGGATGTGGAGCTCTGTCTCTGGCTGCTTTGTTTGTTTGTTTTACAGGGACATTTTCACAGAGTGTTTCAGGTAACCACTGAAGACAGAAGTCCCCCTGTGAACACCTGAGCCTGCAGCTGTTCAGGAGGGCTCACACTGCTGGGATTTCAGTGTCCCAGCCACAAACCCTCTCTTGGCACGGTCTGCACAAGCCTGAACCTCCCTCACAGGAAGCTGAGCTGCCCCAGCACAGCAGCAGAGCTGTTTCTGTGGCTCAGCTGCCACGTGCCCTAAGCTGCAGTGCCTTGGAGCCCTCCTGGAATCCATGTCTAACCCAGGAACCTCACAGGACACAGCACAGAGGTGCCTCACCTCTGGATTCCTGCCCAAGAGTTTGATGCAAGCCTGAAAAGACTTCATCTCCGAGGTGAAGCTGGCATCATCTGCACTCATTCCAGCCAGGGATCTCCTCCCACCCAGGCACCCTCCCAAGGTAAAGCTGTCCCAGTTAGCACCAACAGCTCCAATTCAGCACAAATTGTCTGATTGTTTACATAATATGCGGCTTATCTCTGACTGTACAAACAGAGAAAGCAGGGCAAAATAACACTGCTCTCTACTCCCCTCCTATCTTAAAAGAAAAGGACAAACCAACCAGAAATTCTGGACGCAAAAAAAAAAAAAAATACTCTGGACTGACACAAATTATGAAGACAGGTCTGCAGGTCAGGGTGCCCTGGGAGGGGCACTGGCTGTGTGTGTTGGGGCACTCATCCCCTCCACAAAGTGGCTCTTATAACCATTCTCATGTGTCTCAACAGAGCAGCAAAGTAACTGCTGTGCTGCTGCAGGTGAGGGGGCTCTGCTGCCCCAGGCTTGGCTCTGGAGGGCACAGAGCAGCCAGACCCTGCTGAATGGCAGCTGTGCCAGTGCCACCCATCCCCAGCACTGGGGAGCTGTTCCCAGGGCTCACATACCATTCCTGTGTGCACATATTTAACAAGAAGCCCTTTTAGTTCCTGTTCCAGACACCTCTCCCTGTGGAGCTCTGAGCTGGCTTCCACAGGAGACTTTCCCTGCAGAAATATCCAGGGGGAAGCAGCTTTGCTGACCCTTTTGCAGACTGGGGCAGGTGGGAGCCACTCTCAGGGATGACCCAGACCCTCCTGCCAGCTCAAATCCAGGCAGGAACAGAACCCCAGAGCCCAAAGGCTGGGACCTGTGTGCATGCACAGGAGCAGGGCAGGGCAGGAAGGAGTCACAGAAAACAATCAGATGAGCAAGATTTCAGCCCTGCTGATCTCCATCATCCTGCTGATCATCCCCACCTCCCTGAAACGGGGCTCACTCAGAGCCTCCCCATCCCCAGGCAGAAACAGCCCCAGCACTCACCTCCACACAGCAACATTCTCCAGCAGGGCCAGGAAAATCCCTTCCTCTGGCTCCCCCTGCAACTCCCAGCCAGGGCTCCTGCCCCTGCCCATCATCTCAGGGCCTGCCCAACCTCCAGGTGCCCCTGGTTCACCCCTCCTGCCTGGCTCTGCCGCCCTGCCCCAGCTGCAGTGGGTCACCCTGACAGCAGAGGGGATGGAGAGGGCACCATGCAGCCGCCCTTCCCTGGAGCCACCCTTCCCTGGACATCCAGAAGCTGGGCATAGGCAGGGCTATGAGCAGCGCAGAATCTGTTGCCACGCTCTCCCGAATCCTGCTTGGGAACCTTCGAGCATCCTTGTTCCCGCCCAGCCTGGCCGTGGATGTGCCCGTACGTGCTGCCCACCTTGCCCTCATCCCCGGCTACGGGAAACGCGGCTGAGCCATCCCGGGAGCCGAGCCCCGCTCCCGGGACAGCCCTGCCAAGAGGCTCCTTCGCTCGCCATCTCGTGGTGGCAGCAGGCAGCCTGCCACGGCCCGCGGCCCGGATCCCACATCCCGCATCCTGCATCCTACATCCCACATCCCATATCCCACACCCCATATTCTACATCCTGCATCGCACATCCCGCATCCCCCATCCCACATTCCCGATCCCGTATCCCTCATCCCATATCCCACATCCCGCATCCTACAGCCCACATCCCGCATTCCCCATCCCACATCCAATATCCTACCTCCCACATTCCTCATCCCACATTCTCCATCCCCCCTCCCATATCCCCCACCCTGCATCCCACATCCTGCATCCCGCATCCCAAATCCTACATCCCCCACCCCGCATCCCACAGCCCCAGAGTGCACTGGGGGTGGGTAGGGGCTGGGCCACCACCGTGTCACCATCGTGCCACCATCGGCATTGCTCCATCCCCCAGACTGGCCCCAGCCCCGTGGTGTCAGTGAGTTACACCTGTGAGTTACACCCGTGTAACCCAGGTGTAGCTTTGGCCCTGCAGTGTCACTCACTCACTCACAGGGCTCAGCCCTACCCCGGGAATTTCCCCTCATCCCCATGGGAGTGCACCAGGAGTTAACACACATGGGGTGATGATGTGTTGGACATGCAGATATTTCATGCTCCCAGACTTGTGACAGACTGTAAAGGTTTGGCTCCTCACACCCCCAGCACACCAGGACTGGGCTGCCCACCCTCAGGCACCCCAAAATTGCTGCAGGTGTCACAGCCCAGGCAATCCCCCCAGGGAGTGGGAAGAAGTGCCAGGAGAGCTCTCAGTGACAGGGACACCAGGGCAGCTTGGAACTGGCACAGCTTTGCAGGATCCAGCAGCATGGCTGAAGAACTCCAAGGCTCCCATCTCCAACTCTTTTTAACACCTTTTGCCATGGAGCCACTGCAGGACCCAGAATTGTCCCTCCACCCTGTGTAGCCCCAGGCTGCAGGCTGAGCTCTGCCATGGTGTCACCCTGTACACACTCAAATTTCACCCTCGGCCAAATGGTTTTCTTTAAACTGACACAGGGAAATTTGCCCCAGCAAGAGCAGATGCTTGGAAGCCCTTCCAGACCTGGATACCAAAGCAATGGCTTCTGTAAGGTGCCCTCATGCAGATTCCTCCAGGACCTGCAGTGCCACCCCAGCCCCCCCCCCCCTCCAGCACTCCCAGTTCTTCACCAGGCTTCCCTTTTTCTGGTTTCCCCCTCTAATTTGGGTAGAACAGCACAAAGGGAGCAATTTTGCTCCCCACCCCCTTTCCATCCTCCCTCCTCCCCTGTCTGGCAGGTCTGTGTTATTATTAAGACACTTGAGATTATGGTTGTCTGGAAGTCGAAGAATGACAGGAAAGAACCAGATGCCATCCACTGATAAATTACCAGGGCATTATGTAGAGGCAGCTGTGCCATATAAAAGCTGGGTTTTTATACCAGGCCATGATTTTCCATGTGGCATCGTATGGTTCCAGCATCTGGGCGTCACCCTCCGTGCCTCCCATAGATTTTGCTGAGCACTGTCATTATGATAATGAAGAAATTGCAGCAGACGTTAATTGTGGCTCCTGCTGGCTATTGAGAGGGCTTGAAGGTATCAGAGTGGGCTGGCAGGGCCTCTCTCACCTCACAGGGGGTTTCTCCACTGTGTTGGCAGTGGACAAGAGGAATTTGGATGGCTCTGAGTGCTGTGAGCAGCATCCAAGTCCTCCAGGGGCTGGACCTGATCAGGGCTGGCTGGTGCTGGTCACGATGGTGAGATGAAGTTTTAGGTGTTTGTACAGAGATTTGTAAATCCATTTGTAAATCCACTTCCCCCCCTTGGTTTCCTCATTGTTAGCACAGAGCAGCCATGGGCTGTGCTAAAGGATGGATGGCACAGGGGCAGGAGGATTTGAGCCTCTGCTTTGTTGCCCCATTGCTCAATTCTCATCTGGCAGAGCTGTTCTACAGGTGGTCCAGCCCTGGGCGTGGGGACAGGGACACTCAGACAGCCCCTCACACCCTGGGGTGAGTCACATTGTGATACCTCACAATGCTCTCTCTGGGGGATGGTTTTGGTGCCTCAGGAATCCACCACAGGTATGTCCTGGAAGTGGGATGAGGATGGGCAGAATTGCTGCCCTGTGAGTCACTCTGGGAAACCTCTGTCAGACAGAAACCTTCTTCCTGCTCCAACCCTCCTGTTCCAGCCTTCCTGCTCCAACCCTCCTGTTCCAGCCTTCCTGCTCCAACCTCCCTGCTCCAGCCTCCCTGCTCCAACCTTCCTGCTCCAACCCTCCCGCTCCAACCCTCCCGCTCCAACCTCCCTGCTCCAACCCTCCTGTTCCAACCCTCCTGTTCCAACCTCCCTGCTCCAACCTCCCTGCTCCAACCTCCCTGCTATCTTGCTCGACTGCCCATGGCAACAAAAGCCTCATACCCACCAAAGAGAAGCAGCCCCTGCATCTCAGAGCCAGGGGTTGGATCAGAACAGCCTAAAAGCCTTCCCTCAGAACTCCACCAAAGCTTTTATGAGTTCCCAAAGCCCACAAAAGCAGGTACCCCCACTTTCCCCTTCCTGAACCCTGCCAGACTCATGTTTCTTTCTGAACAGCTCTGTAAAGACACAGGTGGGACTGATGCTCTGCCAGGGCATTGATGGTCAGACCAGCTCAGGAAATCCTGCTGTTTCCTTTCCAGCTCTCTGCTGAGGAGCAGGAGCTGGCAGCAGTGTGTGCCTGTCCCTGTGCCTCCAGCTTGGGCCCCAGAGTGTCCCAGGGCTCCTCTGGCACCCCTGGGATGTCACTGCCAGCTGGGAGAGCTGGCCTGTCCTCAGCAGCTGCAGAGCTGACTTGGGAAATGAGCTCATTCCACCCTCCCCACTCACCCTGGCCTGTGGCTTCACAAACCAGCCCTCAAGAAGCCCTGCAGCAGGGGGGGCTCCTCACTGAACCCTTGTGCCAGGGAAGAGCTTTGCTTGAAGGCAACAGCCAGGCACACCACACAGCACTGAGCTCTCCCTGTCCAGGGGCAGCTCTAACACAGCTTTTTCCCCCAGTGGAAAACAGGAGGAGTAAATGTAGATGGCTGCAGCTTCAATGGAAAACTCCTTTGGGGGCCTGTGCGTGGGCATCGAGCTGTCCCATGAGATGCAGTGTGCCAGACTTCAACAGAAACACAAAATTCAATGTGATCCAGGAGGTGCAGTGAGATTCCCAGGAAAGGGACAGAGGATTGTCCTGTGCTGATGCTGCTGACTCTGCCAGTGAGGAGGGGGAGCTCCAGCAAGAGGGTGCTTTGTTCACTCAGCTCAAAACATTTGATATCACACTGGAACAAAAAAGTGTTTGTTGGGATCAAACAGTGTTTGTGCCAGCTTTGTCCAGCCTCCAGCTCCCAGGAAGAAAAGAGCTAAGATGACCCCTGGGCATGGAGAGCTGGAGCAGGACCCGGGGGGACCCTGGCACAAGGGTGGCACTGTCCCAGTGCTGCTGGGGCACTGGGAGTGTCCCTGGCTAGGACCAGGATAGTGACAGCAGGGTCTGAGCCTCCAGTCCTGCCCTGCCCCACATCTGGGACCTTTGGAGGTGCCATAGGGTAGCATTTCCAGTGACAGCTCCTGGATACAGCCCTGTCCCGGGGAGGGCTCTCAAGGAACTTTCTCTGAAGTTTCCTCTTTGCTGTAGGTGTCAGTGGGCTTCTGCCAGAAAGCCACCACTCAGCAGCACTGACATGGGCAATTCTATGGATGTTCAGCTTTAAAATCTCCCCTCCCCATAAGAAAATAAAAAGGCAGCTCCTCACTTGGGTGTCCCTGTCCCCAGAGAGGAACCCTGGCAGGGAGAGGGGAAATGTGCCACCCTTGGAACACCAGGGCAGCAGCTGTGGGGTCACCCATGATGTCCAGAACTGCCTGTGTGCCCTGCATGGTCTGAGATGCACAGAGCCCCACAGGCTCCCACAGAAGCCATGGGCACAGAGCAGAGCCAGGGGCACGGAGCAGAGCCAGGGGCACGGAGCAGAGCCAGGGGCACAGAGCAAGGCCATGGGCAGCCCCTCATGGCTGGCACTGCTGGGTGTGGGAGCTCAAGCTGTGCCAGGCCAGCATCCCTGCACAGAGGCTCCATTCTGGCAGTGCCAGGAGCTGCCCCCAGTGCCCACGGTGTGGGGCAGGCACATCCAGCAGCCCCCCATGGAGACCCCACCTTGGAGGACATTGGCACGGGCTCCTCGTCCTTCCTGGCAGATGTCCTCAGCGGGAAGAAAAACCCTGGGGAGCCGGGAGAATTTCCTACAGAGAGGGGGAAAAAAATAAAGAAAAAAGATAAAGAAAAAAAAAAGAAAAAAGAAGAAAGAGGGAGGCAGCCCATGGCAGCTCCCTCTGCCTGGCACCTGTGTCCCAGGGCAGGCGTCCAAAGCAGGCGCGGTGCCACGGCAGCAGATGGGCACCCAGGCACAGCCCCGGGCTCAATCCTGCCACACCAGGGAGGGGACGGCTGTTTAGGGCAAATTTCCCAGCTGAGAATGTCAAAACAGCTGCCAGTCTGGAGTTTATACACCTATAATTAAGGGGGTATGTGATCTCTAATCCAGCTCAAACGGAGCTGGATTAATTGGCGGACCTAAAAATAGCATGGGTGACCATGTAAGGCAAGCTTTTGTGTGAGGTTTAAATTAGGAAAGTGGGCTCTGGCTGTTTGCAGTGAGCTGGGAGAGACAGAGGCATCCAGACAGCCTGCGAGGGCCTGATCCTGCTGAGGGACAGGGGGAGGCTGCAGCACACTGAGCTCCCCAAAGGAACAGCCCAGAGCCAGGGAAGGAGCCAGGGCAGCACCTGAATCCCAGGATGTGTGTCCTGGAGAGAGGGACACTGCTCTGCTCAGTGACCCCCTGACAGCCTCAGCTGGAGCTCCTCTGCTCTCCTCCCCACACAGCCAAGACCCAGCTGGTCCCCACTTTACCCTGTCACATCATTCATAAGAGTCCATGGCAAGTTTGCTCACTCTGTTTGTGATGCCCAGAGGCTTTACCTGGTGGGAAGGGACTTTGTGAATTACTGGAGCCTCCAGGAGATACCTCCACTTTCCCACACTGCTCCTGGCCAGCTTTGCACCACCACGATGGCAGAAGAACCCCTTTGACTTGTGGTCTGTGATCTGCTCCCCTTCTCAAACTCCTCTACCCACAGCCAGACTGCAGGGTGAAATTGCTGGTAATTTTTGTTTAATTATCTGCAGTGGCACAAATAACTAACAGCATTGATTTGAACTTGGCACACAAAGGAAGGTTCCAAATGGCAAAGCATATTATGAGATCGAATTATTAAACCTAGCTAATGAGAAAAATAATGATGTGATGCCAAGCTATAAAAGGTTCTACTTTAAAGTTGTCACAGTTCATGAGCAAGAAAGATTTAATCATATTCTTAATCAAATATTTATATGATAATGTGTTTTAATCAGAATAATAGCAATTAATTTGGAAAGGAATATATTGTACACTTCCTGTTCGTGCTTTACAGAGGTTTTTGGCGCTGAGGTTACAGAGCACATATTTCCTTACTCAACAATAATTCCATCCCAGTTGGAAGGTGTTCCAGCTGTCTGTGATGGGGACAGGCTTGTGGAACAGAGACCAGGAGCTGTGGGTGCCCTGCTGGGCTGGGCCCTGCTCCATCCCTCCCTGGGGCTGGGCAGAGCAGAACCACGCTGAGCCCGGGCCCCTCGCTCTGCCTTTGGAGCTCCCACTCTTCACAAATGATTGAGCTGCTGCCTCTTTCCCTCTGAATCCTGCCAAATCTCCCAGCTCCCCTTGGCAGCTGATACTCTTGCCATGATTTCCAGCTGTGCAAGAAGCATCTTGAAATGGCTGCTGTGCTGGAGCAAGGATCCTCTCCTTCCCTTCTTCCCATCAGGGCAGGACAGCAAAGGGACATTGTCAGAACTGTCCCCCTACTGTCCCTGCTGTCCCTCCTGCCCTGCCTGGCAGAGCTCAGGGCTGCAGCTGGGTCCTGAGCAGTGAGTTCTGCTCTGGGCTTTTGGTCTGGTGTGTTAAAGTTATAAAAACAGGCAGTTTAAAGCAGCAACAGGGTTTGATTCTGAATGCTGCAAAGAGGGGAGGTGGCTGTCCTGCTCACCCCTGCTGAGATACCACCTGTGGACACCACAGAGGTTGGACGGGATGTTTAAATCTGCCAGCTTGGTGAAAAGGAAATATCTAAAACCTTTCCCCAAAACTCAGAATGAAGTTGGTTTGGAATTGAAAGCAGCCTGGAGGCCTATTTCCAGCAGGCACTTGGCAGCCAGAGCACCATGAGAACACATCACCTCTGAGGGAGCTCACTAAAGTCCTTCCAGCTGGGTGAGGGAGCACCCACAGAATCCTGGGATTTATTCGAATGGAGCCTCCAATCCACCAGCATTCACTAAATGTGGGAAAAGCACTTCAAAACACCCTGCAGAGTGAAAACTGAAGGGGAACATCCCTCACCCCCAATCCCCAGTGAGGAGATTTCACCACTCTGTGCACGGCTCCCACAGAGCTTTGGAGAGGGAGGGATGAGGGAAGGGACAGCAGTGACCCCTCAGCCACCACAGAGACCCCGTGGCACAAACCTCACCTGTCCTGGGTGTGCTGTGGGTGCCCCAGCCTCACCTGTGCTGGGTGCCCACAGGCAGGGCCACACGGTGCTGCAGGAGCCCCTCAGCATCCACAGGGACACAGCAGCCCCGGAGCCACACTGGGAATTCCATCCAAATCCATCCAAAACGCCTGGGAATTCCATCCAAAGCACCCTGCCACTGCCCCAGCACCAGAGCTGCCCCTTGGCACACACCTCATCTTGCCCCAGTCTCTCCCTCCTCCTCCTCCTCCTCCTCGCAGCCCTGGGCTGGGTGGATGTTTCTGCACTTCTCCCTCTCTCACTTTTTGACACTTCATCAGAAGCTGGAATTTTATATATATTTTTTTTTTAAGTGCTAAATTTGCTGTTTCTGTTGGAGTCGAGATGAAAAGCTTTCACTGAACCACCTCTGATTGGAATCACTTCTGTTGCCTTCAGTTTGGCCAGATGTTTCCTAATTACTTATCTGTCAAAACTTTTTTTTTTTTAAATGCACAGACATTTCCTTTAAGTGAGAAAAAGTGTAAGGCTCTTGTTTAGTGTCTTTGCCCGAGTGAAATAAGCCAGGCTAAGCTTCATCATCAAGGCTGGATTTTATGCTTGAACATGCAATTTAACATCAAAAGCTTGATCTTTTTTATTATTCAGTGCTGCCTTTTTAGACCAACTTCAGCAGGAGCCAAATGGCACATCCTAACTTGGGATTTAAAACTTTTATTTTTTAAATCTAGGTCTGAGTCATGCAGCTTTCTCCTGAGCCTGAGATGGTTTCATGTAATAACTCAGGGCCAGAATCTGCCACGATTACTCAAGTCAGGGAAGGCTTCCTCACATGAGCAATCTGATTGAACAGGTGCTCCTTGGGGTGAGCAATGATTACAGAATCAGGCCTCATCCTTCTCCCTTCACACAAATATTTTTGCTGCTTTGAGTCAGTTGCTGGGGCCTGCAAGGATGTCCTGTCATTGTGCAGAAATGTGGGGGTAGAAAGACAAAGGAGGAAACTTGAAAACTTGAATTCCCCACACTGACCTTGGCTGGTCCAGCAGGGATCCTGATCCAATCTAAGGAAGCAGAGCCTGTACATGTCAGTCATTCAAGACATTCAGCATTGATTTGCTATTGGGCTGCTGTCAGAAATCCTTTATTTTGGGTAAAGGTGCAGAGGATCCTGAGTTAGTGCAGGAAGAAAGGGAAAACCAGGACTGAGCCTGAATGACTCCTTGGGTGCTTTAAAGGCTTTGTTGTGTCCCTCTCTGAAGAGAAAACAAATAACCAACGCCTCTCAAAGTGAATAATACACCAATACACCAGAAGGGGACTGAATAATCCAAAAATAAATCCATATAACAATTTTTCAAAAGCTTGAAATGTCTTCAAAGCCAAGTAGCATTCTTTAATGAAAGCAGGATCAAGCCAGAAAAGCTTTAGGAGTTTAAAGTTATTTGATAGCTAGTTATTTTGCTTCAAAAGAGACTGAGTAAACCTCTGCCTGTAGCCTTCATCACTCCACCAGAAATGCTTTGTCAGGGTATTTGTGACAAATTAATTATAGCGATAGAAAATCTCAGTAGAAATGAATATTCAAAAAGAATTTTTTTTCTTATTCTGTTGACTTCAGGGAATGCTCTCCTGTTTCTAAAGCTGTGTGTTTTCCTCATTAGCTCTCCCCCTCCCCCAGTTCTTTTCAGAAACTTTCAGAAGTGATTAGAAATGGTTTTATTTTCAGCTCGCCTGGGGAATGGCATTTGCAGTGGAACAAACCACTGATGCTGGAGTCTTGCTGGCAACAAGAAATGGCCCATCAGCAAACTTTCCAGAGAAAACATCCTGAAATTACCATCCCAGTCCTGACCACTAACACACAGCAAGATGCTGTGTGGGGCTGGCACACGAAGCCTCAGTGCTGGGGGAGTTTGTCCTCACAGCAGCTCCATCCTCAGTGGGTCCTGGCCTGATCCTGCAAACAAAGAGCAGAGCTGGGGCAGACCCAAGGTGCCCCCAGTGTGGCTCTCACTCCCTGCAAAGGCTCTGGCAAATCAGAGAGCTCCTCATCTCTTGCTCTTGTTGTCTGTAAATCGCAGAGCTTTCTTGTCTTAGGCTAAAGTCATTTCAAGGAGCAAAATTCCCATTTGTGCATCTCATCAAGACTGAGGAAAGCAGGAGGCCACTGCCATCCATCGTCCCCCACAGCTCCAGGCCATCTCCATGCCTCTGTCCCCTGGGTACCCAGGTCCTGTCTCCATGCTTACCCCTGCACTGAAATGTTGGGCTGCAAGTCCTGGAGTCTCTTCTTGAAGGGTGGTTTTGGGCTGACAATAAAAAGAAATAAATGTAAATAAAGCTCTCCCAAGCTGTGACTGCCTGACCCCACCCAGGAAGCTCCCAGGACCAATGTCCCCACATGGAGCCACATTTCTGGCTCTGCTACAGGAACTGGGCAGGAAAAAATCCTCCCCTCACTTCCCCCTGACAACTCAATTAACAAGCTGCCTCATTAGTATCCTATACTTAATTAACAAGTTGAATTAATAAGTAGCCTGGGTTGCTTAATTAATAATTCATTAATCCTTGGTTAATAAGGACAACAGAAACTAGTTCATAAGGGAATGATTCAATAGCTCACAGTGAAATGAGGATCCAAGGAGAAGGTGGGGAATGGCTGCAAGGAGCTGGTGCTGGGCCCCACCCTGGCACCCAGAGTCCCTCCCTGAGTGCAGCTGTGAGCTGCCACCTTCAAAGCCTTGTCTGCCTCCTCCTGCCCCAAATCCAGGCTGGAAGGGTCCAGGATCCTCATTTGGTTCTTGCTTGCAGCAGTGATGCTCTCCAGAGGTGTTCCCCTGACCAGCTGGAGCTGGGGTTGGTGTCTCACCTGGCAATGCAAAAGGAGGGGCATTACCTGAAACCAGCAATAAAAAAGGGAATATGCACAAAACACCACCTAAAGCATCCCTGCCCTGCCCTGGTACAATATTTTCCAGGGAAGGACTCTAAATGTATTTCAGTTTTCAAGTTTAAGCCTGCTCCAACCAAGCTTTGCTGGGGCTGGGTGAGCCCTGCCTGAGCCCCTGCCCAGGGCCCTGATCCCAGGGGGAAATGCTGTTCCTTGGGCTCAGGCAGTGCTCAGCTCACACCCAGCTCAATATGGTGCCCACATTTGGCAACATATATTTGGCAATTTTCACTAGGAAAGCGTGAAGAATTATGTTGATGTTCCCTTCTCATCTTGATACAGCAGGTGTCTTGTTTCCATATGAATGATCTCAAGGTGTACATACATATATATCCATAGATTAAAAACACTCATATTATCATATAACATTTCAAACTCAGTTAAATAGAAGCAGTTGATTTTTCCTGATGGTATTGATTTGAAATTCTCCATCCACAGACCATTTTGGAATCCCAAACAAAAGAAAAAGGAGAGTTAGTTCCCACACAACAGATGCAGTGCACCGATCTCCAGGAAAATGACTTTTTAGTTTATTGTTGCTTTTGGTGACTTCTGTTCATGACTGGTTTCAAAGAAGATATTGAGCATAGCAACAAAACAGGTTTGCAGACAGATAATTACCATTATTTTCAATTATAATGCTGTCATCTCCAATCCAAGTGTTTCAAGACTGGGAAATACAAACATTACTGTTATTGCCACATTGATAAATTATGTTGTTGGTTTATTCCAAGAATGACAATTAATGGTGCTCAGTTTTGTTCCCAAATTTGTTGGACAATCTGAAATGAAACAAAACATAAATTTGTTACTAACAATCACAGTAAGGAGAGGGCTGGAGAGGGAAGGTATTTGTTGATGAAACACTCCAGACACAGAATCTAGAAGCAAAATTGAACTGGAAATTCAGTTTCCTTGTAGAAAGATGTGAGATGGTGCTGCACTGCTTTGTACAGTGGAAATCAGTGCTTCTCACACCTCTTATTTAGATTTTTTGTATCTAAAAAAAATACAAATCTGGAGTCTCAGTTATTTTCCCCAGTGTGCTTCATGCAGCCAGGACATGGTGCCTGAACGTTCCTCATCACTTTTACGACAAGTGAGGGACAGGTGAAGCTTCTTGCTCAAGGTTCCCAGCAGGCCAGTGGCAAAGCACAAGTGCAGCACATCCAGCAGGACATTTCTCATGGGGGATCCCTCTCTGTGTCTGCACAGCCCACAGGGTCCCTGCCCCTCTCCTGCAGATCCCAGCAAGGGCTGGATGGGGTTTGTGCCCTGGCCAGGCTTCAGCTCTTCCATACACCAAGCAAGAAAGGATGGGAAGGGAGAAGAGAAGGGAAGCACAGTTGACTCCATTCCCCCTGGGCTCCAATCAACAAACTGAGCTCGTTGAGGCCGAGGGCTCCTGGAGTGGGCAGCATGGTCACAGTCTGGGAACAAAAGCCTGCTCCCAAATGCTTCCCACTGCCAGTGCTGCAGGAGCTGCTTGGAAAGGTTTTCAAAGTATTCCCCAGTTGCTGAGTCTGCTCCTGGCCTGGGAGTTCCCTCTGTTGTCTGCACAATCCACTACATTCCTCCACTACTTCACCTGCCTTTTTGTTACATTCCACCTCTGGGCTGCTGGCTTTGCCACCTGGATGGCATTTGGGGAAGTTTTGGCTTATCTCAGGTTGTCCAAAATCCAGCAGTGATTACCCTCAAAGCCACTTAATATTTTCTGTATTGCAGCAGAGATTCCCACTTCCTACCATCCTCACCCTGAATTTTGCCTTTAGGTAGTTATGCAGCAGTGATTACAGATTTGGGAAAGAGCTGCAGTCAGAGAAGGCACAAACTGGAGGAACAAACCACTCCCATCCCCCTGAGCAGCTGGGAGCTGCAGACATAACTATAAATTCCTGTCCAGTGAAAACTGAATTTACTCATCCCAAACAAACCCATGTGCATCCCCATGCCGAGGGCTCTGGCTCCTGGTTTGGAGCACAATGGACCTCACTGATTCACACACCTCTGAGATGCCTCCCCAGGAGCCTGGGCTTGCTGATTCTGGCCTTACAGACACAGACTTAGCTCCAAAGAACAAGCAGGAGACTGCACAGAGCCCTGAGCCTCCTGGCTGGTGGTGTCCCATGAGAATGATCATAGCATCCTCCCCTATGAGGCTGCAGTTGCTGATTCCAAGACTCCTGATTTTGGATCAGACATGGTGTGTTTTACCCAAACTTAACCTCCCACAGGTGCAGCAGGGCATGTGATAAAGCCTGTGACTGATTTTTAACCTTCTTGTTCTATCTTGACACATTTCCCCCTTCCCCCCACCCCTGTTTTTCATTAAATCCAGGCCAGCAAGGAGGAAGGGAGAGTTCAGTGCATCTGTTCATCACTAACATTGACAAACAACACGTAAAAGCTTTGCTAACCTGAAAAGTATTGGCATATCTAACCAAAACCCACTTGATTTCCCCTGGAAAGCAAAAACTGTGAGAGGCCATTACTAGCAGGTTGCCCTTGCATGGGAAGTAATTGAATCTGGAAATGGGAAATATGAGGCAGGAGAGGTTGGCTGTCATTTTACAAAAACAATTAAATGCATGAAATGTGTCTTAATGATATAATTAAGGCAAAATTCCAATCCTCCATTAGTGGTGGGATTAATTATTGCAAGCACATTACATTCAATATCACTGGAATGATGAAATCCTTTGTTATACAGCTTTATTAACAAACAAATAAATAAATAAAACCTGATTATCTGCTCCTCAACAGACGCTGTGATGCAAAATTACTTTTGAACAGACCTTGATTCGTTTTGCCTGTTAAGGCTGAAGGTACCAGAGGTCAAAGCACCCCAGGGAAACTCCTGTAAAGCACTGCTGGGACCCATTGTGTTACTGGAGCAGGCAAAATGGATTACTGCCATCCCACTGACCCCACAGCTCCCCTAAAACACCCCCATTTACACAGCAGGAATTGCTCCTCACCCTCCTGGAGTGCCTGGAATCTGCTGTCCCCCCCAGGACCAGGTTTGCAGCAGGGCAGGATCTCACCTGCCTCTGACACGAAGCAGTGAATCACAGCCTTTGGGTTTCACAGCTGATTTTGCCCTCCCTTCCCTTCCCTGCTCCCATTCCCTCGGGCTGCCAGCTCCCTGGGAGGGTCCCAGGCTTTGGGCACCTGGTTTGGCACAGCAGAGCCAAATCCCTCCTGCCTGCACTGCAGAGCCCATCAGCTGCTCAAAACTGTTTTATGTTCTGGGACAAATGGGATTACTGATCTCAGAGGTGTGAAGGTGTAAAATACACCTTTCCACAGGAGGAAGGCAACTGTAACATTCCCTCATCGTACATGTTTGGGATTATGAGCAAATTCATTAGATATAGAAGCCTCTTTATAGTGATTTTCAGTGTTCAATCCAGCACAAGGAACAAAAATTGGAGAAATTACCCCCCTCCAGCCAGCCATGTGAGCCCTAGGTGATGTCTGCCAGAGGACAAGCAAACACATCAGTTGAGTGATTATGTGGATACCTGCTGAAAGAGGGGGATTTTCAATTATGCATGGTTGAATTTGTACGTGTACAATTCCAGTTATAGAGGGGAAAATCAATTAGTGAGAGTCATTTGTTTCTGAACACACTGGTCGGAGAGAAACATTAGTTCAGAAACATTAATTTCTGGACAAATGTTTACAATTAAAACGCAATTCTGATTCCACTCGAGTTCTAGCCTGTCACCCTGTATCTCAGCCAGATCTGGGGAAGAAATTACAATCTCCAGGAAAGGCAGGTTGGGGATCACAGAGGTGGAAGTGTCAGCCCTGGGTTTGCCATGGAAACCTTGGGATGCACTGGGCTGTTTGTGCAGCTGAACCTTGGCTCTCAAGCCATGGGCAAGCCCTGGGCTGACAGGGACCCAGGTGGGGATGGAGCACAGCAGCATGCAGAGCCTCAGGTGCAGGCAGGAATTCTTCTGTGTGAGGCTGATAATGCAGCATTTCTTTAAAAGCAACGTGTACCTGTGCTGGATGGCATTTGTCCTGCTTGCCCAAGGCCTGAAGCCAGTGCAGAAGCTGAGGACCAGGACAGAAATCAGCAGCAGCAGGAGAGTCCTGGGTGCCAAACTCCCACACACAGAAGCAGCGACTCTGGCTGTGCTTTTACCCACACAGGGAACTGAAAGCCAGGGCACAAAAGGAAAACCACTGCCTTTTCCCATAAACCAGAACCTTCAGAGAAGAGCTCAAGCCCATTTTCGAAGCTGACATTTGGTTCCAGCAATTACTCACATGCTGTTACATTTGCTCATGACTCAGTCCCAGATCTTGGTTCTGAGCTGAAACCTCACTGAGGGCTTGGGCATGTTCTGATGAATGGGGAGAGCTGAGTAAACTTGAACACATTTTTTTGTGTTAGTCTGCTTCCTTAAAGCCTTCCCTCATACCAGCCTTTTCTACAGCATGAGGAATCTCAGTTACATTCCTTGGTCCTGTCCCTCTGCTCTCTGACACAGCTACTCAAACACCACCCAAAATTGGGTTTCTTTTGAAGCATTGCCAGGCTGTGGGCACCACATCCCCCTGCAGAGGGAAGGAACAAATGTGCTGGAGGTGCCTCACCTTCCTTGAGATCCACTGCACAAAGCACCTTCCAGAGGGGTTTTCTGCAATCAAAGCTGCTCCTCTGCCACAGGTCACTCATCAGATCTGAATTCTCAGCAGCAGCAGGGTGGGAGTGCATCCAGGCACTGAGCAAAGACACAGGAATTGTTTATATAAATAGCTTATTTGGGCATTTACAGTAAAACCTGGCCTGGAGAAAGTAAATAGAGTTCCAGTTTCATGCCACTCGTACAGCATTACTGTAAATAGTTGGTGTTTTTTCCTTCAAGTGCAGGAATTGTGCACCCAGCTGACCTTGCACTGGCACAGGAGGGAAGGAAGCGTTCCAGACCTCCTGTTTGTAAGGCAATAAAATATAACAGGGCTCAGAGATCAGAGGGAAAATAAACAGATCCTCTCGTTCAACCTCCTCCAACTCCCCCTTATTTTCCCCTGCACAGCTTATATTTAGCTCAGGCTCCTCCATGGCCACAGAAGGGCTGCCCTGGGAGCAGGGAGGGAGAGCACCAGGGCCAGGCTCTTGGAGAACCTCAGGCTTTCCTCCTCAGAAAGGAAAATCAACAGACCTGCTCAGCAGAGCAGAGAAAAGCAGCAGCTCTCAAGAGAAAAGCAGAGGTGAGATGGGCAGTGGGGCCCACCAGGGTCATTCAACATTTGTTTGTTAACCTGGTTCTGCTCATCTGAACCTTGCAGAGCCTGGGTTTGAGATTCAAGGGAAAAAAAAAACCTCAGTGTGTGCACATAAATAAATTGTCTGGAACAAAGCTGAGAGTGAAGCCCATCATCTCTCCTGGGAAAGCCCCTGGCGTGCACTGACCCCAAGTTAAACCCAACCCAGATCCTCCTCACACCCACACCAGCTCTGCTGGTCACCCCAGACCTGCAGAGACCCCCCCAAAACACCCAGAAGGGGCTGGTCTGGCAAGCTGGGTGCTTGCATGACTCCTTCAGAGCTGGAGGGTGGATACCCTGCTTATGCTTTTGGAAGCTTAATTCCCACCTCAATGGCCCCAAATAGTAGAAATCAGTGAAGACCTCGTGCAGAAGGGCAGCTTGGCTGCTCTGCTCCTGGAGATGTGGATTCAGTGCTGCTGAAGCTGTGGCCAAGCCCATCCTTTGTTGGGAACACAGAGTGGCAAACTGCGAATTCCTGGATTTCCAGTGGAAACTGGGAAGAGCTGGATCAGGACAAACAGGGAAAATATAGAGACAAAAGAGGAAAAGAAAAAAAAAGTGCTTCTATGAGGTTTAAATTCTCTGCAGTTGGAATTTGCACTGTGGCACTGCAGGGGCTGCCTGGGACACACAGCCAGAGCCTGGGCCAGGTGCACCCATCCTAAAGCCTTTGAAGCAGCTCCTGTGGTGGGGGGAAGCAGGACAGGACACCTGTGGCACAATCCCAGTGCAGCAAAGGCCACTCCTGTGTCCTTTCTGTGCCTGAGCAGCAGCAGGGCCACAGCAGGAGGGACAGGGATGCACAGAGGTGTTCTGGTGTTTGATGCTCCTATCTCCAGCCTCTCTGTTTCTAAAGCCAGGCTGCCTATTAGCAATGCACAGCAACACCCAGCAATAACTTTGTACTGCAGTTACTCTCTTAATCAAATGCAGCTTCACAGAGCCAGGCTGATCTAATTGTTCAGTGTCCAGGTTCCCTGCCTTTGCAGAGATAAATACTCTGAGGAGCTGCATTTTGACTGGCATCCAAAACTCACCCCTGGCTGCTGTGATTGTGATTTATTGCTGCAGATAACAATCAATCCCAAGGCAACCACGTGCATTTGAAGTGATTCAGGACTGAGCAAGGGGGGAATGAACACCCACAGGGAGCTCACACCTGATGAGCCCTGCACTGGATGCTCTCCCCCATTTCTGCATTGCAAACCCCACTCCAAGCTCACTGCATGGAGGGCTTCATGTCACCTCTCCCCTGCCAAGTGCAGAGCCATCAGTCTGCTCAGCCAAAGCTCTAAATTTCATTGTTGCACCTTTCAGCCTTACCTGACAACAGGCTCTCTGTGGGCAGAAGACAGGGAGAAAGCTCCAGAGTGGTGCAGCCACCAGCCTGAGCTGCTGGGTACAAGGGGATAATCTCCAGCAGACAGCAAGCTCTGGCAGTGTGTGGCTCCAGGACAACCTGAAACCCATTTCTGTGCACCCTTAAAATGCCTTAAATCCCAATCTCAACTCAAGAAAAGGTGGCTGCTGTTTCAGAGGGTTTATCCTTTCTTCACATCATCCAGGCAGCTTCAGAAACCTGGTCAGGAAAGATTCTCTGCAAAACCTCCTGTGGCTCTGACTCAGCAGAAGAGCAGTGAAACCCCCAGAGCAAACCTCCACCTTCCCTGGAGCTGCTTAAATTTGCCTCCTGGGCCTTGGCAAAATTGTGCCCACCTGGGCCACATCCCCCACCTGGCCAGCTGCCCATTCCTGCCTGTCCCTGCTATTCCTACCTGTCTCTGCCCATTTCCTGCCCATTCCTACCTGTCCCTGCTATTCCTGCCTGTCCCTGCCCATTCCTACCTGTCCCTGCTATTCCTACCTGTCTCTGCCCATTCCTGCCTGTCCCTGAGCAGGGCCCCTGAGTCTTCCTGCACAGTGTTCCAAGGAGAGGGCAGAGCTGTCTGCAGGGCTCCTGAGAGGGGAAGGAGGGAGGGAGAATCAGTTTTGACCCCATCAGACCTTAAATGAAGGGACCCTTGGGCAGTAGGGCAGTAATTATTTCCTCTTCTCTCCTGTCTGCTCTTTTGCTTTTGCTAATACTGTTACACAGCCCTGTTTTATGCCAAAGCAGTGGGAATTTGTTCACTTTTTTTTTTTTTTTTAATTTTTAAGGGATAGCAGCAAATGTTTGGAGTAAATTCCCATTACATTTGGGAGAGTCAACAGCAGGATCCCTGTGAGAGCACGTTGCTTTCTTAACAAATCTCAGTGAAACCCATCACTGCAGGGAGAATCTGCTTCCAGCCACTTTACTCAGGGTTTCTATCCCTGGTCAAGGCTTCCCTTCCCTCAGTGGTGAGACAGGGCTCTGCCTGCACAGCACGGAGGAAAAAACCTCCAATAAATCAACCCAGGGAAATGCAGCTTGAGCAGGCTAAAAAGCGAGAGGCTGATGCCAGGTTTCACCCTTCCCCACCCCAAAGCACCCCAAGCCATCCCTGTCCTGCCTGGGAGGGAATCGCTGGTGGGAGCATCCCTGAGCACCAGGACTAGAGCTGGGCAAGCCCCAGAGGGGTTTTGCTTCGTGCCCTGAAGACACAAACCAGATTAAACACAGGCATGAGCAATGAATCATCTGCCAGGAGAGCAGGAGCAGGATGGACAGCACTCCCAAGGATGGCAGAGAGGCAGAGCTGGATCAGGACAAACAGGGAAAATATAGAGACAAAAGAGAGAGGGGGAAAAAAAAAGTGCTTTTATGAGGTTTAAATTCTCTGCAGTTGGAATTTGCACCTTCCAGCCAGGGCACCATGGAGCCCACAAGAGCTGCAAGAGGAGCTTCAATGCTGGAAGCACAGGGAAAATCTGAACCTGATTTCTTAACTCCCATTCCACTTGCAGCACAGAAATCTGTTTAAAATCAAAGGCTTTGTTACCTGTGGTTTCCAAAAGTCACAAAACTGTTTCTTCCACTGAGCTGAGAAAAAAAAAAAACCCCGACTGAAACCCAAAAATTTTAAAATAATCTTTTGCCAATCAGTGGTGCTGCAGTGTCCCCAGATCTCCTCAGCAGACATGGAAAGGTAGCTAAGTAACAGCTACCTCTGCCCATTCCCACGCACTGCACTGGTTGAACTTGATTTTTTTGTCATTTAAAAAAATTCTCTTTTGGAAAATGTGGTTTCAGCTGAGCTCTCTTTTTCTGTGGGAAGATGTTGGTTTCAGCTGTGATTCCAAAAATGTAATTTTGAAACAGCCATTCAAACCAAACCCTGCCCTTCCCCTGTCTCACCATGCCTGGGGCAAGGTGGATGTATTCCACCTGGATATTTGTGATCCTGGGGTTGGGGCAGGGGCATTGCCTGCTCTCAGAAATTTTGTGTTTTGGTGCTTCTTTGGGCATGAGATGGGAAAGAGGGTTTGGAGCTGCTCAAGCCAGCGCTGGGGTCACAGCATTGGCACAGCCTTAAAATCATCTGACTTCCTACCACAGGGAAAAGTGTTCCAGCCAAGGCCAGCTGCTTTCCAGCCCTGTATCAGCCTGGGCTGTCCTTCCAGCAGCAATGCACAGAGGACACCAGGAATCCCACAAACAAACCTCAACCAGGAGGTGAAGGGCTGGGTTCCAGAATCGGAGCCAGAGGGATGGGTTTGGGGTTCTCCTCCCTGCTTTCATTCCTTACCAGAGATATTCTCCCAGCTGACCATCAGCCTGGGGCTGTGTTGCAAATAACTGGACAGGCAGAGCATCCCAGCATCCTGCTGAAACCCACAGGAGCTCCCCGTGCCCAAAGCAAAGCCAAGTGTCCACCACTTGCCCATCCAAAGCAGCTGGAGGAGCTGCTTGTCAAAGCCAGGGGCCACTTTTAACTTTTGTAACACTTTGAACAGTGCTGCCACCTGAAATAGAGGTTTGTGACCAGCCAGAGAGGAGGGCTTGGGCAGAGCTGGCAGCAAACCCCAGGGATTAATGACTCCACATTCCCCCAGGGGGAAACCCGAGGTCTGGGGGAATCTACAGGACATCCATCCTTCAGACACACAAAAGAAAACCCCCTGCAAACAGTCAAGTTTTCAATTGCTTTAATGTGATCACTGCAATTTGACCACAGTTTCAGAAAGGAAAAAAAAAAAAAAAAAAAAAGTCACACAAATTCTCTGTGCTTAGGATTTGAGTCAATCTGTGCAGCTCTCGTTGACTGACGTTATTCAAGTTAAAACCTTCTGACCATCAGTGACGTTCTCGGCTGAAAGGCAGGACCAGGAGTGTTGGACAGAGTGGTGCAAAGCAGGAATGCTTCTTCTGGGCTTGGAGCTGTGCCACCTGCCCTGCTCCAAAGGAAACAGCTTTACATGCACCTGATCTGCTCCCGAGGAAAGAGCTGTACGTGCACACACACACAGGGAGCATGCAAATGCACCAGGAACCAGCTACAGCTCCACGGGTGGCAACGCAGAGCTGGGGCCGTGCTTCAGAACAAGGGGAACCCACACAAATACCCAACACTGAGCAGATTCATTTTCCAACATTCCAGAAGAAAATAGGAAAACTGAAATTACATTGTGTTGACAAACCCTGATTTTTTCTTTCTTTTTTTCTTTTTTTTTTTGGGGGGGGTGGGGTAACAAAGCAAAAGGTGAAGGCAAATTTTCCAAAGTATTGTAAAATTTATTGTATAAGTATTGCAGCTTTTAGAATGACATATAATTGCCACTATTGGTTACTGGTACACAAGAAGCGTTTACAACAGATTTTTGTAAATTGGCATCAGAGTACATATTCATACTAAAACAGCAAAATATAGATAAGTACTGCATTGCATGTGCTGTCAATAGTTTACATAAGTTTAAATTGAACAGAACTCAGGATACAGGACTGCCTATAACAAACTCCAAAGCCAACACAATGCAACTGGAAGTTTAAGAAAATATTAATACAATGAAATGTGTCTATAAGGCAGGCAAATTAGGACTTTAATGTTGTCCTTCATGAGCTTCTATAGTACAGCAAAAATTTGAAGCGCAGTTTCTGGAAAACTTCTTTTTGTTTTGTTTTTATTTGTAGCTTTGTGTTGCACACAGAATATCTCTGAGCAGTTCAGAGACAGAAGAGATTAAAATTCATTCTGTTCTGGCCTAGCACTGTTAATGCTACACATCTGATTCAGTCTTTTCCCAATCCTTAGGAAAAACATTGGGCTTTGATTTCTTTATTTTTTTAATATAGCAGTTAGTGCAATTTTATAATTCAATACACATACAAAAGGGAGATTCTCCAGAAAGCAATTGGATTTCCTTAGACCCCACTTAAGACAGAATGAATTTTGTAACACTTATGGAAACAACACGCTGGATTAGTAAAGCTGAGTCTTCAAACCGGTGTAACCAAGGGTTGTGCAGGGAACACGTGTTTGACCAGTGTCAGCCCCAAATGAAACCCATCCTTCCACCCCACCAGAATCAACAAAGCCACGTTCCCATTCCAGGCCAGTGAGGTTTGGGGGCACTTTAGGGATGCTGTTTGCCGTACTGTAAGCTAAGAAACTCTGTAAGATCAACAACCCCTTTTAAAGCTAATGCGACTTAAAACTCCGAGCAAAAAGGCAGGCTAGGACATGAGGTTGCTAAGCATTAGCAATGCTTTGATTCTTCTGTATTTCTTTAAAAATAAATCACTTTTAAGGGGCCTGAATCTCTGTGCTGGCAGCTGCAGGACACTCTAGCACCGCTCTCCACTGAGCTGCACCAAGGCCAGAGGAACATCAGCAAGGGTGTGCAAAGCAAATTCCCTGCCTTGGTGGCAATTCGGGACACGGGAATGGGGAAGAAATGGACCCCGAGGCAAAAAGTAACATTAAATAGTAGTAATAATAATAATAGCAACAATAACAACAACAATAATAATAATAAAAAAAGAACAGACCGTTATTTCTAAACACCCATTCAGAACTTGGAGTCGATCTGGGCCCCAGATCTGGTATCTGCACTTGAAATACACAGTTCTCAGGACTGCAAAGAGAGGGATGGACAGAAGAAAGACAAAAGATAACAGCTGAGCTCTGCTGAGGAGCTGCACCCACTGCCTGGGACCTGGGGCTCTCCCACACTGGAGCTGCAGCAGACAGGGAAAGGTGGCAGCTTGGGGTTTGTGCATGGATGGGCTGAAAGGCATCATTTGCAACAGAAATTTGGTGTTGATGAGCCACCCCATTTCACACTCATTAAGCTCCCCAAACTAGAGAAAGAGGTAAATGAAACTGGACCCAGGAACTCAACAAACTGATCACTCAAGCACAGGGCTTGGGGTGACGCTAGACAAATAAAAGCTCACACTGGGAGAGGATTGGGGAGAGAGGGAAAAAATAGAGGGAAAAAAGAATTGGTTGAAATTTTGAGGACTTTCAAGCATGAGAGCTGGGTTCAATTGCACTGCATCTTCAGATCCTCTCCCACTACCCCTCTGTGCCTATCCAGCCCCTGCCCACTTCCCTGACTTTTCCACGGGGTTTGGTGGCCAGGTGACACCCTGTGACAAGACAATCTCATTTCTTAACAACCTCTGGTCCCCATACCACCTCTTTACTCACTGCTCAGTTTTAAACATGTGATGCATATTCCACCCAAAATCTGCTGAGGTAACCGTATTTTTTTAATAGCAAACAAAACTAGTTCAGATCACTGAACAACACCCCCCTCCCTCCCCCAAAAAAACAAAACAAAAAAACAAACACACCCAACCCCAACAACACTATTCACGCATTTTGGCTCAAGAGGGCAGTAGATATTATATTTCGCTTTCTCTTTTGGTTGGTATCTCATTTACAATATCCACCACAGATTCCTACCTCCCCGGGTAGGATAATGTGCATAAAACGTGTTCAAGTTCCCTAAGAACAGTCGGAGCAGAGCAGCGGCCAAGGGAGCAGCGGGTGTGGCCAGGCACAGGGAGCTGCTCCGGGAAAAAGGGACTGGAAAAGTGAATGCAAGGTCCAAAGGAGCAAGAGACCAGACGCTGGTTACTTGTACTGCTAACGATGATTCTGTGTCCCCCTCTCGAATAAGGGAGGGTTACTGTTTGTTTAATAAGGCACTAAATAGACATGTTACATAAAGGAAAGATACATTTTAAAAACTCGTACAAATTCACCAGTTTTGTACCTTTCATGACACACTAGATTTATTCCTTTGCATTACTTTATTTTTTGTGGCTTTTTTTTCTTTTTTTTTTCTTTTTTTTTTTTAGGTCATCAAAATTTAGGTTACGTGACTGTAAAACTATGAAGATTTCAAGAGCTGTGGAAAAGCAGTTTGAAGTATTGAGAAGGTACAGGACTATTTCTAGGCAGAAATAAAAAAAAAGCAAAAAGCAAAAAAATAATGATCAAACTTCAAGTTCAGCTATTCATCATCTTCTTTAAAATATATATAAATATTGTTCAAATGGTCAGAACTTCAAAACGGTTCTCATGGTTATGGGTTTTTTTTCTTTTTCAAGTAATAAAAAAGTTGCTTAAAAACAATAGTTATTGCCTTTATATCTTTCATTTATGTCACTCTACTAGATAGCATCCTGCAGGAAATCAAATCACACCCCCTTGTAAAATCCTCGCTCCCTGTGGCTCCCTACCGACCCCTCCTCGCGCCCGGAGACACGGGACCCACAATGGGATCTTTCCCTTTTGCCTTCTCCCCCTCGCTCTCTCAGGTTTCCCACTCACTCACTCAGTCACCTACGAATTCACCACGAGGGCGAGGCCCCTACCAGACACCGAGGTGACAGAAAATGTAAACAAGAGCAGAGCAAGACAAAGCGCTTCCAAAACCGAGAGAAATCAACCGCGCACAACGCCCGGCAGCGGGAGGGCAGCGGGACCTGGCGGGGAGGACATCCCAGAAAGGTAAGGGGGGGTTGCTTCTAAAGCCTTAAGCATTATTTTTGTAGCCTTTAATTAATACAACACAGGAGCAGATTCATTTCCATCTACTGTACCTGGTGCCTCTTTAGCTGGATAACAAACGTCAAAAATAGCGACAACCAGGGACGGCGGCGCCGCGGGACACGGCTGCGCCCGTTCATCCCAAATTGAGGTTTGGGAGGTTGAAACAAAATGAAAATGATGTTCACCACCACCACCACCACACTTTCCACCTCGTCCTTTCAACGAGACATTTAAACCCAGCTGAAGGGCAGCCAGTGGGTGCGTTACCAGCTCCTCACATCAACTTCCACAACCACTGCTTTGGCTCCAACAGGGCCCTTCAGTTGAACATGGAAAGAAATAAACCAATAAACACTTTTGTTCCTTCAGACACAGAAGTTTATTCTCAACCCCCACCACCCTCCCCTCCAAAAAGTTAGAGGTTGTCAAAAAAAAAAAAAAAAAAAAAAAAAAAAGGAGAAAAAGAAAAAATCAAGTAATTTTTGCCTGCTTCAGTCATTCCTGACTGCGGGAAGCAGGGAGTTTTCATTTTACCTTGTTACTCCAATAATCCTACCGGATGACAGACAGACACACACCAACTCCTCTTGCTTTGTAGGGAATGTATAAAAGCCGTGGCTGTCGGCGGCCACGCGCAGGGACTCTGGAAATTAAGGATTTGCATAAGCTGCAGTCTCGCTCACCGCTCCTCCCAGGGCTGGCATCTCCACTCCAGCGATCCTCCTCCCCTTCCAGCTACTTTGTTCTTCACTTCCACATAGATCCCTTAACAGGTTCATGGTAGACATGATAGAGGCTTTGACCAACACAAGCACTGACATATTTATATTAAAAAATAGTGCAAAATTTCAACATTTATATAAATAACTCTAAACCCCTGCTTTTGATTTTTTTTTTGTTTTTTGTTTTTTTACAATGTAATACATGCTTTTTGAGTTGGCACTCAAAAAATTGCCATTTTTCTTCTAGTTCAGAAAACAACTTTTTTTTTTTTGAATAGGCCTCTTCTAATACAAAAATACTCCTGCTCCTTACACATACACTTTCTCTTATTTTTAATATATATTTATATATTTATATTGCAGATCTTTAAACAAAATGGTTTTTGTGCAAATATTTTGTTTTTAAAGATAAGTGAAATAATCAAACAAAAAAAAAAAAGCATTCACACACAGCCCAACTAGAAACAAACAAAAAAAAAAGACTACAGTTGTATTTTTTTTTCCTTTTTAAACGTCTAGACACAGCTCAATAAAGAAATGTTTTTGCAAGCTTGGTAGGCTTGTGCATTCAGACCAGACATAACAAGTAAATATTTATACACGGAGAGATGGGGAAGGGCTTCTTTTTTTTTTCTTTGCTCATCTTCCTCAACTCTCTCTCTCTCTCCTTTTTCTTTTAATGAGAAGTGCAGAGTGTTTCATTTACTTTCTTGCCTTTTTTTTTCATTTTTCCTTTTTTTCCTTTTTTTTTTTTTTTAAAAGGGGTGCCCTTTTTGTTTCTCTTTCTCTTTGTTCCACGCCGTCGTCGTCGTCGTCGTCGTTGTGCTCTCAAGGCCATTGATCTGTGAGGGATGGAGTCTGCTGCCCTCCAAGATGGGGGGCATCCCGTTGTTGTTCTGCTGGTGCTGGTAGAAGGTGGAGCCGGGGTAGTGGCCGATCACCTCGCTGTAGGTCGGCGGCGGCCCCTCCATCCTGCCGCTGCTGCCGTAGCAGGTGGCGCTGATGCCAGAGTTACTGCTGGGGGGGCACGGCCCCCCGAACACGGAGTTATCTATCAAGTCACTGTCGAAGATGGTTCTGTTTGGGGGGGCCCGCACGGACTCCCTGTTGAGCTCCATCTGCTGCTCGGGGTCGCGCAGCTGCAGCGTGCAGGGTCCCTGGTAGGGCGGGGGCTCCTCGCCGTCCGACAGCGAGATGGTGGGCGGCAGGTCGATCTCGTGCTGCAGGTACGGGTACGTGGGCTGGAAGCGGTTGAAGCGGTCCCTCTGCAGGAAGGAGGGCACTGCCAGGCGCTCGCTGGGCCGCGGGGTGTAGATCTGCTGCTGGAAGGGACGGGAGAGGAGAGGACAGGGGTGAGAGGTGGGAGGTGCTGGGGCACAGTGGGACAGTGGGATGAGCGGCGCTCTCACCTCGGTTATGCCGGTCCCCGACACGGTGCTTTCCGAAGGCCACAGGCTTCCCTCCTGCATGGGAAAGGAGAAGAGAGGCCAGGGTGAGTGATGCCAGGGGTGTAAGCTCCTGCTGCAAGCAGGTGTCACCTAGAGGACACCGCCACCAACGTGTTCCTGCCCTCCCTACCAACTCCAGCCAGCATCTCCAACTACGATCACGTGTGCTGGGCATCGTGTGGGTGAGCGATGCCTGGGGTGTAAGCTCCTGCTGCAAACAGCTTGTGCCAGGTGTCACCTAGAGGACACTGCCACCAGCCTGTTCCTGCCCTCCCGCACCAACTCCAACCAGCATCTCCAACTCCAACCGTGTGTGCTGGGCATCGTGCGGGTACCTGCTCCAGTGTCACCACATGGCCACTGAAAACGCCCCTTCCGAGCAAAACTTCCCTCCCCTTGCACCTCCATCTCCATTTAATGGATGGTTTGCAGAATGAATGATGAGAAGAGCACTACCAAACAGCCCTCTCCCATTTGCAGACTTCCCCCCTGCCACCCCCACACCCCCAGCACGGTTCTTTCCTTGGTTCAAACATGCCAGAGGAGTATTTTTCAATTTGTGATCCATGAGCCGTGGGTGATTCACGAGACATCAAAAAATGCTCCATGAAATAATGACAAGATTAAAAAAAACCAAAAAAAACCCAAGAAAAAAACCAACAAAAAACAAACCAAAAAAACCCCCCTTACACCCACATTCTGATGCTCACAACCACAGACATCATGGGAAAATAAAGATAATAAGTGAATAACCAAATGTTAAGACTAATTTTGATTTGGCTAAAAAAAAAAGAAGAAAAAAAACTCTATAGCAACACAGGATGGTTTCAGAGTATTTTTTCCCAAAGAGAAAGTGGTCCTTGACTTAAATAGACTGAGGGAATAAAGTATAGAGGCTTTCTTACACTGGAAGCATCACCCTGATCCTGAGATCCAAACCTCAGTGCCAACAACCCCAGGCAGGGTGAAGCCACAATTTCCCCCAAACTCTGAGACTAGTTTACAATTCGTGATCAAAACAAACAAACAAAGGTTCCTCCCATCTGCTGGTGATACTCTGAGCACGCACAGTTCACCCCAGACTTTTTTGCCTTAGGAACTGCAATATTTAAATATTGCTAATATTCACATATAGCAACATCCCTCTGGCAGGCAGAGCTGGAGGAAAACAGCCAGAAGGCTTGTAATTATAACTTGGAACTTCCCAGCTCCTTGCAGGTGAATCTCCAGTTCTGGCACTAGTAAGCCAGGCACAGGCAGAAGTATTTAGCACCAGTGGAAAAAAAAATGCCAAGGGAAGAAGAAACCCCTTTTTTTCCTTTAAGTGTTGCAGTGAGAGGCTGGTCTGAGGAAACCACACACCTTCCTCCTATGAGAGCTCCTATTTCTCTACCTGCCCCAAACACAGCACCAGCACCACATTAAAATCTCCAGAGAAATCACACTTTATATCTCCCACCCTCCTGTTTTCTCATTTTTCCCCAATGCTGGAATGTACTTTCTCCTTTGGCATAGGACGTGGTATCAGGTACAGAGAGAATCCATCAGGTTCTGGGTTTTGAAGCTGAGCTCTGCACACAAACCTCAAGGCAGGGCTGGTGCCAGTGCAAGGAAAACAGTGATTAAATGGAAATGAGACTGCCCAGAGCCTTCCCCATTCTCCAAGGGGTTTTCAGGAGCACCTCCTTGGAGCAGAGGTGAAGTGCCACAATGCCAGCGGCTCCCTGGCCACAGCTGAGCAATGTGCTGGCTGAGCTGCAGCCCCATGGCCCTTCCCGAGCAAGACAACCCTGTTTCATTCCAGACCTCGGGACTCCACCGTGCAATTGTTTACACAGGCATGGACTGTTTAGTCTGGTCCATTTTACACGGATTTCTTGCCTGCAGGGAGAGTCTGCAGTCAAACTCCCCCAGCAGCCAAAAGATCCAAGAGGAACTGCATGTGCCACAGGACAAATCTCACCTCCAACTCTGGGCTCTGACACCAAAGGGCGCAAGGAGGATTTCCAGTGCCACCACAGGCGCTGCCAGCCTGTCACCTCATCCCAAAGGACACCAAAGCAGTGGGCAGGAGCGGGAAGCACTCCCAAAATTGTGTTTACTTTGCCGTGCCCCCGTGGCAGACTTCCTGAGCAGTGAGTACCCCGCTGCCTTCTGCTAGATGTTTTATATTTAACTTGGCAGTGGGCAGTGCCGTGGCAATGTCCCATCTGCTCCCCCCTTTCCCGGGAGTGATGTCAGCCAGCTCCCACGAGGGTGGCTGCTGAGATTCCTGGTGCTTCCCAGCCCTGCCAGGCTCAGCTGGGACATCCCGCTGTGGCAGGTGATGGGCAGGACTGCTCCACCCCAAATATGCCCTACCCCAAGTGCCCAGGCACCCAGAGCCTCACCAAGATCCTGCCCATGTGTTTGGAATCAAAGCTCTGGCTCACACACCATTCATCTGTTTGTACAGATGAGGTCCAGGAATGATGCCCTGGGCAACACGTGGATGCAAGAGTAGCAGAAACAGCATTAAAATGGGATGTGCAGAGAGAGGAGGAGCAGGCAGGAGACCCATTTTCTGTAGGAGCTGGATCTCTGCAGCCATTATTAACCACCTCTGCCAGGACTCCTGTGCCCATGGCTGATGACCACAGGCACCCAGTGCTCCCCAAAACCAAGCCCTGCCTCACACACTACCATGAGCCCATCATCTGGGGAGCAGCTCAGCTCCCCTAAAAACTCCATGGCAAGATTAAAAGTGCTGGAAATCAGTAGTCAGAGGAGGGCAAAGCCTCAGGGACAGGATACATCCCTGCTTTTAGCCTTTGGCTCTGGGATGGCTCCAGAGCCCCACTGAGCAAAGCAAAACTGCAGGAGCAGCATCACTGCAGATCCTCAGCCCCTCCTCACCCACCTCTGATTTTCAGAATATTTTGGACTTGAATCCATCTCAACAATGAACAGCCTAAAAAGCCACAGGTTTCTGAAATGAAAGGTGAGATTCTGCTGTCTTGGGAGCAACACAGCTGTAAAAGCCTCCACAAGAATTGCAGGACTTGCTGCAGAACCTAAAATTACTTTTAAATGTCTTTTTAGACATCAATCTTCAACTTTTTTTAGAACTACTTG
The DNA here is from genome assembly GCF_023055355.1 of Agelaius tricolor. Classification (NCBI taxonomy): domain Eukaryota; kingdom Metazoa; phylum Chordata; class Aves; order Passeriformes; family Icteridae; genus Agelaius; species Agelaius tricolor. Next base: position 10,953,347 of record NW_027269283.1, on the reverse strand, counting down.
TTTTAGTGATGTCAGAGAATTTTCTCTGTAAAGCTGCATGGTGCAGATTAAGTCTCTGAGCCTTCAGGAAGACTCATTTTCTATTTTGGGGGACACAAAGTACTGTTTCTTGGGGGAGTGGGATACCACTGTTACAAAGGTGCAGAGAAAGTGCCATTCTACAAGGAAAAAAGTTATCAGTAGCATTTCTTAAATATTCTTAGTTCTGGGAGATAAAAGGTACTTGTCATGAGGAGACAAGAGTTTAAGTACAGCAAGAACGGTGATGGAGAAGCGCATGAAGCAATACAAAAACTGCTTGCCAGCGAGAGCCGCATTAAAAAACCCTTTAGGGAAATTAATTTCTCCTTCAGCTGTAATTTTTGAGCTGCAGCAACAAAAAAGGACAACTCCAGCAGACCCAGCAGCACCCTGACCATGGGATGAACTGCTTTAATATTTCAGCAGATGAAAAGCGCGAATGCAGCTCCAGTGCCCGTCTGCGGTCACGACACCAAAATGAAGTTTGGGATTTAAAAAGTTCAGTGCAAGTTTAATGGATTGCATCAAGCAGCATCCAGCCCAGCGTGGCCTCTGCCTGCCAGGCTCCAGCCCTCCTTCAGACTGTTTTCCACTGACAGACACAAAAGGTGCTGCCTTTTAGGTGTTTATTATGCTGGGTCCCCCTGTAACGAGCTTCCCGCTCGTTAGCACACGAGGGGCGTCTCTGTCCCATCAGGAGGGTGCTGGGACCACAGGGAATCTCTGCTGCCACTCCACCAGTGCTGCACACACAGCATGGACACAGCAAGAGATGGGGAACAACCATAAAGATGGGGAAAAATTTAAAAATCGCCCAAAATTATACATTCTTATTTCTCTCTTTAGCTCCAAAAAAGGTTTGGAAGATTCCACATGCTCACTGGGGTCAAGCAGAGCCACAGAGGTCAAACACTGCTGAAAAGCCATTTAATCACTGATGTGTCTGAAGGCTGAATAAGTAACATAAGAGCTGAGCCAAAAAATGGCTGGAAATTTTGGCTTGGTAAAATTTAAAATAGAAAAAACAATAAAGGGGAAAAAGGAATTGTTTTTTAAAGAGTCAATTTTTCATTTAATCTGAAATTTTTGGTCAATCTCCATGTGATTTTCTCTTTTCTTTCTATGTTAGCCTTCTGAACTCTTTTTGAAGAAAATAAAAAGCAGGCCACTTAAGAACACAGAAGTTACTGTATTAAAATAAAGAGGGCTTGAGCCGAACTTTGAAAATGCAAAATGACACATTTGGCATTGTGCAGGTAAAACATTCTGGACATGATAATACAGTGAAAGAATCTGAAAATGGGAAAACAATGTTTCTGCTATTTTTAATAACTCATGTGCTCGGATGCCCACACCCTGCTGCTGCTGGAGGTGGGTGCACGGGACCGTAAGAGGAACGTCAGATTTCCGGGTGGAGCTGGGATTTGTGTGGGGAGCTGGGCTCTGAGCCCCAAAGCAGGGAGGTGCCTGAGCCATCTCCACCCTCACACCAGCTGGTTTAACGTGGGATCAGGCATCCCGTGGGATCAGGCATTCCCAGCACTCCCATCCCACTGCAGCAGGGACAGACCCCGAGCTGGGATCACAGCCCACGGAACTAGGGGGGGTTAATTGGGCAGGGGTTGGCACAGCTCTCCTTCCCACGGGGCATCCCCCTCAAAAAGCAGCCAAGAAGGGACCAAGAAGGGACCTCTGTCTGCTGTGTGTGGGGTGTGACAAAAACAGCAGCTACGAGGGACAGCCCTAGGCAGCCTGCAACTGCACTGAAGGCTGGCTTAATGCAAGATCTTAGATATCCCTCTCAAAAAAAACCCCCAAAAATTAGAGGAAAGAAAATGGAAAAATAGAAGAAAAAAACCCCGAGCAATCTCTGTATTTGATCTTTTTCCTGCAGCAAGTATGGATTTGATTCAGGGGAGCACAGCCCCACACAGAGCAGCACACAGCACTAGCAGGGTGTCCAGCCTGCCCTGGCAGCCTGCAGAGGAGGGGGCTTGCAGCAGTGACCTTGAGGGAGCCCTGTTTAAAGGGCTCTGACATCCTTCAGGGTGAATGCTAAAAAAGAGAATATCTGTACAAGACATCCCTGCACTGAAGACAAAGCCAGTGAACAGTACATGCTCACCCTCCAAGAAAATGTGATGTCTTTTCTCTATACATCCTTCTAAGTCTCTCTGAGCCACTACATTTGAGGAAACTGCATGAACCAACATCTGCCTTGAGGCTGGTGAGGCTTCCCCTCAAATCCCTGTCAGAGGTACAATTCACACATTTCTCCTCAGGCTTTTATGAAGCTGGGAGCCTGGGTTAAGAGAGCCTCTCACACATCCCCCTGGCGAGATCTCTGCTTGTCTGGCTGACAAGTGATTTCTGCCCCTTCCACCGCAGTAATGGCAGCAACACTGGTGAAAACTGGAGCAAGTTACTCAGGATTTCCTGCTCTCTGCAGGGCAGGCAGGAAGTTTTTATACAGATGCCTGAGATTAACTGGAGCCAAAGGACTGGATAGTTTGGGACTGCTAAACCAAGGCATATGAACCCCAAGCAGCTGAGGGTGGTGGTTTCAGGACATGCCAAGAACAGCCTCGTGCAGTCACTTCACTGATGTAAAATCCAAATTGCAAAGCTCAGGGCAAAGGCAGAGGCTATGGCTGTCCATACACACAGCACCCTGAAGAGCCAGAGGCACCCCTAAAATACCCCCCACCCCCAATAACAGAGACAGATGATGCCAAAGCCAAACACGACCTGGCACGTGTGGCTGGCAGAGCAGGGTGAGACTTACTGAGGAGAGGTTCTCGTCCCGCCGCCTGCCCTGGCTGTGCCGGCTGATGAAGGAGCGCGCAGAGAGTTTGTAGTGGTTCAGCAGACACGTGATCACCACCACCATCACCATCATCACCACCACGATTATGATTATCTGTACAAACTCCAGCTCCGCTGCAAGAGAAACAGACAGATTCTGAGCCATCAGGAACAGCAGCAGGTAACTGAGCACAAGAACAACTGAAGTGGCTGAGACAACACTGACAGCGCTGCACCCTTCCTGCCACAGCTCTCACACGTGGGCTCTGTGTGCCCTGAGCCCACAAAAACCTCATTCATTCCCTTTTTCAGTGTCACAGAAGAGTCTCCAGAAGGGATCTTTGCAAACCACACTGCAGAGCATTTCCTGGCTACAGCACAGATTGGACTTCCCAAAGACCTCCTGGGTGTCACAAAACCAGGAGCATCTCAGTGCCTCAAGTGCCTCTCGTGGGGCTGCAGAGCCATGAACCAACAGAATTCATCCTAATGAAACAGTTCAGCTAAAAGCAAGCTAAAGTTCTGCAGCTCTCTTCCCATCACCACTACTCCTTCCTCCGGGGAGGACCAGACTGAGCCCTCCTTGGCACATCCCTGCACATCACACATCCCCTCTGTCCCAGGGCTCAGACAGTGGTGGCCCAGGGGACAGCACAGCACAGCAGGCAGTGGCAGCCCCCGTTCCCAAGGCTGCCCACCCACCACAGGAAGCAGGGGGGCAGAGCTCCTGCCTTTGGGTGAGACGCCAGATGGGTGCCATGCTCTGCCAGGGGCCACATCCCACAGCTCCAGACAGCCCCGGCTCAGGGCTCGGCCAGCTGACGGTGGCAGCTTGAGTGGCTTGAACTGGCAGAAAGGAAAACTGCCAAAACCCCTCCAAACAAACACGAACAAGCAAACAACAGACTATCTGGTTAACTCTGCAGACACTTGGCAGGAGGCAGAGAGAAGTCGCTCCTGAAATTTCCTAAGGAAATAATTCCTCACACTTCTCTGAGGCTTAGGAAAATTGAGTGCTGGAGGCAAACATTGTGCTGGGTCATTATTTCCATGAATTTGGTGCCCAGGGAGTACATGCCATTCCCAAAGTGCTCAGTCACTCCCCCCATTCCCCTTCACGCCAGCAGTGCCCAGGACTGGGCAGCAGCAACTCCAGTGCCCAGCACAAAGGAGGGCCCAGACAGCAAAATTCAATCATTCTGAGGATTTACAGCTTGTTTGCTTCTCAGCAGCGACAGCTATAAAATCCAGTTTGGGAAAGCCGTGCTCTAAGCTATCATGGATGCTGCCATCTATATTTAATCTATACTGACACACACATCTATATCTGCAGACACACAGCAAGGCCCATCAGACCTCAAAGGGCACCACTCACTCATACCAGCTGGGGTGGCTTCTGCTGAGTCAGGCAAATTTATTAGGTTTTTTCGTTGGGGTTTTTTTTTAATGGAAAGTTTTCTCCTGACAGGTGGCATTTGAGCGCCAGTAAAAGCAAATAAATGTCAAGAAAACAGTCCAGGTGGTGAGCGCTGCCAGTTACCTTGGAGCTCTTTCTGCTAAACAGCAGCTATTTCTGCCACTGCCCAAAATGCTCCACCAGCTCTGCCCACTGCCTGCAGAAAGCAGAATTATGCCTTGAAAGCAGGAGCCTTATCTGGCACTTGGAGCTGGATGGATGAGGGACTTTGAGCCCAGATCCTTCCAGCACCCCTAAAACGCAGCTGCCTCTCCTCTGGAAGGCTGCACACAGGGTGGGAAGAGACGGATTAAAAGCCAAACATTGTACAGGAGTTTTGCCTTAAAAATGCTTTTTAGCTAGAATAAAAGGTAAGCTCTGGGTCTTTCACAGCAACCCCAACAAGTCACCCAGTGCCACCGTGAGAGGAACAGCATGGAAGAAAACCAAATCCCATAAATTTAATCCAGCCCCAAAGCAGCACAGCTCATCTGTGGGGCCCAAAAGCTGCCCCTGGTGCCCTGTGCTGGAGGAACTGGCTGGAACAGGAGCTCATTGCTCCTGAGCAGAACCCAGACTGACCACAGGCACAAAGCACCAAAACCTAAAGGGCTAGGAAAGGGGACACTGCAAAACCATTGAAAAAAGGCACAATGACTCTTCCCATGCCACCCCCACTGTGCAGGGGTGTCCCTACACATCCCAGAGATGTGTCCTGGGTGTAACTGAGCACTGAGAGCATCCCCCCAGCACCCCAGCCAGGCACAGGGCACCCCACAGCTCCCCTGGGTGCTCCCCATGAAGAACCAGATCCCAGAGCCCCTGTGCCTGCCCTCCCCATGGGCAGCAGAGCAGCCACCCAGCCTGCAGAGCCCATCTCTTGCACAAATCATTATGGAAAAGAAAAAACTACGAAAAAAAAACCCCAAATGTTTTTAAGAAGATGAGTCACTTCAGCCTCAAAATGCAGCATGTGCTTCGGCCATGGCAAGAAAACACAAGAAAAAGTATAAATGAAGCTGGTGATGGAAAACTTCCTTTTCTGTTAAAAGGGGTTATATTTCTAAAGAAAAACAAGGCCAAAGTAGTAATAAAGGAAAGTTCCTTTCCTAGGACAAGAGATGCCTTAAATGAACCAAACCTTGCTAAATTGGTCCTGATGCTTCAGTGACACAGGTGAAGTTTTGGCCCAGGAAATTCCTTCCCAGGAAGGAACACACAAGATGTGTCACTTACAAATGACCTAAACCAGGCTTCCTGCACACACAGACACAGAACCAGCAGAGCCTGAAGAAGAAGAAAGAGTGGGAATTCCATCAGCATCTGGGACAGCACACCAGTGTCTCATCCATCCTCAGAGCCCTGGGACTGCTGTAATTGGGGATCACAGGGAGAGGTGCCACAGGAAGGCACAGGATGATTACCAGAACAAAGGGGATGCTGCTTTCCAGCAGGGATGCTCCTCCTGCCCCATCCCTACCCCAAGCCCAGGCTCTAAGGAGCAGCCCAGCCTTACCATGCCCAGGAGCAAACTCATCCTGCTTTAATCCCAAGAACACTCAGGTTGCCCAATCTAGCCTTTGGAAAAAATAAAATAAAAGTCAAACCAAACCAAAAAAAAAAACCCCACACACCCCCTCAATTTGTGCTTTTCATGTTTCAAGAGACTCATATCCACTCGAGGCACCAAAGTTTCTGCCAGCTCTCCCTCTGTTTTAACTTGTCTTCATGGGCTTCTTTTCTGCAGAAGGGAAAACAAACCCAACACACTGGAAAGCTGGATATGCTCAGTAAGATTTTTATCCAAGCAGCTCAGTCAAACTAATGAAGAAAGATCATTAAAAACCCAAAGTTTGAGTTAATATGCTATTATACAAGTGCAATTCAGCTGCTATGCTAATAAAAAGCCTTTGGGGAATGAAAAACAAGCCAAACTGCAAAGCACATAATTTATAATTCTACTGGTATTCTTAAAAACACACACACAACAAAACAAGAAAAAAAATACTCAACACATTTTGTATTTGGCTTCCTAATCATTGTCACTTTTCAATTAGAAGAGACCTCATTCCATTTCTCTCTGTAATTTTCCCCAAGGGAAGTGTTATAAATGCACTAGGCTTTACAAGATGGGCATATTCCGCCTCCAAATGCAAAGCAAGGTCACACTAATTTAATTTTGCATAATTTTTATTCCAGAATACGTTTCAAACTAACAGGTTCAGACATCACATTGAAGTGACACAACCTGCTTTTCCGTGTTTTCTGTCTAGACGCGGCAGCTCCGGGAGCCGGGCACCGTGCGCGCAACCCTTCTGCAACTCAGCATTTCCCCCAGACTCTCAGCACCCCAAACTGGGCCATTCCTGACCAAGGAGAGCACTTGTCACGGCCCATTCCTCATGCTCACTGCTCACTTCAAACCACGCATGGCCTTGGACAAGGGGGTTATGGAGATGCGTGAATGAGTGATGGGGACTCTGTGCTTCCAAAGCCTGGGCTCTCCATTCTCCTGTATTTATAAGAAGCTCATGCCCTCGCTGTCCTGTCGCAGACATCTTTTATGAAAAATCCTTTACTCGGGATTTTTCCTCCTGAGAAGCTGAGACGCCTCAGGAACAAAATGTGAACAATGGTTATCTGCTGCTGTGGAATGCAACAGGTGCATCTGGGATTGGTCTCATGTGGTTGTTTCTAATGAATGGCCAATCACAGCCCAGCTGGCTCAGACTCTGTCCCAGACACAAGCCTTTGTTAGCTATTCTTTCTTTTTCTATTCTTAGCTAGCCTTCTGATGAAATCCTTTCTTCTGTTCTTTTAGTATAGTTTTAATGTAATATATATCATAAAATAATAAATCAAGCCTTCTGAAACACGGAGTCAGATCCTCGTCTCTTCCCTCATCCTGGGATCCCTGTGAACACGGTCACACTGCCCAACCTGCTGCCCAGTCACCAAGACCATGAAGCTCTGGAGTGTCTCAAATTTCTGGATTTATGCGTGGGTCCTGCACTGAGGTGCCAGCCACGCTGCAGAGCACGCTCACAGCTCCACGGGAGATGCTGCAGGAAGGTGCATCTGGGAGCTTCCTCGAGTCCTTATCAACAGAATACTGGCACCCACAAAATACTGGCACCCACAGGTTCAAATTAATTAATATATTTACAAGGACAGAGAGGGATTTGAGTCAATGGTGATGCTGGGAGCATCCTTACAGCCGTAGGGGAGGCGAGGCTGGGTTACACTTTAAATGCATTGCCTTGCCTTTTACAGCTACATTTCAGTTCATAAAATGCTTCCTATAAACTTTATTAATGCTCTTCCTTCCACACAGAGTACCTCTGCAGAAGACAAACTCTCCAAACCACCACAAGTATAAAGGAGAAAAAAAAACCCAAACCAAAACCTGTATTTTGCTGCAATCATTCCAGACACTCCAGCTATCATTTACAGGTGGACAGAACAGCTTAGAGGCAAGCTCCCAGCCAAGATGACCTGTGCTTTCAGCCAGGTATAACACACATCTGCAGGTCAAACCAGTCATCCCTGAGCTTCAATTACAATTTCTGTATGTATTGGAATTGTGTATTGTGTGACAAGTGACAAGAAAAAGTGAAATTACTCAGGAGCTAATAGCTAAGATGAAGAAATGTAGCTGCACTAGCCATAACTCCTAAGGAAAAAGGTTTAAAAAAACCTCACACTCTTAACACACACACACACAGTTACATTCTTAACACACTCACTTTCTTACACAGTCTCTCTTACAAACTCTCACACACACTCTTACACATTCTTACACACACACATACTCTCGTTAAAGAGTGTTCTTCTCCCTTTCAGAGGCTGTGGACAGCAGAGAAGAGATGAAAGAACAAAGAACTTCAGATGGCAGATTACTCACCCTCGCTCATCCGCTAGGTCATCTCAGAAACAATCAGAGCAGGCAAAGTCATTACTGCACTATTTTTGTATTAGCATCTGCTGCATTTGTCTTCTAATACCCCCATAAAACCAGATAGAAGGGCCCATCAGATTGTCAACAACTGTGTTTGTTTACAAGAGAGCAGGGGAAGACACAGAATATGATCTCAATATTGATAGTGCTGCTGCTGGCACTGACTGGCAGCACCTTGAAGCTGCAGCAGCACCAAAGGAACCAGGATCAGGCCTGTTACAACAGGCAGGACAGCTGGGAAGGATCATTTTGGGCCTGCTTCATGCACCATCAGTACAGTTAACAGCTAAACTTCATTTCTGGATTCAGCACAGTCAATTCTGATGCAGTGAGCAGAAATGACACCGTGCAGACCGGTGAGGACAGGCTGAGATGGGGCAGGAGGGCAGGGAGCAAGTGAGACTCGGAAAAGGAGCCAGTTGAAATAAAAACATTGCTGGAGAAAAGGGGATAGAGCCTCAAGAATTCCTGTTCATAGTGCCAAGCTTTGGGCCATAACTGTGTTTAATATAGTTCTTTTTGTCAGATGTCACCCAGGTAATCAAGCATCACATCCTCTGAGTCACTGGCAAATGATGGCCTCATCCCCCCACCCCCATTCTTGTTTGTTTTAAAGGAAACAGCCTTATTTCATGCTCAATAGTCACAGAAATATCAGACTGCTTGGGCTTCAGAACATTTTTTAGTGCTTAAAAACCACAGCAACTGTCCTGGCTGCACCACTGGGCCTCTTTTCAGAAGTGACCTTGCCAAGATCACCCAGCTTGGTGGCAGCTGCAGGGAGTGGGACACACATCCAAGGGCCACAGAGGCAGGGTCAGCATGGCAGAACTCAGCTTTTACAGGGAAATGGCAAATGTGAGAGCTGGGGTCAGCAGTTCTGTCAGCCAGGATGCTTTGGGCTCTGAGCAGAGACCTGTCAGCTGGACACTTGTTTAGAGAAACTCCTGGAGACACGAAACAGCTCCCTCAGAGCAGTGAGAACTAACAAGGTTCTTTGGGACACACCAGCTCTCTGAAATCTTGCATATGCCAACCTCTTCTCTCTTTTCAGTGCCTACTCCTCTCACCCTCCCCCTTTTCCAGGATTTTTAGATGAGGTATTTCACACACAGTGAGGCTGATCCCAGCCTACCGAGATGACTGGAAGTACATGGCTTTTGAAGTTACTCCCAAGGGTGAGAACAGCTGAACTGGATTAAAAGAATAAAGTCATTTTGATTTTGCATTTAAAAGACAGGTAAATTTGCTTGCTCACTAGAAAATGTTGAGCAGGGCTCATGGCCCCCACCAAGCTGAGCAGATCCAAAACACCTCCTGCTTCCCAAGAGGAAGCACAAGAGCATCAGGCCTGGATGATGTTTGGGCAGAACATCACCCACCCTTTGAATAAGAGCACCAAGAGAGAGGGACACAAGAACAAGATTTTACCATCTGCAGTCATAAATAGCCTGAACCAGAAAAAAAAACCCTACCAGATATTGAGTGAAAAAACACAGCACACAATATCCAGATCAAACCCCACCAGCCGACCCTGAAAGACCAAACAGGTTTTGTTTGTCAGGGGTATTTCTAACAGCCAGTAAAAATAAACACATTAATAAATAAGTATTTTTGTATACCCTGGAAACACTCCTGATCAATATGTGGCTTGCTACTGTAGAGGTTTTTTTTTCCTTCCACCCAGCAGAAACTCATGACAAAGGAAAGCACATCTCATTTATGAACTTAGCTATAAATACTTTTGCTAACTGCCATTTAGGAATTTCATTTCCTGCTTGAGCAAGTCCTGTTGAAAGAGGCAATTACCAAATTTGTTTCTAGTTATAGAAATAGATGTTTGTCGCTGCCCACATCTGTTTCGACAGACAAATTGCCAGACACGGACGCTCCAAGGAGAGCAAGTGCTCCATGCAGGGAGGGCTTTGCCCCCTCTCCAGAAAGCAAATGGCAATTACAGGGATTGGGTTTCTGATTCCAGCTTCCTCCCAGCCCTGTCTCCCACTGCAAGGGAGCTGCCTCACGCTGACAGGGCACCTGCAGCCTCCCTCAGCTGCATCCCCTGCGCCGCATCACCAGCGGTGCTGCTCCCTCCTCCTGCTGCCGCGGGGACACCCGGGAATAGGGGATGCATTTGTCACCCAGCCCAGCACAACGAGGAGCCTTGGATGCTGCAGGTCACGAGGACCCAGCAGGCTGCACTTGCTGTGCACACAGAGAGGCAGCAGCAGCAGGGCAGGGAGATGGCACAGGCTGTCCTGCTCTGTGTGCGACACCCCAGTGCACAGCGGAGATGGCACGGGGCTGTGCAGATGGGGGTTTGTGGATGCCATCAGCACCAATCACAGCCTCTCCCAGCTGAACAAATGCTGGATACACCACGTTTCACCAGGCGTCTCTCCACCCTGGCTGTCCACTAGAAAGTTTCCATTTCTACTTATTCTTGGGGAAACCATCCACTGGTCAATTCCCAGTGTGTTCAGCCATGACCCTGTCAGAGCCCAAAGCAGCTCCAGGTGCCCCAGTGCCACCCAACCCCTGTCACGGTGCCCAGCGAGTCCTGTGGGACCAGTGCTCCTGCAGGGGCACCTCGAGTGAGACAGAGAGAGCAGCAGTGCCTGTGCCTCCCTGTCACAAGCACGACACCCATCAACTCACACCCAGCACCCTGCTCAGGGACACGACTGAGGTGCAGAAAAACCACAAAACACCCCGAATTGCAGCTGGGCAACCTGTGCTCCTCCAGCATTTCTATTCCACACCAGCATGGCTCCCTCCACCACCTCCCTTATCAACCAGCACATCCCCAAGGAGCCCCTTGACATTTGGGAACAGTGCCGGGCCCCTGCCGTGCCCCTGTCCTGAGGCTGCAGCTCCCACAGGGCTCCAGGACACGCAGCCCTGGGCAGCAGTGCCACAGGGGCTGCCCTGGCTCGCAGACGGGTGTTGAAACCCAGATTGAGCAAGCTGGCCAAAGCCACACAGGTCATGACAGGGCTGCAACTGCGACCGGATTTCCTCAGCACAGTCCAGGGCCAAAAAACGGGAAACACTCCCTGCTCTGCCTCTTCCCAAGCACCCAGTTATCATCTGTGCCACTCTGCAGCTCCAGCTCGCCAGAGGAGTGACCTTTCACAAGGTAAGTTACTCCCAGGGAACAAGGACAATCTTAAGTTACAGGCAAAATTATGCATTGCAGGGAAAAAATATGCAAAATGCATGCAAATGCCCAAACAAGGCACACTGTGTCTGGTCACTGCAGGATTCAAGTTCAGTTCTTGAACTGGTCTGAACTGGTCGCTACCACCAGATGGAAGCGAATGCATGTGCACACGTTCACAGAGATGTGAAAAAAAAAATTGTATTTATACATATATATATATATATATATATACACACACACACACCAGAGTGAATGGGGGAGGTGAGTACAACCGCCCCAAATCTGACAAAATTAAAGGTAATAAATTTACTTCCACCTCAGCTGCAGCAACAGCCTGGGAAAGGTTTTAACTCCCACAGCAGATCTGCTGGGAAGTCTGTTCCATTGGGGGGGTTCTGCATGTGCAGGTTTTAGGGCGCACACAAAGAGAAAGGCCAGGCACAGATGGGGTTTGGAGCCAAGAACAGGGCTGGGCTCACCTGCCCTTCCTGAACATCCTCATCCTGGCGTTCCCTGCAATCCCCAAGAAACCCAGTCCCCATCCCGGGGTGCTCTGCTCCTTCCCCTGAGCATCCCCATCCCGGGGTGCTCTGCATCCCCGAGCGTTCTCATCCCCATCCCGGGGATCCCTGCCGTCCCCGAGCATCCCCATCCCGGCCCATCTGCGTCCCTCCTGCCTCCCCATTGTCCCGCTCCCCCGTCCCATCCCCAGATACACGGGGCAGGGGGGCTGCGGGGAGCCGACCCCCGGGTCAGCGCCCACAAAGGGCTCGGGGGGAGGCGGTGGAGCCCCGGCCGGCCCATGCCGGCCCCGCCACCTGCCCGCCGGGCTGCGGGATGCGGGCGGCAGCTGCCCCGCACCGGGCGCAGGGCGCTCGGCGGGGCGGGAGAGGGCACAGCACCGACGGGAGGATTATCCATGGACACAGCCTGTCCCCTTTTCACTGCATTTAACAATAAAGCAGTAGCTATAGCAACGGGGTTAATTAATGCATCGATTTGCATAACTAAAACTCCGCACCCATTGAAAGCCCCGCCGATGTGGTCGCTGTGCGGGGACCCGCACCCACGGCGGGGACGGGGCTGCGGGGACAGCCCCGGAGCAGCGAGAGCCATCCCCTCCTCGCACCTCCATCCCCGCCAAGCGTGCCTACGCCAGCATGGGGAAAAGAGCAGGAAAACGGGGGCCGAAGTGTCCTTCAAAAAAATAAAACTGAGGGAAAAAGTGATTTTCAGGCATGGAGGCAGGAAAGCGCATTCCGAGGAGAGGGGGTAAGGAGATAGGGAATGTAAAGGTTTCAGACTATCGTATAACCAGAGGGGGAAATGTCTTCTCACCACAAACATGCATCTGCATGATGTCTAGACAGTCATAAAAAGGGCAATTAAAGTACTGCAGGCTGCAGTAAGCCAATGTCTCCTCTCCCAGTCTAAACAGTTGAAACATACTGCACGAACTTGGAAAAAAAAAATATAGGATAGAGAGAGGAAAAAAAAAAAAAAAACAAGTTTGTAAGGAAAAATGTTTTGAAATTCAGCTTTAAATAAGCCAGTAAATTAATTCAACCTTGTCACATCTCTGCCTTATAACATATCAAATATTCCGCCTGCGTCCTGTCTAGACTGCGATAACAAAGGGCATTTAAAGCCCTGCAAGATGCGCTGACAGAGTGGCCATTTAAAGACGCAGTATTGCTTTCTCCATCTAAAACGATTTGTCAGATGGAGTTAAAATGAAAATGATAAGTAATCACTCTGGTTCACAACCATTTCAAAAGGAAAAAAAACCGCAAAACCCCCACAGCTCATAGATATAAATCCCACTAAAATCATTCCAATGTATCACTCCAGTGGGATTTGTCTGGCCTCTTTTTTATGGCATTTGCCTTTTTTTTAAATTTATTTTATTAATCTGAGATGTCAGTGGCTTTCTGCAGCACATGCATTTCTAAATAGGAGTGTATTAAGTTTAAAAAAGTCAGCTCCAAGTTTTAACTGATTTATTGGCATAAAATGATGACTCCTGCAGAAACAGTATTATAACCCCAGGGGTTAACAACACTGAAAAGGAATTTTTTGTTTTTATTTACTTAGAAACAAAAGAATAAACTGTATCACATGAAAGAACTGGCCAGTCCCTATCACTGACACAACTGAGCCTGCTTAGTCCCAGTCCTCAGGAATGCAAAAAAGAAAAGAAAGTTAAAGCAAACTATGTGGGTGTTCAGAGTGTTGTTTTTTTTTTACTGAGAAAGGATGGCTTTCTGGAAAAACAAAACAAAACAAAATATAATCCTGTCTAACACAAAAAACACTCTCCTTCCTCTCTGAGCTTTATCAATTGTTGAAGAACCAAAAAAACTCAAAATAAAATACACAGGCCAAATCACTGATCTGCTGAACAGGAGGGCAAACGCTGCCACGACAGGGCCAAGCCACAGCCACTGCAGGCCAAGGCTTCCACCCCAGGGGAACACTGGCCTGAGAGGCTGCTTTGCTGGGACATGGCAGGACCAAGTGCCCCTGGCATGACCCTGTGCCCAGCCCTGGGTCCAGCCTCACTGCCCAGTCCCTTCTACAGGGGAGGGTCATGATGGGAGTCACCCCTGGAAGTCCAGAACCAGCCTGGATTCAGTTCTTCACTGCTCCTCACCCTATGACATCCCACCACCACCTCATCTGCACCTCCCTCTGTCTCCCAACCCTTGTTTCTTAATTATTATTTTAATAAGACTGTTTCCAACTTCATTGTTCATTCCGCAATAGCCCAAGGGCTACAACTGTTCATTAGACAGAATTTCTGCTTTAATTGCACTGACACAGATGTGTAGGTTATCTGAAGAAATTACTAAAATGAGCAGTAAAGAATGGGGCTGGATGCTTTTCTTCCCTCACAGAGAGTTTAATTTAACATTATTTCCCCCCACGCCCCGTACAAGCAGCGCCATTCGCTGCACTGCGACTCTGGGTTTGCAGAGGAATCAACCCCAAACTGCTCCCACTGCACACAGGTGCATCAGGATTCCCTCAGGGGCAACAGGGGAAGGTCTGGGGGCTCTGTGGTCTCCACCACTGCTGGTGGGATGGTCTGTGTCCCCCTCATGTCCCCCAGGCAGCACAAATCAGTGACATCCCCCTGAGAGGGGAATCAGCTGGACCACGGATAAAGCTTTGGGGAAGAAGTTGGGCCACCACTGCTCAACGTGCCCATCCCTGCCTGTGCCAGGACTGGGGTGGGAAACAGGCTCCCTTGGTCCATCCTCACCCTCTGAAAAGAAGAAACACCAAAAAATGTCATCACTTCTGCTCAACAGTGCCTGTGCTTTGAACCCACCATGGCTGTGCAGCTGTCAAATCAGCCAGGGAGTTCACATGAACTTCCTCTGCAATTCATGTTGGCAAGAGCCAGACACATAATAGCCCTGGATTCAGGGAGAAAGAGCTGCCAGCATTATTTCTATTTAAAACCTCTATCTGAGCTTCATAGACTCATTCTTCACACATGATACAAACACACACACACACACAAAATGCAGAAGTGAGCCAGATCCAGAAGCATTTCACTTCACCAAGAGCAGTGCCTAACAGCAATTTCAGGTTTTGGCTCCCTGTGACTATTTAATAGATTTTAATTCAATATTAAAAAGCATGAACCTGCCAATTTTTTTGTTATGTCTTCTTGCCAGGAAGAAGAAAAAAGTTGTTCCTGACTTCTTTATCAAACCATTTCCTCCTCTGCACCTCCCCTCTCCAGACAAGGGGCTGCAGCCAGAGGCACCTCCTGGCCAGGGCAAGGCTGACAAGGGTGGGCTGGGGCAGGGGCAACATCACAGGTTCAAGTTCCATCTCTAAATATGTCTAAAAGCCACTAAAAATGTCTCCTTCAGGCAAACTTGTCTTTAAGAGGGAAGGAAAGTTTCGCTAATGCTTCATGTTAAAAAAGCCCACACTAAGGGAAAAACCTTCCCTTTGTTGCTAGGGGACTTGCTTACTTTCTAGCTGAAAACCTTTAAAATGCACCATTGTATTTAGAAAAAAAAACACCAACCCCGAGACTGAAGCACCTCACGTGCTAAAGATCAAGAGACAGAACACATCAGTTCCATCCTTCCTTTGCAAGTACTTTGCTCAGGCCTGACTTCGTTTTGTGTCTTGGTCCTCGATGCTTTTTGGCAGTTTGCTCCAGACTTACTGGCAAGAGCTAAAAGGTTTCTATTTAGCTGGTGTCAGCTGAGCATCTGTGCCGGCAAGAACTGGAGTGGGGGTGATCCCGACTGCCTTTCAAAAGCACATTTCTCTCTGGGAGCTGCCACAATAATTTGAAGTCTGAGTGTGTTTGGGTAGCGGGGTGACTCCCTCCGGAGGGGTGCCCCGGCGCAGCTCTCCATGCGGGCAGCGATCGCTGATCGGCGGAGGGAAAAAGGAGCTGGGAACGCTCCCTAACCTGTGACCCTGACAACAAAAGGCAGGGAGAGCGTCTAGACCTCCAGTCTGCCGGGGAGTGAAGGGAGCATTGTGCTCCGGCACACTGGGGCTGCTCAGACAAGGCGGGCACAGAGGCGCTGCGGGGCAGCCCCAGCTGCAGCGCCCGCACCGCTGCCGGGGAGGGGGCACGCACAGCCCGGCCCAGCACAGCCCAGCCCAGCCCGGCCCAGCACAGCCCGGCACAGCCCGGCCCAGCCCAGCACAGCACAGCCCAGCACAGCCCACCCTGCCCTGCCCTTCCTCCCCAGCACACGGCCTGCAGGGCCTGCGGGGCAGCTTCCACCTCCCAGCGCTGCCCGTCACATCTCCAGCCCCGGGTCTCCCTTTGCCTCCGTGTATTTCGCACACAGCATCCTCACGCTCCTGAGCGCAGATCCTGCGATCCCAGCCCTGCGCGGACTGCCGGCAGGAAAAATGAAATATATGCTTCCTTCCACAGAGCCTTGATTTTCTGCTTTCCCTGTCTGGCTCAGTTAAAAGGGGACAGACCAAGATGTTTCCTCTCTGCCAAGCCTAGAGGTCAGCTCAGCATTCAGAAAAAGCTGAAGTCCCAGCTTTAACACATATTTCTTGGGTGACCCTGATCAAACCCCTTGGCTTTTCAGTGTGGAGGTGCCCACGTATAAAAATATAAATACCCTAAATAAATGCTGGAGCTAATGGCAGGTTACTGCCAGGGAACTGCACGAAGAGAAAATAAAAGACCTATTAAAAGCCCTTGTTTGTCTCTGCCAGAAAGAAAACACTATTACCCAGTACTTAAAAAGATACATTAAAGGAGAGAGAGCATCGGGGGGGTTAAGGACACCCCTGGCAGAGCAGTGAGGGGAAGCACTCTGGGCCAACCACCCCCATGTGCCCTCAGGATAAGGTTTTGGGGTGATCCCACACCCTGGCCATGCCAGCACAGGCAGCAGGAGCAGCAGCTGCCCCAAGCACACCCAGCACAGAGTGGGGCCACAGGCAAACCTGGAAACCCACAGATCAGAACTCTGGGCTAAACAAAACCCTTTCGTTTCACTATTCCTGGAGGAAAGGTAAATGCCTGGAAGATGTGCTCCAGCCCAGCACCCTGTGACACTCACTGGCCCATGGCACTCCTCCTGCAACCCTGGGCACAGCCAGCAGCCCCCTCAGGCACTGCAGGGATCCCCCCTCCTTCTGCCAGCTCCAGGCTGGAGCTCTGGAGTTACAGCCTGAGACCGAGCAAGACCAGACCCAGCAACTGAGATCGTTTAAGCAGCTATTAAATCCCCACCTCCTTCTGATGAGAGGTGATTTACAAACAGCTGATGGTGAATACAATGAATTCAGAGCACATGAGGAGTTTCAGTATCCTGGTAGCCACCAGATGCCAATCCTTCACCAGCACACCTCACCACTTCCACACCTTACACAACAAAAAGGTGAGGGATCAGGACTTTCTTCTCCCCCTGCCTCTGTTGCTTCCTACCCCATCTCCAAAACATCACCAGTCCACTGGCAACTCCTTCCCCAGGTGCTCCAGGTCCCTGGGACTACTGAGGCACCAACAGAGCCAGGAGCTGTGGCAGGACACTGATGGTGGCACCATGGCAAGATGCCACAGAGCTGGAGCCTCAGCAGGGCCCAGCCAGACCTTCCTCACAGCCTGGCACCTGCCACGGCAGCAGCTCCTCTCCTGACAACTGCCTGGGATTTATTTTTGGTGCACATGCACTGGGAGACTGAGAGATCCCACACTGGGATTTTTATCAGCAGTGCGCAGCTATGGAAACAAATGCATTTAAGACTAATATAACAAAATATCCAAACCCACAACAATAAAATAAAGAATGGTGCACATTGGCATTTTCACATTGCAGTGAATGCAGAGCGTGACCCGGCTTCTCCCAGAATTCACCCAAACTTTTAAGAAATCACAGATTTTCATGTACTTACATGTTCAGCTATGTGAATTTTGCTTGGTGTAAACCCTCCACCCTGCCCTTTGATTTTACAGAGTTCAAGGAATGCATCTCCTCCTAAATAAGATGAATAGCCATTTGTTGAGGACATTCTCTCCTTCCCCCTCTGTACCCATTTCCAAGCCACCCTCTGTGAGAAGCAGGAGGGCTAACACAAAATCCACCAGAAACTGCAGCACCTCTTCTTTCACTCCCCACGGAGGGGACACAGTGGTGCCTGACCATGCCCCAGTGCACAGATCTGGGCAGAGGCTGCAGCCCAGCCAAACTGTTCCCTCTCAGCAGGCACAAGAGGGACCCACAAGTCATTTAGAGGAATCCAAGAGCCTGACATCCACACCATAGACACCCTGGAGTTACCAAGGAGATGGTGGAATACCTTAAAAACTCAGGAAAAAAAGCTCAGTGAAAACCAAACCTCCCTTGAGGGAGGCAGTGCTGCTCCCTGTCCAGGTTTGCTGTTCTGACCCACCACGTGCAGGGCTTTACCCAGGTGGCACAGGGATGGGCAGGGGCATCTCTGGGACGGGCAGGGGCATCTCCCCCTGGGGTTCTGGCCCTGCAGGCAGCACCAGGACGCCCCGGGAGGATGCGGGTGGTGGAGGTGGCGATGTCTGGGAATGCCGGCCCAGGCTGGAGCTGCAGACAAGGACCCAGACAACAAAGGCGAGGCAAAAAGCCGTCTGATAGAGGCAGCCCCGTCTGGCAGGCCGGGCTCTCAGAAGCCTGGGCATGCACTGATGTCTGCAAGCACAGCTCTTCGCTGGGCGCACAATTAACCCCGCAGCAAGATCACTGAAGTGTCCTGCAGCACACTCCAAACAGCATCCATCTGGTAAGATGAAAAAAAACCAAAGAGTACAGGAGTGCAGCAAAGGAGCAAACAACTGGAGACTGCAGGGAATGACTCTACAACAAACAAAAATTATACTTAATTTTCTGTTATTTATATTCTAAGAAAACCACATGTTTTCACTTGCATCTCTGCCTCCCTCCCCGAGGCACAAGCACACACACACAAAATGGGAAGACCAGGGAGAGCAGGAAGAGCAGCACAGCTCGAGCACATCCCCACTCACACTCTTTCCCAAATCACAGCACAAGAAAACGGGTGTGAGTTTCACAACCGTGGAGCAACAGCCAAACACCTTTTGCTGGAGCGAAAACGCCCCGAGCAGCCGCTCAGAGCACTGGGACACCACAACTACCCCTGCCCGCCTGATCTGCGGAGATCTTAAGGCATTAATATAAAATAAATGTAAATCAGCCCTTGAGCGCTGCAGGACGGTTTCCCTGCGGGCTGGTGTGAGTGTCCCAGCTCCGGGGCTGATCCCAGCCTCAGGCTCCCGTGGTTCCCCTGCCTGATGTCTGCACCACGATAACGATAACGCTGCTGGGGGACCGGTGGTGTCTCACAGCTTTTTTGCATAAGCAAGGGCTATCCTGCTGTGCAACCAAATTGTGCCACCAGGCTTGAAATAAAGGAACTGAAATAATTTTTTTTTCTCTCTTATTTTAGATTATGACTTTTACTAATTGATGCTTGATAAAAGCCTAATGAATGATTTGTAGGCATTATAGGCATGTTAAGGATCCAAGTGTGGTTATAAGCCAAGGTCATAAGCTCTATTGACTTTCTAGGCTCTATAGCAATTGATTTGCCATTTATTAAAATCACTGATTCACCACTTGTTAACAATTTATTTAGCTGGTTCTTCCCCAGAAGGCTCAGGCACCACATTGAGCAAAGACACCTTAGTTTTGAGGTACTGTCATGAACTCGATACTAAACTGAGAGACAGACTCATGAACATTATAGCAGTGTCTTTTTAAAGGCTCTTTTGCAAACAGGTTCAGCTCAAATCCAGGAGCCTGGTTTAACAGGGCTTCCAATGCCTGGTTTTGTCTGTGCTGAACATGAGCATCCCTGGCCACACTCAGCAGAAGTCTCACATCCCATGGCTTAAAAAGGTACAGGATGTCAACTACTTTCATAAAATCGAGTGAAAGTCTCTTTCTTCAGTGTAACACTGCACATCAGTTTGCCAGAGTAGCAGCAAACGAAAGAATACTGGTGCTTAAAATGACACTCAGCTTTTGAACATGTTTCTACATTGAACAGCAGGAAAAAAAAAATCCCATCCAGGATTACCAAAGTGCAGCCAGGTATGGACAGACAAAGAACAGCAGGTTTGCACAGTCAGCCTCTGAAGACACCACTGCATCCCCCTGTGCAGCAGAGGAGCAGGTACCTGCTGCTCTCGGGCCAGCAATGTCCCACCCGTGGCGTGGAGCAGTAACCGGGGTGTTTACGGTACAGCAGCTGCAATCATGCAATCAGCCTTCGTAATTAGATCTTGGCAACTCTTGAAATACTTCACTTACCCAGTTTACCTGGAAAGGTGCGACCTAAACATTCAGTGCCTGGAGACATTTGAAAGAAAAACAGAAAGGATCCGTCAGTGATGGGAGCCACCTCTGAGCGGCTGCACACACACCCCAGCTCCCCTCCTGGGGACTCGTCCTGGCAGAGCTCCCCTGGCCAGCATCACCTGCTCCCACCATCTCCACAGGCCAGCAGTGCCAGAGGTGCCACCGCTCCTGGATCATGACCCCACGTGCTTTTCCCACAGCAGACATTGCCACACAAGGTCCTGTTCCTCTCTCCCCTGCTTCCCCAGGAATGCTCTCCTGATCTCGCCTGATGGCAACGCCAAAGCTTCACAGAGGTTGGTGAAGTTTCTGGGATCACTCAGCCCACCCCAGAGACCTCCCTGCCACATTCAACAGTGCCAGACTGCCTGTCCATGGCCCAGGGCAGCACTCTGCACTTCAAGGCATTGCTGGACTGTTTATTACATTCAGTCTCCTCTGCAAACACACAGAGCTGAGCCCCACACGCTGCTGAGCCTGGTGAAAGCTCAGGGTCTCCTGACACCCCATGCCCACAGCGGGGGCAGTGGCTGTGCAGCACTGAAGAGGAAGAGCCACAGCAAAATCTTGCACAAGACCCCAGGAGTTGTATTTTCTAGCCCAGCAGATGTATTTTCAAGTGAGGAGAACAAAGCAGCAAAAAGTTTGCAACAAAAGACAACTCATGACTTCTCTCTCACCCATGACTGTGTGACTGCCTGCAACACTGAAGGGATTACAGGACATGGATCCTCCCCAGTGCCTGGCAAGCTGAGACATTCTGGGCTGGCTGGGAGCTCTGCATCCCACAGGAGGTTCGCCAGAGAAACACATACAGGATTCTTTTATGAAGCCTGTAAGAACTGTCTGTCACTGATAATGGTTAATTGGTACTAATTAGTGCAGTCTGACCGTAAGGAGCCCTACTGGCCTATAAAAGTGGCCTTTAACCTGAGAGCAAGGGAGGCAGTCACTGCCAGACACAGGGCCACGGACACACAGCCCACTCCTCACACTGCGCCTGCCTCTGCAGCAACACAGCAGGCTCAAGGGATACATCAGCACATCACTGCTCTCAAATAAAGCTTTAAAAAGTTACTTTCCATGCACCTGGGAGGACAGAGAAAACCAGCTTTTTAATCCCAGGAAAAGATTAAGGATCAGACAGTTGCTGTAAATTACTGCAGCGGCTAAATAACGACGGGTCGCAGGCTGGGCTCACTGATGGGAGGTCAGGCTGATTTAAATGCTTCACACGCAGGTGTTCCAAAGAGGGCCTGCACACATGAGGTGTCACCTGAATGCACATGGGCAGCCTTGAGCCTCCAGGCCCATGGGCAGCACCACCACCACCCCGCTGGAATGGGCACCAACACTGAGCGTGACAGGAAAGGAAAGGAAAGAAAGGAATTCTGCCGAGCCAAACACCAACGTGTGGCAACAAGCTTGGACCTCCTCCTCCTCCTCCTGCTCAGCCAGCTCACTGCACAAAGCCTGGAAAGGGGTGGGAGGCTGGAAAGGAGTGAAAGGCCAAAAGAAGACTGCAGGCCAAAAAGGGTGGGAGTCCCAAAAGTAAAATGTAGAGTCTGAGAAAAAGTGGATGCCAAAATGGCTTGGGAGACCCAAAAGGGTGGGAGTCCAAAGGAAATTTAAAGGTTGAGAAAAAGACCTTGTGCATGCAGCTGGCTGGATCAGGATCAGCTTTTCTCTGGCTAAATTTCCAGAAGGGTAGAAAGCAATGCCTCTCCCCTCCCAGTTCCACAGCCCAGGTGATGCAGCGTGACACCCTGTGCACGTGTGGGCATGTGTTCCCCATCACGTCTCATCCAAGATGTTTGGCCATGGTCTGGGACGTGTGGGAGAAGCCAGCCTGAACCCTCTGAAGTCAGGCAAGATTTTGGGATGTTGCTTCTCCCCTCTCTCTCTCAGCACGCCTGCCTCTCCCTTCCTCACATCTGCCCTTTAGGTTCAGCCATGCATTTGCCAACTTTTTAAATGCAAATGAGAATTGGCACATAAAGTCTGCTTTAAACCTGACCAGAGCCACCCTCAGCTCTCCTCCCTCCCTCCTTATATGCATGAACTTTTTTTATGCAATCGGCAGCAGGGAAGAGACCCAGGGAGTGGCTGAGCCGTGCCTGGAGCCCTTCTGCAGCCGTGGCGCTGCCAGACAGCTCCATGGGAAGGGTGGCTCAGCCTCTCTGCCTACCAGCAGCAGCATGGAACCAGTAATTACCCTGGCTGGACCAACACCTGCTCGTGGTTTTGTCTTACACTGTTTGTGCAACCCAACAGGCTGCCAACAAAGCAGGGATGTGCTTTGCCTAAACAGGTGAAAACATGAAACAGGGAACGGAGCTGCCGTGTTGGTCCCACAACGCCTCTGTGCAACACATGCTGGAAAATCACTGCTGCTTCAGCCTGCAAGGCTGCAGAGCAGGGACGAGCATGGCCTGCACTGAAAGGGCAGGAAAGGAGGGAAAAGGGCTGCCCAGCTCCAGAGCTCGGGATCCAGAAGCTGGACGTTCTTTGCTGGGCTGAACCACCAGCACCAAAAAGCCTGGCTTGCCAGAAGAGTCCTGCTAAACCGAGCATCCCCCGTGGGACAGCACAGAGGATGGGACAGCACTCACCCAGCCAGGGCTGCCTGCAGAGCAGAGCTGCTCCCAAAAATGCCCTGTGCCAGTTTAGAGCAGGAGTGCCCATTCCCATGCCAGGGTAACCACCCCTGTGCTCATGGAGCAGGAGCTCAGCAGTGGTGTGGGAAGGGCAGAGTGAAGACCATGAGTGACCAAGGGCAAAGACCCCAAAGGAGCACCTGGGCCAGCCTCAGTCTCTGGCAGAATCAGCTCTAACCCCGCCAGGTCACACCCAGGAGATGCTCTCCCACCATCAGCAGATGGGATTTGTTGTAGATGATTTGTCCTGGAATAAAAACACCAGCCCCACCTCTTGCAGCATATTTACCAAAAGCCACTAGACATTAAACAGAGGCGAAAAGTGTATCCCAGCAACATCTGGAATTTATCCCTTCTCTCTTTTGAAAAAAAAAAAATCACGCTCTATTCTTTTAGAGAAAGAAAAGTGATTATATAGAATTATAATGCTGGAAGAACATAGAGAAGAGCAGAGATTTTCTTTGAAACGCTGTTTAGACAATTAAAAAGGGATAGTTTCAAAGAAGCAGCAAATACCATCTCAGCTTTTTCCGCCCTGTCTCGCAGTACCAGGCTTTCCTCCATGCCTTGGCTAAGATGCTCCAATGAAAGCAACAGATTTTTTTCATCCTTGCAAGACCTTAGTAAGCCAGAAAGGAAACCAGCTCTCAGGCCTAACTGGTTGAGGATAGACCAAATAAAAAAAAAATATTCTTCCAATTCCTGCCAACAGGATTTGAAGGCACCTTGATTTCTATGAAGAAAACCTGCTTTGGGATGAGCTTTCCAAAAGAGGATGTGTCAATCTTTATCCAGGAGAGCCAATACTCTGTCTCCCGAGACAGAAGAATGGAAAGGCTTTAAATATTAAAACAGGAAAAACCATCGGGATTAATATGAGGATGCAAGGTCAAAATGTGATATCCTCCACTTCCTGAGGCTCCTGATCCCAGAATGGCTGGGCCACGACCCCACAGCATCCCCTGTGCCCGGATGCAGCTGGGGGAGCCTGGGTTCAGAGGGAAATCCTTCCCAGCCTTCCCGAGGGGGGAAGCCAAGCAGTCGCTCCCACGCCAAGCCCACAGAAGCGCCTCCAGCTACTAAATTACCCAACGACTCCAACGAACTGCATTGATCTGGCTGGAAAACAAAGCTGCAGCTCTTGGCACGTGCCCAGTTAGGAGGGTACAGCTGCATTTTTCACCTGCAAGCAGTTACAACCATGGTGGGAGATGCCCCTTGCCCTGACACGGGGCAGCTGAGGGGAGAGGCCGAAGGGCAAACACGGGTGAGAGGAACCACCTCACTGCAGACACCTCTCAGACACAGCAGAGCCTCAGCCAACGACAGGTATGTCCAGTTTTGCAATCGAGGGCAAGGCTGTTCCTAGAACAAGCCCCATTACTCAGGCTGCTCAACCCCCATCTGCTCGGCCGCACATGGACTGGATGCAGGATTTCATCAGGACATTAAACTCAGGAGCTGTAAAATCTCTGTGCAAAAACCCAATTATACCTATTTTCGTAACAGCCAATTTAAGCTTGTATTTAGGTCCCCTCACATACCCCTATGTTACATAAAGCATTTCTTCCACTCGAAACGTAGCTTTCTAAAGGCCATTCTGCTTAATTTAATGGATGCTTTATGTGGGTCTGCAAATCTCTAGAAACACAACCAAGGAAGACACATGGCAGCAAGATACGGCGTGATCCCTTCCTAGGCATGCAGCAAGAACAGGAGAGATGAAAGGCATCTCCAAACCCACGAACCTGCTGTGACTGGAGTGCACTTGTGCTCTCAAGAGCAGCAAAACCCCACGGTCAAGTCAAAAGAGGAATTCCTGAACATCTGCACGCACTGTTAACCCATTCCAGACCGGCCAGCACAGCAGGATGGATCCTTCCCTCACTCACAGCCACCAGCTGAACTGAGCCCACTCAGGCACGCTTCCCTTGGATTTCAAAGAGCTGCTTTCTGCACTTCAAGCAAATAAATGCAGTCATCTCTTTTTCCTTCCTTTTTTAAAAAGCTGCACTAATAAAAAGCTCGTAGCGAAATCTATTAAATTGAATCTGTCCATTATGTTTATTGTTCCTTACAATTCAGGCCTGGATGGCAACTCAGTGGAGGTTGAAAAGTGTATTTATCAAGAAAACCCATGAGAACGATGAGGATTAAAAGCTATCAGCAGGACAGAATGTGTTTGTAACCCTGCAGTTTGTTCTGCACCTGGCACAGGACCCCCATCAGAGACCTCTGCACCTTCTCGTTGTTTTTGAGCCCACCTCTGGCTCATCAGCTGACAGGACAGCCAGCACCTGCATTCCCAGAAAAAGCTGAGGAAGGTGCAGCATGTATATACTGCTACAAATAAGTCACACTAGAGAAACATAAACCCTGATTGCATTACACACCAGTGATCAGTATCATTAAGTGTTACACACCTTGAGTGTGTCTCAGCAGTTGGAAACACTGAATTCAAAAACAATCTTCCCATTCAAGCAAAGTCCCATTACAGTAATGTGAGTGTAACAACAAAAATTAGATTCCTGCTTATTACGTGGGAAATAATTGCAATTTAAGATAAATTTTCCCTGAATTGTGTGAAGCAAGTGCCCATCAATCATGTTCCTTCAGTGTCCTAAAGAGAGCACCTAGCAGGACAAGGCACTTTCAGAGCTCAGTGATGAACAGCCTTAATCTGTATATGCTACTCTGAGCTACTGAAGCCAAGAGAACACCCTTGGTAAAGTGGAATAATGGTGGAAATAATGAAAACAACACAGAAGGAGCACGACTTGCCCTTTCAAGAAAGACATCTGCCTTCAGTAAGCCCTTGCACCAGGGACACCAACAACCACTGACTCCCATTGCACAAATACCTGTGAGGAGCACAAGGCAATCCAGCCTGGTTCCAGGCCTGGAACAGGCACCAAGGACAGGCCCAGCCATGGTCATTTCAGCTGCTGAGCTCTGGGTTTCACCCCGTGAAGAGAGTGGAGGGCTCCAAGGGTGAGCCCCGAGTACCCTCAGCCCCATGGGAAATGGGAGGCGCTCTGCTTTGGGGGGATCTTTTGTTTTTGTAAGAAATAGCGACATTAATCATAACATTAAACAGAAACCACTGAGGGGGAGCATTTCCAAGCTTGCTCAGCACAGAGCCCAGCCCGCAGGGGAGCTGCCAGCCAGCGGCCACAGCCGGCAAATTCCCTGGGACTCGTCCGGGGTACCAGGATCCAGCCAAAGCCACGGATGGAAGAGTGGAAGAGGCGACGAGCAGGCTCAGGACTGCTGTGGGACTCAGCTCAGAAATGTGAGTCTGAGCACACAGTGGTGGTTAGATGTCTCTTGGGAATTCATCCAAATGGCACTGCTCCTCTCCCACTTGCCCTGCAGGTAAATCTCGCATGTGGCTTACACAATCTGTTGACTTAAGTAAAGCAAGGGCAGGAGAAGAAAGCTGCTCAGACATCAGGAGAGGCTCATCAGTCCTTTGGGCAAAAGTCTGGGTCACTTCCCCCTCCACAGAGAACTCAGGGTGTCAGCCAGGCCTTGTCTCCCTTCATGGGAGCACGTGCAGGGAGGGTGCAGCAGAACACAGTGCTCAAAACATCAGTGAAAGGACAACAACAATGCACTGCCAAATTCTCCCATATTTTTGGCCAGTGCTGATGCCTAAATTCAGTTTACAGAAATTGGAGACTGTGAACTCTGTGTTCTAGTTAAGTCCTCTGAAATCAAACTGAGCAGTGACTCTCCAGGTCTCCCAGGGCTCAGGGAGACGAGGCCATGGCCACTTCCAAACCTCATCATGAGCAACACTCATTCATCCTGAGACATGGGGCAGTTCTAACACACTGGGAGACCACTCCATGCTGTGCAAGGGCAAGATCTTGTTGGATGCACATATGTGAGTTGCAGAGGCAGCTGCAGCATGCAAGGATGATGAGCAGGCAGGCTCTGGCAACCAGGGGTCCAGAGGGAGCCCACCAGAGACCCTCAACCATGGGCATCTGGAGTGTTCCTTATCCTCCTGTTTCCTATTGCTGATCTCAAACTCTCTCTTCCTCACAACCAACTCCAGCCCTGGGCCCAGCTCCTCCACCCCTGAGCAGGGCAGGAGCCTAAAAGCAAAAGCCTAAAACCTGACCAGAGCAATTCTGACACAGCTGCGGCCAGGGATGTTCTGTTACCAGAGTTACAAAGGGAGAACTAATTCTCACAATTAGTGAAAAGGGACAGAAGTAGAGAAAGGCCACACTGTAAGATGCTGGGCATCTTCCCTCAAGATTTTAAACCACTGAAGATGCATTTGGAATGAAAACTGATCACCAAAGCAGTACTCTGAGATGTTCTGCCAATGACAAGCCCTACCCTGACCATCAACACAAGTGAAGTATAAGGCCAAATTCTGTGTGTGAAGCTTACAGTGACCACGGTCTGCAACAGCAGACAGACTGTGCCACTACAAATATTCCCAGGGCAAGTTCCTGATCCTTGTCTGAACCTCAATGAAGGCAGAAGAGCTGTGAGGATGGGGAGTTCCTCAGGAGGCAGGCTAGACACTCAATCCATCTCTCCTATCAGACCTGCGTTAACATTTAAACAGGACCTGCTGCTGTGATCTTCAGCAAGGAGCAGATGTGGTTTTGAGTAATGGTGAGCGTTACTTAACCAGTTATAGTCACTAATGTAATTGACACCTATTCCATCATCCTTAATACACCCACTTCTTTCTCCGATACCATAAATAGATTAGAAAAGTTTCTGCAGATGGCCATGACCCCATTTGTTTGTGCACTTAGCCATGTATGAATCACTCTTGGCTTGTAGCAGCACTCTGGAATTACTGAAAGATAACTAGTCGGCACAGACACCAATAAATGAATCATGCTTTCCACAAGACCAAACCTTTGGGCTTTTACAGACTCCAATTACAAAGTAAGAAGAAAAGAACAAAGAAATTACTCAGTCTATTTGCACAAAGTCATGCAGAGTTGATTCACAGTTTTACAGAATTATTACTGACAATCATTTGTAGGGGGTTAGAGTAACAAACCAGCTACTTTACATATTGGACAGAATGAAGAGATGGAAAAAAATCCCCAAGCCATGTCTTGCACATATTCTTTGAAAAGTAGCCTTGATTTTTGTGCCAGTAACTTTTTTCATCCTTGGTAAGCTCCAAGCCTGGGGGTTAATCAGTTTTCATTGGCCAAGGCTAAATTCTGCTTTGCTGGGTTGCTTGGGCCAAGTTTGCAAATGTGGGAAATCCTGTTGCACCTGCTGAAGAGCACAAACCATCACAGGCACAATCCCTCAGCTCTGCAGGCTTCAGCAGGGTCTCAGGAATGGTCCAGAGAACTGCCATGTGCAAAAGCACTTGCCTTTCTAACTGCACGCTTTTGAATGCATACTGCAAGTGAAGATTTACCCAGTCTGAGGCATTTTATTAAAGAGATGTGCGAGACTGAACACACCAAGCACAAATGTGTGAACCACTTGAAAGCACTGTGGACATCCACCAACACTGACAACTTGTGAGGCAAGTTTCCAAAGATGTGCAAGGTGTCTTTACGTAACACCACAGTCTGGGACACGCTAACACACACCACACACAGTGAAAAACACACCCTCCCAAATGGAGCATTAGCCTACTCCTGCTCCAGGGAGAAAGGGGAAGTCTGACTACCTGGAGAAAAAGGGGACACCGATGGATTACAGCCTCTAGCACTTCTACCTCCCTGTACACAGTGAAAAAGCAGCATTTAGTGAAAAAAAAAATCTAAAAGTGAAGGTGGAGTGGATGCCAACCTGAGCCTGAACACAGACAGTGCCCTGGTTGCACATCTCTGAGTGGGATGGTGACTGACATGTCTCAGGGCTACGTGCTCCAAAATCAGCACCCTGTACCAGAGAGATCCAAAACCAGGGATAACGCCCCACTGAGCACAGCCACTGACAGCCTGGGAGGGATGCCAGCCAAATGTACACACAGCTCTATTTATCTAAGGCCTACCAGTACCCTTTGCATCTACTGAAGACCCAACTTCCTGGGCAAATTTACCTTGCAAATGAAATCTGTGCCCTGTTTTACACACCTGCCCCACAAGCAGAGAGCTGCCAGCCTGGTACAGCTCATCAGAGCCAGGAGAGGCCAAAACCAGCACCAGAAGAGATGCCACACAGCTCTGAACCAATTGGGGAAAACCTGCTTATTTGTTCTCCTGCTTGAGGCTGCTGATTTCCAATGAGAGGTATAAAACTCTCCTCAGACTGGATTCAAGATGCTATGGAAAATTTAAATTAAAACCATAATAAACGTTCCAAATTCCTACCCCTCTCCATAATACATAAATTAATGCAACAAGCTCTCTTGTATAAGAACATGTAGGCACCAACAACCTTCTCCCTCCAACAAGAGTTTATCTGAGGAGGTGCTGTAGATAGAAGGGAAGGAAAAAGGTTCCCAGTAGGGTTGTCTTCAGAAAGCTCGAGTCATTAGAGCCAAGATTTCAGCTGCAATGCAAGACTAAAAGGATGCATGTGCTAAACAGTAGCGTGTCCTTCAGAAGGAAAGAAAAAAAGCTAAATCAGGAACCTGCAGTATTAGGTGGATGCTTGGATAAACACTGTTCAACACACCGCAGCAGATATGTTAATGCAAGTTTAGTTTTCACACCAGAGAGATTTCAAAAGATTTGCAAAGCTTTGATAATATTTAACATCTTTACTAATTTCCTTTTTGGTGCAATCATAAATTTACCACGGTAGCCAAAAGATCTGGGATGAACTACAAGTTCTAGCTGGCTCCAAAGCCAACAAGAATAATGTGTGCTGTTACTATTTTCTCTCAAAACATACCTCTGCAAAACTGACTCAAAATGAGAAAAGAAATTGTGAAACTGTCATTACAAAGAAGCATTTAAAATGCAGATCAAAGTGCTGCCTTAGAAGCTGTACTCCTTGCCAAATCATCAAAGCTCTCTTTACTCTCAATAGCTCCCCAAATCCTCTGATTTGAACGATAAATTCTTACAGCTGAAATTTATCTGCTTTAAAAAAAAAAAAACAACAACAAAAAAAAAAAAAATCAAAAAAGACCAAACCCCACAACTCCTTTCTCTGGTTACCACCTTCTTCATTAACCAGTTCATTGGAGCAACTTTCCTGTATTACTAAATTAAGTTTCATGGACGTGTTTATGCCTGCATGCACACACACAGAGTACCCTGAGACCTCTTCAAGTGCTGAAAACTTGTCAGCCCTTGGTGGTGCCTGTGTGCAGGGTCTCTCCAGCTCCCAGAGGGGTCTCTGTCTGTGTGTGTGTGTGTGTGCGTGTGTGTGTGTGTGTGTGTGTGCGCGCAGGGTCTCTCCAGCTCCCAGAGGGGTCTGTGAGTGTGCAGGGTCTCTCCAGCTCTCAGAGGGGTCTCTGTCTGTGTGTGTGTGTGCAGGGTCTCTCCAGCTCCCAGAGGGGTCTCTCTGTGTGTGTGCAGGGTCTCTCCAGCTCCCAGAGGGGCCTGTGTGTGTGCAGGGTCTCTCCAGCTCCCAGAGGGGTCTCTCTGTGTGTGTGCAGGGTCTCTCCAGCTCCCAGCACTGTGTCCAGGTTCCAGGTGCTGGCACTCAGGGAGCTGCTCCCATGCTCTGCGCCAGGATCGCCCTTGTCCCGCTCCCCCTCACTCCTCACTCACCCATCGCTCCTGGAGGAGCTCCCAGCCCACCACTGCATTCCCTGCAGAAGGAAGCAGCAATGCAGCAGCCACTGATCAGCTCTGGAAGATGGAAGTGAGGGGTCAGATCCTGCTGCCACAGAACTCCTCCCTGTTCCGGACTCAGCCGCTCACAGACGGAGCAGGTCTGGGATTCATTTCCTCACCTGGGACCTGCCCGAGTGACCTATCTCCTGTCACCCAGAATAGTTATAAAATAACCACCCAGCAATGAAGCCACACAGACAGACAGGAAGAACACTGCATGAAAACATCCCATGGACACCGATGATTCCTGTGCTTTATGGCTGTCTGAGAGTGTGCTCATGGCGTGAACCAAGTTTCCACTCAGCTGCAGGGAAGTGGCCCTTGTACCTCGTCCTCAGCAGCTCTCCAGCCTGGCTCTGTCCCTTTGATGGGACCTGCCAGGAGCAGACACACCGTGTGTCAGAGAACAGGAGGGATCTGATAAGGCAAACCATGCACCAGTACAGGATCTCCCTCCAGGAAGCAAACTGGTTGGAAGTCTTCACAAGAGACACCACTGCAAATAAATTACCTTTTTTTTTTTTTCACTAATTAGGCTTAGCAAATTCTGACAGCTGCTGCTACCTGAATGAAACAACATCGACAGACATGACTGTACACTGAGTTACTCAGGAAAGGAGCTGGATTGTAATTACCCTTTATTAGTGATACCACGTAGTTTGGTACTTCCCTTGGAAAGGTCTCCTCATGTCTCTCCACTTATAATTTATGTTTACAAATTCATTCTAAAACTGGATTTATCAAACCACCAACTTTCAACTGGGAAATATAAATTTTTTTTTTTTTTTTTTTGATGAGCAACAGCAAATAAAAGTAAGGACATGTGTTTGCGGGTGCTCTTCTCTCCTTTCTCAAAGGAAGCAGTGGTAGCAGCTAATTCAATATCCCAAAAATTTAGAGGTAATCCCAGATCCTACCTTGGGAATTCCTAGCTTTAAGGAAAAGAATATGGTTGCTGTTCTCCACACACCCTCGGTTCTGGTGTTCTCACAGCCAGGATCTGAAAACACACTACGGAGGCAAACACTCAGGGGGTGGAGGATGCCTCCACACCAGAAGCTAACAGGACTTACTGCAGCAAACACCCTGACACTGACTGAAAAGGAAGAATGAACCACGTCTTGCCTCCACTTGGCACTATAAATGATCACCTCCAATTACACAGGATCATCCCTGGTGCCGTGTGCCGGTCCCGCTGTGCGGCACAGCACAATCCAGGTGTTCACCCACAGGAAAAAAACAAAGTTTGACTATTTCCCATGCATTTCCCCTTCTGTGTCTTTTCATTCTCCTATTTGACATCAATTATAAAACACTAAGACCAAAATCACTACCTGAGGGCACAAATAAACTGTAATTTTAATAAAGACCCCTGTGCTCTCCAGGCTCAGGGAATCAGGCCTTTCCTTGGGTATGAAAGGTGGGACCCACAGAGCTGGGGCTGCAGAGAGTCTGGTTCCCCTGGGATGGCCAAGGGCACACACAGACAGCTCTTGGGCCACCATAAGTAAAGCCAGCCGTGCTCTGCTCCTCCAGGATCACACCTTGGGATGCTGATCTCAGCAAAAAGCAGAGCTCACCACAGACACATGACCAGAGCCAGACACAGGGAACTCCCCGGTTTGGCTGAGGTCAAACTGAGATGCCACAAACTGAACATCCTCTGTGCAAGCACTTTCGGGCTTGCTGAAATGCTGGGAGCAGCTCTGGCTTCCCTCCATGAGGAGAACTTTGGGGGGGAATAAAGAAGCACGTGGTTCATATCCACTCTGCCCTGGAATAAACCATGACTGCCAATGACAGAGTGTCAGGAAAGAAACGCATTTGTCAGGAAAGGAGTGTGAAAGCGGAAAGAAGACGTGATCCCTGGTTGAGCCATATGCATTTGGTTTGTTATTCAACCAAAGAATGTGAAAACCTAGAAGTCTTGGCTTGGACAGGAACCTGCTCTCACGGGCGCTGCAGCTGGGGGGATCGGCCTCGATCCTGGGAGACGACTCGACACCTCCCAAAAATCCCAAACGCCTCGGGTAACACTGCTACACCACCGAAGCGACTGCACAGCCTGTGCCGAGAGCCGCCCCGGCAGCTCCGGCAGGGATGCCCCGGTGCCCGCGGGATGCCCGGGCCGGTGCCGGTGCCGGCTGGGGCGGCGGGCACGGCGCCTCGCTCCGCTCCCCGCAACAATAATTAGTTATTTACAGCTTCTTCCGCCACGCCGGTCACCCCTGACCTGCTTCAGGCAGCCGAGGCGATTAGAGCCCACTGCTGCAGACGTCTGGCTGCTTAGCACCGCCCGGCATATTGGCACTGCAGCCCGGCGGCGGGCGAGACTCGCGCCCCCGCCCCCAAAAAACCCTTTTCTAATCCTAATCTGGGAGCGCCACACACAGAAACCAGCTGCTGCCTCCACCGCAGCGCCG
The DNA here is from genome assembly GCF_023055355.1 of Agelaius tricolor. NCBI lineage: Eukaryota > Metazoa > Chordata > Aves > Passeriformes > Icteridae > Agelaius > Agelaius tricolor. The sequence continues at coordinate 10,920,264 of NW_027269283.1, read as the reverse complement.
CAGCCGCCATACGGAATGAATCCTGCGAGGAAAAGGGGTTTGGGCATCGCTTGGACAGTTAACCTATTTAGAGGGTTGTAAATCAGAGGAGTTTGCGTGTTCCTCCCCGTGCCACTTTCCTGAAGCGTTCCTGCCTGGTAACTGAAAATTCTGGCTGAAAAATTATGGAGCATCTGGTGGGAGCTGCTCTGAGGTTCCCTGAAAGTCGTGTCGGAAAGATACACAAAAATCAAGCGACTGGAGGAGGAAAAACGCTGTAGAATGAATTTGTCTCAGGGAGGCTCCGCTCTGCCCTTTCCACTGGAGCCAGGTGCAGGAGGCGATCAGGTAACACCACCAGAGCTCTCCTGTAGCACAGAGGTGAGCCAATGCTGCCCGCCATCAGCAGGAAATAAAGAATAACATTGGTATAAGAAACCTACCCCAACATGAAATAAGGAAGGGCAGCAATAAGGGAGCTCACGGGAGCTCAGTACTTGAGTGTCAGGACCCCAGAGCTGACAGAGGACATGGGACAAGTCAGGGAAGGACCTCGGGAACATCAGGCATGAAGATCCCACTTATAATTTATAATAACACCCATCCCAATCCAAGGTCTCCTCCGGTGTCATTCACTGTTCCCTGTCTCTCACACCCCCCATCCATAAGCAGCACCTGCCTCTTACCAAGCCTTTCACATGCTGACAAAAATGGGGGGAAAAATTATAAACTATGCCATTTCTAAAAAGTCAAAGAGTGAAATTAAAAGCCTGAGTTCTTCCAACAAAACCTCATGCCAAGAGTTAGACTGGAATAGAAGCTTTTTCTTCAAAAGACATTACACATTTTAATTCACAACTTCTATCACAACCATGAGCCTTGCTCAGACACAAAGTCTCATCCTTGGGATCCTGTGGGACACAGTTTATGTTCAGCAACTGGCTGACACAAAAAAGAACTGTATCTTCATTATTTATACACTGCTATTGGTATGCACATCTAGCCCGGCCTGTTAAAGTCAGGGAAGAATAATGGTCTATTCAGTACCGGTAGTGTTAATAAAATCAGGCAAATCCAGCTTAGTTTTGTCTGAACACGAATGAGATTAAATCAAGATTAAAAGTGCATACAGTACAAAGGGTATGGTTTATGCTAAAATTCAGAATGAACACATTTTAGTACCCAGTATACAAATGCCTGCAGACCTTCTCCGGGACTCAGACACCTGAATTAAACAAGGATGAAGCTGGAGAAGGAGAAGGCAGACGACGCTGGACAAAAGCCATCCAAAATAGCAAGGGACAGATGCTCTGCAGCCCCGCTGGAGGTAACGGGGCAGATCCTGTGCTAGCAGAAACAGGCACAGCTCAGCTGGCTCTCCCTGCACGCACCGAGCGCCAGCCTGCCCCGTCGCAGTGCCAGGCATTTATGCAAAATCCAGACTCTTTCCCAAGTTTTCCTTTTGGGCCATTTTGCATTAGTCTGTGCACGGTTTGGATTTCAAGGCACTGAACGAGGTGCTTAGCAGGGTACAATCCTGACAACCCTCCCGCTCTCTGGGATGCCTTGAAAACCTTCCCTTTACAGAAAATACCATTTGCTTAAAACTGCCTAAGAGCCCAACTCATTCCTCTCCCCTCAGCAGTAATATTCCTGCTCTCCCACCTTCGTGCACTTCATTTCCAAGAGGGAAAGAGCACACAGAGAAGTGGTGAATATTTAGGTCAGGCACTGCCCTCACTGCTACTCTGCGAGGGTTGAAAAATATTAATGAAAAAACCCAAATCTCCCTTCGGAAGAAAAAGCCCCGAGGGGCTGGAGACGGAGGGAACAGGTTCCCAAATACAAACCCTACTCGGGTGCCCGGACCGCGGAGCCCCCCCGGTACCGAGGCGAGCGGGATTTACACGGGGGTAGCGCAGACCCCCGGGGGAGGCTGCAGAGCGCCCAAGCATCACCCCCGCAGGAGGGCAAGGCGCGGGGCAGGGGCACCGGGAAAAGGGCGAGACGCAGGCGGTGATGGAGCCGCGATGGGGAAGAGCGGGGATCTCAGCCCGATGCCGGCGGGGAGCGGCCGATCCCGGGCAGCTCCGGCAGCCCGGCCCGCGCCGTGTCACACCCGCACCGACATCCCAGCGGCAACAGATGAGAGAGAGAGCGGGGCTCGCACGGAGGGGGGAGGAAAACCACTCCGGGAAAGCGCATCGCAGCCAAGGGTCCCGGGCGCCGCCGGGAGCCCCCGCGGGAACTTCCCCGCCCGCGGCGGGGCCGCCGGGCACTCCCGCAGCCCGGGCACCTCCCGCACCCTCCCCGGGAGCAGCAGGACTGGTACTTACTGATCTCCATGCTCTGGAACAAAGACCTTTTGCAGTTGCATGTGCAGGACACATTGGGCTGAATAGCTACGGCCGTGCTGTTCAGCCCCATGAAGTTATACATTTAAACACACACACACACAAAAAAAAAAAAAAAAAAAAAAAAAAAAAAAAAAAAAAAAAGGAAGGCGACGGCGACACAAAGAACTTCCCGGCCGCCGAGCGCTCCCCGGGCAGCACCACATAAAGCCGGGGCTCCTCCTCGGCGCGGGGGGGCGGAGGGAGGGAAATGCAGCTGCGATCAGAAATTGGAAATAAAAAACCCGGCGCGGCGCAGCGCCCCCGGCAGCGGCTCCGCTCGGCCCCGCGGCTGCTCCGCGCCCCTCCGGCCCGGGAAGCGGCAGCGCTGGGCCCGGCCGCGGCAGCCCCGCACTTTTGTGGGGCGCGGCGCGGTGGGAGCGCGGTGGGAGCGCGGCCCGCCCGCTCCCGCTCCGCTCCCGCCCCCCGCGCTCATTCACGGCCACGGGGACGCGGCCGCGCCGCCGCCGCCGCGGGCGGGACCGTGACGTCAGCGCCAGACGGGGACTGCCCTTCCCTTCCCTTCCCTTCCCCTCCCCGCGCCGCCGCCGGGAGCGGGGCTGGGGGCAGTGCCCGGGCGGGGCGGCGGCAGCCGCCGGGGGTCGGGCTGGAAGGGACCGCCGTGAGGTGTCCCGGCTCAGGCAGGGACATCCCGGAGCACAGGGCACAGGATTGTGTCCAAGCTTCTGAAATATCTCCAGCGAGGGAGACTCCACGCCCTCTCCGGGCAATCTGTTCAGTGTTCGTTCACCTGCACAGAAACAAAGTTCTTCCTCATGTTCCGGTGGAAACTCCTGGCCATCAGTTTTGTAGCCTCTTGTCTATTGCTCAGCACCACGGAGCAGAGCCTGGTCCATTTTCTTGGCACCCTTCCTTTAGATATTTACACACAGTCATGAAGTCCTCTCTCAGTCGTCCCTTGAGTGCGAGCAGGCCCTGCTCTCTCAGCCTTTCCCCATCAGATATGCTCCAGTCGTTACTGCACCCACCCACCCACAGTGGATCTTTAAAGTACTCACCTGCACTGAGCCCAGCCAGGTGGGTCCAGTGGCACCCCCAGCTGCCAGCCTCCAGCAGGACCTGGCAGAGACCCTTTTGCAGGACCTTTTGCAGATCGGCTCCAAAAGCACCTGGATTTGGGTATCCTGCTGGAAAAGCACCCAAAAGTCAGGCTCACCCCACAACACCCACCCAGCTGTGGGTACCCCTTCAGCCCTGGCCCCACAGCACTGAGCCACAGGGCTCCAGGCTCACTTCACACAGCTAGTCCCCAGTGCAGCATTTCAGACAAAAAATGGGAAAGAATGGAAAAGAGACGCGAGGGATAACCCAGTCTGACCGTGGCTGAGCTCAGTGAAAATTCTCATTAGCTCCCATGGTGGTGCCAGTGGTGCTGCTCAGAGCTCAGGAACTATTCCTGACACATTCCCACTTTTGTTTCAAACCACATGCTGTAAAATGGAGTGACCCCATTCACTGCAAGACAGGTAAAAGGAAAAAACATCATCTCTTCCCTAAGGGCTCATTGTGCCAAGCTTTAGTCGAGACAGATTTTTATATTTTTTCTGGGAAATAAACCTGTGAAAACAAAGGTTTATAATGAAAATGCTGAAACAAGCTTAACTACAGTGGTGCGAAGTAGCTGCTATAAATCTTGGTGAATCCTGTTACTGGGAGATAAAGGCAGCTTCAGTTATCTTCTAAGAAAGCACATTTCCCTGTAACTGTTGATAGCTCTGATTTAGGATTTGGGAGTAGCTGAGGCATCCCCGGCTGGGCCTGCACTCCCCAGAGATGCTGTTGGGAAGATGCACTGAGGTGGGGACAGGCAACTAAGCAGCAGAAATCCTATTCCTACAAAGCTGAAGCAATCACAGAAGATGGATGGTCTCAAAATTTGGGTCAGATTCAGTGGCACTCATTGCTAAGATTTAACCTTTATTTCCCTGCCAGAAAAGGAATTTATTTCTACATGACTGCTACAAACTAATGTTAAATACCCACCCGTACTTTACTCCTGCGGCCCATCCAGTCCTGTGAAAATGCCTGGAGAGCAGGAACAAGGAATTGCCAGGTTGTTTAATATTTTACTCTTTGCCACTCGACAGATGGCAACTCCAACAATTACTGATCCAAAGGAAACACGGAAGGGGATCGGATAGAAACGGGCTTTGAGGAGTCTGTGCTCCCCAGCATTGAGCACACGTGAATTATCCAACAGGTGCCATTCCCACAGGCAGGGAAGGTGCTGGGGTGGCACCAGAGGTGGGAATTGGTGTGCTGGGAGATCAGGGACAATTACGTGAAAAAAATCCATGCTAGAGCTGGAGATAAAGCATTTCCAGTCCTATTTTATATTTTGTTTCCTGCCTCAGTTTCCTCATCAGTAACTCAGGAGGGGTGATCCTGATTCCTTCAGGTTCTTTCTGAGGGCTCAATTTATTTTGTGGCAGTCAGATTTTTACAAATGCTTCGTGAAAATGTGAAGGAAGAAACATTACCCCTGTTACAGGGACACTCGGCCCACCAGCCCCAGAAAGGACATCAAGAAGTAAAAGCCAGGCACACACATGGTCAAAATTCTGAAGACAAATTCCAGTTTAGATATGCTTTATCAATCAACCTACTTTTATTATCTGGTAATATATCTTTATATTATGTTTAAAACACTTGGTAGTTGAACATTAGCAACACTTTTCCAAAGGACCTTTCTTGACTGGCCAGAAAAGGTGGCTGGCAGCTTGTCTGAGCCTACCAGCTTGTAACCAACATCCTTTGCACGTAAAACACATAGCAGTGCCATAAATAAGTCAAGGTGAGGATTGCACGTGCCCCTGTGTCACGTGAGGTCCCAGCTGGCAGCACCAGCCCTGCCACCAGTGCCAAGCCCTCTGAGCTCTTCAGCCATGTGGATGTAGCCACAGTTCACGTTTGATTCAGAATTCTTGGATTTTAACACAGTTAGGAGACCCTTAAACAGTCTCAAGAGAGTGAATGCAGCTCCAAGCAATGGATTATTCTTCTGAGGCAGGTCAGTTCCTTGCGTGGAGGGTCCTTCTCTACCATCTCTGCTGCAACAGGCACGACCCTGCCCTCCAAAAGGCTTTGCCATCCAAAAGGCATCACCCTGGGCACAGGGACAGGAGATGGGATGCCCTGAGCAATGGCACTGCCAGCACCCCGTGCCCAGGCTGCCCTGGAGCTGTGGCAGCTCCAGTGGGGGGAGGCTCCTGCCCCCACCCCATGAATCAGCTTGTTCTAGGGGGAGTTTTTACAAGCTCACAAAGCTCTGGTGGATAAAGGCTCCCGTTTCAGGTGCAGGCTGCTGCAAGTTCACACATCTTCCCAACCTTCTTTAAAAATAAAGAAAAAATAACTGTTTGCAAGTCGATGCTGGTTTAAAAATGCTGTTTAGCACCATCCCCATTTCATCTGAACGACTCATGTGGCTTTAAGAATAATCAGCATTTTTCCACCATGATTTAAGAACAAATAATTAAAGTCATCCCAGATGGGCTTGTAAAAATTAAAAGTACATCATCTAACTTAAATGCTTCACCCTGTTCTTTGTAATGACACCATCCAGCCTCCAGCCCAATGCATTTGTCAGAGCTTCTGTCCCAGCAGCGGGTGCTGCTCATCTGTGGGACATTTCCAGAAGACACTGTTGTTGATTTTGGCTCCTGTGCTCTGTCACTGATCAGCTTTTTTCCGCTTCTTTTTATGTTTTCCCTGGAGACACCTCAGACGGCTCCAGGATGAGTCTGGAACTGCAAGATCTCCCTTCGCTTCCTGGGTTTGCCATCAAATGTCAGGGAAATCCAAGGCTGCTCCCTGGGCTTCGGGCTCTGCAGTCATGGAAAGGGACCCACAGGAGCCCTGAGATCATCTGGGATCCTTGGACAAGCTCAAGGACACAGGCACATCAGTCTGCCATGGCTACTCAGGGATTGTAACATAATTTCACTCAGTGCCAGGCCAGAAGTCAGGCATTTGCCAGTGCAGTCATATTTAAATCTTTCCTTTTATTCCTCACTGCAACACTCCAGCATCATCACTTAGATCATTACAGTGCAGTGCTATGGATAAATTCATAAAATGTAATGGAAAAGCAAGAGCCATCTGAGAAATAAGTAACCTTAAGAGTCAAATGGTGTTCAAGACAACCTAAGGAAAAACAAAACAAAAAAAACCTCCACAACTCCCCAAAGCTTTGTTAACTAAACAGTTGTCCAATAAAGAGTCCAAATATTTCACAGCATTAGTCTTTGGATTAATGTTAAATCGATACGCACTAACGCAATAGGGCAATAGTTACCATGGTGAATAATTCTATATTTATTTTCAAGCAAGCCTTATTTCTAACAATTCCAGACATGGTTTCCACTTTCTGGTGACTAACCTCTCAATTTAAGTTTATTTTTCTAACTGCTTGGTACCAGAAACTCAGGTTTTCTCCCCAACAATTGGAACAGGATCTCTGCTGCCATAGAGAACAATGCCACGGGGATGTGGATGCTCAGCAGCTTTAGTTAAGGGTCCCACTGAGGAGGTTTTGTTCCCAACCAGGAGGGATAAAAAGTCACTGAGTATTTGTTTGTAATGAAAATTTCTCACTGAAGCCACCAGAATGTAATTCTAACCCATTTTGTCTTATTTGGGGCCTGATATAACTCCGGCTGACATCACTGGGAAGACTCCATCCTACCTTTACATTTTATTGAGGCACTGGTAGGAAATACATCACCCCCTGAATTCACAGCTCCCTGCCTGAGCACACTTCATTTCCTTGTGCTAGAGAAACCAGGATGGCACAGGTAAAATAAAACAGCGCCGGGGGAAGAGTTCTAACTGCACAAACATAAAACCATCCCTGACTTCTTAAGGGAACTGCAGGCATATGGGAGAGGCGAATGGCGCTCTGGAAAGCACACAGAGGTGACCCTGAGCTCTGCCACAGCCAGGTGTAGACTTCAGGCTGATCCGAGGAAGCACCTGAGTGATGCTGAAGGCAGCTCTGGGAGGGAGCAGCTACGAGAGCTCATGGCTGGAACTGTCCGTGTCCGATGCCCATCGACACCCACCCCGTGCTCTCCCGGCACAAACACTGCACACGCACAGCTCGTGTTTGTCACAACACATTTGCTGCGCTTCGGTGCTTTCGTTTCTTGCGGTAAAGGTGAGCTCAGAGCCGGGCTCTGCTCTGCGCGTTCCCGCCCTGTCACACAGGGCTGGGCCAGGGCAGGCCCCGCTCACTGCCCCGCTCCGGAGTCACCCCGGGAGCCCCTCCGCGCCTGCCACGGGGAACTCTGCGGGAGGAGGAGGCTCTGAAGATGCCCCTGCCTTAAGTCGCCATTCAGCGGCAGCACAGGGCGAGCCCGAGCCCTCCTCCCGCCATCACCATGACTCGCGGGGTACCATAAGGGTATCTCCAGGAAAGCACCCTCGGTCTCGCATGGAAACCCAGCGGGACCGTGCCCGCAGAACCGAACTCGCCTAGCCCGGCGGGCGCGGCCCCTTTAAATGGCGCGGAGGCCGCGGGGCAGCCCCAGATGGCCCCGGTGTCACGGGCAGGCTCTGCCCCGCCCCCGCCGGCGAAGGCCGCGCGGGCTCAGCCAATCAGAAGTGACGGCGGCGGTCGCGGGGCGCGAGGCGGCCAATCAGCGCAGGGGGCGTGGCGCGCGGCCATGCGGGCGGCGGCGCCACGTGGGGCGGGGCCGTGACCGCGCCGTGACCCGGGGCCGCGACAAAGGCGCAGCGCGCGCCTTCCCGCGCCGCCGCCTTAAAGGGACAGCGCGGGCCCCGCGCCGCCCGAGCCACCGGGACGGGCGGGGCCGGCCCGACCCCCGGCGCTGGCGCTGTGTGCGCCCTGGGTGTGCCGCGACACCCGCGGCGCTGCCAGCGCTTCCTGCCCCGGTCATGAACCGGCTCAGCCGCCCGTGCGCGCAGCAGGCAGGGACATATGGCATCAGCTCTGCGGGGCGTCGAGCGGTGACCGTGCCCTGCCCCGAGCTGGGCACAGCCGCCGTGCCCAGCCGGACGGACGGACGGACGGACAGCCGGGGCTCTGCCTGCACCGGCCGGGCTGGGCAGACAGCCAGGGCTCAGGCCTGGCAGGACAGACGGACAGGCAGGGCTGGTCTGCATCCATCGGGCAGCACAGACGGACAGGCAGACAGGGCTGGACCGTGAAGTCCCCCATTCCCTGCGCAGGCCGAGCCTGCCTGCTCCGCGCCCTTAAGCTCCGCTTTCCTTCAGGCTCCGCTCATTTCGCACCCTCCGGTGCCTGTGCCGGGGCTGCCCGAGCCGGGGGCGCTGCTGGCGGTGACCGCAGCGCTGGGTGCGATGGCCCGGCCGGGGCTGCCGGCCCCGAGTCGAGCGGGCCCTGTCCCCATCAGGCCCTGTCCCCATCGGGCCCTGTCCCATCGGGCAGGGTGGGCAGCCCGAGCCCCTCCGCTCGCACGGGGCACGGCTGACACCGTCACATCAACCCTGCGAGAGGGGAACCTTCCGCACCAGCGAGACAGAAAAGCAAACAAACGGCAGGGCTAGGAAAGAGGGAGGATCCTGGAACACAAATGCTCCCATAAATGTCTTTTCCATAAGTCTATTTACTCAGCTGCTGAAATGATTTCAACTGAGTGATTAGTCTTACATGCTAAAACCAAGCCATCCATTCTCTTCTCCGATGGTCCAAAACCCTACATCTGGTACTTTATCTGCAGTCTATTTTCCCCCCTTTTGTTCCAAAGAGAGGGTTTCTGCAGTATTTGATCCCCAGATGCTCTGTATCATCACAGTTTGGGCTCAGGGGTGAATCACAGATATTAAAAGTGGTTGTTTCAGTCCCACTCGGCTGCAGAGAGCTGAAGCCTCTCTCACAAAGAGACAAAACTGATAATTTGAGAGCCTGCTTTTCAAAGAGAACGAAGAGAAAGTGTTTTAATTTCAGATGAGAAGACCCTTAAAACGTACATTTGACCTCCTGTACTGCCTTGGAGTGTTGTAGCCCCAAAATTGACATGCTGTTTCTGGGGATGAGACTCTCTGGGGGTCCTTTAGTTCCTAAAACCAGGAAAAATAGAGGCCTTGAAGACTTTGTGTGAGGGCAGATCATCATCATCATCAGCCTCAGTGATTCCCTGAGCTTGAAGCTGTCTGTGCAGTGTATATTGTACATCCAGGTGATGTACAATAAAACAACTAAACGCAGGATGTATACAAAACATCACCCCCTGTCCATTACCAATAATCTCTAGTTTTACTGGAACATTTAAAAAAGCCAATTTTTTTGCACTTCTTTCTCAAATCACGTGGAGTCTTGCCTGAGCCTGGTACTGTTTGGCACAAAGAGAAGTTACAGGCACATCTAATTAAATCGTATGAATCAGGGATATTGAATTGTTGAAGGGGTTTTTTTTTCCTTGTTGTTATTGCAGTTTTGGATTTCTAAGGATTCTGATAATCTATGAAATTACAAATTCTAAGGTTTAAGAGAAAACACAAAAAAGACACCATTTTGGGGCTCCAGGGAGCATGTGTGAATCTGATTTTCCAAATGAAAAGAGTTATAACATCAGTTAAAACCTAAAGGCTTCACTTTCTCAAATCTTTTATGCTAGATTTTATACAGCTAATACATCGCCAATGTTTCCAAGGAAACCAATATGCCCTGTTCTCTCTGAAACAAATCTCACTATTAAAACAATTAAAAACTTAATCTGCGTTCTCCTCCCTCCCTCTCCCTCTCTGCTTTTAGTATTATCGCATGCATTTTAATTAAAAACATGAGTGCAATAAATTTTTTACACATACGTAGGCTACAGTGTAAATTACCTGAAGGAACCTTGGCTCCAGAGCGTAATAATCAGGAATGAAATATATCACAACAATTGAGCAAAGCCCAATTAACAGGAGCCCTGACGAATCAATTACAGCCCCTGCTCATCTCTGAAGGCTGCCAGCTGTAGCTGATGGAGAGGAGTTTAAAACTCAGGTTCAGGTGTTGGATCTGGGGCACACAAACCCCTGAGTCGCAGCTGGTGGGACAGTCCTGGCTGCAGGAAGCTCTGCTCCTGATTTTTCGGGCTCAGAGGAGTCTCCTGTAAAAGATGTGTAAAAGTGGTGCTTAGGGAGAGGGTTTATGGTGGCCTTGGCAGCACTGGGGGAACGGTTGGACTTGATGACCTTAGAGAACTTTTCCAGCCTAATCCATTCTGTGATTCTACGAAATGAATCCAGTGGGAGCCCCAACACCTCCACCTGCACCCACTCACTGCACTGTGAGAGTGCCTGGAGAAAGAGGGGGCTTGAAAATCCATCACTGACAGTGAGCTTTGAAAATCTGACGGGGCTTTAGAGCAGCTGTCAGAGCACCTCCCTCCCAAGATGGGCGGCTTGGCATGGATGGGTCAATTGGCCCCCTTCTTTTGAGGAAGTTCAGTGTTCTGCCAGGTTTCTTTGTGTGAGATTTGGGGTGTGCAGGCCTGAGCTGGCAGCCCAGGTCAGCGCTGGAGGCACCTTCCACCAGCACAGCCCAGTCCCAGGGATGGCAGCCCTTGGATAAGCTCTGCTGCACTGCCTGAAGCCTCTGCTGGTTTGTTTGTATTGACTTTGAGAGCACCATTGCTGTCCCCAGGAGTTGGAAAACAAACAGGAGCCCCCGGTGCCAGCACCAAGGAGCTTAAAGCCTGGCTGCAAACACACAGCTCGGGCTCTGTGCTCCGAGTGGTTCACGGTTTGATCTGAAGAGGCATTAGGATCCAGCCACGGGGCTTTGGGCTCTGAGCTGAGGAGAGGGAGCTGCAGGTCAAGAGGCTCCTGAAAAGAGGAAACAGGCTCCAAGAGGAGAAGTGAATGGCCCTGGGAAGGCAGCAAACACAGCCCCGCTCTTTGTTTCCCCCTCATTGTGCTCTCGGCCCGGCCCCTCTGTTCCCCCGTGAGCGCCACTTCCACTCCCGTGAGGGAGCCCGGGCCGGGAGGAAGGGAGCAGTCGGCACAGGGGTGTTTCATGTGGATCCAAGAGCTAAATCTGGCCCTGCCTTGTGTGTGCTGCCCCGGCTCCCCAGGGAGCAGGAGGGAAATGCAGCCAGAGCCGCTTCCTGCACCATTGTCTGAGCACTGGGACATCCTTCTGCCAGGCCAGGCACTGGGGATGGGGTGTCTGAGGAGCTTCCAGTTTGCCTCACGCCTCTGCACAGGGCTGGACTGGGAAACTGGAGTGGGGCCCAGGCTCTGTCCTCCCTCCCTGGGATTCCCTCAGGCATTGGGTTGCCCAGAAGATTTAGGGAAATGAATCCTGCTCACTCCTTCACACACATCTTTTAGGGTACTGCGTGTTGCTGTGTGCTCTTTGCAAATGCAGTTTCCTGTGAAAAAAAATCCCAGCCTTGCTAACATCCCACATGTAATGTGATACATTCCCATTCATACACACTTCCCACCACTCCGACATGCTGCACTGTACAACCAGAGAGACAGAGAGTGTACGGCACGTCTGCACTCAGAAATACCAAATTCCTCTGGCGTGCAGGGGGTGACTTGGGGTTATTTGGGTGTGTTCCCCCCTCCCTCCCCTGCCCCATCCTTTTCCAGAAGAGTTTGGAAAATTACTTTCCACCATCTGCCCTGCCAGAGCTAGGAAATATTTGGAATACGTTCCATTCTCCTAATGAACACGCAGCAGCAGGGGTGCTGCAAATGAGAGAGACAAAATCTTTCTAATGAACAACAAATGAACTAGAAATCACATCTACATAGCTTCAGCTTTTGTTGCCTATAGCTTTAGGGTGATTCATGGAGACAAAAATCAATGCATGTGCTGTAGACCCAGGTCTAGCACGGCGTGCAGAAGTCTTGTCGTGACCTAAGCCATATTTGTTTTGGATACAAATGCAGACTCTCACTAGCTTCCTTTTCCTTTAATTGACAAAAAAGTAGGGGAAGAATTTAAGTATGGTTCCTACAACTCTTGTTAACGCTCTTCTGAATGTGTTGAATTTATAGGATACCAACAAATGCATATTAGTATTCATGACACAAATCACATTGCTTCCAACTGGTGTATAGAGCTGTATCATGCTCTTTTGTTAAAAAAATAATGTGCTCCAACTGAAAAAATTAGTGGTTCTTTCTCAGAGGAAAAGGGCCAAAAAGTTCTGATTGATCCACATTCTTCAGAGGCCGGGGGTGGATGTTGCTGAGCATGGACAGGGGTGAATTTCCAGATCCACCATAGCAGAAATTAAGGGCTTTTCTCAAGTATGGGCCATTATGAATATGCAATTAGCTGTTCTTCCTTTAAGAGTTTTGCCTGCTGCCAACCAACCAGACACAAGCAAGTTTCCACCCAAGGCTTTTGGTGTCAGAAACTTGGACATATCAAGTGGAAACCTCAGTTTGAGGCTCAGATGTGCACAAGGGACAGTGTGACCCATCCCAGCTGTCCTTAGCACAGGAGAAGTGTGAGAATAAGGCATTCCTAGAGCTGCAACTGATCCCATCCTTAATAGCAAACCCTCTGATCAGATACTGGGACTTTTCTTCAAGCCTCCTCAGAGGCGGATTTATTTTCTTACACCAGACCACAGGCTCTAGCCCAGAATACTCAAGGAGTGACAAGTGCCAGCAGAGAACTCAGCTCCAAAGCTGAGGCATCTCTCAGCTCCTCCCTTAAAGGAAAAGCCACGGGAGCCCAGGGAATGCTTCCAGCCTGCACTGCAAGTCATCCCACTGGCCCTGGCAGGGCAAAAGCAGCATTGCCAAGCCAGCAGATGTGAGTGCTGGAACAGCTTTCTGAAAGTCTGGGCAGAGCTGCACAGGGAACCCATCCCAGGGGATAAATTGGTGGCCAGGTAGGTGCTGCTGTGCAGGGACAGCAATACTGCTCCCCTCTGCAATCTCTGCATCCTTCCTGGGCTGCAGGAAGATTGGGATAAAAGGCTTTGCACTGGCTTTCCTCTCTGCACCTGATCTTCTCACCTGCTTGTGTGCTGAGGTGCTGATTTTTTGGTGTGTGCCCTCATTTTCCAGGAGCCTGACTCTGCAATTCCTTCAAGCATTTAACCTGCAAGAAAGTCAGCAGTTTCCCCAACAAGACCTTACATGACCAGGCCTCTTTATTTAATACCATCTTCCACACACCCCTTCACCTTCCTTGTCTCCCATTCCTTGCAGTTTCACCCTCTAAAAGAGCACTTGGATCCACCACCTCAGACTCATTAAATAGCCACTTGCTTTCCCCTTGTTCCTGGTCTCTCACATTAAAGCATGGATTAAAAGGGAAAAAAAATTAGGAAAAAGAGAGAAACAGAACGTTCCTACAAAAAAGCAATTTCTTGGCTGGCCATTTTTTTTTAAACTCCCCTCAATATGGCAGGAGATATTTATGTCTGAACAAATCCTTCTCCCTCCCAATCAATCCAGCTTCCCTTGCTTCTGCAGTGCAGTCACACTGTTTCTACCAGTCTGTTACTGTGAAAATTAATGTGACAACACAAAACGCAGCATAATGACTAAAGGTGTGTGAAATAGTCCTGGAGAAACACAAAGTGACTTCAAATGCAAGGTATTTCCTCCTTCCCCTTTCTCCCATCCTACAAGCTGCTGCAGTTCTGAAAATGGGACAGTTTTCAAAGAGACTATATTTGCAGAGCAAAGATGGATGCTATTTTTATTGCAAATTAGCAGATTTTTTAGCAGATCCAACCTCATTTGCAAGTGAAAGTGACTCTACTTACCATGCAGATATAGGTCTTATGTTGGAAACTCATGGAAATTCATGTTTTGAACATACTTAGAGAAGAAAAAAATAGCCCCTGCCTTTATTTCTGGCTGTGACTTGCTCCAGTGAAGCAACACCAGTGGGGCAGCACGTCTTGGCTGAGCTACTACATTCTGTGAGCAAGTGGGAATGAACCTGAAACAGTTTTTAGCTGTGCTCTGTGAACTTCTGGGGGCTGGGGACTTCGAGGAGTCCACAGAGAAATGAGAAAAGGTATTCAGCTGTTAGAGAGAGAAATTCTCTATCCAGGGATCCACAATTCCCTCGGAAAGTTTTGAATAGTCTGCATATATATATATATATATCTATATACACACACATATATATATATATATATGTGCCCAGCTGGGGTTGTCCATGGTCTGCACTGATGTGAAAAACTACAATTACAATGTAGTAAACAATAACAGGAAAAAACAATCAGTCAACAGTTAGTCCTGCAAAAAATGCCCTTTCAGAATGCCAAAACTTTTCATTAAATTGGAAAAAAAAAAAATCTGGTGAGTCATTTAAGCCAAGAAAAACAGTTGAAAAAATAGGGAAATAAAGTATTGCATTTAAGTGCACTGAATCCAAAGATTTTCAGTGGGTTTTGATTCTAAATGGGATTTTTCAATTCGAAGTCAACCTACAACTTGAGAAAGGTAAGCAAAAGGTTAAACAACTCCCAAATAAACCAGGAGAAAAAGTCATTACATCCCAAATGATGCCAGTTGTGTCAGGTCCAAATCCACATCACAAAAATTACCAAGAAAAAAAAAATTGGGGGAGTGAGAGAAAAAACTGTGCACACCTTTACAACCCTCATACACCATTGGGGCTGGATTCCCAGAAGTGCCAGTTTGGATTTGGTTACAGCCCCACCATGAAAATGAATTAAGATTAAATAAAAAGTTATAAAAATCTTCATTTTAATATGGGCATTGCAAGAAGAAAGTGAAAAATAGAACAGCAGGCAGGAAAAGCAGAGAGCTCCTATTTCAAGAAGCGATTTGAAGGGAGCAATTCCTACCTGCCAAATTTGCACATGCATTCCTTCAAGCCCAGCTATGCAGCAGGTGTGAACCTGTTTGTTCCTCTCCTGACAGCAGCACGGGGGGGAAGCAGCGGTGCAGGTATTCAGGGATGGAACAAATCCTTCTGGCAGCTGCCAGCTTTGCAGG
The DNA here is from genome assembly GCF_023055355.1 of Agelaius tricolor. NCBI lineage: Eukaryota > Metazoa > Chordata > Aves > Passeriformes > Icteridae > Agelaius > Agelaius tricolor. Next base: position 10,904,947 of record NW_027269283.1, on the reverse strand, counting down.
GCTCTGCTGTACATGGAAAAGCAGAAGGTGAGTGTCAGCCCTGCTGCTGCGCTGCAGCCTGATGGGCTCAGCTCTTTCTCCTCATGTCCCTGGGTGGTTTTGGGGGATACAGCTCCCTTTTCCATCATGGCCATTTCAACAGACACACCACATTCCTGAGCACTGTGGCTTCAGTGAGGTTGTTTTCACCACAAGCCAGTTCAAAGTCAGAGGTAAAACATGTTAAAACCACCTAAATTCACCCTACAAAAAGACACAAATATTTAAAGCTGAAGTTGTGAAAAAGGAAACAAAGAAAAAGTCTGAGGGACAGCATCCCAAAGCTCCTCTGTGAATACACATTTCACATCAGGTATTTTAATGGTCCATATACCTGTCCCAGACACTCATTCCCCTTGGATGAGGACACCTTTGGACTGGAACCATGCTGGTTGCACTTTTACCAACACAGGCTGTGCTGCTACAACAGAAATTACATTTTGAAAACTGAAAAACACATTTCACAGTTCTTACAGTCCTTATTTTCCTTAAGATAGGTACAGGGGATATATTTCCTTATTCCTGACAAAAAGATCAGAGTATTTTTTTTTGTGAGCACGAGGCAGCTGATCATTTGTAGCAGGCATGAATTATTGCAGTGTCTCCATCCAAACAAGTGAACATCTGTATCCCATTTTCACTGGCACCACGAGATACCTGGCACGGCCCCAAAAGGGAATGTTTAGCTACAAGGGTTTAAAATATGCATTAATTTGCTGTTGTGTTATCTTCTGGTATTCTCAGCTTTTGAAAAAAAACCCAAAAAACTTTATCAGTGTAGTCCTCCCACTGCCTATTTGCCTTGCTCTGGCCCAGAGTGAAATGAATTAAGTAAAACAGTTTTGAAAGCCTCATTTGTTTTCCCTCCTGAGGAGCAATGCTTATGGAAGCCAGTTGGAGCAGGACTCTGGGGAAGATGGGACATTTCACGTCCCTCCCTCTGCTGCTGCCTCTCTGCAGAGGGGGACTGTTAGTTTATTCAACCCTCCCAAGGACAGTATCACTGGGAGAGTGATTTTCAACAATCCAAGGGTGGGGGGGTCTATGGAAAGGAAGTCTGAAAGCTCTTTTAGTCCAGTGTTGCATCCTTGGCTTTTGAAAATATGTTTTTGTTGAAAGCAAGGTGTGTTTTCCCAGCAGATCATTATCTACAGCCACAATCAACTCGTGTAAAACTCCAGGGCAGGAAAGTTCCTTTCTGTGGCTTTCAGCTCAGTTATGACCTTATATCCAGAACCTGCTTGGGATGAAAAAACCTTCTGTTAATGAAATTATGTTTTTCTTAGTTGCTTAAATTTCCCTGGTCCCTCCTCTCTGCAATCCCAGCTGAGTGTGCCCCACCTCAGACAGGAGCTCTTCTGGGGCGATCCCTATTTCACCATGACTGCCACTGGAGGCCAGGGGAGTGGGGATCACCCCAGCAGTGTCCTCAGCTGCTGGTTCCAGCCTATCCAGCTCAGAAACCATCCTTCACCCTCCACCCTACCCCAAACTTCAAAGAAATCACAGATACCTCCTTTAAATCCCTTCTTAGCACTCCACATTTCTAATGATTTCTGTTTAAAAGGGAAACACACAGCCTCAGCATCAGTGTGTGCTGTGACTGCTGCCTGTGCAATATTCCTCACATTCCAACTTATATTCCTTGGCTGTTTACACCCATTTGTAGCTTCCCATCAGGGCTATGGGGAAGGGGATGCCCATTTCCCCTGCACTTGTACAAGCACTGTACAGCAGGACTTTACTCCAAGCTGCTGGAGCTCTTAGATGGTTACTACCAGTTGTACTACTGCTGCCTGGGTCAGTCACAGTGGCTGCACTGCCATGATGCCTCAGCTTTTAGCTTTTATATTTTCAAATTCTGTGCTGCTTTAGTGTGTGAGTCTGGGCTTCATATGAGGGGATGGTGAGCTCTGTGCAGAGCAGGGAGACAAAACAATTCCTGCTCCAGCTGGGGACCAAGGACAAATGATCCAAATCCCAGGCCCAAGAGCACAAACAACATGGGCTGGAGAGAGAAAAACAAGGATGGGACTTCATGGGCTGGAGCTGTAATTGGACAATGAACTCCAAAATAGAACAGAACTGATCCCAGGGAGAGACCCTGTGACCACTCATGCATTTTGGGACCATTTTGGTTCATCTTGGGCGCAGCCTTGGCTGGGCTCTTCTGCTGCCCAAGGTGGATCCATGGAGGCCTCCTAATAAATCCCTGCTTTATTCTTTAGCTGTCCAGCCTCTGTTCTAGGGCAGCCTTCACAAGGCATCACTGACTGCCTTTCTGCAGCCACCAGGTGCTCAGTCACCACCTCATTTGCTAGAGGGACTCCTGAAATCAGAGCCACTGTCACCTCCTACTCAGTGACAGTTCCATTAACACCTCATATGTGACTCCTCTCCAGTTTAACTCCCTGGGACAGGTGAGTTAGGCAGACAGGGACATTTCCCCTGGTAGATTAAAAATATTCTGGGTCACTTCTCTAATATTTTGCTGCACATGGAAGTCACTCAATCCTTCAGTTACATTGAGAGTGACAAAATATGCTTGGCATGGGCTGCAGAGCAGGGAGAGCAGGGTCCCTGCTGAGGCAGCTGTTCCTGCACATCCCTGCTGGGTACCCCCTGTGCTGGCCACTCAGGAGGAGCCTGCACCAAACTCCTCCAAGTGGGAAGATGAGAAAAGTCCTTGAGTAACAACTTGGCCTTTCTCCATAGCTGGGAAACTGAGGCACCCAAGGCAGATGACTACATCTAAGCCACAGATGGCCAGAGGGTTTCAGGCAAAGCTGGGCATCGAGTTTTGATCCAAACTATTTAGACCACACATCATGTCTGATGACTGAAATGATGGTGTTAGTACTCTGCCTCAAACTCTGCTTGGCTCTGGAATAAGAGACAATTAAAATTTTAGGAAAATTCCTGTTATTAAATGTCCACAGAAAAGCTGATCTGAAAAGAAACAAATTCACAAATATCAGTAAACAGCATGTTGAGCTATAGAAATAAAAAGGAAAGACATTAACAAGGCCATGTCTCCATAGGAAAATAGAGTTACACCAGTACAGCAATGACTGCCCTGGAAACCTCTCATCTCAGGGCAAGGAGGCCTTTTGGGCCATGGCTTCAGAAATTAGGGAGTCTGCAAATAGTCTTGCTTTTAAGTGTCTTCACTCAGGAGGATAATTTAAAAAAAAAACCAACAAACTATATAATTTCGAGTCACCCCTCACTTAATACTGTGTATTTTCATAGGCAAAGTGGAAGCCTTGTCACAGCCCCTATTCTAATAAACTCTCTCCACTTTTTGGAGGATTCTCCGTGCAGGATCCTCTCCAGTGCTGCTCCCCCAGTGTTTAGTGGTTGTTAACTGTGCTCCCTGACAGCCTCCAGTCTCGGAGAGCATCAAAGGGGAATGCCACTTGCCTAAACGTGATAGACTATTGCTGCAGGCAGGAGTAACTTGTGCTGTCAGTGTTCAATTAGCACCAAGTTAAACTAAATGTCTTGTGAATATTTCATAACGATCTGCCAGCATCGTATCTGAACTCTCTGGCTTTTACCAAGCCATTTCCCTTCCAAAGTGACATGATGTGGAATTAAAGAGGAATGATGAGCCAATCTTGCTTGTTTGAGTATCTGCTCAAAAATTACGCTGTATAACTAAAAAGTAGTAATAATTTTTAAAAAAGCACAAAATACCCCAGCAACAACTGTCACCTAAAATTATCCTTTGATAATAAACTGTCTTTGAACAAAGTGGGAGTTTACACACAGTTCTTTTTCTGACTGTAAATTTATTGCAGCTTTCCCATTCACTTTGTGAGTTGGAGGAGCTGATGTAAGCTTTTATACTTCCCATTTGTTTTTCACACAAAGCCGAGGAGTTAAATGGGTTGGAATAGACCTTAAAAGCCAGGGCTAACTTTAACTTGAAGTGCTGAATCTGTGGCAAGCACCAGGTGAGCTGCAGGAGTGAGCCAGCCTGGGCTGTGCTGCGTGAGAGGCAGCAGCTCCTCTGTGGGATCTGGGGCAGAAAAAACCCCACACAAATGCAAATAACTCGGTGCTGCAAAGCAGCCACTCTGCAGACACGCAAATCCCAGGCTGCAAAGTAGCTGTGGGATCTGCCTCCCCTGCCTGGGGGTCCTGGGCACCGTCCCCGGGGAGCTGAGTCAGCCTCACAGCAGGAATTGGAGTATCCACTGAGCCCTGGCACAGCAGGAAAGCTCCAGGAAGCAGTGGCAGCAAAATCTCAGAGGTCACTGTGCTGACTGCTCACAGTCCCCTCTGAAGGGCAGAGGCCTTCTCCAAAAAGGAAAGGTGCCACAGGGCACCAAGAGTCTCTCCAGCTGGGGCTGCCAGCAAGGAGATCAGTTGGTTCCAACACTAATGGAGCAAAGCCACCAATTCACATCAGCTCATCCATCACAGCCCCAGATGATGAATGACCCTGGGTTTGCACCAGCCTGGGCTGATGATGCTCAGCAAAACACAGCCAAATTGTCCAGCTCTGCTTGCTGAGGAGATGGTCCCCTCAAGTGAGGAAGGGCAGGCTGAACTAGAAACTTCTGCTGGCCTGGCTGCACAGGCTGGGGTGAATGTTCCAGGGCAGTTCCTAGGCCTGAGCAGAACAAGTGCTGAGACAGGATTTTAGGTTAACTCAGCAAGTAAAGAGCAATGGTGAGTCTGAAATAACCACAGGGACCGAACCATTTCCCTTGGCCAGTGCCAAGTGACCCATGGCTACTCTCACCCAGCAGTGCTGCCTTTGGGTCTGGAGTCTCATCACCCCCAGATTTTACAGGAAAATAGTTACCACTTAGTAGCTATCTGCCCACAAAGAAAAAAAAAAATAAAACTCACATCTCTTTTGGTAGTGAAGGCTTGGTAAGAAAAGCCTCATGGGAGCTATTTTACAGCACTGAATGCAATAGTTACCTGTTCCTGCAGCTGTATTGATGTAACAGATGAAACTTGCTCCTATGGGCAGGATCTGGGCTTTGCCACTTTCAGGATAGCATCACACATATAAATGTACAGCAGCTCTTCCCCTTGGAGCCCAGTCCTTGCCCAGTTTGGTCACTCCCTTTGCTGGCACAGCCCCTGCAGGAGCATGGCACCCACATTGCCCATGGCAAGGGGAGCTGCTGCTGGCCCTGCAGAGCCACTCCTGTCCCAGGCAGCCCAGCTGGGGCAGAGACCTCAGCCAGCCACAGCCTCCCTTCTCCCAGGGCCCTGCAGGGGTGCACCCCATGGCCCAGCTCCCAAGGACATGGCACAGCTTCTAGTGAAGGGTGCTACAGCAGAGAAACACAAAAACACCCTGGGAAGAGTGAGGGAGATGGAGGGAGGAGAGCCAGGGAACATCAGAGATACCAGAGACACCTGAAGAGAGAGACCCAGACCCAAAGGAGAAACCCAGAGACAGCTCTGTCCTCAGGCCCAGGGCACTTCTTTTAATGCCCTGCTAATTAATGCCCCTCCTTCCCAGATAATGAGGGAGTTGGCTCTGCTGGAGAGGGAGATTGGCAGGAAGCCCCATTCCCTCCTCTCCACTCACACCTGAGTGATCTGCATGCTGGCTGTGGGGGATGGAGCCCAGTGCAAAGATGTTTAAAGGCTCCCATAATTTGTTTAACAGACCTGAGGACCTACCAGCATTTAACTGCTGCAGACATTGATGTATCACAAACAGCAAACCAAACCCAAGCGTGGCTGGGCTGGAATATTAATCCATCCCTCCAAGGGCAATGGAAACAGGGAAGATCCCCCAGATCACTGGGAAGGGGGGATTGGGCTGTGGACAGGCAGCCTCGTTAACACTGAACACCCCAGCCCTTCCCAGCTACAAACACTGACATTTACCCTCCCCAAAAGGCTGAACTAATATCCTGATAGTGCTGCTGGCACCCTTCCAGCAGCTGGTTTTGTACATAGACCTGTTGGGGTTTTTGACACAGTCACTTGTCTGAGTGCCAACGTCTGAAAAATAACTCAGGAGGCCTTTTATGGCTCTAGATTTGAGGCTTTGGGGACTTTTTCCATTTTTTTCCTTGTTAGACCATCACAAAGAATGCAAATACTACTAAAGTCATGGAATAGATTTCCCTGATTGTGTGTTCAGCTGTACAGCAGTTGCCAGGGTAAATTCAAGGATGTGCTTTAAAATGCCAAAATATATTAGTAACACTTGTCTATGAAAATAATGATTATAAGAAAGGGATTTATTTGTAAACCTTACAGAGAAAACACAATTCATCCCATATTTTGCTGTGAAAAAGTCCCACATGAACTGAACCTTCAGCTGGTGGGCTGAAAATTGCAGGAGCTGGAAAACCTCCAGGGGCTGGAACACTCCCAATGTCACCGGAGCATTTCCGACCCACCCAGTCCCACTGGCTTTTAGCAGGTTGTTAGAAATAATCAGAAGGCTGTAAAAATAATATTTCTGCCTTGATTAATGTGATGTTCCAGTCTGCTGTTGGGTTTTGTCCTTGATAATCAGAGGGCAGAGGCAGATGCTGAGTGTGCAATCACCAACCACCAGTCTGTGTGTCAGCCCCCAGCACAGACAGAGGGGGAAAAAGAAAGGAAGGGGATCCAAGGGGAGAGTCACAGGAGAAATAATGATAGCACTTTAAGAGGGAACAGCACATGTGTAACTGCTGTGAAGAAGGGACAGGGAGTGAAGAAAGCTTTGCTGCTCCCTCACCTGTCAGAGGTGCTCATCCATCCCCAGGCACAGCGAGGAGTGTGACACTCCCTGAATAAAGGGCCCTCAAAGCTTGAGCCTGTGCCATGGCATGGACACAGCAAAGGTGCCACAGCACCCACAGGGACACAAAAGGATTCCCAGGACTGCCATTGCTCAGGTAAGACCCCTGACCTTCAGCTGCACTTGGACTCCAGAGAGGACTGGCCAAGGATCAGCTCCTGCTCCTCTGCACAGGGAGGTCCCGGTGTCCCTGGTGTCCCTCAGCTACTGCAGAGGGTCCTACAGCAAACCCAGCTTTGCCTGCCAAACACATTCCCCTGGCTCCCTCTGGAGCAGGCACTGCCAGCAGGGTGAGGTGGGCACCCCCTGCATCTCCTTGCAGATCTCTGTGCTTGGAACCCATGAAAATCCCCTAATTTTTTTTTTTAGGTGTTTTTTTAGGTGTTGGTTTTTTTTTTTTTATAATTCACCTGGTACCTCCAGGTTTCTGTGAGATATTTTATTGCATTAGTGTTGTCAAATGGTGACATTTCTGAGTGTAAGTCATAGGGTTGTTGTTAATGCCAATTTAATGGTGCTAAAATGATTAAATATGGCAGGCTTTTAAATAATGAGGTACATAAAAGGTGTTAATAACCTCTTAAGTGCTTTAATAATATTCTGTGCTATCATAAAATGTTAGTAATTGGACCTCTTAACTTTCATCTGCCATAAAGTAATGAAAGAAAAAAATCTCAACAGAGGCGCTGAATGGCTGAAGATTTTGCTTAAATAAAAGAAAAAAATTGAACAATGGTAAAACTGAGCCCTATTTGTTAAAAAAAAAAAAAGAAAGAAGAAAAAAAAAAAGAGAAAAGAATTAACTGGAAATCCCAGCGGAACATGCATTTTAATATCATGCAAATTCTTAGCATTTCCAAAAAACGTGTTTGGTGTAAGGTACTGCAAGAACAAAGGATCCCAATGAAAGCACCATGGCTCAGTGCTAAACCCAACATCCAAGGAGCTGCTGAGTCTGACGTGAGACAAACCTGTGTGTCACTTGTGCAGTTAGAAACAGCAGCTTTCTTGTGCAGAGGATCACAGAATCTCCTGATAACAGAGCTAAGCTCAGCCTGGGCTGCTCTTGCAGCTGAGCAGAGCTTCTTACACAGAAGATCAGAGCTTCTTACCAGCAGATCTGCTCCTATGAAAGCTCTTCTGGGGCAGGCAGGGCTGCAAACCCCAGAATTTCAGAGGAAGTGCAAATGCTAAGGGCTGAAGGATCCTTCAGTGCCCCCACAGTAATGAATTCTCAGTGCTGAGCAGCACCCACTGAAGCACGAAACTGGATTGACCGTGTGTAGAACAGCCAAATGTAATTAAAATTCTAAACAGGGAGGCCAAATAGGAATATCTAAATAAAATTTGGACAGGATCCTGGGTAAGCAGCAGCTTCAACAGAAAAGGCCAGAGGTCTGTAAAATCCCCTCCAGGCTACTGCTTGAATCCCATCCAGCCAGCAGCTAGAGGAGCTGCAGCAGTGTCCATAAAATGTGCTGACACTGGGCTGGTGCTGCCTTAAAAGGCTCCCCAGGATAATGGCCAGGGATGTTCCTTGGGTCTCCTCCTCCCAAACAGCAACCCAACCCAATCAAATTATTGTGAGAAACCTGCATCAGCAAAATAACTTTCATTAATGGATATTTGCAGGTTCCTGGCTCAATGGCTCTCAGGGAAGCCTTTTAAGGTCTCTTTAGCTGCTGCCTGATGTGCTTTGCTTTTCTTTATTGCCTGTTAACATGTGCACCCAGTTCTTTTAAAGAACAGGTGCTTTGAACTGACTCTAAAATAAAGGGAATCAGAATTTTGGGGCTAACTATGTCAGAGTGGTGTAAGAGAGCCCTTTTGAGCCGTGAATCCCACCCTGTGAAACACGGGGCACTGTGATTTTGCCCAGCCTCTATTTATAACATTTCGTCACAGAGCAGGGAGGGGGCACAGGCCCACGTGAGCCAGGCAACCAATGCTCAGCAGGAACAACAACAGTGAGCAACAGAAGCCAAGAGTTTGCCCATAGGCATTGAAAAATTATAACGAGCAAATCGATTTTGAGTAGTCTAAATTTGCTTGGAGATAAATCAGGAGCTGAACAAATGCTCTATCTAACAGAGAAATGATTCACCAAGTACAGTGTTCCTGGAGCCACAGAGAATGCTCTTGGCTGCTCTGAATGCTGGCTTTTTATTTATTTATTTATTTCTCAGACAAGATCATTATTATTTTCTAGTTACAGGTCTAGTTCTGATCCCACTGCAGACAATGACAAATTCTCCATTGGTTTCAATGAAGGACTTGGTCTCCTAAAAGCAATATTTTCATCAATACCTGAAATAACTTCCTTGACTCTCATATTTAAGGGTGAGCACTCGTCAGCACCTCTCCCCAGCACAGCTGCAATTTGCAAAGTCCCTCCATGTCCCACTGCAGCCCCAGCATCCCAGAACAGGATCGTATTTCTTCTTACAGAGATGCTCTCTGCTTCATTTGATGTGCCCATTACTTGAAAACTGTCTCTCCTTTTGTCCATTAGCTAAATTCTGGATGAGCTTATTATTCTGCTTTGGTTTGTAACAATCCCACTGGATCCATCTCTATGCTTATTAGGATTTTAGAAATGCAATCTAATTTGTGCTAAAGCATACAAATTCGGCTCCCCTACGATCTGTGCTGTCCAACTCCCCACTCCTCTGTCTGCAGCACAGCTCTGATCTCTGCACATCAGTGGAAGGAGCAGTGCTGGGGTGCAGGCCAAGCAGGGACCCCCACTGAGAGAAATTCCTGAGCTCTGGTGAGCCTTGGGACCAGAAGTGAAACCAATTGGTTTATAGGTAGCTCTGTTAAATTCCTTTTCAACTCCCCAGGAAATACTGATTTCTTCAGCTTGACTGGAAATCATCAAGCTCCTTTGGGTGGCCCTGAGAGCAATCTGTTTTGAACAAAGTTCCTGGAATCAAAACATGGGCAAAGCCAAAGAGATGCTCATGTGCTTTTTACACTCATTCTCTTGTGGTTTTTTTGTCTCACACCAGTTCAGACTGCAGCCAGTGCACGTCCCAGCCCTGCTCTGAGCACATCTTCACCAGCACAGAGAAACACAGCCAAACAGCTGGCAGGGGCTGGCTGATGGTGTTGATTGGGTAAGTTAATTAAGAACAGAAGTTATTTTGAACTAGGATAGGTTAAAAAAAATACACAGAGCAAGTGTTTCCTTTTGTGATTTGATAGCTTTGGTTTCTGGAGAAACATCTCCAGCCATTACTCTGAGCTTCAGTGTGGCTGCAGCACAGCACAGACACGGCACAGACACTTCCAGTTTCTTCCCAATTTCCCTGAGAAGTCCCTCAGGCCATCCCAATACCTGAAAAGAGTCACCCCCTCTGGTTTCCCACTGAGCTTTGTCCCATTTGATCAGGGATCACTCTTGCCCCACCAGAGAAGAGCCAGGACACAGGACATGGTGATGCCACCACAAACAAGGGAAAAGCTTTCTCTGTCTTCATGAGGTCAGAGTCCAGAGTGGGCTCTGCAGTGGGCAGGGGGAGCAGAGGGATGGCCACCAGCAGCTCCTGGGGCACTCCTGGAGCCACAAGAGCCACCATGGCAGGTCAGTGGCACTGCCACAATGACAGGGCCACCCTGGCCACCAACCTGGGCAGCCTGGGCTCTGCTCGTCAAGGCTGAGCAACAAATACTTGGCTTCTCCAAACTCCCTACTAACTTCAACTAGCCTTGTCCTCCTAAAGACTCTCTGAGTACCATTTAGTGTTTAATAAATGCTCTGCCTCATGAAAAAGTAGGAGATAAAATCAATAAAGTGCCTGCAAAGTTGCTTTGTACCGTCTCACATGCATATTTAGAAACCCTCTCTTCCCTGCCACTCACCTCATGGATCTATTCTTGGAGGATAAAAACTGGGATATACTTTGCAGCCAAAAGTAAAGTCATAAAGAAGTTTGCTCACGTTCCTCGACACATGAGATATAGAGTTAATTAAAAATTGTTCTCTGTACAACAGGTTTGTTTCACTGGAAAATGTCACTGATGTAAGGCTGTTCTACTCTTGTTGCCAACTACATTGAATTGACTCCATTATAAGCTTACTCCTCCCCCCTCCCCATTACTTTTCTTCCAATAATAAACCAGAGAGGTCGTAGAGCCCACTTTTTTATTGGAAAAAGTGCATTAGGATTAGCTGGGTTGGAGCAGTCATTTTATGCCCCTCCAGTCCCTGTTTATCTGTGGCTCTACAGAAGCAGCAAATACTTGCTCCAGTCCTGCACAGTATAAATGAGATTTTTGATCCTACAGGCATGGTGCTGTTAAAAGATTTTTAATTAGATAAATACATTTTATAAAAAGATTTTGCAGAATAGTTGCCTCTAGCAACTGTAACAATCTTGAAGCTTCATCTTCTAAAAGGAAAGAAAACTCTTGCAGGAGGCTGGTTGTGTTATATAAAAATGAAAGATGGTATTCCAGAATTAATAGGAAGGGGCCAATGGAAATGCAGTCCCACTCCTGGAAACGGGAGTTTGTTTCATTACTGACTTCAAACAGCACATGGATTTGTGCTCTAATGTTTCCAGCCGGATTGCCAAGTGTCAGCCCTGGGCTGGAGGAGAAGCTGGCCCAGGCTGGAGGGAGATGTTTCCACAGCTGCTGAGCTCTCCCTGTGCTGCTCTGGCTGTGCCCTGCTGCTTCCCCAGCCCTGGCCATCCTCACCCAGGGGATGTCACCCTAACCCCCTCTGCAGCACAGAAATTGCTTTCCCTGCCTGCCAGCCATCCTGGAAGTGCCCATCAGCTCAGGGAATGCTCTGGTGGCTGTCCCTCCCTGCCTGAGCATGGAGAACAAGGGGCACCCCACAGGCATTGCCCTGCCTGGCAGGCACAGAGGAGGGGATCCCAGCCCTCCTGATCCCACCAGCTGTCAGGCCTCAGAAAGAGCAAGGTGAAGGGTAGACATGTGCCCAGGTCATGCCAAGGTGACAAGAACTGCTCCCATGCCCTTCTCCATCCAGCTCAAAGCCGTGGCTCTGAGCTGCTCCAGGATGCCACGGCCCCAAAGGCCTCATTGCTCTGGGGCAGGGACTGCACAGGACTTTCCCTCTTCCCCTTTCACATCCCAGTGAGTGAAGCCTCACAATATGCTGTCAAGGTGGGGAGTTTTATCCCTGCAGACTCGGTGCAGGATAGCAGCTGGAATGGGAACTTTTCCATGCTCACCCCCATAGTCGTATATTTAGCCCTGACCTAGAAAGACCATCCTTTCTAGGGCTGAGTTGTGATTCAGACAGTCTGCTTGCTGAGCAGAGACTGCCAACTGTGCCGAATCATAGCTGATTAGAGGTGGGAGAGAGCCTGAAAAACAATACACCCAGGCAAATGCAGTGGGTTTGGAGCATTTCATGGAAATTATATTTAACACCATTCTGGTGACTTAAAGAAAAGTTAAAACAAACAACCCTCGCACCTTCCAAAATAACCCTACCTGTCTCTGGTGGGAGAGGAGAGACTGGCAAAGGGTTGCTATTTTAAATCACAGTGGAACGGGGTAAAGAAAGAATATACATGGAGGTAGATCCATACATAGGTATAGATACATGCACACACATCTCCAGATGAAGCAGGGGACTCATTGTCTGAGAAAGGAAGGGTGGACAGAGAAACAGATACTTTTTTTTTTTTTTTTTGCATTTTAAGGGAAATTCTACCTTGAAGCAAAACAAATTCAATTGTGTCTAAAGGGAAACAAGAACAAAAGAAAAAAAAAACAACATGAGAAGATGTCTGGGGACATCGTGCCCATACAGAAATGTCTGCTGGCAGGTCAAAAAGTGTCCCATCAGCCCAGCGTGGGACTGGAGCTTGTATCCCACAGGCAATTATCCCCTGCCTGCAGACACTCTCAGGCCATCCCTGGGATTTGAAGGAGAAATCTTATCTGCAGGCCTGTGGGAAAGCAGAAGGAGGCACACGATGTACTTACACACCAGTAAAACAAGCAGGGAGTTAAACTGGAAAACACTGCACAGCCCAGCCTGGAGACAGCAGAACAGGAGACTAAACACAACAGTTTAACAAATAATTACAGGTTCTTTATACGGCCTAGAATTTGTAATCCACCTTCATCCACTTCTCTTTGCACAGTTTAGAATTACAATGCCAAAGGGATCACAGGGAATCATGAAATAATGTCCTGCATTTGAGTGCAGAGCAGACAGTCCGGGATGGTTTTAGATGCTCTTTTCATGAAACATTTACCATGTGGCACCCAAGTGTTCCCTCCATTGTACCTTGGCAAACACAGCGGACGCGCTGCTACAGGCACTCACACACACAGGATGTTTGCAGACATTAAAAGTGATGAGGGAAAAAAAAACCCAAAACCCTGACCTGGATAAGCTCTCCTCAATTTAAATTCAGTAAAGTGTGGGCATTGAATATTATCTCCATAATAAATTTGCCACACCATAAAACAGAGTGGGGAATCAAGAAGGAATATCTTGCATTTCAACAAACACTCAGTCTCTGAGGACCTCCACCATCCCTTGGTATGTAGGAGTACAATTTATCATCTGTATTTTTCATCTTAACTGCATGAAGAAGAGGGTATTATGGCAGTGGTGCTGGACTGGTGTTTGGGGAACTGTGAATCCATTACCTGCAACAGACTCCCTGACTCCTCAGTAAGCCCCAGCTGCTTGGTTTCCCATCTGCATTTCCATTTCAGAGAAACTTTAAATGACTGTCAAAAAAGAAACAGAAAATATCTTAGGTAAAACAAAAGATACTGTTTGACTACAAATAAAAAGGGGATTTTATATTTTAAGTGGGTTTTAAACACTTATAAATAATTCTGGGAGACATTGCAAACAGGCAGCTTACTTAAAAACACCTTCAAAACCATTTCACCTTTTAATTTTTTTTTCTCCTTACACAGCTATTTTGTTAAATTGACATCTGGTTTGGGAAATACTGCAGGATTTCCTACTCTGCATTTTTTGCCCCCATAAATGACCAACAGCATAGACTCAGATCTAATCATGAAGATTCTTTTAACAAAGTATGTAACAAAGGCTTTACTTTAGGCACGAGCTTAAATCATTTGGTTTTAGCGAGTTAAGCACAATTAAAAACTGCCAAGTGCTTTGCTGGGGGAGTCTGGAGTCAAGCACCGAGGGAGCACTCGGGCTGAGTGGGGTGAACATGGTGAAAAGTGAAAATAAAGCATGAATAAACAGAAAATAAGCATGGCACTTGGAGACTGTGCGCTTTGCTGGTAGGATATTTCTAAGGTGTGTTTTGTATGTTTGAAAAAATCCTGTTATTCAGGAGCCTGGAATTGCTCTTCCATCCCCATTGCTGATGAATAGCAGAGGCACAGCATGCAGCCCTTTATTCCAAGGGAACCTTAATCACTCCCCTCCCGAAACTGCTGCTCCATTTGACTGACAGAATTAGAAGCAATCCACATATTGGAGGGGAAAAAAAAAGAAAAGCAGACCCATTTGGTTGTCAGACTGTGGGTACATACACAAAGCTTTTAGCAAAAAAAAAAAAAAAAAAAAAAAAAAAAAAGAAGAAAAAAGAAGAGAAAGTTGTTGCCCTCCTAAATGACATCTATATTAATGACATGAATGACAGGCTTAAGGGGAAAATTATAAATCTTTCTTTCCAGCTTTTCTTTTATTGCCCAACCATATATTTCATCTTTCCAGGGAGCAGGGCCATTAAGCCCAGAGCTGACAGACCTGAGAGCTGTTGGGAAGCTGCAGCCAGGCCCCTCTGGAGCAAGGAGCAGCTCTGGGGCTCTCTGCCCCAGGGGAGACCATGGAGCAGCAACAGCACCAACCTAAGCCAGGCCAGCGTCCCTGCATGGCAAAGGAGAGCACCAGGCACGCAGGAGGGGCTGGGCTGTGCATCCCTGGAACTCCCACGGCTTGGGACTCCCCACTCCTCCATACCCTGTGTCACAGGGATGTTCTGCCCGTTTTTATGGCAGAACAACTCTCTGGGGCTGCCAGCAGCAGCACCCAGGGTGACCCCAGAGCCCCCACAGGATGTTCTCTGTGTTGGCAGCAGTGGCTTTTCAGTGTCTGTGAAGGAGCTTTGGACTCCTGATGGAAAGAGGAATTTTGGCTCTCCTTTCCCATGCCATACACGAGGCTGCCTCTGTCTCCAGAGTAGCCACAGATTTCTGCATTCCTGCTTTGTTCATTTTCTTATGCAGTCTCCAGGGAAAACAAGAGGAAGACAAAGAAACCCCAGTGTCTTGCTGGATCACAGACACAGATGTAATCATCTTCAGTTAAAAATAATTCCTTTAAATGTGGAGGTGATACATAACTAATAAAACTGATAGACCCCCTCTGCAGTTGGGTGTTTGTGTGTATATTCATTTACACATACACATATTAATTTTTTTCTTTTTCCATAGGAGCCTCCTGTGAAAGATCATTATGGCCATGTGGAACTGCCTGTGCTCAGACACTCTGCAAAGATACTTCCTTGGGTTTTACTGTCTGTGACCACTGTACTTATATTTTATAGCAGCCTAATTACTGACAATCCCTTTTAAATGCTGACATGCAATGCTAAGTTATTCTGCAGGTGAATGAGTAGATGTAACATTTCTTTGTGTTCTCTAGAATTGTGTAGTAGTATTAACTGGATTTGTCAACAGCAGGACTGTCTGGAGAAATGATTCCATTTAAACAAGGTCCTTGATTTCCCATCACCAGTAGCACTGAATCCACAGTGTCTGGGGAAGGGTTATGTCATGGAGGAAGTGGAGGATTAAAAAATTAAATGGGTTTGTTTGAAACCTCTCGCACTGCTTAGTTTATAACAATAAAAGGCAATGATGGTTCCTTAAAAATCAATTGAGGGGATAGAATTAAAAAGAAAAAATTAATAATCCAAGTGAGGCTATGTCTGGCTCTCTGGCTTTACCTGTGCTGCACAGCCCTAACAGATACAGTCCCAATCTTTTTCCAAGCACTGCTACCACAGATAATAAAACTAATTTAATTTTCTGTCACTCTTTTCATTTTAATGGACACCCAGAGATTTCACAGCCGTAGGAGAACAGTGCACAAAACCACATCTTTTCTGGAACGAAGAGACACAGAAAAAGAAAAATCTTGTGTGGAAATGCCAGAAGAAACATTGTCATGAAAAACAGGCTTTAAATATTGAAAACATATAAAGGACAACATACAGCACAGGAGAAACAGGCTGAATAAAACATGCTGCTATTAAAGCCCTGGAGCTCAGTCCTGGAGGGATTTGCAATTTCCCGGCGCAGGCTGTGATTTTTCAGGGATTCTGAGTGCCACTGGAAGGGCTGCAGAGCAGTCCCCGTGCTGTGACAGGTAGCAGCTCCCTCCCAGGCTCAGTCTGGCACATTAAAACCCAACAGGATCTTTCTTTTTTCAGCTCAGTGCCTCGGAGGCTCTCACACGTTCCGTTACCCCCTGCTCATCCCACCCCGGCGATAAGCGCAGTATAAATAGCTACCAGTAGATGACAGATAGAACATGGACATGACAACAGTGTCCTCCCCCTGCTCCCACAGTCGGCACAGCAATTTCTGTCGTGATCCACTCCTTCCTGGGACTGTGGGAGCACAGTGGTGCTGGCAGGAGTCAGGCTGACTACAGGCAAATTCCTCAGGCTGGCCCCGAAACCCCATCTGAGGTGAACGTGCAGGTGAATATTTAGCTGAGCAAAGTAATAACCTCAGGGTTAATGAGGACTTGGCATAATTTAAGAGATGGTCATAACTAGGAATCTATGTCATTTGTTCAGTGCTTCAGCGAGCTCCCACTTTGGCTCTTTTTTTCCCTAAACCCCTGCAGCACTGTTATCCAGCTCAGGGATAATGGAGGGGATTAAAAATCCTCCTCATCTCTTGCTAATTCTGCTTGCTTCACTGTCCTATATCCAAAGGAACAAAATAGGGGCAGGATGTCCAGCTTTGGGAGCCATCATTTGGTTTGACTGGCAAGAGGCCAGGGAAGAGCAGAAAGGAGTGATAAGACATGTGGAAAACATGACCTGTAAGGAAAGGTTGTAGGAATTGGATTTGCTTAGTCTAGAGGAGAAAAGAACGAGGAAAGATTTGATAAGAGGAAAGATATGACAAAAGTCTTCCAAAATGCAGAAGTTTGTTACAAAGAGAACAATACTCTTCTTGTTCCTTCAGAAATCACCTTATTTGCAGCAAAGACTGGGGCTGAGGCATTAGGAAAACGTCTTTCCTACATGGAGGAGCAGGGAAATCCTGGACAGGCAGTTCTGCCCTGGGGGATTTCAGACCAGGTTATTGAGGCACGTTCCTCTGACAGGCTCCTCCTGGACACTCAGTCCAGGCTGTGCCTTTGGGGAGGTGACCATGTGCAGGTGCCACATTTTGGCAACTGCCTTCACGTGCACATGGACACCCAGAGCAATGGCAGTGTCCTGGTAAGGAGTGAGCCCTGGCCTGAAGTCAGAGGAGAACTGGCTTGCAGAAGTCAATCCCCAGTCCTGCTAAGCTGCAAATATTTCACGAGGCTCACACAGCCTCAGACTCCACAGGCTTGGCAAAGCCTGCCCGGCCATTCTCTGTAAAGAGTCTGGATGCAGCCCTGAGCTGGCAATGTTTTGAGGACACATGGGGCAGAAAAGAAACCAAACTTGCTCTGTTTAGACTGACATTGGCTCCCCACTGTTGACAGCAGTCCAGATTTGGGGTCTGGTCTTTCTTTCATTGAATTCCACAGGGAATTTTTCTGTTGGCATCAGTGGGGGCAGTAATAAGCCATTGTATCTGTCAGTGCAGATTGCCAGTGGAAGACAAACTAGAACTGCTAAGTGCTGTCTGTAATGAGAGATCATTTTTCCCCTCCCTCCTCCTCTCTCTCAAGTCCATTTTCAGACCATAACCACATTTTAATGAATAAAAAGTTGTTGTTTCAAATCCTTGCAGAACTGCAGTCTCTGCCAAGCCTGTTTTTCTTCTGGAAAGACAGATGCATGTGCTCACATTATGGTAGTAGTTTTTTGCATGCCATATATTTTCAATGATGTTCATGAAACTAGAATTAGTGACACTAATAATGACAAATCAGAGGGCTAATATTGTTTAACCCTGTTAAAGAGTGTTATTACATTTACATGTTCCCACAGAGTAAATGCTGTTCAACTCAGACATATGTCTTGCTATCTGTTTATTTTTATGAATCAGAAATGAATCAGCAGTCAAAGAGTGTCCTGTAGATTTATTTGTCTCATATAACATTTTAGAAGGGGAAAAAACCCCTCTACTAGGGCTCACAGAATCATTTTGTATTCAATCGGGGCATAATAGTACTATCAAATTAATTCTCATCAATAAGAGAGAATATTGCAGGTCTGCACAGACTAACCCCAAAATGCTGGGCCATTGAGGGGCCAGCCTGTGCTCCTGCTGGTGTAACATTCATTCCTATTCTGAGAGTGAAGGCAAAACTACACCTTCAGATCTGATCTCCTGTGTGCAGCTGTCTGGTTTTCACTGTTTGTGAGCAGATGCAGAACTGCCTTTCCCTCAAGCCAAAGAGTCTTTCAGGATGCAAAAGGCAAAGGCACAGTGTAGTCTGCAGCACTCAGGTTCTATTTGTGGACAAGACCTACAGTAATTTCAGAGCTGAAAAGTGATTCTCTCTCTGCACTGCACTCAGCAGATAAATAAAATAAAGTGACAGTCACTAATATGATGTTTCTATCCTTATCTTTCTTCGATACTCAGGGACTTTTGAGAAAAGTGTTAGGATTGTTGGATAAGACTTTGAGAAGAATTCCCTGCTCTTTGAATTGTTAGTTCTCCAGCCCTTATTTGTAAGAAACTGATACCGGGTTTGATAATCTCTACCTTAAAAAAAAAAAAGATACACTGCTTCAGAAATTTGACCAAAAAAAGTTACGTAAGAGGTAAGAAAAACATCACACTTTCTTAAAGCATTAGATATTCCAAGAATTACAGAAGGTAATTTAAATTCAACTCAGCCACTACTGTTGCAATATTGAGGTTTTAAAGTCAGTTTATTTATATTTTAACTTTGCAGTTTCCCATAAGGCATGGTCAAAGTCTTTAACAGAATCACTGACATTAGGAATTCTCATCCTCCTTTTCCCTTGCTCCTTATCAAGTGTACTTTGTTTCCTGCAATGGTTTATTGGGACCATCTGCATCTCCTCCTGTTTTCTCTCAGGCATGGAGATAAGATTTCACCTTTGGATGTCTGGTTGAAGTCCAGCTGGCAGTGGGGATGTGTTTGGTGGCGGTGGCTCCGTGCCTGTTGCATGCACGCGCCAGTCTCACATGGTGGCGACAGAAAATCCCACGTGAGAGCCACCCTCCGTGTTCAGCACAGCTTCATTCCCTCCTCAAGGCCAGGGCCAAGAGCTTTGAATCCAAATACCTGAAAAATGATCTGCCCCAAGTCCTTATCCCAGTGAAAAACAAATGGCTGGGTTTTACAGGGACTGGGCCCTCACTGATGTGCTGGCAAGGCCTGGTGGGATGGCCAGGGCACCCTTTGCCAAATCAACACCCAAACTGTTCTCCACACTTTTTAAAATGCTTTTGGGACAAATTGTGTCCTTGCAGCTGCCCCCCAGTCCTGTCATTGCTTTCCTCCTTTCTGATCCCACTGCCCAGCTGAGAGCAGCTGATTGTCTCTGCATCCCCTCAGGATTTCCAGAGCACAAACCCACAGCAGCCATCACCAGGTAACAGCAAAAGCAACAGGGCACTTCCACCCAAAGCTGCCCAAGAAGAGGAAATTGCCACAGGAAAAGCTTCCATCTATCCCACACAGCTTGGAGAGCTTTTGGATGTCTGGCCATCCTACCCTTTTCCCCCGTTATTGCCTCCTGCCCTATTCTGTACTTGAACATGAAGTGAAAAACCTTGATTTCAGCCTTTGGCAGGGGTGATTGTCTTGCCAAGGCCAGTCCAGCTGGGAAATCTGGTTTCTTTGCAGCCAAGGCCTGGTAAAACACGCCACAGCAAATGGTTGGAAAGTGAAATCAGCCTCCAGCAGAAGGGGTGGAGGACAGGATGTCCTGGAGCAGGGGGAAGGATGGGAGAGCTCTCCTTCACCATTTATCAAGAGACACTGCAGAAATGTTACAGTCTTTGAAGATAATAGAAGCAAGGACAGCTACTTTCTTCTCCCTTGCCTCCTCCTTTCCTCCCTTCAGTTTGGAGACACATCCACACAGAGGGTCAAGTACCCAGCAAATGAAATATTTTTCAAAAGCTCAGTGCAAGCGTTTGCAATGCAGACAAACAATCTCGAGCCTCATTGCACATTCTCCCACGAAACCAAAGGAACACCTTGTGCACTGTATCTTTTGTTTCTTTCTTTTGTTATTCTATAAATATTTTTATTCTTTTTTATTTAGTATTTCACAAAGCAGAAGAAACTCCTAATCTTTGTTTTGCCTGTTTGATGTTTAGAGAAGCCAAGGAGACAAATCTGTAAACAAGCTTTCTCTGTTTGTTAGATTTTTTTTTTTCCTTCTTAAATACAGGCTGCAAGTCTCAGAAAAAGTCAAGGACTCGAGTTTCTCTTTGTTTTGAGTGTCTGGCTGCATCTACTGTGCTAAAGTGTCAGCTCCAGATAAATAAGGGAATGAAAACAGAGAAGGTCTATTTAAGAAAAAACGTCTGTCCTTCAAAGTCTGGAGAGATAGAAGTGGATTTATTGTCCCCTGGGCAACATCCAGGGAATGTTTTGGAACATTGAGGCAAATTGTGGACACTGAAGCCACAGTCTTTAGTGGTTTTGTGTGTCTTTAATATTGCAATGAGATCTGAACTGCTTCAGATCCAGAAAAGTGAAATAGTGGATTAAAACTATAAAGGAAGGGGACACAAGGAGGTCCTTGCACTGTGGCATACCCCATCCCTGTTCTGGGATATACTGAGGAATGGATGTATAATTTCTGGACCTTGGGCAGAAGTGGGCTTTTCTAAAGCACCTCTGCAGAAATATCACAGCTTTTATAATAATTTCAATTAGTGCAGCGCAGTCTTGCTTATTTGGACTCATGTGATTACCTGAGAACCAAGGCTGAATTAATTTAAAATGAAAAAAAAAAGGAAAGTAGGTGTCCTAGAGCTGTGGAGAAAAGTTCAAGGGAAATGTGGACTTCTCCACTGATTTCCCACAGAAATAGTTCTGCTGTGTTCTCTTCCTTACCAGCTCTTTATTTTACCAATGTATGGTGAAGCAGCCCTGCCTCAGTGGGGATGTGCAGCTCTCACTGAGCTGTGCTGGCTCCCTGGGCTGGAGACAGCTCAGAGTATTTTAAAACAACAACATTCATAATTGCACTACATGAGGAATCAAGACTAATACAGAAGAGTTACCATAACAACAACACCTCGACGTGGTGCAAGCACAAATACCTTACACATCCCAGGGAATGATTCAGTCCCATGTTGGGTGAAAAACATTCATCCTTTGAAGAACAGACCACTGAAAATGGTGGGGCCTGAGTCATAATTTTGTAGCATGAAATCTGTCTATGAGAAAAGGCTTCAGAAAATGAATTATTTGATTTTTATTACTATTTTACCTATCAGTGGCTTGTTAGCTACTGTAAAAACTGTCATCCACTTGCTGGCTGATGAGTCCTACAACTCAGCACAGCACATGTAGAAGTGCTTCATCATAGAATGTATGGGAACAGAACTGAGCTTTGAGGGGTTCAACACTCCACAGGCAGAAAAAGCAGCAGGAAGATTAAAAAAAAAGAAAACATCTTCTAGAGCTAAAGCTAAAGATGACCCTAACATACAGAAGGAAGGAAAGAAAACACAAGTCATAGTGGCAAATTACAGATTATTTTCATAAATATGTGCTTTCTTTGAGGGAAAAGTGTAGCTATCAAAAATGATCCAACTGGAGAGAGATGTAGTGGGAACAGATTAGGGGGGAATAGGGCAGGGAGGAGAGGGCAGCAGGGATTTATGGAAAATGATGAGGGTGGACAAAGGGAGGTGACTCCACCAGAGGATCTAAGACAGACCTGTTCTTCCATTCTCACACCCAGCAGGGGCAGCTGCCTTCACAAACCCCTTCCTGACTTCCATGCTCCAGAGCTGTTGCACTGCTCAGATAAAATACCACATTCCAAAAGACCATTTGGCCTTTTGAGGTGTTTGGGGGGTAGGAATTCTTCCTTTTTTTTTTTTTTTTAATGTGAGACCTTTTGTTGATGTTCAACATTCTGCTGTTTTTAGAAAGCAGGTAGTCAAACACCACAAAGTTCCTTCCCCTTTCAAGTTTATCCTTCCACCTCCTGGGCTGTAACAAGGTGTGCTGCTCATCAACTGAGCTGCACCAAACATTGGCTTCCACTGAAGAATGACCCAAAAGTGCAAATTCCCCTCTCCAACCTCTGCATCTTCATCATTCCTCTTCACTTTGCAAATCATCAGGCCTTAAGTTTCCTCTAAGTTTCTGTAAGTGTTGTTTTAATGCAGATCCTGCTTTTTTATTTATCCCCAGAAGAACAGTGCTTCATTTTGCTTACAGTCCCTCGCTGCTATCACAAAAAAGAGCTCAAGTGATTTCTGCTGTGCTTGCTTTGATAGTGATATTCAGCAACCACATTCTTTGTGTGAAAGAAACCCAGGAAAAGCAGTTTTTCCTAGCATTATAATTTGTTATAGTTAGGTGTTAAAGTTTTCAGCTGAGCTGCTGGTGATAAACATGCATATGCTCTGGGCTGCGTAGGTTCCCACCAGATTTTCTTTGTCCAGGTTAGAAACACAGGAGTTTTAGGTTCCCACTGCAGTTAATGGAGAGGAAAAGGGTTTTTAGGAGCTGTTATTTATCCCACTTAAGCTGCAAATCACTGTGAGGTGTCTCTCTTCACCCCCAGTGCAAGGGTTCACAGGCAGCTGTGCCAGCTGACTCAGGTACATTTTAGGTGGGGTGCTGCCTGCCCTGAGCTGCTCAACACCTCAACAGAAGAGAAAATAAGTGAAGAGGAAAGAAATGCAAGAGCAGGCAAGGAGGCTTGGAGAGATGAGGCACTACCTGGAAATCACACAGGGCACTGGGACGGAAAGAGAACCCAAATCTCTTTATGGAACCCCCTTTTTGTGCACTTTGTACCATGGTGCTTTTCGCTCTGTCAGACAAAAAGAACATGACCCTGTATTTTCTTTTTCTCTTTCCTTCCAGTAGTTGCATGTTAATGAAGCTCTTGCATTTTTCCAGAGCAACTGTAAGACCAGAAACCTCTTAAGTCAGATGGAAAGAACTAAACATTTCAGCCACTGTGAAGCAGCCAGAAAAACAAGCATGTGGGAGGAAAAAAAACATTGTGCAAATAAAATTGCTGAGGGGAATACAAAAATCACATGAGAAGGGCAGATAGGGGCATTGTGTGAAGGATAAGGAAGGGGAGTTAGGAACAAGGGAAGGCTTCTACTTTTGCTTTGTAAGCACAGTTGGTGAACCATTGTCACTGCCACTCCTGCCCTGCTCCCAAGGTTTGTGACACAAACATTTTGTTTTGCACTCTCTGTGAGGGTCCCACAGCCTTGGGCAGCCAGGCAGGGGGCAGGAGGGAAGATGGGGCTCAGGGGTGGGAGCCTTGCCAAATGGACCCACCACAGACAATGAGCTCTCCTGCCCTACCTCAAGAGTTTCTTGCCTCTCTGTTCCCTTTGCTCTGGAGCTGGAAATTTCTGCCGAATTCATTGTGCCAAAGGCCAGATTAACTCTTTGTGTGGCTATGGAGGAAGAAACCTCTAAAACAAAAATTATAATCAAGGGCTAAACTGATTATTTTATATGACCTGATCTGATTTTGAAAATAGCCCTTCCCTAAGCAGACAGTCAGACTAGATGACCCCCACATGTCCTTTCCAGCCTAGTAAAAGCTGCAAAGATTCAGGAAAACAACTCTTTTGTCCTGTGGACTACAAAACCAGCATTTCCAACAGTTTTTCTTTCATTATGAATAAAAGACCTAGACAACTCTCAGGGGCCCAGCAACCCTAAACAAAGAGAGGGTCTCTACAGACACCACCAAGCTCTTCAGAGCCAGCTCAGCCTTTCATTCTCTGCCCTTGCTGTGGGATGGCATCCCAGCTTCTCCTCT
The DNA here is from genome assembly GCF_023055355.1 of Agelaius tricolor. Lineage (NCBI taxonomy): Eukaryota > Metazoa > Chordata > Aves > Passeriformes > Icteridae > Agelaius > Agelaius tricolor. The sequence goes on along the minus strand of NW_027269283.1, from coordinate 10,880,995 downwards.
GAAGAAGAAAGCCAAAGCCAAGTGAAAGATGAGCTGTGAAGGTGCAGACCTTGCTGCTGCCGCTCTCCCACTGCAGTCAAGGAGTGCTGATTGCAACACCAGACCAGTAGAGTTTCTTCACTTGTTTTGAAACTGTCTCAGCTGGGAACACACCCCAGCCTGCTGTGTCATTCCTTGGCTGGGTTTATAAACTGCTCTGCTGGGACCTACAGGTGCTCAACACCTCCACACACTGAGCTGGAACACAGCAGATCTGTGCCAGCTTGTGCACTTGAGGTTGTTTTCCCTTCCAGCTGCTTTGTTTGAAACCCAACCAAGATGGCAATGCCCCAACCCAGCCACAGTGGGGTGACATCAAGGTCCCCCCTTAAATGCTGTCTAGTGAGTTAAGTCCTTAATAACACCTGGGAAAGGATCTCTGCAGCACAGAAGAACAAACTTTGCTCCAAAGAGGTTATCAAGGGGACCCCAGGAGAGCAGTCACTGTGAAGCTTTACTTCATTCCAGAAATGTTTTGGAAGCAATTACTTCATCTTGTTCTTTATTCACGGGATTCACTTAACTGATGACATTATAGCTCAGTCCATTAAGTAAATGGGTTATATATTTTCTCCAGGTTTTGAGGAAGTAATGGTGCAGTGTGTGTCACTATCATTGTCAGCAGTCAACAGGGACAGGGACTCTTCATTTGTTTCATGAGGTTTACTTCTGCTGAGATCTTAAATATGAAATATCTGGCTCAGGGTCTTTCATAACGTTTGAACAGGATTTTAAAAACATAAAAATAAAAACATAAGAAAGCAAGTGTTATTTTCACAAAAATTCCTGGCAGCTGTACCATTTATTATGAGAGGAAAACGGAGCAAGAAAAATTGGCATGTCATTTCTTAAATGAATTTATATCCTCATTTCCTTTAGAAAATGAATCCCTGCTCCATCTAGCCATTTTCCATCCATCTGCAGGGGCAAAGTTTGCAGAGCACAATTGAACTGCTCCATTCTAGCCCAGGCCAGGGTGCCACATATGCCTTTGGTAATCAGATCCTTCCTCACCACTGCTGCTGGTAGCACTTATAAAGGTTTTATTTCCCATTGCAATGGGTCTTAAAAGTCAGCAGCAGCTCAGAAAATAATCAGGGACACATGACCAAAATTCTGGTCACTGGGGCCAAAATGTCCCTCTAGGAGGGCTGCAGGAGCCCATCTACTGAGAACTGTCTCAAGCTGCATTTGTGTCCCCGTGCCACAGGGGGAACGTGCCAGGTGTTCCCTTTTCCTTTTGTTGGTTTTTCACAAATATCCCAAGGAGGAGAGGCAGCAGGATGGGGAGGAGATTTGCCAAAAGATAAGAGAATTTGGGAGCCAGTAAAAAGCACTGCTTTCAGGAACTGTCACAGAATGCTGTCACTCAAAAGAAGTTTCACACAAAATCTCCAAAACAACCTCTTCCTCCTCCACACTCATCCGCCTCCTCTGAGGGGTGGTGGTTAATATACTAAATACAACACAACCACTTGGAAAGCACTTTTCATTTTGAATCACCTCCTTGCTATTTTTGCAGCCGAAAATACAGACTGGTGGAGCTGATGTCATTAATCTGGTACGCACAGGAACAACCTGGGGAGCCGGGGTTGGAACTCTGAGGAAAAGGAGGCTCCTGGGAAGTGTCTGCTAGGGAAGTCAGGACTGCAAGCAGTGCAAATGCATCACAGCCAAGGAAAGGAAGGAAAAAGAGGGTAATAGCACTGTAACATCATTTCTAGTTGTCTCCAGTTTGTGTTTTAAACCACTATCCAATTAGGAAAAAGGAAAGGAGAGGAGGAAAAAAGGGGAAACATTTCATTTGCCCCCAACATAAAAGGTTTTGTTTTGGATACAGACTTTTTATTCTGTTTGTCTGAAATCTTAAAAATGCCCAGGAAAGAAATTTAAACCCCCAGAGTTAATTCAAAATGAAAAATCAAAGGCTCCTGTTTCAGCAAAAAGCTCGCTGGGACTGGGTGGCAGACAGGGTGGGAACGCCAGACATCAGTGCCTGGAAGCCTGACAAGCACAAGGGAGGGCCTGAATGCAACAAAGCTGGGACACGAAACCCACAGAATCTCCTGATGATTTGGGTCAACATATGGCTCAACACAACATCTTTGACCAACCTCGACGTGTTTCAGTCTCCAGGGGAGCGCGTGCGATTTTCTCACATCAGAGAGGAGAGCACTGAGAGCACTGGGGAAGGAAAACCTGCTCTCACTGTACCTGTTTTGTGTTCTGTATAAATGGGGTGCTAAAGTGCTCTTTACCCAAGCAACACCTCACCCACAGCTCCCCTGGATCTGCTCAGAGCTCAGAGGGAGTGTCCTGATGGGTGTTTCAGGTGCTGCAGGAGAAAGCAGCACCGCTGGTGGGTGTCAGGGGGTCCCCAGTCAGGACAGTGTGGGTGACACAGTTCCCCTGCCAGCCTGCTGGCTCTGCACAGTGGCTGAGTGCAGCCTGGTGTCAATGGGGCTATTATGATTTCACCCAGCCCCGCTGCTCTGGCTGCAGTTTCCCTGATTCCCTGAACAGCAGGGAAGGTCTAGACTGGAGCTGCAAAGATTTCCACATGCACAACACACAGACAAACACTTTTTTCCCCCTTGTCCTGCCAGTTTCACCAACCATGAGAGCAATCCACAAAGCACATGAAGGCTCTTTTCCCCGACCTGCTTGGCTGGCTTTTCTTAGCTGGTCTGAATGGCTCTGCAAACCTAAACATGAACACAGAGAAAACACGTTTGAGCCTCTTGTAGAAGAGTTAAATTCTGGGAGAGAAGAAATGTTGGTATCAAAAGAGCAGAGAAAAACAAATATGACTGTGCTAAGGAGGAGAGTAACTGTGGGATGGAGAGGGACAGTTCAAGGCTGGGACTAGATATGCAGGAAGAGAAACTTGCCCAAATATCAGTTGTTTTTTCCAAACAGGAGACAAATGTCTGCACTTGTATCTGAGCTCCCCTCCTGTCCCTCTCACGAGACAAGGGACAGACAAACACACCAGGGCCAAAGCCTCCAAACACAGGGCACTGCCAGGGCACACAGCCCCACACAGGCCCCAGAGCTCTGTGCTGCTGCTCCCCTGCCATCCCTGGAGCACGGGATGGGAAGGAGCTGCACTCAGGGCAATGTATTCATCCAGAAGAGAATGCAGCACTGACTCTGCTCTGTGCTGGGTTGGGACCCATCCCTTTTGCACCAGAGGAGCAGACAAAGATTATTCAAGCATCACAAGCCCTGCACAGTAGTCCCTGTAGGCAGATGTTCTCCTGCTGTGTACTTTGTGTCTGCACTGGTGAACCAGAAGCATTTGAGAGCTCTCAGTTGTGCTCTCAGCTCCCTCCTCACCCAGGGTCAGGACAAGCTCTGAGTCTGCAGAGCATCTGCCTGCTCCAGGGAGGAGCCACGGGGAAGACAAGCCACAGGGGAGAGGTGGGCCAGGTGGGAGCAGCACTGCTGCCCTCGGGCCCTTGAGCAAAGCATCTCAGTCTGGTGAGCTTCAGCTGGGCTCTGCACACAGAGTGAGCACAGACAGATGTGGTAACAGACAGATGTGATAACCTGAGCCCTGGCACTGCTGGGCTGGATGTTCTGAACCATCAGGGAGCTGCTGAGGCTACTCCAGCATCCCTGTGAGAGGCCATGGAGCTGCTCTGCCAGAGGAATGAGGGTGCCAGGATCTGAGCCCTGCCTGGCACTGCACCCTCTGGGTACAAGGTGTGGGACTGGGCACCCAGCTTGGGTGACTGCTCCAGGGACCTGCTTCAAAACCCCAAAAGACAAACAGAACAAGCAGCAAGGTCAGAGGCAGCCAAAGAATCCTGCAATGGTTCCTGTACCCACAACAATCTAGGAAACACAGCCATGACCAGAGGCATTTTCAACAGATGATACCATGTCAGCAGACTTGGCTGCTTTTAAGATAATTTCCTTAGAAAGGATGATTTTGGTGTAGGCAACAACACAAGTAATTTGAAAATAATCTGACTTTTATCAACCTCAAGGTTTAAAAAGAAAATAAAACAAAGGAAAGGAACAAACACTCCGTGCACAGATGAGAGGACCTTCAGGAGGACACAAACAACAGCTGCATTTGTTTGTGTTTGATTTTCAATTTTTCTTAAGAAAAAGTAGGCATATAAGAGTGAATCTTATTAATGAAATATTGATCAAAAATAGTAATACACTGTAATAGGAATAAACCATTCAATCTCCTGTTGCCACTGCTTTTAATGAAGTACTTTCCTGTTTTCAGACTCTGAAGTACAAAAGCAGAAATCAAAGATTTCTTCTCCCTGCCCTACTTGGTGTGCCATTCCAGTCCAGTGCAGTTGTTCCAGTTATTCTTAAAATACCCTAAACAAATCAAAATCCCTTCAGGAAATGAAAGTTAAAAGAATACTTATTTCTTTTAATGATCCCTCCTCCCTGATAGGTTCAACATATTTGTGTCAGGTGTTACAGTTGGCATCAGCTGCCATTGTATTGGTGAGTATTTGCTTTTCTATTTCAGTTTGCACAATCCCTATCTCACAATGGGCCATGCCAGCAATTTCCATGCTGGAAAACACAGAAATAAACACAGGAACAACTGTTCTGCATTACTGCATAGCGACCAGAGAAAATTATTTTTCCCCCCTCTTCTTTCCTAATGACTCACACCTTCCAAAATCACATAATCTAAATTCCATGTAACCTGCTTTTTCTCTTGAAGTCACTTCTCTCTTTTTCCCTCTCCAACTAACCAATGTAGTAAGAAAAAATTTGCATCTTGGTCCCTTTTATTCTCTTTGATAAAAATTATCTGATCTCCATGAGGTGCGATGGAGAAAACCTCCAAAGGTTTAAATTCATTTATTTGAAGCTTAGCTGAACCTTTAAACATCCCACCCTTCTGCCTAATCCCTCAACAAGCTCACATTTCCCCTTTGCCCTCCATGGGCTTGCCTGCAGGGAAATACCTTCCCAGAACAGCTGTACTAGAATAATTAATCCACTACAGATAGGCCAGTAAAATATCCTGCCTGGATATTACTCTGGAATAAAACTGATTTTCTGGAAGCAGATCTTTGTGCAGCCATGGTTTTTATTCCAAAATCTGTGGAGGAGTTTATCCAGGTGCAGATGGCACAGGGCAAATTGTGCCACAGTTATGCTGGGACATTTCCCTGCACACTGGGAAGAACAATCCACCCAGTGAGGGTTTGGGAGAGTGAACTGCAAGAACATTCTGGGATTAGAACTGGGGTGTTCTCCTCCTCTCTGGATCCTGGGATTAGAACTGGGGCCATTCTCTTCCTCCATCACCTCTGCCTTTTGGCAAGTTCTTCTCACCCTCTTGCTTTGGTTTCCATTTTTTTAGTAGAAATCTAATACTGCTTTGGGGATTAATTAATTGATGAATATAGAGAGCCTGAAAAGTGTAAAGCACTACACAGGAGTTAAGTGTTATAATTAGGAGCAATTCTGATCTTGATTACAATGAGGTAAAGCTGGAAGTCCTATACCACAGAAAGATTTAAACTGAAAAAAAAAAAAGATCAGAATCAGGGTCTTATGATTTTAAATGTAAACTTGGGCAGATTCCCTGCTGAGTTACATCTGCAACTGTAATAAGATCAAGGAACATGACAACTTGTCATTTCAGTAACAGATATAGGGAGAATGCCCTTTAAAAAAATTAAACAGGAAGGAAATTTTTAAAGTGTTTTCTTTGGCTCTGAAACATATGCCCAGGGAGAAACTGTTCTCAGCAATGCAGTGGATCTTGAAATATTTACTGGGTCTGGCATTTAACATAATCTTTCTTGTATAAACGATATAGAAAAAACACATATTATCTTAGACTGCAATCTAGTGTGAAGATGAGATGATATTTTAATAGAGCTGCATTCATCAACTGTAACAAGAGAGGAAATGTGCTCCAATCCAACATGCCCTGTGGGCAATGTAAATAACAGGGACTTCGACCATCAGATAAGTGCAGCAAGGGGAGGCAAGCAGAGGGACAGAGACCTGCCAGGGAGGGAAGGCAGAGTGGGCAGGGTATCCTCCCCTGGCCAGGGAGGGAAGGCAGAGTGGGCAGGGGATCCTCCCCTGGCCAGGGAGGGAAGGCAGAGTGGGCAGGGGATCCTCCCCTGGCCAGGGAGGGAAGGCAGAGTGGGCAGGGGATCCTCCCCTGCCAGGTGTGGCACCCAGAGCCCCTCACATCAGGATCCAGCCACTCACTCCACTCATCCCAAGGGTCCTCCTGGAAACCTGAATTTCTCACTTGGCTTGCAGTGGGATTTGCATGTCTAGCCAGTGACACCACTATTTTCAGAAGTAATTAAACTTTTAATTATGCTTCTTAATAGGCTGTAGCTACAGCTTTGCAGTTCTGTTTCTGTCCCTGTTGGATGCCCATGGAGCAGCCATGAAGCTCCAACTGCACTTCCAAGAGGGTCAGGGTGTGCCCAGCTGAGCTTACAACACTGGAATCACACTGGGCAGTACCTTCCAGAGCCACAGGAACATCCCTTCAAGATTTTTCCAACACAAGTTTGGAGAGAGAAGAGTGAAGACTGAAAGGCTCAAGATACTCAACCGTTTTCAAACTTGCAGACAGATTTATTCCTGGGAACAATATCCCAACTTTCCTTCAAACCAGGTCTTCAGGTACGCTGGTAATTGTAGGAAAAAAAGGGAAAGTCATGATATACAGGCAGTAAAACTGCAATAAGAAGACTTATAATAATAATAACTGCAACTGCAACAAGAAGACTTGTGCTGGAGCACATGCTGTATTGAGAATCAGCAAATCAGAAAGACAGTGAATTATTTGTGACCTTGGGCAAGATGTTTAATGTCTTACGAGTTCAGACAGGCAGAGTCACACTCACACCAAAACTTCAACAGCCTCCCCAATCTCCCTCTGTGCAGAAGGGCACAGGGCTGTGAAAGAATGACTGAGTGTACATGTTTGGAACAGATTCTAAGGAAGAAAGGGTCTAAATAAAACATCAAGAAGTTAAAAGACAGCTTGTTGTTTGACTTGTCTTCAGACAGGACAACTGAGCAAGATGCAGCTGGATCCCTCAAGCTTTTGGCATTCAAAGGACCCCTGACCTTCCCAAAGCAGTCCCAAGACTCCCTTGCACCCATTTGCAGGGAAAACAAAAGACCCTGAACGCTGCCTGTTCATTGATTTGCATTTCTTTTCCTGGAGCTTGCCAGCTTGTCTTTCCCTCGAGTGGGAAGACAGGCAGGGTTTTTATTATTTTCCAGTCATTGCTTGATGCACCTGCTGCAGGGGCCATGGGCAGATGATGGAGCACAAGCTGAACATCACTGAGCTCTGATGTCCATCAGTGCCAGGATCTGTGGCTGCTCCCAATCCCCTCAATGTCATTCTCTCAGAGACAGCCTTCACTCAGCACATTTCAGATGTACAGCAAACACTGAACACCTACAGCAGGGCTGATACTGCCTTCCTGAACCTTCAGCAACCTAAATCTCCACCAGGCATCACAAACCTGCATGAGAGAGGCTGCCCCTGAGGCTGGGCTGTTCTGACCCAGGTGGGTCACAAGGGCTGAATGGGCTCAAAGGCATCTTCCCTTTTCCCACCCTGGAACAGCCAGCAGCCAGAGCACTGCCAAGCATGGTTTAGCTTTAGCATTAATCATCCACTTGGGACTGTCCTTCCCTCCTGGCACAGCAAAGCTCTGCCACGTGCCTGCCACCCTGTCCCCAGGCACTGCCACCCCTCAGCAGCTCGGATGCTGAAGTTCCACCTCTCCATCCCAGGACTTCTCCCTTGACCTGCACCCCCAACCAGGCACCACAATGCAGCACTGAGGGGCTGTGATTGGCCTTCCAGTGACCACCAGCACTTCAGCAACTCGGTCTCCATTTCAGATTGCTGATTGCTGCTAATGCCTGGACACTGCAGCCCAGCTGGATACACAGCCAGGGGACAGAGGGCAATGCCTCCATTTCATATCCTAAATTTATCTCGCTTTTTAAAGCAAGGTCTGAACCTCCAAGGTTTTGACTTCTTCAGATTCCCTTGTTATGAAGTTATGAGAAAACATTTGTGGTCGGGTGATTTCCTTTTGCCCTAGACAGCTGTCAAGAGCAGCAGAATGGCCCAAGGCAAAATGTGATGTGGGTGTAAGAAGTGTCTTAAGCCAATAAGTTAAAGCCATGGGTTAGAAAGCCTGGGGAAAAAATGAGCCAATAATTGCTGAAAATCTTCCTATTCTGCTACGTTTATTTAGTCAAATTCAGTGGCCCCTCTCCAGGCCTTCAGCCTTCTCCATGCCTTGGAAAAAGAACCTTATTAATCATTTTGCTTCTATTGTTTAATTATCCTGAGCATCAGCAGATCAGATCAACGCTTGGCTCTTGCACACAAATCCCAGCCCTCTCAGACTGCAGCATCCCAGCAGCTCCCACTCCATGGACAGCAGAGGCCAAAATACTGAAAGTGTTTGCTGCCCTTATGTTGTTTGGAGTAAAGAGGGATTAAAAATTACACCCTGCCAGGGCTGCTGGAAGACTCATTTGATGAGTAGTCTCCATCGAGAGTGGATGAAAACTCTCCACCAAATGTTAAAGGAAAAGGAGGTGGAAAAATGGATTAGCAACTCAGAAACAATCACCACAGATCGTGTTTGTTCTTTCTGAAAAAGAAAATTCAGTTTTAATGAACACATGCACATCTCATCTCCAAAAAAATATTACCAACTGAAGGAAAATCTGGTTGAACAGTCACTGCTTTTAGTGGTATTTGGGGGAGGAGAGGAGTGCTGGCTGCCAAATTGAAAAGTTGGGGGGCAACAGGACAGGAGGGAAGGGGCATTCGGAGTTAATCCAACATTTTTTCCAGCAGCAGAGCCAGTGAAGAGTCCCTGGCTCTGGGCAGAGCTCCATCCCTTGCTGTGCACAAACATGAACCCACACAGTGTCACAGGGGCTGTGTTTGGATTGACAGAGGCTGTGGTTCAGGGCTGCCCTGGGGGCCTGGGCAGTGCCTGCCCACATGAGATGGGGTTCCAGTTTATTATTATTAGTTATAACAAGAGCAGATTTATCTTTTTTTTTTATATATATATCTACATAAAGACTCTTAAAATCCAGCTTTTCTTTCCCCTGCTAAATGACTGTGCACTGACCTGTCTCTCTTTGGGGGCCTCAGTCTGAGTCTTTCATGAGGCATTCACTGAATAAGGCTGCTTGGTTATCAGGTAATATTTTATACCAAGATTGAATCTTTATTTAATAGGCAGAGTCTTCCATTGATTCATGCAGCCAGCAATGGTGACTAAGAGAGCTGTGAATCATTGACACCTGTTGGGTTTGAGGTTTCTTTCCACTCTTTACAACCTCTTCCTTCTGCTCCCCTTAAACACACACTTTTTTCTACTTTTTTTTTCTCAAATACAAAGGAATAGAACAAGAAGGCTACTTTTTGGCAGTATCTCTACAATTGTAGTAAAATTGGTGTCTTAATACACGCCATACGTGCAGCTATTTTGGACTTGTCTGCAAATCCCTAAAGCCATCCTATTTACCTTTGTTTTTTTTAATCAGAGAGGATATATGAGGTGAAGTCAAGCATATGGGCTACAAGAAAACAGTGTATGACTCATGACAGCCACTCAAAATTTAGCTGTTCCTTGGCCACCTTCTACATATACAGCAAGATTCATCTCTACCTTTAGCAGGAGTCTCACCCTTTGATGACCCTTTAGGAGCTGTGTATGGCAGGCAACGAAAGCCCAGACCTCCCTCCCCCTGGGGAGCCTCCCTGGCCCTTCAAACCAGCTTTGTTGCTCTCACCTTCCCTAATCACCCTCCTGCCCAAGGAGATTATGAGCATCAGGCATGAAGCCATGGCCTCGTTAAATCAAACCTGACTTTTACTGTTGGTGTCAGTGGGGCCAGGGGTTCATTACAGGCGCTGTTTCCCAGGCTGACTAACAACAGACAGCTTCACCTGGGATAAAGCTGGGTGATTCCAGGATTTAATTCATTAGTGGGTCATGATTCCCCACTGCTGATTGCTTCTGTGGAACTGTAGGACAAATAAAACCTAAATATTTGAAATTCACGCTCTAAGGCCACTCTGACCAAAATCACTATTTCTTTTTTTTTTTTCCCTTTATCCTTTTCCTCACAATCCACCTTTAAAATCTTTTTCCCTTGCAGCCTGTGGAAGCTGCCTCCCCAGGGCTCTCCCCTATTGTGTCTGTCCTCATGCAGTCCCTTTGTAATAGCCAAGCTGTGCAGTTGATGCTCAGGCTGAATCAGAAAGCAGGTCTGTGTCTGATCTGCAAACATACCTCCAGCCTTATTTCTCCTAATGTATTCCAGTCTATGCCTCATAGTTAAAATCTTCAATTCTACCACTCTCTCCTTTTTACATGCCTTTTTTGCATGTTTTATTTGCACAGTCATTTCACAGTCCAGTTGTTCTTTCTGGTCAGGTGGCCTATAAAATATTTCTATTGCCAGTTTGCTCTCTGAAACATCTCCAACTGCAGCCCATAATGACACAGCAGCCCCATTCCAGTCTCTCTCAGATCCCCACTTTCAAAGGCTAATAAATCCTTTTCCTTCACAAATAGCTCTCTCTCCTCTTATTCTTTTCTCTTGCTCCCCAAACAATCTAAACAATCCCTACTCTTTAATCTTAATACCTCTGTTATCTTCTCAGGAAACTTCAGCTCCATCCATACCTATTTCCCAATGGGCAATGCCCACGTGCACAGCCCAGCTCCCGGCATCCTGTGATTGTCCTCCTCCTCCTCCCATTCCCTGCACAAATAAAACCTTTTCCTGACCCCATCTGGGACTGACACCTTGCTGTTCTGAGTTGGGCAGGCATGGCTGGTTCTTATTTCTCTCCATCACCCTGCAAGTCTCCCCTTCACCAACTGCTTCCAATTTGTCTGGAAGATGATCTGGTTAGAGGTAGGGATTTCTACTTTTTAATGCATTTCTTCCACTGTATCCCATACATACATTTAACTGACTTCCCCACTCCTATCTGCATTGTGCTGGGAAGATAAACCCAGTGCTTGGGGTTGAAACTGTCCTTGAGGTTTTCACTCTGCACCTTGACCTCCAAAGCCTGAAATTCCTCCAGCTGCATTTCCTTAGCACACATTTCTGCCTCCTCCTGTGCAAACCCTGTGCAAGGACACTGCAGCACTGACCCTGAGTGTGCACTGCCCTCCCGTTTGGCCTGCCAGGAGCTCCACATGGGGTGTCCTCAGCAAGGTTTTCTGAGGCAGCCAAATGAGGCACAGAGCTTCCCAAACGGAGCTCAGAACGTCCCTGGAAGCTGGGATGTCCATGTTCTTTTGTCATCACTGATATGTGAAACCATGGGAAACAGCAAATCCCCTCACACTGGGGAAAAAGAGGAGCCAGGAGTGGCTTAGGGTTTGCTCTCATGTGCCAAGGTGTTTTTAAGCATCAAGCCAAAATTTGAGGAAATTTACTCTACACTAAACTTAACTATGTTAGAAAGGAAATTTGGCCTCAAAATTATTTGGTCCTAAGGTGACTGTAAAATGGGATTTAAATGTATTTAAATGATCTTGAGAAGAGCTTGGGAGAGATGCAAAGGGATAGAGCCAGCACAGTTCACAGCACCCAGCAATCCACCCTGCTCCCTGCTCCAACTTTTCACTTGCCAAAAAGGAAGAGAAAAGCAATTTCCTTCTTTTTCTCTTCTGCAGCCCTGTGACTGGAATCTGCAAAGAGCCCTGTGGGGCCCCCTGTAATCCAGGGAATCAGCTGCATTCAGCACCACAGGAAAGCTCTGGTAATGCAATGGTTGTTACTGATCCAGGCACCCACACCCACACCCACCACTGTCCTACCACACACATCCAACCAAGCAGCCAAATGTCCCCACTGAGCCTGTGATGCTTCTAGAAAGCACAAATCCCAGGTGATACTGCAGGATCTCGAGGAGCATGGCCCTGCAGGGGATCTCTGAGACACCCTTGGCTGGAGCAGCTGTTCTGCAGTGCTGTGACTGGAGGCAGGACTGGAATTATCAGCCTCTTGGCCCACTTGTGAGCAGCTGGGAACATCCAGAGCACATCTCTTCCTGTAAATCTTGGGAAAAGTCCCGTTGTGGTTTCCCCATCCCTGGTGTTGACACATGTCCTTGGGTCTTAGAGCAGTTGGACTTGGTCCTAACTGGGTCAGATGGATCCCACTTTTGCCCTAAGTCCATTAACGTAACACTTTAGTCTCTCCTCTTGCAACTTCCAGTTGACATTCCTGAAGTTCTGGGAATCTGTTTTCCTTGTAAGCCCAAAAAAAGGCTTGGAAGAAATGAAGAAGTTTCAGTAGAAGTTGTCTTAGGTAAGGACTGATTTGTGCCTCCCACGGGCGCATATCTTGCATTAGGGGTCAAATACAAGGCTGGGAGTTAAGAACTCTTAAGGGTTTGATCCTGATCCTGACACTGATTTTATATGTGACCAAAACCAATTAATTTTACCTCTTTAGCTACAATTTTTGTCATCTGGAAACTTGACTACTAAAGATAATCCAAACCCACACATTTTCTGATATTGAATTTTCTAACAATCATGCAGTACTGTCAGGTAGAAGGGTGAGTTTATTAGCAGCTATCTTGTCAGCCAATAAAGTAGAATTATTAAAATGTGTTTCTTCTGTCCCAAACAGAAGTTTCTGCTGTCATTGACAAGAACAGAGGCAATACAGCAGGAGAGGTCATGGAGCTCCAGTGCCCTACAGTGTCCCCACAGCTTTGTGTGACAGGAGGAGGTGAACTCAGGCTGTTCCCAGACACAGCATCTCCCTTCCCAGCTCACTGCACAGCCTGTCTCCATTCCAGAGCACTGAACCACAGCTCAGCTGCTGGAAGGAGTCGCCCCAGGACACTGCCAGGAGGAGATGCAGGGCTGAGCATCTCTGCCCAATCTGTGCCCTGCTCTTTGCCCTTCTCTTGTGCAAGGGGTACAGTTTGCTGAAAAGCACAGCATGGTCCTGCTGGGCAGGAATTCTGTGCAGGGACCCCAGCATTTGTGGAACTTGTGATATAGACACAGCTTTACTAGGTAAATGATCCAGTTAAACAAGGTAAATCAACAATGAGGGAGAGGATGAGAAAATTATATTGACTGTAATGTTTACAAACACTCGTCACCTTCCAACTCAGTGATGAATTGGTAATAGTTTTGCTGGAAGAAAAGATCCCTCTTGCTTTAAAGACAGCTATTTGATGAGACACAAGGGAGACAATTAAACATTTAATTCAGTTTGACCTGCTCTGTCATTACAGCTCTTTGTTTCCCATCTCCTTCTTTTCCTTTGACCTTTAGGATGTGATACTTGGGGGGGTTGTTTTTTTTTATTTTTTTTTTTATTTTATTTTTGACCAGGTCAAATCAAACAGATCCTGTTTCCCAAAGATAACATGACCACGGAATATTAATGCAGCCTCCCCCTATTGTGTCCCTGTGCCTCCCTTCCCTCCCCCCCGTGCCCCCAGCCCACACCCCACACACCCCCTGCCTCACTCTCATTTGCACAAAAGCACACCGAGTCTCCTCTCAGCAGCCCACCTTGAACAAAACACTCCAGGACTCTCGAAACAGCAGAAGTGCTAATCAAGCAGGGCCCTGTGCTCTGTGCTTCTGCAGTGGTTGCCTGGCATAGAAATGGGCTGTCTGGCCGCAGCTATGAGGTAACGTCTGGCTTTTTTGCCAAGCTGCAGAACTAGTCAGACACTCCCTGGAACAACATTTCTTCAGGAAAAAAAAAAAAAGAAAAAAAAAGTTAGGCAAGAAATGATCTTCCAGAAACTTCCTTGCATCTTTCTGCGTGCGGGGATTTTTTTTTTTTTCTTTTTGGAAAAGTTATATAACCAAATTACTTAGAATGCAACGGGTTTCATCAGCTGATTTTTGGGCAGTAATCTTATGAAACTGATTTCTCACACTTACTAGGCAAACTGGAAATTTGGAAAGGGGAAAGAACACACATACTCAAAATATATACACACACAGATGTACCCCACTCTTTTTCCTGCAACACTGTCTAGATCCACCAGCTATTTTTGGATGCAACCTGAAATAGAGCAATACAAATTCAAGCCAGGCAGCGCTAACCTGCATCTGCAGCATCTTTTTTGCAGTGACACTGATTAATCTAATTAACCACTTAGAGGAATTTTTTCACACTGCAGCAGCAGCAGCCCTTCTATTTCCTGTAAAAATTCCTTATTTACTGATGTTGCATAGTATTCTTGATTCAGTGTATTCTCCTTTTTATAGCAGCACTGACAATTTGATTTTTTTTTTTTTTCCTGAAGGGCAGAAAACACACAGTTCATTTTTCTGCAGTGAAGGTTGAGAAACAATCGGAAGAGACACGGCTGTTGCTCAGGAGGTTGAAGCAAACGACACCTCTTGTATTAAATACTGTCTACATGTATCAGTCAGAAATTTAGACTTGTCCCAAGGTGACACACTTGGAAGAGTTAATTCCTGAGAAGCAGCAGCTTTGGAAAGGTGCAGGAAGGAATGTCTTGTCCTCAGGGCAGGAGCAGCCAATGGAGCCGGGTGCTGGTGATGTAATGCCTCAAACCTGGTGCATCATTGGTTCTGCAGATATTAGACTTGATATGATTTTGGAGAGTTTGGCGAGAGGAATTTTTGCAGAGGAGCCTGTAAATTTCCCTGCACCAAGGACATTTCGATTCAATCTCTCAGTGCTCCTCGGCCGGGGAGAAGTTTGCTCTAACAACACTTCTGTCCTGTGTCTTCCTGGTGCAGTTCAGCTGTTCTGTATCCTGCTATCTGGGAGGCATTTCTCTGAAGTCAGACTGTGCTGGAATCACTTCTCCAGCCAGCCCATGAAATTGAACTGAATTTTTAATAAAAAGCAGTTGTTTTTTCTCTGACTCACCTCTGAACTCTTAATTGTTTCAGGCACCAACTTCCATTCCCCCAGCTTCTATTACCTTCCTGGGGTTTTCATCTGCCCAGTCTTATTTCTTTAGCTGACTGCTGCATGAGGAGATGGCTGATGATGTTTTAAATGAGTCTCACCAGTCTGGGCTTGCTCTGGAGGAATCTGCTCAGAGCACCTCAGTGTCAGTGAGCTCAGAGCACGTCGGGCTCCTGCTGCAGGACTCGCTGCAGCTGCAGGACCACTCCAGCAGTTTGTTTGAACTTCAGCCATGATTTAGCCACAGAACCCTCTGAGAGCCTCATCCTTTTTCCTCATCCTCCCCTAAATGAAATAAAGATTCTCACAAAACCTACAGGGGCGATTAAAGCCTCTGTCCAAGCAGGGGTGAGGAAGGAGGAGCTGCAGGAGACGTTCAGAGCTGGAGATGCAGGAACGGGCGATGCTGAGGTCAAGGCAGCAGCACAGGAAGCCCAGTCCAGCCCCCAGAGCTCTGGAATCTCTGAGCAGAGCAGCTTCCCCTCCTTCCCCTGGGCACCCCGAGGAGCCCTGCCAGTTGCCAGAGGCCAAAGATCACACAAGAGCTGTGGAGAGCAGAGTTCTTCCAAGATACAAACGACTTAGCACTTCTGAGGTTTGCTCCTTTTCCAAACAAGAACAAAAACCTTAAAATCCTGAGATTCCCTGAAAACTATGGATAATTTTTTGGTCACGTTTTTACATTTATTTCAGTAAACCCAAAATGTATGTTTTGATGCAGGCTTTTTAAAACATGTAGAAAAAATATGTGATTTACTCTGGAGAAAATTAAAAGGGAAATAATTAATTCCAGAAATGAAACTTTTCCTATTGCCTCCCATTTCTGCCTGAAATAAAACTTTCAATGAAACTGGGTCGGGTTAGTGGCTTATTTGAATACACACCTTCCCTAGGCCAAATACCTCCATTTTTTGGACAAGAAGAGCACAAGGATGAACTGAAACAAACTTTGCACATTCTCTCCTTGTGCTGTGCAGTCTCAGTTCCTTCTACACAGGGATCATCCCTCATGTACCACTGTCTTCTGTGCCTATGTAACAGCTTTAGAAACCTTTCAGAGAATGAGATCTAAAACTAACCTGGAGAGTCTGTTCCACCACCTAACTTTCCTAATAAGCAGAAAGCTTTTCCTAATATCCAATCTAATTTTTTTTCCCCAGCAAATTAAGCTGATTTCTTCCTAAACTCATGTACCAGCTCCAGTGGAGAAGGGAAATAACTAACCATCACCCTCTTTAAATCAACCTTCTCCATAGCACTAGGCTGTTATCATGCCCACCCTTAATCTTTTGTCCCACACAAAACCAATCTTTTTTTCAATCTTTTCTTCTTACTCTTACTGGCATTTAATTTCAGCTAATTCCTGTTGTGCCTTCCTTGGGCTACCTATTCATTTGGCTTTTCAGTATGGTGCAAAGTCTCTTAAATGTTGATAAGATTGTTGTCATTGCATGGTAAAGAAGGGAGAGATTTCATAGCAACCCAGGGAAACATGAGGAATGAAGAAGCTGAGCACTGTTCCAGTGCATTGCACACTGTGGCTGGGTGAAGTGCTACCAGGTAATTTCATTGTTCTGCATGCATGGGATGCAGTCTGTCCCTCTCAATCATCCTTCCCAGCTGAAACCTCTGTTTGTATCTGTACCAAGTTGGTAGGAATCTGCTGCCACTGGAGAGCAATGATTTGTGATGACTTTCTTTGCTCTACTGAGCAAAAGGAGGTTTTGTTTTGCTGCCTTGATGGAAGCAGAGCTGCATCATTTCACTGCTGCCTCAGCACAGGTGTGTGAAGCTACTGTACAATCTGACAAGTCTGAATCTAAAAATGCCCCTAAAAAGCCCCACTGAGCAATTTGGTCTAACACTGTGCTCATGGACTTTGACAAGGGACGTTGGAATGCAATGGCAGTGACATCTCAGTTCTGTGAGCCACACTCACCTCTCCAAGCAGCAGCAATGCCTTCTCCCTTCCAGACCTTTCCAGCTCTCAGAGACATCTTGTGCTGGCTTTGGAAAATCACTGCTGCCACAAAGACTGAGCTGTGCTGGAGCTCCTGCTCTCCCTGGATGGGGTGACACACAAACCCTTCCTGCAGCAGCCCCTGGAGCTGGCCAGCCCCATCCTAAAATCCATTCCTGCACTTCTAGGTGTTGGCAGATCCAATCAGCCATCGACCAGCAGCCCCTCCAGGAGGACACCCCAATTTCAGATGTTGAGATCTTTCACTGCCACCATCTCTCTTTACAAATTGCTCACATTTGAGAATAGAAAAATTCCACTCCGCAGGACATAGAGTGTCAATTTAAGTGTTAATTATATTTGCATATCAGAACATAAGCTCCAGTTTGTAAGAACATGGGTGTCCTTAAAGTATGTTGTAATAAAAAATTGAAAACAGCTAGTGTTCTTGAATCAATTTTCACATTTATAACTTTAAAGAATAGTTCCCTCTTCTATCTCATTTTGTCAGCTCTGTATGGCTTTGTGCTTGCCTTGTCATTTCATCAAAAATATGTCAGTCTGTAATTTGCAAATGTTTCTTTCAATTAAAACCAAAATGCCCCAAAATAACAACAATGAAAACAACAACAATAAACCAGAAACAAAGTCTCAATGATGTATTAAACTATGTGGGAATAGCAATTTGAAAAAAATACATATAATTTATTGTGTCAACTATAAAGAAAACTGTAAAGATTCAAACTATAATTGTGAAGATAATATCCTACTGCTATTAATGGCTTCTTGTGGTGGCATATACATTACTTCTAATTTTCACAGCTCATTTGCATCATAAATGAAACACAGAGAGTCCTGTGGAAGATACTGTAGATAGCACATTTATCATAATATCTGAGGGGTTTCTCTGGAATCACAGAAATTGAACCTTACATATATATGATTTACTTGATTGGACTGCAAAATTTCAAATCTTTCCAAGGTCATTACGCTAATGGGAAGCACAAGGTTAAAAGATGCTGACTACAGACTTTGCAGAACCTTTCCAATACCTTCTAAGCACTCATTTCTAATTCCTAAAATTACTGACTTCTTATTTTTAAGCTTCTCCAAACTCCCACAAATCCCAGGAGCCTGTAGCAGTCTTCCAAACCTCTAGCAGTACATTTACTTTCTTCTGAGTTAACTACTAGACCTAATTAAACAACACTGTCTCATCTGAGTAGATGATATTCTTACAGTCTGAATACAAATTAAAATTCCAGTTCTGTTAACATTCAGGTCAGTTAATCAGAATAAACCTCTTTAAAAACTGGAAGACTAAAGTAGTTTCAAAGTCAATCAGGCTCTTGAATAATTTTTAAGGATGTCTTTTGTAATATTCTCTATTGGTTTCCTTTAAATAATAATAATATAAAATAAAAGAGATCCCAGTTCTCAGGTCAGCTTAATTCAATGAAAGAAAAATAGAGAATTTTACATGAAGGGCTGCTAAAGAGCTTTGGTTTCCAAAGGGCAGGCACGCAGTCCT
The DNA here is from genome assembly GCF_023055355.1 of Agelaius tricolor. NCBI lineage: Eukaryota > Metazoa > Chordata > Aves > Passeriformes > Icteridae > Agelaius > Agelaius tricolor. The sequence continues at coordinate 10,862,489 of NW_027269283.1, read as the reverse complement.
GCATGTTCAAAATTGCACAGACAGTTGCCAAAACAGCATGTGCAAATTAGACATCGTTCACATAATGAACTTGTTAGAAGACTAATTCAAGATTTGCATGTGGAAATCCAAATGTGGAGCTACAATATTCCTGGTGAATGCAGATGTATCTATTAGCCTGTGTATTTTAGCAGATGTTATTTTGAAAACAAGATCTCAGGTCCTCACAGTACAGAAATTAATAACCAAAGACTGCAATTTTGTGGAGGGCTTTTCTCTTACACAGGACATGATACCAGAGAACCAGAAATGCTGAGCGCTCCTCTCACCCTCATGACAGATTTCCTGTGTGAGCTCAGGGAAATTATATTCCTTTTACCTACCCTTGTTTACCTATCAGTGAAATGGCTTTAATATTCTTTATCTGCCATCGCAGGCACACTGTCAGACTCAATTAGTGTTTGTAATTCTCTTTAAGCTCTGCAAATGATCGTGTGTTTTGGAACAGAATTCAAACTTGAATTGTTTAACCCAACCATTTTCTTACGGCAAATGCAAATCACTTGGCAACATTATTCTAGTGTTAAAGAGGGGGGAAAGAGTGAGAAGGAAGCAGCCAGAGATCCAGGTATCCTGGAAAGCTCAGGGGTAGGCTGGGCCTCCACAGCTGGATTGACACTTTGGTGGTGAGAGGCTTTAGGTGAGGGTGTACAGGAGAATGCAGAAAGCAGAAGTTGCCCTGTCATCCACTAAGAAAGAAAACACATTTGGTTTGGTGTGGTTGGGAACATATACCTCCCACTAATCCTTAAAATGGTGAGTTTCAAAATGGACATGCCATGGTGCTGGGTTTTGGCAATGCAGGGATGACAAATGCAAGGCTCTGCTCAGCATTCCCTTTGCATATTGCTAAAATCCATATACCTCGCTGCCCAGGGTTTAGGCCCTGTAATCACTCCTTTGAAAGTGCAGTGCTATTTTCAGCTTTATCTTCATTTTATTCTCATCAAAAATAATTGCTGTGATTTAGAGACTGTCTAATGCCCTGTCGTTATCTCCAAATCTCTAGTAGTATGCTGGCATCCAAGAGTGAACCTAAAAGCTGCAGATTTTCAAGTTGCAGCATGTTAATCTCTATGAGTATGTAGAATGATCTCTCTAATTGAAAAGATTACTGCAGCCAGGTTTTATGTGTATGTTTGCATCTGAGATCCAGCAAATGCTGGGAAAGGGAAAAAAAAAACCCCACCACAACACCAAAATAACCCTGCTGCAAGTATTGGTTTTGAACTCAACAACCACATTGGACTTGGCCTGCCCCAATGTACTCCCTCCATAAAAACTGAATGTGAATATTATTTAAATCACCTTGTAGGGAAAGATATTTGCGTTCAGGGAGACTGGAGTGTAAGGGCAGTGAAATTTTGATTTTGTCTAAGACATTAGCAAGCATTTTGTTGACTTCATTAAGAATAAGACATCACTGCTGGGTGGTTTGTGCCTTAACTTGCTACACTGACACAGGAGATGTAAAGCAAGATGCTAAGCCTGACTCAACTCTTACTGAAAATTAACACTGACCTTAATTTCTGATGGGGCAGGCAGCAAGAAAAGCAAGAAGAAAATGTATTTTACAATGAAAACTGTAGGATGTCTTTGTGCCCATCAATAATTTATTTATTTCTTGCACCTGTTTAGTCAGCCCTTCCTATGCTTTTTGTACTCTCCCTTTCCCAGAAGATGTCTCCTAAAGGATGTGCAAAAAGTACAGCCTAACCCTTCCTGAGAGAAGCAACCCAGTGCCCTGCACAAGTAACCTGGCACAATGCAGCCATTGGCAATAATGCCCTGAGCCTGCTTGGTGGAACACCTGGAGATGTCTCTGTGCATCCCACTGACTTCTGCTTCTCACATCCAGCCAGGGAGAAACACATCCTCCCATCTCACATCCTTGGGAGATTCCCAAGAAATCTCGTATAAGCAGTAAAAGAGAAAAGCTGTAATATGGTTTTGGAATGGGGCTACACATCACACATTCATGTGTTTTCACTTTGCTCCTACTCTGCTTTCAGCTGGTTGGCAATACCCAAGGGTGTGGTTTGCGTGTGAGATTAGACAGGTTGAGAGGCAGGCTTTTATCATTGTTCCTGCAGTGCATATGATTTTTTTTTAATGTGTTCCTACTTGTAATTTTATCACTTGGTTATTATTTCACAGTGGTTTTTATAGCACGTTTTACTACAGCAGTCTTGTGGGTATTGGTGCTAGCAATCAGAGAGCAGGATCCTGCCACTGCAGCCTGCCTGTGATAAACAGGTACGTAGGTGGCCAGTGGAAATTGGTATTTTCCATCTGTGGCGGTGAAATCTCAAAAGATGCCTGGTGGCATTTACTCAAGAGCCACCTGCATGGCTGGTGACTATTGGAGACTTCCTGAAGAAGTCTCTAACACCAGCCCAGGCAGGCGGCGAGCGCTGGAAAGAGCTTACAGGCAGGTTAGCTCTATTATCCGAATTGGGTCACTCATTCCTAATTATTTATAACCTCTGTCTGCAGTGTACTGCACAGCATGGGGAGTGCTTTGAAACAGGAAACTTCTTGGACATCAAACTTGTGCTGTTTTGTCTCAGGAGGAGTCCCTACGCAGAGCCCCCTCGGGCACGCAGCAACTGCCGCTGGTCCGCTGGGCGCTGGGGCAAGTCAGCATTGTGGCTGTGCTCCCTCCTGACCTCCAGCAGCCCCAAGAATAACATTGCCAGGCTCCTTGTATAGCTCCCCATAATGAGGGCTCCCTCATTACCAAGTCTAATTATCAGAGAGTGATTGTAGAGGACACAACCTTAACATCCAGGCTTTCCTGACCCTTTTCTTTCCCTGGTTTCTCTGGATGCCTCACCAAGTCGAACTGGCAGCGTGCAGTTAAACATCCTCACTGAGCATTTCCCTTCAGTCTCACACCAGCAGTCAGTTGAAATCAGTTTGATGAACCAGTGGGCCAGCAGGAGAGGAACACAGCATGCTAGTCCTAAAGCTTTCCTGGAGAAAACATCCCAACAAACTCCAGCAAAAAGAAGAATCTGAGTGGGACACTGAAGTTAAGGGAGGGAAATTAATGGACATTTGCTGGGTTTACTTTAAGGAAATCAATGGACTTGCTGGAGACCTGGTGATGGAACACACAGCTGGAGGAATGGACAGCCAAAGATCACTATTTTTCTTTTAAGCAAATCAATGTGTTAATTGGGATTCTGGTGGGATTCTGAAGCTGCTAATGGAGGCTGGGGCCAGTGGAGGATCATTAGTCTTTATTGTAAGCAGTACAGTTACTTAATTGGGGTGTGACTGCGGTGCTGAAAGAGAGAGCAGGAGAAGAATGAAAAGTGATTTTTAAAAGCTGTCACTTTAAACTTTCCCTAATTAAATGAATTTATTTCAAAAGCTAAGGGGAGATACAAATTGTTACTCCTTCGGGTCTTTGAACTTGGGGAGATCTTCACTTTGATGAGACCATTTTTTATAAGGCAGGTTTTTCCAGCTTTCCAACCCATCCTAGGGAGAAATTAAGTCATGCTTGGAAAGTTACTATTTATCAGAGCCTTCTGACGCTGATGGCAAGATGAGCTTAGGTCTTCTCCAGACACCCATATGGACACAGACACAGCTCCATCCTGTATTCCAACTTGGATTTTTTTATAGCTGTGCAGTTTCATGGGGATATCAGGGCTGTGCCTCAGACCTAGATTTCCTGCCTAACTGACAGGAATCCCTTTGTCCCACCCTATGGAGACCTTCAGCATAGATTGGGCAGTAAATTGTAGAGTGTGCAGAAAACCAGGACAGCATATTTGTGCCCCAGTGTGGAACAAAAGAGCTAGACCCAAAGCTTTATGAAACTTTCATACTAATCATAATTTTATGTCGACCTTTCTGAAATTTTACTTTGCAAAGAGAGAGTTTATTTGTCTCATTTCTAAAAATCCAGCCCCAGTTTAAGGACAGCACAAACTTTTGCTTGTAACTTCTCCCCTGGCTTATCTGACTGTGAGAAGCTCTGAGCCTGTCCATGCTCAGGGAGTCACTCAGGGCACTGAACAGCACAAAGAGGAGCAGGTTCATGCCAGCCCTCAGCCTGCCCTCACAATTCCAGCAGCTGGAATGGGGAAGAGATGGTTTATTCTTACTGACAGAGAGAGATTTCCCTTGGAGAGCAGGTGGAGGAATGGTTGTTTCTGTGAATGCATTAAATTTGCAAAATTATACTGAAAAATTGTGGAAGAAAACATTTTATGGTAGATTCAAAATTGAATCCCCCCCTCTCCATTTTAATGAAATGAAGAGAATCATTGAGGCTGAGTAAAATCTGTCACTTAGCTTTAAGTAAAAAGTGTCATTTCACTTGTGAGCATTTAAAAACTAAACCCAGGTACATTTCTGAAAGGTGTACTGTTTCATGTTAAAATGTTGAAAGGGAACATTTTGACTTGCTTAAATTTTAAGAATGAAACAACTTGTTAAGCTGAACATGAATTCACAAAATGTTTCATTTGACCCAAATCTGTTTCCTTTAGAGCAGGATGTTCTATCAGAATGTATCTCCCAGTGCTTGCAGTAAATCCCAGAAGTGCCCTGTGCACCACACAGAATGAGACACAAGTTTTTCTCCAGCCACCTCCCTGCTCCCTGCTCAGAGGGTATTTGCTTTTTGTTACTGTGCAAACCATCACTGGACTTCTCATGGATTCCCAGTTTTTAGGGCAGCTTTTTCTTTTCCCACTGAAGCATGCAGATCCACGTTTACCATGATGTGATTCCCTAATCGTCTTGTTGAATGTTGAAAGGAAAGCCGGCAGACTTTGTGGTGTTGCTAAAAGCCCTCAGGCCAGGCTGGCAGATAACAGCTCTCTTATTTATTTGTCTAAATAAGCATACAGCATGATGGATAAGCTGTCAAGGAAAAATCAAATCAGTGGGGACATAGCTTCAAGGGAATTACTCACTATCTCTGCCAGTTCTGCTGCACTACTCTTAAAAAATACAAAAATTAAAATAGTTGGTGGTAAGCGCCAGAAATTACATTTCAAGAATAACAGTGATATTTTCTATGGAACATTTCAGCTGGAAGGGTCCTGAACTACAGCACACAATAATCACACAGATAATTTTAGAGAGTTATTTAGCCCAGAAGTGAAAGTAGAGTATGTGTGTGAAACTGCAAATGACTCCAAGTAGGTGACTGACAGGGAGTGAGAGCAATTTAATTGTTCCAGATCATTATATACTCTTTATATTTGTGTGTGAGTGTTTGAGAAGAAAGTATGGGGATCCTGAGAACCTGAAAGCTTTTCACAAACTCATAAAACCAGACACTGTAGGAAATGAACTTGATCCAAAAAAGAAAAGCTACTTTTAGAAATAGAGCTCCATGTCTGGCCACAAAGTAATTAAGTTTCTTACAGCTTTCCTGTCCAGATGAGTGGCTGGCACAAAAATAATAATAACTATACAGTAATAACAGCAGTGACTTGACACTGAAGGGAACAGGCAGCAGTAAACAACTTCCAGAAGAAGGGTCACAGAAAGGAGTGGTGGGAGTGTGTGGGAGGGCAAGGGGTAGGAAGTGCATGTCCCTCTGAGTGGGTGGGTGATGGAGGAAATGTAAGGGAGCAGAACAGAGACTTCTTAACAAAACAATGCAAAACATCTTGTCTTAGAGTTCAATTCATAAAAAGAATATAACTGAGTCATATTCTTTCCACTATTCCACTGTGTGCCTGTGACATAAGATGCAAATTCCATGTGTGATTCACAGAGTTAAATGTCAGTTTTACAAAAGTCTACATGAGCCTAGGAGCTGGTTCAGGTCAGAGCTCAGCCACTGCAGGGAGGTGACTTTTCTCTTCTATCTTGTCCCTCCAAAGGCAGAACTTGGGGGCTGGCACAGAGCAGGGTCACCCACCTCCTGCAGTTTGTTTAGCACTTTCCATTCTTTCTGGCATGGAGGGAAGGAACCCGTCACATTACAGAACCGGATCTGCAAAACTCATCCAGCTCCACTGGAGTTTTCCATGAACACTGATGGGCATTGGACCAAGCCACAGAGGACAAAAAACGCTTCAAATATGAGCAAAACTGCAGAACATCTTTTCCCAAACATCTGCCAAAATTCTGATGCCTCTGTTTAGTGAGTACGTGTGCCATGACTAAAACTCAGAGAAACTGCAAGTTCAAGTGAGGTGGCATCTCCCAAAAATCCAAAGTGTGAGACTGAAAGTCCCTCAGTATAAATTATTTCTGGGCTGACATTCACCTCAAATTGGGTTGCAGTGCAGTTACACTGTGAGTGAAAACACATAAGAAATGCCTGCAGCCCTTGGATGGAGCACTTAGTGGCATTTTTCATAAATTTTAAGTTATTTCTAACTCTGATGCTGATTACAAAATACTCCTTTTTTTTCAAGAAGATGGAAATAATTTTTCTTATAGTCATATTTTCTATTCAAATATTCATCTTTAAACACATTCACACATATGTATGTTTGTTGATTGAACATGCATTCTGTCTTGCCCTCATCATATTCCACATAATCCAGCCCTATCCTGGTGGCATGGGGAACTACTTTATCAAAACAACCAGTTAACAGCTACAAATGATATTAAAGGAAATTATAAAGTCACACAACCTCCCTGCTTTGGCAGTTTTGCCTTTGAAAGATCCTTTTTAGGAAAGCTCCTGCTAAGGCCATACACATCCATTCAGTGCCGAAGCTGATTCTGAATGGGGAGGTTCAGAAACCCACAAACATCACAATCCCAGCCAGGGGCTCAGGTTCTGCTGCATGTTTGGATCTCTCTGAATGGCTGGAGGACATGGAGAAAGGCTTGGAAGCCATGGAAGAAGGCCTGGAAGGGCCTGCAAAATCATCAAGCACAAGCAATCAAAAGCACATCTGCTGCTGCTGGAGGTGAGGACAAAAGGTACATTCCAGCAGCAGCCAGGGCAGTGCTGGGAGGCTGCTCTGCTTGGAAACCTCGAGCTCATCTGCCTGGAATCACCCAGCAAACCTTCAAGGGTCACTTTGTTCCAGCCACTGAGAAGGAAACTATTTCAGGTTCAGGTCATGGGCTGCATTAGTGAAGGGCACCCTGAGGAACTCACAGTGCCTGGAGAAGCTGATCCACAGCCTCACTTCTCTCTCCTTTTGTTTTTGCTCCTGCAGCCCTTGCTTGGTTATGATTCACCCTCAGAGGAGGAAATGAAAGTGCAGTAACTGTTGACTTTTCAGCCTGGGAGGCATACAGTTTATGGAGCAAAAACTCCAGCAGGAACAGAAGTGGGCTGAACTATAAACTGACTTCAGATGGAATAAACAAAGGAACAAAAATATCAGCAGCAAAGAGCAACAGCAAGGTTGAGCTCCAGTTTGGTGTTTGGCCATCAGAGGGTCACAAGCCAAAGGAGTGTTTGTGTGAGGCTGCAGCAGGGACTGCAGTAGAAGTACATCTAGGAAAATACCCTGATGGCAAAATCTCCTTTATTTGTCTTTCGCTTTGAGTCTGGACATAATGAGGATACTTCATCTCAAAAAGTGAAAAAGGAAGTAAAGCTTGTAAAAGGGAGGCCTGCTGCAATCTGTGAAAGACCAGTAGACTACCAGAAGGGAGGAGGGCAAACTTTCAGAGGGTGCAGTGTTTTACCAGCACCCTGAAATATTTGCATGCCTCCACAGGCTTTTTTGTTCTATCAGCTTCAAATGGTGGCTAGAGAATCAAACACTTCTTACTGTGTATTCCCACATTCCCAAGCTTTTACTAAGTTTTGACAGAATTGTTAACTCACTCTGTCCTCTCAGGTGTAAAGGGGAGCAATGGCACTATCAGTGCTTTGAGATGCTGAGGAACAAGGGGAGCATGGCACTATCAGTGCTTTGAGATGCTGAGGAACAAGGGGAGCATGGCACTATCAGTGCTTTGAGAAGCTGAGGAACAAGAGGGCTGGCAGGGCAGCTCTCTTCACGTGAGGGCTGCCATCTCCAAATGAGCCCAGCAGAGATGAAAGGTGCTTCTTCCAGGAGGGAAGTTTGGCATCAAGTGTCCCTCCCACAGGTACAGTGATGAAGCTGTCTGTGTGCTAGACAGCAGCTGTCAGGAACCTGAGCAGACAAAACAGCACAGGATGAATCAAACAAAATCACCTGCTGAGCTGAGATCAGCAGCTCTCAATCTGACTGCCTCTGAGCCTTGAGGTAAGGGGGGAAATAACTTCTTGGGTGCCATCAATAGATATTTTATTTTTTTAAAAGGAATGTAATGTACCTATCAAACTGAAAACTGCCCCACAGAATGATCTGGAATATCCTGTACAAGTTCAAATGCCCCTAAAGTAAGAAGTGGTGAGTCCACATCTAGTGCTGTCCATTATCAACACTGCCATCCAAGTGATGTCCACCTTGCAGGGCTGAACCAAGGAATGTCTGCCCACACTCCTGGACTGCCCAAGGAATCACAGCAGACTAACAGGAATCACTTGCTGTTATGCCTGAGAAGCACAACCTTGTGTTCTGTAATGTGTGACCCAGCAGCAGCTACAGGCCCCAAACACATCCCCAAACACAGCCCCAAGCACACCCCATCTCCAGAGCCCCCCACAATCACAAACACGTTGCTGGTCCCAGATCCTGCAGGCACTGAAGGCAGTATCTGCTCTCACAGCTGCTGGGTCTGTGTACAAACCAACCCATTCATCTCTCCCATGGAATTTAGGGGATATTACAGTTCCTCGTGGCACCACAGAGAAGTATGAAATCACTGTTTGCCCTGGCTTAGAGACAGAGAACTGAAACACAGGAGGATAAAGCGTCTGGAGGACGCTCAGGCGGGAAGTCCCTGGCAGGCCGAGGGACTGAACCCACTTCTTCCACCTCCTCCTCTGCTGCCTGACTTCTGGCTGCCTTCCTCACACAGAGGGAGGCTGTCCCAAACCCACCACAGATCCCTGGCAGAGCTGGAGGTGAGCTCAGGGGCCAGTGCTCAGCTGGATGCCCCCAAAAGTGAGCAGGGCTGAACCTCCCAGTCTCTGCCAAGGCAACAGGAAAACACTGCCTGCCTTTGGTTTGCTGCTGGCTAATTACAAATGGGAGAAGTGCAATGCACTCCTTTGCCCTTAGCATCTGATTTAGAGAGAGGAAGGTCATTAAAATCATGACTGCAGTAGATCAGCCCTGAGCACAGCAAGAGTTCTCTGACATGAAACCAAGCCAGCAGTGCTGCCCAGGTGGCTCCCCAGCAATGCTGAGCTGGGAGTGCTCTGCAGGCTCAGACAATGCCAGAGGCACATCTTGGCCTGGGGAGTGAAGGGGAAGAGAAGGATGAGATTTTTAATGCAGTCAGGAATAGGATTCTGGAAGATGCCTTAAGCAAGAGACAGGCAAATGATATGGCAGAGGGTCAGAGACATAGGTGGGTTGAAAAGATACTGGCACCCTTAATTTTTCTGAGCATCCCTCCCACCCCCACAATTTCCTCTCCTTAAACCTCACTTCATTCCCTGCCTGATTGGGAGACACCATTCAGTTACAGAGCTCACAGCTCAGATGTTGTATGAGGAGCTTTGAAATCCTGGGAATAATAACCTTATACCATCATCTGGAAGATTAGGGCAACTTTTGTTCTTGAGCCCACTCATTTAGAGTAAATAGGATAGTGGGAAAATCCTTTAGTTGTAGATCAACAGGTAAATCAGAGAAAGTACCTCTCTATTTAGTTTGTATTTTGGAAGGTGCTTCCATTAAAATCACCACGATTGCAGCAATTATAGAAAAACTATGCAAATTCTATGAAAAAATACAGAATTAGTCATGGAAAAAAAGAAAGAAACTCTTTCTGGTCTAACTTAGCCTAAAATTTCAGCTTTGTAGTAGTCAGCTTTAACAAAACTTGTATTTCCATGACATTTTGTTGTAAATTCCAATGTGGGGGGGGAGGAGAAAATTTAGAACAACGATTCTCTGTAGTCCTTGCTTTGTGAGCTGTGAAGCTGAGAATCTCACAGTGAGAGTGACTTAAAGGCAGCTGGGGTGGACATGGGCAGGAATTTCTGTTCCTCCAAAGGGATGCTGCTCCCACTGCTCCCTCCAGCACCTTCCTAGCAAAAGGCACTGAGCACTGCCAGCAAGTGGAGGATAAAAGCCTGGAGCAACAATTGCTCAGAGCTGGGTTCTGGGAGTTGATTGCTGGAGCCTGGGCACACTTGCCTGAACTCTGGTCAGCCGAGGGCCTGGGGCTGGAGCTCTCCAGGTGGCCAAGAGCCAGGACCTTGCTGGGGCCAGTGCAGGCTGCCCCAGCTCCACCTCGATGGAGCCTGTTCCAGGGTCAGGAGCTCTTGTCCAGTGAGAGATTGGCCAGCAAAGAATTGCTCACAGTGCTCTGCACAAAGAGCTGGGGGGAGTTTACAGATGGGAGAAAACTGGGACCTGTCCTCCAAAAATCAGCTGAAAATCCTGGGGGGTTTCTCTTCAGTAACAACATACCCCTACCTCTATGGGACCTGTAGCAGAATTAGGGACCTATGGCAGAGTTAGGGACATCTGGCAGAATTTTGGCAGCTCAGAAGGGATCTCCAGGCATAAAGAAAGCAGGCATAGTCCATGTGCTCACCTGTAAACCAGGAAAGAGGGTGGAAGGATTTTTTTCCAGTGAGAGTAGATTTCTTTTCCTCAAATTTTTTCATCTATCAGAAGTATTTATGCATAAATGTGAATTTATGGCACAAAAAGAGAAGAAAAATTCTAAGTATTTCTGCTGAACACACAGCAGCATACACACATAAATAATGGACCCTAACACAGATGCCTATCCCATCTTTCCCTACAGATCCCCTAGCTGGGTGACCTTTCCTATGCTCTGTGTTGGAGCAATAAGAAGTGGTGAGTTCCACGTGGTGTGAGGAAACCATAATTCTTGGAAGATAAAGTCAGGCTGACTGATGCAATGAAAAGGGAACAGGAAACATGGGACCTAAAGCTCCCACCACACAGTTCCCATTGTGTGCCTTGGTTTGGGAGACTTCTTCAAAGATCAAAAAAAGATTCTCATAGTCCTTGCAGTCCCTCCAAAATATTTCAATTAATCCAAACCCTCCAAACCCCATTTTTCTGTCCAAAAAAAGATTTTTCATGAAGTCCTAGATAAGACAATATTGTGACATTAGGAAATCAATGGTGATATTGAATATAGAATGCAATACAACACTATTTTATAGTGAAGAGGATTCTTGCCTTTATGAAAACTCTGGTTATCTCCTACTGAATCAGACTGAGAACCTCATGGCTACAGTTTGGGTAAGGGAGCTGGAAGATTTTTTTCCACATAAAAACGTCCTTGCAGTTGAGTTCCCCAAAAGACAACATCTCTAAAAGTGTTTCCAAGAAATACATGGACACTGAGGTATTCAGCAGTAGCTTTACTTAACTTGAAGTATGATTTTGAAAGTACTTTTTAATACTTATTTGGCAGCAAAGCAAGGGGTTCGCACCATGTCAGAACCACCCCAGCAAAGGCTCAGCATGGGCCCCACATTGGCATTTAGTTTAGTCTGGGGTTGGACCATCCAAAACCTGCCTGAACCTCTTAACAGAACATTTCAAGGACACTTTTAGGCAGATTTTTAATCACAAGGGGGGGAAAAAACCCAAAGTATTTGAATTATTTATCCCCGCCAGTGTATTTTTAGAGAGAAGAAGTTAAAATAAACTTTATCTGTAGGAAGCCTTAGCCTGATTGAAACCCTCTCCATCCATTTGGAGTCCTGCTAATAAGCCATCCAGACAGAGGGAGCATTCTTCTGGAAAGCCCGTTTGGCACAGCAGCCTGCAGCAAGAGCTGAGCAGGCAAATCCCACGGCAGGGGAGAGACAGCACTTTTTGACCCAAACAATGTCTAGACAGCCTGAAAACAGATAAATTAACAGGCAAGCAGCAGCAGCATCACCCAGCAGCAAAGCAGTGGATATTTGTCACCTCAGTGATGGGTTAAATGAAGACTCAAGGTCCCGGTATAGGCTTTATGAAACACAATGTGCTCCAGCTGTCTCCCTCCCTCCTCCTGAGCTATTTACTGCGTTAACAGCTCCATGCAGAAAGTTCACTGCCATAGGACACATTTCCCATCTCTTACAGACTGCCCTAATGAGGCAGCAGGATCAGAACAAATTAGTGGCAGAATTCCCCCGTCCCCTGGCTCTCAGTGAAGGAACAAACATCCTTCCCTCCTGCACATGCTGCAGAATCTGAACCTGGCCATTCAGGGCAGATGAGAGGATCTTGCTCAGCCTAATGGTGTAACAATATTTTTAAATGCAACTCCTGCTCGAGGATGCTGCGTTCGCTTTGCAGCCCAGCTCTCCTGTTGGAGAAAGCACATGGTTTGCTATATATAGTGGGACTTGAAAAATCACTTCCGTTACTAAACCAAGCACAAATAGTTTCAGATGACACTTTTGGTAGAGAAGATCCGTGATTTCATGCACTGTGTTTACTGAAAATTATGCACACACAAATTACCTTAATGAGATGCAAACCTTGTCGTCTGCATTTAGTGCACCAGGAAAAAAAATCTGGTAGCTGCAGTGATAGTATATTTAACATACAGAAAATAAATAGTTTGTTACATCAATGCTGTCAAAATGAAACAAGCCAAACTGTGATTAAAGCAGTTATCATTAAACCAGAGGCTGACTTCCAGAGCTGTTGTGAAAACAGCAAAAGAGCAATTTTCCTAAGTGCATTTCAAGTGATTGAGTAAAAATTGAACTTATGGTAGACTATGTTATAGAATACTGCTTAAAGTGTTTGGATGATGATACTTCATAAGACAGAAGCCTTCATGCAGTACAGTTTTAATGCTTTTTTGTTGCTGAGCTGGAAAGCACATTAAAGATTGTGAGACTTTGTGTTAGTGAGACTCAGCCCCACCATTCCCAAATATGACAGCAAGGAAGTTTTGTCCCTGTGAGGTTCCTTGTGTATATAAAGGGATGGAAGGGAGAGAGGCAGAACTTCTTATATGATACAAGATGCATGTCTTGCCTCCTGCCAAGCAATATTCTGTGCATCTTCAGTATGGCAGGAGCTGTAAACATGTTGTATAATCACATAACTGGGCTGTGACCCATTTGTTAGCAGCGTAGGAAAAATACATCAAAGTCACAGAGAGTCTCTTCAGACAGGCCTCAACAGATACCCATCTGGTAATAACCCCAGACTGTGAAGGATGGATGATTTATAGAGGTGTTAAGGAATCCTTCTTTTTTTTTGTATATATAAATCCCTGTTTAAACTCTGTACTATGATTAACTATGAAGTCAAGGAAAATATAAGGAAAAACAATGCAGTGTTTTAGAAACAGTAGGGACTTGAGCAATGTGTAAGAAAAGATTGTGACCACATTAGAGCCACGTGTAGTGCTGAGCATTCTGAAGATCACAGAATCCTAGAGTGGCCTGGGTTAGAAGGGACCTTAAAAATCATCTTTTTCCACTCCCTGCCCTGTGCAGGGGCTCTTCCCACTGTCCCAGGGTGCTCCAAGCCCCATCCAGCCTGGCCTTGGACACTTCCAGGGATCCAGGGGCAGCCACAGCTGCTCTGGGCACGCTGTGCCAGGGCTCCCCACTCACAGTGGCTTATTCAGTACAGAATATGTCATTATCAGCCCATTTCATGCTGGACTATCCCATTTTTGTGCCAGGCACATACGAACACAGAATGGTAGCCCCTTTCTTTAAAAGTCTGCAATCTGAGTATCTCCTTAGTAATTTAAACAAGGGTGAATACTGAAAGCTGAGTGCATGTAGATATCTTTTCTTGCCATGACTCCAAACCCACAGCATGGATTTTCTTCATAGCACTATATCCTGTTTATGATAATTGCTTTGCTTGGGGCCCTTCCCTTTCCCAAAGCTCTTTTGGACTTGGGGAGGATGCATTAGTGTTGGTATCTTCTGTAGTCTAGACTTGCAAGTTCCTACTCTGTTGTTACACCGCTCTGCTGGAAGGTTTGTAAGTCACACTACTTGTCAAAGTTATGAGGATGCTGAATCATTTTTATTAAGCATCAAAGTCTCCCCCCCACCTTTCATTTCTTTAGCTGAAAGCTTCATTAGATTGCAAAATGGCACCTCTGTGCTCAGACAGGGCTGTGGGCAAATCAGGTTCTTTCCTTTGTTAAATCTGATTGATTTATTGCACATATAAAATGAGCAGTAAATGTTGAAGTTCTAAAAAGTTATTTAACAAATGTCTGAGTGGAATGAAAATAGCTTTCTAAAATAGTGCAAATACTTATCATAAGCATATTAAAGAGACTTTTCATTTTCAGACGTTACCAAATGCCCATAAATTCTTAGATATTCAAGCAGTCAGGCACCTGAGGAAGCTTAGGATAACAATTAATTATGAGACATGCTGCTCCAGAAGCTCTTTACAACCCTGACTTCTGCAGCACTCTAGGAAGAAAGAAGGCACCATTCTACTTATTTAGTAGCAGGAAACAAGAGGCAGACAAGGTTTGACTGGCATGAGATGGAATATCACCTCAACTCTCCCTCCAGCCAAGTCAGAAGGCACATACTGGACATCCCTGGACCTCCAGATGACTCCAGAAGGACTCTGGACCCTTCTCCAGGCAATTGTCAATGATCTCACTGATTCAGGATTGTGCTCTCCCATTAAACCACTTGGCACTCAGTGCCTCCATCAGCTGGCTGAGCTGGTGGGGAAGAGAGGGCACCTCAGAGAGAATCCCATCCCTGTCTGCCCTCTGCAGGGTGCTGCCCCTGCTGGGACAAGCTCTGGGAGTGCAGAGTGCTGCCCCTTTCCTGGCCAGACCCTGGAGCAGGCAGGAGGGTGGGTGTGCACCTGGGGCTCCGCTGAGCCCTGGAGGGAGGGCAGGAGAAGAGGAGTCATGGAGTCACAGCTTGGGAAGGAGCAGAATGTGCCTAACAGAGACTTAGGGAGAAAAGCAAACATGAAGGTGCAGCTGAGCAAAGCCTAGTTCCTATTTCACATTAGTTTTGCTACTGGTACCTTGTCCAACTTCAGAGTTACTGTGCTCACAACCAGTTTCTTTTCTAATTTCTACTGACTACATAATAGAAGAAGAGAAGCAAAACAAAAAGGGAGAGAAATGTGTCAGAGATGAGAAAAGATCGAAGAAAAGAGAAAAATTCAATTGAGAGGTGGCAGAGGACATCTAGGGATTATGCTCTGGAAAAAAAAAAAGCTAAGAGCAGAGACTTTCATAGCAACTGAAGGAGAAAATAATAATAAAAAAAGGCACAACAAAAAACCCTGTCTCCTGTGGTGAAACTTCAGTGAAATGCTATTAAGGATAAATCTTTTATTGTATTGTCCTGCAGGCAGTCTGGTAAAAACTGTATTCTCAGCAGAAATGAACTCTCCCATTATAAAAAAGGAAAAACTGTCTGCTTTCAGGACTGGCTCCATGTAATGGCTGCTGAGGTACCCACAAGGGGATATCTGGGAACTGTAGCAAGGAGAAGCAGGTCCAGATATTTCCTGCTGAAATAAGGTCTTCTGACTGGGAAGAGACATCAGATGTGTTTGCCACCAGCTTCCCATGGGCTGTCAAAAGACTGCAGCTCACATAAAAGATTTAGCCCATGGAGAGCATTTGGAGAGGAAAGAACTCCCTTTGCAGTGATTTGTCAAGACCTCTTTTAATTGGGTCTTTGGCTGAGAAATAGGGAAAAACACTGGCCAAATCAGCCTTGGTGGAGTTACAGAAAGGAGAGATTTGACCCCCAAGCTGTGGAAGGGAGAGAAAAGGTTTTCCAAAGGAAAGGAAAACACAGAGCTTTTTAAAGTGTTGTTCCAGAACAAGAAGTCTCTGTTCCAACAAGAGATGATGCAGATTTAGCCCATCCTCCCCAGCAGAGGTACCCACACTAGCCAGGAGCCAGCCAGCCACCCTCTCCCCCAAGCAGCACGTGGGCACAGGGATGGAGGCTCAGACAAACAGCACATGCAGCCAAAGGGGGAACCACAAAGTCATAAAATGCCAGAAGATCCAGGAGGGGCTCTCTGCAGGCCCATTTGCCCCAGTCAGGCTCCAAGCCAGCTCAGGGCTCTCTTCAGCTGAGTTGAGACAAACCTGAAGGGTGGAGATTTCCCTGCCCCTCTGGGAAGCCTGCCTGGGTGCTGCCCCACTCCCAGTGTGAGCCATCCCCAGCCTCCAGATTGCTGGTGGAGATATTCAACAGCACAGACCCACAAGAGACAACTACATCAGAAAATCCCTTTTCCAGCTCAACAAGTTAGACATTTAACCCTCACTGCTCCCACTGAAAAGCAGCACATCTTACTGCCTTGTGGTCAAACACTTTGAATCACTTCATTCTAACTTCAAGCCCTCAAGACTTCATGACAAATATTCACCTGTTTGTACCACTTTATGCCTGTGTCCTATAACAATCCTTATTTTCCCTGGGCCATGTGAATTCCAGGCCTACTGCTGTCAGAAAGTGGCACTTCCAGACTTCAAACAGCCCCTCTTAATCACCCATTCCAGGCCTTTTAAATACATTCTTCAAATTACAGGTTTTGCACTCTCAGACTTTGAACATGTGAGGAATTTACCTGAATCAGTTTTTATCCATTGCCTCATAGTTCCAAACCTTTCCATTATTTAGGTCAATGTAGCCTCTCTATCTCCTTCCACTTAGATAAAAGATCCATTTTCTCACTGTATTTTTTTTAACATCTCATACCTGAGACACTTTTGCTGTTGCTATACTGAGCAAAGAATTGCTTTATCTTTTCAAGGGAATAAAGACCATTTTTAAAATCTTGTGTTCATTTGAAATTGTAGAACTGCTTTGTGTTTGTGTGCATTATTATTGCATTACAGAACAGGCTCAGATCATGACTGCAATCCCCCTGCAGTTGGAAATGTTCAATCTCAAGTTTTCACAATTCTTGAACTTTCACATTTCTTTACATATGACATGGTCCTTAAACCTCCTTTGCTGATTATAAAATACTATTCTGATTGAATAAAATACTATTCTGATTGAATCTTTCCATTTAGGTTTTGGGTTGGGCTTTTTTTTTTTTTGGCTTTTCTCTCACCTTGGACAATAAAAGTCATTGTTACTTTTATAGCCTGTTTCATATTTAGGGGTGCAGCAGGGATTGCAAAGCAGAATGTTGGGTAAACTAGAATTCATAATTTATCCCAAAGTAGGTTCCCTGCTGGAGCTGGGTTTAAATGTATTTTTCTGTATTCAGTATGATTAATTCTGATGCCAGGGGATTCTTGGTACATTTCCTAAGGATAAATCCATGGGAATTGCAGTCACTTGCTTAAAGATGATTGTTCAAAGTGCAAAGTACCGGGAGAGAGGCCTAAAAGTAAAACATGATCAAAATTCTGCTGTAGTTGCAGCCTGCAGAGATTTAGGGGTCCTGGATGTTTTGGAAGCAGAGTTACAATAAAATGAAACCTGCCTCCTAACCCAAAATAAACTGGGACTGAGTAACACACAGTGGCAGGCACAGACTGGCAGTAATGTGCTATAATTATATACAATTTCCTGCACAGAGAGGGATATTTCCAGGTAATTTCTGACTAGCCTTTAAAAACTATATTTTGGGCATTAAAAAACCCTCAAATTTTATTTTAATGAACTTTAAAGCTATGTGACACATGAAAGGCAAACTAAGTCCCACTTGGCACAGGCTGTCAGGTGGAATGGAGGAGAACACGTGGCTGCAGAGCAATGGTGCTGCTCCCAGCCTGGGAGCACGGAAGGGAATCTGTTCCTTCAGCAAAAACATGGCAAAAACAAAGCTCCTGCTCCCTCAGGAGCCCCTGATCAGCAGCACCCACGGTGTGTCAGCATCCTGATGCTCCACAAGGATAAAGATGCCGCTTAGGCAGAGGCAGCTGCTGCTCCCAGCCCTTTGGAACAGCTGCCTGCATAGCAGACTCTGAATTCCCTGCTAAGGAAGAGCCTGTTAAAAGCCTGCAGAGGGGAGACAGCAGCAAGGAATAATGCTGGCTGTGTCTGTGTTAGCATTTTAGGCCGGGGCAGGAATGTGCTTTCAAAGCAAATCAAAGAGGAGGAAGGAATTGAAACCAAGAAACTTTTTCCAAGCCTCTGCTGGAACAGCTCTGCTCAGTGGATGTGCACAGTGGGGCCTGAGAGGCTGCTCCTATGTTTTCTCACTCTCTCAGCACAGCATTCCAATTCCTAGCACTTGAGTTCTCTCTTCAAGATATTCTGGAAGAGCCAGGTTAAGCCAAAGAGTCTTTGACTAAATGCTGGAGCAAGACAATAACGTTGTTCAACCATTTCCTGAACATTTGCAGAATGACCTGAGTGCACAAAATTAGAGAGGGTTCATCCTCTTACTTGAAGGCTAATTTAGTCCCTTGTAAGCAGTATTTATATTTTTTGTATGAGGCTTTAATAACAACCTGGACTTACTAACATGTAAGTATGAGATGTAAACTCTGTAGAGCATATTTTAAACCCTGAGAGAATTTGAGACAAATGCATTGGTCTAAAAATGAATTGTCTAAAGCCCAGGCACTGTCAGAAGCTTCAATGTGGCCTGACAGAACTGCAGATTGCCCAGCTGAATTGTTCATCAGTATGGGCTGCACAGACACTGGAAGTTTGTGCAGCACCAAGCACTAAAGGACCATTTATTCCAAGCTAGAGCTGTGCTGCAGTTAGTGAAGTGATCAGAATTTTACTGGTCATACAGGTGGGAGAAGTTAAGCCCTGTGGTGTTGGAATTATGATTGAGAAATCATGGTAAAGTAAATTTCACATCTGAAACAACTTAAGGCACAGGAACCAAACTGGCAACTTTCCTCTTACTCAAAATGTTCTCACAAAAAACTTTTAGATGTTTTCAAAGACACATTTGGTCCCTTCACGCTAAAGTGGTGCCAGAGCACACATTACAGTCTTGGATTTACCCATAGCAACTGATGAATTCCCTATTAGGAAAAGAATCTTTTCAGTTCCATCAAAATTAATACATTGAAAAAATCTGTGTTTAAATGGAGAACACAGGCTCAGAGAGGCGGAATATCCTCTGAAAGTTAAGCAAGGGTATTTTTTTTCTTTACTTACAGCTAAGGTGGATTAACAGAGGCATATGGAGAAGATCAAATATACCTTGAAATAATGGATGTATAAATCTGCAGACTAAATCTCTCTTGAGTACTGGACAAGAGAGAATATAAAAATGTGGAGATCATTTACTGAGGGAATATAACACTGCAAAGCCAGAGGGGTTCTAGGATCTTCAATATTTTATAAGAGGAAGCTTAAAGCTATTTTAATAAACCATTGAGGCCAGTTTTTAAAAAATGTAAATGTACAACTGTGCACACAATCTGCATATGCAAATCACCACAATTGGACAAGCAAATCAGATAATTGCATGCAAATATGCCTACTCACTCCGTGCCTGTGTCTACAATGGTAGTAACTGTGCATGCAAATTAGGTACACATTTTGTACACATAAAGGTGCAGCTTAAGTGGCATATGGCATGGAAATATGGCATCCAATATAACAAAAGAGGGAGAAGGAAATAGTAGGGGATAGAGTTAGCTGTAAATAATAACATGGAGCGAACACAAACACACACACATGAATCTATAAACACAACATTATCAAAAAGAAAATACATGGGTCTTTTAGTGCTTGAGGAACTGAAATGACACATGTTGTGTGTAGAAGGCAGCTAAAACAGCTTCCCAAGGGACCCCATGGCCATTCCCAGCGCGGCCTAGGATGGCTTTTCATTCAAAGCCACTCCCTGGTCTGACCCAATGACCCTCTTCTTGAGGAGAAGATGGAGTTCAGTGTCTCTTAGACTGACACAGGCTGAAGGCTCAGCTGCAAATGCTGCCAAATGAACATCAAAGGTAGTGGTGGTTTCTTGTGACACATGGACAGATGTATTCAAGGAAAAAGGCTTTGTAACTCTTTTGTCTTTCAAAAGTATTGATTTTGCTTCAACTACTTTCCTTTCTGCTTTGAAGCTAACCCAGTGTTCCATCCTGGCCCTTCTGCATCAGACTCATTTGGATTCAAACTGCACAAGAGTGAGATGACTGGCAGACAGGATGGATGGATGGAGCAGAGGAAAGGATTCTAACCTTATCTGTATCCTTGAACTTAAAACCTATGTTACATTTTTAAACACACTTAGACCTTTAACTTAGTAGTTAGCAGATTAATGAGATGCACAGACTGACATTTTATTTGAAATTTTCCAGGCAGAGAAACACAAAGTGCTCAGCATGAAGAGCAGGCTGAGTTGCGATGACAGCAAGCCCCCTCAATCACTCCAGGCTTCAGCATACTCAGATACAAAACAATGAGCACAAGTTGGAGAACAGAATAAAAGTGTTGATTAAATTCTGATTCAGTCCCTTTTATGTGTGTGATTCCACATTTGTGCCAGACTCACACAGCCAGAACAGCAAAGGTCACTGCCCAGTCAGTGCCTTCAGCCCTGGGCTCATGACACTCACGGCTTTGAAGAGCTCTTTGGAGAGTCCACCCAAAAAGGTCTTCATGGTTCAGAGACAAGCTGGAGTCACAAGGATCAGCCTGGCCCATGAACATCTGAAACACATGGCTACACAGGGAACTTAGAAGGAAGGTAGACAGCTGTCCAAAACCTCCCATCTCCAGCTTTTTCCGTGCTTTTGTTCTCTGGCTGTCCTTCACACCTCAGAAACCCAGGTGAGGTTTTGCCCTTGCCCACACAGCTCTGCAAATCCACTGCTCAGTCCCACCTCGTGGATTCTTCTGGCCACACTGTTTCCCTCATTAACTCAACTGCCTGAGGAAAGTTCCAGAAGAGGGACCTTCTGTGGGAAACACAGGTACTGAAAACAAGGGAATGGCTTTGAGAACCCATTGGGCATCTTCCTTTCTCCTACACTAAGAAAGAATTTTTCCACCCAAATCCCATCCTTGTTTACCTTTTCTTCATTGTTCAATGCCCTAATCTTCTAAAAGCCTGAGGCAGAAACTGTGGAGGTGTTTGTGTCATGTGCACCACTTGGCTCAGTCCATCTTGTGACACACTGCAACGAGCAGCCCTGTCTCCATATGACTAATGTCCCAATTGTTTTATTTCAGAGCAACTCAGAGTTTTAAAGTCTTTAAGTCAGCTTTGGCCCAGGTTCAGAGCACATATTTTCCCTCCCAGTTCTGCATAGCCTTACAAGCCACAGCAACACAAAGTTGGAGCTGCTTCTCACCCACTGAGCCTGGGTGCCCATGCACACATTAAGAGACCGTTCACCTTTCAGTACATATCTAGGCTAAGCTGATTTCACTTTCAAGAAAGAGGAAAACTTAGTGCTTAATGGATTTTTACTAAACTCCAAGGCAGTTTGGAAGTACATTCTGACATGCAGCATTAAACACTCCTGCAGCTGCACTCAGAGGAATGGGCAAATGCATGCGAGCTCACAGAGCAGAGCTTTTACCTCACCTCAAATTGCTGCCTGAGCCTTTGGGGGCTTATCCCGGCACCCAGTGGAGTTAATGAGAGAATAACCAAATGATTTGGGAAGACTTGAGTGAATTTCTACTATAAATTTGCTTATGGAAGCAGCTACGTTGGTAAAGATAGATATTCCCAAGCTAGAACAGGTTAATTTTACACCACACCCCACTAAAAATGTAGCAAAACTTGGTGAACAAACAATTTCATTCTGATCAGATTTTGTGTCTCTTAGTGAAATCACAAATTTATACAAGGCATGCTGGGTGACTGATAGCCAGGTGGGACTTGGAAATGCATCCTAAAAAACACATTGGGCATCTTTGTTACAGACTTGTATGTGTAGGAGCTTTGTCTTAGCTGACAAAATACACTTCTTTTTCCCTGTCAAATGTAACAGTCAGGTATTCAACTCATTTGAGCAACTGCAGGTAGTAAAAATTGCACTTAAAAAAAATTAAAATAAAATCACTTAAACCAAAGTCTCTACCCAGCTTGTCCATTTCTCCCTGTCCATGCAGTTTCCCACTCCTGCGTGTATGTTGTATTATTTTTCCTCTCTTCTCTTTATAGATACACACTCTTCAGAGCAACTATTGTCTCTTTACATATTCATAATCTCTAAAATAAGGGCATTCTGCTGTTTGTAGGCATAATCTTAAGGGAAATAATAGTAAAACTCTTTGTTAGAGGCACAGAGAAACAGCCAGCACAGTGACACCCACCCCAACCTGTCTTGGAGTTAGGCAGACAGCCCAGGAGCCAACACTGTCACAGCTGCCACATGTGACAATAGAGGACAAGTTTTGATTTGGAAGTCTTATTTTATTCTATTTTTTACAGGCTTTTCCACTCAGCTGGCTTTGATACCATTTACCCTCAGGTACTTTGGAAACAATCTCAGGAGTTGTTAGCAGTTGTTTTTGAGGGTTCCTAAGGGACAGGGAAGGGCCAGAGTTCTGGCAGAAGACCAGCACAGCACCCAACAGAAAGCAGGAGATGAAGAGCTGGGAAATTACTGTCTGGCAAATAAATTTCAGCTTCTGCACAGGTACCAAAACAAAAGAATGAAACCACTTGTAAAGCCACAGAAGATAACAAGAAAATCAGCAAGCACAAACATACAGCTACTGGGAACAGATGATGTCAAACCAAGCTCTATTCTTTCCATGACAGGATTACAGGCTCAGGGATAGAGGAGAAACAACAGTTGTCATGGCTTGTTTTAAGCAAGTCTTTTGACTCTGACTCATGAGACATTCTTACAGGCAAGCTCAGAAATTTGATCTTCAAGTAACTCAGCAGTGGATGCAAGAGGCTGAAAAACTATGCAACAGAATATTTAATAGGAAATCTTTGTCACATTGGAAGCACATTTTGAGTGTATATTCTGAAGAGCTGTTCTAGGTTTAGTTCCATTACTTCTGTTAATATCTCGGAGAGTGGAATAGGAAAATTTGTAGAAGACAATGGAAATACTTAAGCAA
This sequence comes from Agelaius tricolor, assembly GCF_023055355.1. NCBI lineage: Eukaryota > Metazoa > Chordata > Aves > Passeriformes > Icteridae > Agelaius > Agelaius tricolor. The sequence continues at coordinate 10,839,463 of NW_027269283.1, read as the reverse complement.
GGTTGGGCAAAGATCTATCAAGAGTGATGTGAGTAAAGCTGATCTTGCCACAGGGCACAGCTGGATTTTAGTCAACTCCTTTAGTCCCTGTTCTTATGCTGTTTATGCATGTGGCTTGCTCTTTGGGCCCAAGAGCAAGAGATGGGAAGTTAGTAGTTAACAACTTGCTTTTTGAATAGGGCAGCCACAGAAACTCTGAAAAGTATTGCCAGCTAGCCCTTCCATGGTCCCATTGCAACCTTACTAGATCATTAATAATAGCAGAAGGTCGCCCTAAAGCCAAGGACCAGGGGTCAGGTGATGATCTCAGTGCATTTCCTGCACAGCATTGCTGCCCAGAGCCAGCAGAGGTTGGGGTCAACTAACTTGGATTATGCACCAGTGTCTTTTAATTTTGTCTGCAATGAAATATGGACGTGCACAGACTCCAGAAGTGCCTGGCATGTGACACCTAGTTATCATGGGCTTCATAAAGCCTAGGTTAAATCCTCTAAGATCAGAGAAGAGTGCCTTGTCATCACAAATCTTGAGCCTGCCAGCACAGAGTGAACGATGAAGTCCTTCAATGCTTTACAGCCCAAGCCCCTGTGGGATTCCTTAATTACCCTTTGCAATAATTAAGGCACAAACAATTGATATAAGAACCTCCATTTGTTTAGAGTGTGCGGATTCCCTTCCCCCAAGGCTGGAGAAAGCTCAAATACATTTCTACTCCAAAGCTGCTCTTCTCCAAAGGGGGATTGTTCTGCTTGGCTGGGAATGAAAGCCATCTCGGCACGGTGGCAGGTAGGGCTGCATTAAGGCAGCAGTTGGGGGCCCACAGGAGCTACTTGATTACACATTGGAACAGCTTCATTCTTCAAGGACTGGCAGCAGGCCAATTAGTCCTATAGGAAGACTGATGTTTTAACTAAGACACATCCATCTACACTGCAGCTTTATAAACACACTGCTTGCTGAGTAGAACTGCCTGTGCAATTCTATTTCTGATTTGCTAGAAAGGTCAAAGGACATCAGGCAGATATACTGGAAACCTGAAAAGCACATCAGTGAAATTCAGACAAGTAAGATCTAAAATTATTCAATACAGCCTTCAGTTGATAATCTGCTACAGATTTAAATGCTACAAGCAAAACAGTTGCATTTTGTAAGTATCTTTTAAGGTCCTCTCTACCTAGAAAATCCAGCCAGAAAGAAAGCAGCCCCTAAGAAACCTGTAGACACTCAGCAAGGAGGGAATAAATGAACATCAGGCAAAGCAACAAACCCAGCTACCTCAGAGGAAACCACAGCCCTGAAGGCACGACCCTGGACATGTCCAGACTCACAGTGGAGAGGGAAAGTCACACAGCTGGCTCTGGGGGCAGCTGCTGGTTACAAATACACATCCCTGGCTCTGCCATGGTGCAGCTGATCCGACAGATCCCACCCTGGGAATCGGAGCAGCAGGGAGAGGCTGCGGATGGAGGCTGCCTTGAGGCTGCTGTCAGTGCCACCAGGCTGGAACTGCCACTCCTGCTGGTGGCTCTCCAGAGCTCCCAGGTCTGCTGACCCTTCCCTTTCACCTTCCCACCCTTTCTGTGACCTGATATGAGACTTGTGCACTGGGAAAGAAGGAACCTGAGAGGCTTTTTCCAGTCGTTGACTTGACTCACAGGGTGTGTTCCAGCATGGAAGCCAAAGGCCACTCCAGGTTCACTGGGAATGGGAGGTGCAGAATCTCAGTAGAACTTTGGCAAGAAAGCTGCTTTTGTCAGTCTGTCTTGCAGCCAGCAAATGGGAGGGAACAGCCCTGAGATTCCAGATTCTTCCTAACGCACACAGTTGTAAATGAGAGCCTCTGTAGCTTCCAACATTATGCAATCAGTTATATTACAAAAAATAAATTAATCATCACCAGTTTTAAGATCTACAGTAATATAAAGATAATTTTAAAATACCCTAATTATATTACAAAATGTAGTCCTCTTAATACCAAGCTATAAAAGTTGGTTGCAGATTGTAACTGGGCTTCAGTTTTACAAGTATGACTGTAAGCTACAAATTTGCTTCATCAGAGAAGCACGAAGACAGGATGGGGAAGAAGCTCTTGTTCCTGCAATGCACCAAAGCTGATCTGTAGCCAGGAGAAGGTTTGGACATTATTTACAGCACCAGCACGTAAACCAGGAGTCAGCCAGGGCAGCCCTGCCAGGCTCTGCAGAACAACTCTGCTGTTCTTCCCTCCAGGGATAAACTCAACACTCAGATCCTAAGAGGGAAAATACTCCTAAAATTCACACCAGGCAGCTTTGAAGGTTCCAAACCCAGGACTGCCACAATGCAGCACCAGGGCCACTGCACCTCTGAGTATCAGCCACTTGAATGAGCAATGCTGAATGAGAAAGGTCCTGCATGCACAGGCACCTGAGGAGGGTTAAACAGTCCCTAATTTCAGGTATATCCATCTAAATTCATTGGCTGAACTTCCTTTAGAGTCCATGGGCAATCACACTTGCAGTGTGATTCATCCAGCCTCTCTCAGTAGCCAGCTGCAAGTCCAGGTATGACCTTTGAAGTGTTTCTTTCTCTTCCCTGAGTACAAAAGAAGTAGAAAGGCTGTTTCATACAGGGGTGCCACATTGTGGACATCTTCCAGTAGGTGAGATGATTTCAGCCAGGATGGGTAAGAGCAGGGGGAAAACTGCAAAGCTGAAAACTGCTTCAAAGCTTTTAGCAGTACCCAATGAGTTTAGTCTTCTAGTTTTGTACAAAGTCCTCAAAGATCCTGAGGGCAGGTCTGATTGTTATATTACCCAAATTTTCTCCCTCTGTTGGCAGCACTCTGTTAGAAGAATTACAGAATCACAATGCTTGTTCTCTGGACAAAATTTTTAAAAAATTACTCCCTAAGTAGAGTTCTCTATCATCTGTTTGGTAATTAATTTCCTCATTAAATGTTGACCATGAGTTTACAATAAAAAGTAATTAACAGAGGCCACAAGCTGCAAAGGTTGGATGAGCTTTTGAGCACTCCCTAATTGAAGGCCTTGCTGTGTGCCAAAGGGTAGCTGGAGCATCTTTCCAAAGGTGAGATCAACAACTTGCAGTGAAATGACAGCTGTCAGGACAACAGCCTCATTAACCCAGGGCTGCCTGAGCTGTCCCAGCACTGCCAACCCATTTCCTGCTTGTCTCATTTCAAATGGCTCAAGTCCCTTGGTAGTCCCATCTTCTAATTAGTCACTAGTTACACTAGCAGGTATTTCATTCCCACAACTCTGTGAGGAAATGAGGATTAGCTCTTGAATTCTGCAAAAAAGCAATGGTTATCATTGGTTCTGTGTCTCCTTTTCTACCCACAGCAATCCCTGTTCTAGCAGCATTGAAAGCATTCTAGAAAGCACCTGGATACCTTCCAGCATGCTTTTGGTAAAAAAACCTCAGCTTTGTAGGGAAATATGCCTCAATTCAAGACTGTTCTCACACACATCCCCAGTTATTTTCACTTTCTTTTAAAGCACCAACCTCTTGTTTACTCACTGATGTATCTCAACATTAGAATCTCCTAAGTTCAAAGCTTATCTATTTTTTTTTGCTGATACAAGTATTCCTTCCAGTGTTTACCCAGCTCATGCAAGCCCCTATAATTTTGTCAGTGTTATCTTTTCAAAGGTATTTTGTCTGTTCAAATATACTAAATGTAAAACAAAACCAAAGGCTGCATACAGTTTGAAAAGAAGGATGCAAAAGGCAGTAAAGCAAGAACAGCCCTGCCAGGGCCTTTCCATGAGGGATTCAGGATAGCTGGGGCTTAATTCTGACAAAAGCAGCACTGCAAGCAGTGGAACTAAAAACACTCCAGTGGGAAATGGGTGTAAACTGGTTTTAAACTGCAGTACAATACAACACCTTTGATCTGAGGGTTTAGTTCAGACAGAACAAGACTGACAGATAAAACAATATTTCTCCAAATATGTAAACTGCTGCTGCAAAGGGAAAAGGAATTCTCTGTCCTCTGGTTTGGGATGATTGGAAGACTGGGCAACTACTTAACAGGTGAGGTATGAGGGAAAATGTTCTGCTAGAAAGAGGAGGAATTTGTAGAATTTGAGTAATGGGAAAGGGTCAGAGAGACAGTGTTGGAATAGTGTGGACTGTCTTGGGACAGCTGATGGATAAGATGATCGTGTGATGTGCAAGATATTTTCTAATCACCATCTCTTCAGCAAGTCAGAGTCTGACATATTCCAAATGTGGAACCAGCATTAATATCCAAAGCAACTCAAACCCTACTCTGAACTGAAGTCTCACGATAGTTCATGGGTTTGCTTTTCTAAAGCCCCAGCTGCCAGATTCATGCATTGCAAAGCAATCTCATCTTTCATTTTAAAAAGTTATATTTCCACTTCTCAAAGCTGTGGAAAGAAGCCTGAAAAGATGAAGTGCCAGTATCCTTAACAGCTCCAAAGAGAGAAGGCAAATAAAAGGAATTCAAAGTACATTGGTTTAAGCCAAACTCATAATTTCTTTTTCCCAGGCCTGGCTCATGATTTTTGAGACCTGGCATTTGGAAATGCTGGAAACACAAAACTCTTAATAAGGAGCAGAGGGGAGTTACTAAGAAGCTTGAAGAAAGCTGTAAGAATCGTTCACTACAGTAAAAACGTGAGCATTAAAGAACTGAAGAGGGAGATTTGTTAAAGGCCACCAAAATTCTGGTACTTTCTCACACAACAATCAGCTCCACAGTCCCTGGTGACTGAGCTGTGCCTCTCTTTGTTACAGTTTTGCCTTTAATTGTACATCAGCCTGCTGGCTGGAACGTGACAAACTCATTTTGTTTCCTGGGGAAAGAGAGGGGCCTTTTGGGGCTATAGAGAGCCTGATACCTGTGACCAAAACACTCAAACAAATACAGGGAACAAACCCAGCTTTTGTATTCAGTGCTCATGGCCTGGTTTATTTTGCTCTTACCCAGCATCTCTGTGGTGAATGCTGCTATCAGAAAGCCTTTCTTTTTTACTGACTTTAGGAAGTATATTTTTTTGATAAAGGAACAATTATGGAAATAATTTGTTTTTTAAACAAGCTTTTCTTACAGGATTTTTTCTTTTTTAATGAGCTTGAATAGCAAAAACATTTCATCAAGCTTCTGTTGATGTACTTAAATATGTCCAAATAAATAGCATATTTTCAAGTTAAGTAAATACTCACATACCAAATCTGGATCCTATTTAAGCCCCAAGAAAAAAAAATAATATTGTCTATCCACACTGATGAATATGCTATAATGTATTATATATGCTTTGAGATTGCTAGACAAAAACCTACATATGTAACAGAATATAACTGAAATTCAGTCAGACATGTTTTCCATTCCTTAGAAACTGAAAATCCACAGCAGATCTTCAATTCTCCCACTAGGACAAAAATATTTCTTTATTGCCTCTTGCCCATCCACCAGCTGAAGGGAGCTAACTCCACATGCACACTCTTATCTCCACACAAGCTGTACACTTTGGGGAGCATATGCTGAATAGATTAAATGAGAAAACAAGTTGTTGCAAATATTTTTTGCCTTAAAACATCCCAGGCAGTTTTTGTTGTAAGATAACCTTGCATTTGAGTAAAGGAAGAATAAGGAAAAAGATTTATTAATTTTCATGAAAGAAATTTAGTATTTTGTGATCAATTTCAATTTTACTGTAAGTACAAAACTCAGCTCCTCTAAAATTGCAAAATGTCTCATTGATAATACAGAGACCAAGTGATTCCTTTCTGTGCAGTGGTGGGTGTTCATATTCCTAAAATTCCCTGCCCAGCCTTTTCAAATAGACTATGGAAAGTGAAGGAATGTGTAAAATTAAGGAGGACACTGCTCCCATTGCTTGTGTGATCACCCTGTGTGTGCATGCACAGCTGCCCCAGCACTGTCCCCGTCAGATGTGCTGCTGCATTAGTGCTGAAATGCAGCAAAATGCAAAACATTGAGATGCTTAAGAGGCTTTTAAAGAAAATGCTGTGACAACCTGGCCTGCACAGAGTGGTTCCGTGTTTGACTACCTGAATCAGATTTAATCTGGCTCCCCCAGCAGTAATAATAATATAATATGCTGTAAAAAGGAGTCTAAAAATCTTAAATTGAATCTGTATGTTTGCTAAGAAAGTGGCTTTGTCAGCTGTACATTACAAAATTTTAATATTTTCAGCAGGCAAGCAATACATCTTGTCTAGACACTGGTGAAATTTTCAGACACAAAATTATTTTAAATTCTAAAACAAATAATGCAGACTTCACCCCCCCCATCCCTAACAGATTGTGGAATGTCATTTACTTTAAATTTGCAGCCAGACATCACATAGCCAGAGAAATTGCCTGTAAGAAAAATAGGCTGACACTTATCACTGCATTCCAGGGGGACCAGGGGGTGATGTCAGCTCTCTCTGTTTCTCCCAGACAATTGAGCGTCCTACAAATCAATAAAAACAAGGTTTATTGGTATGTTTGCTTTATCACACTTGAGCCACTTTCATTGTCCTAGTGACAAAGTCTTCACAAATTGAATCATTAAACACAGTAATTGTATTTCAAATACATTTTAGAGAGGAGGAAGGGAAGGGAGGGTGTAAAAGATTATTTGCTGCAGTATTTATGGCTGCGGAATTGAGGTTTGTAACAGTTTGCCGTACCTATATTTTGTTTTTCAATATGGAAAAAGGAGCAGGGGGAGGGGACAGGGGAGGGACCCCAGTAAGTGGAACAAACAGTCGCACTCAAATTTAGCCCAGCAAAGCTTTTAATATTTCGCTGAGCTAATGTTATATAAGGAATTTCTCAACAGCTCCTCGCGCAAAATGTCAAACTTATTTTAAAATTATTTTCGTAAAAATAGATGGTCTTGGAAAAAAAAAAATTAAAAATTGCACCCTGGAGTCGGGATCTAAGGACTGTTACCATCCTGGTGGTTAAAATAATTCCTTCCCGGGTGTTGCTCAGTCCCTTACGCAAGCCTGTAAACTCATTTCGCCCCAGCACTCTTTAAATCTTTGTCGCTCTTTGCATATGTGGTTGTGATTTACATGCCACCCACATTTAAAGAGGTATTGACATTTTCAAGGCGGCTATTTTAGCCCCTGGATTTTTAAATGGAATCAATCACACTTTATTTCTTCCCTCAGGAGCCCAGACCTGTGTTTGTGGCTCGCCCACCTCTCTCTCCGCAGCCCCAGGGGCGTCCCAAAGCCCCATGTGAACGCTCAGCATCCCTCAGTGATTCCAGCCGTGGGCTGTAGAGCCCTGGGTGCCCCAGCACTGGCTGCCCCTGCCCTCACAGCTGCTGTGCAGGCCAGGCTCGAGTGGCAGAGCAAAACAGAGGCACATTTCACAGGAGGACCCAGCATTTTGCAGCAGAATGGCTGTGACTGTGCTCTGGCCAGCAGCTCCATGTCAATGGCTTTGTTGGGCTCAATGGCGCTGACCTGAGCTGGGCAGGCTGAGGTCAGTGCCAGGCCAGGCCCATGAGGCTCACACAGCTTCCACAGCTCCAGGCTGCCTCGGGACTGCAGCGTGGACTGCTCTCAGCAATGGCATTTGGAGTTTTGTCTTAGCACCCCTCTGGAGCAGGGAGGGGGAGCAGAGGCTCTGTGGCTGGAAAAGCCAGGCTTAGCTGCACCCGCACAGCCACGAGGCTGCCTAAAGAGTCACCGTGCAGGTGACACTGTCCTCCCCCTGCATGAATCAGGGAACGCTTCTCCCTTCCCTCCTTTGATCTTGTTGCACTTTTCTTACTCAATTAGCCTGAAATGGAACACGGTCATGCTTCCAGCTGCAGTTCCTTTGAGCACAGTGGTATCAGACCTTTCCACACATTTCACAAATTGCACTTCATCACTGAAAATCAAATCTAGGAGGCAATGATATCCATGTAAAAATACTGTAAGGATGTACAAGTGTTTCCTACCCTGCACTGTCTCCTAAGATGAATGGAGGAATGTCAGTCAGGAGCTCTGGTTCCTCCAGCAGCTCTCAGTTTTTTGGGGCCCTTCCCCACATTGCACTGATGCTTAGGGAAACCCAGCAAAGCACACTAAGTGCCCAGCACACATCACAGCACTGATCTCCAGGCAGAGTGTCTACAGACTCAATCCTATCTTGGCCAACAGCAGAACTGTATCTTTGTCCTGATGTTTGGCAGGGATTAATTCAGGCTTCCTTCATCTCACACAGAAACAGCCTTGCATGTGTCCTGCCAGAGATTTGGTTTAAGGACAGTTAATGGTTAGAGATCTATTTTGATCCTGCCAAGTAAGGGTGGACAGGACCAATGGACTTGCTTGGTCACTCTTCTCCCTTTCTCTTTCTGAGGTAGTTGTTGAGGCAGGAAAAAGCTCCTGTTGTGTGTAAAGAAAATATTCTCCAGGAGCTCCCTGGTACTACTTCAAGTGTAAGGCAGAGCATCCTCCAGTCCATCCTGCTTCCACCCAAATCTGCTGCTGCAGCCACCAGCTGAACCCATTGCTGATCCTGCAGGGACAGCAATTCTGGTCCCCCTCTGCTATTCACAGAAATGCCACTCATGGGCACTAACTATGATAAAAGCCTTTTGGAAACTTATATATACATACATTGTATAAATTCACCTGCATCTGGGTCATTCCTTCCATCAAACCATGCAAACCAAACTCAGCAAGCTCACGACAGACACATGGGCTTACTGATGGCTGCACCTTACATTTTAAAAAGCTCCTTGTGCAAACTGGCTCCCTTGGCTGTATTATACACCGTTTATCTTGGAGGAGGTCTGCTCCAAAAGGAGAGTCTGGGTTTGGTGAGTCTGTCAGTGACGGCTCTATTTCCCAGTATATATTTACACTACCATCAGACTTGGTGAGTGGGTTTGCTGTCAAACTCGCGAAGCACAGAGCTGACAGTTTGGTTTGAAGTTCCCTTCCCCACTCTTGGGTCGCACGAGAACACTGCATAGATGCATTTGCTATAGGTTATAGCAATCCTGACAGTAGTGAATGAATGATTGCTCCTAAAAAGTACAGCTTGTTCTGACATTATCGCTCCATTGCATTCTAAAAGTGGCTAAAGCAGAGACATCCTTCCCTGTCTCTCCCCACCCAGCTGCCATTCAGCATCTCTTCTGGTTCAGCAGCCTGCATTTCCTCACTGATGTGAAGGGCTATGGATTTACACCAGTGGGACATGATGCCCAGTGGTAACATTTACAGCATAACAACCATTTATTTTTCCAGAGAAGTGTTTAGCTTATTGATGAAAGAAAAAGCATTCTACCCTCTTGTGTGTCTAACTAGTCAGCATCCCTAGTGAAATGAATAAAATTCTCATAATCTGTTCCACTGGAGCCTATTTCTGTTAAAACTGAAAGCAGGAAATGTTGTTGCAGACTTCCATGGGAGCAGCGTTTGCTCATGAAGAAGAATTGGTTAAACATTGCATAATTTAGTAACTCCTGACTTAACAAAACTCTGAGACACGCTCCCCAAGAAAGCCACACTGTTTGTAGCTGGGAACAGCCTGGCTGGATCAGCAGCACTGGCAGCAATGAAAGACTCTAAAACATAGATATGAAAAATGATTAACTGACTTCATATGACTTTGTGCTTAAAATTAGGGCAGGCACTTGAGAACTTTGCTGAATCAGGGCCTTGATTATTGGTACCAGTAATGAATGCAGACATTTGGGAAGGTATGTTTCATTGCTGCCATCATGTTTTATTTTTGGAGATGTTAAAGAAAGATATCAAGAAGATATAAAACAAGTAATTAAATTCCTGTTTTGTGTAATGCAGAGCAAATATTTGCTTCAAGTTTTATGGGCATCTTGCAAATCAAAATCATAAAGGCAGATGAGCTTTTGTTTAAAAAAGGCACACTGATGGCTCAGCAGAAAATAATAAGAGTTTGTTTTTGGAAGGAAAAAAAAACAAAAAACCCTGACATGAACCACAAATACATTTCATTAGGTGACACTAATAGGGATTGTCAGGTGCCTTCAGTAGCAGCAAACATCCTCTCATGTCTCAAGTTTGTGTGGAAGTCAAGAGCACAGACTTAGCTCAGATAAGATATTTGATTTGTGTTTGCTCAGGAAAATGCTCTGACAGTTTAGCTAAAAGGAATTTGTATTGAATTGGAGTAAAACTTGGACTAGATAACAGCCAAGAGAATACCGGGGCTGGGCTGGACCCAGCATTGGACAATGGAAACAAGCTGGTGAACAAGTTACTGGGGAATATTTACTGAAACACTTTCTTTCCTTCTTTCTTTCTTTCTTTCTCACATGGACCTTGCAGAAAGTGAAATTCAAAATGCCAAAACTGCCTGGTTTGGACACATTAAAAAATCAGTTTCCAAAAAGTACAATCCTACCATTTTCGTTCTTTCTCTTTTACTTGTATTAATACTTTCTTACCCCTCCAAAGTCTGCCTTGAGTTTGACCTAGTCAGAAATCAAAGGAGTAAAAAATAGCTATAATGGTATAGTTTCAATATTATTTTCATGTTTAAAGGAGGGAGTAAGGACAAACAAATACTTGGGTGCTGGAAGGGCAGAGTTTGAGGCTTTGTAGCTTTACTCTCCCCTCTCAGCTGAGTTCCCTGTCCATATTATGACTCCATGGTTGGGCCTTTCTGGCAGGAGATGGGAGGGCAGCTGTGGTGGAGGTTTCTGGGTTTCCAGGTGTGGGGCAATCCAGCCACAGAGAATTCTAGAAGCACAAATTGAGAGCTTTCGAATTCCCACCAGGCACTGCTGGCATTCCTGGATTTAAATATTTTCCCATTTTAGAGAAAATATTTCATTTAGGTTGATCTGCTCCTATATCCATTAACTCCAAAACATTTTATAAAATAAGGGAATTACTGCAAAAATTGTCCAAGATAGAATTTTTTTATTTGCTCTATTTCAGATTTTGCCCACATTTGATTTTTACCTCTCTGTTGACATCCCCAAAGCAGAAACCAAGGTTGGTATTGATGTAATTTTGATATTTAACACACAGTTAGGTGCACAAGAAAGATCCCATGAGCAATAAATTCTTTTCCTCAGATAAATTAACCCTGTGATGGAATACAACACATCCCCTCTTTGCCTCTGAATTCAGCACTATAGATGACAAAAAGAAAAGGTGAGGTCTGTAAGAAGAGCCAGTGCTTTTATCAGGACAGCTAATGCAGACAAAAACAAGGAAATAAAACATACTAATATATTTTCTGCTGTTCTGTTCTCAGGCAGGCTGAAACAATGAAGCAGCCTAAGTAATGCACAGAGCAGACATGGATTTATAGCTGAAGCACCATCCCTTACCTGGCTGCACTGCCACCACTGCACTGCAAACCCACCCTGCTGCAGATTCCTCTCACACATCACAGCACCACGGAGTAACAAATCTGGCCCTGCAGCATCCTCCCACCAGCACAGGAAATACTCAGCTGTCCCCATGGAGTAGGTAGGACAGACTCTCTGTCATAAAGTCTTTTAGCATATGGTCAATGGGCAGAATTTGGGAGAGTTCCAAGGAAATTTGTACTTCCCAGCTTTTGCCATTTGTGACACCGTAGTACTGTGCCCTGGGGGCAAATAATCAGCCCCATTTTCCTAATGAGGAAATTCATCCAAGGTCATATGCTAAGTCAGTGGCACTGCAAGCCACGAAATTCAGGTCATGGGCAGGAATTACCTCTGCTGTCTGTGCAGCTTAATTGCATTTCAGAAACTCCATTTATTTGGTATGATAATACACCAGCACCTGCTGTAACGAGACAGTACAAGAACAGCAGCCAAAAAGAGGCAGAAATGCGTCAAAGAAATGTGGTAAACAGTAGTAACTAATAGGAACTATAATAAGCCTCAGGAATTAGTTGCTAAGAATATTTCTGGGAAAGAGTATTATGGCAAAATACTACTGATCAAAGCCTGTAGACTCTAATCCTGCCAGTGCTTTCTTATATGTGAAACCAAATCATCTTAGAGGAGTCTCAGCAAATTCAGTTTAGTCCCAAATTATGAGGTTATAAATAGTCTTTCAAAACTCTTTCTAAACTAGTCTAACTACACCAGTTCCAAAGGTGAAGCTACCAAAGGACCAAGTGATCCTGAGTCAAGACAAGAATTGCTCTTGTGTAAAACCAGCCATTCCTTCTTTTTATTTGGACTTTTTTTTTTTTTCACTTGTCACTGATTGTAAAATTTTTTGTGAACGTTATCTGGTTAGTCTTAAATTATACAGAGCATTTGCACTGTCTTTTCATTATGGATACCCAAATTCTGCCTTCCTCAGTGCTCACTTTGCCAAAGCATCAAAGACCAAGAATGGAATGTATTATAAATCCAGGAGCAAATGAACAGAAAGGAGGTGGGAAATGGCACTATCAATAGCAGCAAATCTAGTGCACCTAAAAGGTGTAAGCTTTATAAAGGAGGTATCTGGGTGGGGGTTTGCCTTTCAAATAAAAGGTACTATCATTTGAGCTATGCCACAAAGTCAACTAAAGACATACTAGATTAATGATGCCAAAGTGAGTTATTAAAAAATATAGAAAAGCAAGTCCTGAAAGGTCTTTACCCTCCCAGATCAGGCATATTCAATATCAGAGCTACTCACCAGATTAAATGCATTTTGCTGCTCTCACAGAATCTACTTACCTGGCAGAATGCAATTTAGCTGAAAGTTTGTCTGGGAGTTGAGTTCATTCTCTGGAATTACTATTTCTGTATCCTAATGGGGAAACACCCCTCCTCAGCCAAAATAAGAACCCAGCAACCCACATTTTTTGTGTCTAGCTACAAGTAGGCCACACTTCTGAGCTTCCCACCACGTCCTGGCTCTTGTGCCTGGAATGATCCTTTGGGCTGCAGGTACAGCTACATTTAGCTCCTGACCCCTCTGTACTCAGAGTCTTGGTTTATTAATACACCTATTCTTCTCTTTCCCGCTGGCCTTATTGATTTCCCTTTACTGTGAAATACTGAGGCTATTTTCAAACCTGTCTTACACCAAAACACTTAACATTTCCCACTTGCACTGTACCGTGACAGACCTGCAAGTGTGAGATATGAATTAAAAATCAAACCCGAACGATGTACTGCACTAAAAAACAAAGAAAAGTAAAACCCTCATTATAAAATGTTTTTTCCTAAAGAGAAGTTTTTGAGTAGGATGCATGCTAAGTTCATTTTCCAGCTCTTCCTCTCTCTTGCCTGTGATAACAGATTTTAGGTAGATGAATACTAAGTTTGTTAGAAGCAGCGCCCTCAACCAGAATAGTTTGATGGGAATAAATTTTTGTTTGTTACTGGAAAGGGAAGGGATGAGAGGCAAACCACAGGAATAAAACCAGGCACCAGATGTTTGAACCTGGAGGTTCAAGCTCATGGTAACACCCTGTCCAACTGCAAAACTGGCTTTGAACAGAATTAAATCCTACTCAATCCAAAATGAAGACAAGAGACAAAAACATGAAAGCACAGTTCATGTACCCAGCTCAAAACTTTCTATGTGGATTTGATAAATTCCAAGCTTCCTTAAAAGTGATTACACTACCAAGTGTCCTTGTGCTGGTGTTAGAGGGATTTTGAAAGTGACCTTTTTCTCAGGAAAGAACACTTGTCAGGCTTTTAGGACCAATGTGCTCTTGGAAAATTGTTATCACAGTTGCAAAAATGTCATTGTTCTTGAAATAACAGGTATATTCCACGGAATTTCTCCTTGGTGCTATAGATCACTGCTGCAGGAGGCCTCTAAGCTGAAATGCCATTGCTAGTTTTATTGCCTGTTTTAAGTAGAATTTCACAGAACTCTCTGTTCTGGATATATCCCACCTGCTGGTATATTTTTGTTCCTAATGATGGGAAGGCTTGCAGCACATTAACCTTCCAGAGGAAAAGTATTTCATCTTTCTGTACCACATCAGCAACAAGACTCATGACTTACATAATTTCTCTATCAAAAAGAAGTAAAATCAGTGGTATGGATTTTAAAAGGTGGAATAATTGCAATAGAGCCACTCTTGTTACCATCACAAGACATTTGTAGCAATAAACAGGGAATGTTAATGGACTAATTGTGGTTAAAGTTGTTCCATTCCTTGGAATACTCACACTGTCTCACAGATTTCTCATCCACCTGCATTAAAACTGTGCTCAAACCCCTGTTCCCAGCTCACAGCCTGCTGCAGTCCCAGCCAGCAGTGGGATTCAGCCCTGGACACCAGGAAAACAGCTGGGAGCTACTCGCCAGGACACAGAGCTCCTGCAGCAGGATCCTCCCTCCCTCTGCAGGGGCTGTGCTGGGAGCCGTGACTTCATCCCGAGCAGGGGACACTGCAGCATCCTCAGAGCCCAGCAAACTGCAGAGCCCATTCAGCAGCTTTATTAAATGCAGCCATTTCTTTTACTTATTTTCAGAGTTACCAGTTGCTTTATTCTTTTCTGTTGTCATGTTTGTGTCTGCAGTTCTTTACTGTGGTTGCAGAAAGAGGCTGGGAGCTCAGACCCCTGGGCTCTCCCTGCTGTGCCTCTGTCTGGCTGGCTATTTATAGCCTTTCTCTCACTAAATTGCAGAAGTGTTGAGAGTTTTGCAACTGCATTTTGGGAACAGAATCCTGAAATGTTTACTGACAGGAAAAATTTGAGTGAGTTAGAGATTTTTTTTTTTTGTCTCAAGAATATATAAGAAAATAAAATTTTAAAAAGCCTATTTAGATAAAAATAATTCTATCAAGTTTTAAGGTGACTTTCATTGTATTAAGTAGTAAATTTTCACAGGAAAAAACTTGCTATTTTCCTGCTTTGTAAGAACAGTCACCAAACCCATCCCTACCAGTCCAGAGGACATAACCCCCAGGGCTTGCAACTACTTTCCATACTGCTGGATAGGGGAAAACTTAAATATAAGAGAAAGTGAGGACACTCTGCAGTTAAAACTCTCTAATTCTGCTCCATCCCCACCACACCTCCCATTGTAACTGCTGTATCCATAAGTTTATTTTCCTTAGCTCTACTTCGATATTATTCAAATCTAAAGAAGTTTTAAATAACAGGGAGGACAAATTGTGCTTTCAGAGAAAGGGAGCTGGGACTCCTGCTTGAACAGATGTTAAGAATGTTTCTGAGTGTGCTAGACTCATTTACGAGTCTCTTTCACACATTTGAATCTTGGGGACATCAGCAGTTTGTTCAATATTTTCAGCCTCCATCCTAAATGCCACACTGGGAAATGAGAGGAGGGGAAAAAAAAAGAGAGAGGAAAAGAAAAAAAAAGGAAAAAAAAAAAAAAAAAGAAAAAAAAAGAAAAAACCACACACACACACACAGAGCCAATCTTCCATCAGTGTGACAAACTGCAAGCAAGAATCACAGCAAAATAGTCAAGCCAGACAGTTGGTAAGATAGAATCAGGCTGGAAAATAAGTGCAAGATGATTTTAACAGACAGATGAAAGTAGTCACCTTCTGGACTGTGCCCCTGGGGCGAGTTCACAAACAGAAGGTTCTCCCTTGTCAGGGGGGGTGGAAGTGTCCCTGGCTCAGCACTGCTCAGCCTGGCTGTGGGCTCTGCAGACATGACGTAAAGAGCAGCCTGAGCAGCACCTCCAGCTCTGATTCTCCTTTCTCCCAGCAGATCTCAGTCACCTTTAGCAATGCACTCGGGGCTCCTGGGCTGGAGATGCAGCAGGAAGAGAAAGCATCCTTTTATACAAAGTTAATTGAGGGTACAGAAGAGAGGGGGCTCAGCTGTGTTCAGAACAGAGTGATACAAAAATATAATTAATGGCAGGGCACCAGTTTTAAATCAAAAGAATTCAGGGCTTTGGCAGATAATAAAAGTCAGCCACTTGAGCCTCTCCAAACCCCACTGATGGGCACAACTCAAGGAATGGACTAGCCAAGCAATAAGAAGGTTTTCCTCTTGTTAAAAATACCAAAAGGAAGGAAGAGAGGTCTCTATGGAGGCTTTGCAAGACTTAGTTTCTTTCCTGTTCAGCTTTTCTTCTGTCCTTTATTGATCCAAGCAGTTAGACTTGTAAAAGGTGTAATATTGGCAGTTATTATGCAATTCCTCATCAGATTACTGGAGATCCCAAAAGACCAGCTTTTTGTTGTTTCCACTGAGCAGACCACAAGCCATCAGCACTGAGGCTCTTTATGCTTTGCAGGGTCCTGTGCCTCAGCAGAAAGAACAGAAAGATAATCAGAAAGCCCTAATACCAAGTCTTGGTTCAGCAAGTGCCAAGTCTTGGTTCTAGGCAGCTATTGACCTGCTATATCCTTTTGAAAAAATCACTTCTGTCATCCTTGCTTTGTTTCCCTTCTCATTTTCAGTGTGTTTTGTTTCTAGAATAAAGTTTCCTGGGGTAGGTATTTCTCCACCCATGTTTCTCTAGAAATGACAGTTTAACTTTGCTTTTGTATTGAGCTACTGAAGAATCAGTTTTGTTAAGCATCCTTCTTTCCTCCTTCTGTTATAAAGCCTGCTGGTTTATACTAGAACACTAATAAAATTCTCCTGCCACTGTTAATTTCAGAAGGCTGAAGCTGCTGCACAAAAGGGACACTATCAGATAATTTGCTCTCCCTCCTACATTGACAAAATATAACACCAGTTTTATTTGTGTGTGATTTCCTGTTTTCAGCTGGAAGCAAATTCACCAAATTTAAAACACACACCAAAAGAACTTCAACAAATATTTTTGTTTGGGTAGAAGGTTTCTTGTCCCTGGTGATTTTCCATCCTACTTTGAGGGCCAGCCCTTGAGCAGTATATTATCAGTGACAAGGCACAGTGGTTGTGGATAATGGGGCCAATTTTGCTCTCAGGCAACCCCAGTGACTTCATTGTCTGGTCTATCTGATGAGAGGGTAGAGGCTGGTAGAATGACTCATCAAGAAAAAAAAAGAAATGGGAAAAAAAGCAAAGGCAGCCAAGTAAAGACACAAGGCTGCCTCCTAAGGATAATTTAAATAGCAAGAGAGCTTCAAAATGCAGCAAGGAGCCAGAAATCTCTGCAGAATGGGTCTCAACAAAGAGCTGTGATGCTATGATCCACAGTGTGGAGCCAAGGGTTATTTAGCTTAGGCTTTTTTGTTTGTTTTGGTTGGGGGGGGATGGTGGTGGTGGTGCATCTCTTTTTGGCTTTTCTTTCAATAAAGGCAGTCTCTTCTTTCTTGTTCCCAAAGAGCCAAAGAGTTTCTCCTCTTTCCTCTGAACACCCAGGCCAAGGCAAGGGAGTTGCATTTAGCCCCCTTTCTGTGCATGTTAACTTGGGGCAATAGCAACTTCTATTGAATCTTGGGGACACTTAAATATAAGAGAAAATGAAGACACTCTGCAGTTAAAACTCTCTAATTCTGCTCCATCCTCACCACACTGCCTTTGTTGGATACAAGCTTTTACATTTCTGCTTCATGACCAGCAGGGGAGGGGGGGATTCTGCCCCTCTCAGGTGAGACCCCACCTGCAGAGCTGCCCCAGCCCTGGGGCCCAGCACAGGGATGACCTGGAGCTGCTGGAGAGGGTCCAGAGAAGGCACCAGGATGGGCAGAGGGATGGAGCAGCTCTGCTGGGAGGAAAGGCTGGGAGAGCTGGGGTTGTTCACCTGGAGAGGAGAACATTTGGGGTGACCTCATTGTGGCCTTCCAGTGCCTGAAGGAGTCAGCAGGAAAGATGGAGAAAGACAATGTTCAAGGGTCTGGAGTGACAGGACAGTGGGGAATAGTTTCAAACTGAAAGTGAGGAGCTTTAGGTTCAATATTAGGGAGGAATTCTTCCCTGAGAGGGTGCTGAGGCCCTGGCACAGGGTGCCCAGAGAAGCTGTGGCTGAATTGTCCAAGGCCAGGTTGGACAGGGCTTGCACAACCTGGAATAGTGGAAGGTGTCCCTGCCCAGGGCAAGTGGAACAAGATGAGCTCTAAAGTCCTTTGCAACCCAAACCAATCCATGATTCTATATAATGAGTCTATTCTATTAATATTTCGTTCTCAGGAAACAGAAGGCCCCAAACAAGGTCAGGATCCCTCCTGCAATGCACTCTGCAAACCCCTGCTGGGAGAGAGCCCCAGTTCTTAAAGCATTTAAATAGATACATCAATGAAACAGGGAGGAATAAAATGGCTCACAGCCAAATTAGATGAGCAAGACATTTAAATTTCCAGTGCTCCAAGTCTCCTGCCCAGTGGACTTGGTTCCATATCCTCCTTCAGGGGTACAAGGCAACCTGGTGGGAGAAGCAGCCCAGGATAAACTATTCTGCCTGTCTCTAAAAACATTTTAAAGTGTCTTTAGCCAGAGCTGGCTGGGAGTTGTCTGGTCACTAGGATCAGCAAAAGACTTAGGGAGAAAAGCTGCAATATTTTTCCCCTGAGAGTGGGAAAAATTTCTGCAAGTCTTTCGTTTTCTCAGCTCATCCCACTACATCTATTTACTCAACTCAGGAAGATTTGAAGGAACATGAGTAAAGGACTGGAAAATTACACTGGAAAAGAATCAGAGTAATTAAGCGTCAGGAGAGCCAACACCACAAGAAACAACAACAAAAAAGGAAAAATACTTGTGGGTACTTAGACTTATTCTAATTAATGTTTCAGTTTCTGAAAAACATTCCCAAGCTAAAAGTTTGTAATGTTACCTCAGGTCCACTTAAAATTTTCACAGTACCTTTATAAAAACTTGAAAAGAAAGATTTTTAATGGGATTAGGAGTCAGAACAGAGACAACACTGCTGAAAAAGATCGACAACAGAACATTCAGAGCCTCAAAGTATCTGAGGAGTCGTGCTCTAATGTACGAGATGCTTGAGAACATACTGCTGGTATTCTGGAGTTATTTAGATAATGTTCTGATTGTGGCTTGAAATCAGTAATAACAAGCCATATGTTCACTTTTTCTGAAAAATTATTCTTTATTAATTCTATCAATAGTTACTCCTTGAATTTTAAGGCAAAAAGTATGTAATTTGTGCCTATGGCATTTGAATAAATTCCAGTTTACTTGAAAGGTCAGATAATACTATAAAGTCTCTTCAGAAGACGTCTTACTATGAATCTATTGGATACATCTCCAAACTTTATTCCATTTATTATTTTATGTACCAGTAATAGATACATAAATCTGCCTTCATTTAACTTGAACAGAGATTTCCCTCTACAGAATCCTCCTCATAAAGGAGAGAAAATACTACATGAAAGCCACAGCTCCTGCCAACCCAAACCCTTGTCCACTGGTTTTAGATGGAATATCTCAGTTTATGAAGCTGGAAGTCCAGCTGTCCACTACTTTGGCTTTCATATGTAGATAAAATCATCCTAAAGGATGAAGAGAATCTCTCCCAACACCTGAGAACTCAAGTACTTGGACTAGGTTTGGCCATACTGCCAGCTTGGGCACCTAAAATCTCCTCCATGCAGGGGATTTTTCTACCTCTCCTTCCACCCAATTTATGTTGAGAAAGGACCAGGTTAAGTGGTTTGACATATTTTATCTCATCCTCAAAACAGAATTCTACTATAGATAACTATATTCAGTTTGAAACTCAGTCCTTTCATTTAGAGCAAAACCCAAGAACAACAAAAAAAACCCAAATAGAAATGCAGCACTTGGTGATAATCTCTCTCTAATCATCAAGGACACTTACTATTTGAAAAATTTTGCATATCCAAAGTAATGATCCATGTAGGACAGAAACCCCAATGTTCTCAGCACAGTAAAAGACAATGCTTAACAAATAATAATAGTTATTACTAAGTCTTATGCACCATTGCACTTTCTAATACTGCCTTGAAGTGAAAAGGACACGATGATGTGATAAGAAAAGCTGTTCCCAGGCTATTTCCCTCTTTAATGGAATCCCCAAAATCCAGAAATATCAGGCAAATCCTTGTTTGGAGACATTTCCTATTTGTTTCTCACTAAATTAATTTAAAATTTATTTCAGAGACATAACCCCTCACATGAATGTGACTCACAGAGTACACCCTGTGCCAAGCAGGATTGACACACTGGAGATTCCCCTTCATTCCAAATCTCCAAGGACAAGGGTGGTGAGGCAACATGGGGAAACCACAGCTTTGTTCATTATTGTGGCAGCCAGGTACCAGCACACAAGACTGAGATTAGAATAAGAATTCATTCAGCAGGAAAATGAAAATCCTCCCAAAGCTTTCAGGATGCAGGAAAACCAAGTGCATCTGTTCTACCAGCACAGACATTTGGTTTTTGGACTATTGGGTACCTTCTAACAGATTGGGGGAGTGCTGCAAAATCTGTCTCAGCTCCCTGTGGAAGCAGCAGGTGCCCTGGTGCTGCACTCCCTGCCAGGAGGAGCAGGGGATGCCCTGGGGCTGCTCCAGGCTCAGATGGACACACAGACATGGGACAGACAGCAGAGGGACAGCGACTGCCGGGGTCACAGGGACGCTGCACAGTCACAGGGACAGGCACAGCACCCACCAGTGACAGTGACAGTGACAGGGACAGTGACAGTGACAGTAACGAGGCTGAGCACTCAGGATGGAAACCCAAGGAGCCACGCGCTCGGCGGCACACGGGAGCAGGGTGCAGATTAGCTTCAAGGTCAAATAAACATCATAAAACATTGCCTAAGCTGTCAATTAGAGAACAAACAAGCTCATCATAATTATACAAGATAATTGTTATCTGCTGGGTGTTAATTAGATACATTTTATCAGAGCTGTTGTCACTAAATGGAGAGTAAAACTGGTCAAAGTTATTTTTTTAATTGAAATTTTTCATAACTAGTTTTGTTCTTCCTTCAGATGGGACTAACATTTTGTTTTCCCTGGATATGTTTTCTTAATTGTACTCATAAGAAGCTTTAAATTTTCAAAATAAAATTACATTACTGTGTAGCTAAGCTTAGCAAAGAAAAGCATGTGCAAATAAAGATAGAAAACCAAAAATTCTAAGCTGTATTCTCACTTTAAAATGGATATAAAAATAATTCTTTCCTATACAGTTTCAAAAAAATAAAATGTCCCATCTAATTAATTTTAGTTTAAATGTAAATCACAACACACTCCAAATGATAAATAAGAACTAAACTGCCTGAGAGATCAGTGCAGGTATTGAGCAATGCAGGGGTAGATGAGGCCCAATATCCAAGGCAAACAATTTCCTGAAGGATTTCTCACTGCAGGAAACAGGCTTTGGAAAATGCAGGTGAGGCAGACAGGATGGTCTGAGTCCTGTACACAAGGGCTGCAGCCTCCCAGCATCCCCTCATTCCCCTGAGAGCAAGGATGTGGAGCCACTTCAGGGTCACAGGGACAGAGCAACTGCTGGAAAACACACACATGTGGCAGTTCTGATCAAAGCCTGATTAATAAAGTACCAGGCTAAAATAAAAGTAAAGGGAGAAAGGGAGGAAGAACCTTAGGGTGTCACACATTGGCGTCCCCCATTACAGCAAGCCTCCCTCCATGCCTCATTCCTTTCCATCCTCAGAATTCACTGTTTGTCTCTCCAGGAAACAGTTACCCTATTGTATCACCTTCTGGTGAGAAAAGACAAATGCCCTGTATTTATTCAATCGATAGAAATATCTAAACTTTCAGCCATCAGGGCAGGGCCCTTTTGTTCTCTGTCTGCACATCACCAAATACAACAGGAACTTCCCCACACTATTGTGTGGAGCAGCAGCAATAAAAAGGAGGGTCAGTAGGCCAGCAGAAATACCAACCTGCTTCATTTCAGGATTCATTCATTATGCAGATAACCAACATTTATTTCATAAGATAAAGAGCTTGATATAATTTGTATTGGGTTTAGTAAGAAAATACCAGAATTTTTTGAGGAGAACAGTGGCACAAAGGTTTACCACACACAGCCTAAAATAGTGTGAGAAAGGAACTGACTTCAACTTGAATAATAGTCATTAACTCAAAACACTGGAAAATGCATTCCTTGTAAGAACAGAGCCACTGGAGCCTTGCCCAGTCCTAAACAAAGAATAGCAGTTCACAGCTGTAGGGGACATACTGTGGGTATACACTAAGCTAAGGTTTAAAATATATTTGTGGTCTGCAGCAAACCTGGGGATTCCAGGGACTGTTGGGAAATGACATTTCAGGTTGCCTTCATTTCTCTCCTTGATAACAGCATTTCACTGGAGTTCTTTTATCATCCATCTCTGCTTAAGTTACTGAGCAGTTGCATGGTTCAGCTTTACACTGAAAAAAACTAGGAATTAACATCTTCCAGAGCTATATATGCATGGAAGAGTGTGTGCACTCACAAACTATTTCAAGCAACAGGGAGTGTTTTCATGGCAAAGGTGTTGTGGACAAATTCCAAAAAGTGCTCCTCCAATGCAGTAACAAAGTTCAACATGACTCACGTGTGCAGGTAATTGACACTATTAACACAAACAGAAAATTTGAGGTCACTACTGGCAAGCAGTATAAAAATCAGGTTTGTTTTCTATGAACACTGAAAAGGAATTACAAAAAAAGGAAAACTGAACAAAGATCAAGTTAAATATTTAATATATACATCTATATTTAATATTCATCTAACAATGCCTCATTCATAGCTTAAGCAACCCAAATGTATCACAGGTTGAAGACATTTCCTCTTGTTTCACAAGTTAAACATTATAATACAATGTCCTTTTTTCCTTCCTTCCTACACTAAATGTGTTATTGGTAGCAGCAGATACAGCTCCTATTCAAGTGAAGAGCTGAGACCTTTCATATCTACAGAGTTAAACGAACTCAGAAAAACTGGATAAGAACTTGGAGTAGAGACTATAAATCCTTTGAACTGTGCAGAACCAGACCCAAAGCTTAAGTGAAGCTAATGGCATGATCCAAAGATTATTGAAAGCAATGAGAACCTTTCTCCTGCTGGATATTGAGAGATTTTGGATCAGCAAGATGAGAAGCAGCCAGACATTCAGATTAAAAAAACTAATCTGGAGAGCAGACAGCAGAGGAGGGGATAGAAATAACAGCCAGCAGAGCCTGTTACCTTTCCAGATTCTTTACAAGTTTGGTCTAAAACAGAATTGCTCCTTCACACTTGGGCTTCTGGCCAAAGGAGATTTTCAAAACTATTTGAGATAAGAGGCAGCAGACATCTGTCACAGGGCACCTGGATGTGCCCTGGGATGAGTCACTGCTGAGGAGGCTGAGCAGGTCGCTGATGGGAGGTGCCACAAGAATGGAGGAAGCCAAAGCCATCACTGATGACTCTGCCTCCCTTCCTCCCTTCCCTTCCTGCTTCTGGTGGTCCAGTCTTCCAAAAGAGTGATACTGAAAAATGCCCTTTCTCCAGAAATGGCCACGCTTGGTACCAGAAATATCTCAGGCACATCTCTCACTGTCAGGCACCACTCTTCCCATGAAAGTCACTGGGCTCTGCAAAAGGAGCTGAAGGGTTTCTACCTTCTCCACAGAGGGTGGCACATTCCAGGGAGATGGCTGGACTCTCTCAGGAGAGAATCTTGTGTGCGAAAAATACTTGGAGAGCCAATCTGGAAGACATTCTGTATTTTTATATGACAGGAGGAATAATGCAGGCAACTGAATTAAATTCTTTGTAGCGGGGGACCCTAAGGTGTTTTAGCATCAAGTTTCTTCCCTTTTTCTCCTCCTATTAAAAAACCCTGACTTAAATGCCATTCAAGACCCATTCAATGGGTCTTTGACCCATTCAAGAAAAAATCAGTTGTTCTGCTGTCCAAAAAATACATCTATGTACCAGATTTCTGGAAATTCTGCAGCACTGTAATTTCAGACCAGAAACACAAGAACATGCAAAGACAAAACAAACACTTGAGCTCCAGAGCTCACTTGTAGACCCTGACATTTACAGAAGAAGGAAGATGCAGCTGTAAGCACCAGTTTTGAAGGCACCATCAGGGAAATCAATAGCAGACATAAGATGCCACCTTAGCACTGCACATACTGCAACCATGAAAAATCACCTTTTTAGTGCTGATGGAAACCTTTGCAACCTAAACAGTATAAATGTTGCTGTGTTTCTGCTAATTCAACAGCAGCAAATCTTTCACATGTCTGTGACACACACACAGGATATCAAACCCTTCCCAGAGATGCTGTGAGTGGAAATCTTAGTTATTATTTGCCTGCACTGGAGGGCTTGGAGCACCTCCAGTCTCCTGCTGCTCCAGCTGAATTCCTCCTTTCTCAGTAGCTGGTGAGCTCCTAGGAGAGCAGCTCAGTGCCTGTCTTTAGAGAAAGCCAGAGTTCTGGTATCAAACCCAGCCAGGCTGGGACAGGTACAGAGCACCTCGAGGAGAGCAGAGATCTGGAGAGTGTCACACCCAGCCCATGCTTCCCTGGTTGGTGAATAAAACCCAGAACTGGTTAACAAATGATGTAAGGGTTTTTCTTGTCTCCTGAAAGTGGGATTGTTGCAGGTTAAGTTTTACATGTTAACATTTCAGTCCACCTGTGCAGTGCTGGTAATTTTTTTCCATTGGATGTTTAACATAACACCTACCTCATGCTCCACTAATTATGATTTCATTCACGCCATTGCCTTCCTATTCATCATGGCTGGTGGCCATTAATGTAACCTTTAGCATGGCCATGCTGTAATTGTGCAATTGCTGTTATTTTGGAATGCTACTGGAAGCCTTCCCCACACAGAACTCACTTTTGCTGCAGGACTATGGCAGTGACCTGCAGAGGAGCTGCCTGATGATAAGGTGACTAAGCCTCTTTACAGCTTACAGACTAAGTTTACAGATTTAATTGAACATTTGTAGGAAATAGAAGAATTCAATGCATTGTATAGTAGATATTGTTTAGTCTAGAGCACTGATTTATGCTCAAGTGGGATAAAAATCTACATTTCGTCTTCTCTATTAGAGCTTCCAAAATACTGCCAAGAACTACTTCTCGGAATAAAAATGAACATTTGTTCTCATGTTTGCAATTTTTTAAAATTCCTTTCACTAGCAAATCATCTGGCTATTTTATTTAATTCTTTGTTCTATTTTTAGGAACATTGACAGAAAATTCAAATCATGTAAATATTTCTCCAACTCTTCTCCTCATTATATTTGCTTTGGGAATGATTTGTCTTATTGTCTTTATGACTCTTTCTCCATCTCTTCATAAAAGCTACAATTAAGCAGGCACAGAATAATAAAAAAGGCAAGAAACCAAACCAAAAGGCCCATATGGCTAAAATTGAAAACTGAATGCCATAAACCAGGCGAATGTGAAGAGCTCCCGACCAGACCAGTGATTTCAGTACATTTGCATGAAGAGCATGCCAAACAATCCAGTAGAGGAAAAACTAAGAAAATCCAGTCGTGGGAAATACAAAAGCAGAAAAGGGATAAAGCTTTTGAATAAAGAATTTAATACACCCAGTTCATCCAGTTCTGCTCCCTCTTCCTTATCCAGAACCAAGACCCAGTCAGATATTCTGAATACTAAATGGGCTTTGCAGTTATTTTTAACTTGTCTGCAGAATTCTGAAGGACTATTAAACATTTTACATATTGGGTGTTTACTGTCTTCAGGGTTTCTCCTTTGCCTGATGAAAACATCATCAAGAAACTTTTCACTGATGTGCATTGGCACACACATGGCACGAGTCAGTGCAAAGGACATGCAGAAATGAAGAAATTAGGTAGACAGAAAACTCCAGGTTTCTCCCCTATCAGACCATAGTCCCATGAATATAAATGTTCAGTGAGCAGAATCTATAGAGAAAATTTATATACTAAGTTGTAATATTTTTCTCTCCAAATCATAAAGTATCTACCCTAAAACATAATGCAGAGTATATAGTTTAAATAAATGTATTTATAAGTGTACATATTTCCTTTGCAATGAAAAGGAAGAAGTAACAACAAGGTTGCATGTGCTGCTACAAAGGAGAGATTTAAATTAATTCATTTTCTAAATCTAGACCCCAGGAAAATATCTGAATAATCCAGAAACAGCTTTTGGATGATCCATTGCTCAAGAGATGGATTCAAGGTGCAAAATTGGTATTTGAGTCATCATGTCCAAAGAAAGCACATCTGAAGCATTTGGAGCTTTAAGCCTCATTTAGAGTCTCCCCATTGGGAACAATCCCAAGTTTCAGTCAGCTACTCCATTGCCTATCACCCCCTCTGAGCTACCTTAATTGAGGTGCTTAATGTGCATATAAGCATGTTCCTCATTGTAACTGAGCATTTTTGAGACATAAAGGCAGATTAAAACATTGTACAACTTCCTCATTTGAGTTTTGTCCTGAGTCAGTCAAAGTTTGTCCAAAAAAAACCCAGGTTTTTTTCTGAGTCATAGCCAAACATCCTTCCCACAGGAGAGTCATAAAAAGGGGGTTCTCATCATTTGCTGGGGCGAGTGACAAGAATTACGTGACTAAAAGGGGATTTGCTTTCTGAACAAGACCCACTTTGTCCATTCCTCTTGAAGGAACGAAGACATGCATGAGCCTATTTCTTTGTTATTTTGTTATTTCTTTGTGCTATTGCCAAATAGTGGAAATTTATCATCATAATTAAAGAAACAAATTGGCAAAAGCAAATAGTATTTTCAGATTGATTTCTCTCTCTTCTGTGAAAATTCTCTTTTTACATTTCAAATGAGTGTAAAAATCAGATTATACATTTGAAAAAGCCCCAGGGCAACTATTAGGAGAGATAGTGAAGCTCTGAACTTTCTCCTGCAAAACACACCTGAAAGACTTTTTAATTTGACAGTATGTTGACAGTATTAAAATTCCTGTCTTACTGAAATATAGGCAAAAGCTGAAGTTCTAGCCTCCAGAAAATAAACTCTTGTTTAATAACGTGATGGGTAAATGTATCCAGGAAATGTCACAAAATAAATCTGAGATAAATTAAACAAAACTGACTTCCTTTCTATGTCAGATGCCTCTAATTTTGGCAGTTTGGGCTAACAAAGGAAACCAAGCAAGTACTTAGAAATGAAAATGTCTGTTTAGCAACAGAGCTACAAAGAACAAGCAGCACATTTCCAAATCTGTAACAGAACCCAACAACACCCAACCTGAGTCCTCTGGCTGCACCCCACACAAATCCCCCTTGGTTTCTGCCAGAAATACATTAATATTCCTCATTATTTACAACATTCCTATTGCTCATGAACAGGGGGGCAGGAGGGCTGTGCAGAGAACACCAGGGGTTGTATTCACCCTTCCCTCCCATGCCAGATTCTTGCCACCCCCTGGATTTCAGAGGAGTTTCCTACAAACCATCTGCTGAAAGAACAGAATGTTGGGGTAGAAGATAAACTGTCACCAACACCAGATGTGTGGAGTTACAGATCACAGAGCCATTAAAATCCTGGTAGCCATGGTTCTTCATTAGCAGTGAATGCAGAGAATTGGCAATCAAGACTCACACAGGCTGCTGATAAACAGCCTTTTAAAATAAAACAGATTAATATAATATATGGGGAAACAGAAGCATTTAACAGGAAGGGTAATCTGGGGTCAGAGCAAAACATGGAAAATTGAGACTGCAGTCTTTATCTCTGTGCTAACCAAACTTCTCCTGCTCCTTGTTTTCTCCTGAGGTGCCTGGCTCCCTCTCCTGAGCAGAGCTGCACTCCCTCTGCCCAGTGCTCTTCACTCTGGGTCACACAGGCTCTGTCTGAGCAGGGCTGGAAGCCACCAGAGCTCCAGAGGTGGCACTTGCAGGCTGCTACCTGAGCCTGTCACCTTTTACAGATGAGCCTCCCAGATGGCTGAGCAGATGCTGCCTGAAATAAGGAAACAATTATCTTTGCACCTGGCTGAGTCCTTTAGATCTTGCTAAGAGACAGATGACCAAGCATGAAAATATGTCAAATAGTGGCCAAGAATATTTAAGGATTAAATATAAAATTTGTCTGAGTCCTATGGGTGAAGATGATTTTTATTTTTTTGCCAGATTCTCTCTGGATATTGTAGGGATGCCTGCTCATGTACCACTCTGAGCTTACTCCCTGCTCTGGACTGGGGTTTCATTTCTTTCCAGCACCAGTCACGTGCCCTTTTGGGTATGCCACACTCAGCAATACATTCTGGGGGAGGGTGGGGCAAAAAAAAAAATCTGTCAAATGAAAAGATAAGTGGGAATTAAGAGAAAATACTTAAATACATTGAAACAATGCAGGGTAAAAAAAGAACTCTCAGCCAAGCTCTGCCCCTCTAGAGATTTGAAGAATGTGCTGTTTGTGTTTAGTTCACTGCAATTGCCCGTTTTCTAAAGAATAATGTGATTTCAAGCCTTTTCCCCACTCACTGCTTTCCTCTAACATCTTTTTGAGTCTCCACTCTTACTGCTTCCCTGGGAGCACAGAGGTGATGCTGAATGCTAAGGAGACAAATAAGCACTGCAATCCTGGACCAACAGGATGCAATTCCATCCATTCAGCTGGCAGGTATCTCATCAGGCTCTGGATGATTCCAGCTGTCCAGCCCTCAGTGGGGCAGTCTGGAGGTAATATTCCCACAGCTCTTACTTTAACCTGTGGGGCTGCTTTATCAGGACCTTAAACACAGCCATAAATGGGATGAGGAAGATCCAAATAGTAGAAAAACAACAGCAAATGAGAACAGCCTTTCCAGCAGTTTACTTGGAGAGGAAGGGTGAAAAAAGGATCTCTAAAGTAGCATCAGCTTTCCCTTATAAATAAATCAATTACAGCAAGATGCTTTGCTCCCCCATGGAACCCAACATCTGGTAGGGGATTAAAAAAACCCCTTCATAATAACCCTCGAGAAAGGAAATATCACCTCCTTCACATGGATGAAGAAACAAAGGGGGCAAAGAATGATGTCCTCAGGATCACAGAGAATAGAACAAAGACTAAAGAAAAACACCCAGATTGTGCTTGTTCAGCACTGGAGGAGTTCTTGGAAGCCTGAGATAGTTTCATGTGTTATGATCACAGAGCATCACATGGGGGAAAGGAGGGGATGGGAAAGTCTCAGTGCTTCCCACAAAAACCCCCACAGTAATAAGCCTGGGGAAGGAGTTTTCCCAGCAGACTTCTTCCCACATCACTTATTTGAGAGGGTGGGACATCAAACCTCAAAATATGCAGCTTGACCTGACATACTTGTTTTTGCACAGACAGACAAGGCAGCTGCCTGCTGAAGGCATCCTGTTACTGCCATGCAATTCCAGAAGTTTATTTGGAGGGTTTTCTTAGCCAGCTATCTCCATACCAATCTCCCAGTGTCTTGTTACGGGAGGAGAACTAGGGCAAGGGAGCTTTCCAAAGGGAGGAAAACCCCCTAAGGCCTGATTAGTGGAAGACATTGCATGCCCCATGTGGTTTCTTCCTCTGTGGGAAGAGAGGAATGCAGTTGCCTTATGCACCAAAAGTAGAGTCCTGAGGGCCAGGTAATCTGTGTTTATCCTGTATTTGACACTGACACCTCTCCCAGGAAATAGATCCCTGAACCCCAGGGCAGGCTCTGTTAGAACAGAGGATCCTTAAGGTCCCTTCTAACCCAAACTATTCTCTTATTCCATGACCCTGAGTTTTCTCTTTGTCATCTCCATCAGCTGCTTCACTGCTATGGAGAAATATAAGAATAACAAGAATAAAAGAATAATAATAATAAGTGGTAAAGCCCACTCAGAAGGGGAAAGCATTAATCATTATTCTGAACTTTCTGTTCAGTTCTGCAGTTGCCCACGGTAGGTCACAAAATGCCTGTTTCCCAAAGCAAATGAAATGAGGAAATTCCTCATCTCTTTCTTGAGTAATGATACCAATAAATGCAACACCATTATGTACTAGATCAGCATAAACCTTCATGGCTCATGTGTCTTGAAAGTGTTTATTGAACCTGTTTTGAACTGAAGAGGACTGCAGCACCTTCGAGAAAAAGAAGGGAGGAAGGAGAGCTAGAGAGGCCAAACAAATCCAACTTATTTTAACAAATAACTGCTCTAATCTCACAATGATGGAAAATTTCAGGAGAATCTCTTCTTGCTCCCTATTTTGGCTCCAAGTAAGAGGCAGAAACTTTGAGAGGGAAGGAGCTGTTTGTATGAATGCATGATTTTTAAAAGCCCAGCCAAGTGCGTAAGAGAAGCAAGGCAACTTCAGCCTCCAGAGAAATAACCTTCAAATCGCAATTTGACAAACAATATCAAAAACTATCAGAGAAGCAAGAGATCTCGCTGACTGCAGTGTTTTCATTCCCTTCTCAGCAGTGTGACCTCATCACAGTCGCACTCGCACAGAATCCTATTACTGCTGCCTCAGCTGCAGAGCTGCAAGACAAAGGAAGGTTACAGACATCACTCCCCTCTGTGCCTTGCTAATCAATAGTTTTTATCTAATTTCTTTGCTTCAAGATACAGGAAAACAAGGTGCTGCATTTGAAATGGAAGGCTGGGAATAACTGAGCTTTGTGGAAATCAATACAAAATAGAATAGCTGACAATGTCATCCTGCTGAAACACTATGAAGACAGATTTGAAGTTCCTCTAATTATCTAGATGTTTGTATTTTTAAACACTGACTTAACGTCTGCAGAAAAAAAAAATTGGCATTATTTAATAACCATTGTGGTTTCAGAACTTTTTGTGCTACTGGTAAGTCTGCTCGATTTCCTTATATTTCCAATCTGGATGGAAGTTTCCCTTTTGGTGTCAATTTAGGACTCAGCATGGAGCAGCTCTGTTAGCTTGCTGCATTTAGGGAGGTAATTTACACATGGCAGCACAGTGGGCTGGACCCTGCCTGGCAGGGATCCACACAGCCCAGGTGATGGACAGGAGTTACTGCAATGGACACACTTTTTTCCCATTCATCTAAATTCTGGGTAATTTTTAATAACCCCACATTACTCAATTTCCTCACATTAGCTAATAAGAAACATGAAAGCCTTGCACTATTTAAAGTAGAGCCAGGAGGATTAAGAAATCCCCTAAAAGTCAAAGAAGGAACCCACAGATAATTAACTCCAAAGAGGGCAAGAAGCCAGACTTAAGAGATGTAAAACCATCTCCATTGTGAAATGGGAGTGCCAATATTAAGCCTACCCTGCCTCTTCCTGAACACTGAGAGGCTTCTTTAAGTTAAAGCACACCAGAGAGAACAGAAATGAGAGCTGCTCAGCCCCCTCCACTTGCTTTAGTGCCTCTCCAGAGTTTTCCCCCCAATGGCACCAGAACCCCTCTCCTTTCCCCTCTCAAACTCTCACAGTGCTCCCATGGGAAGCCACCAATTCCTTCCATCCCTGCATTGAGGAGAGGCAGCAAAAGGGATCTTGGAGTAGAACCCAGGCTGTGCTCAGCTAAACCCCTCCCAAAAATGCAGTGCAAGCACCAACTACTCCATGGCACTGCTCCACTGCAGATTCCAATCTTATTTTGGAATGTTGGGATTTTAGTCTGGAAGGGGTTGTTTAAATTTAAGAATTTAGCTAGAGCAAACTCTAAAACTCATTCAGGGTTATGGACTTGCTTCTGTTTAATGGGTAAACCATTTTTTCTGTAATGAACTTTCATAAATGTGCCACTAGACAGGTTTTTAAATAAAAATATAATTTTAATGCAAAGGGAAATTGTTCATTTCTTAAACAGTAATTTCTCTCCTCTCTCTTATTTCTTTGTGGACTATAGAACTGCTAAGCTGGACATTGTACAGTGCAAAAGTGAAAGATAGATAGATAGACAGACAGACAGATAGATAGACAGATAGATAGATAATCACTAATAAGTCCAAATCTGGGCTGCAATAAGGCAGAACTGCTTTACAACCTGCTTGTGCAGTTCCTTGGCTGATGTTTCACTGCTAGCCTGGCAGGAAGATTAGCTGCTTATCCAGGGAAAACTACCAACGCAAGCAATTCTTATTTTCTAGACAAACAGTAAATTCAATTTAAATTTGGTGAAGTTTCAGATTGAAAAAAGGGAGACATTTTTCAAAGTGTCAAAACATTTCATGTTGTCATTTTTTATCTAAAATGTTTGTTTCACAAATGCCAAAAAGTTTTCATTTTGACATTTTCCCAATTGAACTTTTTTTCAAATTGGCATTTTCATGTGAAAGTTCAGGTAATGTTTAAAAAATGAGCCTCCTTTAAGACAAGCTAAAAAGCTCAAAATTTCAGTTCAGGTCAAATAAAATATTTCGCATTGATCAAGTAGAACTTTAGGGTTTCCCAGAAAAGATCACTTTTGTCTGAACTCACAACAGTTTTTCTCTAGTTTTTCATTCATAAAAGAAAGAGAAGTTTTGCCTGAATTTATAAACATCATGTTGATTTTTAATAGATTCCTTTGGTTTTTGTAAATGTTATGGTCAGGTCCACAAATGGGTACTTGCATCTTAATAAATCATTGTGAATTGCAATTATTTTAGAGGTTCAGGTACAGCTTTTGGCCTATCACAAGCATGAAATAAATCAGGTAATTTCATCCTCTTTAGTGAATGTTTAGGCAAATTTATTTTGTATTTGCAATGGGCTAAAATTTTTGCTCAAGATCCTTCACCAGCAGAGGGTTCAGCTCACACACATATCTGGGACTTGGTTTTGGCTGGGGAACAGCCATGATTTTTTTATTTATGAAGCTTTATTAAAACTTAGAAAATGATCCTAAATATTTTTCCTGAAAGAACATCAGCCAAACAAAATTACAAGCTGGAGATCTGGAGATGGATTAGACCAATTAGGAGATGAGCTGGGACAGTGCACTGAATGTTGAGATTCTGCAGCTCCAGCAAGTTCAAGATCAGTCAAATATTTCCTATGCATTGTGTCTAATTTATTTTATATTAGAGTGTGTTATGAGCTGGCAAAAGCAATCTGAGAGCTCTTCCTGGGGATCATGGACACATTGCCCTCTGTGGAGAGTGGATCAAGTTACAGATGTTTGCAAAAGGTTGATCCCAACTTTAAATGGGGGGTGGGAGGGTGAGGAGTGCCAGAAAATAGGAGGTCAAATATCTTAAATCACCAGACAAATATTACTATAAACTATCAAATATGCTTTTATAAGCATCTAAATGAAAAAAGAAGATGAGGGTGAAATTTAACATCATCCAAGGATTTGTCAGCATCAAAGAAGGAGCTCCAACTATTTTCCTCCCTTCTCTGAATTCCTACTGCTCACTTTAGAGTTGGCCCATCTCTTATTGATGGACCAGCTCTGCTCCAGATAAGGAAAAAGGTGCCAATTCCATATTTATTTATATTAATAACTTCAATATTTCATATAGTATCTCAAAAATAAATGAGGAAAACATAGTCAAGATCTATAAAATTAATTTATAACTGGTCGTAAAATCTTCTGTAGGTAGTGATGATCAGTGGAACAATAAGTGTGGTGCAATTGTTCATCTGGCACTAAGTCAATGTTTTCATCATTGATTTTGGTGATGAGAATACACCAAAAAATGCTGCAAAGACATGAGAATGTAAAAGGATTTTGACAAACTGGTGAAGTGGAATGAACAAACATTCAATAAGGAGAGGTGAAAGGCTCTACAGGTGGGCACAAACACAGGTAGAAGACTCAGTGGGGGAACCAAACAAGCATCCAGGTATTCCCAGAGAGCACCAGCTGAGCAGAACCAACAACATGACATGAATTTTTGAAAAGTGGAATAATTTCTGGGACATGGGAGGCAATCCCTCAGATCTAGTGATTATTGGAAAGGCCTCACCTGGAGCCCTGCAGTCAGTATGGCACCTCCAGGAGGCTGTGGACACTGGCAGAGAACACAGAGGAGCCCGTGAGAGAACCACATGAGGAAACCTTGATGGAATGTGGAGAGGGTGGGATGGAAGATGCAAAAGCAGTTTAAACCAAGGTAGATCACCAGAAGATAAACAGTTCCTCATGACCCTGTTTAGCCAGATGAGAAGTAAATTGCAGCAAGGAATGTGCCACATGAATGCAAACTATTATTAATTAATTCTCATTACTAATTTACTAGTACTATACAGCATGTCTGCCAACATTCCATTAAACACTGCCAGGCTGTGGGTACTTATGGTTAGTTACCACTACTAAAGTCCTCCCCAGGGACCAATTCTGGCCATCAGCCAGCTGGTGTAGTCTTTCTTTAATTTACAAGTTGTCCCACTTGTCTAGACCTATAAGGAAAGCGTTCTACATGTTTAATGTTGGACTAGGAGTTTTATGTCCCTTTGGTTGGCTATTTACTGAAGGAGAAGCAGAGACATGACAGCTGTAAAATTCTTCAGGAGTTGGATGAAGTTGTTTGGTGCATCCTAGCCAAAGGAAGCAACACAAGTGGCTCAGGATTTGGGCTCTGCTGGAGCAGTGGGAGCACTTTGAAACTGCAACTTGATCGATTGTAATTAACTGATATTCATTTTAATTAATGGGCAATCTCAACAGAGTAAACTTTTGTTTTTCCAAAGAATGCCAGTTAAATAAAAATTGGTAACAAATATTTGGCTCACTGCCTCCTCTGGTAGATGTTTGAAGCAGAGGAAAGAGAGAAGTAACAACTCCTCGGGCCCGAGCAAAAATGAAGCTTTGGGAGACAGAGTGTCAGAAGCCTACCTAACTCTCAGCCTGATTTTAGACCCTCAGGAAGAAGAAAAGATAAGAATCAAAAATCCAAATCCAGGAGTTGCATTAACACTCTGACATATTCTATAATTAACTTGTGGCATCCTCTGACTCATGGAGTCAAGGGGTTAAGAGCCTGTGCAGTGTAACAGAGAACCAGTTCTATGGATAACGCAAACATTAGTCAGGATCAACATCTGTAAGGAACATCTGTCCCAGACACTGATTGCTTACACCTTTCTCCCACACACCATCCTATCCAGAAACAAGATACTCTAAGTGGGAAAATTTTTCATGTCCAACCTCTTTTCTGTGA
The DNA here is from genome assembly GCF_023055355.1 of Agelaius tricolor. Classification (NCBI taxonomy): domain Eukaryota; kingdom Metazoa; phylum Chordata; class Aves; order Passeriformes; family Icteridae; genus Agelaius; species Agelaius tricolor. The sequence continues at coordinate 10,804,611 of NW_027269283.1, read as the reverse complement.
AGAGGAAGAATCCAGCAGGAATGACACATTAATTTTTAATGACTGTTTCATCTTGAATAAAACTTCAGAGTTCAAAAAGGATCATTATAAATGTCTTACAGGAAACAGTCCCCTTTTCTGTTTGAGATCAGTTTTTGTTTCAAAGGTTTTAAATATTGGTTTAAAATGTACTTTTCAAAAAACTCAAAGTAGAACATCAAAATTACACTCTCCAAAGAAACGAAAGCTTAAAAAATTTCATGCCAGGGAAAATTTGAAAAAACAATTTCAAAATACCACAGAATTTAATTTCATTCATTTCCCATTCAAGTATTGCCAGGAAACCAAAACCATCAGATTTCTACCATCTCTAAAAATACTGGAGAATTCTCTGTGGTTGTGATTCATTAAGGCAATACCCACATAGCTGTGGGCAGGACTTGTCTCACCTAGTCTGAGACACTGACAGTGTTGAAATCCCTGTCTGAGCGAGTCATCACAACTTCCTTTAATATCAGTGGTAAGAGCCTTGGGTGATGCAACTCTGTTTGATGGTAGGCATCTAAAATAGGTCAGAGCATTCAATTTCTCTCCATTGACAATAACAGGAATCTAGATCAGATGGAGAACTTCTGCTTGTTGATGTCTTACACTGAGCATTCACGTTTTATAAATGAAGCAGTTTTCAGATTGGGAATCAGACTCAAAAGGGATCACACAGCATCTGTTAAGACAAGCACAAGGAAGACAATATCTACAAGAGACACTGCAGAATGGATTCTCTTCACCACCTACTGAGTGTGACCTGGAGGATCTTCTCCAGGGCACTTGCAAGGCCATCTGCTTTCTCTTCTGTTGTGTCTGCTTTTTATTTGTTGCTCAAGGCAAAGATGTGTAGGTGTCTTTGATAGTTTTGCTTTCTGTAGCCCCAAAGACTTCAGCACAGAAAATAGATTTCACTTAGACATTGAAAAGAGAAAATGTGTGAAAGAGATTGCAATGATGTTCTCAAGGTTGTTGGATTAACTTCCTGTTGCTATCACTGACAGTGATTTATCCTGGTTGTTTAAATTCTGCTGGTAAACACGACGCACTGAGGTCGGCTGTGCCTCACTGTGCTGAGACAGAACTTTCCAAAGCCAAGCACAAATCTCTTTCTTTCTCTCAGTGCTCTGTGGACCATGTTTTTAGTAACATGTCCACGGAAAATAGTCCTTGCTACTTGGACAAATATGTGTAGGTCACTTATTATTCTACCATACTTCTCTGGTGTAACTGTTTAAGTTCCTTAATCACAATTGGAAGAATTCAGCTTGTGCATAGGAAGCAGGATCTCCACTAAATAATGGCAACTAGTAATATGGACTCTTCTGCCTCAGGGTCATTTACTGGGCAGAGTGTGCTTGGACTTCCCAAGAAACTAAGGATTCTGTCCTATGAAGTTACAGCTGGTGCCATGGAATATTTGATGTCATTACTTGGGATGTATGAACACAGCATTTCACAATTCTGTGAAGATAAGTTATTTCTTTCCATGTGATGGGTGTTAGTGGCTAAAGCAAAAGGAAGGAAAAGCTGTAGTGAACTGTGCTACAAAAATACACCCTGAGGATGCAGCAAAGAAAAGAACCCAGTGAGAGATGGAGTGGTGAAAGGCAGGAGTTGGCAGTGGAGAGGACACTCGTTCCACAAAGCACAATACAGTAAAAATGTGGTTATCCTGCTGCAGACATGAGCTGGCTCAGATGGAGACAGGTTGGCCACAGCTCCTCCTGTGAAACAGTCAATCCACCACCGTAATCAAGATTTATTTATCTGATGCCCAAATTCTATCATCAACATCAGCAACAGCAACAGCAAGAAGTCAAAAAATCCCTCTAAAGCCTTTTGATGGTTTTATCATCCACAATATCAAAGGAGCTATTGACAAGGAAAACCTTCAATTAAAGCATTGATGTGATACAGGGGCAAATTATTAAACTCATCAAAATAATTCAAAAAAAGCTTTGGGTTTTTTAAAGTTTATGAACTAAAGTTTTTTTAAACCTCTCATTCTTCCTATCATTGTAGTACTTATAAACTCAGGCAGAGGCAAATTGCCCTCTGCAGGAAACCAGAGTTCTCCAGTGATCAGTAACTCTGGCACTCAGTAGTGCCAAGGAATCTGAGGGGTGGATCAGAACTTGTGTCCTGTAAAATCATACAGCAAAATGACAAAAGTGCTCCAAAAAATCCTTGTCCTGGAAGGATTCTCTGCCGAAGGATTCATACTCAATTCAAGTCAAATGGATTATCCAGGTTTCAGGGACTATTTCTCTGGAATGCACAAGTCCTTTTCAGTCCAATTGTGGTGATGGGAACTGGACCTGCAAGTCTTGGTGTATCCAAGGTCACAAGAAAGGCAGAAGCTGCTTCTTAAACTTTTCCACCCAGAATCCAGGAGGGATCATTCTGTCTTTGGTGAATTATAAATTATGTTTGGCACCATTTCGAGCAGGACTGAGCCTAATACCCACAATCAGCCAAATCTGCCAGCAGACACATCACATGAATTTGCATTGAAGCTTAGTTGCCTGAGATTTTTTTAATGGAGAACATAATCAGCTCACTATATATTCTCCTTGTGTAACCATCTATCCATCATCTACAAATGCACAGCTATAAAAGCACAAACCAGATTGTCATTGTTATTTTTTGAGAAAACATTTCTTTGTTCAAGTGCAAAGCTTTGTCTCCTTCAGTTGTACTGGCTTTTAGTTATTCTAAAACCTGACTTTATAAAACCCTTCTGCAAAGGCAGATAAAATGAAGGCTCTCTCTGTGTAGGAGTGATTAGTATTCTGTAGTGTCGCAGTACATTTTCATACTGATTTTTTGTGTGTTTTTCCCCCATCAGAATAGTACAATTGTGGGCTCTACATATCTTAATATAGATTGAAGGTAACATTTTTAAAAATCTACACTTGGGCCCTTTAATTATCCAACTTTTTTGCAACTTTTGAAGGAGTATTATCCATTTTAGGAAATAAAATATGAGTGAGCACACAAAATCAGACAGTGTTTGACAGGAAGGCTGAAAATATTTTGTCCATATATACTTTCCTCATTACAGGTGGAGAAGCGCTTGGGAATGTAAAGAGTGTATGGTTTAATTCTTTCTGTGCATTAGTGCAAAACAGATATTTCCTAATTATCCAAAGTTAACATGCTGACAAGGCCCTGCAGCTACACCCAGGCCTCTTTAGCAGTGCTGAGCACCCCCTGCCCCTCTCCCTGCAGTCCCTGGGAGCTGGGGTTCCTCAGCTCCCTGAAGAACCGGGATTTCATTGCCTTGCAGGGCATAAAATGCCCCAGAAGATGTAAGAGGCAGTGCCAGAGCCTGGGCCTCATGTACACCAGTGGAGCATTTGAGTGAGCACAGCATCAAGACCTGAGCAAAGATTTAAACTAGAAACAACTTCAAGCAAATGCACAAAAGGATGTTCAAGCTGGCCTGGGCCAAATGTCAGGGAAACAAATTTGAAAAGAAAAAAACCCATGAAGACAAAAAACCATTTTAATTACTTCACTACCTTTCAAACCAGATGTGTCTAACACAAAACATCAAATCTTTTCTCTTCCTTCCCTGTGTGTTTTACTGCACGACTGAAAAGATTTGTATTTTAATTCTTGTTGCCCCTGATCAGTGACTTCCTTTCTTATTTTCTTTATGGATATTATATACATAAGCAGCTGTGTTTCACCATTCCACTGACTCCAGTAATATTACTAATATGCTTAGTGATAGGCACGTGCTTAATTACCAAGGAGAAAAGAGACCTTAAATAGTTCCCTGATATGGGAAAACTGGTTTAGGTTAACTACAAATGTGATTTGCCTTTTGGGAACCTTGGTCTCACTTCCATGATTGAGGGCAAACCATAATGGAGTAATGGACAGATAATGCACTTAACTCCATTTTTTAAAACAATATTTTATTGATTTACCTGAAAATCTCAGGTCTGTGGATTTGCTCTCAAAAATGTCAGCCAATAACTGTGAAAAAAGAAAAAGTGGGGGGATACAACACTGACATTTCACTCTGAAATTTTAACCCCTTACATTTTTTTTCCTTTCTAAACATCCTTTGTCTCAGAAGATGGCACAAAACAAAGCCAGAAGCATTTCCTTGGCAGACCAATGGGAAACACAGAGAGAGAAGAAAGGCAAAACAGGGACAGCCCAATTTGTGTCACAGCTCACTACATTAGAGCATGTCTGAGCCCTGGATTTTCTCTCTGCTCATGCCAGTACTCCTTTGATGATTACTTTATCTGAAAAAGATAAGACATTATGAATTTGATTATGGCATCACTCCATGTGGTTTGACAGGGCCTCAAGCACATTGGTAAATTGCTGTCTGAGCAGTTCCATTATTATTACATGGCATGGCTTGCAGTTAAGGACTAAGCTGGAATAAATACAGAATTTTAAAGAACGATAACAGTCACTCTTAGCCTTTAAAGAAATTACTCCTTTAGAGTTACAGTGTCTTCTCATTACTTTCAATGTCATTCAGTTAAACATTAATAATTGCTGGCCTGTGCATAACCTGCAAGCTCAAAGCACTCCCTGAGCCCAGCCAGCTCTACAATGTTGAAATGTCATTTTTGACCATCTTTCTAGAGTTTAATCAGTACTTAAACTGTACAGGACTGACAAGGAGAACTGTTGATGGCACTTGCTTTGAGACTGCTCATATAATTTTCAATCTGAATTTTATGACTGCAGTATTTTAAGCAGAACAGTACAGCAACTGTAATTTTAACAAGAGGAGAATTTTACTGGGTTTTTTTCCTATGCATTAGTCTGGAATTCTACACACTTAATAGTCTCTTAGTTTAAAGACCTCAGTTGGTACAAAGAAAAATAATGCATGCTACAGCTCAGAGTAGGTCATCTGAAGAGCAAGCAAATACATCCCTTTATTGTCACTACAAGTTCAGAAAACCCATTATTATTATTGTCATTATGCCTTAAAACCACAGGATTTTAGTCATAGGGGACACTAGAGAATTTTGAGGTGGGACTATCACATTTCCTTCTGACTGCTCAGAGACATTGGAGCTGCAGGTGGGGGAGAAGGTTTGTGGAAGACCTTGCAGGATAAATGGGTGGTGTCCCACTGGAAGAGGGAAAACTTTGGAAACCCACTTGGAGTGAGTCAGAGGTGTTGTAGCAGCCTCCATGTAGGGTCCAGTTGGGCACAGCTCCCTCCCAGAAGTATTTCCAAGCCGGGCAAGTTTCCTGGGACTGAGTTTGTGTCTCAGGTTCCCAGAGCTCAGGGCTGGGCTCGTTTCCTCCTCAGCTGACAGGGTGTGCACTGAGCCAAAGCAAAGAGGGGCCCCTGCTTTAATGTGCCTCCCTAGAACCCAAGAGAAGTGCATAGAGAGTCTTTTAATAATTAAGAGTTATGGATTTGAAAGCAAAGCTACCACCCTTGCCAAGCTCGACCAAAGTCTTTGAAAAGAACTCTGTCAAAATGCGTTTCTAAGAAGAAATTATGTTATAAATTATTTTTATGGAATGTTCCAGTGTTAAATGAATATTTAGGTTGCAGTTCATGAAAACCTCCCTCTTCTGAAAAAAATGTTTTCATTTTTTAGATTTCTCTTTGTCAGCATTTCTAACAGTAAAAATGACAAACTTTCATGGGTAGGTGCCAATGGAGACAGCTGTATTTTATTATTGAATACTTCTGGTGCTTAGTTTGGCACCAGTCCTGTTTATATTGCTAGTAAGATTTCATGCAAGCCTTTGCAAGGTCTTGTGTTTAAACTTAAATGTCTGATATGGTTTGTAATTGATTCCACCCAGTTCCCTCCCTCCTCCTTCTCAGTCCAGTTTGTAAAAGAGAATTTATCACTGTATGGGGAACACAAAACTTCCAATGCTGCAGATTCAAAGACAAAAATTCCATAGCAAGATCCTAGAAACCTCTGGTTCTATTATGATTCTCTTCAACTGCTAGGAAAATATATTAATCCCTGCTGTTCTTGCCCTTGGATTCTTTTTTTTTTTTTTTTTTTTTTTTTTTTTTTGGTGTGTGTGTGTGTGTGTGTGTGTGTTTTGATTAATTGACTTTGCTCAGGGTTGAATCAAACCAATCCATGTGCTTCCCATCTTGGAACAAAAATTGATTTATTACCAGAACATCCCAGTTATTTAGTTATTACCAATGCATCCTTTATTTCCCTGTTTGTTTATGCCCTTACCTGGGTATACCAGGCAGTTTGCTGAATGCTTGTATGAGAGTAAATATCAAAAAGCAGCTTCAGAACAAAATCCCTAAACTGGGAAGGTGGATTTGCTTTGGTGCCTTTCCACAAAACACTAAATGGGTGGACTGCACTTCTGTCAGGGCTCAAATTACACCAACATGAAGTCACTAAGATCAGAGGAATTGTTTTATATGAGTGAACTTCAGAAGGCAGCAGAGGAAGAGAGGTTTTTAAAACCTTTCCACCGTTCCATAATGATAAACAAGGCAGGTTCATCTGCCTTGGTCTATGCAAAGCTAAATATAAACCAAGAACAAAATACCCACTGGCCAATTTAGCATGTAACGAGCTACTCCTAATGGAAATCAGTGAACTGCAGTTGGCCTTGAGAATCACTTGTCATTGCCAAGACCTCTGCGATAGCCAGTCTGCTCACACCTCTTTTATCACTGCCATGTCTTGTAGCAGATCCTGCTGGGCCTGAGATGCTCTTTTTGGCGTTGGCCAGTATGGTCAGAATTACAACATCCATGTCTTTGGCTGGGCTCTTCAGGGTTATTGCAGTACAAGAACTGACTGTGTGCTCCATTTTGCAGCATTCTGATCTTGCCCTTATCAGATCACGCACAGAGTTTCACAATATTTGAAATTCGGCCCTGCTTTTGCATTGTTTTATATCAGAACAGCTTTCATGCCTTCAAAACTCATTCTCTATGTGCTGCTGATAAACATTATGCAGATAGATAAAATGGTTATTCACAATCCACTCAGGTTCCCATGTTACTCTGTATTCTGTGGTGGGCCCCTGTTAAAACTGTAAATATACTCCCTTACCTCATTACTTTAAATTTTGTTACAGTGAACTACATGTGCAGCTTATCTCAGCATAACAAATTTCTCTATAGCCATGGCTGGAAAGACAATGTGTTTCTGTAGAGGAAGAAAAACTATACAGAGCTTTAAAAGTCAGTGTTTCTCTCCCACCCACCATAAAAAAAAAAAAAAAAAAAAGAGTCTAGAAACTTCCTGTAGCCATAAAACTATGAAAAGACTTGCACAGGGTATGATTGTCCTTCAAGGGAAATGAAAGAATCCTCTGTAGATTCCAATATGGAAAGAAGGCTATAATTGCATGTTCTGCAGATATCATTCATGACAGAATTACAACAAATATCATATGCCAGTAACTCAGACGAAGAGCTGTCGCGTTTAGCTAATCCCTCTCTCAGGGGGTGAGCAGAAGATGGTACATCAGTAAATTGGCACCAGAGTCTAATTAGTGCTCTCATTCAGCGTACTAAGTAGGAAGAGATGGCAGAAAAAGTAGATAATATTCAACAAGCAGAGGGGCAGGCAGGCAGATCTGGAGTAATAGAAATTGCAGACCCAAAGATCTCCAGAGAGTGCAAAACACAAGCTAAAATTTTATCCAGCTTGATCACAGTAGAATGCAAAACAGAATTCTAACTTCTTTTGCTGCAATGGGTACGAAGCCAAATGAGCACAGGTTTCCTCTAACTGTTTATTTCACCTTCTGCTGTGCAGGAAGGAGGGGAAGCGGGGCTGGGGCTATAACTTATCCTGAAGCATTTTTGGAGCTAAAGGTCAGGTAGAGTTCCAGGAGCAGCGAGTTCCAGAGGAATGTAACTCTGAGTAAGAATTCCCATGTCCAGCTCCCACTCCCATCCTGATGGGGATGATTAGCTGAGGTTTCCTGATGAATGTAGGTGTATGTAACAAGTCAGAGGGAGAGAAGTGATAGATTAGGTCATTTAGCCCAGTCCAGCAGCTCTATACAGACAGGTCAGCCCTGCAGATTTGACACTAGACTTGTAGGCAGCATGAGGCAAATAACACCAGATAATGAAGTTCTCTTCCAGCTGGAAGGTGCTTTGCAGCAATTCAGCATTTGTCAAAGGTGCTGGACAGGATTCAAAACTCCCCTGGTACAAAAGCTTTGCGCTACAGGTCTGCCTAGAAGCTCATAAGCTTCTTGGTTTTAACATCTGAGGAAAAGAAAAATATGTCAATTCCTGACTAGGGGCAGATAAAACAGCCATTTTGCTGGTCTGGGATAGCATTTCATACTCTTGGGCTGAAGGTGCTTCGAGTAGGACCTTGACATGATGCACATTTTGACAAGAGGCAGGTTTATTGATTGAACATGAGTCAGGTAAATGGAACTTGTTAAGAATTGACTCTAGTAAACAGAGCTTGCTCCAGTGCCAGGCAAGCCTGTGTTGCAATCAGCTAGATTTTATGATTATAATAATCTGCATTAGATTTAGCATCCCTTTAAGTGGAACTTTAACTATGATTTAGAATTTTCTATACAAGGGAAAAAGTGAAAGAACTACAAAATCACTGAGATGGAGTGCCAGCTGGAGCAACCCTTGTAGAAATCACAGTATTTCCAGACCACAGATAGTAAAGGTTTTTCTTCATCTCCCTATTGATTGAACCCTATTGACAGGATCCTACAGACTACATCTAAATCCCACTAACACATCAGCAGGTGGACCTAGAAGAAAACAAATCTGGCTCAGCCCAAATTGAACCAGAGACCGAAGAAGTTCAAGATGCTTTGCTCACTCTTTCTTTTCCCACTTTCAACATTTTTAGCTGTTTTTCGTTCATAGAAACAAAAAAAACCAAAACCAAAACAAAACAAAAAGGAACAAATATCCACCACTAAATTGACCTTCCAGATGCTCAGTTCCAGTCTTGATCCAGCTTTTATGAAAAAGATTACAGAGCTTTGAGAAATCAGGTTTTTAATGAAAAGGCTTGTGCAATGATATCTTTAAGCCAGGCTCTGGAAAAAAATTCTGAGTTGCACATTTCAGCAGAAACGCATCTGTTGTCACACTACAAAATGTAAGAGGTGCCATCCTTCAGCCTGCTTATTTAAGAAATGCAATGAAAGGAAAAAGACTCATAAACATTAATATCTCCAACAGGGAATACTCAGTGTCCAGGAATGTGATAGGTCCAGCCGATTTTAACCCCAACAGGGAACTAAAGCAGAAAATTATATAAATTTTAACAATTGTTAGAGTAATGTGGCTTCAGAAGCACAAGGAAAAACTTCTATTGGACTTGCTTTGGGGCTTTAGCAGTTGGAAAAGATTCCCAAATCATTCATGTTCATTCAATTATTTATCACTGATTTATACAATTGCCCACCAAAAATGGTTTCTGACAATTTTCACTTGGGCAAACGTGACAGCACTGCTCCCCATCCGTGCTCTTTCCCTCACTGCCTCCCCTGGCTTCCGAGAGATTTACTGCTCTACTGACACAAGTTTTTCAAAATCCACGGTACACAGCATGGAAGCTGTAAGGGCTCTTAATTCGTTTGGCAAAACCCATTAAGATTTTGTGAGTGCTGTAGAAGTTTAAGAGCCCTCCCGAGGCGGCGATGGCTCAGAGGACAACAAACGGCCGCGGCTGCTGTCACCAGCGGAGGCTGCTCGTGGCTGCACTGAGGGAAGGCTCTTAAAAGCAGAGTCAGGCTGGATTGATTCTTGACTTTGCCACATGCTTTGGGTGACCTTGAGCTTCTGAGCTTCCATGAGACTGAGGGAGGGTGGCACAGATCAGGATTACAGCTGCCAGCAGCCTCATCGTTCACAAATAAATATTGTGTGCTCTGCTCATTTCCAAAACCCAAACCAAAGGCTGGTCCAGCTCCAATGCAGGGAATTTGCTCTCAGAGAAAAGCTCTGATCTGAATGCAAACTTTAGGATCATTGCAGCCACAACTCTCCATAAAACAAAAAATTCTGGGTCTGGATATAAAAAACGAGTAAAGATCATCCCAGTACCAAGACTTTTCCAACCCTGCTGGCAAGGAACCTTTATTTAGACCACTGGACAGGTATAGATGGTGGGTTCATCTGTTACTCAAATAAATCAATTTTGGAAACCTTTTTAATTCCTACGAAGCATTCCTAAATCTTCTGTGCACCCATCAGCGGAAATTCATGATGACAATTTGCTTCAAATTGGAAAAAAAGTAAATGAAGGTTCCAGAGAAACATGGGACAATTAGCATTTCCTCAGCTCCCTTCTCATTTTAATCTGCCTGGATACTTCAAACTTTCCAGAGAATGAGAAACAGCACAAAATGAAACATTAATTCTAGTGCTTGCTGCAAGATAGAACACACTTCAGTGTTCCTTGCATGCTGAAAGAGCTCTGCATTTTAACTTGTTTGATGCCTAAATTAAACCCAGTAAAATATTCCTTGGTTTATAAAGCAGTATTAATTAACAAAGTGCCTGATTTCCTTTCTATGAGTAGGTTAAAACCAACAGATTTTAAGGGAACGTTTCTTCAGTTTTGCTCCTGACTAGACACTGAAAACTGATAATGCAACTCTCTCATTACCAGCTAGAACAAGAATGTTCAGAGCAGGGACACCAGCATGGAAAGGAATCATCAATGTTTTAATTATATGCAGTAGACTTAGATCACCAATGCTTTGGGTGCTGCCAAGTTTCCAGGCCCTGGTGACAGATGTGGAGTATTTAAAGAGTTTATTGAAGTGGGTCAATATACTGTCCAGAGAGAAACAAGAATTTATTACAGTTTATAAAAAGACTGGTGATGCCCTATATCTTTCTGAAAATTTTCCTGAATAAAGACTGTAGTTTGAAGGATCTCTGAGTTTCATGGCCACGAACACAAAAGTCTAATCTGTGAGAAGGTTTTAAAGAGATGTTCAGTACCAGTAAGGCTGCACAGTGTGCAGAGAAATTTAAATATTCCAAAGCCTTGTACAAGTGAGAGAGAAACTGCAGTGATCTCCCCTCTCCCATCTCATATTTTTCTGAAGCAGAAGAAATAGCCTCATCCAGATTTAGATGATTTTCTTCCTAAAGACATCAGTGTCCTAAAGGTTTACAAAAAATCAGTAACTATCTACCGGAAAGTTTGCCAGACAGAATCCTCAGTTAAATATATGATGTGGTTTCTACCTACTAGACAGAAGACCACATCACATTTCATTTTGGATAAACCTGCTATTAAAATGGCAATTCTTTTGACAGAGCAGGGATGGAGACTGTTTACCACAGAGACACCTCAAAGTCCCCTCCAGGACACAGCAGACAAGTGTGCTCTGAGGTTTTGTGCCTCAGAAAGGTTCAGTCAGCACTGAAAAGGAAAGCCCACGAGTCAACAGAAAATTTGGTTTCTCTCAGTTGCCAGTTCTTTGGACTCTGCAAACACAAATATTCCCTACAGAAAAGAAGTGCATGAAAGAAAGATACTGTGGGCTGCCTGGAGTTGTTGCTTCCATACCACCCACCACACTAACTCTCAAAAATAGGACTGCATTAAAGTAATCCCTACACATTTCCTTTACGTAATGGTGGTTGGGCACAGGTACCCACATGTCCACTCCTCTTCCATGGCATCCTGTTTTAAATTACAACCACCTGATGTTAATTTTCAGCCCTTGCAATTACTAAACAATTTCTGTGTTTTATAGAAGTTGCAGCAGGAATATTCCTCTTGGGGTGAATCAATGTCAGTGTATGCCAAGAAAGAGATTGTTTTACAGGAGATAGTTACTCTTTCTTTTTTTTTTTCTGCCTCATAGAGAGTCATTAATTCCGTGGGTGATTCTAATATTAAGTGTATATGCATGTGGTAAGTGGGTGGCAAAGACAGTTATTGATTATTATATGGACATATCTGCCAGAGCTCATGCCAGTGTAATTAGAAATCCATGGCAATGAATATTGGAGTATGCACAAAGCTTAATAGCAGCTTTTGGAACGGCATAGCAGAGCAGATATCCATGGAGAGGGAAGATCTCAGCTCACAAAAGACAGGATATGGAACAACCAGCAGCAGAGCAATGCAGTGTAATTGGGCTGGTTTTGTAACACATGTGTACTGTTTATTTGTTTAGATAGAATTGATGCAAAACTTTGTAGGGGTTTGGATGTGCATCATCCCAAATCTTCCCCTTGAGGAACAGTCTAAAAAGAAAATGGGGCAAATTAAATCTATGAGAGTTCCTCCCTCCTCATGCAAGAGAAATGAAGATCCACTACCCTTAGAAGAAAGGGCTTTGATGCACTGGACACTAAAGTTTGGGCCAGAGATGATTTTCTGACAGTTCTGGGCTACATCTGCTCAGAAGGTTCTTGTTTTGTTAAAAATTTCCCAGCTTGCCAATCTCCTTTGCTACGGGGAACAATTTATACATTGCCTTGCTGTGATTGTGGAATTAGAGATGCCACCAACAAGCTCAGGAAGGAATTGTTTTGCTATTCCTACACCCCATCAACATATGTTCCCACTTGCCCTTTAAATTAAATTACATTTCAGACACTGAGGTGAGAACATACACATGGAAGAGTCGTGTGAAGGATAAACACCCTTGGACAACAGCTTGGATTGTAACAGCTCTGGAATCTCTTCATTGGAGAGCAAAAATGAGTCTTGAAAAAGGAACTCAAAGAGTTCTTTAGGAAACAAATCCTTCCTACAGACGTTTCTCCTCTACAGAAATTACGTTGCACAGAAATCCTCAAAGTTACTAAATCCTTCTGAGAACCATTAATGACCTCCAGTATCCACTGCTTTTGGCAGATGTTCAGGGTACAAAGCATCTCACAAGGATCTTACCTTGAATCATTCACCAGAATGAAGCATCTAAATTAAGCAGACCAAAATTAATTTACTGTGCTGCAGTCTGCAGCAGCCATCTCATGAGACAGAATCCAACCTCCCAAGGAAGAGCTGGGAATGCAGCATTTGGAAACCCTCAGGGCACATCAGCAGGGCCCAGCAAGGTACAAAGAGCAAGATTTGCAAATTAAAATGCTTAAATTATTAGTAAATATCCAAGTACATGCAGTGGCCATGAACCTCATGGTTGATATTCTAATGAACTTGGAATTGGAATATGAGCAATTGCCTCAATATTGGGGATAGAAAGCTTGAACAAAGAACAGAGTTGGCTACAGTGAGATTTGCACTGGATAAAAAACTCTGGTGAGCATGGCATGGAATTCTATATATCCAGCAGTGAAGAACTATGTAAATCCAGGTGAAACTGTGCAGGCACAAGGTTTTAGCCCTGCTAAATCCACTTTCTAAAACTTCAGCATTCATATTCTAAAACAGTAAATTCTACTTGTCTCTGTCACTTGTAAAATGCATACTATTACCCAGCAAAGAACATCACAAAACATCCATCTTTGGATGGAAAATTGCTTTTCCCCATTGTTTTTGTTTTTGGTTGGTTCCTTTTATTTTTTTTTTTTTTGGAAAATCTCTCCACTGGGTTTTCATTTAAAAACAAATAGGGAAATGAGAGTGGCAAATGTTTTTCTTTTTTTACAATAGGGAATTTAATTAAAAAAGGGAAAACTGTATTTTTACTGCAAATATACATACATATTATAGCTTCACTGAGGGCATGAAAACTGTCTTGAAATTTGGTGCAGGAGAAAAGAAAGCAAGCATGACTAGCTCCTGTATTTGTAAAATGTTCTGAAATCCATGGAGACAGAGCCATATCCTGACAGCCTCCTTCCCACTCTGTGTCACGTAGAGGGCCCTGAGCACGAGCAAGGCCAGGAGTCTCTATCAGAAAATTACAAATGGCTCCATGTGCAATTTTAATTAATGAACTGGTGACCTGATGATGTAGATTTCAGGAAACACCAGCTGGTAAAACTCTGTACAACAAACTGAGGCCAAGCAACTGGAAAATCACTGACAGCACAGTGTCTTTTAGTGACAGCTTCAGCAAAGAAATCCTTCTACTTTAAAAAGAAGCACAAAAAAAGTGTTTAAATAAAACGTATGAGAGAAACATCTTCATTATCAGTCTTTCTCTCATAGGAAATATTCCTTTTCTGCTATGCTGAGTTGAATTGTATTGGTACCAGTGTAAGAAATCACTTCAAAGTAGTTAAACACAAGAATGAGTTAAGGCTGATCAAAGTCTTCACAGAGAAGAAAAGTGAGCCTGAAAACACCAGAGCTGGGGTTGTGCCAGCACTAATAGCAGAGCTGTAGGATTGTTTAGGGTGGAAAAGACTCTCCAGATGATTGAATCCAACCTTCCAGCCACCACTGCCCCATGTCCCCAAGTGCCACATGGCTTTCAAATCCCTCCTGGGATGGCGACTCCACCGCTGCTCGGGGCAGCCTGTTACAATTTCCTGGTCTTCCATTTTTAAACTCAAATACTGTTATTTCTGAGTAGATCAATTTTAAATGTGAGTGCAATGTATTAAACTTAAAAGTGGAGTTTAAATTATTAAAATGATTTCTATTAGCTTCAAATGCCCTGGCTCCATTTAAGCAAACGAATTAAGGACATGCTTAAGTACATTTCTATTGAGTTAAGCTGTGTAGCAAATGCCTTCCCTGCAGGCCTACTGAAGCCAAAAGCATGGAATCATATGCAAAATTTGGGGATAGACTTAACTCCTTGGTTTTAGTAGAGGTGCAGCACTGAATTTGAGATTAATCTTGGGCCCAGGATTACATTTCATATGAACAATTAAGTACCTGCATGGCTTTGTTTTGGGTTTGCCCTTAGCAGTGTAAAATACTGTCAGTAAGGAAAAAAAAATTCAAAATCCTTTCCAAGTATTTACAGAAAGGTAAATTCCAGGAATGATGAATGAGGTGGTACCAGAGGCAAACAGACCCCAAAGCAGGGGAGAAGAGAATCCCCACAAACACTGGATCATTCCATTCTCTGTCACAGCATAATAAACACCTTGCTCTTCCAGGCTATAATTCACCAGATTCAAGATTAGGTCATCTAAGAATCCCTGTGTGACACAAATAGAAAAACAAGTCAGCAGCAGAAATGTAATGATTAATTTTACATGTAGCAAAGAGATTTGCCTGTTCAACTCCCCTCGACAGCAGATTTTTTATTTTTAAATTTTTTTTCTTTTTAGTCTACAACTGACACAGTGTTGCTGCTGACCTGAAATGGGGTGGTCAGGGGGAATGAGTATCACTTATAAGGAGGTTCCACTGCCCATGGGTACTAAACCAGCAGCAAAACTATCCTGCAAAACCAAATCAAACAATCAGGGCAAAATTTAAAAATTCACAGAAAAGCTTGAAGTTAAATGATCATTTACAGCAGCACCAAGTCTGCTCTAGTCCCAGAACCTGCATATTTATTGGTGGCTGTGATATGGCTGAATGTGAGACTCTCAAGGACAAGCAGACTCAGGGCACAGCTCAGGTCAGCTGGATCAAAGCAAAATGATGCTGTTTGTACCAGCTGGAAGGAGTGCACCATGGAACACATATTCCAATTGATAAGCAGTGATGATACTCTTAGAAGCTGGAACAGTTGTGGAGTCATAGGACTAGTAAGTGAAAGAAAATGTTGTATAATTTAGGGAAATGCTTTATATAATGTCACAATCCCAATGAATATTTGCAGGGAACAAGAGCAACAGGCCTAACCCTGTACCTGACCACAAGGATGGGAAAATCCCACTCATAAAAGGTCAGGAGAAAGGGAAAGTTTTGTAGGCCATGACACTCTACAGACTCCTATTTGTGAAAACTTCTCAGTATTGAAGACTTTTAAGTTTCTTTGGCTTGATTAAACAATACAATCATACAATTAATGTTAATTACTAATACTACTGTCTATTGTGAGTAGATACTGTGCTTACTCACAGGCAGCATGAGGCATGGGAATATTCTTTCTCTTTCACTTAACATTCTGCCCATTTCTGTTCTGAAAATTCTTTTCCTGAGATCAAATCAGATTTTCCTGAGATCAAACCAGATTCATTTTTCCTGTGATCAAATCAAATCCATTCAATTTTATAAAGTTTATGAAGGTGGAGTCCTTGATTCCAATTGAAGTTTGAGCTTGCTTTTCCAAGGGAGCCCCACATTCCCAGAAGCAGGCTTGCTTTAAATCTGTAATTTTTATCCTGTGCTATAAAATAAATGCCAGGATGATGGAGAGCTGCTTTTCTAGGTCAAACAGTTGTAGAAGAGTCAGGGAGAGGCTGGAGGGGAAATGCCTGTTCAATCAAGAAAGTTCACTAATGATTTCTAAAATGTCTTAATTGCTTCAGCACAATCTACAGGCATCCCTTTCATGCCTCAGACAGGACAAGTAACTGAGTCTAATATTTCAGAATTAGCAACTTGCTGAAGTAACCAGACTATAATCTTCCTAGTCATGGGTTAGAATTTTTGAGGTCTCATCAGCACACCACAGCTTCTTTCTTTAAGTGTTTTGTGTAACTGCAGGCTTATCTTCAAAGAGCAGATGTATGAACTATCATTTTTGATTAAAGCCATCCAGTCGGAATTAAAAAAAAAAATCATCTGTTCACTGCAGTTAGAATCATCTATTTTAAATACATTTACATATTCCCTTAGCTGTCCAACTATTTTTTTCCTCACTTTCCCTTCTTTTTGCAGCTTGGAATCCTGCCACATTTATATTTTGTACTAACTACTCAGGGTCCTAATTAGCAGAAATGGGATGTCAGCAGGGTACCAGGCAGCACGGGAGGGGTTTTGCTTCATTGGGAAGATGTGCAGCATGTGGCATGGATCAAAATCTCTGCAGCCCATGCAGAGAACAGCATGACGTGAATTGCAGAGCAAGGTAAATGGGAGAATTTGGGTATCTTGGAAATCTGTGAATTGACAAAAGGTACCAACTCACATGTTTTAGCTGTAGACAAAATGAAGGGGGTTTTGCCAGCAATAAGGCAAATTATTCCAAAGTTTAGTATTTCAGCATGTAACAGACTAAAAAATAATCTGCAGTTTCTGAACTCACGCTGTTTGGCACAGCCCAGTCCCAACGACATCTAGGACTGGATAAAAATAAGAGATCTGGATGTAACAACAGATATCACACATTTTTCAATACATATATAAATATATATAGATATATATATAAATTTGCTTATTATAACTAGCCTTCCAGTTTGAAGTCTGTTCTGTTACCAGAATTTGTTTTATTTCATCTTCTGCTAGTTTGTTATTCCTCACATCTGCTCAGCACATCCTGCCCAGCCCCTGAAGGGAGCTCAGGAGGCCTCCTCTGCCTGATGTTGAAGGACAGAAGTGGCACAATCAGGGATCTGAGTGCATTGCACAAGCCACAGCATTTCACCAGGGGCTTTCTGCAGCATTTCTACTTAAGCTGTGCTTTCAGGAGAGCATCTGGTCTTGCAGCAACAGCTCTGAGAGAGAGGTTGTGGCAGTGGTAAATTGCCTTCATAGCCTGTGAGTAGATGCTGATTTTCAGTTGGTCATAGGCACTAAAAAGCTGTTTTTTCACAAGTATAAATGGAAGATATTTGTCAAAATATCCAGACTCAGTGGAAAACTGAGTGAATTTTACCACTGGTCAGACTGATGGCTTTGGTGCAATTTGCTCATACACACTCTGAAAGGGAAATCTAATCCTTGGAATTACAAGTATGGCCCTTTGAAGTAGGAAAAGTGGTGCTGTCAATGGCTTTTGAATGGAATGTTGAGCATCACTCACTAATGAAGCAAGAGTTACCATAATGCTTGGTAATGATAATTCTTAATATGCTAACTGTATATCCAGTATTAAAATCTTATCTAAGCACTGGAAGGCACTAAAAGGTGTCAGACTACAGGGCTGAGGCTTTAATCTGTGATGAGGTCTGGTTTTATTGTAGATACAAGAGGAAAAGGAAGAGAAGACAGGATTCTGCTGACAGTAAACAGTAAGAATATTTTTTCTTTGCTTTTGAAAAGTTTTGGGTTTGCTTTAAATTCTCTCACCTTAATTTTTCCCTTTTTTGCTCTCTAACTGCAGAGTTTATGAAGTGACAGAGGTTAGAGTGGCACTGAAAAGGGAAAGGAACTACAAAATAACTTACACTCACTCTTCCTTTGTATTCAGGGGAAAAAAAAAAGTCAGTGGGAGGGGAGAAGCAAAACTCAAAGCAGAAAAAAATACCAAAATATTGAAATAAACCCCTCAAAAATTAACAAATTAGACGAGACTTCACAGTTTTGAACACATGACCCTTTTCCCAGTGTTATTTGAGAAAATGCCAAAAGTGCTATTCCACCTCTGATGCTGGAGTGTCCTTGGCTTCAGGCTGCCAGAACACCAGGAGAAAGGTGTTACATCTGAGCAGGGCTCACAGTTCGAGTGCACAAGGGTGGGGAATGAGTCATGTGGGTCACAACTATGAGGGAAAGATATTAATGAACACTCGGAAGCCACAGGGTTTTAATTAAAAATTCCAAATGACATGAAAGCCAAGATTTATCGACCTGAAGCACAGACATTACTCAGCAGAAAGGATTTATTTGACCCATTTGTGCTGGGCTTGCTTCATCACTTCTCCCTGGAATTGTGCTGGCAGGATATTGTTATCCCTGACCACAGAATTCCTGGTGATGGGGGGTGGTGATGAAACACTGCTCTGTGTCTGCTGTATTTACATTCAGTACCATCAGCCAGGTGCGTTGCAAAATAACAATACAGATACCTAAAAAGGTTCTGTGGTCTGTTTATTACTTTCTTCCTAGTGACTGTGGACACAGTAAAAAAAAAGCAAGGCATAAAGATTTCTCCGATTAGAAACTGAATATTCTGATAAGAGCTCGTGGGCAGTTGTTTTTATCTGCCCAGTAGGATGCAGTTCCCAGCACTGAATAATCTCAGGCACCCTCCCTGTTTCCTGATCATTTTGTAGGAGGTCAGATACTATTTTGCTGTCATTGCTCTGCATTACAGCAAAGCTGAAATATCTTTGGATTTTTTCATGGAAAAGTTAGTCTGTGGCAAAGGAAACATGTCCTTGCCAGTGTGGAATAATCCTCTGAATGACTAAATAGTTACAGAGAGTAAAAACAGACAAAGCCAAGTAAAGACAGTCTGCAGGTTGCCCTCTGAGCTGGGGAGTGAAGGATTAAAGCTGACCAAAAGCACCGTGGCCAGTGACAGCTCTGGCAGTGTCCCACAGGCTCTCAGGGCCAGCTGAGGACTGGGTGGAGGGAAACTTCTCAGAGCCAGTGAAACATTGCAAACGTGAGGCTTTGACCAGGAGGTGGGCAAGAAGAATTTGCTATGGATTAGCAACTCCAGCATAAACTGTCTTTCTTGGAACAATTCCTTGAGAATTGCCGCTTTTCCCAGGAAAAAGAAATCTCTGGGCTCTGCTCTGGGAGGACACAGTGAATCAAGAGCACAGGCACTTTGTCCTGGAAGAGCCAGCCCAGTGCCTTTCCTGTGCAAGTGGAGTTCTTCCAGTTAATGCCACACTGCAGGCAAACCACAGAGCTTAAGGAAGAGAGAGAACAGGTCATTGCACTTATTCTCTTTTTTATAGAAGTAAAAGCACAGTGCTGCAAGGTGTTCTACACCCCTGATGCAAAGCAGAACAAGTTAAGTGAACATCTTACAAGAAGTGTTGGTGTCTGCAGTGCTGATTTCATCCAGGGCTCTGTCTCCTGCCCCAGGGTGTGAATAACTCTGAGCAGCATCCATGTACTGCTCCTGCAGCATCACCAGCTCTGCTCTGTGCACTGCTGTGACAGGGGCTGTGGGACAAGGTGACCAAAGGCAAAGCTGACCCTAAAAGTTGTTGTTCCCCTTAACTATTGCACAAAACTGTTCTATCAATAGGTTACATCCAGAATTATCCATATGCTTTAACTCTGTACCTTAAGGATCTGTCTCATTAGCACAACACAATGTTAGCATATTAACCACACTCCAGCAGACTGGGACTATTTATTACTGAGAGAACTCCTACCAGAAACCTTGGAATTTTTACAATACATTTTTGTCCATACTTTTTGGAGCAATAATAATGTAATGCCATACTCCCTCCCCAAATAGCTGCAGGGTCCCTTTTAATGAATAGGAACAAACAAACTATCCAGCTAAGCCTAGAAACATGACCCCTATCAAAAGCAAAATCAAACAATACCCTGAAACAATCTACATATACAAAGAACAAACTTTTCTTGTTCTTCCAAAGATTAACTCAGCAGGTATTTGGCATTCAAAAAATTCTACAACAACAGAAATGATTCTGTGTTTGAAGAGGGTTTTTTTT
The DNA here is from genome assembly GCF_023055355.1 of Agelaius tricolor. Classification (NCBI taxonomy): domain Eukaryota; kingdom Metazoa; phylum Chordata; class Aves; order Passeriformes; family Icteridae; genus Agelaius; species Agelaius tricolor. Next base: position 10,784,279 of record NW_027269283.1, on the reverse strand, counting down.
AGAATTATTGTTGCAATTATTTGGAAAAAATTTTAAAAGAGAAAAGGTTTGAGAAAACATTTTTGAAATATTAATCTAGGTAACATTCTGTACAGGCAGTACTCCTGTGCTCTCTCTCAATGACAATTTGTAAAGTCTGTTATGTTTTTTATGCAAAACTTTTTCAAATCTCTTGGCCATCCACTACCAGCTCCTGCTCAACATTCATTGTTCAGTCAACAATGGTGGCATTTTCCATTTCTCCACAGAATAGTATCTGGTGACCCTGCACTGTTCTGGGCATGGAAGAAACTACACTTCTTTAGCCAATTTTATGGGAGGAGATGGAATGGCAACAAAAATATTAAATAACCTGGTCATCCCTTTCAGACATGGAGTTTCAAAGCAAATATCTGCAAAATTTCCAACTTTCTATTAATAGAAAATTCAGCCTCCATGTCAGTAATTTCCAACAGAAGGGTTTTATTTGGCTTATTATTAATATTATGGATATTAATATTTTCACTAGGAAACCTGAAATGACTGCTCATCTCAGTTCAGATCCAAATGATCCCAGCCCTTCCTGTGAGAGAACCTTTCTCTGTCTGCCATGGGCAACTGCTCCCATTCCCTTCACCACTTTGATCCACCAGAATTTGGGATTTTTAATTCTGTTCTGAAGCCTGTACTGCTCATGGGTGCTCCTGAGTAACAGGATGAATATGTCTTCAGCTTAAATTGGGGGGCTCGTTCTGTAGAGGATTTATTGATTTGAAACCAATCCAAACATGAGTCACCGTGCAGAAATGTCACACGGAGATCCTTACTTGCAATCTTACAAAGCGCTGAGGGCCCTCGAGTGTTGCAAACACCCCTGGAGCGAGTTCCTTGGGCACGGTCCCGATGAGCTGAGCAGCGGCCGGGGCGGCTCCGGCTGCGCCGGGAGCTGAGCCTGGCTGGGAGCGCTGCCCCGGCCCTGGGCAGGGGAGCGCTGCCGCCTCCCGACCGCTGCGAGCCCTGCACGGAGCGGCGACACGGGACAGTCTGGGAAAAGGGACAGCCTAGGATATGGGACAGACTGGGATAGGGGACAGTCTGGGATATGGGACAGCCTAGGATATGGGACAGACTGGGATAGGGGACAGCCTGGGATATGGGACAGACTGGGACACGGGACAGCCTGGGAAAAGGGACAGCCTAGGATATGGGACAGACTGGGATAGGGGACAGTCTGGGATATGGGACGGACTGGGACACGGGACAGCCTGGGATAGGATATTGGACAGCCTGGGACACGGGACAGCCTGGGATATGGGACAGCCTGGGATATGGGACAGACTGGGATAGGGGACAGCCTGGGATATGGGACAGACTGGGATAGGGGACAGCCTGGGATATGGGACAGCCTGGGACACGGGACAGTCTGGGATATGGGACAGTCTGGGACACGGGACAGCCTGGGACACGGGACAGCCTGGGACACAGGACAGCCTGGGACACGGGATAGTCTGGGATAGGACATGGGACAGCCTGGGATATGGGATAGTCTGGGATATGGGACAACCTGGGACAAGGGACTGCTTCAAGGGCATCCTCAGTCTACGGGGATAAATGAAGGGTGGTGATAAGAGTTGATCACTTAAAGTAAGCATTTGTATTTTTACCATTCAGTTGAAAAGAGAAATGCTCAGTCACAGAGTGTAGAGCTGCTTCTTCAGCACAGGAGTGATGTGCACACCTGCACCACTCCTAGACCATCCCTACATCCACACACAGCACTGCTTGAGCACCAGGAGCATCCTCCCCTTCTAGAGCCAGCAGAGCAAGCCGGCAGTGCAGGGTGAGTACCACAGGGAACAGGGTTCCTCATGGACAAGACACTTCAGTCACACAGGTAAATCCTGCTCTGACCCACAGCCACCAACCAGAGGTAGTTTAAAACTATTTTATACCAATTTTGAACTCAGTTTTGCCTTCTGTCTATGTCATCAGCCTGGGCTGTGCATTTTTTAGCTCTGTGACTCTGACACACTGTCTGAACACTGCTACAGGAGGCATGGAGCAGTTGCAGTTCTCGAGCTTGAAGCTGATCACTGAAACACAGAGGCCTGTCATTCCTGAACACTGAAGGTGAAAGAGTAACTAATTCTTCCTGGCTGATTGTCTTTCCATTCCCAGCCTCCTAATTACTTCTCTGCCTTGGTTGCCATTCAACTCCACTTGATTAGGCTGTTGTAAAGAGCAGTGATGGCAAAGGAGCACATGAGGCAGGACCCTCCTCAGAAAGCTGCAGGTGATGCATTTTCTGATTGCACAGACTCATGTTACTTTACCCGCAGATGCAAAGACTATTTTGGATGTCGAAAATATTCAGCATCTGCTTCAGTTTTGGAAGGATAAAGTCTTTTTTTTTTTTTTCCTTAGTTACCAGAGCACACTACTAAGCATATGTCTTTCTCTCATTAACGTGAGGAGATTTTGTGTTGGTTCCAGTGCCCAACTGTCCGGTGTGATTAGAACTGCCAAAAACAGTAACCCAGGAAATTTCATTTTCCACAACATTTTAGCTCTGGCTGACTCAGTAGAATCCCAGCAGTGAGCTGTGAGCAATGATATATGAAGTGAAAAATGTTTGCCCTCCCTCCCAAGCCTCTCTGCACTCTGCATAAACCACTCACAGCCCGTGCTGAGGTCATGGGCTCTGCTGTCAGACCCAGCTCCAAAGGAGATGCTCCCTGCCTGTTTGCCAGGTGGTTTTGATACCACTGTGGCTTGATAGAAAGCAAATTTCCATCTCAGGAGAAGTTCTCCCTATTGCCAATATTACTTTCAGATCAGAACTTCCCATGAGATAATACAAAAAGACTGGCTTGAGGCCCAGAGTTCAGCATAATTTGCCTTAAATTTGTGTTTGCTTAGTTCATGTTATAAGGAAATAGTTTTGTATCTAGTCACTGCATACTATGTACAGCAGCCCTGAAAGGAGCCTCAAATGCCATATTCCAAGGGAAGTAGAAAGGCTATAACAAAGTTTGTCTGGCAGTTGGAAAGTTGGTGAGTAATGTGAAAGTGTGCCTGGAACAGGAAACAATGCAGTTTACTGTAGTGGGATCTGTGCTCAGAGATCCTTCTGAAAGCTGCTCATGTGGAAAGAATGAAAAACTAGAGCAAGGCAGGCAGGTAGAGTTCATAACAAGCCATAACAGGCTTTCATCGATGGCTTTAGCAGCTTTTCACTGCTCAGATGCTATTTCTGCATCCAGAGGTTAGGATATAATGGGATGTGCAGATGCATAGATATTTTCCCTTCTTTTGACTGACGGATTTCAAGAATATGAACCACAAGCTCTGTGCCATAAATGGGAAAGGCAGTTCTTCAAGCTTTCATGAAAAGTTGCTTAAATTATTAGTTTCAGCAGTAAAATGTTGGCTATATTTATGTTTAGAGAAGAAAAAGTTGGGTAAAAACTTTCCAACAACTATACAGACTCTGAAAAGTTTTTCTGTTTCCTCCCTCCCCGCTCTGGCATGGCTGTATTTGCTAAATATGCTGTAAGTTTATTTTTTACTCTTAAAATCACACAAGAAGGTCACCAATTAAACTACTCTTCCCATATGGAATTAAGTAGAAGCAGATTAGTAGTTAAAGCAGAGACTCTCTTGTGGGTCTTCTCTAGATCTTAATGGATTACTATTTTAATATTTGAAGTTTACTCTGAGTATCCAGTTTAGCTGGAAAAGAAGTCACAGACCTCACAGGGTTTTCAAATTTGTCTGTGCTTTTTATTTCTCTTCTTTGAGGACACTGCAATCCTGTTTATTCAAAGGTCACTGTGCTGAAAGCAATATCTGCAGATAACAAGAAATCCTGAAGACAGTCACAGAAGGTAGAAAAATATGAGTTCCATAACCCTTCACCTCTATTCCTTTTTTGGTCCGTCTATTGGTTTTGCAGATGAAAACAGAGGGAATTCTATTGTCTTGAGTTTGCCTTTGCAAAATAAATTAAATTTTATTCTTGGTTCCCTCCCCCTCTCAAAAGAACACACTAGATTCTTCAAGAAGGCCTTGGGTTTGTTAACCCCTCCATGGCTCCTGCATCCTCAGCAATCTCTGTTCTCTACTTTCCAGTCAAATAAAAATTTCCACACATTTTAAGTGAAAGCACTGTGAGTAGGAGGAAATATCCTCCAATGGTAAAGAAGCACATTTATACCCTCTCAAATGTTTTGATTAGATCATAATTCAAAATAAGATTTGAGTCTCACAAAACCACTGATCTATTAAAAAACTCCTCCAAGATATATTCTTCCATGGCAAACACGGAGCACTTGTGTACATGGCTGGAAAGAAAACCTGAGTCCCCAGAGTCCCAGCTTCTACAGCTCAAGGCTGTTGCAGTGGTGTCTGATGTCAGGAGGACATCACTACACAGGAATTAGCCAAGGGGGTCGACTTGTTGGCATCACTTCTTTTCCAGAGAAATGTCCCCCATGGTGTGACAGTGACCTGGGGGCAGCCAACAGCGCCCACACTGCCTGGGACAGAGGTGCCACTGAAATCAAACAGGTCAGCAGGACACAAGGTGACAACACCCAGCTGCCTCATTCCAGATTTTTCTTTTTGACTCTTGGAAGGAGTTTCAGGAAGGGGCCAGGTGAGGTGGCCATAGCAACCAAGCAAGGCCCTGCTGTGAGGGTTCTGTGACCTCCCTTGGGCTGTGCAGGTATAGGAACAGATCCATACAGTGTGCACAGAAATGTGTATATAGGTACATCTGCAATATCTTTTCTGGGATTGCTCTCTTCTCAAATTCTGTAAACGTTACATAATCCTCCTGGAGCAGAATCCTACTGAAAAGAAATGTAAGGAAAACTGTCTATCCCTTCAGAAAGAACAGTGAAGATTTACAGACAGTGCACACTGGTAAACTTTTTCCATTCATTACACCAACAAAAACGTTTCAAGAGAAGTAAAATTTCAGCAAGCACAGAGCTTGGAAAGCAGAACACAGGAAGCTGACACGAGCAGCCAATTCAGCCAGCGGAAACTGGACATTAACATCTTCAGACTGGATCTGGGGCCCACAGCTGATCATGTACAATTCAATAGCCTTGGTAACCTGCAGATTTCCAGTGGAAACCAAAATCTCATCTTTGGAATTCAAGCAGAGCAAAAGCTGTTCTACTGACAAGAAACACGTGGAGATTGACCATAACCTCATCTTGAGGCAGCCTTTTTAGGTGTATCTGTCCCACAGCCTTCTCTGAAGTCTTTAGACACACCAGGATTCCCTTTGAGCTGCAGAAAAAGGGCTGCAGCCAGGCTCACCCTGCAGAGGGATGTGGCACTCTTCCTCTCCAAGGACTGACCTTCACCACTTCTGTGAAGGACAAGCTCCCAAGCAAATCCCTAGAGCAACCTGCATTTTTTCCATTAAGCCTTTGTCAAATGAGAACATTGATTTTCTAGGAAAGAGTCTGCTTTCGTAAAACATTTTTGTTATTTCATCACAAAGTAAACAAACATGGTCTAAAAAAGTGAATTATCTTGTGTTCCTTGGCAATTTTTCAGCCAAAACAATTCATAAGGTTTTCAGTTTTTGACCTTGCAAGAAAAGCCTCATTTTCCCACGTGAAGGAAACGCTTTCCCAGTTGTTGCTAAACTCATCAGTTAAGTAGCAAATAATTAATCTGTAAAAGGCAAGCCTGGAAAATGTGGGTCTGCTGCTGACTGGGGCGGGGGTCCTGGAGAGGGGGAACATGGAGCACACCAAGGTCCTCACTGCCTCTCCCATCTTGGGACCAGCTTGCCAGGGGCTCTGATGAGAATGCACAAGAACAAAGGGCAGCACGTGTGGCCGCCCTTTATTCCTGTGAAGGGAAGGTTCTCCCTACAGGCATGGGGATTCCTGAGGCCAGAGCAGGAGGAGCACAGGCTCTGGGCTGCCCTCACACCCCAGCACAGCACAAACCTCCTGCTCCTTGCAACTGAGGCTTGTAACACAATGGGTAGTACACAGGTTCAGCTCTAAAGTTACTAAAATGATAAACACCTGTCTATCTAATCACCAAAAATGCCAACTTATAGCACCTATTAAAGATCTTTTTAATGCAAACATCTCCCATTTTTAGCTTGAGACAAGAGGCCTGCTGCAATTCTGTAACCCAGCCAAACCCCTGCCTCTTTCTTCCATTTGCTCTCTCTCTCCCTCGCCCTTCCTTCCTTTTCCCACCCACATATTATTTACTCAGAATACGACCTAATTACAGTTTGTGCTTATCTGAACGACCTGCACTCCTCCATTTCAGCTAAGGGGGATCTGAATGAGGATGGACAAAGGACCTTGCTTGTGAGAGAGGGAAAAAGGGATTGTTAGACTTGGTGGAATAATGAGCAGAACCCCTGGGGGAAGGTACCAGAGGAAAAGCAGTACCTCCTTGAGACTTGGATCTAAGGCTCTCACTGCAGGTCTGGAGCACAGCTTATTGTTTCAGCCAAAGTCAGTTTCTCCTCTATTAAACTCAGTTGGGGTTTTTCCTGGCCTAATCTCACCCACACTGAAGTAAGTGGTGATTTTGCTGGAAGCGATGCCGTGTCCTTTGTTGCTAACCATAATGACAGTGCTTGCTGTGTTTCTAGCCAAGATGCTGAAGAAACTCCAGAGAATTTTTTTTTTCTCCCTGTAGTCTCATAGAACTAGTTTTACTTTTCTCCTTTTTTAGGACAAATTGAAAGAAACAAGCAGAGCACAACACCGGAAAGTGGATGAAGAAACAAAGCCCTGCCTTTGAAAGAGATCTCTGTGAATCTCTGGCACATAGCAGCAAAAGGGAGGAAATGGGAGGCTAAGAAGGACAGAGCATCTGCTCACATTGTGGCTGCACTCTCCATCCAAACATCAGGCTCTGCAAGGCCAGAGCTCAAGTTCTGACTGTGAATATCTTGGCTCGTGTCAATGCTCTTCCTGCACCCACCTGACTTCAGCTGGATTTTTGCCACTGACTTCTTTGGGGGTAGCATTACCAAAATCTGCGCTGGTTTAGTGTTAATACCTAAAGATTAATAAAAATTATCCCTAGGACATACTGGAGCAAGTGACTTGAGTAAAACATGAGTTAATGTGCTGGCTAACATGTTTTCCAGCAGCTGGCCTCCAGCAAACAGCTAAAGGTCCTCACTTGGTAATCAAAGGTGCTGCTGTGCTGAGAAGTTCTGGCCACCACCAAATCCTACAGCAGCTTGGTCAGCAGCCCTCTGGGATTCCTGCCAGGTAGGGAAACACCTGCATTTGCACAAGGGTTTATTTGTCACATGGCTCAATCAGATAAACTGATGAATAACCAAGGAAGCCTGTCTGTGCTGCATCCATCTCATTGATCACTCCTCTCACACAGACCTCTGCACAGCTGGGACAGGGTTATCCTTGCATCTGAAATATTACTCAGTGCAAGAGTCCCAGGAGATTTTTACCTTATGGAAATGTAAGGAAATGTGAACTGCCCAGAGAAATTTCAATTTGGAGCCCTATGGTGCACCAGAAAGCTGACTGCACAGAGCTGGAAAAAGTTAAAGAACAATTGGAGATGATACAACTGAAACTCAACCCAATGGGAAAAAGGACAAGAGAGGCCAATGGGAATAAGTGAGGATGTGAAGATTAGCACCAGCTAATGTAGAAGTTTTTCAAACATAAACAGTCTGGGAAGGAGGCAGACTGGGGAGAGCTTGTCTGAAAGAAAAAACAACCCAGCCTGAGGCTGGAGCAAGTTAAAAGAATAGTTAGAAGACAAAAGCAGATATAGAACTGCTGATAACAGCCCTGCACTATGAAAAACTTCTATTTTTGCAAGCTGAAGGTACTGGGTAAGAGCAGGAGAGCCTCATGCCTGGCCTGACCACCAGAGCTGTTCCAAAGAGATGGGAAACATCTGCGTGGTAGGGACAGTCATTTACAGGGATATCTGCCTGGATGCAATTTGAGACATATTAAATGTTGTTTGTCAGGTTTAGTGTGACAGCCTAATCTATTATGTGAGTCAGGATAGCTTTATTGGTGAAGGATGACTTGGCTGTAGAAATCTTGGGAGTTTCCATCCACACAGCTGCCATGACAAAATGGGAGAAACGCAGTGGACAGGAAATAATAAGGACTCAATCCTGCCTTCACTGATATTTATGCAGCTGAGCTGAAATCCACAGGCTCTTTGTCTCTCATAAAATGTTTGGGGTATTTCCCCCAGTAATCCTTCAACAGGCTGACATGGAGTTACCTTCTCAGACCAAGGAAGTGCAAGGAGAATTTTGTTCACTGATCTGTTATGAACACATAAACAAGGGAAGAATTTGGCAGGTGGCATTTTGCATTACACTTTACTGGAAAGAGTCATGAGTTGAAGAGAAAAATGATGCTTTAGGGAATTAAGTGTTTCAACACACAAGTGTTGTCTAAGAAACTGAAATTAGCTGCACCACCAAGTCTTTATGGCCAGGACAGGCATCTCCCAACTTTCTTCTTCATCAGTCACAGCACCTGGGCTGGTGCTTTACAGGCTCTTGACGTCTGTGGGAAGATTCCCACTGATGTCATTGTGCCTTGGATCATTTCCAACAGACTTTTTTTACCTTTCCAGGTAAAATCAGAAGTTTTGCACTCCATGAATTCTCACAGATTTTATAAAATAATACCACAGATTCTGAGATAAACTCATCCGTTATCAGGAATTCTGAATGGGTTAAATAAGAATATCAAATGAAGATGTTTGTGTGTACTGACAGCACTAACACTGCCAATATGAGGACAGACAGAAAACACAGAATCAGAGATATTCTGGTCTTTTGGAAGAATGAGACAGAAAACTGAAAGTGCTGCTTTCCTGGGCAATGATCTAAGCTAGAAAGGTTCATTAAATTAATCAGCTATTCAATTTATTCCTTCAGAGAAAGGAAGATTTAGAGTGCTATAATATGAAAATCTTTGCCTGTCCAGTCTATGGCAGTTATAAAATCAAGAAATAAGAAGGATGTGATAAGAATGAGACAGAAGGAATCAAGGGAATTATATTGTTGCCATATACAAGGCTGTGATTCATTCTTCTGGAGAAGGCTAAGCCAAATTCAGTTCCAAGTCACACTGGTACCACTTCTTTGTCCCCAAAAGCTTTCAGTACTATAAAAAATGTGGAATCTGTTTCTGGGTGATTTTAATTTTTTTTTTTTTTTGAAGAAAGTTTATTTCAGTTGTGCAAAAGATGTCACATGAAGCTAATAAGAGAATTCCGTGAATTAGGAGTATTTGTTGTGAGAAAATGCTTGATCATGCAGGTAAGAATTTTTCCAATGGATCAGAAACAGAGCTAAACCCAAAGTGATTTCTTGAGATAAAAAAATAATATGCTCATGAAGTTCCCTCTTCTGTTGGCTTGTCTGAGAGTGCATCCTAGAAAAGTGAAGAGCTTTGCAGTAAAACAGAAACATGGAACTCACAGCAAGGTTTGCTAAAGTTTCCAATAGGTCTGCTAGTTTCCAGCACAGCAGGAACAAACACAGCAGCATTATCAGGAAAAACCTGCAGGGCTGTGGGATGTAATCACAGACACTCTGCCCTACAGGACTCCCTCAGGACCAAGCACTGCAGAACCTCCAGTTTCTGGCTGGCTTCTGCAAGGGGTAACGAGCCAATGTACAGCTTTTCCAGTCTGTAATGAATAACCTGCATTGTCTGTTCCTTCTTTATAAGCATTCAAATTGCAACAAATGGTTCTGATGACAATTACAGCACTTCTTTATTTACAGAAACATATATATATAAATCTGGTAATTATCTCTGGACTTGTTGAAAATGCACAAGCTGATCAGGAAAACTGGCACTATATTGTTTGTTAAAGTAAAAGAAGAATATCTGTTCATCCTGCTGGATCCATTTAGAGTTAAGTTCTCTGACCTCGTGCTTGGAATGTGATGCCATCCTTTGTCCAGGGAACATAGGGAAAGCCACTGAGCTTTGGAGAAATCAGATGCATGAGTAAGGCAAGAAGTGGAGGAGACATGCACAAAGCCAAAAATTTGTGAGGAAATTTGCAAGGAAGGAGAAAGCACTGTGTCAGTCACACACAGGAATGGATGGAAGGCAGGAATGAAGGGGCAGGAGTAAATCCAAATTCTTCCTGAGACTCTTGGAACACAAATTTCAGTGGCAAGGGTTTATTTGGAACATGGATGAGCCTCAACACCTCAGCATCTAGTGAGTTATATGCCCTCTTAAGCCCTCAAATCAGCACTGAAGGGATACACAGGTTTTATGCAGACTTTCTGCAGCCTGACTCTGCATCACAGTCCAGACTACAAGGCAAACATTCTCTCAAGCAGTAACATTTCTCCAGAGCAGGGCTGTTCCAGCAGAACTCAGCGGGATCAGAGCATGAGTCAGTTCAAGTTGAGATTTCATGATTTTTCAAAAAGAAGAGGGTTTGTTCTCTACATTAAATATTCAGTGGCTGGATATTACCTCCTTGCACAGTGAGACAACCCAGTGAGGTGTTCTCTGTGTTTTGTCATGTGCCATTTATAGAATACAGGAAATGGTGCTTAAGCTCCTAGAAATGCTGGAACATGGAATCACTTGCCATGAGCTGCACCATTGCCCTTCTTTTCTGCACCTTGGCTGGCAGGGGAGAGGTGTTGTAAAGAGAAAAGAAAAGAGTGAAGAGTGTGACTTTCCTCCAGCTGGGGAAAGAAGCAGAAGGTGCTGAATTAAACAAACATCTGCCCTGGCGAACAGCAAACAATGTGTTTGTCTAGTGAACTGAGCAAAGAGGACTTGGAAGTCAGAGAGAGGGGAGGATGAGACAGAGGAAGCCAAGAGGACCATTTTGCCAAATGACTTTTTTCATGCTCCAGCAGTCTTTGTTGTAATTACAAGGATCTCTAGGGAACTGAGCAGTCTCGATCTTCAGTGCTTTAGAACATTGCCAATAAGATACAAAAATTGCTAACACAGTGAAAACATTTGTATGCAATGGAGTTTGGGTTTTTGCTGGGTTTATTTTTTTTCTTTTTTAACCAGCTAAATGTCTATTATGCAAAAGAAAAATCTGCTATAAGTTCTTTCATAACACAGAGTACATGCACATCAAAAGAGCCAATTAACAGTGTCCATTCAAAGGTGAGGCACAGCCATTAACAGGGAAGGTTTTCCTGCCAACACATCCCAAGCCTGCCAGGGATGGCAGATCCAAGGTCAGGTCAGTGACTCTGCCTGGACAAAAAGCACTTCCAGCCAAGGTCACAGCACAAGTAAGGGTATGGGCAAATGAGCACAAGGCTGTGAGGAACACAGAGAACATCTCAGCACAGCTGCCTCGGGTTATGTGCAGTTTCTACATTTATTGAAAGATCAGGAACACACAACTGCACATTTTCTGTTCATGTGGGACACCAGCTAATGAAATTACACAGACACATACATAAAACCTGAAAGCTCTGCCAAAGGCTGTGTCACTTGTGTGCTCTCCACCATGTGTGTGGATATCACAGGCAAATCTGCACCTTTGTAGGACGAGGTGAGGGTGGAAAGAGCAATCTCCCCTCCTCCTCACACTGCAGGGGTTCCTTCTCCTCTGACCTTTGATAGATGCAGAGTGATCATATCATTCCCAACAAACCCTCAGGCCTCCACATCCACCAGCCCTGTCAGACCTTCCCACTGCAGCCCTGAGCCAGGCATCTGCATTCCCAGGGCAGGCACTTGGCACTCAAAGAAACCAAATTTTTCCTTCTTTCCTTCCTTCCCCCAGACTTTTCCCTTCTTTTTTAAAACCACTTCTATGTTGGGTCACAGCTTTTTCTCTTCTGTCTTCAACTTTCGTGAGAATTTGTGCCTTATTTTGTGCTTAGGAGCTCTAAATATGGATGCTTAAATCAGTTTTTAGCCCTGAACTCGGCTCTCAATAAATGATGGCAAGTGCTGAACATATGGCTCCCATGTGCCATGTTTTTGATCCCTCAAGAGCTCCATATAAGGTGCAGTTTGAGACACCACATTCATTCAGGGTGGCAAGAAGCAACCACTGACCCCACAGACACTGAAGGAAAGAAACTAAACTTGGAATTTCCTGCTTTTATTAAATTTTTCCCTCCCCATTTTCTTTTTTCTGTCTCACAATTATTTTTCCACCACTTTTACATAAGAATGTTGCTTTTTCTATGTTAAAAGCAAGGCTGGGCCTTCAACCATTGGTCTTGTCCTTCTCCAGGAGACAGAAACGTGTATTTTATTGAGACAATTAAACCAGTTAACCCTCAAAATGTGTGCAAGGCTTTTCCTAACCCTGTAAATGCTGAGCACTGCTGTAACCTTCAGTGGTGGCTGACAATAACTCAGCAACCATTGCCTTTGATTCTAATGACTACAATAGTTTTTGTAATCATTTTGATGCTATGCTTCAATGATTTAAATTTATGGCATGTAGGGTACACTTCTCATCTCCCTTGTTTCATAAAACCTCTGCAGGGACCGCGAGGACAACAAAATTTGCAAACTGGGGGAAGCAGAACCAGCACCATAAGCTGGTGGCTGGTGTAAGATATTCCAGTCACACAGCCTTTGGTGGAGCAGACCCAGTGCAGTGCAACAAAAGAATTTCATCTTGTTTTTGAAATACTGTTATTACATTCAGGAAATTTGCAAAGGCACCTTGACAGAAAATGATCAAATATCTGAACTTCCAGTGCAAAAACATTTACTTAGTAAATGACATTTTAATGCAGAAAGTCAAATTTGCATACTAATTAAAATTTTCCTTTAAAACATTTAGACTTTTTGGCCTTCCCACCTACCCACAGTGACAGAGATTAAAAGATTTTTTTATTAAGTCCTGTCAAACAAAACACACTTTCATAAAGTGCTACAGTACAAAGTGGCACTTTTAACCTATTTTCTAGTCATTCAGAATTTAGGCAGAGGAAGCATTTCAAATGCTCCCTGATCTCAGAAAGGCACTGATGGCAGAGCAATGGGGAAAATGGAGTTTCCTCCCTCACTAAATTTATACATTGTGGGAAAGCAGCTTCATGTACTGCATGCTGGGTAATAAAATAAAAAGTCATTACACTTGTAAAACTACCCTGGTGCTTTACTAAGAGATTTATAGAGGTGCTGTGAGCTAGAGTAACACTGAGCTGCCTTCACCTTGTGTGACTTCCAGGCAGGGCTGGAGGGTAGAGCAGCAATGAGGAGTGTGAGGTGGCAAAATGAGGATGACAAGAGCAGAGTGGAGCTGGGGGAAGAGCTGAGCAGCTCCTGCCTCTGCTCTTCCCAAGCAGGGAAGGACCCACCCAGGGTCTCCCAGGCCAGCCTTGGGTTGATAGTGCTTTGTTTTTTCTAAAAATCAACCACTGAAGTAAAATTCCTCCTCTTCTAATTTCATGGCCAAGCGGTTTCTTAACAGCGAAATGAGCATTTCTGTATCTTTTAATGGGAACAAAAATATTTCAGGGGAATCAAGCAAAACTTGTTGCACCATTTTTTCCAATCTCCTCTTTGCATGTGCCTGTTACCAGCAATAACTTCCTAAGATGTGGCCTCCCCACAAACCACGAGGATCACTACAAACAGACAAGCAATTCTCCTAAGCTTCAGTTGGTTTTCACTCTTTTGTTCAGCCAGGAGCTGAAGGCTTTGCCTCTATTTTGCTTGACATGACAACTTTCAACACTCTTCAAAGGCTGTTTTCTTTGAGAAATTATGAATTTCTGTCTGTGATCAGGCTGAGCCATTCTGTGCTCTAGTGTGTCAGTAAAAGCACATTTACACCAAGTTTACACCTTGGCAGGATCATTTCAAAGACACCTGAGAGGCAGATCCTACAAGCACTGAAAAGCTGCAAACATTTAAGTCATTGATGTATTACCTGAACATCACCCAGACCCCATTCACAGATTCCAGAACTTATTTTCCCTGACCTTAAGGATAAAATGATGTTCCTGGTCTTTTCTCCCATGGACACTCAGGCCATCTTTTACTGCTCTGCCAGATGTCTTTAAGTGCAGCTAAATTGCATTTGGTTTAAGTGCCATCTGAGGCTTTCCCCACACAGTGGAACAAACAGGGCAGCTCCCATCATATGAAATTAATGTCAGACTATTAATTAATGTCTCATACATGGTTTATGTGCAGAAACAAGGGCCATTCTGGACCTGGAACAGGAGGAATTTCTGATTCTCACCCCCACCTAATAGCCTGGCCTTTGCATCACTGTCCTCTGAGTGCACCCATGCCACAAACAGGTGTTCCTGGAGAAAGGGAAAACTCCATAAAACATAAGGCACTTTGTAACTTGTGTAAGCACTTACACAAAAGGAGTTCCACTGATACAAATCATTCACTGAAAATTATAACTCTGAAGGCAAATTATACCCACAAAATGCACTATCATAGTCCAGCCCTCATCCCAAAACAAGAAACAATTCTCTGCTGAAGCACAAGCTCTCCTAAGCAACAGTTTGGGGCCTGTTTCCCCATAATGATGAGCAACCCATTGCTTTCTTTAAAGTCTTTCTGCAAAGTTCTGAATATTCAATTTAAAGGTACCAATAATCTCCACATCCTCAAAAATGCTCAAATAGTTTCACTTGAAACCCTTACTCTAATTTTTCCTTCTTTCTTCTTGTCATTGATTTGAAGCTCTGAAAGGATATTTCAAACACAAGCACCTGTTCTCCTTTTTTCCCTCCACACAGTAGATCCCTTTCCTCCTCCTCCATCTCCTCCTTATTCCCCCTTTTACAAATTTAACAAAGAAATCCCCTCCACCCTTTGAGGACAGTTCTCTGTCTGCAGGGGACTGTAACAACTTGCTTAATTTAACCCTTTAAAAAAAAAAGCCTTGACACGAAGTCCCAGCACATCAGCTGCAAGCAGAGCAGGCACAATAATGGAATATCACAGGAAAAACCAGAAAACTCTAATTTTTGACAAAGAGCCCTAGTTTGTCTTTAAAATAGAGGGAGAGAGGAACTTAGCAAATGCTCCTAAAATGTCGATACATTATTTCCACATAGGGGGATGTTCTTAACTTTGCTGTCTCTGGAGGGGACTTGAACATCAAGATCACAGTCTGATATCAGTTGCAGCAAGGCATGTGCAACCCTTGGGCCTCGAATCTTAATTATATCTGCAACTGTTTACAGCTTATAATTATTGATGTTAATTTACTGGGGGAAGTTACACTTCTCGCCTCAAGTTATATTTTTGGCATGTTAATCCTTTTGCACACAGACTATTGCATCTGATTGTGCAGACTGAAATTAAAGCATATTTTTCATTTTCATTTCATTGGATTTTACCATGGTCTATATGATTTTAAAAAGCAAAAGTAATTTGACTGTTTCTAGTAGTATTATTTATATTGTTTAAATAAAGCTCAGCTTCCCACTGCCCAAGAGCAGCAGGATGTCAGAGGCTGTGAAGGACAGCAGAGCAACTTACATTTTCCTAAGATCTTTGAAATGCCTAAAGCAGTGGAATTATGACCATCTGACAGCAAAACCAAATCATGAAGTTAGTATTGCTGAGCTTCATTGCTCAAGAGCTATGTTCTGCCAATACCCCCTGCTACACAAGGTTCAGCTCTCTGTGTAAACTGGAGCACTTGCAGAAGTTTTAATGGGATCAGTATTAATTCTTTGTAGGCTATAGCTTAGTGATACCTCAATTTGAGATATTCTGAGCAACCACCATCATTAAATTCAGTGCTTCTTCATCATCCTGGGCCAAGCCCTTTCTCTGCTCCTGTCTCCAGGTAGAATGGCAGAGGAATTTGTACAACCATTACAGGAGGAAGAAATATTCTTCTAGAAGGAGTTCTAACTCATCAGGTTCTCTGGAGTCCATGATGTGGCTGAGCTGCCTCAGGCAGTCCCACACATCCATCCAGGATGAGGAACAATATTCCTGATGCTTCTCTCCTCCCAAACACTCACCAGGAGAAACCCCCCCTCACACAGCTCATGCTGCTCTATCACAGCAATGCTCTGCAGTAACTCAGGCTATCAGGAAGAATGATAATGTTCATAAACCAAGGTATTGAATACAAGTCAAAGGGAATATTCTTCCCATACAGAAGCATAAATTTATTGCACACTCCTACTTCTCTTATCAGGTAATTCTAAGCTGATGTGATAGAAATGCAAGGTACAGGAGAGGGCAGACAATGATAGGGGGATGTTGGATTTTTTTATCTTGTCTAGAGGATTAGAAAATCTGAGTGCTAAGAGGTTTTTTATCTGGCAATACTCACAACTGAAGACATAAGCTATCTCTAGAGTAGGCAAAGCAAAGCTATTCTTAAGACTATGGCACTGGGGATGTCCTACAGCAGAGATGTTTCACTGTGTGCTGACTGGGAGACAAGCCATTAAAAAACCACCCCACTTTGAATCATAGCTATTGCAACAGCAAATTAATTTATTCTCTGCACCCTTTTTTGTTTTCATCACTATAAGCCACTGGGAAGGTTTTATCAACATGAAATTCTTCTTATTATTAAATTTTTTAAACCCTGATTTTCCTTGCTAGGGAAATTCTGGTTGTTGCAGTCAGTGCACCCAGAATAATCCCTAACATGGAGGCACAGATGGAGACATATGTCTACATTGCATCAGCTTCATCTACATTACATCTCTCAACACCACAGGAACAGTTTATCCCATAATATACACTTGGCACTTCTGAAGCAGCAGTTTTGTCATTCCCAGGTGTTGGTGAACTGTGAGGCCCTCTGAGGTGGGGATTTTATGTGTCACTTAGGTGTAAACCAAGGCATAAAACAGTTCCATGATTTAACCTGTAGTCATTAGGAAGGATTGGAAGATGAATCCAGGACTCTGAACTGCTTTTATCCTTCCTACCAGGAATCATTCCACACATGAACAGGCCTGTGGAAGAGGAGAAGGAAGGGGAATGTGCAGAAGTGCAGCCCAAAAAAATGTGGATTTCCATAACATTCAGCACTATCCAGAGCTTCCTAAGGCAAATGGGACTGTTACCATTGACTCCAGCAGAAAAACATTTGGCTCAGTGGTGAGTGATTTTGAAAATGCTGCTTTGACATTTTAGGCCTGAAACCAGACATTTTCCCTGACATTATGAAACACAGCGAGGTAATATTACAAATAAGTGTAAAAAATAAATCCAACTTGGAAAACATAAATGACCTTTCAAAGCCTGAAATCATGTAATAATAACTGGCCTGGCCCATTCTGAGGTTTTATTGTTTGAGCTTCACTTATGTTTCTGCCTTTCTCCCTTGGATAAAGTGAACAGTTGGGGACTGAAATCCCAGAACAAGTGCATGCCTATTTACCAACAAAATGAAAAATGTCTGGAAAGAGTTCCAAATATCTAATCTGCTGGGGGGATGGACAGCATACAAAGGAAAGAGCCCAAACCTTCTCACCCTGCTTCCTCCAGGGTTTGCCTGTATTGTTTGCTTCAGACAGCCCATTTCTAATGAATCCAATAATCAGCTGGAACTTGAACCTGCTCTGCCATCTCTCACTGTTCTTTCAGTTCCAGGAAAGCTGAAGCAAATGATATTTTTCTTGCCTAGCAATAAAAAAGCCATAATAATACTGATGTGGACATCTGGTTCCAAAACCAGTTTTGGGGCTTCAGTCAAAACAGATGAAATTTAATACACAAAATGTTCAATGTTTTGGGAACACATCATGTTTTTCCTTGGTTGGTTTTTCAAATCTTTTTCTTCTAAGAGCTTCTCTGTCCTTCCTTACTCTGTTATGTCTCTAACATCTCATCCTTGACAGTTTCCCCAGGCTGCTCCCACATTTCCCAGATGTTTGGATGGACAAGTAGGACCATCCTGGTTCAGACTGCTGACACAGAATATCCTTGTTGAGGCCAACAGGTCTGACCTGCTCTCCAGCCTGAAATGGTTGGATCCAGTTCCATCTTCTTTCCCATCCACGGAGACCCTCAGGGTCTCCTCCTGTCTCAGTTGCCAAGTTCTGTTAACTTTGTTGGAATTTTGTGTGTTTGAAAACTCTTCTCTTTGGTCATTTTTCCTTGATAATGGCAAACAGATGAATAAATTAATAGGAGAGGACAGATGCTGACAGACAGAAAGGCAGAAAGGCAGACAGCCTCATTTCCTTAGGAAACAAGGCTGAAAAATGAACACACTCCCCAGAGGCTTCGGCAGCAGTGACTTAGGTACAGTTGCACAGAGCTACCTTTAATTGAATACTGTTGGATTATTATGTTCCATTTTTCCTCTTGTCCTGACCTGCTCGTTGAGTAAATAGAGCCATCTGCCAAAGCAATGGCTCCTGGATTAGAGAAGTGCACCTTCCCCTGGGACAGCAAAGTAGGCCAGCCATTCACCAGGGCTTTCTGCAGCTCAAATTATTATTCAGGTTTCCACACTGCAGGAGAAAGAGATCTGTATCTAGCTGAATAATCTGGCAGGAAATGTAGCTAAATCACAAAAACATACTGCCTGGGAACCATAGGTATCTTATAGAGAGAGTTAAAGTGACATTTTCAGATAAAAGTTTGTCATTCCCTTTCCCAGCTCCTAACTGGTTTTTTATTCACTTCACCTTAGAACAAAGTGTTTGCTGTGGATCCTTGACCAAACAGAGAAGTCAAAAGTCCTTAGCCATAAGCAGCCAAACTGTACCCTGACTGTTGTTTGAACTCTAGATGAACAGGAAAGCAGTTGTTTATCATGGGAACACATGGTGTGGCTTTATCCTCTTCATTTTTGTCAATAAAAACTAATTTTATTTTTACGAGTAGTCCTACAAGCAGAACAGTTTAGATTCCTCCAACTGCTGTCTTTAATGAAGAAAGTTTGTATTTCCAAGGACAAGCATTTTTATAGTAAAACAGAAAGAATTTTCCTAGAATATATCTTTTAATGGTTGGAAGTTTCTTGTCAAAAGTGTTTTTTTCTATAATCTTTACTGGTAAATGTGGTTTGGCTTTTTGGCAAAGACAGGAGATGACTGAAGTCCACAACCTCCAGGCATTCCTGTGATGATCTAGAGAGCTCAGAGCAAAAAGCAAAACCCAGTCTTAATATAGTTTGGTAGAGAAGAGGGTATTGCACAATTAAGCAGCCACATCTCAGACAGGTTTGTGCCAATGGTAGAGATAAGGCAATGCCTCCCTGCCCAGGAAATCCACTCCTCAGAAGACATTGCTGAACCAACTTCCCAACTCCATTTCACCTCTGAGACAAATCTACTGAAAATAACGAATTAAGATTCATGTTTAAACGAAATTTTAAATAAAGATTCAGTCTGCCAACCCATATCACTCTCCCTTTTTCACTTAAAGAGCTATTCTTCAGTAAAAAAAATTAAACTTTTTTTTTCCTCAGAGAAATACTCCTTTGGCATCCTGAGTACCCTGTGTTCTCCTACAATCATGTCAGACTGTGGGAGGCTGGCAGAGGAGAGCAAGGAGTGCTAATCCCCCTGGATCCCACACAAACCAGCCCTGCAGACTCATCTCTGCCTTTTAAGAACAGCACATCCTTGACGGATGTTACTGATGCCTCCACAGGGGCTGTCTGGGCACCTTCTCCCCGCACAATGATCTTGCCACATTATTACAGGATGCTGTGGGAGAAGCTGGGAGATTATCCCAGCTCCCTGCTTGGATGGGCTCTGCCCACGTGCAGGGGAGGTTCATGCCCCGAGCACTGAGCCAGAGATGGAGGTGTTTGCATCATTTGCTGTCTCTGCCATGCTTTGGGCAGCCAGGTGAAATCTCCAGCACGGGGCCTTCCAGGTGCTGCAACCTCACAGCAATGCTGGAAAAGCTCAGGTACCCATTCCTGGAATCCAGAATTCAGGAGGACCTGAATGAATCTGTTCTGCTAAACCAGTACAAAGGAGCTATGAGACACCATTAAATCAATATAGACCTAGATGATATCAATTTAAATGCAATTCATTGGGAAAAAATCAAAACCGGTCTAAAATAATCCTTTGCTAAAGCACAGTAAGAGTGGCTTTCTTTAAAATCATTTAACTAAATCCACTTGAAAACTAATTTAAGGTATGGTTCTGACATATGTAGGAAAAAACCTGCTGTGAACATCACAAACAGCTACTGAGGGCTCACATTAGGGCTCTGAAGAGAGATGCTTCTGGAAATTAGATGTGTTCAGAAAAGCTTCACATTCTGTAGGGTTTTTTCAGCCCTGATACAAAAGGGACCACTCTAAGATTTTCCAGTTCAAATCCACCAGTTTCCAACTGTTTCTACAAAGTTTGAGAAAATTTTGTTCAGTGATTTTTCCAAGACTCCACAGGCATTTTGGTTAAAACAAAATAATTTTTTTAAACAGTGAAGCAGCACTTTTCAGTTTAACAGCAAAGCAAGGACATCAAGAAATGAGCCTCTCAAGCAGAATGAGACATGAGTCATCAAGCCACTATTTCAAAAGTGAGGGAGCTTCCCACCTCCATGCTCCCACCTGCCCTCAGGACACTCAGAAATGAGGAAAACTGTGGCAAGAACATCCAGATACAAACCATTTAGGCAGCAAAGTTTGAAGCTGTAATGAACATAAATATGAAAAGTTTCTTGAACATGAGGTGCTTTTTGTCTTTCTTGTTTGAGTCGGCAAAGCACCTAATGGTGTGTGATAAAAGCAAAGCCAGGCAATTATTTTCCTCTGTTCTGCAATCTGTGAAAAAGGATGTGGGGAAACGTCATGTCTGCTTGCAAGCATCATGCTGTAAGGTC
Source organism: Agelaius tricolor (assembly GCF_023055355.1). Taxonomy (NCBI): domain Eukaryota; kingdom Metazoa; phylum Chordata; class Aves; order Passeriformes; family Icteridae; genus Agelaius; species Agelaius tricolor. The sequence goes on along the minus strand of NW_027269283.1, from coordinate 10,763,520 downwards.
TGGAAATCCACGTTCTCCCAGCCCAGACAGACATGAATTGACAAGCACTGGCCATTCCCAGAGCACATGTCAGGTTCAGAGAGCCCTTTCCTCAGAGAAGTGCCCCAGTTTTCCAGGCACACACGCAAACCGGGTCCTGATCCTTGACAACACAACAAGCAAGCACATAAGGAACCTTGAAATGCTGATTTTTCCTCTTTCTGGCTGCTGGACTGGAAGGCCAGTTAAGAAATGTCATAGAAAACATTTCAGGAATCAGGTTCTCTGAATCACATATCGGGATCTTTGGTTCCTTGACAATTAAACCAAAAGATCCCAGTCTACCAGAAAATCAGCCTACAATAATATTGCAAAGTCTTACAAGAACAACATACTTAAAAAACCAGATTGACTTATGTGAGAGTGCCAATAGCTGCTCTGGATGATGTTTACTTGTTGAAATTAGTTTTAGTTTGGGATGAATTGTCAGACTTAATTAATCCAGAATTATAGTCTAGCTCTCTAAGGCACACACAGAGATAGAGAAATAAAAAAGGAGCTCCCCTTATATAACAAGAATTAGAGAAAAAAATTTATTATTTCTGTTAAGTCCTTTAACCCATTCTGGCTAGATTAGGAAGTCCAAAATATTAATTATAACGAGATATAATGTCAGTGTTTTTAGGTTAGTAAAGCTAAATTTGAATGCTAATATTTTCAGCTAAGAAGTTTCCTATTAGTTTAACCTCCCAGTTTTCTCAGGATCTGTTTTCATAGTACCCAGGACAACCTTATCTCTCTAGCCATATTCAGGGTATGTTATTTTACACTTACCTCATCCTAACCAGGTAATTATCTTGCACATCTTGTTTCTGAGAAATAATGAAATAAAAGATTTGCTTCCCACTAACCCACCCACTCAGAAGCAGTGTCTTCTCATGCTTTGCTTGATAGGGCACATGTGGTCCTTTCAAACAGTCTGATTTGACATCTCAAAGAGATTAAAAGTCATATCAAAAAGCTATCTGTTGAGTGACAACATAAGTACTTATTTAATAAGTATATTAAATACATATGCATGGCAATATACTGTACATGCAAGGTTTTAAATATATACCCTAGCTAACTGCCATATGGATATGTTGTTGTGGAAAAAAATATTTATAAAATGTTTTTTCCAAATGTTTAATCTACAGCAGATGCGCCTTGCATTCATCTGTTTGGCTTGGCATTCACTACAGGGAGATCTTATTAATCATACAGACCTCCTGTAGTAGAGGAAACAGAGGCTATTATGGGATTCATCTGTTTATGACTAAACAGAAAAAAGGATCTTCATCAAATGAGAGATCCCTTTCTGAAATGTAGAAGGTTGTGAGGAAGCCACATGCTGCCTCTCATCTCCCAGCATTGTACCCCTGCTCCTCCTCTTGATGTTGCAACAACAAAGCAGGACAGGCTGTGTGGGTCTGGGGCAGAACAGAGCAGCAGGAGCTGCTCTGGGGATGGACCTGGGGACCTCCAGATTGCATCTGCTCCCTTTCCACACTAAGATTGTGGAAGTTTTTTTCTCCTGACCTGTTTGGAAAAATACATAGGATTTATGGAAGGTGCTTCCAAGTCTCATCTTGATCTCCACACCTCCCATACCCATCCCTCCCTCCCAGCACCGCTTCACAAGGCAAGTCAGTGCCAACACTTACAACAAAAATCTTTTGACTTCACTGCAGCCCATGATTTTATTACTCTTCAGTAGTTGTGACAAAGGGAGTGGCTGTAGGTGACCTTCTGAACTGGGCAGGGAAGAAGCAGAGAAACCAGTGAAGAAAAAGAATGAATCAGGTTCTGCTGAGTGGAGAAGGTGAAGTACCCTGGGCACCTCGGCTGAATGGAAACCAAACAGGAGGCAGCAGATCCCTCAGCCAGCAGATTCCAAGCAGGTCCTTCAAGAGCCTGCTTGGAAACAGGGAAATTTCTTAGACCTACTTTCTACTTGCCATATTTCATAAGTAAACCATGTGTCCTTACAACAACATGTTCACAATTTCTTTTCCTTTTAAACTTTACTGCTTTGCAGACATGTTATTAGAATTAAATATCTTAATTATAACAAGTCCCATATCTAACAAATTGCCCTTTGTCCTTATTTTCCAGAGGCACACTGACAGATCACCATCTCAGCTTGTCTGCTCAGCCATTTGAAGACAGAGTTATTCCAACTCACAAGGGTGTGTACACCTGGAACATCATCACAAAATTGGAAATAAAATGTATTCAGGGGCAAAACACTTAGCTAACTGATTTCCAACAACAGTCTCCAAGTCATTAAATGAACTGTGGTAGTTTTCATCTTTCTCTTTCGAGTATGATTAGCATTACCCCATTCTTAAACAGATGTCCACTCAGTTACTTCCACATGAGCAAACTTTCTGACCCCAGTATGAAATTTGGCCTAAACACTGGCAATTTACAAGTCTACACCAGAGTATATCTCTAAAAAGGATAATCCTAAACCCCTTTTGATACAAAACCCAGAGAGTTTTTATCAGCAATCCTTGCACAGTAAGGAAGCATGTCAAGTAACATGCCAAGAGCAGGTAAGTTGTGACACTGACAGGTCAAAGTCAATTTAGTATTGCAATGTGCACATCTCTTAGACTCAAGTCAGAGCAATTCTTTCCCAGAATCCTTTTGGATGTGAGTGAAAACTCTAATGAGGCTCTTAGAAGACAGACTCATCAAAAGAAATTGCCATGACATGCCAGCTGTCATTCCTAAGATGCTCAACCTGTTCAAGATGGAAATTGGAGCTTCCACAATAGCATTAGCTTTTCCAGATATTGACCCTAGGCTCAGTTTGAACTGAAGTTGGAATATTTTGGGAACTCAGGTCACTCTCATGTAACCCCCCTCAATCTCAGACTCACACAACACCTACACTATCAGACAGAAAATAAATGTTTATATCTGTTTTATACAAAAGCATTCAAACAGACAAGTTCTTTGAAATGTTGCAGGTTCTCACAAGTGCCAGCATCAGAAACAGGATTAACCAAGGTTCTGATGCTACTTCCCACTTCCACACTGTTCTTGTGGATATATTTTTCTCCATACTCATGAAATACCATGAAGGCACTGTCTGAACACGAGGCTCTTTTTCTTGACATTTCATCATTCTTTGTGGGGAAAAAAAAAATTACTATGGGAGGTTTAGAAGTCATTTTCTCAGTCACATTGGAAGGCATTGGATGAGAATTTAATTGTTCTCTTGGCCTCCTCTAGTCATTGGCTCTTCCTCAATTTCAGTGACCAAGAGTTAAACCTATCTCCTGGTTCCCAGCCCAGGGCCTTATAACTTAAACCTACTTGGAAAGGTTCTTTAGAAAAGAACTTCTGTCAATTTGGATCCAAGTTCACAGGCAAAATAGTGTACGAGATGTGGAATCTTATCCCAAAGCACGCCTGGTTTTAAATCTGACTGTTGTACATAACATTTTGTAATTCCAGATGCATTTGTGCCATTCATAAGGTTAAACTGAAAGCACCCATGGAAGGACCCCAAAAAGCAGCCACGTGAAGGGAATGGGCATTGTGTCCCCAAAGTCTTCACTCCTTCTGGAAGGATTTTCTGGTTAACACACTGTTGTCTGAATGCTAGGCCAAAACCAGCACACGATGTCATCTGCACTTCTGAATTATTATGATTTGTTTTAAAATACATCATATGGGCCAAATACCCCACAAATGCAGCTCAGTGTTTTAAACTGAGCTCAGTGAACTTGCACCAGGTTATATTATCAGAGCAGCTGTCCCACTGAATCCAGATTTCCCTGCTCTATTTTCCTGCCTTAAACCCTAATCTGCCTCTCTCCCAATATTAACTAGATCAAATCAGCTTAATTTGCTGGTAATGTTAATTCAAGTTCATGCAGCATCTTTCTAAAGTGGGTACAATACATTACAGTATCTGAAAAATGGCTCAGCTTAACAAACTGAGGGAAGAAAAATTCTTTAAAAATAATCAAGGGACAACTCTTGAATCCAGATTGCAGCATTACCCAAAGAACATCTGCACAAAATCCTCCTTCAAGGCAAGTGCTTGCACGACAAGCAATTCACCAACAAAAGAATTCCAATGGTATTTGAAATCCCTTTCTGGCTTCTGCAGTGGAAATCTGCATTCTCCTCCACACACGAGAGCTCAGAGCCCAGACAGTTGTTCCACTGGGCAAGCACTGATCCTGCTCCCTGCCCATTCCACGTGCTCTGTCTCTCTGTGCAGCATCTCTGTCTGTACCTGCCACCCCTGTCACCTGGCTGGGACACACAAATGCTGTTCCAGTGCCTGAATGAGTCTGCACACCCTTGGAAGCACGGCATCCTTTCAGGTTCATTTCCTGAAACACTTAATAACTTTGTTCAGACACTTGATATACACATTTCACTGAAGATGGTTAAAACCAACACCAATATTTAGACCACTTGTGTCTTTTCTAATTTGTTCACACTCACATACTGTAACCCTATATATCATATACAGCATTTAATGCCACATTTTCAACTGCATGAAGCAAATCAGCTTCAGCTCTGTTTTTCATGGTTCAGACATGTCTGAAATATAATGAGAGCAGGGATTTGTCTGCCCTGATTTAATTACTACAATCCAGATAACTCTGTCAATCAATTTTTCTCCTTGTGACTCCTGGCAGGGTGAAAAATGCCTTCATTATGAGGACTGATCATTAGTGGATGTGAAGTTGAGAAGATGATGAAGATGGGTTGTTGGCTCTGGCAGAGAATTGACCCATCAGTGTCATTAAGTGAACTCTGGCAAGCCCAGCAATTCCCATGGGGTAAATCATTGAATTCCTCAGGAGCAAAGGTCTGTGTCTGTCTACACCAAAGCACTTTGAAAAGTACACACATGCAGTTTGCAGCAATCTGATGGATAACCAAACAATTACACAGGCAATAACTGATTTGTCCTTCCCTTTCCACCACAGAAACAACTTTTAAGATGCCATATTTTAGATTCCATTTTATGTGACAGTTTAAGTAACACCCAGTTACATCCATTGCCCTTTCAACTCCACATAACAAAAGTTCAGCTCAGAGCTGCATCAATGTCCCAAAGCCCAAATGCTCTGTTTCCTACATAAATCACAAATCTAAATCCATTTCCCTGCAAATATTGAAGGACAAGACTGAGCCACTCCAAGCACTGTATTAGGGTGGATTTTTAATCAGTGTTGTTCATCCAGCAGTAAAGACAGTACTAGAAGCACCTCACATTTTCAACAGCCCTGAGTTATAAGTAATTCAATGACAAATGAGCATTATCTGCTCAATGTTTTTTCTAAATTATGCTTTAATTGCAAAAGCTAATTTCACATAATTGACTAATTAATCATTAATAAAATAAAAATAAGATAGATGCAATGATCACAATGCCAAAAAATGGCTAACAGAGCTACCCACACAGAAAAAATTCTGCTGGAATCAAAGACATACCCAAGAGACCTGCAGACAACTCTGGTGACCAAACTAGGAACCAGTGTGGGTGTGAAGGTTACAGGCACAATGCTGCTTTCAGAATAAGAGATGAGGCACATCCTGAGGGCATCCAGGCCTGGCTGTGTGTTCAGACCCCGGTGTACCTTGGTCCAGCTCTGCAGCTGCAGTTTTGAGACTGCAGGGTTGTGCTGTCACTAGATCAGCTCCCCTGGCTGTGTTAAACAAACTGATGTCCTCCTCAGCAGCATCTGTCTGATCCTGAAAATTGTCCCAACCAAACACCCCTGGACTGTATTTCCTCTGGAGAACTACAAATATTAACAGAGCTGATTTGATTGCAAGGATTTGGATTTCTAGCACAGGCTCCAGATTCTGGTTTGAAGGGAATTTAAACATGTAGGTGTGCAAGTAGGGCAAGGTGAAACATGCAAACAACCTTTGGGTACAGAAGGGAACACAGCTTTGGGTATTTCTGTTATTGAAGTTATTGAATCAGGTCTTAAAACTGAGAAAGAAGGGAAGGTGTTACTTTGATGGGAAAGGTGCTGGCTGAGCTAATTGATTCAGCAGTGAGACTGGAGCAGCTTTTCAGTGCTGTGAGTCAGAAGATCTCAGCATTAATTTCACTAAATAGTTGGAACTTTTCCTCCAGCTTACAAAATCTCTGAAGTATTTTTCCATCTTGATGCCTGGGATGTGTTTAACCACTGAGAAGGCTCTCGGGCACTGCTGTGACACTGACATTGCTCAGGGTCTCGTTCTTTCCCAGCCCACAGCTCTGAGAACAGAGCATTATTAGCTCCTGGGCAGGCACTATTCAAAAGAAATTCTCTTTTCACTGCAGAGGGTCACAGCTGGAACCATAGAGGCTCTCCTCTAATTCACACAAAGGGCTATCCAGTTCATGCTGGCCAGACTAATTATTGATAGTGTTTACTGAAACACTCAGGCAACTTGTATCAATGAGGCATCCAGGGCCTTAGTAAATCACAATATAAGAAAAAAATGCTTTCCCAAATATTGTCAAAGCATAATAAAAATGAAGGAAGGGAGAGAAAAAGCAGGGCCATGGAAAAGTGACAGTTAAATCTTCATTCTGTCATTTCATGTAAATCTTCAGTGTGACAGGAACTGGGATTTCCACAGCAGCACTGAACAAACAGTGCTCAGAGCTTTCTGTGGCAAGCACTTCTAACAGGGAATTCTCCTTCACTCCTGACCACTCCTGCCATATAAGAGGGCAGGCTGGAAAATTATTTTAAAAAGTCAAATTTCGTTTTTCTTCCCACCTCCGTTAACTAATGTGGGTTTCTTAACCAATTTTCTTCACACTTTCCAAAGCAAGTGGCATTTTGGCTGAAGATAGGTATAATAGGCTTGGTCCCAAAATATTTTTTTTTCCAGAAAGCTAAAAAAGCATGGAAATGTTCCTTCCCTAACTGAGCCTGATATTTGGCCTCATGACCTATGTCACTTCCAGCTGTCCACTCTGCACCTTTCTGTAGGTAAAATATTAGAGAAAAAATAACCTGACAGTGAAATGAAAAATTTCATTTCCAAAAATTAAATTCCAAAGGGAACTAATCCTGCAATCTGATTGAAATGGAGTTGTGACTCAGGCCTAGGCTCCACAAGCAGTTCCATGGAAATCACCAAGGCATTTAGGATCAGCACCCCAAGGGACTTACACAACACAAAATTTAGGAGAATGTTGACAAAACCAGGAATGCAGGAGTAACAACATGACAGAGGTGTGATACTTTGTGGAATGTGTGAAAGACAAGCTGGCCAAATTGACCATTCCTGGATTCAATCAAGACAGCAGGAGCCTTCCCTATTTCTGCCTGCTCAAATAGCTTGGATATCCAAATTTGTGGCTGCAATTTGAGATGGCATGCTTAAAAGCTGTTCCCTAAATCACTAATGAGCTGGAAAGATCAGAACCAAGAGATTCCTAAAGCAAGCCAGTAATCTTCAGTAATCATGAAAACTGCCTATAATTCAATATATTTACATTAAACAAGTCAAGCAAGACAGAGCCATTGAGCTCAGAGCACATAGTGATACTTCAGGAAGCAGTTGTGATGGTGGCTCAGATTTAGCCACGGTGTCATTCCACCCATTTCAGTGAAGCTACAGTGGTGATGAACACAGCCCATTTCTGAAGGCACAAAGCCAGTAAGTAGTCTGCAGTGGGATTCTGATAAATGCTGCCATCTGCAAAATGTTATATCAAATGCAGGGCAGAAACAGATGGAAAAGCTTTTCAATCCAGAGTACCAACTTAAAATAAACATCCTTAAATGTATCTGTTCCTTCAATGGGTATTGAAGAACAGGCAAAAATAAATGAATGAAATGAAGGAGGCTTATGAATTCTTTTTTTCACAGTGACCAAAGTAAAACCTCTTGAGCTCACATAAATCTTCCACATGCAGGGATCAAAAGCTTCTTGTTTTCAAGACAAAATGAGCATGTAAGTCATAATGGTTCCTGAAGACAAAAAAACCACATGTGTGCCCATTCTGGTTTGTTCTGATGAGAACCCCCATTTCCACCCAGTCATCTTCACCTCAGCTCCTTCCAAATACCCAAATTGTTGCCATCCTCTTTACAGTGGCTGCCAAATTTCCCTCCTGAGCCATCACCAAGATCTCCTGCATGGTCAAGGTTGGCCATTAAGCACTACAAGGCCTCTTTCTTTCCATCAGGACACCTTAAATATGCTGCTTCTACAAACCAGGAGTTTGAACTGCAGTTTCTGTTGGTCACTGCAGAGATCAGCTCCTGAGCATGGGAAATAGCAGAAGATCTCAGGCTCAGTCCAGCAGGCTCTTTGAATAAGAGCAGGGAGGAAATATCCTGCCAAATGAGGAATGGCTCTGCTTTTTTCTTCATCAAATACTAAGGGAAGACTTTGTGTACATAGATTGGAGTCAGCTTTGAGCCCAGGAGAGCAAGCAAGCAAATATCAACTATCCCTGGTTTCCAAAACAAACTCTGAGTTTGGTTGCCCTTCATTATAAGACACCTTTCTGCCTATAAAGTCAGGATCATTTTGTTTAAGAGCTGCACGTCTCAGAATGCAAAATAAATGGCTACAGTCACAATGCTGAAAGGATTGACTTGGAAAATTGCAAATTGAATGAGGAGAATTACTTTGGCTAGACACACACGTCATTAAGAATTATTGGCACAGGGGTTTCAACAGCGCTGGATGCCTGAATGAGAGAATTTCAAGCTTAGAGGAGACAGATTTAAAAGGCTTTAAGATAGACTAAATACACTGCAGATTGCTTTATCTGGCAAATCAGTGTGCCATGGAAACATGCAACACACAATGAAACATATGTAACCAAGCCTAATTTTATGGAAACATTTAGGAAGGTAGTTTGGACATGCTTTCAAAGAGGTGGAACTGAGCTGAAGAACAGATGTGGTTTTTTTACCTAGCAAATTGTATCCTCAGGATTTAGGAGATAATGAACTGGTGGTTGGCATTTGAGTCAGCAAGTCTTAAACTCTCCCAAAAGAAAATAGGATGTTTTTCTCCTCAGCCCTCTCCAGCAACTTTCTCCCTGTGCCATTTGCAAAAATAAATCTCAGGAAAAATCTTCATTCAGTGTAAAACTGGTGTCTCTCCAGAGCAGTGATCTGATTTGAACCAGCTGAGGGTCTGGTTCCTGCTTTTCTGAAATAACCTTGAGTCTTTTATTATTACAGCTGTATTTTGGAGCTATCTTTGTGCTGGTGTTGTTCAGGCAGAGCAGTGGGACAGCCCAGAGAAACTGGGGTGTAATGGAACTGCACTGAAATAAACTGGAAACTATTTTCAAATTATGACCCAGAGGCATCCAGACCAATCCCTGAATCAATGGACTCACACCTGAGAAGCAAGAGACAGCCTCAGTGAGTATCTCCAGCAGTTTACCCTTTTATGTTGTCTCTCCTCATGATCAGTACTTTTCCTTCTCTGCAGATTCTGGCATAAATAGGAGTGACTTCACAGAAACCAGTGGCAACATCTGCAGTTACATGAAATGTGAATCCAAGAGGCCAGGAGAGAGAAGGAAAAGGAAGTTTGAGAACAGAGGACAACAAGCAGGTTTGGGTAGGGAGCATTCCTGGAAGATCCTCCTTCAGTTTCCCTGCAGACTCAAGTCCCAACAAGTCCCTCAGTGCAGAACATCAGATCTCCTTTTGGAGTCACAACGGCGCCAGTATCAGGTCTCAGCTTTCTGAACCCTCTCAGCTGCCCTTCTTAAAATACTCAAAACCATCCCTTTTTTGTTTCCTGCATTTCTCCCCAACATCTACCAAACATCTCCAGCTCTCTGTCTTTCTCTGCAGGGCTAAGCTTTTGATACACTGTCACACATCATGGATATTCTTCTGTGCTAGGAGTACTAATGGAAAAAACTGTCCTCTTGGAGGAAACTAATGTGGGCCAAATTTTGCTTTCTATTACACCACCATTACTCAAGCTTTTCCATCCTGAAACTGTTCCCTTCATCCTGGCATTTAATATGCTGCTTCCTTTTAAAAAATGTCAGCAGAAGGTGAGAATGGCCCCTTGGACAAGTGCTCATGAAAATCCACGGCCACCAAGCATCTGCTCAGACTGAGAACTGTTGTGTATCTGCATTGCAAATGCAGAATAACGCATTTATTCTGCTGTAACTAAAAAACGGAAGCTGGTTCTGCAGATTCCTCCCACTCCTCCTGGTGCTTGTTTCCATCCATAACATTTTTTCCAGTAAGCACCTGCCTGACTCCTATTTAATACATCCACAGCTGCAGTTTCCATAGCTGCCTTTTAACAGCACAGTCCAAAATGAATCATTCTCTCTGTGAGGAAATTTCTCCAAAATGCTTTTTCTTTCTCATCTCTTCCTTAATCATCTCTGGATTCCCATTCTTTCTAGAAGGTCTGTGATTAAATTCCCATTAGAAGATGACACCACCCACTCAGAGTCAAATCGACTGTCATGGCACTAAGCTGTCTGGTCCTTGCTTTAGCAGCCAGGCTCTTACAACTCCCCACACTGCCATCTCTCCTGAGCCACCACTGACAATTGTGCTACAGCTCCTTTATAGATAAAGTATATTCTGTCAAAAAATGCTTTGGATGAAGCCGTGGTTTAACCCCAGCCAGCAAAAGCCCCACACAGCCCCTCACAAAAGCAAAAAATGTGTTTTGTCAAGCTCCTTCAACTATTGTAGAATATTAATCCTGACAAGTATTTTAAAACATTCTGCCAACAAACCTCGATCTTTTCAAGAGGAAAAAGCACTGCATGGCAAGATTTCTTGTGCTGAAATTTATTTTTGCTATGTGAGATCATCAGCTCATCCTCAGCAGTTGTTATTTCTTCCCTACGTTTTTGAGAAACCCAGCATTAAACATTCATCAGATGCTCAGGTGGAGGAATTCCTCCCTGTTCCCTTCAATCTCACGTTGCACCTGTCCATTTTCAGCTGGTCAGGAAACTTCTACATCACTTAAACACACACGAATCTCTGGGGCTGGATGGGATCCACGCAGTGGAAGTGTGGGAGGGAAGTTCACAGAGCCACTCGCAATCATTTATCAGCAGTCCTGCCTAACTGAGGCAGAACTGGTCAAGTGATCCTCACTGGAGGCATTTAAAAGTTTTGTAGATGTGGCACAGAATGTGTAGATGTGGTAGAAAAACAGTTTAGTGGTGAACCTGGCAGACATGGGAGGACTCAGTGATCTGAAAGGTCTTTTCCAACTGAACCAAATCCATTCTATTCTGTAAGGAACCAACACAAGATCTCAGGTGCAGGCAGGAAAACTTTCAGAACATGGTTTCACTTGGTTCTCTTTCCACATTAGTGAACAGCCTGTGTTACTCTATGCAAAGGGAGAGACTTGAAGCAGAAACCAGACAAAAGTGAATCAAAAATGAAGAGTTTAGCATGGAGATTTCTCCCAATCAGCTGCACCCATTTCTCACACATGCCCCACATTTCCTTAGGAATGTCTGAAATTTCAGTGATGTGTTCACTAGGGACACGTGCTCGCCCAGGAAGGAAATCAGTGCCATATGAATAACACCCTCTTATTTATAGCAGTGCCCAGCACTGGAAATTAGGGAAAAGAAGGAGCATACCAGGCAAAGTATTTGTCCAGTAATTAAAAATCCAGTCAGTAACTACAGCAAACTCATCACTATGGTAATAAGTCATTCATATAGATTTGCATCCAGGTGCCACTGTGGGATATTTTTTTCCAGTCTTAAAAAGTTCCTTAAGGCGACTTTTCAAGGACAGAGATTCCTCTCAGTAGTTGTGCTCCCTGCACTGCAACCTTCTGGAGTGGCTGAACCAGAGATGAACAGACAGCCCCCAAGAGCATTTGTTCCTGGCTTCTCTTATGGAGGGCCTGATGCCAGAGCTCCTCACAGAGCTTCCAGTAACACAGTTCTTCACTGGGGAAAAAAGGCATGTTGAACCAAATGATGCTTTCCTAGAAGAAAAAAATCTGATTTCCCCCAAAACAATAAGACTTCATTTGAAGACATATGGCAGAAAAACCATACATGATTCAGTTTCAGGGCTGGAAAATATTAACATAAGCTACAGAAAAAGTGTTACAGTATTAATCTGAGTTTTAAGTGCTATACAAATATCATAGTCACTTCCAGCTACAGTGGGGGTTTGATCCTTAAACCTGGAGGTGAAAGGTCACCATTCAGGGTATTACAGTTCCTAAAAAAATATTAGATCAGAAGTCAAAAATCAGAGGTCCTGGTACAACAACCTGCAATTGAAATCACATAAAAGCAAAAAAGACTGGCCAGGAGCAGGAAATTAGGAAGGTGACACCTGAAATCTTAGTCCCAATTGATGTAGATTCTAAAGTGCTCTTCTATATTGAAACAGCTGAAGTTGGGAATGCAAACAAAACCATTCTAGTAAAAATATTTCACATACTTAAAAGGATTGCCATGTCAATTTACAGAACTTCACTTTCCAAGTAATTTTCTTAGGTATTTTCTTCCCCCAGCTGAAATAATAACAATGAGATACTCTCACTAGTCTTTTCCTGTAGCCTTCCCACAATCAAAGCAAACCAGCAGAAGAAACAATATGGAAAGAACAAGGCCATGGTCATCAGGGTATTTTGAGGCTTCCTCTTGCTGAGACGAGGACCTCACCTGGCTGTGCTTTATTGCCTCTAGAGGAATGGCAGAAATGAGAGGGAAGGGGTGGGGGAGAGAAGTGCAAGATTGTGAACTCCTGTTAAATGGCACAATCTGTTCTCCTGCACTGGGAGAGTGTCCCAGAGCTCCCTCTCACCAGACCTTGACACAGCACGAGCCACCAGGACAAGCTGCCTCCCATTGTGCTCTGCCTTTTCAAAGCAAACACTGCTCATAACATGCATGTTTTAAAAAGGGTGTGCTCCCTTCACAGAAATGTTTTGGCACATGGATTTGGGCCAGAATCAACACAGATGAGTCTCCTGAGTTTTCTGCCTTAAGAATTGTCACACACATGGCAAATGCTGTCAATCTGCTCATGAACATCACTCCCTGCTCTCCCCTTTGGTGCCATGTTATACCAGCACATAAATACAGAGCACAGAGCATCTGAAGTGGAAAGGGATCCATAAAAATCACATTGTTCAACTCCCTGCTCCTCACAGAACCACCTACAACTAGAGCAGAGAGAAACCACCTGCTCAGTGAAAAACTTTTTCCTAATGTCCAACCTGAATTTTCCTGATGTAGTTTCAATCCATTTTCATGTGCCCATGATTTAGATTTCAGCATTGAGCGCTGCTCTAGATTTGCCCAAAGTTTGAGGGAAAGGATTGTGCTCCATCACTGAATACTGCATCATCAAAGAGAGCAGAAAATGAACAAACAAAGGGCAGAAAATGAAAGTCTATTTGGAACAGACTGAAGCTACAGGAAGCTTTTTGGAAAATAGCATTTCCCCCTTTAGTTTCTTTGGGCCTGGATTAAGATCAGCACTCCCAGAGCAGCAGATCTGTTTCAGTGGCTAGAGAGAGATTTCCCCACACCACAAGTGGGCACACAAAGTTACACACACAGCAGTAGCTGCATGGGAGAAATCAGAAATGTGAGAAGCAAATCAGGATAACAAAGAACACCTTCCCAGAAGATTGGTCCTGGCCTGGTGGCCATGTCTGTCTGCCAAAATACAAGCTCTTCTCATTATCAGCTACTTCTCTGGCTGGACCAGTCCAGGGTAAAGCTGCTGACAGCTGAGCTCTTTGCTCCTTTTGGGAGCAAAAGGTGCCTTGCATCTTCACCAAATGAAGCCAGTGGATCCTGCAGGCAGCAAGATCTATTATGAATTGTAGCCCGTAAAAATTTCTCTCTTAGGATAATGTCAGGTGCCAGCACAGCTCCATGACAGTAATTCTGGAGATAGTGTGGCTCTTGCAGCCATGATGAATAAACAGTGGCAGCCCAGGAGCTTGTGGTATTGATTTTTGTGATAAATCTGCCTTTGTGCTCTGTGCTTCACCCTGACAAAGATGTCTGCCAGCTTTTGCCAAGTGTGGATAGTGATTTTTCTGGAAGCAGCCACCTCAGATGAACATCACTGCCAAACCACAATTAGCCAGGGGCACTGTCAGATTCTCAGCAGCTTTCTCTTAAAAGGGAGCATGTCAAAAGGAAACTGGCCAAAGAGGTAATCTCCACAACAATGGAAAAACACTCCCAGGAAGAGAAGTTCCCTGGTTTCTTCTACAAGCACGTTACTGAAGTAGCACCATGATCTTACTTCCAGTCACTATCAGCCCCTGCAGGCCTTTCTCCCAGATGAGGTGGCACCTCATCCTGCTTTGCTCCCACCCCCGGTGATGGATGTCACACCCAAGGAAACCAGAGGGGAGGATGCTGCTTTCAAACAACTTTCCCAGAGCTGCAGTCTTTGCCCAGAGCTGTGTCATGGAGCTCCTGGGATAAAGCACAAGCCCCTGCATTTATACACATCTTGGTGATTCGAAGCATTCCACACCTGCACAGTGAAAATGAACTTTGCCTGTCTAATCAGCTGCTGTGGGCTTGTGGATGTCTATGCCCATTTCCTGATCTTGGGTTCCACTGATGAACATTAGGTACTGTGGAGGGCAGAAGGAAGAGCAAATGCAAATAAAGGAAGACCTTTGTATACATCCCCAAAAGAGCAGACAGAAAAGGTCAGATAACACATATTAAAAACAAATAGCTGGAAAAATAAACAGGATGCCTTGAAAATGAAACAGATGAGTCAAAAGGGACAGGAGGAATCTTAAAAAAAAGAAAAAAAAAGGTAACAAAAGGGAATGTAGGAGAACATGGTTAAGCAAGATTGCAAGATTGTTCCAACAGGAAACTCAGCTCCAGCAAAAAGCAGTAACACACCTCTACAGAGGAAAAAACAGCTGCACAAAAATAATATAGGGGAAACAAATAAGGCCATAAATTCACTCAGAGGTCCAAGATTCCTTAGAGGAGTGGTGGAGAAACATTCTATAAACGAAAGATGCTGTTTTCACAAATCCTGATCCAGGGCTGGGGGACTTGGGGATTTCTGTTTCTCACCATTTCTGTTTGTCTCCTCCATGTCCCAAGCCATCTGCATTGCCATATTTGTTTGACAAGGTGTGTATATACAGCAACCTCTCTGGGTCACTGAATACAAGGCAGAGCTGGTTTCCCATGAAACCTTTTACAAGAACTAGAAGATTTTGAGGAAATATGACAGCTTGAACAAAAATGTTGCTTCGTGTCAGATATGGAGATAACTGAAGAAGCTGCAATCCCAAAGCTGAAATAACACTCCATGGGACTAAATCTCCCATTGTCCTGGCCCTGGTAAAACACACAGCCTGCTCTCTGCTCTGGGGCCTGGATCCACCGACCTGTCTCAGGGAATTTTAAAAGGCCTTGCTGTCATTTCCTGTCGGAAAATAAATACACTTCAAGACCTCAGAATCTTTTGCTAAACAGAATGGTTGTTTTCCCAGTCCAAGAGCAATACTCTCCTCTCTGCTAAATTCTGTCCTGCTTTGGAACCCCACAGCTTGTTCCCTGGATGTCGATTTTAAACCAGCTTTCATGGGCAGCTGCAGTAAATAAAGCCCTCAGCTGGTTTTCCATTGCACAGGGGGTGGGAGGGCCAGGTCAGGTCCCACGCTGCAGAGATCCTGCTCCAGCAGAGCCAGGCCCTCTGAGCTGCCTGTGAACCCCTCAGATCTCAGCTGAGCTGCACGCTGCCACTCCAGGGCCTGAAAACTTCCATATGCCTGAGCTGGATTCTTGCCCTAAATTCATGAGACACGTTAGCCAGGGCAGCTGATGAGAGTGTGATGAGGTGAAGAGGCACTGGGACAGGAGCAAGACATCTCCAACACTGCTATAAACCAAAAGTGAGTGGAGGGTACTGCAGTAAATTCAAAGGAGGAGAAGGGAGTCTGTATTATCAACAGAAAGCTGGAGTTTAATAAGTTAAACCTGTCAGCCAAACCAGTATAGGGCCATGCTGGTAATCATCCTGAAGTGTATTTTAATGTTAACATCTGTATTGTTTGCATGTCTTTAACATAAAACTATAGTTCAGCTAGGGGTTTATGGCAGAATTGTTACTTTCTGATTGTTTTACTTAGTTTATTTGCAGGCTGCAAAATAGTAAACTCTTCCAAGAAAAAAATGTTATGACATTATGAAAAATCTCCATGCTTTTAAAAATGTACTTTAGAAATGAGTAAAAGGCAAAAATGCAATATACCTAAGTAAAAGTAGAAGGTTAATGCTGGACAAAAGGCAGTAATTTTGCTCCACGTTGCACAAAGACTCACACAGAGTTTGGAACATCCTAGACATGAGGTTACTGAGCTCATCCTTTTCTGCAAAAACCTGTTTTGTGGGGCAGTACCCAACAGGAAGGTCCAGTTGTGAGAATTGGATCTAACAATCTAACAAAAGTCTGAGCTGAAGGCTTTAAGCATTTAATATGAAGAAATATCCATGATCAAGCTGAGGTAATCATTTTTAAGTTATCTAAACCAGATATTGCCCATACTTGATAAATAGTGACACATAGAAATAGACATATTAACCCCAAAAACCTAATCAAAATTATATATTGCTTTTGATGAGAAGTGGATTTAAAGTCTCACAATGACCAGGAAAATGGGACAACAGAAATACACTGCTCTTTTCCTTTCCTATACATCTACGTGAGGCAAATTGAAAAACAGAACAGCCATAGCACACCAGGAATCAATGGTCTGAATCAGGCTCTGAAATAATTCTGGAAAATGCCCCAGTCCAGACCAGCTAGCCTAAAAGGAGAAAACTCTAGTGACTTCAAGTAGTTCTCAAATGAGCTATTTGAATTAGCTGAGATACCATTTATAAAGTATCTATCTTCATGCT
The DNA here is from genome assembly GCF_023055355.1 of Agelaius tricolor. NCBI lineage: Eukaryota > Metazoa > Chordata > Aves > Passeriformes > Icteridae > Agelaius > Agelaius tricolor. The sequence goes on along the minus strand of NW_027269283.1, from coordinate 10,746,602 downwards.
ATAAAAGCATCACCATTTCAAAATTCAGACAAGAATTGAGATGTGAGATCCACAACTTTCTTTCCAATCTGCTTTGCTTGTGGTCTTGGGGACTAACCCACATAAATATGAATATAATTATATATTTAGAAATAGCAAAGAGAGTTCATTTGTTACAGAAATCTACAAAGAACAAGAAAGGGTTTTATAATCCAGTTTTGGATTTTAAATTGGATTCTTCATTGTCTGAAGTCTGTTAGTCATTATTCCCTGGGTGCAGGGCTTGAATTGACGTCTGCAAGGGTTTGTGTATGTATATGCCTCTAAGAAAACATTCTGAATTGTGAGATTCCCCAGGGAGTGCTGACACAAATAAAGGACACAACATATTTTATCTATTAGAAACACTTCAGGCTTTTATGTAGTGCCAAAACCCACAATTAAATCAATATTAGACCCATAAGAAGAGATGATTCAGAAAAGTTCTTCCCAGTAATGCACAGGTGGGTATTTGCATTGTGGGAACAAGCCAAATGGAAATTATTTTAACTCTGAACATGCAGAATGTTTCCTGGGACTGACAATGATCCAAAGCTATCTTATTCCAAAATTACAGCCCAGTCCCAGAAACTCTTAGGTGAAAGTAACTCTTTCCCAAAATAAAGATTTATAATAGAGAAAAATGCAGTGAAATCATGTTCTGATCATGTGTGTTCTAGGTGTTATTCAGAAGAGAGATGTGCAAGCATCTTAGCTCCAGAGAAATCAGGAATCTACAAAATGTGTAGATGTAGTGTGTTGAGAAATCCACCTTTCTTTTAACAGAAGGAACTATTTTCTAAAGAATTTGCCTTTTATGTCTAATTTCCACATTTCACCTTTCAGCTTTTCACTTTGACTTGAGTTTTGATCGCTTTTGCAACAATTTTTTTCTTCATTCTGGCCATGAAGGTGCTTTGAAGATGGGGTTTAGTATTATAGGAAAAGCACCTGAGTGCTTTCTGTGCCCATGGTAAGACACCTTTGGGACAGCATTTGGCATTCTATGGAAAAATTATGCAATCTCAGTGATTTCTGAGAAAGGGAAAATGAAGAAATTATCTGGCCATTATTATCTGAAATGGGGCACCTACTTCATTAGTCAACAATGTTCCAGCTCCCCTTCCCAGCTTGAGCTGTTGCAAATATTATTCTGCAGCTCTCTGCAGCCAGGCTTGTCAGTGCTAAAAGGCAACTGTGCTCATTCTTTTGTTCAAAGAACAGCAGATGCCACCAGTAATCTCATATCTCTGCATCAGCTCCTGAAAGCAGGTGCATTTATTTCTTCCTGCATTTGCAATGATACATGCAAGCATGCAGGGACTGGAAAAAAGCATTTTGCAATTTTTATGAATTTAGAAAAACCCTGCTCCTTGCAAATTCCTGTGTCTAACCAGGACAAGGCCCAGATCAGCCTTGGCTTTGTTCTGAGAACAATTTGCATCATTACTTGCCCTGAAATCGTGTCTATCCCTTGGTGCAGACATCTGCACAGTCCCTTATCTCTAACTTGTTCTTCCACTCATCTGACACAGAAATTTCCAACATGCCCAAAAACCTCTGCAGTGCCAATGAGCCTCGCTTCTGATCCACATTTTCCCATCTGCCTAACTGCAATTTTGGCTTATCCATTTTCTCCCACTCATGGAAAAAACACCCAATTGTTTGTTTGTTTTGCAGTGGAAGTGCAGAGCCCCAGGTATGGCTTGCTGCTATAAAAGCACAGCCAGCAGAGACCACACCAGGCAAGGGAGAGCAGCTGACGTGAGGACAAGTCCCACTGTGGGCCTTGATCCTTCCCCTTCCATGGAACAGAGGAGACACACAAAATTAAACAAGTCTTGTTTTGACCTCCACAATGGTATTTAATGTGCCTGTTCACTGAAACTGTTTGTGTTTGGTCCTCAAACTGTTTTTAATCAGTATTTAGTTTGGAAATGTTTGCACAGAAGACATCTGTAAGAAGGAGAAGGGCCCGTCCAGGGGTCTGTGCATGTCACGGCACTTGTCTATGGATTGGTCTATCAGATAAAGTTGTGAAATGGTAGTTTATGTTCCATTTAAAAGAGATAATTAAAAGCAAAGCAACAGAAGAACAAACAGTGGAGACAGATGTTTTCCAGATTTCCTTGACAAATTAATGAAATATTTAAAGCCCTATAGTCTCCTTCACATCACTGGTTATTTGCAAATATTTCACAAAGGCCAAGTTTCCCAGCATCCTGAGCAAACCTGGGTCTGTAAATATGAAAGCACTATTAGAGAAGGAGAAATATCTACAGCCAACTCACAGGCAGCCCCAAGGAGACTGAGAGAAGGCAAAAACACCTACCAGAAACCCCATGTTTACTACATTTACTTTTCATCTTGTCCCAGCATTCCTTATGCACCAAACTCCAAAATTAAACAGATATTATGGGCACACAAATATTTTGCCAACTTAAAAATAAATTTGAAAGCAATCCTTTCATTTCTGTATCCTGCAAATGTAAAACAGCTTCTTGTTTCTGTGCATCTGAATTATTAATAAGATTAGGGGTTAGACTCCATGGGTTTCATTAATTAAATCAACTTTAAATATACATATACAAATAATAACATTCTTGTCATCAGTTTGGCATCCTCAAAAGAGAGACAGACAAGATTGCCTTGGAAAATTTACCTTCTCCCTTGCTTTAATTTAAAGTATTTCTTTGTATAGCAAATGGAGATTACAGTGGAAGAGAGGTTTGGAGGCTGCAGGTAGAAGTCTAAATTGCCAGATTTAGCTGAACAAGTTTATTTTAACATTCCTCTTCCTGTTCCTCTTTTCAGCTGGGTATGCTGGAAAATCTGGTGCTCAGACTCCACTGGCATCCAGATCCCACTTTGACTCAGTTGTGATCTTTACAATTCCTTCCTCTCTTACTACAAATGTTTCTGAACACTAATAAAAATGCAGACAGATTGAAGGACAACAGAATTGCAAAGGATACATGCACAGAAGAGAGAAAAGTTCAGAGGGAAAGAGATGTCACCATATTCTAAAATACCTCAGAATACAGAAGTATGTAAAGGAATTTTGCCATCAGTCTCTATAACATTTGATTCTAATGGAGATGCAAAAGTGTGCCATGAAAACACAGCTTTGGGAATCATTCCCAGCCTTGGAACACAATACACAACACAAAGCAGTTTCAAATTAAGGCATCAAATTAGGAAAATGTTCTTAATAAAAAAGAGAGAGAGAAAGACAGCAAATTCCCCAAGGGACTAGACATCACTGCACAAACCAGAGAAGGGACAGACACAGAAATGATGTCAATAATCCACCAGTACAGGGCTCCAGACCTACCTGGTCCAGATCTACCAGCTGCCTTTCACTCTTGGATATTAAATTCTAATGTATAGGTACATACATGAACCATAGCAAACAACCCATCCAAAATAGTTCTGGGGGTTTTGAGTTAAAATGACAGAGATCTTTGAAAACCAAGTGGAATCATATTGATGTGGAAGGGCCAAGCAGCAGTAAAGGCAAGCTGGGTGCCTCAAAAGAATCAGTGGTGTGGGACATGTGAAGAGTTGATGAAAGGCAGGATGAACAATTAAGGCTGATTTATAACATGTGACAGCCATAAATGGCTCTGCATTGGGCTAATCTAAAGCAGCAATGAAAAGATGACACAGAGACAGACAGGAATGTGAGCAGTGCATGAAAAGGCATGGATCACATGGAGTCTGGCCTATGCTGGGATGAGGACTCATTTGAAATGCAGGGAAATAGGATACATAAATTAGAAATGCAGTTGTGTTTTGTTTGGGGGTCTTATTTGTTTATTTGTTTTGCATTTGAGAACAAATTGGGCTGCAAAAAGAGATTATGTGACTGTGGTTTGGACCTCATTCCAAATACAAATCAGCCACAAAATGGTAATAAACAAAACCTGCACGTTCATGGATCAAATTCTAGGATGCTTCTTTGCCAACAGCAGGAGGAGCTTTTATTTAATTGACCTTCTCCTTCTCAGCATCTTCTTCTCCTCAGCATCTTGGGGCACCTTTTCTCTCCAAACTGCCAAAAAGCAGGGAAGCCAGTATCACCAGATACAGGGAATCCTGGAGTCCCTCTAGGGAACCTTGCAGTGCTATTTTTCACTTGCAGGGCTCACTGCCTCACAGTCCTACAAGATTTGCCAGGTCAAGTTCATTCACCATTCCGTCACATGAAAATCTAAACCACCTCATCAATGTATCACACAGGTAATGCTTTAGGAATGTGCTGCCACAAGGGCACTGTGAGTATCAAGGTACTGCATATATCATTTCCCATAAGTACTAATTTTGAAGTGAGAAACAGCCTCTAAATATCCCTGTGTTGCAGGAGCATGTGTGCACACACAGTAGATGAGATGTTTATTAGCAAGGAGATTTCTGCACAAAGCCAGTGTATTTTCCCTGCATGTCATCCATGCCTGGCACTGCCAGCAGTGTCACTGGAAATTCTAGACAAAGACCAGACTCTGGTCTACTGTTTAAAGGCACTAGAAAAGAAGGATTAATCTTCTGATTGTGACTGGCAGAGAAATTTTGCTTCATTCTTTGTTAGGCTTCTTTTCCACTTGGAAATGATCTGGAAAAGTGCAGTGGATATAGCCAAGGGAATGCCTGTGTTTACATTTGTAGCTGTTCTTGGGCACATACAGCAATAAATTACTCTAATTTAAAGAGTGGCCTTCTGACAGCTTCAGAATTATGATTTAGCTCTACAAAGGAAACATATGAACATGATGCTTCCCATGGTAAATCAGCCAAAACTTCATCTCTTTTTGCATGAGGATCCTGCCTGACATAGCTATGCACAGATCCTTATATGGCTTGAGAATGAAGAGGAATTTCAGTCTCTATTTTTAGCTGTGCCATAGTTATACCTTTTAGCCTTTTATTTTAATTTTGAAGTCATGTCACCAGAGCTCAGCTCCTTGCAGTGACGACCTTTCCTCAAGCATCTCAAACATCATCTGACTAAACCTTCCAAGGAAGCATTTTTCTGGGAGAGGAGAGAAATATCAGACAAGGTCTACTAAAGAGTAAAGGAAGGTCATAGAGAACCAGTGCTCATGGACACACACAGGCTTTAGGTTTGCTTGGAGCCAGGGAGCATTTGTTCTAAACCCAGCATTAGTATAGGCTGAAACCCAAGACTTATATGTTCCCAAAAGACACACAGCTCATCTGCTAGTACAAATAATTTTATAACTCTTCCTCATAATATTTTGATTTTACACTAAATACGCAGATGAGGACAAAATTATCCAAGGAAAGGTGAAGAAGCAGCAGAATATGCAGAGGAAGGAGGCATTTCTATACTGTCCTGTTTCCTTTCTTCAACCCTATTTAGAAACTTTAAAAATAACCCCAAACAGGCCACAAGCTATTGCAGCACCTTATTATACCACCCTAGAAATCAACATTAGAAACAAATTTCTGGAACAAAATCTACCTAAAATCTACCTTGCAAGTAATTTAGTATTTTGGCATTAAGAGAAGGAAAAGATCTGTTAGATATTAAACCTTCAGGCATGGAATTATTCAAGAGGAAACAGAGAACCCTGTATTCCACCTCACCATAGATGCTTAATTCTTGCTGGTGAATAGTCTGCCTTGGATGCTTTCTCACAGCTTTCTCACTACAATGAAAAACAGACGCTCATGAATTTACAGTGAGACCCAAGATGTCTCTATACTAATCAGTGAGAAATACTTCCAAATACACATTTGGTATAAGTTTAATAATACAAATATTGTTAGATTTAAAAAAAAAAGCCTCATGTAAAAATACTGAATTACATTTTTAAGTGAGTCACAGTTTATATTTGAGTATACAGTCTGGGGTGACTTGAGGGTCCCTTCTTTTCACAAATGCTCAGCTTCAATTTTCTGAAAACCAGGCCTGGATGTGCTGTGGGAAAATGAGCATTCACAAATGAAGGCATCCCAAAGCAACAGAAACTTCTGAGCATGCTGGGCACTGCATAGTCCATAGAGTGACCTAGGCAGACTGCTGGAACACGGCTCCCAAAAGTTAAAGGAAAAACTAACGCTGCTCTTCAGCACAGGTCGGGGTGCAAGCACTGAGAGCTCACAAGCAGAAGTTTTGTGTGCAAAGTAGTCCCTGGCCAAGCCATTTTGTTCCTTTTTCTACACTCTCTGCTCATAGGCATAGAATGTCTCAGTGGAAGTGATGGAGAATCCCACCTGGGTATTTCACTCTGATTTGAAGATCTCTGGCAGAAGACAGTGCTTGAGAGTCATCCTCTCCTAGTCCTTCTCTGGGATAACTTTGGGAATGTCTGAGCAGTCAGGATACAAACAGGTCTCCATCAACACCCTCTAAATCAGTGGTGCATTAGTGCACAATTCTACCAGGTCTCTAAATGTGTAACTACAATGAGTTCTTAGATATTATTCATTTCCAGTGATCATCCTGCTTCAGTTTCTCAGGATGACTGAACAGCCTGTGTCTGGATCCAGCCCTTAGGAAGACACCACTTCCAATTCTGAGCTCCATTTCCCAACCAGGACCTTTCTATGTCCCAGTCTTGGCCTTGTTTTCTTCATTTCTTGCCTGGACCCAGTGTCAGAGACCACCACTGAAACACACCCACCACTTGAAATCTGGTGTTCCATCAGACTGAATGGAAGTTATCCAGCAAATAACAGCAGCCCCTGTTAACCACAGCAAAAGTATGGCTTTCTGCACTATTCCTCCTTATTCCTGTTCCTCCTAATGTGGGACTGGTGGCTTATTCAGCCTTTTATGTAATCCAGCATTCAGTTTCTGTGTAGCCTCAGTTTCGGCTGCATTCAGCACAGCTCATTTTTCATCATTTCCTCACTGGAGATTAGGATGCTGAAGAATACATGTCAATCAAATGACCTACTTTTTTTAAAGATAGAAATTCCTAAGGGTGAAGTGCAAAACTCCAGTTTAATTAGCAGGCTTGCATAGCTCTGTGATGAGGCTTCAAGGGGATGAGGGGAAAGGGAGCCCTTGTTTCTTGCCTCTGTCTAGACAGTGGCATTGAATCTTTTCCAAAAGCCTGATCCTCAGCAGCCTCTTCACCAACACTTAGTTGAATGAGCAGTTTGCCATGGCCCTGTCAGTGTTTCCCCTGAGATATAAGAATTATAAAAAAAGGTGTTTGCTCAACATGCTGCACAAGGCATATGGCTGAGATACAGTTAAAGCTACAACAAACATACAAAGCTGCTCCACAGATCTGAACTCCCTGTTCTGCAGTTCTACCTGCACATTTACTGCACCTAGACACACACAGAGCCCCAAAACATGGAAGTAAACACCAGGTAACTTTAGCAAGATGTTCTTTCACCTTTAAATATTCATAAGGCCATTGGAAACGCCAATTTCTTTCATATGCTTGTCTGAAAGACTCAGGCATTGCCAGTGCCTGTGTGAGATGCAGACAGCCATGGGACATCCAAACAGTCCCAGTGTGAAGCTGGGCTGAAGAATGCACTGCTGTTCTCTGCCATAATTAGCACAGCTGCAGCTCCTGTCACCCACATAGGTGTACTATCAGCTAATATGAAGCTAAAAAAACTTTACTGAATAATAGAAGCAGCCAAGGATAGAAGACTCAAAGCTGCTCTTGCTGATAGTAGTGAGTTTAGAATCCCAGATTCAAACTCCTCATGTCTGTGTCAGGCTTTAATTTGTATAACACATTCTCTCTTTGATTTGATATTCTCCTCATCTTTAAAGTCTTCATTCTCATAACTCATACAGGCAAAATACTTATCAATACTAGCTGAAACTTCATTTGCACACAAAGAATGAGATGGAGTTTGAAATACATGATCCCTCTAGCAGTAGTGTCAATGAATGGGTTAATTTAAACCAATCACATCATTTTATATGTTTATTAGTTCCTGTTACCTCCTGGCTGTTGCTGGGTAGTGGAGAGGATCAAACAGAGATGCTGAGCTAGGATTTAAGATTTCTTCATTTTGCATTTATATGAACTTCCCTCACGTCAGCTGAGGGTTTTAGCAGTCTTCAGAGCCATACTCAAAATATGCCCCAAAGACTATAAATTAGGTAAAGAAAAATTGTAATGTTATTGTTATCTTTGTATTACATTGATATCCAGGGATGTGGGCCTCACTTTAGGCAAAAAGCCTTAAAATACTTGGGGAGATTTACTACATGAAATATAATCAAGATGCTACATGAAAGAAAATTGTCAGAGTTTTTCATTGATACAAGCATGCAACATTTAAATTGTGTAATTCAGTGGTTATTGTGTCTCTCAGGGTGGGCACCAGGTCTGACACTCGAGTGACAAAATTAGCCTTTTGTAAGTCCCTACAGGCCTGACCTTTGAGAGAAAACATTTATAAGCCAAATCAGTTATTGCAGCGGCATTAGAAAATAGTTTTCCATCTTACTAATTACAAAAAGTATTGTATCCACACCAGAGCAAACAAAAACCTCATCTGAACAGGCTGAGAATACTTATGTTGGTGCCTGCTCAGTTCCAGTGCTCTCAGCAGATGTAAAGCAGCTGTGTTTTTCTGCTTGTGTGCCAGGAACGTGACTGGAATGGTTTAACCAGAGAAACCCTGCTTCCCTCCTCCATATTTTCTCTTCCTCTTGGCACCACCTTCTCATTCTTCTGTTCAATCGTTCCTTTAATCCATGAAAGCAGTGCAATGATGAGGCTCTTTCATGTAGATCTCATTCACATTGGCAATGCCCTTCGTCTCCTCACTCCCTTCCTGAGGCACATCAGAGTTTGTGGCTTTTGCTCTTTCACTATTGATCTTCAGTGGCTCAGGCTGGTGGGCAGGGGTTTGTGGCCTGTGGTGTGGTACACACAAAAAAGGCAGTCTGAGGACTTTTCCAGGCTCATTGAGACTGAGAAAACCAAAGGGATGTACCCAGACTGCTGCCTTTCTGGAACCACAGCTGTAGGAAATCTGCTTGGGGTGTTTATTGAATAGAGCCTGAAGCTGCAAAGAAGACTTTAACATGACCATCAATCTGTGGTCATGTTGACTGTGGTCACTCTGATTCATACCTGGCCTGTTCCATGTAGAATAATTCACAGAATCATGGAATGGTTTGGGTTGCAAAGGACCTTAAATCTCATCTCATCCCACCCCTTGCCAAGGGCAGGGACACCTTCCACTATTCCAGGTTGCTTCAATCGCATCCAACCTGGCCTTGGACACTTCCAGGGATGGGGCAGCCACAGCTTCTCTGGGCAATCTGGGCCAATGTCTCACCACCTTCTGAGTAAAGAATTTCATCCTAACATCTAATATAAATCTCCCCTATTTGAGTTTAAAACAGTCCTCTCCTGTCCTGCCATCATCTGCCCATGTAAATTCAAGCTGAACTGCCCAGAGAGCAGTGTACTCAAGATCCTCTCAGAGTCTGGTACTGTGTTCCACATGAATTTTCCTCCACAATTCTGCTCTCTGGAACAGCCCTCCTCTCCAGGTCATCAGGGCAGGGAAAGGGGGAAGCAAGGAGGGGCATTTGTTTTAACCCTCTAAGAGGTAAAAAAAGATCCTGACCTGCAATATTACTTAATGGAAAGACATATGGAGCTCAGATTTTCATTTGGTCATTTAGGCATATCTGTGTTCTCCCTCATTTTTCTGCCCTGAGAGTCCATTTCCTATCATCTGTCTCTGATGTCTCACGTCTTGTGCTTCCACTGTCTGCCTAAAACACAGCAAACAGGTCAGGTTCATTCAGAGATCAAAGCCTCCTTCACAAAGACATTCTGTGCACAGTCTGTGCACTGCTAAGAGAGCTTGAGGGAACAGTTCCTGTGGTGTGGGGTAGCCAATATCAGTGCTCATATCCACTGGTCCTGCTACCCTCTGCTTTCCTCTTCTCATTAATGTCATAACTTGCTTTGATTTTAGCAAATGTAAAATAATTAATTCTTTGAATCAGCATAATCAGCAGGGCTTTTGTACAACACTTTGATGCTCAGCCAGGCCATCAGTTCAGTGTCAGTTCTCTTCTCTCCCAGATAAAACTACGTGAGGGATGGACTGGGTCCCATGGAACAGCAGATGAGGATTTTATGACTGACCCCACTGAAAACAGATCTCTAAAATAATGTGTTTAATTCTGTGAGATTATTTGCACATTTGCCATAATTATCCTCTCATTCTTCTCTTCACCAGCTACCAGTTTGATTCTACGTGTTTGTTCTTTAGACCACTGTGGGTATTGTACCTTGTGTACTGTTTTCAAAGCACAAGACACTCTAATGCACTATTTGCATATGCAAATGTTATGTTTCCATGTGCAAATGACAACAAATCCAAGAACTATGAGCATAAATGATAGTGCAAGTAAAGTGATTCTCCTGTTAATCAGAGGCTAGATTTGCTTCTTCATTGAAAACAAAGCTCTGTGATGTTTGCCAGAAATTTGCCATTTAATCTCCAGCACCACACTTGAAGACTTTTGGCAGCTTGAAGAAGAAAGTAACATGAGAATCAGAGACAAATATAAATACAATTTGAAATGGGGGGGAAGGAAAAAAAGAGGATAAAAAAGAAAAAAAGACCAAGCATAATCACTTCTCTGCACTTTGAAGTTTTCCCTATGTTATGCTATAAGCAGTTGTAAAAAATCCACTATTTGCTTCCTTTTCTTGGTAGGGGCATTGGTAAAGGAAACTCTGAGAAATAAAAAGTATTTTGAAGACAAAGTCAAGATCTCAGCTATAAATCCATGAGATCCTTCTGTGAAAGATTAAGTTGATCACAAATGAGCTTGACAAGTTCTGAATTTCAGAATTGTTGAAATCAAACCCACACTGAGGAAATAACAGCTCATGTATCTGTAGTGAACTGAGGCAACAGTCAAGCCACTGTTTTGGTAAATCTGAACTCAAGAGAAATCTTGATTCTGTTATGAATCAAATTCAGCTTTGTTACTGTTTTGTTATTATGTGGGAATTGCTGAACAGAAGAGGCCAAACCTTAAGAGTAAACAAAGTCAGTTCTACTGTTGTTTACCAGAGGAACAGCACTGAAGGATCTTGACCACTGTATTTAGAATAAACCTCTCTGCACAGAAACCTCCAAATACCATTTATTCTTCTTAATTAATATTCATGTAATCGTAATGAACGCTCTGATGTTACCTCAGCTGTTTTTTCAGCTTTAGGTACTTTTTCCTTATAGGCCAAAGTAACAATAATTCTGATCTTTGGATGCTGTGAAACACCTGATAAAAGGAGAGAGGAATTAAAAACAAATCTGTGCAGACTACGAAGTCCTTTTCCCAGGGTATTTTACCCAGTTATGGTGTAGAACCATCTATCTGCAACACAAACATGCAAATGTTTTGAATATTGACAATCTCATTTTAAACTCTGCACCTGCACAAGTCAAGCATGATTAGGCTCTTCATAGTATAAACCAGCACTGGCTTTCCTTCAAAATGAACTTTTGCGCCTGAGTTTGTTTCTATCTGCTTAGAAGTGGCTCCATGGAAACACATAGAGCCTCTAAGCTTTAAAGGAAAGTAGGGGGAGTTTAAAAAGTAAAGCTGTTTGAGACTATTGATTTTACAAGTAAGTACTGTGAAAAAGAAGGTGGAAAATGTACTGGGAAAAATGTGGAATTTAAATGAATCCTATAAATAACTTTTACAGCATACACATCTGTACAAAGGCAGAAGGAACAGGGAGAAGTAGATCTTTCAAATTCACTCTAGTTATGGCATTAGTAAGTCCTCATTCAAGTGCAGTGTAAAGGCTTAGATTTCTCTATTCGTATTTCCAAATTAATATAGATTTTCTAGATTACACAGAAGACCAGTGCAACCAAGTCCCTGCAAATTTAAATGAAACCTAAACCTTTTTAAGTGCATTCTTCTCAGCTCTGTATTTCATGTAGTTTAGAAACCCCTAAGAAATATCATTCAAGATCCCTGTAGCAAAGGTATACGTAGCCAAAAAACTTCTTTACAACCAGATGAAAAGGATGACACAAGCTCTGCTGAGTGAAGACCACACATATGAGAAAAGCAACTGGAAAAAACATCCTAAAGAGGAAATAAACTGTAACAGACTAATCCATAACATTAAACCCCAACCCACAGCTCCTGTCCCTGGACCAGATTCCTCCTCTTTTGCATATTCATTTTGTTGCCATCGCTTTTCATCTTCTCCCCTCTCTCACTGTGGCACAAAGGCAGAGCCCAACCACCCCTGCACACAAACAGAGTCCACATGGGTGCAGTTGTTTACAAATGGGATGGCAAGCTCCAGACTTCCCAGTGGAGTTTCTCATCAGCAAATCTGCCTTTTGCTCCAGGATTTAATTTTTCCACACTCATTTGTTGTCATGTTGATGACAACAGTTTCAGAAGTACAGTATGTTTATCAGAAAGATGCATATTCAATTAATATTGCTTTAGGCAATCTTCACTAAAAAGCAAAGCTTACAAATCTCTCCACAATTCTCACAGATCAGCCCCCTCCAGAAGGATGTTTCAGCAGGATTCCCAAGATAATGCTACCCTACCCTGTAAGACCCTGCCTTGCTCATTTGGAACTTGACTAGAACTTTATTTACAGTCAATCTAAACTAGATACACCAGGAATGGAAACCTAAAATGCTGATCCTTTGATCTGTCATCACAGTTTCCCAGACATTCATTATCAAGCAGTTTGGTACCAATAACTGTTTGAGCCACCTTAAAATAGTCTGTCACTGCAAAAGCAGATATATATTTATAATTGATACATACACAGAAGAGCAACACACAGCTCCTGCAACAGAAATACAAACCCAAAGCATTTACAAGTTCAGCTTCTCTCCATTATGTCTCTTTACATTTTCAATTAGGAGAAGAGATGAAGATTTGGTTGGGGTTTTTTTTCATTAAAATCTTCCATTCTCTACATTTTTAATTTTAGTTCTAAAGAGCAACCTGATGGGTCATGCCAGGAAAGCAAATACAAGCAGATGTGTACTCATCTCTTCCCAGACCTTCACTAATATCTCATTTTTCTTGTCATTATGTAGCAGGATGGCTTTGCTGGAACCAAATGCCATTGGGATAATTACATGAAAACAAATGCCTTTATAGGGTGCCCTTTTATTGGAGGCTGATAATGTATCCAACTCACCATGCATCCAACAATTACCCTTTCAGAGGAGTGAACATTTCCAAATATTTATGTTGCAGTGCAGAAGAATTCAAATGCATCAAAATTATTTTCATTGGTATTTCAAAAAAGTACAAATTTCTACCTAAATAATTTGGAGAAGAACCTCACCACAGACTTACAGTCATCATTAAATACACATAGGGGGAAATTAAATTTTATTTCATGTTTTATGAGTTTCTTTTCAAGGTATTAGACTGGAATTCTGCCATTTGTTCAATTCAGAATTGATTCATCTCTCTCTTTTGCTCCTGATTTTAAGAGAACATGCCAGCATTCACACCTCAGACTGGATCAGTCCAAAACTACACCTGCCCTTACCACAACAGAAACATCTTAAAACCAAGTTTCCCTTCACCTGTTTTAAGTCATGCATTTCGTTGTAGCCCATTTCTTAATCTTTAAAATGGAGAATATGTAAAAGTTACTATAAAGACTGATCTTGTACTATAGGTTAATGTCAGTTTTGAACTAATGATCTACTGGGTCTGCCAAGGACGTGATTAAAATCCAGGACCCGAGGTGGCAGGTAGGGAACCAATCCCTCAAGGCAAACAGCAGAACTGGTTTCATCAGTGCAGACATAGCCTGATAAGCATTCTTAATTTAATGGAGCTCCTGCAAATAAACAAGCTTAATGAAGATTACTCGCTTCCTGGAATTCATTGTGCTGCTCCAATTTAATGCTATCACTTCCATAAGAGGCTGTGACAAAGTCTCTGGAAAAAAAATAAAATATGCAAATTCAGACACTTCAAAGGCTTTTATTTTAATTGTGCAGAAGGCAGAACAGAACAAGAACAACTCCACTAAAAAAGGAAAAAGCCTAAGAGAGGAAACTGATACATTTCCATCATTGCTTTCAGCTCTTTAAGAACTACTCTCAAGCACACAAGTTCTCTGAACTACCAGTTCCCCTGAACCAGTGCAGCTCTCAGGATGGGTTTGCTGAACTGCAAGAAATGTCCACAAAAAGAAATTAAGACCTCAGGATACTCTCTCAATTTTGGTTTTATTGCAACCACTGAGTTCTGCCTCAGTTTGCTGAAGTTTCTAAATACTATGATTCAATTTTGGATCATGTTCAACAGAATCTGTGACCAGTTTTTAGTCATTTTCAAACAAACCTGGGTTGAACTGTGGCTTGGCACTCCAACCAGGGGAGTTTAGTGGTTTTGATAGAATTTTGCCCAGAATTTGGGGGTTCTTTTGAATCAGAAATGAACTCAACATGCATAATTCAGATCTGGGCCAGGATTTGTGGGTATTTGGATCCACAGCTGTGGTTCTGGCCCAGTTCTAAACAGAGTCAAAACCACAACCCAAATCAAAACTGAAAAAAGTACATGTAAAGCCAGCCAAGTACAACAAGCAAATTTTACACAATTCCCTTAGGTTAACCGTTTTACAGGGGATGTTTTAGGCCATTTTGCATGTACTCATCTCTCTCAGTCTGCCACAGGACTGTGCAATGACTTTGTATCAAATGAAAATTCCTTTACGAGTGCAAAATAAGTTTTTAGAACTTCACTTTATTTTTCCTGCACTACGCTTGAATTGGGTGGGGATACTTCTTCTGAATTTGCTTTATTTAGCAAGTCATTTTATCTCTGCAAACAAGTTCAGTTTTAGAAACAGGACTAAGAATAAGCTCCTCAATAATGCTGAAATAGCCAGGTGAGGAACTGTAATGTTAGATTTAGGGGAGTTGATAAAATCTAGTACAACAGCATTAAAGCCAAATAAATTATTCCTTAGTTTCTAACCTCAGTTTCCTGTATCATTTTGGACAAGTTATCTTGTCCAAAACTGACATTGAAATACCAGTTTGCTGTGTAATCCACTCCAGTTTCAGCTGAAGGCATAACTTCTGACTTTTGAAACTAACCCTCTTTGTCCTGAAATATCTGGCCCCTGCACCAAACCTAAAAAATGCCTGTAAAAGCAGGTACTGAAGGCACGTGTGTTGTTTGGGAAAATATAGATTGGAATATAGCAGTAATTGTCACTGGACTGTGAATTGGTGTCTTAATGGAGTCCCTTCATTAAAAAGATATAAAACCAAATCAGACACAGTGATCTCTTCCTGACACAGGCCAGTTTCTAGGACAGCAGAGTTCCCCCCTCATCTTCAGATCCATTCCTTGATTTCTAAAGAGTACTTTAAAATTTAAGGGGGTGTGGAGAAGGTATGTTTTTCTAAAAGTAAGACTTTTCTGGCAGCCAATTTTTAAGCAGAATTTTTCTAATATCCTTTTAGCACCAGGGCACCAGAAACTTCTGAGACACCTGAAGGGAGTCCAGGGGTGAAACTTTCCCTGCCTACAACATCTCAGAAATGCAGCTGTTCTGCAGTGAATTTCTCAATGCACACTTTGTTTTTACTTAAGGCTGTAGTTTGCACTGAGTAACATCATGTCTAGGGAAAGGAAACTGATCTCCTTCCAGTATTCAAAAATATTTTCTTTTTAGGTTCTTAACTCCCTCAGTGGTTAATACTTATAAAACAGCTCAGGAAAAAAAAATCATCACAGAAAATGAGAGATTCTTTGCTGAAGGGCCTCAGACCCTGGGCTTTCTTGGTTTACAGTGCATGCTTGTATAAATATTTATCTAAAAGAAATGAAGTGCTGGTATTACTGAGCACCAAAAAAAATAATTCTGAAACACATGTTTTCCCCAATATTAGTTTGTAAGATGATGATACAGTTTTGTTTGGTGTGTAAATTCAGCCATTGGATGTAAGATAATGAAAAGCAGCTCAAACTCCTTTGCTTCTAATTTATAGGTGCATTCATGAGGAAGAGGCCCCAGTTCTTCAAGCTATCCTGCACAGCTTGTCAGGCTGAATTAGAAACAAGAAGATGAAAGGCAATATCAGGATTCCTTAATTTTGTATAGTTAGTTCCTATATAGCATTTTTAAAACTCATTTAAAGAGAATCATTACAGAGTGGAAGAAATTTCAAGAAAAAAAATTAGGAGCAGGTATGAAAAGGATTCAGGAGAATCTATAATTAAAGCCACATGCAGAACTAGAGCACAGTGTTCTTGTGCTTCCTTTCAATAATATTCATAACCCTAAGGATATTATCCCAGTCAGGGGTCTGCTGAGCAGGACAAAAGAACATCCACATCCCAAACCTCTTTAAAGTTTGTATTTGGCAGGATAAGACAAGGGAGTGATCTTCAACACTATTTTGTGTTCAGGGTGTGGGCTTATAAAGACATATGGAACTAAGAGCCAAGCCTTGTGCTTTCATGAAGGGAGAATTAAGATCTGAAAATAAGGACCCTGGAAAAAAATTAAAACTCAACAGCCTACATCATAATATGGAGAATTTGGAGCACCTTTTAACCAGTACAAAGCTCAAGGAAGGTTGGCTGTATTTATGGTTTGTGGATTTGCCTGAGCAATACAAACCATGTAAGATCCAGTTTATACCCATCAGCAGTTGCTGTGCCTGCCCTGTTTTTCTTAAACTTCATGTGAAATACTTTGATAAATTCTGTGGCACTACCTGTACGTCCATTGACATCAGCAAAACAAAGGGATACTCTCACCAGAGAGGATGGGAACAACATATAGGAAGAAGGATGGGAGAGAGAAAACTTTCTGGATATGAATTTGAGTGCAAAACAGGCACAAACACTGTGACTCTGCTGAAATATGTTTGGTGAGTCAAAAGAGATGCAAAAAGGGGAAGAAAACAATCCTACGACTGGCAAATATGAGAGGACATAATAAAGAGACACAGGGCTGAAAAAATAGATGAGGATTCAGGATGCTTGGATATCAAAGATGAATGCATCTCAGGAAAGATTGAATATTTACAAAGCCTTTTTGAAACTGCCAGTTCACAGAGAGAGTTAAAGCCTTCAGAGCTGAGTTAAAGACCCCAAAGGCCAATGCAGCAGCTCTGACAGGGTAAGGGAGCTGCCATCCAGCCCAAATGTCCCTGCTCCAGGGACCCTCCCACACCGCGGAGCTCCTCCCTGAGCCGGGATTCTGGGAACAGCAGAGTGTGGGCTCAGTACCCTGGGGTGGGCAGCAAGGGGTGGAGGGAGCAGATCCCTTCTGGAGGCTTCAAACAAAAATCAAACCTTGGTGTTATAGCATACATTTGATCAGTCACATGGGCCAAAGTCTTTTCCCGAGGAATGTCTGTGTACACATCTTTCAAAAGGGATCAGTTCCCTTTCAGAGACCTGTGGGAGAGCCAAATTTCCAAAAATGCTTCATGTTATCTGATAAAGCCAGTGTTTACTGACATGTACTCTATTAAAAATTTGGACATTTATGTGGGTTCCTAAATGGAACACAAGTTCTTTATCTGAATTTTGGCCCTGGAAATCCCATATTTCCATGATTCAGATACAGTGGGAGCAGCACAGTTACTCACTTCTGCATTCTAATCCTTGCCTACAAGCAGTGTATGATTGATATCTCAGATATGCATTAAAAATCAATGGAATGTGACTGTCTTGAATTTCCTTTTGGAAGAGGATCATGTCACTGGAACTCCTAACACCATGTGTTTGTGTTAGCCCAGCCCTTTTTCTGTTATCAGCAGAGGGACATGTGGACATGGAGCTGCATTAGCTTTCTATGCCTGCTCTTTCTACACCTTATCAAGATATTTACTGGACAAGGACAAAAGATTCTTATTCACTAATCTGGCAAGCTCTAGAGTTTGAACTATAAATAAAGAGAAATACAGATCTGTACAACTGGAAAACTTCCCTGGCTTTCATTCCATTTCTGAAACTCCTTTTGTCTCCTTATCTCTGCACTTTCAGTGTCAGAAGTTTATGACCTATCAATCAATGAAGTATTAAGAGTAACTATTAAGGACATATTTATGTGAGAACCATGTGTAGCTCTTGGCATCGTGTACGGCCTCAGCCTCCCTTTGAGCCCACTCATTTTTCTGGGAGCATTTTACTCTTGGAAGAATGGCCTACTGTCAAATTAGTCATTTAACCATTGACAGAATGCCTGCTTCTCCCATTTTCAATTTGTGATCTGTGTAGGAATAACTGTTTGATCCAGGCACTTCTGTGGGCAGACAGCTTTATCAAATGAATCATTAATGGAGAATGAAATTTAAGCATAAAAATCGACGGAGACACACCAGAATTTGGTCTGGTATTTCTTCCTAAAATGAGGGATAGACCCTTTGGTTCTACAGCTGGTCCTGCCCATGAGATCAGGGGATCTTGCAGCTCATGGCTTCATTCAGTAATATTTTTCTCCTAACCAAATTCTGAGATTACTGCTCCTCCCATAAAAAAAAGCAGATTTAATTCCTGGAGCTAATGCAAGTATGGCCATAAATTTCAAGGAGAATAAATTCTCAAGACTGTCATCGGATTATTTGATTCTTTAGCTCAGAAGAGAGCAGAAGTAGAGAAGCTTGACACAAAATCTGAGATGTAAATAGTAGAGAAAAAAGGGATTGAGATACTAGATTGAGATTCAAAAGATCTAGTTTCAGATTTCCTAGCTAATCTAAAGAATTAGTCATTATTATCTTTGTAATCTCTAATCTCCCCATTTTACCTATTTTGTCAGTTTTACTTCTGAAGGTTGATTAAATCCGAAAGGTGAGAAGTAGTTTTACTCCCCAGAAGCACAGCACACCCATAGGCACTTCTTGCTGTAATACTAACAAAATAACAAAGATATAAAATCAGATCACACTGTCCTCACATGTTTGAATATTCTGAAGGTTTAATTTTGCATTTACATTTCAGAATTCCAACACTGATTTTAAATACTGAAAGTCTGGGGACAGCTTCAGGGTTGCAAAATTTTCCGAGAAGAGCAGACAAGAAATGCAACGCTGACTGATTGGCACAAATTACGCCAATCACAATGAAAGTAATTAATATTTAACTTTGCTTTCTTAGTATTTTCTCCCTGTGTTTTACCTTCATAACATCCCTCCTATCTCATACTCTGCAATTAGCTCAGGCTGGAACAATCTGTTCAAAGGGCCCGAGGAGAGACAGGAGAGGAGGATACGGGGAACATGAAAGCAGCAACAAAGCCGCATCTCCTCCTGTGATTACAAGAGGCAGAAGATCAAATATGAACTTTAATAGTAGCAAACTCAGGACTAGACTTAATAGTTGCAAATTGTTCCAAGTGCTCAGCACACCAATGTGCAGCAACACTCAGAAATTAATCTAAGGAAAAGCTCATAAAGGTGGGGGAACCCACCAGAGTGATAATGCATCATGGAGAGCTGTCACAAGAAATGAAAGTACAGCAGCAATTAGCAGACACAGTACTAAGCACTGTGCCATTTTCCCCATTTTAATTGCACTTCATCTTAGTCAGAAGCTAAACTCAAACTGAACTCTGTTGGAGATGGCAGAATTGACTCGTTTTGAAGAACACAATGGCCTAACAGTTAACTTCTACTTTTCTAACAAAATAAAGAGTAGGAGTGGGAGAAAAAAAATGCAGGAAGAACTGGGAGTAGTGACGGCTCAGAATGATTTGCTGAGAACAGTGCTCATGTTCTAAAGGTAGTCCTCAGAAAACTCTAATATACTTCCCATTGCTCTCTATTAAATTTTCCTTACATTTCTACCTTAAACACTGTCAAGAACTCAGCTGTTCCCGAGGAACAGGTACTTTTGATTTGGGTCCTTTCCTTGTTGGCTGGAGAGCCTCCATCCTCTTGTCCCTCCTGGAGAGTCAGGCACAGACCCCATGGCAACACCCCTGGAGCCAGTCTGGCAAGTCCCTGAGTGCAAAGGGCACTTTGGGAAGGCAGCAGCACAAATAAATCCATTGGAGCTCGATGGGCAAAGCACTGGAGCCCTACCCCTGCCCTACAGCAGGGGTGAGACTCAGCCCTCCCCCATTTCTACCCTCACTGTACTTGGCCTAACTTCATAACTCACAAGGGCTTTTTTTTTTTTGGTGGTGAAACACACAGTTCTCTTTCTCCAGCCTGTTTTTCTCCTTGTTTTTGAGGTTGCAAATGTTGGGAGACAGAGCTGCTTCCTGCATGGCACCTGCCACTGGGTATCCCAGTATTTTGTTCTGCCTGTGGGTTTCTTTGGATGAGTGGATGTGAAGTGGAAACTACACAGGACAGCTCTGAGGAGCAAGATTCAGTTCCATATATTTACAGGAGTTCCTCTGCAAAGTGTTCTTCCCAACAGATATCATTTTGATGAAAAAGTAGCTTTTCCTTTTGCAACGTGACACTGATCTGCTGAAGTTTTTAAATCCAAGATTACCAATCATTCTTCTTGACACGACATTCTACTTTTTTTAGCTTTCAATGAGCTTTAATAACATGAGAAGAAAAGAGAAGAGAACGAATTTTTGGCACACTTTGATTCTTCACACAAAACAATAACTGTTTTGGCATCCAGAGATGTCGGCTCCATACTGAAATATAATTTCTCTTATTTTTACACATTGCTAGAGGAATTACCATTAGCTCTAACAACACAATAAAAAATAGTGCCAGTATGAGACCTACCACTGAATAGAGAGAAGGTATGTAAATGATGTTCAGTGTTCACATAAACATCATCACATTGCTCAGGAACACATCAAACGAGTGACCAAGAATGATAAACCAGATCCTGGCATGTCTGCTGTGACAATGAGCCTACATCTACATACTAAACCCTCCTTGCTATCTTTTTCTTCTTATTTCTTTGTCCTTAACAGACCTTAGGGTCTCCACATATTCTCTAGCAGAAGCACTAATAGTATGTAGCTTCTAAACCAAATCTGTTTTAGTGTAGTGATGTACTGCCAGGATTTATATTCCTGACCAGTTTGATCAAAGAGCCATCGCTATGTGAAGTCCTGTGGATTTTAAATCCAACACATTGCCACTCCTAAAACCACACACAAGGTAAATTCATGAATTCCTAAATACAAATAGTAAGCACACAAACAATAGAATTTGTTATTGATGCCAACACCTATTTAAAACAAGTCTTGAAATTAGAATTTCTTCATTATGACTTCTGCTACCCAGAGAATGCAGAATAAGACAACACAGATCAGCCATCCAAAGTCCATCATTCTCTCAGTATTTAATAGCCCAGGACAGCACCACAAAGAAGTACTAATTCTTCCTACTAACCATTCAGAACCTAATTTGTCTGACATAATGTTTCAACCCTGAATCATACGATTTTTATCACCATTATTTTCATACAAGAACAAAATACCAGGTATCAACAGAGCAAAGAAGGAACATTTCCAATAACAGAATAAAGAATGATTCAGAGTAGAGGGTATTTGAGACTGGCCCTATTCAGAGCCTTGTGAGCAACCATTTAATGGCAATAACATGAAGAAGCAGTAAAGGTCAGACTGACCGTCAAATGTCAGTCCCAGTCATTCCACTGGACCAACTCCCAAGGCTCCTGACTCATTTTTTTATTCAGGCAAAACCAAAGTCCTGTGAAGGGGGGAAACTGAAAATTTATGTTTCCAGCATAAATATCAGACTGAGACTGAAGCACAGGTTTCAACTCACTCCTCCCCAAAGAGAATTCCTTTCTTGTTTCAGGAGAATTACAAGAGATCACAACTAGAATCAGGTCCTAATGATTATGAATGAAAAAACCCATTTGAATTGTACCTTTACTGCCTTTAACTGAGGTCCATAAGCAACCTGACTGAAGTGTAATAAACTCACAGCACTTTGACCTTTTTGGATTAATTCTTCAATCAAGACTTAAGTCTGGACAGGATAAGAAATGTACACCAAAATGTGAGACATCACTACCTGCAGAAGAAAAGCACCCACTGTACAGTTAAGTAAACCCAAAATAGTCCCATCATTACTAACTGCTAGACAGCCTCCTTCAGTGAAATTATTGCTATTGTGTTTCCCATGGAGAATTCAAAGTAAGAACCAGATGTCTCTTACTTTTCTGTAAATTCAAACCTAAGTGAAGTGACAGCTGAATAACAGTAAAGGAGCTATTCTGAGATCTCCCATACAGAGTATGGAAACCACTTCCTTTGCCTGCAGGTGCTTGCATTGATTTCTCACATGGACTATGACCAGTAATTATGCCACTGTGAAAAGAAAGAACAAAAGCACACAACCCTCAGCAACCTCAAAGTAAAATTTTAAAGCTAAGAGAAACTCTTTTTACAGATTTCTCCAATGAAATCCCTGGAATTTTGTCACTGTCACACCAATAAAGTCAGCACTGAACTACCACCAGTCTCTCCGGAACAGTAAATTTTTAGCAGGTGTCAAGAGTAAGAAGATTAAATATGACCATGGTATGCTGCAGTAGCAAGTCTCCAAATTTCATCCAAATTGGATTCTTTTTTTTGTTTTTTTCTTATATTTGAGCTCTAACTCTAAAGTGTAAACATGTTTCATGTCAGGCAGCAGGAAGACTGAATCATGGATATCGGGGACAAGTTGCTGAGCCCAAAGTTAATTAGTCAGCCAAGGGAAAGATGGGTGGGGTTGGCCACCTTATCAAACTCGTTAAGAAAATTACCAAGAGAAATAAGAATCAAGGAAGTAAAAAATTCTATATCCTTTCAGAACTTTCTCCCTCATCAGAGTGGGGCTTTTGAAGAGAAATATACAACCAGAGGGTCAAACACCACGGTGGTTTTATAGAGATAAGTGCATATGATAAAGAGTTTGTTGTCCCCAAAATCCTTGTTTATGTAGCAGATAAAAAGCATCCAGATGTCACCAAAAATAAATGCCCTGCTCCGTACGCTGCACTGTACATCACTCTCACATGCTGCCGAGTTTGACATGGATTCAACAACCAGCAACAGATGGTTCAGTTCTCTGCTTCCAGGGTGTGAGTTTAATGCTTTTTTTAGGAGGTATTGGGGCAATTTTTCTCTGCCTTTTATTTAGGCTAAAAATTAAATTAATTTAGTGCAGAAATACTTAAAAATACAGAGGATATCAGAGATTGGAAATTAGATTTTTTTCAATTTCATTTTTAATTTATTAGAGTTTTTCTTCTTTTAATTTAAACCTAGCAGCCAGAATTCATTGTGGCACTACCCTTCCAGGGACTAGAATTTATTTCTGGAGTGTAAAACAACCTGTAAATTTATGGGTGCTATATAAATAAATAATCCAGTATTATTTTTGTAACTCCAAAGAATGTTGGCTTTTTCAAGTTCACATGATGTATCTGGAGTTGGGCCCAGGATTTTTGGAACAACAACTTACATATTGTTACATTAGTGCAAGATAATTCTGTGGGTGCAAAGATATTGAAAACTTAAAAAATCCTTGAGAATTATGGTGGCTGAGACATTTCGTATGGAAGGAAATACCCTTCCCTGAACAATGTGTTCTGGGGTTTAGGCTTTAGGAGGTTTTTTTCCCCTCTGTTTGAAGTCCTTTTTATTTAATTACAATTGGTAAAGGGTTTTAGGACATCATAAGGTCACTGCTTATGGCAAATCATCCTTCTCTGCATAAGAGGTCTAACATAGACACCTGGATTTAATTTTTGTTGTTGTTTTTGTTTATTTGTTGTTTTCTGGTTGGGGTTTTTTGTTGTTGCTTTTTAGTGTGTGGGTTTGTTTTTTTTTTTTTTTTATACAGAGATAAAAATTTAGATTTTCTCCTTCATTAATTTCCACAACAAAATAGCAAACCTTTCTTCACAGATATCATGGGGCTACATGAATTGATACCAGTGCCAACTTCCCCCAGCAAATCCTGAGAACTTGATTCTTTAATAATCCGTAACACTATAAAACAGATAAAGACAAGAGTTTCAGTGATGTAAAAGTAATCTTGGTACATTTAAAAAAAATATTACCTATGCAATGAGATGTGAAAAAATAAATCTGAGAATTATCAGCACTGTAAGAGACCTTCTGAATCCCTTTCCTTTTGTTGTAAATACAAAATGCTGAGTTTATTTTATTTATTTGAATATTTTCCTTCCAGAGTGCACAGCTGAGGGACCAAGAGTGCTTTCTGCTGAGCTATGAATATCTCAAATTAATATTCCCCTTAGCAACATTCACTGACCAAATTAGAAGACTTGCCAAGTTTTCTCTGGCAGGTGATGTTGTAAGTGCTCATATTTCTTTACAAGGTTACTATCATAGCATGCTTTTCTCAAGTGCTTGTCAGTACCTTGCTAAAACTGTCCAGTTCCTTTAAGGAAAAAGACATATCAACATTTTTGTAAGAGTAAGAATTCAGACTCAACAGAGAAATTCAGGACTTAATCCTAGAGATTCCACTCACATTAATATTCTGACTGGCTTATTGGATTTTCTCTGTGACTGAAATACAGCTACACAAAGTACTGTGGTCTTTTGACAGGAAGTAAGGGAATTTCTCTAAACTAGTCCCATCTAAACGTCAGCACCCACTGTGCAGATTCCTTCTGCAGGAATAAGAACATCTGGAGAAAGTCAGCACAGATAAGGTATCTCTGACAGTAATCCCAAGATACTTTAAAATATCCCTGTACCCAGGTCTCTGTTCTTGACCTTAAGAAACCACTCTGACAGTAAGGACACCGCCTCATCCTCCCCTGTCCAGCGTCAGCTCCCAGGTTTGAGGCTCCCCATTCATGATGTCAAGACATTATAAGGCACATAAATCAAAGAACAATTCTGAACTGGCTGACATTACAAGTAAAATAATTCTCTACCTGTTTACCACACAAGGTGGATCTAAAACATTTTAAGGAAGCCAACACAACACATCACCTGGAGACCTGTAGGTAAACCACTGTTTCTAAATAATTTCACTTTCCAGACAATGCATTTCACTACCTACAGTAACTCTTGGGCTGCATTCATCTGTTTCAGAAATTCTTGCACTCATTTGAAGTTTAAAGCTGAAACACCATTTTTTCTGTAGTCAGTGTTGCCTCTGGCTCCATGTCACACTGTCTTACTCAAAAGCCGAATCAGATGTGAAAAACAACTCGGTAATTAACCAGCAATTTGTATACAAGATAAAATATCTTCCTAGTAGGGGTATAATGGAATCATTATTGAAAGCTGTCTAAAAGCACTATGTGAAAATAGAGAGAAAGATGTTTGACCTCAGCTATACCAATTTCACAAATAAAGCCTTAATAATAGGCTGCAATCACACTTGGCTGGGCATTATTTCCCAGACACGCAAGGTCTGCATTACAGGGCCAGAAGCAATGACTCACTGCCAGCTGCCGTGATGGCACAGGGCAGCTTGCTATTCTGTCATAAGTTGTTTTGTGCACATTGTGAAAGCTTCTAGACATCTGATCCCTCAAGAAAACAGTCCCTGTCTATAAGCAAGAAGGTAGGGAGCTTTCTCCATTTCTGAGGTTTCATTTAAAGTTAATTTTTTGAAGGTGAGGGGGAGAATCAAATTTGCTCAAAGATGCCTCAAAAGGTACCTTTTTAAAGACACAACTAATAAAGGAGGGTTGAATGCTTTCCACCCAAAGGCCACACAAACTCGTGTTTGATGTTATGTGGCCATTCACATCCCTCAGCACCACAGGCTGCGATCACCAGGGCAGTGCTGCACTGCAAAACAAACCCACAATGCTAAAAGGCTGCACAGCTTTTCTGCCCCAGTCCCTGTCTAGGATCCTCAGCTGTCCAAATTCCCACCAGCTGCCAGGAAGAAGTGGAAAGCCAGCCGAGTCTAGCAGTGCTAAGACAGCTGATGACCTGTGTCAGTAAAAGCCCTTACGATCACTGCCGTGCTTTAGAGACTTTCCTGTGTTTATGTTTTTTTGCCCACGGAGTATCTGCTATTTCCTCTCTTGTCTTACAGGCATGACAGTGGTCACACCTTCAGCAAAAGGCACAGGGTTTATGTGACTCTCCAAAAGTTTGGAAATGAATAATCGGAATTCAGCAACTGACTAAAAGCTTACACAACTTGTCTGAACGTCTTCATTTTTGCCAGTGTATCTGAGGTTCTTAGAGATTGGCTTACCTCATGAGATTTCTAGGATTCCTCATTTCTGAACTTCCTGGAGATAATCCTGTCTCTTACCATGCTGACACTGCTGAGTCTGCTCCTGGAGAGTGCCCAGACTTTTAGAGGAGCAGCCAATGTTGGACATATTTTGCAATAGTTTCTTAAACATTCAGAGGGAAATCAGCAATATTTCTTGTTGTAAAGTGATGAGGGTCTTACTTTTTCTGACATGTATCATCTGGTTCTCCAGTCTGCTCTCTACAATAAGCAAGTAAGACAGGAGTCAAACTTCAAACACACACTGCTGCTTTCAGTAGTTTTTACCATTTCTCATTTCCCACTGACACTCTCTGCAGATCACATACGGTGTTCACACCTCTTCAATACCTTAGAAAAACCGAGGGAGCGAGATCAAGTTGAAAAGCTTGTACATAAATTTTTCTACAGAGGGAAAATTCACAGACAAAAATTTCCTGCTTGAGGGTATAAGGTAGCCTCTACATGCCTGAGGTTAGGACAGATGGGCCCTTTTGAGCATATAATAATTCCAGGATTGTCTGCTGTAGGGCGTCCTTGCAACCTTTTCATGTGGGACTGGCCACTGCCAGAGGTAAGTAGTGGACTAGATGGCCACAGCCATGACAATATAATAGTACACTTTCTGTCTTAGCATTATAAACAATTGTTAGTTTTATCTGATATGCTGTCCCCTCACATCATCATAAAGTTCAAACTTTTAGCTGCTACAAGAGAAGTTTGTCTCTTCAGTCAGCAACAGTATTTGTCCAGTAACTAAAGCTGGGCTTCGTTTAACATCAGTTTCTCTACTACCACAGAAAACAATTACACAATGACTGAGTCATATTTGGGGTTTAAAGACTTAATTTCTGCTTAAATTCTTCAGAACTATGGAACCTGAAGCAATAGTTTTGCAGATTTCTGGAAAAGTACTATGAATGTTCCAGCCTGAAATTCTAGCTACATAAAGGAATCCTGCTTTACTTTTAGTGCATCTGTCATAGTGTTCAGACTGAAGATGCAGAGGAAGCAAGTTGAGGAGGAATGGTTCTCACAAGAAAGGACAATTGTATCACTGCAAAATTGCGTGTGACCCAATTCAGAGCACAAAGCACCAGGAAAGGCAAAGACAGCTGAGACAGCAAATTCTCAGTCTGAACACTTCAGAGATTTTCCTGTAGGTAAAAGAAAGAATAAGACACAATGAAGGAGAAAAAGAAAAAGAATAAAATTACATAAATTGTTAGTTTGAATCCTAATAATGAAGGACTGAGATAGATGTTCACTTAAACAAGGACCTCATGCTGGAGAATCCCATGTTAGCTGTTCACAGAAGCTGAATCCCCCAAGCTGTAAGTACAACCAAGTCTATGTAATAACAATTATCACACATTATTCAGTCAGTCAGATATCCCAGTCTCCTTCTGGGATGATACAGAATAGTACAAATCACATTTCATTACAAACACTGCTAGAATGTGGAAATCCAGTCACAACTATGTAAGTATAAATAAATATTGTGAATTGAACAATTAAAGAGCAACAATCCCTAAGCTTCTCCACATCAAAAATATAGTCAGCATCTGTTTGTATTTGAACACACACCGAAAGCAGCTCCTTAAATCCACAGATTTCACGAGTATCTGCGTTAGCAGCTCTCTAAACTTTCAGACTGTGATGTTTGCTGTGTTTAAACCTGGTACTGATGCACCTAGAAACAAAAAGGAGAAAACTGGGGCCCATACTGACTGCTCACCTGCTTCTGACCTCAGGGGGAGCTCAGCTGGAGTAAGATGAAGCATTTCAAGGTACGAGCCAGTTTGAGTCTGAAGGTGCCTTCATGTCACACAGGCACTCAGATAAGGTTCTCAAAGATTGTTACAGAATTTTAAAAGGCTTTGTAGAGTGAATCCATTGCCTACCTGATAGATATGACAGATGATTGCACACCATCTTAACATTTACTGTCTTTGAAGTGATATGCAGAGCCTAAGATAATAAAGTGATCCCCAATAATGCTCCAGAATCAGAGCACAAAAGAGTCTGCCAGAGGCTCAGCTCCCCTGCAATGCAGGGAAACACAGCCCAAGCAACATCGAACAGGAGAACAAGTGAGCAACTATTCCCTGCTTCCTTTGGTTTCTTAATAACCAAATCAGCCTAAGCAAAAGTAAACAGTATTTGCTGAAAAGCATCAGTAGAAAACATACAGAAATGATAACTTTTTGTTAGAGTTGTGCTAATTCTTCAATGAATATGTTAAAAGGCTGATCACGATTTAATCTACCTTTAAAAAAAACTTCAGCCAATCATTGCAGTTATACATCTGAACATGCAAACACTGAAATGCAAAACATATATTGATCAGTTATATTTTAGTTTTCAGGAACATTAACAGTAGTTTCAGCTTTAGAAGAAAGGGCTGTAGCCCACAGTGAATGTAAAATATTCTAGTATACATGAACTAGCAAAGGCAAAGATGTGCTATGTTTACCATTCGATGAATTTTTCTTTTCATCCCTATGTCCCATTAACCTGCTCTCCCATTCCCTGTGGAATGCTGTTGGTTTATACCACTAACAAGATCTTTCCCCATGAGGCCAGAGCTGTGTTTGTTTCTCTAAACTGCCCCATGAAAATATGAAGTATCTCTTAGGCAAACTTCTGCTTCGGCTGATGAGTACAAACTCATCAGAATTTTGTGTTCAGACAGTTGACAGTTCTTGTTTCAGACAGGGGTAGCACCTCACTGCTGGAATTCACATTCTGATTCCTGATAAAACCTTTCTGTGGTTGCTTTGCTGCTTCCAGCACTGTTAGCCTTTTTATTCTTTTGTTTTGTCTCTCAAATGTGCTGTCCTTTGCCACAGTCATCATTGTTTCGTAATTTTAAGATTAATTCATGAAACTTAAAGTGATTCATAAGATCCCCTCAAGGTCAGAGCTAAAAGGAATCATGAACAGAGTATGATCCTTCAGGACAGACATGGCAGTGAGTGTCTCAGGGCTGTGAGAGACAGGGAGTAATGGGAATTTTTATACTTCACAACAATACTGAAGGTTACTTCACAAGCTCCAAATTCAGATTTTCCAGCAAAAAGACTGCCAAGCATAAAAAAAATATTTCTGCTTCGGCCTGGTGTCTGGTGTGGTAAGTCAGGGTGAATGGTCCATTAGCCCCCCAGAAGTCCAGTGGAACGTGGTGGAACAAATCCCGAAGGCAGCGCACAGATGAGTAACGGTGTACACTGGATCAGGGTTACACAAGGAGAGCTGAACAATGGCAACTGTATTTCCCCTGTATTTCCAAAGCCTGGAATTCCTCTCCATGATTTTTTCTCTTCTAGCAACACGACCTTCTCAGTTTCCACTTTTCTTTGGAAAAAACACTGTATTTATCATGCCAGTGACCAGACTGATCACAACCCAGATAACCACATTAAACCAGTACAGATTTTACCATGACAAAGATGTATTCAAATTACCCTGTGCATGTTTATCTATTTTCAATAAAGCAAAACCAAAGTAGGTAGCTCAAAAATAGGAAGATGTGGTGGTTTCAGTTCGAAAACTGAAAAACCAAACAAAACTGAAAAACCAAACAAAACTGAAAACCAAACAAAACTGAAAACTGAAAAACCAAACTGCAAAACCATGACATTAAACATTATGATGAACAGATTTTCTGCATCATTTATGTAATGAATAAGTAGTAAATATTATTCTCTACTACTTTGAGAAGAAATGATAGTGGTAAGTAGAGGAGAAAAAAGGAATTTAAAGCTCCAAAATAAAAGTAAATTCTAATTCAATACGCACTACAGCTAAATTTGATCAAGTGCTTAGCACTTCATAACAGAAGCAGCATCTTTATCCTGAAGATTATCCTCCTCTTCTTACATATAGTTCTCTTCAAGGCACCTTTTTTTCCCCACAAAAATGCCTTGATTGATAATGAAATTCAGTGACAAACCTGTGGGTTCTCCAAAGACAGATTGCAACTTTTGGAGAATTATTGTGTCTCCTAAAATGTGAACACAGACTGTTTTGCTCAACAATTCCAAGAGATGTCAGGAACATGGTAGGTTATGCATACTGTTTTCTTTTGCATAACACAGACTTCTGTAACATACAGGAGATCTCTCATCTTAAAATTCCTCTTTTAATTAATTTTTCCACAATTCAGCACCATGTTCCAAGGAATATAAAAAAAAAAAAACAAGGCACTGAAATCCCACAAGGAACTCCAATAACATACTATGATACCTTGTAATTTATGAGATTCATATGAGACTCTTTGCACTGTGGAAACAATTTTACCAGGATTGCATACGAAGTGTGATCCTTCAGTATGACAGTGTTCTAGTGTTCTCTGTCAGAAAGCAATGTTTGTTTGGGGATTTTTCCTCAGCACTGAAATAAAATTGACAGAATACAGTGATGCAAAGAATAAAAAAATCATCCTTTTACCTTCAAAGAATCTTCAATCTAACCCCTAAGTCTAAACTTCTGACAAGGAAAGGGAAAAGGTAGAACATATCCTGGTGGTGACAATGAAAGGAAATGGATTTTTAATATGAAATAGGTCACCTTTATGACCAGGTGTCAGCTGTGAGTGAATGATGGATGCCTCAGAGAGATGTTTCAACCTACAGATGTATGAGTGACACATGAAAATTTTCAAGCAGAAGCTGCTTGCATAAAAGACAGAGAACATAATGAAGAAGTGTTATCTGACCTTTAGAGGGGAGAAAAATGGAGAGGGATTGTGCAGCTGACTGATACTTCCACAAAAACAAAAGTTAAAGTTCAAGCTGTACTACAGTCACACTGGGGCTTGTTCTCTCTCTTGCACAAATTACTGCTCTCCCCATGAGCTGCAAGATAACATTACCTGAAGAGGTACAGAAAGAGGTACAGGATTCCCTAGGACTCTGCAAGTATAAACATTTAATTATTCATTTTTTCATGAATGGGTTCATCATATGCTGTTTCTACAAGCAATAGACAAAGGTAATTGTGGTTCCCTTTCACATTGCTTATCATACCTGTTTACATCCTGTGCTTTTTCTGACATGGATTTCTCCCTAAATTTCATACACAATGCATTCACAACAGTTCTCTCCCACAGAGTGCTGAAGGGTGGTGGGTTGTGTCTGGAACTGGGAGATGCTCAAGGAAGGAAAGACAGGGAGCACTTAGGGCAAGTTCCTCTCGACCAGGCTCTTTATTGCTCTCAGATTTAAGGATGGTCCTTTCTCCTCAGAACTTAATTTATACAATTTGTCAAGAACAAAGAATGTACAGATTAGTAGCTCAGAATTAATCAGCTGAAATCAGCCCCTGTCATTCTACTCCCACAAAATTGAAAGCCCTCTCAAAGAATCAGTGCCTTGGAGCTCTGGATAATCATCATTTAATATTTGAAACCACCACTCAGGAGGTACCTATCTATCAACATGTCACTTCACACA
This sequence comes from Agelaius tricolor, assembly GCF_023055355.1. NCBI lineage: Eukaryota > Metazoa > Chordata > Aves > Passeriformes > Icteridae > Agelaius > Agelaius tricolor. The sequence continues at coordinate 10,714,944 of NW_027269283.1, read as the reverse complement.
CTAACAAAACAATTCTTCTTCCATTGTACCTGAGCTTAAGAATCTCAAGGTGTTTTGGAAGCAGTAAGCCTGAAAAGTCTTATGGAAATCTTGTGATTCCCAATGAAAAGGTTGAGACACCTCAGTGGTTGTTGGATTTCTGGGAGGAACTCAGTTCGGACCAATGAAAATTAAATCTCTTTAAAACCATGTTTAGCTTAATGCTTAAAACTTGAAACACCAGAAGTGGCCATTCACCTTTAACTTAAGCCAGAGTCTGTCAGTAGTTACTAATGCTGCTGGATCCCCTGTTAGATCAGGGCCATCATAGAACACAAAATCTATCACATGCAAACAGAATTTGTAAAATGTTTTATGCCTCTTGATCATAACCTCAGAAAAGTATTGATTAAATTTAAGATATAAAGAAAAAAATGCTAATGACAGCAAGGCTGCTGACACATCAACATTTAAAAGCACTTGGCTGAGTTGTTTCTTTTTATCTATCAAGAATGACTTTTGCATATTTTTATATTCTAAAAATACAGAATTAACTGCATCTGTTAGATCAATAGCATAAAGTATCAATGCTGTCATCCATAAACACCCAGTCAGTTTTATGAACCAGATTATTAGTAGTTAAATATTTAAAGCTGCTTGCCCTTTGGATCTCACTTTGATGCTTGTAGCCAGACCATACTATCTTCCAACACCACATCCAGGCTCCACAGTGTGGGAGGAAGATTTTGAACCAGACCAAGAGCAAAATTAATTTTCCATCCTTCCAGACATGAAAAGAAAACCAAGAATGGGTTCAAAACAATACCATACATTTTGGCTCATTAGAGATTGTCTTCAAGGAATGATACAGAATGAGCCATGTGAGAAAAAGCACAACAAATTTAAAGGGGCAGAGTTAGGAATAAAGGTTTGGCTATTGCTGTGAGTCCTGCCACACACAAAGCAATAGCCCAGCAAAGAGTGAATCATCCAGCCACGCTTGCTTTGTCTCCTTTTGTTTCATGACTTTCTCTTTCCTCTGCAGTGTTGTCACCCTCAGCCCTCCTCTGTTCAAGTCCATCTCATTCCCCATAATTTGCTTCCTCATCCTTTGCCTTGTTTGGTTTGAAAGCTTAAAAAATAAAATATGCCAGAGACCATCTATTACAAGTAACTCACTGAAACAATATTTCAATTAAATCAAAACTACTAATGTTCAAAAACTAGGAGGGCACAGGCAGCAGCAGAATTGGGGCTGTTTTTATCAAGAGTATTCCAGGAGCTGATTCAACAATCCCTGGCATGTCCATGGGAGAGAGGCAGGGAGAGGTGGGCAGGGAAATGGCAATGCTGTGACATGGTCCTTGCATCCAAAATAGGGTCAAGGCAGCAGCAACCACAGCACAACACATTTAACCTGGGAACGAGATTGTCTCCCTGGAATTGTGCCCATTTCCCCAGGGTACTCGTCAGGCTGTGCACTGAAATGTAACAGTTGGTTTCAAACAAACCCACAGTTATATGACACTGAAATTTTAAGACTGAAATCCTGCTGGTTTCCTTTCATGGTAACCAAGGAACAAACTTAGAGCTACAGAGTAAAAATCAAAGGAATCCAACAAAAAAAAATACAGTATTTTGCTAATTCTTGGTGTCCAGTTGTATCTAAAATGATTCCTGTTTTGTCTTTTTTCAGTTCCTCCAATTACTTATTCTCTCTGTGGGCTGACCAAGATGCTCTGAGCTGCCTGTGGCAGGTGGGACAAAACTCACATTCTATGGACACAAACAGGGTTAAACCTTAAAGGAGCACTTCAGCATCCAAGGCAAGGGGAGTGGGCACTGAGGTGAGGAAAGGATGCTCACAGAAATAAGTTTACAGTGAAATTTGGGACACCTCTGCTAGACAACATCTGTGCACAAGCAACAAGACAGTGTAATGTGTGATTAGCCCAGGTATGCTGAATTGTCTCCTGACTCTGGAGGAGATGCTCTGCTGGGACCTGACAGAGATGGGACTGATGGAATTCAGAGAGGGAGAAAAGCACAAACATTAATTCCAACCAGACCAAGGCTGACTCCCAGAGTCACCAAGCACAGACCTGAATTCCAAAAATAAGGGATAGATTTATCCAGCACACTGGCCCCACGATTGCTACTTAGCTGCATCACACAGGAATCCAATGTGTTCAGAAATTTGTATGAACTGTACTGCTAAATGAAATAATAAATGTCCTCCCAATGGATTCCCATTGATTTAGAAAATACACTGAATTATTCTAAATTAAAAAGTGGATGTTTACAGATTTCACAGTCAAAAAGGTAGTGTGGCACAACCACTTTGCTTGCTACTGCTAATAAGTCTGTCATCATAACAAATTAGCATATCTGTGTAAAAATATACATGTATTTGCATATATTCATCTGCAGACATTTCCGTTCCTGTTTTAAAAGTACTTCACAATGTCATCTCAAACCCTGTAGTCACTATTAGTATTTATATGAAGTCAGTTAAAGTTAAGATGCCAAAATAGTGCTTTTGTTTCCAGGAGACCTCTCTGTCAATTTATTTCAATTTAAATATAGCATATTAGTTTTCTCTAAAAAAGAGGGAAGAAACAGAACTGAGCTTTTTGTCACTTGGAATCACATTATCTCCTAAGTATAATTCACATAAAACAAATTATGAGACTGATCAAATGCTCTGTTAACATAATTCTTTAATAATAATATCACTTAGATCTTAAACTGCTTAATTAGATTTCAGTCATTGCAATCAACAGCCTCATTGAAACTGTTCATCTATAATTTATACTCTTTGCATTTTACTGTTCATTTTAAAAACAGCATTAACAATAAGAGCCAATCGTAAGAAGGAAAAAATAGTAAAAATTAAAACCCTCTAGGTTTTGGGGTGAACTTAATTCCTGATTCACTGAAGATAAGTGAAGATATTTCAACTGGTTTGAATAGATTCATGATTTCCCTCCAGGAAAAATACATTTGGACTTCAACCACACATCTAGATACAGCTTTTGCATCTGACCACAAATCTGAACTGAATAAAATAAGTTGTGCTTTTATTGGAAAGTTGATAAATTAAATAGAACTTCCAGACACTTGAGGCCTAAACACATTCAATTTAACTTCCAGTCATTAAGCAGATTTTTCTAGATAATGAAGGTGTAAAGAACAGGCATAGACAATGCAACATTTGCTGAAGTCATGTTCTTTACTTTAAAGAAGACATGTTTACTGAGAACAATGCAGAAGTGTTCTGTAAGGAAGTATTTGTGCATTTTTGATCATTAGAAAACAGCCATGTCCAAAATAACTTTTTTTTTTTTTTGAGTGCAGATGGAAATAGGTCATCCAGAAGCAGATGACTTACTGTCTTAGAATAAATTACAATTATATCTTCTATGGTAAAGTACAACCTTTGGGTCTGGCCTGCAGGAAACAGAATTCTCCATCTGATACCAGCGCCCTGCACAGCACAGGTGGGATATTTCAGCTCCAGGACTTTAGATAAGATTTGAGGATTTTGGTTCCTCTTTGAACAGATAATATCTTCATGTTAACAAGTCAGGAGTTTTGCTTTTATTCCTATTATTTTAATATCCAGATGTTAATCTGTTGTTATTGCAATATGGTATATTTATATACTTCCAGATTTATAAATATACTCCCTTTAAACACACAGTGATCAGTTAACACCTTGGTGTTTCTTCAATAGCTATTTTAGCTGCTTAAACTGAACACATTTCAGTAGCTCCTTCCTAGCAGTGCCCACAACAGACCCCAGCAGGATTTTAACACCCATCCCTCTAGAGCATTCTGCTGATATGCTCAAAATATAAGTGTAAACTAGCAGGCATCTGCTAAGCTACTAGGGAAGTATCCAGTAAGTAAATAAATGCATCTGGGTTGCAGCCACTGAGATTTATAGCACTTTTCCCCGATTTCCTTTTTCACACTACAGTAAATACAGTAATGGTGCTGGCTAATAAACAGCCATAAATCTGCCTTCCTGTGTTTATGATGTTTGCTGATTGAAAAGTAATGCTGTGAAACTGATGAAGTCAGGGACTATGAATGCAGGAAGGCGTTGGGTGCTGGGGGGAACATGTTTTTAGTACATTTGAAACAGTCCATTTTGCAAGAGGTCTCCACTCCCACATCAATAAGTTGGGGTTTTCTCATAACCTTCACCCCCTCTATTTTCCACATGTTGTAAACTAGATTTTTATTCCTAATAAATTCAACAGATCCAGTGCAGATGTAGAATAGAAGAGGAGGTCTGGAGTTTTGTGAACATGGCTTCTCATCAGCAACTTAATTCAGTTCCCATGAAGTCGTCGGAAAAATTCCTGGAGACTTCCATGAGAGCTGAATTGGGCTTCTGTTACTTCCTTCCTTCCACACTGTTTCTTTTATCCCCCTCTTCCATCCTTGAGGGCAGTTTGGGAACAGAAGTATAGAACACACAGCTGTTCTTCCAACTCAGTTAATGGAGCCCTGCACCAAACTTCTCAAAGTGCAGCAAATGTGGGCTGCAGGATCTCTGCAGGCAGAGAGCATCTTCCCAGGAATATCCATACTGATTCTCTCAGCATCTTACATTCTGCTAACCCTGATGGGGCTGTCCAGAAAAGTCAGACATTTCTTTTCAAGTAATGACACTGATGAGAAAAGTGACAGTGGGGGGTTTTTCTCAGACATTTGTAGGTGTTAGTTTGAGAACTAAATCAGAAGCAAACAGAAAAGGTGACTTAATTAAATGATTTTATCTTTAGAAACTCTGGAAACAACTTATTTTATCAACTAAAGACTTGGCACTTCTGTATGTTGGAAGTGCTATACACTTGTGAAAGGTAGCTCAAATATTAATTAAATCAGTTTGCAGATGTCAAATCTGTGAGATGTCAAGTGATAGCTACAGGGAATTAACTGTGGTTATATTTAAAAAGAGAGGAAATATTTTCCTTTCTACCAATGAGAAGATAGACATTGTTGGCATTGAGCAACAGAAGTGATAACTTCTTTGCAATCCATCTCCTCATGCCCATGTATCCCCTTTGCTCCTGGCAGATGTGCTAATTTCAGCGAAGTTTAAAGTGAATCCCTTCAAAGAAAACAGTCAAGACAGGCCTAGCTATGCTGACCTGTAAAAGGTCTCTAAAGAGGAAGCATAATTTAATTTTAACAACCTTTATCCCCTCCAGCAGTTACAGCTACCAATGCTGCAGACTGATATAAAATCCCCAGGGCTACAGGAACCTCAATACAAAGGAGGAGGTGAGACTTTATGACTGACTGAACAAGAAATCCCATTATTTTCCTTCCACAAGAGCCCATGCAAGACTCTTCCTCATGCCCTCACAGTGAAACCTGCACTACTGCCAAAGGGGGAAACTCTCAAATTCTCCCTTGCTGCACAGGAGAATTCCCTCAGGAATTGCAATGGACACTCTCCTTCCCAGCTATTATTGACTCCTCAGAACTGCATAAGCCAGGACAGGTGAGCTGTCAGGAACTCATCAAAGTTCACAGATTGGGGGTAACATCCATTTTTATTCCTGTTTTTGATACACACAAAATGCACAGAGCAAGCACATTTAGGACTGACACAGGTGGGAAGAAAACCTTTTTGAACAGGAGAATATTTTACTTTCTGTAACCAAACTATATTTTGCTCAATAATATTTGAAATTTGAGTTAAACTGTACACCAGGACTAGCATCATTTTAATAGATATTTTGCAGTAGGAGAATTGAAAACTCTAAATTTCAAATGCAAAAGAAAAAAATAAACCCTGTGCAGCTCTAACACTGAAAGGTCACTGCTTATCTTGCTTTATCCCTGCTATGCCCAGTTTATAATTTTTTTGCCATATATGAATCTCCGGACCCATTTTTATTAGTGCTAAAATAGACTGTTCTCCCACTGTCACACCATCTGTCTTTTCCTCCTGCCTGCCAGTATACAGAACATCTAGGAGTTGTTCTGAAAGGAGAAAAATGGGAAAGAAAGAAAACTGTATTGTTTTGGTCACACACTCTGCTGGTGACAGCCTGTTTCCAGCAGCGACTGTCTCCACAGAGGGACACATTCAGCCTTCGCCAGCCTGTGACACACACTGAGTTTAAAAAAACCCAACAAAAACGCAAAACAAAACCCTCACTGGTCTGAAATGAGGAGAAATGAGATTTGCTTTCTGCTCTCCCACTGTGTGATTCCAGAGAAGGGCAACTCCTCCCAGTATCAGCACTGCCCTGTTGACATTTCAGGTTCTGTCTCGGAAATTTGTCCTGACAAATTTCTGATTCAGACTGAGCCTGAATCAGCACCAACAAGACCTGTTCACAGCACACACCAGGAATGGGATTTTCAGAAAGTGACAGCAAACACAATATGGGCTGTTGCTGCCTTTTTAGAATTGACTTTAAATGTAAAAACTTTTGGGGGCACTTTTTGATAGAGGTATCAAATTCCTTTTTTCCCCACATAACAGCTCTTTGTATGACTGGCAATCCAGGAGACTGCAAGCTCCACTTATACCCAAGACAAGGCAGAAATGAAAAGTACTGAGTGGCACAAGTGGGGCAACAGGCTGTTAATACAAGGAGTGGCCTCACAGATAATTTTACACCTGCCTGACACAGCAGCCACATCTCATGAAACGAGCTGGATCACTCACGTTGTGTTATGTGTTCAAAATAGCTGCAGACATTTTTCCAAGAGGAGCACATGGAATCAATGGTCTGTCAGCAGAAAAAGAAAAAGGTAGAGTGAGAATGCATCATTCAGACCAGATCATCAGGCTGACCATCACCCAAGTTCTGTGAGGTTGTACCAGGAGACTGAGAAGGACTGAGAAGCACAAGATTCCTGTCAGTGCTCAGTCTCTGTCCATCGCATTTAATACATTCAACTCCTACTTTGAGAGAACAGCCAGACTTGTTTAGTTCCTGGGTTGGGGAATGAACAGTCACCTCCCTGTCTGACCATAGGATATTTCAAAAGCAATAAAAGAGTGGGTGATGACAAAGAATGAGGGATAAAATAGATTCAGAAATACAAAAGCCTAGAAAGTTCTGGAAGCCATATTTTCCACTTGTTTGCATGCATGAGCAATTAATAACAAAATTTAGTTTCACAGAAATAAATCCCAGCACTGTATGAGCCTATTCCAGTATGTGACAGCACTTCAGAGCTCAGATTGAGAGGCTGGTTAGACAAAATAGAGAGGGACAGCTTTGGAGCTGGGGAGCTTCCATTTCCTTTCCATCCACTACGACAGCAACACAGCTTCATAGTCTAACAGTTCTTGCAGTATCCTGGCTTTTTCCTTTGGGCTAAAAATGAATTGGCATTGAAGCCATTTGATTTTTCAAACTTTTAAGATTTTTCATGGGAAAATAGCACCATCTGTAGGGAAAAAATGGACCAAATTTGATTAAAATGTGTGTCTACTTTCAAGCCATTAAACAAAAGTTAGGACTAAGAATAAATACATTCTTTAACAAAATTGGACCACATTTTATCCTCAGAGGAAGCCAAATGGACTTTTGCTGGTCTTGTGAAGGAGGGACAATGCCATTCCCATCCCATGATAAGAAAAAAGGTGCTATGACAAAAAATTTTCTTCTTTAATCCTCCTCTAACACTGTTCAGAAGGACAGTCATAAATAGCCTACAAACCCCAAGTTCTTCCCCAAATACCACCATGACAGCAAAGTTATATCAGGCTACTGTTAGAACTGTTTTTTAGTTATTGACAGGAAAAAAGAATCAGCCTTTTCAGTAAAGTTCCCTGACTGTTGGCCAATTCTCTTTCTAACATAGGCATCTTTTATCCTAAAGCACATATATGTACTAGAGAATTTGGCTGCCTGGTGTGAATGAGTAAAACATTCAACAAGAGAAGGAGCTCCATAAAGATATAACAGACTTCTAGCTGCATGTTCTTCTTTAATGAGAAGATGAACGTTATCTCAATTGACAGGACACTAATAGTGGTAGTAACTATTCTGTGAGCCATTTCCTCTCTAAAGAGAATCAAAAAGCTCCCATTGCTAAATACTCCCTAGAAAGAAAAATCATTTCTCTGGACTGAGTCCTACTTCTACCCTCACCTTGCTGGGAAACACTGTAAAATAATTTAAATAATTTAAAAACTTAGTTTAAAATACAAGGAAAGTCTACTGGCTTAGGAAACATTCACAGTTTATCTCACAGTGCTTGAAATGTTTATATAGACTGTACCTTATTTCCTAGCATCAATGTCATTGGATTCTTTGAAAGCCTTTAAGATGTATCATGACATTTGTTGCTTTTAAAGGTAGCATTTCAATTAGCCTAATGATGGTTTCCTAGGAGAACTGAAGATCCACTTAAAACCACTGCACAGATCAGAAAAGCAAATGTGTGCATGTAGACATGCTTATGTCTGTCTTCATCAGACAGTCAGAACAGTGTTGTTACTTGCCTGTGGACCTTTCTCTTCTTAATTTAGCCTTCACATTTCACTCCAGTTTCTATAGTGACCTTTATTTCTTAGTGACAGTTGAACTATGCCTGAATGCAAAATTTAAGAGCCATCCTTGTCCATATTGCCTACGAAAATCCTCAGGGATCTTCCATAATAGCTGCACCACAGCTGCACAAACTGATAATTCAAGAGATATTCCACTTGGCATGGAACTGATAGCTGCATCAGATAACATTACTAATGCCATTTTATTTGTCCAGCCTTGAGGTGAGATGTGGAAGAGCAGAGTGTTAACAAAGCCCCAGCAGCAGCTTATTCCAGGAGCACAGCTGTTCCACAGGATAACAGAAAAGCATGGCCCTGCTGATCCCAGCCCAGCCCAGGATGGGCAAAGGGCTCACAGGAACAAAGCCCAGCTCTTGCAAGAGCTACATCAACATCTCCCTGGGAAGTCTCAGGGGCATTTAAAATCAATCTCTCACCACTGCTGGTTTTGAAGCTACAGAACAAGATGTGAGGAGTCAAAGAGAAACCTCTAAGTTCAGCTCCTCCCAAGAGCCAGCTGAGGGCTCATCACACATGAAATGCCATCCTACTCCTTTTGGGAGCATTGCTTTCTGCAGTTCATAAGAAAAGTTTATATCATCAATTGAGGAGGGGGCATTCAAAAAGCATCAGCAGCTGCAAAATCAAGAGTTGAATGAACTGAAGAAAAGCTTCAAGACAGCACTGATGCCAGGTGGCATTAGTCTGCAGTGAGATCTGGGCATAAAAATAAGATACATGCTGTTCTCATCAATGAAGCACACCGAGCTTGTATTTCGTAAAAATTGCAAATTTGTTTGAACAGCCCAGGAGATATTAATCAAAGACTGATTTGCTGCAATCTGCCATTCCCTCACTTGTCTTACATATCTGGCTTTGAAGCTGGAGAGTGACTTTGAGTCTCTGAAGTTATTTTCCATTTTCTGACATAACACCACCAGCTGTTGCTGCCTTCTGGGATGAGACAGCCCAGGTAAATTCACCCATATGGAGAGAGCTGGCTAAAGGGAGCCTCCACTGCAGTTACACACTCATTCAAGAGCACACAGACACATTCTGCAGGGTATTCTACTCCAGGCTAAATTTCATTTAAGCTCTTTCTGAATCTGAAAACCTTAAACAAAACAGTGAGATTTTCTTAAGGTCTTCCATGTATGCAGAAGTCATGATGCTTAAGATGCTCAAGTTAAAATGTTTCAATAAAGCAACATTTGTTTATTTCACTCAATATGTTTTTAGGACCTGATTTGAATTTGGAAATTGAATTTGCCCCATCACCACAAAGCAAATTTCATCAAAGTGAGAAGTTTGTTCTTACTGTCTTCCATTCTTCTCATGCTTATTATCTGCAGCACCCTGAGATCTGAACAAATTGTGCTTCATCAGAAAATTTCCACTTTGCAGAGCAGCTTTTCTGCCCCCCCTCAGGGAAAACTAATGTAAAAATGTGTTTTCCTCCAACTTTTTCCGGTGCAGAAAACTTAGATTTGAGCCTCCACACCAAAATGTGATGAGTAGGAATGGAATAAATGGGTCAGGTTTCAAGAGATGTCTAGCTGCAGTGATATTTGAGGCTCAGGAATGTAACCTGGCAGACAAGCTGTCATGGGAAAAACGTGGAAGATCTCAGCATATTAAGCAAAAGTCTTACCACAACTCTTTCTGCAGCCTTCCCTTGCCTCACCTGCAGCTAACGAAACACAGTGAATTCTAATAACCTCAGCAGTTTCGTGAGTGTAATTAAACCTCCAAATTATGTGACAAACCCAGAGTAAAAAGACTTCTAAATTCTGCAGAGCTTTGTGCAGGTATGTGACATAAGCAAATTTCAAGGCCTTAAGGGTTTGTGCTGAGTCTGAAATTCAGGCACGCAAGCCTTTGGTGCAGAGTCAGACGAACACTTCACTTCTCTGCTTGCACTTGACTCTGAGCCTGGGTCCACGAGAAGCTACAAATGATAACAAAACTTGGGGGTGGGAAGTGACACAAAAGGAATGAATTTACATAACACAGGAACTGAAGGCAACATTTGCACGAGCCCCTGCAAAGCCCAAATGCCAAAGAGTCAGCATGTGCTGAGAAACACAAAATATTAATGACACTATGACAAAGCTCACACATTACAGCTCAGGAACAGGAGTCCTACTGCTCATGGTTGTATTTGATTTTTAAAAAGTAAGAGCATGCACCACAGATGTTGGGATTTCTGCAGCTCTGATTTGACTTGGAAAGCCATGATACAAACTGATAAGTGAATTCCCCAAGAGTGACTGTCCCACAGAGACTTTTCATCTTTCAAGACCTATCACACTTCATGGGATTCACTGTGTAATGTAACAACATGATGTGTCTGAATACAAATCACTGTCTTCCTGCTGAACATGTAAAGAAATAAAAAACAGACCTTGCCTTCCTTTTTCTTTGGTACATATTCTGAGAGAAAATTTTAAGACAGTGTCTGAAGTCAAAGGAGTGACAAAACTTCTCTGCCAGCATCCAAATCACCAAGGATACAAATGTTTCATTTGTCTCTCTGTTCAAACAAGGTGGGCTGTTTTCATTTATTAATGCCAGCAGAGATGTCTTTCCCTGCAACACTCTCACATGGCTCATCAGATGCATGCTCTACTTCCAAAACTCTCTTCTGATGTTTAATACTGATGTCTCTGCAGACAGCTCTCATTGCATCAATTAGGAAAGGAAGAACAAAGCATCCCTCAAATTACAGTACAAGGAATCCTAATGTATATTAAAGGTAGCCTTGTGTAATGAGCCAGTGTAAATGTAAACTGAGTCTCTGGAATAGCAGCAAACAGCAGAGCAAAAGGAGAGTGCACAGAACTGAGACAATCACAGGAATTAACAGCATGGTCCCACCCCAGTGTGCCCAGGGGAAGCAGAGTTGGAAGGCTGTGCTATCAATGTGCTCTCAGCACTACAACCTCCAGTACTTCCAGCTGCACAAAAAGAGCTCAAGCATCTCTGAAAACTGAATGCCATCTTACCTCAGATCTGTTACTCTTGAATACTTAACTTGTGATTTATATCTTGCCCTTGATTACCATCTTCTTGACGGCAGTGTACAACTCCCTGCTCTCCTATTAAAAAAACAAAAACAGAAAACTGAAAAACAATCATGTTTCACTGAACAAACCTTCCTCCAACTTCTACAGTTGCAGATGAGAGGACAAGCTTGAGTCCAGATAATCTTCCAAACTAAAAATATTAACAAAATTTCAATATATCATATTCTTCCTTCAGTCCACAGTACCCTTGCGAGCAATCACTTATTCCCTATAGATTACACCGAGCAACTCTGTGTGGATATGAAGCCAAACCTCCAATCTCTGCTCTCCTTCCAAGCCTCTCTTTGAAAGGTCTTCAGCCTAAAATTTATTGTATGGCTTCATCCCAGCCTCTTATGAAAGCTTAATCTCTTAACTGAGCTGCTTGGCTTTTCCCCCTCTACTCAGTTTCCCTGTTTCAAACAAGGACAAGAAAATAACTTGATTTATGCCCACAAAAAGTCAACCAAGAGGCTTCTTATTGTCATTAGAGGGATAAGCAACCAGTGTGTAGGGTCTAGATGTAACTGGGCTGCAGTTCCTGACTGCTTCACAAGAAAATACAACAAAGACTACCTTTTCAAAAAGCAATGGACAGTCAAACTGACTTTATTTGCTCTGGCCCAGTTTCTAAAGGCCACAACCAGCCTCTAGGAACACCAGTAATTATGCCAGTGATTTATTTTACACAGTGGGAACAGGATTAAAGGCATTCAAACAAAATTACAAAAACAACTGCCACAGAGAAAGTCTTTAAATTCTGATTTTTTACACCAACCACTGCTTTAAAAAACCACCACTCTTCACCATCTGATACCACATAGAATATTAGGATTCTGTTACTATTACTGTGCTGAAGTATTTTCTTCCAAGGAAAGATACTGGTTGCAGAGACAATTTTTGGAAAAACCCCAGATCAGAAGGAGCAGAACACGCCACTTTCATGATCATCTAGGATATTTTTCCAGCCCTATGACCTTCATTAAAAAATTTCCTACCCAGTCAAGTGATTAAAGTGATGAAAGGTCATGTAGCACTCTCTAGTCCTTAAAGGCATTCAGTCACTCTTTGTGCTGCTGTGTTTGTCCTCTCTCAGTGTTTACCAGCCCCGAGATGGCAGCCAGCAGTGCCATGATGGAAGAGTTGTTCATTTTCCTACACCAGTTACACTTCAGTACTAAAAGCTTCTGTTGGCTGACTCTTCTTTTGCTACATGATCACAGTGAAAGAGAAATCTTCATCAATAACTCAGGAAAGGCTTCATGGACTGGGGCAGTCTGACACTCCTATGCCAGCTCTTGGCATGAGCTGCCTTAGGGCACTTCCAGTCACAGTACCTGTGCTTTGATATATTTTTTACAAATATTGACGCAAAATTCAGTTTATCTTGCATTGGTGTTAATTGTCAAAGTTATTCTCAGCAATAGTTTATTACTATAACTACCACGCTATTTAAAAGAAAACCTCATTTCTTATTACAGAAAAATCACAAGTGTTTTCCAAATCACCTGGTTCACTCTGCCAAATTGGACAGCAAAACTATAAATAAATTATCTTAGGACCAGAGTAAGCTGCTGAGCTTACCTGGCTGCTGGAATAGGGAACTGCCAACATTGAGAGGGCTGGAAGGTTTATTTGTTATTGATTATTATTATTATACATTAACACCCAAATGTCCCCTCTTTCCCCTCACAATTCCTTGAGTTTGAGATTTTACAAAACAGAGATCAACACAGAATTCCTCTCCTGAGTACCTAAAAAGGTATCAGGTAAATGACAGAAGTAAGGAAATATTGCTATACCCTCTCTCTAGAACAGAAATGAAACCTTAAATAATTTAACCATAACAACACAGCAATTACTCTAAGCTCCAAGGAGATCTCAGCTTCCCTGAAGTTGATCCACAGGATCCAGACCCATAATTCAGGTGCAAGACAACTTTTCCACTCAAAACACAGATCAGTCATTATTTCCAGGTGAACTTAGATGGCAAACAGAGCACTCTTCTCTCTGGACATGTCCTTCCCAGATTACAGAGAACTGCAGCTTTAGACACTAAATGAAACCTAATTCTATCATGAATTTGAAACTGGGGACAGGAAGAAAATTGATCTAGAATGCTTTTTTCCTTGATCTTTCCTCTTTTAGGAATTGTACTACTTTTTATATTTTAATTGTTGACTCTCAGATTACTTTAAAGCTTATGTAACTATTTTTTTTAAATCTTGTCACTGTAGACTATATGTGGGGCATAAACTTATTCACTTTAAACTTGGCTTGGTCAAGCCATCAATCTAATTGGTTTGTGAAAAAAAATAAGTTTATAAGATCATGGAAGCTGGAAGTTACATGTACATACTGGTAGTTACATCTTTTTCCATACAAATTGTTCTATTCCTTGGGGAAAAAAAATTAATCAACAGATTACTGGGAAAAAAAAAATTCTAAATCCATGCTTGAGTACAAACAGTTTCCTGACAACAACCACCACCGACATATGCGCGCGTACTCTGATACAAAATTGTGATCTCCCAAAAGTCTCTTAAAATTGGCAACACTGCCTCTCCTTATCCAGGACACACTTATAAATTCCAAATCAGATAACTTAGGGCTCAGAGGCAGCACCTGTGTTCTAAGCCATTTGAAATTTCATCTTTCTTAGACCAGACACTAAATTTATATGATCTATACTCAGCTTGCATGATGTGTTTGATGCTTTTATATAAAAACTTCCTTCAATAATGGAGAAATTCTTTTCTCTGAGAGATGGAATTCATCTCAGTTACACAGTAAAAAGCTACAGTTGAATGAATAAAGTACCCTACCTATCAGAGTCCAAAATAAAATAAGGAATTAAAAGCTAATAAAAACTCCTGAACTGGCAACAGCCTTGCAATTTGGTGTTTGTTGGAGAGGCAAAATGTACCTGACATTCCAAAGATTCCTAAAATAATCACCCATGATTAACAGAGTGCTGTGAAAAGCACACAAGGAAGAAACAGTCAGCAGGACACAAACAGCACCATGTCCATACGGTTTGGGCTTGAAATGAAGGCTCATGGTGGATGCATTCCCACATACAGCAAAGCATGGACAAAAAAACTCTGGAATCACCCAGTTTCTTAAATGGCTTGAATCCTGAAGAATGTAAGTAATTTCCACTGCTGCATTTCAAGGCAATTTCCCTTAACACAGACTTCACCTTATAGTTTTCTAGAAGATTATCTTAAAATGAAATGGAGAATTTTTAAAAGAAAAATAGGTACCAGAAAATTTGAAAGGAAGGAAAGAACTCATACCAAGCAGGGCATTTTCATGTTTTCAGATATTTCCATCCTTTTCTATTTGTTGGCTGATTTGAGCTGCAACATTAAACACTCTGGCAGAAGAGAACAGAGAAAGCAGCACCTCTGTCATTTTTGCTGCCACCCCATGGACCTCACCTCACAAGCATGAAGAATCTCACCCAGATGAAGTTCTGTCACCATAACCAATGACAAAGAAGCACATCACTCTCACAAATTAAATTTGGCTGGAAGAGTAGCAAAGAAGAAGAGAGTGCCAAGCATATTTTTGTTTTGCTAAATGAAAGGACGTTCTATCATTTCAGCTAGAACCCATATGTCACTCATACCAAGGGATATCAGTAACACATTTCCTTCTGAAGAAAGAACACAATGAACCAATTAATCAAACCTTGGAATGAGGATGAAAATTATTACAGCCATTTGTTAAAATACAAAAGGGCATTAAGAAAATAAACAGCAATATCTGCTATGGTTAATGGAGTGATATTTTCAGTATCCCAGGCTTACAGAAAATTGGCACCTCCTTTCTGGGACTTGAGTGCTTCTGAATGCAGGAGTTTCTTAGCCCTCTTTCTGATTCACTAAAAATCAAGAGATAAAATTTATCTCTACCTAACATGAATCAGGGATAAGACCATTGAAATAAATGTGTCTGGTCCTGCACTGACTCAAGTCTTTTTCTACAACTTTGTGAGGACATTTTGAAACCCTCCCATTTATGTACTTAGATGACAGGCAGCAGTAGTGTTGGATCCACCTAACTACAGCCTGAAGCTATGAATTTATTTGAAGCTGGCAGCCTAAACTGTCATCAAGTGAAAGAGGCACCTCCAAGGGGTTGTGAATCCTATGATGGTTGATAGCCCAGAGCAAGAGCCTCGTTATTAGACACATAAAACAGGCAATGTAAGCTATACAAAATGGCAGGAAATGGAGAAGCAGTCTCTGTTAATAAGTTTACCTAATGTGTTTCACTAATTTAAGAGTCTCAAAGAGGTCCATGACATCAAGACTGGAGCACTACAGAGATGGAAGGAGATGGAAGACAGAAGACAACACAGCTGTAGAACCACGGCTCCACCTCCTCCCCCATTTCACCAAGAAGTGCAGGTGGGGCATCTGCGAGGACTTTCAGTGGATTTTCCTGAAAACCCCTAATGTGATAACACTGGCCCAGCACATTTCACAGGCAGAGATACATCCCTCATGTGAGCAGTGAGTAAACCCTAGTGTGTGATATCTGGAATCAAGGATAGATACACAAATAAGTGAAGCACAGCACTGCAGTCATTTCTGATGTACACCTCTATCACAAGACCTTTTTCTCCAGCAAAAACTAAAACTGAAACTCTGGAGCACTTAGAAAAGTTTTTCTGCCCTTTTCGCTGTCATTTAAAATTTATTCAATGACAGACTGAAAAGCTCCACTAATTTCATTAACAATGAAATATGTTTCTCTTGAAATCTTTTTTCTCAGCAGTAGTAAAGTAAAACTGAAGTGAACCACAAAGGATGGTGCTGTTCAAGCAAGTCCTGGACAGTTCACAGCCTGGAGCAGATAATTTCATTTTATCACAACACTTCTGTTGACAAACAGAATGAGAATGAATGACCCTTCCACAAGCAAGAGCACTTCTCCCTAGTGTTAGTGCCAGCAGCTGGGCAGCTCCAGGAGTACTGGCCTGGCCCCTGGACAAGGCTTTCCTCAGAAGGGGAACTTTCTCACACAGACACCCTTTAGTTCACTCCTGTGAACTGCTGAGGCATTTCAGACTCCCTGAATGGGTCAGGCCAGAAAGGACCACACTGGGTCATCTGCTCCTGCAGTGTTGTCCCAGAGCTCAGTGCAAATAACCAAGAGACTTCAGGATTTTAGCACAGAAAGGTGTTCCATTGCTTTCAGCAGAAAATCCAGGTGAGTGCTGAGGATTCCAGTCCAAAAGAAATTCAAATTAAAGCCCTCATTCCAAACAGTTAAGCATTTGCATTGCCTGCTTGAATGAACAGTACAAGTGACTAAATGAGGTTGCAAAACCTAAAGTTATACATGAGCAGAACCTTAGCAAGAACAAACCCCCAACAAACTAAAATCATCAAATTGGAAAAGCAACACTCAATTTCAATTACATAGGACAAAGCACTGGTGGCTATTGGCCTCCTAATTTAAATGGTGTTTATTTAAAGCCATTAATTAATAGAACCCTGAGATCTCACATAATGTTGCCTGGGTAGAATTTCTGTTTCCACACCATATACACATGAAATTCAAAGTGAAAGGCTTAAAAGCTTAATGCAGTAAAGACAGAAAATACGAAACTTTTCAAATCCTCATTTCTGTGGCCTTTTGCTCACCCCAGTCTCCTATCACTTTTTTTTTCCTTAAAAGACATTATGTGTTAGGAGAGCAAAGCAGCCTGGGGAGGTGATATTTTACCATTGTCTGTGCCATTAATGCAGTTAAAAAATCCTCAGACTGGAAAAATCAGACAGATGCATCTTCCAGGTTCACATGTGCCAACTCCATCTGTTAAATCATTAAAACACAGGCTTGGCAGATTCTGGAGAAAAACACATTTGTTTTCACTATAAAGAGGAAGAGTAAACTTTCTTTCTGTTCTTACCACTCCCCCCTCCCCCATAATTACTTTAATGTGAAACTCTGCATGAGTGCCTACTATTTAAGATGCCACTGAAAGAGGTTTTGATTGAATTGGGATGTGTATGTGTCAAATTATATGTCATAATCCAGGTTAGTCAAAGCACAATTAAACCAAGGTCTATAGATACATTAAGGTGCTTCATCATTTACCATTTATTGCATATATCATGTTACATCACCTATTTAAAAACTGATTTTCCTTACAGCAATGAACCTGTTCAGGTTAGTTTTAAAGGTGCAGTTTACATAAGGAGCAGCAAATCTGATCAAAGAAAGCTACCAAACCTTGAATGAAGAAACTAATTAAAAAAAACCCCTTTTTTCCAAATCTATAATGAAAAAATATTTTCTATCTTCAGTATAAAGAAAAGCAACAAGACCCTAACCTAAATTTAATACTAACAGCCTATATTTTTCCAATATCAATACTACTGATTCTGGGAAAAGAGATTTATGCTGTTTCCTACTAGAGCACTGTACAACCATTTTCACTATGGCAACATTACCTATAGTGCATACATCAAAAACCAGAGCATTTTGAGTGCAACTAAGTATAAAATAGGGTGAACCTAGACACGAGTATGACAGTGTGAATAATTTAAACCCCAAGACCTCCCATAGCTGCTATTAAAACAACAGATTGCTGCTGAATGCATTTCTTACTCTTTGTATTCTACAACAGAATGGAATTTCATTCTCCATGCTTGTTACTTGAAGTAAAAGGTATCCTATTTAAAGCAAATGTTTGGAATTTTTGTCTTTTTTGTGTTTGCTTGCAGTTTTACAGCTATTTTCAACCATCATCTAAACAGAGATTTTCTCTGTACTGTTCTTAATAGCAGAGTACAGAAATTAGAATCTATTGGAACTACCTTTGCAAAATAAATACATCTTCATACAGGATATTCCATTGCAGTACCCTGAAGTTTCACTGAGTCATCATCCCTGCCATTCTGTGCAGTAGGGCTCATAAAACAGCCTGGAAACTGAGATCACACTTTGTGTTATGTAACTGCAACCTTTCCTTCTCCCAGAGTACCCACTAAGGGGCTGAAGGAGCTGCTTCTTTCCCAAGGAGAGGTTGAAACATTTCTTTGGCTGGAAAATTGTTGTAGTCTTATTGTAAAGCTCCCATATTTTCCCAGTGATTTCTCATGGGCAGCTCCTTACAGCACAACCAACTCCATCTCTCTGCACAGCACAAGGAGCTACCCCACTCTTTTGTAGCACTCTTCTTCTTACTGGACACAGCTGTGGCCTATTAAGGGCAGGCCTGTTCCTAATCTTAGGGGATTGGTACAGCTGCAACTCCTCAGGTGTGAGCCCACCTTCTGCACCATCTTTATTTTCTCACATTCTATCCCCCCACAGAAATTCTCCTGCTTTTGGTGATGGGTGGACTGCACCCTCATGTTTCACCCTCCTCCTCTTCCAAACAACTTCTGAAAAACCTGATGGGACTTATTCCAACCAGCTCTCTCTGCACAGAACTGATGGTGCACTCTGTACTCCCCTCCCAACTATTATGCAGTCCTAGAAGTGTTCTTAGAACCTGGGAAAATTGCAGAACCATTGCTTTGAGTCATCCAACACTTTCCCAAATGTCCTCTTTCACATTACCTACGCACCACTCCCATATGGCTGGGGTCTCTTCAGGGAACTGGCTGCAGCTTCTCCACTGGAGATCAACTTCACTTCAGATTTAGTGGAACAGAAAAGTTTTCCTCCAATATTGAGCAATATATTTACAATCTTATCATTTTTATAGTACCAGCATAATTTCAGAGCTGTTCTCAGGCAAGACCAAGCAAGCAGTGTACAACCTGAGTGCACTAAAGAGAAAAAAGAAAACACAGGCATGTTACAGAACACAAAACAGAAAGGGAACTTAAAGAGCTTTCCAACAAAAAGCTGTTATTCCAAGTATGTACTTTCTTTCTAGCAACTGTTTTAATTTATATGCTCAGAGAATGAAGAGGAAAATGAATCCAAAAGAGACAATAACTTCATCATGTGATGGCTACAAATAGAGAAATTTAAACTTATAACAAATACACTCTTAAATTAGAACACACTTAGATGCTGATATCCCTCCACTGCCTGCAATCACCCTCAAGGGAAGCAAAATTGCATGAGACTAACAGAACATTCACTTGTTTTAAAATTTACAGGAGCCTCAAGAAAGTTTCACATGCATTTTACCTCAGAAACAATGTGCTACTTATTCTTCCCAGCAATGATTTTTTACATAGCATTCTGGGATCAAAATGTAATTTTCAACAATAACATATTTTCTGACATTATCTAAGGAAAAATTACTGGTTTCTTCCCTCTAAAAGGATTTTGAAGGAATAACATCTGTGTTGAGATTATTGTGAATATGTTAAACTGACAGCAAGTCTCTAAGGGGCACTGCTCATTAATGATCTGTGCATAAAATTAAAACTTGAAATATATTTTCCAATCTTTTTTGAATCATTTAAGCAATTCTCATGCAAAGAAACTATTGTGCAGCAATCATATATTTGCAGAGTAGGCAATGAAAGCCATTAAAATGTCCCAGACCCCCTGCCTTTCAGGCAAAAGGAAAAAAGGAGACGCTTTCTGATTTCAAACACGAGCTGTATTGAAACAAAAAAATACTTTCAAAGACCATGAAGAGTTTGATTTCAGTTTATACAATGCAACAAAATTTAAAATTGTGTCTTTCTCCTTCATCTTTAATTCATATGGTGCCTAGGTAGTTCTCCTACCAGCAGGAGAGTTTTGTCAAGTGTTGCCCATTGGCATTTACAAGAAATTTCTGCAGTGGCTACAAGTGGTGGCTGTATTATTTCAAACTGCAGCAGGGCAGCATTCTGCAAACTCCCTGCAAGCACAACTGGGGAGCTGTGTCTGAGACAATGCCTGGGACTCAGGGATTTTAATGCAAGCTCCTTCTCCAGTCAGAAAGTGGCCAAGGTCTCCATGTCCATAGAACAAACAATTCTGTTTGGAGGGCACGTACACTTCTTCCACCCAGCACAACAGAAATACAAGTGCACCCATCAGGTTTACTGTAAAGCAGTCTCTCATGCAAATCTTTAGTTTGAATAAAAAAGGAATAAATCTGCTCAAAAATCAAATAAAATCCAAGGAATTATTGAGTTTTTCAAGCACAGAAATCTGCATAAAGCTGTAGCTGTAAGTGCCATTTTATGGATTAAAAAAAGGAACATATTATCATTGGGAAAACAAACATGCCCTCACTGTTTCAGAAGCCACTGGATAATTACAGCCACAATAAGATGAGAGTTCTAAATTTTGCCACAACATATAATGATTCTAACCAGGCTGTTGGATTACATTCATAAATGGAAATTCAGGAACTCCAATTAACATGTTCTTGATGTGATAGACTTTAGCAGGGCTTTTTTAAATGAAACCAGTCTGTGTCAATGGGACTTCATTACTTAAATCACAGCAATCATAACAAGGCAGTCTCAGGCTGCCTACATCTGAAATATTATGTAAAAACATTACAAAAAGACACTGAAGTTATGCTCAAATACTCCTTTATAGACTTCCACACCTCACATTGCAAACTGTGCAGCAGCAAACACAACCCTGCCAGTACTACCTAATGTTTTTTGGTAAATATTTTCAATGCAAAAGCGTAAGCACAGATACACGTGGATCTATAAATGAAAATATAAACACCTCAGCAGAGAGCATCACTTTCAGCAGTTCTGACATTGCTGATGTAGAGGGAAGATTCCAGATTAGAGCAGCTGAAAGAAAATAATAAAGCTGCTCTTCAAATTTTAGATGTGAAGATGGCACCTTGAGAAACACAGGGAACACAAACTGGTGCACCCCACTGCAGTTTTCCTCAGGGATATTTCATTCCCCCTCCCTCACTGCTATGTGCCATCAATGGAGGGCTTTTATTGCCCTTTTCCACCCCAAAAGCCCAGGCAGAGCCCTGCCAGCTCCTCTACAGAGCTGCCAGCCAGGTACACATGGATCTGCCCAGCCAGAGCCAAAGCACCACAGCAATGTTTGGGACTCCCTGCTCACACACTGGACTTGAACATCACAAAGTTCTGTTTCCACGTTGTCAATGTAAGAAGTTTCATCTCTCATTTCTTCTTGACAAATGCTGGCGCACTTTAAGCCCTGACACAGTAAACTACAGATTTGATTGTTTCATTAACAAAGTACCTTTTTCAAGGAAAGCATCAAAGCAATAAGAAAACTCCTGAGATAAATGTGACAAAGCAGCAGGAGTTAATTAAGTAGGACAATGAGTAAGCATTTATGGGTGTGATAGGAGACCCAGCTGATTTAATTGCGAGCCTAATTATCAATTAGAGAATCAAGAAATGGCGTGTAAGTGAAATATTCCATTTGTTGATACTTTAATGATTTTCAGAGACCCAGAAGAGCAGTATTAATTGCTATTTTAGAACTACAGAAGGCATTTTTTTTTCCTCATACTCAGACATTCTTAGTACTTCTAAAATAACTAAGAAATGCATATACTCTGGTACTCAAATATTTAAGTAGTTTAGGTACTCTGGATTTTTTTTAAGAAGTCTAGTAATTAAACATTCAAACACACTGCCTCTAAACCACTCAGCTGAAGTCAAAACCTTTCTGCATTTATTTTCTGATAAGGATAATAAGTGCCCAGTAGTGTGAGAGTTCCATTAACTATTTCCAGGGTGTTCACACAAGTCCATTTCCAGACAACACGAAAGAGATGGGGGAGCCATTTAAACCCACGGGGGCAAAGAGCCAGCTGGCTCCACTCATTGTTGAAATATTTTATCCAGCAAATACAAGAAAATAAAATTACCAAAAAATTAATATATTGGAAAACAATGAACCCGTTACAAGCTGTAAATATATTCTGGGTTCTCACATAGAAGCCATAAAGTATGTTAAGATCTTTCTCAGAACTTCTGACATGTAGTTTGTAAAGGACATTTACAAACTACATGAAAAAGAGACGCAATAGACACCGTATCACAGGACTGGTGTTGTTCCCCAATGAAATTATCAAAAGCAATTTTGGTGTGTAGCAAGAGGAACCCAGAATAGGACAGCAGATTAAAAAGAAGCTTCCAATCATCTTCACCCAAATGCATTTTCCTTTCATTTAAAGACACACAAAAAAAATTACCAAGCACTTGCCCTGGCCTCCTGAGGGGCCTCAAGAAAGCAGAGAGTGGGAAGTTTTTACTTGTTTTTCCCCTGAGAAATGGCTGTACTGCCACTAAAAGCTTCCAAAAGACAAGAAAAGGGAATCTTTCCCCTCAATAACTATATATGCACTTCTCGACATTAATTTATTACGCGTTTTGACACGCCTCCTCATTACCTTGGGACCGCCCCTTCGCCATCTTGTGCCGCCCACACGAGTTCCCGCCCCTTCCGCCCAGCGGGGCTCCCCCGCCGCCATCTTGTGCCCGCCTGAGGGGCCTGGAGGAAGCAGTGAGGGGGAATTATTTCGCTTTTTGTCCCTGCGACATGGATGTGGTGCCACCGGAGAGCTCCCAAAGGACGAGAGAAGGGGATCCTTCCCCTCGGTGGGTGCGAGGGCACTTCCCCACATTCCATGGAACACGTTCCCGCCCCTTCCGCCATCTTGTGCCCGCCCACACGAGTTCCCGCCGTTGCCCCGCAACGCCCGAGCGGCCGTGGCGGAGCGCGGGGCTGAGGCGGCGCGGCCCCGGCCCCATGGAGCCCCCCAACTACATAGCCCAGGACAACAACTGGTAACAGCCCGCCCGGAGCGGCAGCACCGCTGCTCTGCTGCTGCTGCTGCCGTCCAGCTTCCCCTCCCGGCCCGCAGCTCCGCGCTGGAAGAGTCCGGTGTTTAAAGAGCGGGTGCGCTGGGTGAAGCGTGCCTGGGTATAAAGTCATTCACATTTAGAGGGGGCTCCAGTGCACCCCTCATGCCCCGCCGGCTGTGGGGTCGGGGCACCTCATCAGCCAACGCAGTAAATGAAAGTATATTTGAAAGCATCATTGGTGCTTACTTTCCAACTTCCTCCACTTCTTAACATAATTTAAAAGCAGTGCAGTGTTCCATGCAGTGTTCACTGTTTCACATGCAATGTTCACTGTTTCACATGCAGTGTTCACTGTTTCGCATACAGCGTTTCAAACCTCTGGAAAGTATTTTCCCATTAGCTCCGAGTCAGATAGTGATAATTTGTATATAAACGCGCTGCTTTGAGATGGAAGTTTAAAGCTTCCAGCTGAAGTGCTGTGCTTTGTGACATCGGTAGTTGGGGTTGGCATGTTGGGGTTTTTTTTAATGAAAATTTTCAAGGTAATTTTAAATGTTTTGTGTTGGTTTCAGGAAAAACCGTGTTGAAAACGAAAGAGATGCTGCAAAAAGATGGGCTGAGAAATGGGGATTTTTGAAAACACCTCTTGAAGAGGTAAACTTGAATGTCATGTAATATGGCTTATAAGATAAGCAACACATGAGCACAAATTTACTGGACACAAAACTTGAGCACACATTTATCTGGACACAAAATTATGAGAGCACAGAAGACCAGAAGTGTACTGAGAATGCTTTGTTACGCTGACATCCAAGGTAGCAACTGCATTACTTTTGAAATGGTTCAAATATTCCATTTTCTTCTGAATAAAATACATCAAGTGGTAATTTATATGCTGTGCATATTCTGATATATTTCTCCTGAGAAGCATGACTCCTAATAGTGCTAACAAGTACTAGATGCACACTGACAGGAAAATATTTCCCCTTTGTCTCTCCATATGGTATTTTAAAAATCTAGGGGAAAAGGTTCCAGCTAATTAAATTGTCAGTGGGGGAATCTACAACAAATGAAAATATTTGGAGTGATGTCTCTTCTCAGTGATGTTTAGATATTAGAACACAGTAGCACATGATGTTACATTTGCAATCACAGTATTTCATTGCTAAAGAACAGGATTGATGCAGCCCCTGCATAGTTACAAATGAAGTTTGCATGTCTTCTGAAACAAAAAAAAATTCCAGTAATTTCCAAAGCACTGAAATAAATAATCCTGCTTGAGGGGGAAAGAACAGGAAGGTCATCTGCAACAATGAGGGGAATGGTGTGGATTTCACATATTACAGTATATTTCCAAAGATGAAGAATCCAGTTTTTAAATATGTTTTGGTTTTAGTTGCTTGGACCTGAAAAGAAAGAAGCTGCAAAGCCCAAGCTCCAGCTTCCAGATCACCTGCAGGTTCGACCTGTGACACCTGTGGAAAAATACATTAAGGTTAGAAAATTAGATTTTAAAATTGCAATACAGCAACATCTGTTTTAAGAAACCACACAAGCTCTGGAAACCAGTTGTCTTATAGAGGGGGGTCTTTAACTAAAGGTCAAAGTAAACTGCATTTGCAAGCCAAACTGTGCTTTAAAAGCATTTGTTTAAGACAAGGAATTGCCCTTTGGATATGGTTGTAATTTTTCTATCTTTATTTAAGAGTCTGCTTTTTGTCAGAGACAATACCACTGTCCTCTTCAGTACCACAAATTAATAAGAAGCCATTTCTAATAATCCAAGTCATAATTATTTTGTTTTGTATGATTTATATGTATATTCAGGGTCTTAAAGCTGTCAAATAGCTGGAGAGTAGAATGTGAGTGATGGTTTAATTTATAAATACAGTGTGTCAGGATCACCAGTGAATAGGGGGAGTCCACTGGCAGCTACAGCAGTGACATTGGGAGAGGAACTTGCTCACAAAAGGGGAAGCAGAATATGCTAATGCAAAGGAAGGTTAGTCCACTTAGAGAAGATTAGGGAAATAAAGGAGATTGGAAGTTCTTACTTGCTGAACTAGCTTTCTTTCAAAGGATTCCAAGGGTGGGGAGAGAAGGTATGGAGGTAGTAAAAGCTTTTATTGAGATTAAATTAAAATAAAAATTAGGAGCTAGTGCTGAGTGTGGTAAAGCAATGCAATGGCATCATTTCTACCAGTACTGCTCCTTGTTCCTCAGTTTTGTCCCACAGCTCCAATGTCAGTGCAGTTGCAGTCCCAGCCCCTGAGGGTGTTGGTGCATTAACAAATCCTGCAGGTCTCAGCTGCTCCCCAGGCGTGCAGAGCCTGGTGCACGGTGGAACAGAGTTTCCATTTCACCTCAGAACTGGGAGGAAGAGAAGGGCTGGCTGTGATTTAGGTCACCTTTTACATATTCAGAGTGAAGTTTCATACATCCTTTTCAGAAGTGTCTTTCTGCACATTTACCTTGTGGTAACAGTCAAATCTGTTCTCTCTAGGTTAGACTAATAAAAGCTCCTGCAGTCCCCTCCCCCAGACCAAAAGTGGGACATGATTTCCTTCATTATCCTGCTCAGTGGGTGGCACTTTTGGCCATAAAAATTATCTTTTCTGAGGAACTGCTCCACCTCAATATCATAAACATTTTCTAATCTTGGCCAAAGAACAAAGTGAAGCAACTCTGGCAAGAGAACTGAAACATTGTTCTCTTGCTGTGTATTTCTGTGCTAAGTCCCCAGATGCTGAAATGATAGAACGTGCCCAATTGAGATGATTCAGCCAAAGTAAGCACAGCAGTCACTGAGCAGAGTCTGTTGGCTTTTGTTTTGTTTCCTTTTTAGCTAGATTAGTTGCAGATTAACTTGCTGCTCACCCATCTTTTAGAGTAGAAGGAAGGTAGTAGTTCTTGATGTAGAAGCCAGCTTGGTCAGTAATATCTTCAGCACTTGGATTTAAAATTATTATTCCATAGCTGCATTACCAAATATATTGCAGCAAGGAGAAAACACTATTTCTCCTGTTTACTGAAGTTAATCAGTTTTAAAGATGATGATGATGATGATTATCTTCTACTTGAGCTTTTTCCATACATAATAATAATAATACAAAAATTCTAATAATGTTAAGCAATTAAAGCCCTTAGTATTGAACCAACCTTGGAAAAAAAATAATTCCAACATACACTACTAAGCAAAGACTTGATTGTTGATTTTAGAACACTACAGTACAAAAGGCAGTGTTGCAGAAACTTCAACCAAAAACCTTTTCATCATTCGGTTTTACATGTTACTTTGATTTTAGGTGCTTCCATCTC
Organism: Agelaius tricolor; assembly: GCF_023055355.1. Lineage (NCBI taxonomy): Eukaryota > Metazoa > Chordata > Aves > Passeriformes > Icteridae > Agelaius > Agelaius tricolor. Next base: position 10,688,296 of record NW_027269283.1, on the reverse strand, counting down.
CTCCAGTACCTAAAACGACCCAGGGATTTATTGGCTGGAGATCAGGGGTTCCAGCACTGGCTCTTGAGCACGATTATCAAGTCCAAAGCTGCAAAGGATCTGTCTGTAGAATGAAGTGACCATGGGAGTCTTCTAAGTGACATTATGAAATAAAGAGGCACAAAGATTCATCTGCATTGCTAAGGAAATATCCTGGACTGTGTGACTGTTGTGCATTTCTGCTCTTTGTAAAAATCCACAATCATTTTGGTAAAGGGTGAACATTTTCATTTCACTTCATTGAATCTATGGCATTCAGGCTGCTAACTCTGCTTCAGAGCTTCTCCTTGTAACTTAGAAATAACAATGAATAAACTCAGGTAGAGATCACAGAGCACATACTATTTTTATTATCACTAATAAGACTATAATTTAAAAATATTCATTGGAAATTGGAATGACGGTGCAAATTTTTATAATTGTTTCTCCATGAGAACCTCTACTCATAAAATACTCATAAAATACACTGGGTTTTGTGTTGGGTGTGCCTTGCAGGTATTTTGTGCAGTTACACACATAAATGAATAGTTCCTAGTACAGAAATAAAGTACAGAAGTACTTTGAAAAATCAGTTTTGCTGTCAAAACAGGGCTTTTCCATTAGTTGATCAGTATGCAAATGGGTTACAAAGGATTTCTATTGCTTCTGTTGTGTGTCTAGCAGTATTTGCACCAGCCAGGGAAAGCTGCTCAGAGGCAGCAGAGCTCTGGGGTTACTGGAGGGGCTCCCTCAGTGCCCTGGGTTCACTCCTGCTCCTCACTGTGCCCCTGAGGGTTTGCCAGGGTTTCTGGAGACCCAGGAGGAGACTGAGCTGCAGCAAATGTTTGCACAGTGGAATTCTAACTGGCCAAGGTGTTCACACCAGAAGGTTGTTAAAGCAAAAAAGAGCCTCCAGGAAATCAACACAGGCAGCTCCCTCTAACTCCTTATCACTTAGAGGAGAAAGGTTTTCCTCTTGAACCCTGCTGCAGGATCTCCTTTGTGTTCTGCAGCCATCCATATCTCCTGCTTGAGTCAGCACTAAGTCCTTCGCCTTCACAGCAGTAAGGCAGCAGCCAGAGTTTGTTCTTCCCTTCTTCCCAAGAAATGACTCACAATGATCAACATCCCACCTTTTTTTTTTTTTTACATCCATTTCCAAATGCCCACAAAATAATAATATTTTACTTTTTTCCATACTCTTTACAAATAATGGAGAAGTGAGTCATATCCTTTGGAAAGATTACCCAAGAAGGAGAACACATAGCAGAAGTAACTTCAGACACTTTATTTAAAAACCAAAATAAAGAATAACTTGGAATCAGACTCTGGAAATTGAAGTTAAATTGTAGTTTAGCTACTAACCATAACCTGTGTACACTGTTCTTTGGACAACCAAGACAATTGTAAGAAAAATATTTAAATTCAATGTGCTTTCTTGTCATTGCCAGGTTTGTATCTCTTGCTTATTTTAATCATGTGGTATGTGGTTCTTCAGTTTATTTTAAGGTCATAAGATCTTATTCTTGTCTGATTTATATAAACAGGTATAATAATGATTGATATGGCATTTAGTAGCAATTAAATTACATTAATTCAGGCCAAATAAAAGGGGAATTCCACTGGCTTTAAAGAGTTATATTAATAAATCAAAGCACCACATACCCATTGGATGTTTGTATGAAGTGAAATCCAAATCCAGATGAGCATGGTTTGATTTTGAAAACCAAAATAAATTCTTTGTCCAGCATCTACAGTTGGACATTCCTGACTCTTATTCCAATGTCTGAGTATTAACTCTGGCCTGACATTAAGGGTTGTACATTCTGTCATTTAAGGTACCTTTACTTCAGGGGATACTTTGATAGACACTAATTTGGGATGTGCAAAGAATATAATCTAAAATTTTAAGTCATTTCTTCATCATAAATCTGTCAGTTATTATTTGTCCCGTGTATTCAGGGTTTTGGTGTTATATGAAACTACAAACCTGACTATTTTTTCCCAAAACTTCTAACATTTTACATGAAAAAATTTGTAGAAGTTGTGAATTTGCAGCTGACAAAGGACTGCCCAGTCATCTGCCCCAGTTTTGAATCCTAAAGGTCATTACAGAATTTTGTATCACCTTGTTATGTTTGAAACCTGGCCTTTAATTTGTGGAAATTAACCTATTTATTGGAGCCAGGCTGGGTACATAAATGCCACTGCACACTGTAAAATATCACACGTCTCCAAGGTCAGGACAGTGTCAGCAAACTCTGCATACACCAGAAAACGCTTCAAAACAAAATTAAATCACTTCAAAAGTGCAACAAAAGCCTAAACAATTTTAATTCTGTATAAAAGTGTTAGACCTGTGTTTCTGTGCAAGTCAGAGCAGAACCAAAATATGAGAACAAGATGGAAGTGTATTTAGATGTCTTTGATGCTCCAACCAAAATTTCATTTGGTCTTTTGCAAAGCTTCTGGGGAGCACAGGGAGCTGCAGAGCAACTCCTTGGTTGACAGAACTTTCTCAGAAAGCTGAAGCCATCTGGCCTTTGGTGTTGTTTTCAGGTGAACTTTGCTAACAGACTCATTTTACAGAGCTGCACACACAGAAATGTTACTGGATCTGAGACCCAGGCACCAGAGCCAGAGGTGGAAACAGGTCAGCCCCACGTGTGCCACCAAGGATGTGTCCTGCAGGTGCTCTCCTGGGTGGGTGATGAAATAACAGCAAAGGCTTAAATGGCAGCTGTATTTAAGTTGGAGAACAATGAAATCAAAATTATCTTTTTCACAAGCACTCACTTAACAAACAACTAAATTGGGGGACAAAAACCTGGTGTTTTGCTTCACAATGTGTTCTTTTCCATGCTGTTAGAACTGGCACAGAACTGGCACTTGCTATTTATAATTTCATTAATATAAGATACTTTACCAGGAGCTCAGAGTCAAAAGATTGCTATTTATTTAAAATGCATTTTACAGAGAATAAAGTTTTTTTATTAGATCATAGTTGCTGGTGATTCTGACTAAGTAGCACTGCTGAGGTTGCAATCACCATGCAAGGGCTGCTGTACATTTGGAAAGAACCAAAGTGCAAAGCAGCCACAGCCTGCACACAGACAAGTGATCCAGTGCCTAAAAGGGTGCTTGGAGAATGAACCTCAGTGCTCTGCATGAGACATCTCTGCAGTGACATCTGGGACAGCCCAATGACACTCAGTGCAGCCCTAACCTGAACAGCAAACTCCTGTTTCCAGCTCATCCCACTGCCTGCTCTCTCTGCCTGAGGTAACCTCAGTTCTGAGATTGTTTCCTTACAAACCAGAGGATGTAGATTACGTTATTAAAATTTGCAGAGACATAAAGCTCCCCATTCACACACATCATTTTCCTCCTTTAGTGAAGGATTCTTTTTGGTTCCTTCCACCCTGTCCAAGGTAGCAAAGTGACAAACATTGATCTAACAGAGTCACTGGCCACCAGAGCAGAAACCTCTGCTTTCCTGTGAGACCCAGCCCAGCCCCTCCTTGCTTTAGGTTCCTCAGTGTTGTGTTTTGTTCCCCTTGAAGCCCAGCCCTTGTAGCAAGACTGATAAGGGCTGCTCACAGACTATTACCTTCTTCCTGACTCCTGTGGTTTTCACATCCCATCAAATTGTCATTTAGCTGAAAGCATGTCAGACCATTTCACAGGACCATACTGGAATAAATGTAACTGTACTGGAAATTGATGCTGTTGTGCTGTGAAACTGATTGGGTTGGAAGTGAACAAAACATTGTTCCTCAGTCATACATGGAAAAGACTAATGGTATTGAGAAATAATTTTAAAACATAACAATTCTGTTCACCTCGTGTGTCCTGTTTTAGGTGAGCTGCACTCTGCAGTTCCAGATGAGATCTAGCTGAAATTTGGAAGTGATGGGTCAATACAATGTGCTTTTATTAATGGAAATTAACACCTTTACACCTTGTGGTCACAGGTTGTGGATGTGGCCCAAGTGACTCTGAATTTAGCCCCTTTCCTCATAATTTCCCCTTCACTGCTTTATCTGCCTCACTAAAGAAGTGAAATAAACTAAAAATTCACTAAATATTCAAATAAACCTGCAGACTTCAAAGCACAAAAACAGATGCAACCATGAAGAAATAAACAGAACAAAGAATCTTCACTCCCCACCAGCACCACACGTTCAGTTTGCTGGCTCCATTGACAGCAGCTTCCCTGGGTGCAAAATCAGATTTGCAGGTACCAGATTGGAATTAAATGTGGACACAATTCTTGTTAATCTAGGTTTTTAACAGCTCTAAAACCAGCATTATTTAGAGTTCCAATACAGGGCTGAAGAAGTGGCCGTTTTCTCTGTTTCCTTGATAAAGGAAGGGCTCCCTGATAAAGGAAGGGCTCTTTATTCGGTCCATTTTCTTGACTGCTTTCCCAAAAGATCACAAACGTGGAGAGCAGCCCTGCACCCAAACAAGCCATGGCAGCCCTCGCCCCCAGCCCTGCACGCACATTTCTGATTTCTGTCGCGGCTTTCCCAGCGATGCCTGCAGGCAGCCGGTGACACCCGGCTAATCCGCGATGCTCCAGCCCGACCCGAGCCTGACAATGCCTTCGCACCTCCCGCAGCCCCTCCTCCTCCTCCCGAAGTGAGAGACGGGCGCTGCTTTTATTCCTCACCGGGGAGCAAGACGAGCCCGGCTCTGCTCGTGAGTCTCCCCTGCTCGCTGACACGCGTCAGACACAACATTCTCATCCTTAAAAGCTGGAGTAAAACAAAAACAAAGCAAGAGCCCAAAAAAACGCAGCGAGCTCCAGTCCCTGTCTGGAAAAAGAAACAGCCATCATGCTCCTCTTGCCAGAGCCCAGCCGTGTCCTTTGTCTGATGAAAGCTGTGTGATTTCTCTGCTCCCACCGCCTGCGTTACAGATTCCATCTTGGCACTGCACTGGTTAAAGAACGAACCCCACATATTTACAGTCTCTCAGGAGAAGTGAGATCCAACTGAGTGCCACGTGAGGAAGCATGAAGGGACAAGGTTTATGGACATGCAGATCTCTCCCCCATCTCATTTCCTCCCTGGCTGTAGTCACAGGCCAAGTTGGGAGCTCTCTGTGGCAACAAAGCAGCCCTTGCTGCTTAAGGCCAAGGCCTGAGAAGTCAGGCTGGCTCTGCTGCTTCTGCACAGTGGTGCTGCTGGCTCAGAGAACTCTGCTCCAGGACATGGGCCCTGAATATTTAAAGTAGGAAAATTCACTTTAACCTACAACTTTTGGGGGTCTTGAGCCAGGTGCCAGGTAAAGGGAACACTGCAGTGCAAACTGGACAATAACCTGGTTAGCAAAGAGCACTGCTGATGCTTTTGCTCTCCCAGAAGCTGTGTCCACAATAAATCCAGTTACTTATGTGCAAATGAGAAAAGCTCTTGCCATAGATTTGACCAAACCAGGTTTCTCATTATGTTTGTTTGCCCTTCTGTTTGTTTAAGGTAGGAGTGCTGAGCAAATCAGTATTTTACTGGGATAGCCACAAGCAATGGGCAGCTTGAGCCTTACTCCTTCACCTTGGGCCAGGGCTGTTTAACTTGAGAGGGAACCACCTTCCTCATACTCAACAAATCTCAATTAAAATGCCCTGCAAGCATAGACACAGAATTCTGCACTTAAAGGACTCACAATGGAGAATTTCCTAAATCTGCTTTCCATTTTCCTTTCCTTTGCACTGCTGGAGTCACTGCTAATCCCTCCTCACCTGGCAGCAGTGACAGGCAGGGCCTGGCTGGTTCTGCTGGCAGCCAGACCCTGGCACTCCCTGTGCCCCTCTCAGCTCCTGCTGGGGTCAACCAGCTGTTGAGGGTTTCTGGAACACACAAGACTCCAAATTACATAAATACTGCAATTATTTGGAATGTCTTTTACATTCATCTCATGTGTGTGTTTGGCAGCCTTGGTGGACTTGTTTTGAAGCTGAATAAAGCACATGCAGAGTGGTCATAGATGTGTAACAGCATCCAAATATGAGAATGGCTCTTCAAACCTAGTGAGCCAAATCTTTCTCTTTTGAAGGGCTCTATAATGATGATTTATACATTTTTACTGTGGAAAAGTAGATAAATACACAGCACTGTCTTGTAAGCCTCCTGAACAGTCCCCATAAGGGCAGATTGCAAAGTTTATCCTATAGCTCAGGTTCCAAAATGTTGATTTGTTCACCTGGTCTTACCCAAACCCCGTGAGACATAAAAATACAAAGTCTTACAAGACTGTACTCCCAGTTCAGGTCTCTCAAAACAAACAAGCTTCACTTCCTCTCCTGATGACGACAGCCTTCCCTGAAAAATTACAGCTTTATTATGCATAATTCAATTTCATCAACTGCTTTTCTTTATTGTCCCTCCTAATTATACACACATATACTTGTTATTTAATGCAATACATAAATTATGCCCCAAGCATAGCACAGACGTACACACACATTTTTTATGCAAGAAGAATGGAAAATTCAGTTAAGCCAATGAGGGATTTATTTACTCCCCTGTCCCATTCTGGATTTGTAGGTGTTTGTACAGATTCAGAAACCACATCTGAATTCTGTCTGAATTCTCCCTTTGGTTGTTACAAGGGCATTAATTACCTGCATTCCATAATGTATCAGACCAACTTTAAATGCTTTTTTATTTCTGAAAAACAAGGCCAGATGCACAGAAGTTTTTATGCTTCTGACAGCCCAATGATGACAACACAGTAACTCAATTTGTTGCCTGATTTTGGCTGAGAAGAGGCTCAGGTCAGAGGTGTTTGATGTGCCACATGCATTACTTTTAAACTCTGGTCATGATTCAGGACTGCAGTCCAAATTCAGACTTTCAATGATACACCACAGGATCCTTGTTCTCCACAAAGCTACAGAGGGAGCTTGGGCAATGAAATCTTAACTTTAGACTTCAAAGGTATTGTCTGAAATGAGTCCCTGTGGATAAACCCCCTCAGGGCAGGGCTTGCTCCTCCTGAGCCCACTTTGGCTGTGCTGACCACTCACCTTCCCTGCAAGAACATCTGCATACAAAACTAAGCCCAAGATGTCAGGTTTTTACCAGCACATATTGAAGCACCTATGGAATATAATTAATCTCAAGGGTGCATTCCCTCTGCAAGGTGTCAGGAGAGCACAGGGTCCAGAGGCATCTGTGTCAATGAAGAATGGAATGCCTGCAGGTCTCCCTTCTCCCCCAGAGGAGAGAGACTGAGAGCCCCCTGGAATGGATGTTTATTTGTCTGTGGTATTGATTTATTAATTTGCTACACACTAATCATTAATCAGCCTCTGGTGCTCAGACAGTACAAGGGCTCACACAATCAGCCCTGCAGCATCACCCACTGCCCTGCCAGGCCTCTCCAGAACCCACAGATGCTAAAACACCAAGCTTTCATTTCATAAAGGAAATGCCAGCACTGCTGTGCAGTCCCTGGATGAGCCCAGCCATGGAAGCTCTCCCACCCAGCCAGGGAGCACTCCCCTCATGTCCCTGAGGTCACAGTTTGGCCAAACATATGCAGAACATGCTTGGCTCATCACACATGTGCATATCAAATCCACACTCAGCAGCAAGGGAAGACAAGACAATATAGGGTAAAGTACTGGAACTGCACTTCAAAGATCAGGATGCAATTCCAGGGACTCCCAGGGTGACTTTGGCCACAACAGTCCCTCCCCTGCTTCAGCTCCCATCTGTAAAAAGCAAAATAACCATCCCTCATTTTTACTTCATCCATCTTTGCAATTTAAACTCGCAGTTCTTTGTAGTGGTGTCTCTTTCTCAAAATACATCCAGCTCCGGGTACACAATGTCCTCCTCAGAACAGCCTTATGAAAATGCATCCAAAAAATAAAATAAAAAGAACCATATAAAACATCCACTGATAAGACCACCAGCATAACAATGCAGTGAACAGCTGTAATCTGTGGGAGGATTATTTCTCTTTGCCATAAATGCCATCTATTTTTCAAGACAAGCTCTTCTCTTTCATAGATCAGGGAACTCAGTATCTGCAGACAACTTCCCTTCCCACCAGTATGGTTTTTAAAGGTTCACAGTAATTTGTGACATTAATTAGAAGATGTCACATTTTAATGACAAATATTAGTACTAGTCTGCTTGATTAACATAATTTATTTCTTCATTGGACATCTTATTCCAGATGAGCTGCTTTTCATCCATCCATATTTGCTGGGGGAAAAATGCATCCTGACATGCAATGTTAATGTGCCCTCTGAGCTGACCTCTTATCTCTTAACTTTTCATTCTCACCCCCCCATTCTGTGCAGTGCCTGAAATGAGCTTTAGCAGCAGCTCTTGGTCAAGGCTCTGATACATTGGAGCCCTGCCAAGGCTTTTGGGGTGTTTAGCACTGACTAAAGGTCTATTCCTATGACATACACATTTAAATTTAGCACTAAACTGGTGGGGAAGAAAAAAGAAAAATATGTAAAATGCCACTTTCTGACAAGCAGAAAATTAGAATTCATTCCCCTGAGAATTAAATGGACTTTTCTGCTTCCAGTCACTAACTATGACAAGGTTAACATTTTTCAGTCTAATGACTAAGGACATTAAGTGTGCATGTGAATAAGAAATAAAATTACTGGAGGGTATTAGCTAAGTGTGTGACAACAGCCCAAGCTGACAACAGAACTCTGAGGCTGCAGATTGTAGCCAACACTGATCCTTTGCTGTGGAGAACCAATGGATGCCCAACATGGAGGGCATCCTTCATCCTTTTGTCCTTATTTCTGCAACAACATCAAAATCACAGCAAGGTCCACGCCTGGCTGGGGCAGAGCTCATCTCCAAGGGCATCCAGCACATTCCCAGTATCCCAGGCAGGGGCACCATGTCAACCAGAGGCCACAAACCCCTGAAAATAGTCCAAAAAGAAAAAAATCCCAAGTGCATCTCTTACTTCCTCAAGGATTCTTTCCCCACTCCTGATTTAATTCTGATATGACACGAGGATTAGGGTAGGAGATTAAGTTATTATTTGTGACTTGCCTTAGCTTCTGTCCTTCCCAGCTGTGTTTTCCCTGTAGCTCCTCACTGCCCTGCTCAGCTGTGGCAAACTGAAGCTGTGGCTTCCAGACAATAAAGGATTTCATGGAATGTAGCACAGAGAGCTCAAAGGAAGAGAGAAATCTCTGTGTTATTGATATGCCCTTAATGATAGGCATTAGGATACTGGAAATTATGGACTATTGGGAATCTTTCAGGGCATATGTAAAACTGGGGCCCTAAAAGGCAAAACGGGAAAATTGTATTTTCAAATATCTAATTTCTTTAGTGAAAAATAAGTGCAAAAATTCCATGCAGAGATATAGGTCAAGTTAGAGAAAGGCCTTTTATAGAGAGACAATTAATATGGATTCTATCAGAACAATACAAGCTGTGAGGCCATCGACAGAATTCAACACAGAGCTCTCCTTTTATTGTTTCTGCCTTTGATTTGGTTTCAAAAGCTGTTTGGCCACAACTGAGAAAAATCCAAACCTTACAATTGAGGGGATAAATGAAACATTTAAAAAATTAAAATAGACATTAGGACTAAAAAGAAGGAAAGAAAACCAGAAGAAAACAAGTACTTTCAAAACCACAGAATCCACCTCCAGATTAGCCAACTGGAAGGATTGGCCAATTTCTCTTTGCTTTCCCGTGGCTGTCAGGGCACTCATCAGTCCAAAACAATGCATTTTTTAATTTTTCTAGTCTGAAATCAGTGTGATGATCTATGAGGCAGCTCTGTAACAGACCATGTTTGCTGTAACATCACAAGCTGGATTCTCCTCTCCTCATGTACAAACCACCAGACACAGGTTGGCCTCTGGAAGTTTGTGCTCTGCCAGGGCAGCATGAGAGGATCCCTGCACGTTTGGCAGCAGTGATGGGCGCTGCACCTGCCCTCCCACAGGCTCTGATCCACATTCCACACCACCCTGACTGACTGCAACTCTCATTACTTTGGGTCCCTGCTCTCATTACCTCACACTCCCCTACAATAAACTGCATGAGCCACTTACCTGCCTGTAATCCTGATAAATCCAAATCATTTTCAATGAGTTTGTTTTGTTCCTCTGCCCCTCCAACTTCCCCAGCCTTATTTTATGTCATCAGCATATTTCAGGCACTTTTGAAATTACATCCTGCTCGAGGTCACTGCACTCATTTTAATTCCAACCCCCCAGCACATCAGTGCTTTAACTCCCCTTCTGATTTATTTATACTGTTTATTATCAGAGCCCAATTCAATCAATAAAAGCTGGAATTCAAGCACATGCACACGTTTGAATTATGCATACAAACACTCATCAGGGGACAGAAGACAACTGCTGTGGTCTAGATCATTCCTCTAACATATGGCAGCTCATAGGTAAGGGGGCTCAGAGCCATGAATTTTTATACCTTGACTTCTGCTTGACCCCAGTGGTTGTTTGGCTACTGGAAACCAAATGAATTGAAATAGCATCAGAAATTCCATGGAAGAGGCTTGGCCAAGGGATCTCTGCATTTCTTGTCCCAAGCCACTAGAACTGTATTTATGGGCTTTCTGAGCTGACAGTTCCTTTATTAGCTCCTGTACACACAGGAATTCCAGAAAAACACCAGCAACCCATACCAGACAGTCATGTCAAGCAAATGCTGCAAACAGAACAGTGTACAGAGAACTGGAACCTAAAGGGAAACCAAAGCACAAACCTCAATTGCAGCCTGGCTTAGGCATCAAACCAACCTAAACAGGCTGCTGGAAGCAGAGGAGGAAATTAATAACTTTTGGCTCCCCTCTGCAAACCACCACCCTCCCCAAACTCTACTGGTCAGCAGATCCTCAGGCACAGCTCACTGCTGGCTTCTGCTTGCCTTTGAACACAGTTGGTGGTTACAACCCAACAACACTGCAAATTCAGAAAATGAAGGCACAGAATGTGTGGACATGCTACAGACAGACTGCCTCTGGAATTGTGTGCCCCAGTTCAGCTGCAGTTCCATTTCCCTCAGTCCTTTGTCATTTCCTCCCTGCTCTTCCCTCCCTCCCATGGATCCTTAGCAGCCACCCCTCATAAGCAATCATCCTCCCTGCTATTCACTCTTCTGAAAAGCTGTTTCTGTTTTTCCTTACTGCTCCAAGCTCTTGTGCCACAGCAGAGCAGCACAGCGAGGCATGGCCTGAGTGCTGGGGACTAAATCTCAGGCCCTCTGCCCCTCCTCATGAATTTGACAGTGACAAAATTCCCTCCTGAATCTTCTCTGGCCTAGAGTATTGTGAATTCCAGGAGTCTCTCTGAAATCCTGTTTTAATATTTCACAATTTATGCACAGAGTATTTCAGCTTTTCTATCAATACATTTCTGCTTGGTAACTCCCAGTTTGAATGCTGATTGTGTTTTGCATAAATTAACTAAATTGCAGCCCTTCTGTTTCATTGGTACTTTTTGTCTGCTTCCATCAGGAACAATGTCAGGGAGATTGCAAGCTGACTACAATTCTCTTTCCTAAGCAAGAGGAAAACATGTAAGAGCCCAATCAGCACCAGTTTCCTGATGTCTATTGGGCTTTATAAGCTGTATTGTACTCTGGCATTTAACAATTTCTGTTCATTTGGTTCACTTTAAGAAGGGAATGTAACAATTGCCACAGTGTTCTGAGCCTCTGGTGTCTATTGATAAATATGGAACAGGTGTAACAACAGCTTCTCTTTCTTTCTCCTTAAAAATTCCCTGAGCTAAAAAGTTGTTTGTGCAATGCCAAAGCAAGACCAGGTCTCTGCTCCCCAGTTCCAACACTCAGCTTCCCCAGGGAGATGTGCAGCAGCCTGGAGTTCCCAGGTAAAACAAAACCACCCTGGTGTGAAGCTGCCAAGAACACAAAACTCTGCTCAGGTGCTGCCTGAGCCTGGAAGGAGGCTTCCCTGCAAGTTCCATATCCCCACAGGTAGGGGAAGTTCCAACAATTTAAAGTGAAACTTTAAAGATTTTAAAGATTTTAAAGATTCTTTTACTACAGAGTACAAATAATTCCACATTCAGTCCTGGTCTGACAGACAACAGTGCTTACACCCAGGACAGGTTTCATTAACCAAGAAATGCACTCACATCTCACCCACGACAAAAATCAGTTACCACAAGTTGGTTTATAAAACAGTCACAGGATTTATTGAGATAAATACAAATAGAAAGTTACATAGATTCTTTATTCAGACAAATGGGTGACACTTCCAGAGTGTCCCCACCTAACTGGGCTCTGAACACCACGGTGTAGTGACACAGCTGCCACATGCTCACCCCACCAGGGCCACAGGTGAGGCTCAAACCTAAACAACAGGACCAACATGCTTTGGATCACAAGTGCTGGCTCATTCCCTACAGCATCCCAGCAATATTGCACCAACTACTGTTCTTGTCATGTTCCTTAGCTAGAAATGCTGAGAAGTGATATTCTTACTGCTGCTGTGAAAGTGGATGGACTACCTAACTTTGCTCCACCTGGCTTTTTAAATACATATTTTTGCATAATTTAAACAACCCAGAGAACTGCACGTGAACACACTCATTGCATACATTTGTCTAGACAAGACGTAAAGTGCAGCCTTTTAGTCATGCTGAAATCATTTCTAGTTTAAAACTAAACCAAAAGGACAAACTTGCAGAGGGTAAATCTGGGTAACAGACCTGCACATTGTCTACAAAAACCCATCCCAGAACTATGCTGGCCCCCATTGGGACATGCAACTGTGGAGGTGGAACAGGAGGTTTTAAACACTCGACTGAAATCGCCTCGTTCAAAACCGACCTGAATTTGGGAGCCAGAGAGGTACCAAAATAGTGTTAAAAAACAAAGAGCTTTGTTCAGCCTTTTAGTGAACTTTTATAGCTGGTGGCTTACCCTTTACACACATCCTAGTTAAAAACTCCTACTGAACACAACCAAACATGCTAAACCCTATGGAAGCTTGTGTTTTCCAGTGGATTATTGCAAGTCAAGGTAACTATTGAAGGTGATCTGACAAACAGCAACCTGGGTTGGGTTAACGTTCAGGGTATTTCATTTATATACAGTATATTTCAAACATACTTACATATACACACACTTAAAAAAATCTGTTCAGTGCTGAGAAATTTAATGAACTGATAATAAAAAACAGAAGTGAAACCTTGTCAGAAAGGCCTTAGAAAATCTGAACTGTTAGAAAATATCAGTATAATGCCAGCATTAGAAAAAGATATTAGAACTAGAAAAAATTAACTTGAGGAGTCTTTTTGTTAAGAAATTGCAATCATAAAAATCTGTACTGAAGAAGCATTTGTTTTAAATTATAAAAAAAACCTGTAAAAAATTAAATGTAGAATATTGCAGAGTTTACACTGCTTGCTGCAGTAGCAGTGATGTATTTCTGCTTGCAACTCCCAAAGAGCATTTTGTGATCTTACAAGAAAACAATTTGCTACAAATACTGTACATATTATAATACATGACTGGTTAACTCATCCAAAAGTGAGCCCTCCCAAAATACAGAACCCAGCTGAGGAACCTACTCACTGTATTGCCACACTCAAACAGAACCAAAACAGGCATTGCTGTGAAAACCTTCCCCCATGTGAACTACTTACTATGGGACATGAAATAAGGGTGAATATTTACACTGTTTGCTGAGGAGAAGGGACTCTGCTCTCAGAAAGAAAGTAACTGTTATCACATGAAACCATTTCTTTAGTATTTAAGCAGTAGTTTTTGAGCTGGACAAAGTTTCAATCCACAATAAAAAAAAGACTGGTTTTTTTTCCAGGACCCACATTATTGCAGATTTGGGATCCAAAAGAAGACAGGGTCCAGCAGAAGTATAAGCTTTATAGTTTCTCTGAGGCTACTCAATTTGACTTAACACAATTCTGCTCTTTCTTCCAAGCCCCTGCTCCAACAGACAGGAGACATCCCACTTCAGCTTCCATGTCTGACTTGGTGTTTGCCCCAGAGCTTGCCCTACAACCCACAGAGGGTGCAGAGCAAACTGTGGCACCACCTTTCCCCAGAACATTTCCCCACTGGGGTTTTGCAGAATTTAGAGCTCCTTTGTTTCTTAGGAAAAGCTGTTTGGGGTTTAACCACTGGGCAGGTTAAAAGGTGTTTGTTAAATGAGGTGTGCATGTAGAACAAACAGACCCAAGCCTGTATCTCTCTGTGATACCCTTGTACAGCTCCAGCTCCTGCTGCAGAACTGAATCTCTCAACTCAAGTGACCTTTGCTGGGCCAGAAGGAGGAATTTTCCACTTAGGAACTCTGCAGTCTGCCTGCTCCTGGGAGAGGCAGCAGCAACAAAACCTGGCCTGTGACACCTGCAAGGGCAGTCAGAAATGCTGCTACTATGATCTGGTGACACTGTAAGGGTATAGCTCAGAAGGAACAACTTAATAGAAACCTCACAATATACAAAGAATCTTGAGCTCTCTGTGCTTTGAAAAGTATCACACATAAAAATGACCAACCAATGCTTCATTCTAGCAGTGTAACTACTTTAAAAACTGAAATGATTTTTGAGCTATTCCCACTGGTACAGAATTAAGTTCTTCATAATTTTTTGTTACAATTCAAAACTATTCACATATATACACTTTTTTTTCAAATAAATGTAGTTGGTGGAACAGTACAAAGATTATAATGAAAGTGAGGAAAGAACAGCTTCAGGAAAGTTTGCTATAATCAGGTTTTAAGATTTAGCAATCTTTTTAAGCTTATAGCAAACTTGCACTAATGGAAATATTTCGTTTAAAAAATGAAATGTAAATTCCAATTATGCTTAAACACGGAGTGTAGTGTAAGACTTTACAGACAATACTGAAGTGCAGGTGAGGTCAGAGTTATCACCTCCATTTATAAAGGGAAAACCAAAAGGAAGGAATTACTCACAGGAATCAAACACACCGCTGCAGATGAAACAAGGTCATGAAATGAAGACTGTAACGTTTCTCAACACCCCCTTTCCTGCTCAAATAGGTAACAAAACCCACCTTATCTGTCCTCATTACTCACACTAACAGAAACAAGGTGAAAAACCATCCTGCTGTTCAGCCTTCCCTGCACAACAACTCCTTAGTTTTGTTTTTCAATGGTGATATTGTCCATGTTATCCTGTTTCAGTTTTATGGTAGCAAAGAAAGACACATCTTGATCTCTGTCAGACTGCAGGGCTAGAATGGTCTCTTCTACAGCTTCTAGATGAGGATTGCCAACACTTTTAAAATAAGCTGGAATAAGGGGAGAAAAAAGACAATTTTAATCAAATCCAAAGGAATAAACCCTAGAGCATAAGTAGTGCAGAAATACAGAGAATGCCAAAACCATCTAGGGCAGCTTATTCAGCTTAGAGTCCCCTTACAGAAACTACAGGAAACTAAGGAAGCTGACAGAGAAAGAGAAATATGCTGCTTCTGATTCATCTTATTAGGTACTTAAACACTTCTAAGATAAACTTTTTTGCCGAGCCCTGAATACAAATGTATCAATGAGCAACAGGAAGCTGCTCCTGTACAACGCATTCCAAACCCTTCTCCATACTTTATTCTGAAAAAAATATAGGAGATTTCTGTGCTTCCTCCTCTGAATAATCAGAGGGCAGGACACGAATTAGATCCGAGATCCAGCGGAACAGCTCAGGTGGTGTTGAGGAGGAGGCCGGACCCGAGGGCAGCGCCGCCCGGGGCGCGGTTGGCGGGGCCGCAGTGCCCCCGTGTGGGGCCGCTCGGCACCTGCAGCGCCGGCCGAGGCAGCTCCGGCCCTCTGGGGATGAGCATCCACCTTCCGAGGGTGAAAAGACACTCCAGTACTCTCAAATCTGGGTTTAAATGCTAGATTACAGGGCGTGATTCTGTTTTACAGCCTTGCACCCACTGAGCTGCCAGAGGAGAGCCAGAGGTGCTGGATCTTTGTAAGGAAATGAAGGAGCACACCTTTCTCCAGCAATGTCTGCCTGAGGGCCTTGGCCAGCAGGACCCTGACGTTTGGCACAGGATCTGATGCAAGGCTCAGAAGGCTGGGGAGTAAGTGTTCAACAAACTGGTCCGCAGGCATACACTCCTCTTCTACTACAGCCTATGAGACAAACACACAACAGAAAAAGCAAGATTTATGTTAAAAATACACTATTTGCCATTCCTTACATTTCTTTCCACCTTGTCCTTAATTTGGCCTGTTAAAAAAGCTCTGAATGAGAACACCTCACCCTGTGTCTTACCATTTTGAATTTCAGCCAAAGATGGGCCAGAAAGAGCAGATTCATTTCTGTCAAGAATATTTTAAGAAATGCTGCTCTCTTGCTTGTCATCACCCTTTTCCCTTTTAAAGTTCAACCCTTGCTCCTCACTGCTACCCAAGTAAGGAAAGCATTTTTGGTTTGGAGGGGGTGAGTGGTGGCAGTAAAGAGGGAAACAGTTCCTGGCATCCAGCACCCATTGGTGGTGTGAAGAGCTCTTGTGATCCTTTAGCCTAACATGTGTTTAATCCTTGGCCATGCATCTCTGTTGGCCACTGGGATAGCAGATAGCCAAGGACCAGCTGTGGCAGCTGGAAGCACAGCCCCAGACAGGGATCCAGCCTGGGGTGGGACAGCCAGATGCCAGCACTGAGACCACACTGACTCTGACCAAACCCAAAATAACCAAAAAAATTGTGAGTCAAATTTCAGTTTTGCCCACATGCTGCAAAGCCCCAAATTTAATGTACACATAGAACCAGAGAGAGAACATTCCAACCTGACAAATGAAGGCAAAGGCTTGTCTCCCAACCCACTTGGAGCAGTGGCGAAACCGCACCACGAGCTCGTTGATGAAATTCAATCCCAGGGCACTGGCACTGTTTGCATAGAACTTCTGTAGTATTGCTACAACCTGTGAGCCAAAGGAATGGGAACAGGAGGGAACAAAAAGAACAAATGAAACTTCAGCTTCAGCCCTTAGATTTAAAAAGACAATTTCATTTGAATTCTGCAAGGAACACTGTATTCAATGTAGTCAGCTCTACTTGTAGGCTTCCTAACAAATTAAATCAACTTTGAGGAAAGATCAGTAGTTGGTTGTTCTGTGTTTTGTTCTGGTTTTCTTTTCCCCAGAATGGAGGAAGGTTTTCCAATTCACATATGCTGGCTTTCATTCACTTCAAAGGATTTCTCATTCACATACAACCACAGAGAAAAATGTCAGTATCTGTGACAGTCTGACAACTCAAAATATTTTATAAACTTTCCACTTCACTTTTTTCCATATCTATTCCTGTGTTTATCAAAACATCCCTATTCACCCTACTTGTCTGAAAACACAATGATTTCAGGTACCCTCTGCAGGACCACTTTGCTGCTCTCCTGCCAGGAAGTGAACTAAATCCCCTACCAGTTTGAAGGAGATCCACCGAACTTCTGAAACTTTATCGGAGCACAGAGTTAGTGCAATGTGCCTTAGGTAGTCATAGACATCATTGGGATTGTAGAGCTCCAGGATCAGGATCAGCTGCCTGGAACACAAAGGAAACCATTACTGTGCTGAGTGCAGTATTCACCAGCTCCTAAAGTGGGGAAGGAGCACCAAAGCAGCAGAGTTACTACAGAGCCCTTGAGCAGTTTGCTCTTCTCCTCACTTGGTACAGGTACAGGCTTTAATCCATCAGGGAGGCCCAGAGAAACTGTGATCCAAGCTACATGTACCAGTGTAGCAACATTGTAAAAGAAAAAGCAAAAGCTACAAACAGAAGCATGAGAAGCCTTTTTCAGCTTCAAACCAATACCCTGTACATTCTTGCAAAGCAAACACTGAATTTTTACCTCAGTATAGAAATCTACACTTCAGAAAATAATTCCTATCACAGAACCACCCAGAAGTCACTCCAGCCACAGAACCAGCAGCCACACAGAGCCCAGGCAGTGGCAGCTCCCCACCAGGGCTCAGGAGCTGCTGTGTAACTTCTGTACCACTGTGAGTTTGTTGTGCCAAGCTACAAAGGGAGAGCAAGTCCTCAACAGGCCAAACACAGCAACAAAATAAACACAGAGGTCAGACTTTATCTGCAAACTATGGCTACAATGGTGCTGCAAATATCTACAGGGCTTGTAGAAAAACAACTGCAGGATGTTAATCTACCCAAAAAAAAAAACCAACTTATTTTCTAAGAACTGTTTTTTCTTTCCTACACATTAAAAACATTACTTTTTACATGCATTTCACTAATTTTTGCAAGAGAGACTGGAACTAATAAATTCTCACTGAATATTATCAATCAGATTGTCATGTTTCATCAGCTGCAAGTGAACCAGATCTCCATTTTATTAAATCACAGGCATTTAAGTTTTAGTCACACATTACAACACAACTTGTGAAGAAAAAGAAAAAAACAAATCAAAAAACCCAAACACCCTCAACTCCCCCCAGATAATCCTAACAGCCAGTGGCTTTTTCTTTCCTAAAGAAACTTTTAGCTTCTAATTGAGATGTGCTAACTTCTGAATGTAATTACTTATTTCCAAGTTAGTAATACAGGTTAAAAATCAGAAGTTAACAAAATTACATACTCTGCCAGCTCGTAACGAAACCTCCAGTTCCTGCTGTTATCAGTCACCACAAATTCTTGCAGCTGGTAAAGATACTCCCTCCTTTTGTCTGCATGAAGTAGCTAAAGGAAAAACATTACTGGTATAAAACTGATAAAACTTCAGACTTGCAGTTCTCTGGTGTGTCACTATTCACACCTATGTGCATTTTCCTACTTGAAAGCAAGTGACCAATCACAAGGTGCTTCCTAAAAACTGTGCACAGTCAGCTGAGTGCCTGGACACACAAGTGACATCCAAAGTGCAAGAAGTCATCCCTTTAGCAACACCCAAAGCACCATCTCTGGATATGAGAGAACCAAAAGCTGAGGGATCTGTGTGTATTCCACAGCAGCCCACCAGGATCTGCTCTCTTCTCTCCCAGCCCCAAACACAAATTGCTACCGGGCCAATTTTCCCAGTTTACAACAGCCAGCAGCATTTACAACCATATTTACAGAGGGTTTTCAGCCTGGTATTTTGTTGGGATATGGAGAAAAGAGAAGCGAGGCACATTAAAAGAAGGAATAGAGGCACACACACAAAATGGTAGCATGGTGAAAAACTAAACATTGATTAGATACCAAGACATGCACAGCTCATTCAAAAACTCTTCATATAATGGAGTCAAAAAATTTTATATGGAGAAACATATATTTTCCTACCTTCAGAAAGTCATAGAGATGTTTGAGGACACCGATCCGCACTTCATCCAGGTCTTTCAAGAAGCCATTGAAAATTGGCACCAGATCAGCAGCTGTTAGCTGGTCCCCCAGGATCACAGCCAGCTCGTGGATGGAGAACGCCAGAGTGCGCCGCACCTTCCACTGCAAACGGGCCAGCAGGGCAAGTATGAGGCACCATGGCCACAACACACAAGCTTTGAACTACCCCATGTGAGGACTGAGAGAGCAGGACAAACAGGGCTACCAGAAAGTGTTCATCACATCTATGAAGTCTGATTGAAATCTGGAATTTTTATATTTTTATATTTTTATATTTTTAGTGCACTTTTATTCCTCTATATGAAATCATGTGATCTTATAAGCACAGTACAGACTGAAGAAAAAAATCTCCTCCTCTAATTTCTGATTTTTTGTAACAAAACTTTTTTTTCTTACCTGTACATCTGAAGCCAGTGTCTCATAGGTGTCCTTGAGGCAGTGCCAGTTCTGCCTGCCCAATGTCAGGGCCACCCCAGGCAGGCTGTAGGCACAGTGCTTGGCAATCTCAGTGTCAACGGTCTGGGCCCGAGCAGGGTCAGTCATGGACAGGTACTGGTCCAGCAAAGGCTGAGGGATGATGTCCTACAGACAGACAGACAGACACACTTCCATTTAGGAGCAGAAAGAAAGCACAGCTGCTGTGCTACAGTTCTACCAATCAGCCAGCACCAAAACACAAGAGACACAACAGCCCTTGTGTGTGTTACCCTCACCAAGGGTACATGGCTCCAGTGGTTATTTATCCTCTCATTAGAACAGAGCAGTCAGCAAGGAACAGTCACTACAGCTTTATCAACACTCTGCATCCACCAAGCTCAAAGTTCCTTCTATGGTGATGCCAAACAGTGAATCAGTGACAGAGCAGGACAGTCAGTGCCTACCTTGGTTGCACAGGTTGCCTCTAAGGCACCAAAAAGGCAACAGAATGTTCCTAATTTTCTCATCTAAAACAGGGTTCTCCTTGAATTCTGGAGCATTCCTTACATTCTGCAACTGATCCATTGCAGAAGGTATCACTGCATTAAGGGTAAGATTAATTACTCCACTAAATCCATTAGATGCCATTTTGATCACCTGTAATTTTGACTTGTCATCTTCAAATGGTGGATTATTTTCTTGCTCTTTCCTCAAAAAGACACTTGTTCCTCTGTGTTGTTCCTCTGAGTCCTGTAAAAGAAGGTACCAGGTAGTGAAATGAAGGAGATTTGGTGCTGTTTGGGCTATTTCAAAGCATCACAGTGGAGAACAACAGAGCTCAGATTCAGAACAGCCCTGCACAGGCAGAGCCTTGCACAGGCAGAGCCTTGTTCAGTGTGTTTATGCAAGTACAAAAAGACAACAGTTGCACACTGAGGCAAACAGACTGTAGCAGCAAGAAGGGCAGCAGGAGTTAAAATTTACTTCTAAAGAAAGCAATCTAACATCTCAAACCCAACATTCATACACATTTTGGATGGTTACTTTTAAATAGTTTTTGCTCTTGAAATTAACTTAAATTATACTCAACAGAATTTAATCAGAAAAAACAACCTGTACAAGACTACTGCAAATCTTTACCTCCTGGGTCATTTGTGTGCAAACAGAAATGATAACCCTTAATGGCTTTTCTTTTGTTAATTAGAGTAAGTAGAATATGATAGCTTTGGTCTAGTAATGTTCAAAGGCTTTGGATCAAAAGTGGGTCAGTTATGCCAGGACTACATAACCCCACACAGCTCAGACATGGAGCACACAATGTGTACTTACTGTGCTTTTCAGCACACTGGTGCTTGACTGGTCACTGATGTCATCCTGGGAGGCAGGGGACGAAAGAGTGTCCCCCTGCACCTGGTTGCAGGCAGCATCTGAAACCCCTGTTTCATCCAAAATCATTTTGTTCTGAAGATTGTCACCACTTTCTTCCATTTTTTTGGCATCACAGTCACCAACAGAATCAAACTGAGCAGCTCTGAGAGCAGCAGACAACACTTTGACCTGAGCTGCATAAAGCAAAAGCTGGTTATTTAGTCTCCTTTCTGCATTTAAAGGCATTAAACTTGTAATTAACTCATCTGAAAAGATAAAAGGTAGCCCAGTAGGAGTTGCACACAAATGCTGTATTAGCAAACATTTAGCAAAAGGCATTTTACTGCAGAGCACTCAAGAGACTTGGTGAAAACAAGAAACTGAGCTGACTATGGATGACAAGAAGGATTTGGTCCATGAAGCACAGATCACTATCCCACTATCAGGCCAATATCCTAATATCCCAATATCCCACTATCAGGCCAATATCCTTCCAATGCTTTTGACAAAGGCCTGTTTCAGGTGGGTAAGGAGGAAGAACTTGAAATTAGGGCCATTCTCAGTCAGCCAATATTAGATGAATTCAGCTTGTAACACGTAGCACTGTCACTAATCCCACAGTACCTACAATACTCAAAACCTGTTAAAACTGTCTTTAACAAGCTGTTTTCCATTTTGTCTTTAGATCAATTTATTTTTCATGGAAACAGAAGCCAGGAACATTTCCCCAGCTGCTCTAGAAATAATTTAGGTCTTATGAAAAAAGCTGTTGCATAACCTTCTACTATAATTTACTACTCAAGGTAGGTTCATCACCCTATGAAGATCCAGCTAATTAAAATGCAGCCAAGTGTTTTGTAAAGGCCAGAAAACCTGCTCAGAGAAAACACCATTTTACTGTCACAGAGTCTCACCTTGAACATCTGGATCATCTATGTGCTCCTGTAAGCTTTCTAGCACCTTTTTTATTTCATTGCTAGCAACACAGTTATTGCATGGCCCAGAGCAGGTCTCGTTGTGCTTCTCAGCCTTGAACTGCAGCAGCTCCAGGTCCTGGCTTATGTCGGGCAGAGGAGGGCGCCAGTACAGGAAAGTGCTGAACACGTCCTCGGCAGGCGGCAGCCCCGAGCTCAGCCCCGGAATGCTGCTCTCCTTCGTGCCTTCAGTGGCACCAGCAGCAGTTTGGTCACCCTGACACAAACCAGACGCATCTTCTCCAGGGCTGGCACAACAACCCGAACTTTCTTCCCATGAATTTTTATTTAGGTCCTCAGAGAGCTTTGTACGAACTTCTGCTGAAGTCTCCTCAGTTGAAGATTCCGGTTTGATTTCCATTGGTTGTTCTGAGCTAGAAACAAAGTTATTGAAAGTAAATTTCAAATACTCTGTAACAAGAAGTTTTCAGTTAAATACTTGATAAAAGACAGCAGCAACAACAGAAGCTTTTCTCTAAAGAAAGACAGAATTTGTTACCACTAGGCTTTACTTCACCAGTTTTCCCTTTGCCCTCCTGTGAAGCCAAAGTGAATTTTTCAATAATGTGGTTACACTCAAATGGGTGATCTCACTCTTCAGACCTTTTCTGGAACTGCATTCTCAAACTGAATTTTTAGCTTTGACAAACAACAAAACCCCTCTTTTTCTAAACCCCTCCACTACATCCCACCTTTCCCAGGATTTACCTGGGCAGTGCAGCATTTGCACTGGAAGACATCACAGTGATATTGTTGCTTGGCTGGCAGGGATTGGAATTCACATCTTGTGCTGGTGGTCGGATACTCAGTGTCCCATCCTCTCGAATGTAAAGACCAGCACTTGAAGGGTTTGCAAAGGTAGAAATAAATGGGCCAAGAGACTGAAAAGCAGCCTGACGAACCTGTGGTGGTGTGACAGCAACAGTGAGGCTTCATGCAACTCTCACAGAGCTGAAAAATCTAAATTTGGTGCAATTTTTGGTAAGAACCAATCGGTTCTTAACATAACAGCTTCATTTAATACCAAATATAACCCAGTTACCAAGTAAGGTAAGGGTGATACACCCAAGCATGTATCTACAATCATTGTACAGAAATCTTTGGGGAGTTATAAATTTGAAGGACATCTGTTTACTTCAACTCATCTATTTAAGACAAGCAACTTTTTCTCAGAAGAGTATTTAAATTTATAAACTGTTGAGAGAGAGGAGACATAAGAAACTATTTCATTAGAGCTTAGTTTTTAGCACATTAAGCTCTGATCTCAGCAAATGCACTTCAGAGCATTGCTAAAGCTGCCCATTGTTTGTTTAGGATCTGCTTGGGAGGAGGCATCCATGCATGCCAGAGGCAGTTACTCACCCATCTGCAGGTGTCACTGATCAGGCTGATGAACAGTGGGGACAGTTTGCTCCTGCGCACCTCTGGGGACGTGGTGTAAGACACTGCCATGAAGCACTCAGCACAAGCCTTCCTCATTCCCCACACACTATCAGAACACAGCTCAAAGAACTTGGGAATCTGCCAAAAAGAAGCCAATCCAAAACTAATTAAAGAGTAAACAAAAACTGCAGCAATATCAAAGTATTTGTTTGAAAACTGGAGACAATAAGTAAAGAACAGAAGAAAGAGGGACAGGTTAAATGCATACACTAATTAAAGGAATTGGAAAAACCCATCTGTCTTTCACTCCATTAGGAATGTGTGTACAACTATTTGCAGAAAGAAAGAATAAAAAGAATTATTAATGGCCTATTTTCCCTGAAATCATAATTGAAATGATGATCATCTAGTTCAGGGAAAAATGAAAGTGGGAATTCTAGAATGTGTGTGTGTACATAAATACATGTATATATACATATATATATCTGCTGTCAATTACATTGTTAAACATATTTTGCAAAGGAAGAACTTTGCATTTCTCTTAATTCCCAGTTTTGCTGTGTAATTGCAACCAAGGCCTTAGCCAAATCAATTAAAAAATGCATGCACACTGATTAATTTATAGAGAAGACAATAAAGGAACTCATTATTAAACTTTCTGAACTGAGAAATACAGGTCTTGCAAATTGATTTTGTTTTTACATACCAGAAGTCTTTCAGTGGCTTCTTGCCCAACTGCATTACAAATGTCACCAAAATTAGCTGCACAAATCTAAGAAATAAAAAGGCATTAATAACACTGTGTCTCTTTCAAGGGCATCAGTTTGATTACCAACTCCACCATGCATTATTTATCCCATCAAACAACTGCACATGTTTTGACTCTTCCAATTTCAGGCCTGTAACTGCATCATGTAATATTAACTCATCCAAACAAAGAGTCCCTGAGCAAGTGTCCATACACCACATGCCTTTGGGATCAATAGTAATAAAGGTTCCTGCATGAGGAGCATCATCTGCTCCAGTAAGCACCAGAAGGGACAATAAGCCCCCATGAAAGTTTAAATCACTTTGAGCAGCAGCTGTCAAACCCAAAGCAGGCCAGAACATGATACCAGGGTCAGGACTTAGGTGTACTGACAGCACTACCCTGGCTCAAGGTGGCTTAAGTGCTTTGCTGAAGCAAAGTTTAATCAAGGTCTCAAGTTCGTGCCATTTACAGGCCATTACAGAGCTCCAATTAAGGCAAAAGGGACATCCCCTCAGGCTGGAAAAAGATGTTGGCAAAATCTGAAATCATTTAAGATAGAGCTGTGTTCATACACATTTTAGTTACTCTCTGGGCTTATTTGCAAGGCAATAAAAGCAGCTCAAAGTCCAGCAAGTGCAGCTTATGTTGCAGAGCAAGCTGAAGCTTGGTGTGACCCTTAAGTCTACACAAGTATTTTAATACTTCTTATGCTACAAGTTTCCTTTTGTACTCAAACATGAGTTAAAGTAACCCTTACACTTTGGGGATTTCTCCTTGCAATAATAACAGATTTCTTTTTAAAGAAAGGATGTCTCAAATGTCTATTACTTTTGAATTTTGAAATAAGATGCTAGAAATTATACAAGTTGCTACTGTCCTATAACCAAGCACAGCAGCTTACAAAAAACATGGAGCACAACTATTAAATGTGCAAGACTTAGTTCAACTACTGGACCCAATCTACTGGCCAAAGTCTATTATCTGTTCCTTTACTGAACCACAGAAACTGAGAACCATGTCAATAAATCAAAATCTCTCTTCCAGATGCTTTCAAAGTCCATCAGCTAGAGTTATGACTAAACTATGTGGGAGAGCATTTGAACAGCAGTACAAACTCCTTGCCAGGTGCTGTAGGGCTGGGCACACACCAACCTTTCGGACTTGAAACAATTTCCCATCGCTGCACAGTTCACAGAAACGAGGAAGCAGCATGTGCTCAACTGTTGTTCTGCTCAACATAGAAGCCATTTTACAGATTATCTGAAAATCAGGAAAGGAATATGAGTAAGAAGAAAATTATAAAGCTTTTAAGCACAGCTAAATATTCCTCCTAAAAATTACCTCAGTGAGCAAGACAGTGATTACAATCAAATACATGAAACTGCTCCAGATTATTTGTATTTCCATACACCTGTTTTATGTAAAGCACAAACACAGCTTTACTTTAAATCATTCTATGCCAGAACATAACATTTCTGCATTTAACTCCTTGTCTTTTTTATCTGGTTGAATAGACTTTTTATTGATAGATTTGTTTTCAAAGTGTTTGCAATGTGGCCAACACTGGCATTTTGTATGGGGAAGACAAAAGTTCCATTGCACTAAGGATCTTATAAAATCCACATTCTTGAAGCATATTAGAAATATCCCAAGCTTCAGCATGCAAGTAAGAGATTGGTCTTTAACAGCTCAGATACTTAAAAACATGCACAGTCCCAGCTGTAGGCTCAGATAGCACAATAAAATAGAAGTTTGCCATACAGCAGGACACAAAAATGGGAGTGCCAGAAAAATGAGTTATTTATGTGAGCCCCTGCACACTTTACAGGAATGGTGCCCAGGAATTTTAGGAGTTAAGAGTGTATAATTAGAGGAAGTTAGCACCATGCTCCTTAATTCAGCTTTCTCTGAGGAACCATCAGTTTCCTCTACCAACACAAACCATGTTTCTGCTGTGAAAATCATGTGCTTTGGGCTGGGTGTTTCCTTTCAGCTCCCACTTTCTGGGAGAAGTTGCTGTGATTCTTGTATTTGCAAAGGGAGAGAGCAAGGGGCTCTGATGCACCAGGGGTTTAATGCTTACACAAACATCATCAGATTACAGCCCTCATCTTTCTGGGTTTATTTTTCAAAAAATATTGAAGCTTTCTACCTTCACAAAAAATAAGCTTTATTCCTTTCTAGGAATAAATGCTTGCCTTTGTAATAGAATGTTAACAACTAAGGAACAGACCATTCAAGGACTTTCCTACAAATTTTCAAACTCCTAAAAGGCATCTGGTGCTCAGATGTCATCCTGGAAAATTGCCTAAGCAATTCCCAACTCCCAAACAAGGAAGAGGAAAATCTAGCTGGTAAAATATTTTACAGGTCAAGTGTCAGATATCCATGCTGAAATGTAATTACACACCAGCACTTTTCTGTGGAGTCAACTGATTTCTTGAAAGTCACCAGGCAATGTTTCTTTCAGAACACTTCAGAACAGAGATCAGGTCACATTTCTACAACATTACTGTGAAACCTGGTAAAGCAAATGTAAAGAACACTCTGGGCAATGTAACAATCCTAACAAGAATTTTAAAAAAGGCTGCCAAGGACCAATTGTATTTTAAAGCTATTCAGCTACTATTTTGACATCATTTAGCATCCTGAAGCATAAAGATGGTCTCTTTAAATCTGATATTTTCAAAAATTCAGAATAAAATTTAAAGACTTGTTTTGTTAAAGTAAAAATACAAATATCTTACTGAATAAACACAAAGTTTAATGGCTTACTTTATTCAATGTCAGCACTATTCCTGGACCTCATCTTAATCACCATTATAAATTAATGTTATCAACTTACATTGACAGCTTCCACCTTGTACTCATCATCACTGTCAGGAGCAGAGAGGTCCAGCAGAATTGGACACACCTTATTTTCAATGTCACTCTGAGCCACGAGATCTTGTTCCAGCAGAATCAGCAGTGCTTCCTGGCCTGCCTTTCTGACCTATAAACAAACACACAAAACCAGTCTGTCACTATAAAAACAACATTTACAGATACAAGAACCACAAAAGCCTCTATCCTTTGAATGGACACAAAAAAAACCAAACCCAGAAAAAAAGTCTTAGTTTTATTATCATAAGGAATTAGTAACAAATACTAAAGTTTAATACAATCATTAGATGACATTTCATCACATTCTGAAAATAAGATAAAAGATGAAATAGAAGACAGAGTTTTCAAGTCACGACTCCTGTAACAGATTCTGTCCATGTGCTGTCAGACAAACCCTGAAGTCTCCCATTATCTATCTGCTAAGGGAAGTATTAAAAACAAACAAAAAAAAATTATCAGACCTCCCTAGCAGAATGTACTGAAACCAATAAACACAGAGCACTACATAAAAGCCAGATATCAACCAACGTGGAACTTCCTCTTATCTCTTTCTCATGCCTTAAATCCACTGAACCACACAGAATTTTCCAAAGATTCAACTCCTCTTGTCTGTTTTTCCTACCTGATTGTTAACATCTGTGAGGTACCTCACCACTATGGGCATCAGGTATTCAAAAAATGCTGTTGGGAATTTTGGTCGACTTTCTTGTAGAAAGATGGCAATAGGAGGAATCTGTTCCATCAGCTCTGTGCGAACAGTTGGCTCTGGAAATAAAAGTCAGACTACATTGGTAAATATGAAATGAAGATCAGGTACCTTAAAAAAAAAGGTAGCATTTTTCTTTATGTTTTCACGAGAGGAAAATTAAATAACCAAAACATAGAAACAGCATCACAGAGATTGCCTGTTCCTATGGGAAAGCTGAATAAAACAGAGTAGCCTCACATACATCATCACAGTTCAGAGACTTGGGATCAGTTCCCAAATCAATCCAATAAAATGAGATCACAAGCTGGAAAATCAGTCACCATGAATGTATGCACAAGAACTATTAAAACACAAAACTGCTCTGTGCCACTTCAACCAGATACAACAAATCAAATTTAACTAATTTCTTGAAAAATGTTTCTTCAGGCCCTATACTAAGAATAGGCCTTTCATTTAACATCTCCATAAAAAATATTTCAAAACCAAGAGATAAAAATGAATCTGTTTCCACTGACAGATCTTCCTGCTGGATGATTCAACTTCCTTAGTTCATTCATTGTCTTCTCAAAATGGGAAGTCAGCATTTCCTATGTTGCAATTTACGTAAAATAACTGACACAAATTAAAAAACAAACAAAAGCAAACTTTCAAACCTGCATCTTCAGAGAGCCTGACCACTATTTCCATTACAGTCAGAAAATCTTCTTCATTGCTACTGAAATCTCGAAAGACATCCAGAAGACCCCTGGCAATAATTTGCCTGTGGAGTGAACAGAACAATTGCCTTAAAAGCCAGCCAGTGACACTTAGATGGGATGGAAGGGGAACTTATCAAATGTAAATGGCACCACAAAACAGATCAAGCTGTTCCCTGAACATTCCAATGCCAACAAAATAAAGATGGAATCAAGAGATTTTATTTGATAATCAAGACTGAAAATCTCTTTTCATGGAAGTGTTTTACAAGTTATTCAAATAGAAATAACATCAGGCAAGTATTTGGGAGAATGATGAAAGACACAGCAAGATCTAACCATGCACAGTGCACTCAGACTCAGGTGGCACCAAGTGTGCCTGCTGTGCCCTTACCTGTTAAATACATTGTCACTGAAGGCATACTTCTCTAGACGAGCCAGTGGAGTTAAGTTATCCTGGCCAGGAATATCCAAGAATGCTGTTATCCTCATGCTATCACAGTCTGGTCCATAATCTTCAAAGCCAACTTGAAAGACATGAAAAGTAACCAAAAAAAAAAAAAAAAAAAATTCAAGAGTCAGCAAGAGATGTTACAATGTAAAATACAAGAAACCAGTAACTATTTCTTTAAAAGAAAAGTAATTGCACATCACTGCAAACAGCTTACAAAATCGTCTTAAATTGTATCTAATGAATTTGAGTACAAACTTGCACACAGACTTGTAAACTCAAGCTTTAAAGTTTAACTGTCAAAATCCTTGGCTTTAAACAAGCTTTACTTTGCCCTTTAAGGGAAGGATCCACATGCATTGATTTAAGAGGGCTCAGCTGACAATTGCACATCACAAACTTTGGGAAAAAACTTCAACTTCACAGCACTTGTGAAGGTGCTGGGAGCTCCCTATTAACTATGGGCTTTTTTCTGTGTAAAGCCACTCTTCTCTCACTTGATATGTTAAAAATCCTTCTGTTCCAAGCCTCAGTTTTTTCCCAACATTTCCTATATAAAACTCTGCTTTCCAATTATTCAGCAAAAGTCAAAACACACTCAGAAATACAACTCAGTAAAAGAGGAAGTCATCTGAACATACTTGGAGAAAAATACTATATCTGGGTCTTCAGGGGAAAAAAAGCAGATTGGTTTAAGGTCTCCAAGGAAGCCAGGTGAGTTAAAATACTACAGAAATTCCAAATTCTGCTTTTCTCACAGACAACATGCTCAACAAATTCAACAGATCTCAAACAAACAGAACTGTGGGATTAGATTAAACATTGACATTTCCAATGTGCACACAGATACTACAAGTGAACCCACAGCCACACAATAGGAAACAGATGCTAATTATTCCCAGCTTTTTAAAATGATGACATATTGCATTGACACTCTTCTTTCCCCTCCAGTGGTCATTATTATTTCTCATGCCTGCTCCTAACAGCAGGGTCTGTCTGGTTCAAAACATTTTTCTGCACAAGTGTAAACACTCTGCAGAGCCCAGATCTGTCTGGGATAAATCTGCTTTGGGACTTCCCCCCAGTCAAGGCATCTGAAGAGGGAAGATCCAGATTTGCTGCTTCAGAAGAAACTTCTGTGCCCCTGACGGCTCAGGGGAAGTTACAGAGCATCTGCAGATTTCCCTTCTGAGGTTGCAACAAACTCTGACTACCCTTGTGTCTATGCAATAATTGTGTATATATTGGAAATTCACACAGGCCAGCCACTCAGTAGCTGACTTCTGAGGTTAGGCACCTGTTACACAAAGAAAGACTGATCAGAATCAATATACTTGTCATTAGCTTGGCCTAGTTCCCACCTGTCCCTAATTAGAAACACTTTAACAATTAAAGCTATTAGTTCACTTCAAATAGTGCAGAATTCCTACCAGTTCAAACAACAATGAAATAAATCCCAGTTCTAACTTTGACTACAATACCACACCTGGGACTAATGTTGTAAACATCATGAACACGTTTAATTTTACTGCATGGAGCAGCTCCATTATTCATTTAAAGTACTTAAGCACACACCAGTGCCTCCAAGAGCAGAGAGAAAACAGAGCACCACTACTTATGCCCAGGATTGAGAGTTAAATACCTGACATTTTTTCCATACACTCTCACTACACATAAGTAAGGAATAATCATGGCAGAATCCATTTTGTCTGCTCTCAAGAATTTTAGTTTTCTTTTTCCATAAAATAGGACACAATGGATACCCCCAGGTTTCAGAATACACCAAATAAAGCAAATCCCAAATACTGAACTAGTATTTGTTATCTAATCTTCCTTCACAGGTACATCTATTATTCAGTATTTTTTCCTCAAACTAGATCAAAAAAGTGAGCTTGAAATCTGTTCACCTATAAACAGAAATAAAGGTGACAGTATTCACAGCTGAACTTGAGTTCACTGTGCTTAAATGCTGCTCAGAGGTGTGAGAAACTCAGGGTCACAGGACCTAGTGGAGCAATTCAATGTCATCCCCCAGTGTCACTATTCAGATTTCACAGCACAAACCAGTAAATACCAGCACCCAGCACAATGGTTTAATCAGCTCAAGAAGGTAATTCTCCCTCCTGGTGCTTGTAGAAGGAAAAACAAATTATTTAAATACTTTCTTATTAATTACACAAAGGGCATAAATAAGCTAATTCTTTCTTCCAGATGACCCATTACCTTATGAAAAGCAACTTTTAAGCTGCACTTGAATTTAGCTAGATTTTACTACAGCTTTTTCCCACATTCAGAATAAGTCCCTAGACTTCCTGTTTCAACACAATTGATCTTCAGTGTTCATGACACTATTGCACCTATTTACTTAAGCAAGTAAGAATCCAGTTCCAGTGATTTATTTCACTGAGGCTTTCCTGAAACACATCCTGAACTCTTTGCTAGCCTAGTCTCTGGACAACATTATCTTAGTCATGGGATACCTGAACTCTGCTACAACAGAGAGCTCTTAATTCCATAATTCTAAAGGCACCGTCAAATTAATTAACATAATCAAAGAATATTTTTAAATAATTCAATTTTCATAAATCTCTAAAAGGTACATTCATTTCCATGCTCATCCTGGAATAACTTCTTTTATGAATTACCACTTATGGCAAAACTGTCTTTATCTGGACATTTTTGTTCACTCGAGTTTTGCCTTACGAGCATCAAGCTTCTTAATCAACTTGGCAAAAAAATCTGTGACAGTCTAAACAGAACAGCCAAGGAGTGAACACTAATGGACAACAAACACTCCCAGCGATGGTCCAAGGCCAAAACCCGTAAGAAAACGACCTTTGAGTTTGCTTTTATTTCTACTTCTCACACTTTACACACTGCTACCTACTAGGGAAAAGCAGAAACCTCAAAGACTGAGAGCAACAACCAAGAGAACGCCACAGAACCAGCTCCTCCCACAGAGGCAACGTCCCTGCACACCTTCCAAACGGAAGATTCAGGTCCCAGTTGTATTCCAACATTTGCCCTGGTGTTCCTGAAAACCACCTTTCTCCTAAATCAGCTTCTCATGCTCAGCTGGGAAGGCGGGTGGGATGGGTCCACCTATTTCACATTTCCAAGAGGTACCAAACAATAAAAGTCTTGCGAGAAACAAAGTTTCACACAAGAAACAAATACAACATCTTTCTTTTTTAATAGAAAAGTCAATCCAAAGCGTCAAGGAAGCCACCCCACAGAGAGAGCTGCTTTCTAAGGCAACAGAAGTTCGTATCACTGTCAAAGCTTTATCTCCTGAAGTCCCAGCGCTTACCAGGCTGGTTCACGTCTGACAGGTGTCCAGCTCTTCTAGAACACAGCCCTGCACTACACGGGTGTGTGATGGAGCCGTTCCCTGCTGCGGGACCGGGGCTCGGTACCCAACCCAAACCCAGCAGCTTGTGCGATCCAACCGGAGCACACACGGAGATCTTCCCTTCATCCCGAGCTGCAGGAGCAGCAGAAAACGCGTCCTCACAGCCCCTACAGCTTTGGAAAGTCTCATTGCTGAGCTGAGCAATCCCTGGGCTAAGTGTCCTAATTCCCACTGACAACAGGAGCGGGGCTGATCCCCTCGTCCCTCCGTGCGCCTTTCCCAGGCTGCTGGAGCTGCTGTTTACACCGAGCCCAGCGGGCACTGGAACCAGCGGGGATGGTCCCAACACCCCGGGACCCTTCACCTGCCAGAACTGCCACAAAATCCTCCCCTCGCCCTCACCGGGGTGAAAATGCGGAGAGGGAAAGAGGGCGACAGGAGGACCCCGGGGTGGGAGCGCGGGCCTGAACAGGGAGCGGAAAAATAAAAAACAGTTACTCACAATCATCTAAGTCATCCTGCAAATCCACAAAATACAAAGGGATCCCTACAAACAAAAAACAGAAGAGAGATACCAGGGGGTTGGTTTCGGAGGGACGGCGGCAGCCCCGGCTGAGCCGCCCGCCCGCCGGCCCCACTTACCGGCCATCTTGGAATGGACATGGGCGAGGAGGAGGAGCGGGAGGGCACAGGGAGGAGCCGCGGGTGCTTCCTGTCACCGGGTCAGCCCCGAAACGCCACCGGGTGAAGGAGCAGCGGCTGCCGGGGGTCGAGTGGTCCCTCAGCGCCCAAGGGGGACAACAGCGAGCGGGGGGCGCGGGCGGGGACTCCGGCGGCCGCCCAAGATGGCGGCGCGTCCGCGCAGCCTGAGGAGGAGCGCGGTGTGCGGGTAACCGGGGCGGGCGGGGGGCGGCCGCCGTGGGGACGGCGATGATCGTGCTGGGCCGCGTCTCAGGCGCTCGCTGAAGACGCTGCCTGCCCCGCCATGGCTCTGAGGGAGCTGAAAGTTTGCCTTCTGGGGGTAAGTGCTGGGCGGCGGGAGGGAGGGTGGGAGCGGAATGAGGGGCTGGCTGGAGAAGCTCAGTGGTGGCGGGGAGCCTCTTGTCAGAGCTCGGGAAGCCTCTGGTGATGGCGGAGAGCCTCTGTCAGGGGCTGGAGAGGCTCTGTGGCGATGGCGGAAAGCTTCTCTCAGAGCCTGGAGAGCCTCTGCCAGAGCCCGGAGAGGCGCCGAGCGCAGGGAGCTCTCCCCGGGCGCTGCCGGGCCCTCGCCCCGTCCCTCTGAGGGGACCGGGCGGACGCGCCTTCCCCTCTGCGAGGGAGGCGTCTGCCACGGGTCAATATCGCTCCTTTTCTGCCCTGTTCTCCTTTTTAAAAAAATAAGAGAGGAAGCATGACTATCTAATGCCTTTGTCCCTCTTCCTCCCAGGCCCTTTCGGGCTTGGAGTCCACAGAATAAATAGAAGCACCTGAAATCAAACTGGTGGGAGAGAGGGAGGGGCCTGAACTTATATTGTAGGAACATAGGCAGGAAGATCTTGCAGGTGGTGGAAGGAGGAGACGTGGAGCGAAGCGAAGCAGAAGTTTAAAAATTCGTAAGGGTATGAAGCTGCTTTTTGGCTTGGTTTGGTTGGAGAGCCCCACGGTGAACAGGTGGAGGTGTCACTACCAGCATTGAAACCTTCTGTTCAGAGTTGTTTTCTGCTTTAAATGGCCACCTTGCCCTTCAGAGGGGAAGATTATGTGTTTGTGTGCCCTTCGTGTTGTGAAGGTATTTGGGGTAACTACTGTTTGTATTCACCTGGCCTGAGAAACCTTTTGCCACGGAAGAAAAGGGGAATAAGCACCCAGGAAAACTTGTCCTTGAATTCCCTGAGCCAGGAGCCACATCTGTGTTTCTCTTTTTAAGATTTGCTCTGATTAATGAGACTGCAAACTGTGTAAAATACAGAGCTATGTTAATGTGTTTTTTCTCAAGAGGAAAATAGCTTGGCAAGATGAACACAATCATGCATAGTGTACCCAAATTACTGCAATATTCAGGAGGTTTGAAAAAAAAAAGCATGAATGATGTAAAACTTCATTTTCAGTGAAACAATTCCTCAGGGGTTTATTTCTTAAAGTTTTAATGACTCAGGAAATGCAAAGCAAAAAGTTTGTCTTCACACATCTTAAATAAAATACAATTTCAAATGTCCAGCTTCTACTGAGAAGTGCTTTACCACTAAGAGTTTAATTTCACTTCTAAATGTGACTTCTCTATATCTTTTGCTTTTTAACCGTGGAGTTGATGGTGCAAAGATATACAAAGAATTTTCATGGTTTGTTTCCTCTTTCACCATTTTTAGCACGTAGAGTTGCATTAGTAACGTGTTTCAGGTGTATCACAGAAGAAATTTCAAGTCTTTCATTAAGCAGGGTGGGACAGCATTAGTCAGAGGTTGAATGCATGTGTCACCCTTGTATAATTTCATGTACTCCACTGGTCCTCTATCCTGGTAAGCTGTACTCAGTTGCTGTATGTTTTACCAAGAGTGGTCTTTTCCCACTGCTGTTCCATTGGAAGATGTGCATAGCTTTGTAAAAAAGCTCAAAGTTTGAGTAACAGTAAGTGTGAATGCAGATTTTTGTGGTTCTTCAAAAAAATCTTAACAATTTTGTTTAGAGGACTGTAACTTGTAACAGACCTTTCATTTTCTACTAAATTAATGTAATACCTGAAGTGTTTCACAACTTCTCTGAGATTCTCTGCAGGAATGTGTTATTCACTGCAGTTTACTGAAGGATTTGAGGACAAAATAATCATCTGTCTATAGTAATTAATACTGCTTTCAACTGTTTTCTTTTCTTAGGACACTGGTGTGGGCAAATCAAGTATTGTGTGGAGATTTGTTGAAGATAGCTTTGATCCCAACATCAACCCAACAATAGGGTAAGAAACTAAATGAAGTAAATGTGATTTATGCAAGAATAAAATGAAATTACCTGAATAGATCACTTGGGAGTTCTTCGTGTGTGGCAGCTGAGTGTGGTAATAAACATAACTGCAGCCTTAATTAAGCTTGTGAGCTACCTCAGGACACATAGGAGGAGTGCTCTCAGCACTCCTGCAGCTTCTATTTTCATGTGTAAGGTCTGGACCCATTTTTGTATTGTTAATCTAAGCTAACAATGAATAAATTACACTACAGATGCTTCTTTTAAAGGGACAGCATGCTTTTCTTGTGCACAACCCTTACATGTCAAATTCTAATTATTATGCAACTCCACGGTTTCTAGTTCATTTTTTTAAAGGCTCAAGTACTGTAAGTCTCCTAGGTTTTGGAGGGTGGTTAGCATACTAATTCAGGTAGGTCTCACCATTAATTAGTTAAAATGTTACACATTTGTATGCAATGCACACACAAATCTAACTGATGAAACTGGTTTTGCAGTAAGTCTCATAGGTAAGGGGGATATTTGAAATTTGAGCCTCAGAGTAGCAACATTATTAATCTCAAATCTTTGAATGGATGGAAGGAAGAGCAAGCATCAGGAATTCTTGGAGTGGTTGGATCTTTTTCTTTTGCTGGGGTTTTTTTTTGTTGTTTTGTTTTGTTTTTTTGGGGTTTTTTTTGCTTAGCAAGTGTCTTTTGGGCTGCTTTGATCAGAATCAATTTTTGGCTTGTGGAACTTTGCTTGTTGCCAAGAAGTGTTTGGGAGTGTCAGTACAACTTCCTGTCTCAGGTGTGGTGTCCCACAGGCTCTGCTACAGCTTCTACCAAAAAAGATCCTGCTGATAAAGATCAGCTGTGTCTCATCCTGTCCTTCTGAAAAATTGGGGTCTCTGTGATCTCTCTCTTTCCCTTACATCCCCCCTTTTTTTTTGAGTATAAATACTGACATTGAACTGCAAAATGTTCTGTACAAGCGTGCTTTTGTTTATGTTTCTCTGTTAACAGAGGTTTATTAACAGAACTGAGAGCATTATAGCTGCTTGAAGTGACAGACTGAAAATCTATCTTTTACCAGCCTTAACAAAATCATTCATTGCTCTGAAGACTGGTTATTTTGGTAATTTGCTACATAAATGAATCAAAACTTGCCCAAATGCTGGGATTATGTGAAGCTCCAACAAGATACACAGTCCAAAAACTTAAAGTAAATTAATTTTTAACTTTTTTTATGCCTTGCTTTTAATTCCCAATTGAGAATTGTAGGTGGAGAGGACAAAGGAGGGATTAGAAGAGCTTTGAGCGTCTTGCAAAACTAAAGCTGAGAATGCCTCAACTTTATTCTCTGGGTCTTTGAGTTCATGAGATACAATCTTGTTTCCTGTCCTGTTTTCATTCCTCTTAGACTCAGCTGAGCAATCACACTTTGTTGTTGTCAATGGTCATTGCTCAATTCCTGCCACGGGCAGCTGCAGAAGCCTTGTCCCAATTCTGCAGCTTTCCTCCCCTCAGGATGCTGAGGGCAGATTTAACCAGCATACACTTCCAGGTGCTGCAGAATATTCATTAGAGCACCAAAAAGGAATATCAAACAAGTTATAGTGTCTACTTGGCTGGGAAAAGCAGCTGGAAAATTTAATATCAAAACAAACATTATTCCTACTAAAAGTCATCAAGGATAACTCCAATTTGGAGGGTTTTGTTCAGCCAATTGTCAGAGGATTTTGAGAAGCATTTAGCTTCTTGTCAGGTACCACTGGGGATGGTTTAGTTGTGATGTGAATTACAGAAACACAACTTTTCACTTCAAATTGACTGTACAGGGATGTTTTGGTTTATAGAACCAGTAAGATAAATTCGGTGAGAATCTATGATTTAGGAAACTGTTTCCATATTGACCAGAAAATTCAGATTTGATGCATAATTTGCAGCAGTCTTAAAGGAAGTGAAAGTCTCTGCTGTGCTTTACAAGAATATCCTATCACTTTGGTTTTCTTCACTCATTGCAGAAATACATCAGCTAATTAATGGTGTTGAAATGCAATTAGGCTCACTTTTAGTGGAATGTGGACCTTCTTGAAAGCTCATGGTGGTAATGGGTGTTCTAAGGATGTTTTTATATTCTCAAAATGCATGAACTCTGTGGTTTTTTTCAGAGCCTCATTTATGACCAAGACTGTACAGTATCAAAATGAGCTGCATAAATTCCTGATTTGGGATACAGCTGGACAGGAGCGGGTGAGTAAAGTCAGCATCTGTGGAGAGAGTTTGGGCCAGGGCTTGGGTTGTTTCCAACTCTGCCCCTGGAAATCACAAAGTGATCTGGTTTTACAAACATGTATTACAACACTTGTTTCTGTGCAGATTCCTATCAAGATGTGGGTGCTGTAGATATGTTTTTATTTCTCATTGTCATGATTTAAGTGTGAAGGTAAGGAAGATTACCTAAGAGGAGTTTATGGAGCAGTAGTCTGGGTTTAGATTCACTGAAGGGGAATGGTCTTTCCACAGAAGACAAGGCTGGTGTGGGGGAAGCCAGCAGCTCTCTCTAGTACCATTTCTAGCTGAGTATTAAACCTTCAACTGCAATATTTGCAGTCAGTGCAGCAGCACAAGAATCAAAGTGAGATAAATTACCATGTTTCATAGTACAAGTAAGGCCTTGATTCTGGAAAAATACACAACTGCTGACACATTCTGTTAGCTTCACTGTTAGGGTTGTAAATGTGAGTAGGATGTAGAGTTAGGTTTTCCAGAGCAGTTTCAAGCAGTGTTACAGGTGATAACTACTCTTTTATTCTTCTGTAAAGTTTTACTAATCAAATCTGATGGTGTTAGAAGCTGTGTCAAATCTCTTTTGAAATTTAAGTTTTAATTTGGTAGTTTGGGGTTTTGATCTCTGCAGCATTCATAGTTCTGAGGAAAGGCAACAAAAGCTTTGAAGAAAATGACTAATCAAATGAAATCCCAGCTAATTAATTTGCATGATTTTCATTTGGAACTAAGAGGAAGACTTTTCCAGGGAGCTTGCTAGCTTATGGATTACTAGTGAGAGTGGTAGAAATTACAGTAGCTGCATTAACAGTGCTTTTTCTTGCTTTGGCTGCAAGTGAACTACTGGCAGCTGTGCATTACTCAAGATGAGTTTATTTGGGATGTGAGGTAACTGTGATAAAGGTTGGCTTATAACTTCAGGATAACAATTGACAAATACAGCTGTACTGCTTTTCAGGATTGGCTTGAGAAACAACCCAAACAAAAAAACAAACAAACCAACAAAACAACCCTCCCAATAATAACAAACAAAACAAACACTTTGTAAAGCCTCAGTCATCCCTATGCATAGGGACTTGACCTTTAGGAATCCTGGTGGAACTGAGCTGCCAGCCCTCTGGCTTGATAACAGCCTAGGAAGTAACTCCAGTGTATTTGTATTGTGATTTAGTCAATTTTGAATGACAATTTATTTCCTTCCAACAGCACCATATAAAGCAAAGTGAAGTTGTCAGGGATGTTTCCCAGGAATATGTCCAATAGTATCTGTGTTATCAAAAATATCCTGAGCCCTTCCATTGCCAGCAGTCAGTCAGCATTTGCTGTAAATAGTTTGTCTTAAGTGAACCTCATAGCCCATTCTGGAATGTTATTGCTGCAAAGTGATATTCTGAGAGGTAGAGTATGAATTTTTAGAGGTTGGTTCTCTTAAATGAAAAGCTTTATAAACGTGCCTGCCACTATTTGGCAGGAAGCATCCATTATGTTTTAGCATTCCATCCTGTTCACTTGAACTGTGCAAGCAATGGGAGGACCCTGTAATTTGCCTTCAGCACATCTAATCTGAGGAAGCATCTCTGTACATGGCCAGCATGTTCCTGGTCTATTTTTGGACTCTCAGTGATACCTCTTTAATTCTCTTCCATACAAGTTGCTTGATATCTTTATTGAATCAAAAAAGGAAAGGTGTCTTTACAGGACTCAGAGCAGGAGCTGTGATACCTGTGAAGTTTATATTCCATATCTGAGAGAAGTCAGAGCAGGAGCTGTGATACCTGTGAAGTTTGTAGTCCATATCTGAGAGAAGTCACTTGAGACTCCAGTATAACCAAGGAAGTCAGTGAAATGTGAGCAGGGATGTTTACTCTGAAATGATTCAGTATCTTCACAAAGGTTCCTTTCTCCAGAGCAGGACAGCACTGTCACTGCTGTCACAAATGGGCTGTACACCTGCCTGGCCCTGAAATCTGTAGCACAGTTTTCTGGTCATGCAACATATCTGCCAATGAATTATGGAAGGGATTCCCTCTGTGGAATAGATCTGGAATACTAAAAATGTCCACACCATTCTTGGAACTGAAATGTCTCTGCTGAGCTGTGGTGTGGAATGCATGGAATCCACAGTCCTGGCTCCTTGAGGAGTGTTTGCTGTTTCCCATTTCAAAAGCCCAGCTGCAAATGGTGCTGCACTGCACTGGGCACCCCCTTGCTCTCAGTGCTTTGGGGTGGCTGGACAGCCTTGTTCCAGAGCAGGAAATGTGCACCAAGTCATTCACACACCTCATTTACACACATACCTTATTTCTTCTCTCATTTCTTCTGCACTGAGTTCAGTTGATAGGAGGTGACTTACAGTAATTAGGGTTTTTGCCTTCTTACCTAACAGTTTTGAGTTTCCCTGCATAGTTACATTATGCATAATTACATTAATAATTCTCTCAAAACACAAATTGGAGGCTGGGGGGCAAGCTGAAGTCTTTGGAAAAATTGCAGAAGGAAAATCCAGTGTTTCTGGTAACATCTGTTTTGTTAATATATTTTATCTGCTGACTGCTCTTAGGTGGAAAAAAGTATCTAAGTGTTAGCAGACAGGAAATGAGAGTAATACAAAATCAGCAAGTGAAAGTTGGTTTGTTCCCAATGTAAATAGTGAATAATCAAAAAGCCAGGTTGCAACCAGTCCAAGTGGTGGTTTACCAAATATGTTTCCCTTTATATTTTAGTACTTAGAAGGAAGAGAGGGATTATGTCCCAATGTGAACTGAATGCCTGCCCATGTTTCCCTTTCCCACTATTAAATATTTTTATATTCTGAACTTTGCATTCAAAATCCTATTTTCAAAACAGAATTTGAGAGCCAAATGTAAATGGTCTGGAATTCTGCTTTATAGCAAGATTTTTATGATTTATTATATTGCTCTCAGTTGAACTGTACTAAGCAAAAGGAAATTGGTATTTTATTAGAAATGAATAAGCCTTTATGAAAAACTGTATCCAATTCATTATTTTTACCCTGAGTAATAAGATGCACAAAAGCTCTAAATCATAATGCTTACATGAAACCAATACATGCAGTTTACTCTGCACTTTGAAGGGGAGTTCTGGTTGCTAGATCAGTTGTCTTGGCTTTTTTAAAGTTGGCAGAATATCCCACTGTTCTTAAGAATGCTTCATGGAGATTTTTGATGCAACTTGATTGTTTATCACTTTTTTTTAGCACTGGATTCATAAGGTTCTGTCCACTCAAAAGTACAGCCCTACAAAGCAAACAGACCTGCTGTAGATTTAATTCTGAAAATCACAGGAAAGCAGCCTTTTATCTGGTGTGTTCCTTAAAGCTCTATTTGCAACAGGGCAGATAGTTTTGTGGGCTTTTGCAGTTTTTTGGTTTAAACATGCTTCTAAATTTGAGGGGAAAACTGAAGCAAAATCTCTAAAGCCATAAGTTAGATTCTGAAGAAATCAACATTTCTAGCATTTAAGACTGGTAATTGATCCATGGGGCTAGAAGTTGATAGCAACTTCTGAACATTTCAGATCAAAATTAATATATGCTAGGTTTCTTAACATTTTTGTCTTAGTCAAAGTTGACCTTGCTTCTCCCTGCATTTTTGCCCTTGTTTGGTGTTTAAAGTGGAGCACATGCATGTTTGTGTAGACAGTCTGTTAAGGGAGAGGTTCTAATCTAGGCAAAATAAGATCAAGTTTGCCTTGCTGCTGTTTGCAGCAGGTGCTGCTGAGCCCCCACGATTTATTGCCTGTCCTCAGGAGAACAATGCCTTCCTGGGAGATCGTGTGTTCTACTGCACAGACTGTGGTGACTGTAAAGGAGAGCTTTGCACTGCTGTCATCTTGGTTTTCCCTTTTTTCAATATAATGCTAATGGTGGTGAGGCTCTGGAGGTCACAGGAAGATCAG
Source organism: Agelaius tricolor (assembly GCF_023055355.1). Lineage (NCBI taxonomy): Eukaryota > Metazoa > Chordata > Aves > Passeriformes > Icteridae > Agelaius > Agelaius tricolor. The sequence goes on along the minus strand of NW_027269283.1, from coordinate 10,646,841 downwards.
GTTTATGTTTGCTGTCTTTTTTCCAGTTCCGTGCTTTAGCCCCGATGTATTACCGAGGGTCAGCAGCAGCCATTATAGTGTATGACATCACAAAAGAGGTAAGAAACCTGATCTTGACCCAGCATTACAATTTCTGGGGTTTTTTATTTGTGTCATGGGCCAGTTCTGACTCTTAATTTCTTAATTCCTTCCGTCTTCTTTTTTTCTTTTTTTTTTTTTTCCCCCACATTAGGAAACTTTCTCAACGTTAAAGAACTGGGTTAAAGAGCTTCGCCAGCATGGACCTCCCAACATTGTTGTAGCTATTGCAGGAAATAAGTGTGACCTTAATGATGTCAGGTAAATAACTGCTGTCAGTTTTGAGGGTTTTCCTTAAGCCCTAGCATTAAATATTTTAATATTTTAGAGCAGCTGAAAGGTATAGAACAATTTAAGCTGTTCTGCTGTAGTGTTGTAGTTTCACAAGGGATTTGAGCTGTTTCTGCTGTCAGAGGACATGGGGTTTGAGCTGCTTGTGCTGTCAGAAGATGTGGTTAGGCTGCCCTTGGATGGTCTCACCCACTTCCTCCCCTGTGCTGGTGTGAGTACATGTGTGATTGGGCAGTAAATTGGGCTGTAAAATAGATCCAGATTAAAACTAACCCTTAAAAAAAAAAAAAAAGAAAACTGATCCAAGTATATTTATCTTTCTCACACCATGAACACTTGCTGGCATAATGGTGTGGGGATAGCAGAGTTAGGAATGAGCAGTTTACAGGGAGACAGGATTACCTTTTCTGGTGGCAGTGCCAAGTTACACAAACCTAAACTGCCTGTGAAGCTATAGTGTAATAGAAGCTGTTTACCTCACTTTACAAGAAGTGCCCCTGTCAGTCTGTAGCACCTCATTTTGTTAGGAAAAACACCAAGCCTGTTGGAAAGCATTGTGTAGGTTTTTCTAACTTGCTTGTTCAGGTGCCTTCCTTCCCTGCTTAAATATTGGGGTGGAATTGGCTGTGGCCAAAATAGTTGCAGGGAGCGGGAAAAGCTCTTGAGAAACTTTATGAAGAGCCAAACTTTCAGGAAGGCATGTACTAAAAACAAAAGAAGGCCTTTTTTATTGATGTCCTGGTTAAATAAGCCAAAATTCAGAAGGAAGGTGTGTGTAAACTTCTTGGGTTTAGGTTTTGCTGGAAAAGGCACCACAGCTGGTGTCTCAAAGGAGACAGCTGGTTATATGTTTAAAGAACCACTGCAAAGGTTGCTCTGAGTATGGTTTTACAAATTGTTAATACCTAGAAGTTATCTAGTGAGCTCTAATAACTTTCATGAGAAGTAGCATGTCTTTTGAAGGAAATAGAGTGTAAAATTCTTTAAAACAGAATTCACATCTCACATGCTCAGCTGGCATCATAAGTGCAAACATTGCTCTTCAAGCTAATGAGGAAGGTTCCTTGTACTTTAATCAGAGGCAATAATTGAGTCACTGCTCAAAGTCCATGCTCTTGATATCCTAAAGTCCCTCATTACTGGAAGTAGCCTGTGTGTTGTAGAAATTGTACATGAAGTGATACAATGTAAAGTCCAGAGTTCCTTACAGCTACTGGGGTTTGTATTTTTTATTTTGTTTCAGGAAATATACAAAATCCTCAATTTGCCTACTTTGGGGTGCAGAATAACTTGTGCACCTGTGTGCTTAGTATAAAAATATTCCTTTTTTATAGCTACATATTCATGCAAAGTAAATGCTGTGCTGATGATTTGTGCAGTGTTGGGAGATTCTTTGGTTTGGTAAACAGTCATAAGAAATGCACAGCATGATTGGAAATAATGCTTTAGGATCTTCTTAGGACATATAAAGCTGGTGGGGTGAATGTCACAGCAGAAGGATTGATTGCAGGCCTAAGCTTAGAGCACTCCAGACAAAATCACTGCAGTGTTGTCAGATGGATGAAGGCCTTGGGTAGTTCATGACTGTGCTCATACTTCAAGGCAGGGAGACAGCACAGAGTAAAGAATGAGCATCAGCTTCAGCATGAGGGGAGCACTGTGATGCTAAACAGGTAAAATATTCATTATAGGAGACACTTAAAAACTTTATCTGTCCCTTAAGGTTTTGAGTAATGGGGTTCTTTTGCATTCATGAATTTCTCTTTGTTTTTTTTTGTTGGTTTTTTTTTTCCCCAGAGAAGTCATGGAAAAAGATGCTAAAGACTATGCAGATTCCATTCATGCAATATTTGTAGAGACAAGTGCGAAAAATGCAATAAACATTAATGAACTCTTTATAGAAATTAGTAAGTATTTAAAATGTTTAATTAGTAAGTATTTAAACTACTTTCTTCTGCGAAAAACTTGAGTAGAAATTTGATTTCTCTATTACTTTTTGTGCTGTTTGGGTGAAAATTTACAGACTTTAGTATAAAGTCGTTACAATCTGACATGACTACAAACTGCAAAATGAGCTGCATGAATTTCTGGTCACCAAATGACCTCTAAATATTCCTTCTAGAGGTTTTCAGCATACTGTGATGCTGCTGGATAAATAGCAGGCTGGGTACTCCTGTCAGAAGTCAGTGTCCTCTTGCCATGTCTGTTATTGAATGTTCCAATTAGTACTTCCAAGGTTATGGAGGAGGAAGGAAATGGCATGAGGACGATCCAGACTTTATATATCTGAGGAATTAAGTTCTCATTCTTAGTGCTTGTACTTAGGCTAAAAAAATGTGGTTTTAAAAATATAAAAATTCATAAATGCCAGATTACTGCATGGGGAATAGCAACTACTGTATGTAAATTTTCCTCAAGTATGTTTGTAGTACCTTGGGGGTTTTTTATATTAAATTGCAAATCTTTTCTGTCCCATTTGTGGTGAGGACAACAATGATACTTTTTATATGTGTGAATAAAAAGACACTATTCCATAGTGAATTCTATGCAATACTGTTTGGAGGATATGTATCAAGTAGCAGCACCAATGTTCAGGTGTGTCAGCCTGTTTGTGAAAACTACAGAAACATCAGACTTCAGAAAAAAAAGAGGGTCTATAGAAGCAGCTGAATATATTGAAGCTGATGTAAAAACTATGTGCTGTAGATTAGCCTCCTGATTTATTGACTTAATAGTTGCTCTCTAAAATTGATCTTGAATAAATTATGGGGGGAATAAAATCATAAATCCTCCTCAGAAGAGAATGCTCAACCAGGAACAGTCCATTTTAAAGACTGATGAGATGAGTAAAGCAGCTCTCTCTACAAGCACTCCTTTGTTAAGCCTGATGCAGGTAATCTGTGGAAATCCAGGTCAAGATGGTTGTTCTCAAGCTATTCCAGATGGTATTGCATCCTGCAAAGTATTCTCCAAGTGCTTTTGCAGCTTAGCTGGCCAGGTCTAGATGAATCTGAAGTGTAACTGCTGCTAAATTGACTTCAAACTGCCTCTGCTGTCCTTTTGTGCAGCCATCCCTCTTACAGACACAACACAGACTGTTGCTGCCATCCTGCTGGGCAGGAATGTCATCCCTGGTGACCTACAGCTAATTGAAGGCACATTTTTGTATACAGAGCATACACCAGATGCTTAGAACCAGTTTCAAGTCTAACATTTCCTATGTATTTCTTTTTCCTGCCTCCTTGTAGGTCGCAGAATTCCATCCACTGACACCAACCCCGCCTCCAGTGGGAAGGGCTTCAAGCTTCGACGCCAGCCATCGGTGACAAAGCGCAGCTGCTGTTGACTGACCCCTCAGAAAGTCAAACTTTATATACAGTAGGTGGTCTTGGAAGTTAATAGTTCATGTTGGGTTTATATATCAGTCTTAGATCTTTATCTGCTGGTGTTCAGACACCCGAGGTCCCCAAGAAGGGACCGGCTCCTCGGACGCCTGCGCGCGCAGAAAGGACTGCAGCGGTCAGGGCAGCCTGCTGGCTTCCACGGCCTGCGGTGTCCCCTGCTCCAAAGGGATCCATCATCACTTCTTTGGCCTTGCCTGATTGGAAGGTGACTACGTGGATGGTAGAACTGAAATGTTTTCGTAGTTTTGTAAACAAGGTTTTGGGAGGTTTTTTTGTAAAAAGGGAAATGAGCACTTTTGTGGGAGATAGGGTTAGGAGGAGTCTGGAAGTTAGATGTCATTTCTTCCTTTTCTTCAGTGAGCCTTATTTTAAATTTTGGTGTAGCTACTCCAAGTATGATGGGACAGTTGATGTGAGATGGCTACAGAATAAGCAACTGAAGACAAATAGTAGGCAAATCAGTCCATCCAGTCCCCAAATCCCATTTGCACTTTTTATTTAAGGATGATCTGCACTGGGGGTGGGGACACAAGCAACAGATCTTAAACCACAGACAATCTTCTTTTTCATGCTGACTGTAATCACTTTAAGGCAAACTGGTATGCTTATAGGCATCTTTTTGTTGTTATGAGTTTTTTTAATATTAAGGTATTGGTTAAAGAAAATTACTCACAGGTCTGACTAAATGAAGTGGTTACTGACTAAAAAGAGATGCTGTAAACAGATGCTGCCAGTGGTTCTGATAAGACCTACAAGGTTTTGGGGAAAGCTTTTAATTGCTTGGCATGTGTAAAGTGTTCATATTATATTTATGAGACCAGTGTTTAAAGTGTTATAAATTATGTAAAAACAGTAAAAAATAATAGAGTCTTCTACACTCCTTCCATTCCACACCTAGGGATAAACTCTTGAGGAATCTCCATCAGGGTTTTTTTTCCTGCATTTTAGGTATTGTCACTGTGAGTTCATCCAGAGGCAGATGAAATTCTTTCTCTTTCAATGACATTTGAAAGGGCCAATAAAACATCCTGGTGGGGCAGCACAAGGCCTGTCTGTTGAACAAACTTTCATCTGGGGTGCACCCAGTCTTTCCTATTTTAGGCACAAAAATACACATAGGAAGTAACCTTAAGACATGTGGTAATGTAGATCATTACCTCTTGCTTCCTGGGGTTTTTCATCTGTGAGGGTTTTTAGCAAATCAGTGTTTAGCTTATTCTGTATGGGTTTTAGTAGGCTTTCAATTAAACTATAGGTTGACCATACCTGTTTGTGCTATTTTATTTATTTTTACTTTTTTGTTTCTTACCAGCACTAGTGAGAAACTTTTATACTTTTGAAGAAAAAGAGCTTAATAGACTTGAGTATATACTAAAATATGCTGGTTAGCTTTAGTATCCAACTGAGCTCATGATGATGCTTATTCTTTTTTTTAATCTGGTTTTCTATCATCTCAAGTATTTTCTCTGAAGGAAGTGTAGGAAAATTTGTAAGAAATTAAAGGACTTGTACTTCAGATTCATTTGTGTTTTACTGAAAATTCTTGGAGAGCTGGAGCAGAACAGGCAAACTGGTACATTGAGGTTTTTGGGCAGGTCAGTGAATTTAATGATATTTGGTGACTACATTTTTGTCATGCCTTTTCCTTACCCTGCCCACCTTGCCAATTCTGCCTTCTTTGCCATAGTCCCACAGGCTCCATGCTTCCAGAGAGCCCAAGAAATCCAACTCCATGGGTGTGCACCCTACTCTTTCTGCAGTTCTGATCTGGAATTGCAGCAGGTGAAGTGTAACAGCCAGTGTTCCAGATTGTGCAAACTGCCAGCCCTGGAGTGAGGCTGCTGCTTAATATTTGCCTGTTTAAAAAGACAGACAGTTGATGTAAGTTCTTCTGAGTCCACATAAGTGTTTATTGATCACTGGCCCTGCTGAATGCTGGAATGCAATCTTCCCTGCATGAGATGCACATGCTCATTGTTTCATTTTTGGTAGAGAAAAGTGGTTTCTTTTGTATTAATAATTTGTTAGGTCAGCTGCTTTGATCTTGCACTAGGCTTGCTGGAATTGATTATATTTTCTCCTAGCATAGCTTCTCTATTTGGAGATGCATTGGTATTGGAGTGTTTGGAGTGCAGATTATCAACCATTCCAGCTAAATTTTTAATAGCTTTTTTCCTGGTAAGAAGCTGTTCAAAAAGCTCAGGATTAAAGTTTTATTCCACCATGTCTTTCTGTCTAATGAGTGGAGCTCATCAGAGACTCAACTTTCAGATACTGTCAAAGGGAATTACACAATCTCAGAATGGTTCAGGTTGAAAGGGACCACAGTGACTAATCTGGTTCAACCTCCCTGCTCAAGCAGGGTCATTCCAGAGCATATTGCACAGATTAATTTCTGCAGAACATGTTTGAAATGGCAAAGTGTCATGTATGTAAAAATGTAATGAGGTGTATGTTATATCATTGATCAGAGCATTTTTAGCTGAAAAAATATGACTAGTGCAACTTCTAAACACCACCAGTTCTTTCTCATGAAAGTTATAGAATTGAACAAAAATTAAATTTGATAAATATTTCATTCTTAAGCTTTGGAGCAACTTGAATGTGCTCTCCAGGTTTTGGAAGGTATCTTCATCTGACCCTCTCTTGAAACAGTCACTTAGCTGACTTGCCAGGTTCTCAATCTGTGCTGCAGGTAGTTTTGTAGGATATTTTATATACATGCTGAAAACTGCTATGTCAAGTACCCAACTAGGTGAAATTTGGAAGCTGACATTTAGTAATCATACTAGTGAAAATTGTTACAGGTGCTTTGAAAAGTTCTAAGACAATTCTAACAACTTTTGCTGTTACTGTGAAGGTAAAGCCTTTATTTTAGGTCCAACAAATCACTGCACTCCAGATCCCTGCTGACATCAGTGAGACCCTTCCTTTAAGTGCTGCAGGATCAGACAGTTAATGGTTTAGAGGATGTTTTATGCAGACTGGAGTCTTTGATGTGTTGCTTTACATTTGATGCTACCAGCCTGCTCAAGAAGGATTATTTACTTGCTTGGGAAGAGGGTAAGAGGAGAGGAGACAAGACCTACTTATTGATTTGGAAGTCTAATCCCTCAACCTGGTTGAGGGAGAGCTACAATCTTGGTTAGAGCTTCATTTTAATTATCAAAAAGGAATTCACGGTGAAAATCTTGAATGGTTTAAAAGTTGGCCTCAGCAAGATTTTTTTTCTTACACTGTTAAGGTTAAATTATTCCTTCACATTAGTGTTTAGTTCCAGTAGAACACATTACTAGCTGGAAAAGGAAGCTTTAGCAGTGATGTTTGAATTACTTGCTTGTGAAACAGTCTTTAGTGTGTGTTAAGGATGGTGTAGGCTATTTGTGGTGAGCTGTGTCAGCAATCTGCACAGGACTGGATGATTTACAGGACAGGAGCTGTCAGAGCAGTGGAGCTGCTCACTCTGCAGTGAACCTCACTCAGCAGCAATAGCCACAGACAAACAGGGCAAAATCATCTCCAAAACAAGGAGAACCTGCATAATTCACTGGCCTCAACTTCTACACTGCCTGCTCATTTTGTAAAAAGGCTTCATGTATCTCTCCTGAATACTTACAGCCTCTAAAAATGGCTTTTTGATTCATAGTTGAGAGAAAAGGACAAACTTTCTTAACTTTTCTAGCAGGAAGTCATTGTACAGCCACCTGAGATGGTTTGTACATCACAAGTCAGTTACTCAAAGCAGAAGAATTGTATACTTGGAATTAAGTCTCTAAAAATCTGCAAAAAATTCCCTAAAGAAAACTGTTGGTGTTTGATGTTCAGATCCCATCTCTGGTAATAGATCACAGCCTAGTGATGGTAGGTCACAGAAGATTTACAGAACTATGATGATGGTGTGAATTACCAATGTAAGATGGAAATACAGATTCTAGTATTAAAATAGTCATGTTAGCTTTCCTTTGAGTCATTTGGCTCTAGCTTGTCAAAAGGAATATGCTTGAAAATACATATTTTTATATCATACAAAAATTCAGGTGCCAAAACCTCATTCCCTAAAATTATTTTAGGCCTTCTGACACTAATGTTTGTTTCTGAAAAATCCCTTCTGATATTCTGGACGTCTCAAAAGTCTGAGTGCAAATCACTTCTTGCTCAGCTACTGTCAAAAATGCACAACTTGGAAAAAATTGAACAAGAATGACCAGACTTTATCCCTAAAGTGTCACAGATGCAAATCTTTCAAGGATATAAGACTATCCTGAAATCCAAAAATACTGATGAGCTTAGCCTTTGACTTGTCAAAATGTTCTTAGGGTCAGCTTTTTCCTCCTTCCCCCCTCCATTTCCTCCCACCCCACCCAACCCTGAATTTTTAACATAGTGTTGTCAGAGTGTACATGCCATAAAGAGCTATTCAGAAATACCTAGAAAAGTTCTAATGGCTGAGAGTTACTTGGTGCTCCCTATTTTACATGAAGAATCAAGGCAGTAGGATGAGTTTGCTCACTGTTGAACTAAGACTTCTAAGAAGAAACAATTTTACTGTTCCTGTTACATCAACCTGCAAATTGATGTTCCTAAATTTTTGCTTAAACACTAAGTATAAATTTTATTTAAAGAGCTAATTACTTTTGTAAAGATTTTCTTTTAAGAAGGTTGGGATTTGCTTTGCTTGGCTTCTGTTGATGTTTTCACATAAGTGTTGTTGAACAAACCAACTTTTTCAAATGTTGAAGGACACAGACCACTCTTCTGTCATGCTCTTCATCACTGTGGGTGTGATACTCCATCCAGTTGTTGCACTTGAATATTCTGTAACTCTGACACCTTGATAGACTCACTGCTACTATCTTGCCTCACTTTTACTCATGTTACAGTATGTATTTCCTATTAAATCCATTATGTTTTCTTGGCAATTTGGTCTTTGTTTCCTTATGGGATTTAGACAAGGATAGGTGGTGAGTGTCTCTTTTGCCACAAAGTTCTAGAAGTATCTGTCACAGCAGCAAATATTTGTAAGCAAAAGGGTAATTCATTAGCACAGCCTCATGAAACTGTCACAGCAGCTGAGACCTGTGCCATGACTGTGTTTTACCACATAATGAAGGCTCAAAGCACATTTACTTGGAGGAGCAACTTATTGTAAGCCTCTGGTCCACTCTTCTGTATTTTAACTTTCTTTCTTTACTTCCTCTTTCTGAAATTGTGTATCCAACACTGACACTGTGATGGTGAGTTAATTGATTAAGGCACAGAAATGGATTGCATTTCTGTAGCTAAGATGCTTAAGACTTCTGGCAATCTTCCCACTTGTACCCCCCACACTGAGGACAATGAAGAAAAAGAGGTTTTTTTCTGAATGAGAAATTGCATTTGAGTGTTCAGGACACAAAACCTGATATGCATAGAGCTCTTGCAGTATAGTAAATGTTTGCCTGTAAAATGTGTAAAGGTTAACCTTTGTGTCAGCAATTCCTGTCACTCATAACAACATTCTGCCTTTTCATTCTAGGATGGGTTAACCTGTTCCAAGGGTTGAAAGGTCTGTGCCTTCTTACTCTATTGTCTCTTACTAAAACCAACTTAAGCCGCTCAAAGTTACAGAGCATTTGCAGCACTGTAAACTGCACAAATCCCCACCCATTGCTTCACTGCATGAAGTGTAGTCAGATTACTAGTGATGAAATATTGTAGTGATGAATTCCCAAGCTTATGAATGTTTTGAGACTTTTTTTAGTCTTCTCTTGGGCTGGTCCTGAGAGCGTGTACAGGTTTGTCTGTATTGTTGGTTTGTAGAGGCTAATGAGGAAAACCAGGCTTTTGTTCTCTCCTTTTTGTTTGAGTCCTTACACTCCCATATAGTGCATAGAATGCAAATAAAGAAATGTTGATTTGACATAATGTAAACAGCCTTTTCAGCCTAAGCATTCATAATAAACTTTTATAGTGTAATAACATGCTAAATCACTACCAGTCTGATGTATTGTGCAAAAAAAAAAAGGTGTAAACATTTTATTAATAAAATGCTTTGTTTATAAATATGCTGGCTTGTTTATAAATGCTTCCAAAATTCTCCACATCTTAAAAAACAGTCTCTATAGCAATATAGTTCTAGAAGAGGAATGTAAGCAATAGCTTACATGTACAAATGACTGGAATAGCTGTTTTCCAGAAGTCCTGACTACTGGTGTGCAGAAACTGGAGCTTTTCCCTGGTCTGTGTACACACTGACAAAGGCAGAAGATCCTGTGCAAAGAAGGGATGGGGGCAAACAGCAGAGAGAATGCAGCTTTTGTGTAACACTTCCTTTCTTTGCAGCACCATGCCTGAGAAACTGCAGGCCACACACGGGCTTGTCTAGCAGGGCAAGGCCTGACAAATTCTGTCAGGGCCAAGTTATTTAATACATTGTTTTTAACTTGCTCTGCATGAAATGCACAGTTCTCAACTGCTTAGGCCAGGTTTCTGTCAATCAAAGCTGTCAAGTGCTTTTAATATCTGCACAGTGTCGTGGGCCTGTTGTGCTGGGAAGGGATCTTCTCTTGTTGGTTAATGCAGCCAGCTGGTTGGTAGCTTGCTTTTGTTAAAGCACTGCTCTGGTGCTTATGTAGTTCTCAAAAATATGGATTTGGCTGCAGTTAACTCACTTGTCTTACATGATGCTTAAAAGATATGGTTTGGTTGCTTTAATCTGGGATGCATATCTAACCTGTTGAGTTAATGGCAGCCTTCAAAAGCTAAATAAACATCAAGTCCTGTTTCTGAACTGCTGTTTCACATGAAAAGGTTGGGTACAAGTTTTTACTAAGCAAGTGGCTGCAGATCCTATGTAGGAAACACATACCATGTCATCTTTTGTTTAACAGAGACCTGGAATAATTTACATTTCTTGTTACTTGCAATTTTGAAGTTATGCTCTTAGATGGGAACAAACTGCTTTTGAATAGTGTCAGATAGGTTTGTCTAAGATGGCACGAATGTGCATCAGGGAGAGCATAAGAAAGGTAGAATATGCCTGGAATAGATAGAATATTCCAGGAATATGCCTGGAATAGAGAGAAAAAACCATTTGCATGTGTTTGCATAGGGAATCTGAGAACTAAATGCAAACCACCTGGTTTGCACACGCACAATGAGAATGTTTCATTTTCATAGCTTCCTCAGTAGAAGTTTTGCAACCAATGAACTTGTTCTTTAAAATTATTTCATTACAAAGCTTTCAGGTGCTGTCCAGCATTTCCCTGCAGTGTTCATCCCGGTTTTCTCCTGTTAATCAAAAATCCTTGTGGGCACGAAGTTGCCTTTTAGTCTTGTGGCTGAATTGTCCCCAGTGAGAGCCGTCTGTGGAACAGGGATGAGGTATTGCAGGTGCCCTCCATGCACACCCAGTACAACATTAAATGTTCACACAGTATTTACATGCAACAAAAACCTGACAACCTACGTTTATTAGCCTTCAGAAATTTTCAATTTAAACAATGCTGTGCTTTAGAAAACCTTCAGCCTGGATGAAAACGTGGGCGAGTCCTTCAAATACAAACAGTTACGTTCAGAGCTGCCAATTAGGGCAAGGTGATACATCTTGGCAACTCCTTTAAGAGGTGGATCATAACGCTCCAGGGGCTTCTTTGTACTTCTTTGAGGAAACGTAGAACTCGGAAAGGTCTGGGCAGCAACACTTAATGGTTGTTTACTTTAGGGCTTTTATTATGCATGACTCTATGCTGTGTAAATCTTTCTCTCTTACTCCTCCCCGTTAGTTTGCAAATAACTTACTGATATGTATAAAGCTTGTCTTTTCTACTAATTACTGCTCCAAGCCTGCCTGGTTTACAGAGAGAATCTGTTTATAAAATAAAACTTAAGAGATGAGGTAAAAGAAGGTAACCTTCCCACAGTACCAGCCAAGAAAGCTGCAAAGTATGAACTCAATTCTCTCCTGACTGGAGATCTAAAATGTTATGACATAGCCTGTAGATTAGGCTAAAAATTACCCTCTCACACCAAGGAGTAAAAATAATAAGAGCATCCAAATCTAGTTTCCTGGAAAAGAAAACACCTTTATGATGTTATTTGACCATTCTTTCCCCAAAAGAGAAGGAATTTAAGGATCAAGAGCAGTATTTGAGGGTATTGCCCTGCAGTGCTGAAGCTTTAAAAAATCAGTCCCATTATCCTGGCTGGAAGGAGTTGGCAGGTTTCACTTGTATCAAGCAAAAGTAACAGTTTTGTACTAAACACAGCTATGGGTTTGGGTTGTTTTGGCATGGAATGAAAGATGACAGAGAACAAAAAAGGTGAAATAGGATGGGAGGTGGTAAAGCACATGAGCAGAAGAGCAGGGATTGTGGTGGACAGGAGCAGCTGAAGGTGTGGCATAAACACTGCAGATGTGCTCAGAGCAGTGAATGCCACTGCCCTGCTCAGGGGTGTTAATTTTAACATACACATCACTCATTTGACTTTGCTTTTAGTGCCAGAAAGAGAACAACAATCTTGTTGTAATTCTAGATCTATTTAGCTACCTTACACATTTTTGGCATTTATTAAGTAAAATAGCATGATGCAAAGAATTTGTGTGAGGGAAAGGTGTCCTGCATCATGTAGATTATACTGGTATGAGAAATGAATTTTCTTTGGAAGCTTTTTATTTCTGCAAATGGCATCTCCTCCTGAAGTCACGTATGTATAAACTCCAGAATGCATGAAGTCCAATGAATACTTTTTAGTGTACATTAATTACCAGTTTTTAAGACCGGCATATTTCTGCTGTTAAGAAGGGCATCCCAAACTCATGTGTCTGACAGGTAACAGGAATGCTTTATAAATTCTTAGGAACTTTTCAAATGTTTAAAACAATCCGAGGAGAGAAGGGAGCGAAAATCGTAGTGTTGCTGTAATTACACTGGCCTAGGGCTATCAATAAAGCTGCACTCTATATTAAACCATGCTGTAAATTTCAAAGAAATGTTTTTAAACACTGGAGTAAAAACTAACCAACCAAAGCTAAACACAAACAAAAATTCCCAAAACACAACCACCACAAACCACCTCAAAACAAACATAAAAACCCCAACGAGTACTCCAAAACTTTAAGAAAGAGGGGGAGGGATGGCTTAAAATCTGAGGTGACCTGAAGTTCTGGTTTTATTCATTAAAAAGCGAATATTGCCTGCAGCTTGGTGCCGGTTCCCAGGGCTGCCCTGGCGCTGTGCGGCCCCGGGAGCTCCTCGGGTTCCCGGGAGCGCTTCCCTGCCCTTCCCCGAGCCCGGCCGAGCTCCGCTGGGAGCCGGGCAGGCGGCGAGGGGCCCGAGGGCTTCCCCTGCAGCCCTGAGGCCACACGGAGTAGAGGCCTAAAAAACCACGCTGCTTCTGGATAAAAGGCAAACCACGCTTTATTACAAACCACGCTTTCCAGTGACGATTAAACGTTGTTTATTAGACCTCTTTGTTCCTGAAACGTTCCGGGGAGGCACCTCCGGCCACGGGAGCGCCCGAGGAGCGGCGGCGCGGAGCCTCCCCCCGCGGCCCCTCACGGCGGGGCCGGGCTCACGTCAGCCGCCGCCGCAGCCTCTCCGCGGGCCCCTCCGTGCTGCATCATCCCGCCTCCCGCCCGCCCTGCCCGGCAGCGTGTGCGCCGCCAGCCGCCGCCCGACCGCCGGCCGCGCCTGTCCCCGCTCCGGGGCCGCCGGGACAGTGTGAACAACCACCCAGGGGAGGGTGAAACAGCGCCCGAGCGACGAGCGAACGAGCAGCCGGGAGAGGGTGTACCGGCACCCGGGCGAGGAGTGAACCCGGCACCGGGCGCGCCCCCCGCCCGCCTTCCCTCCTCCCTCCCTTCCTCCCTCCCTCCCCTCTTCCTTCCCCTCCCTCCCCGTCCCTTCCTCTCTCCGCCTGGTGCCGCCACCGCCGAGGAGGAGGAGGAGGAACATGGCGAAAGCGGAGCAGGTCCTCAGCCTCGAACCGCAGCACGAGCTCAAATTCAAAGGTACGAGGCGGCCGCCGCCATCCCTTGCCGCCACTCCCCGCGCCGGGCGGGCGGCGCGGCCGCGCTCGGGGCCCGCTCCCGGCAGCCATTTTCCGGGGGCCGGGCACCGCCGGCAGCTAAAATGTCCTTCAGCGCCGCGCCCGCCGCCCCGCCGGGGCCCCCCGCCCGCCGCGGAGCCGCCCCCGGCCCGCGGGGGTCGCCCCGCGCCGCGCTCAGCGCTGCCGCAGCCGCGGCGCGGGTGGGGGCGGCCCGCGGGGACTGCGCGGGGGGGTCCCGGCCGCCGCCTTCCCCGGGCGGCCGCGGGAACACCGGGCTGTGCCCGGCTGACCTTCCCGGGGGCGGTGGCCGCGGACAGGGGGGGACCCCGCGGGGCAGCGGCGGGAGCCGGGCTGCGTTCCCCAGGCCCCGCCGGGGGTGTGTGCGCGGCCCCGGCCGAAAGATCTGGTGCTGTAATGTAGGACAGCGATGTCCGTGAGGTGGGACCGGGAGCCCAGGTGCCACAAACCCTAGGAACGGATAAAGGGCTTAATCAAAAGACAAATTGCTAGCAATGGAGCCGTTTAAGTGTTCTGAGTGGGTCTTCTGTATAAAATCTAGACGGAGGAAGGATGTTAGGAATAAGATAACGAATTCTGTTTCTTCTGTAATGTGTCCCATGCACTGTGGGGTTGCAATCATGTCTCTGGCCAAAAACGCGAGGCCTCTGGCCAGGTGCTGGGCAGCACTTCCTGGCTTTTCCTGCTTATTATTATAATTTAGCAAGCTGTTTGGCTAAATAAGTCACGAATAGGCTGCCTGTGCAAAAATCCATCCTTCAAATAAAAGTCTTGAATGGGTTTGGGCTTCCACTGGCACTGAAATTCCTGCCTTGCAGCCTGACAGCACAGCTGTAATACAATATTCTGGGATTACAAATAAGCAATCAGCAAGTTTATTTATGCGACTAGAGTCAGAGGTGTTTTATAGCTTTGCTTGATTATCTGGCAAATAAGCTTTTTTAAAAAATGGGGATCTGTTTATTGGCCTCTGGCAAAAATAATACTCCTTTAAAAAAAGCTTTCATGTACATTTTTAAATATAGAGGAGGTCTTTACCAGTTTTTATTAGCTAATATGTTTGAACTATTAATACGAAGTGGGTTTTATCAAACAGCCTGTTAACAAACACTGGGGGGAATGAATCTATCTTTGTTGTAAGCTGAAGTTGTTATGGCAGCAGTATCAAACATGCTTAAGAAGGAAACTATTGTTGTTTTGACGTTCTTTGTGTTAAGTGTGATTAGATTAAAATCACCTCTTGTTCTGGATAAAATTGCTTTCAGCAAACAAGCAAATCCTAGCTCAGGTGGGCAAAAGTGGGCCCTTAATTGGCACGGACTTGCTAATGAGACAGAATTGTGGTTCAGGGTTTGTTTTTCATTCCTTTCTTCATCACAGGTAGATATAAACCTCTCCAGACTCTGTTTTTTCTTGAAGTAATGATAACTTGTCAAGGTGTCTTTCTTTCAGATGAGGTTCTGAGCTAAATAACCAGTAGCCATTGAAGTTAAATCAACTAACCATAGCGCTTTTGGTTGCCAGATCTTTAGCCAGCAACGCGTACTCCTTATGGCATAAAATGCCACTTGACTAACTGCAGCTATTAAATGGCTTAGTTTCAAAGTACACTTAAATATTAATGTTCAAACAGACTTAATGCTGTGGGCAGCATTCATATGCTTTGGCAATACCTGTGCCTTACAGTCCTTTCTAGCAAGCAGTGCTGACCGCTGTCCTTCATTCAGGAAACACCAGGTTGAAGTATTCATGAAGTAAATTCTGCTCTAAGCATTTCTTGCCCTACTAATTTTGTGATGACATACTGCCTGGTGATAGGGCTGAAATGATATTGTTACCTTTGTAAATAGTTGCATTTATTTCCAGAGTGTTCCTTGGCCCCGTACAAGTAGATCCAGGCTGACAGAGGTCGTGGAGCTGCTGACTGGTGCAGGCATCCTTATGGTGTGTGCTGAAAGACATGGTACTCAACATATGAGACTGAGATTGGGCTGTAAACCTAATACTGGAAATGGTGAAGGGCTGAGTCCAAATGCAGACAGGTAGAAAAAGCAGAAAATTGTTTGCTCTGGTGCTGTTGAAAGGCTCTGTGTAGCTCTTCAGTATAAAATTTAGAGGGAGGTAGGATGTCAGGAATAATATAGTGAATGAGGAAGTCTTCTATAATGTGTCCCAGTCACTTTGGGGTTGCATTCATGGCCTGCACTTTCACTTCTAAAGGGTTGAAAACCATTTTATAGAAGCTTTTGTAGCCCCTTGGTTTTGCAGTGAATGTCATAAATTCATTTGGTGCTCTGTTTCAAAATACTGTGCTTGTGTCTCGTTTGAAAAAAATATCAAAGGAGTTTTTCATGCTGGAATTTTTTTTCACAGCATGTGAACATGAGCAGGGGTTGTCTTTCCTCCCGCCTCGCATCTCCTACAGCAGAGCACACATGCTCCAAAATAGCATCAGCGTGTGCTGTGCTGAAATGCAGCTGTGAGTCGTGGGAGGCAGAACACCATTAGGTGGCTGAAGGTGCCCACTTCTTGCCCTGCTCTCTGATGCCATGTGAAATAGGAGCTTCACTGGCTTGCCAGGGACTTCCTTCACTTCTTGCTCATTGTAGACTTGCAAAAAAATTATCCAGCTAAAGGTTTACAGCTCAGCATTTACTGGTAACAAATGGTGAAAAAGAACGTTGTTGGTATACGTGACATTTACATTTATGTTTCCCTTTCTTTCTTCTTTTTTTCAATCTAAGAGATGACATTAATCTGCCAAGAATTTGTTAGAACATTCGGGGGTAAGATTTGCTAGATTTAAAGCTGAACAAGGATGTGGAATTGTGCTGCAGGATGCCTCCTGCACCTCACAGGATGGCTGCCCACCGAGGCTGATCTGTCTTTTCACCATATGTGCCCACCAGGACTAGAGATCGGCTGTTTAACACCAGCCAGTAAAATTTTGTTAAAATATAGCGTATTTTAGGACTGCCCTGGGTTTGTAGTGTTTGAGATGCTGCTGGGGCAGTGTTGCTCAGGAGGGGTGGCACAGATGGGCGGTGGTGGAGGCTGAGGGACATTTTGGTAGCGTTTCTGGAGGTTTGCTCCAGGTTAGGCTGGACTTATGACTCAGCACTCTGTCCGTGCTCCCCAAGTGGCTCCCGGCAGTACTGCCAAGCAGGGATTAGTGCCTTGCTAAACTCTGCCAGTCGTGCCAGTTGGAAATGCAGGTTCCTGTCCCCAGTATGTGATCCTGGACCTATGCAATATGTCACTGTGTAGCTTTGCTTTCTGCTAAGGGCACAACAATGGACCAGAGCCGCCGATCCTCTCTGCTGCTGACAGAGCCCCTGACCTGGGGCTGTCACCTGTCACTGGCTCAGGGACAAGCCCTGGCTACCTCAGAGCTGCAGCCCAAAGGTGGCCTCGGCCTGTATTGGTGTACTCAGTCCAGCAGTGCATCTGCAGCATTGAAATGTTCAGAATTTAGTGTTTACCCCAGTCCTGTGCAGTTTGTGTTTCCGTGGTGGGGTGGCTGCCACTCCCTACTGAGACACACTCTGAGCTCCTCCAGGTCAGCCTGAGTAAACTGCAGCCAGATCTGCTCATTGCAGTGGGGGTGTGCAAAGCCTCCTGTGTGTGACAGGAATATCCCCTTCTACCAGATACCAGGCTGAGGCTCTTCAGTCCAACAGGCAGTAACATTTGGGGTGTGAGATTAGTGTTTGCTGAAGCTGCTGTTGCCAAGTCTCAGAAGAGAGGGTCAGGGCATGTGGACTATTCACTTATGTCTCTGTCCCTGTCCTGATCCATTGGGAATGGTTGAATCACTCCTGCACTGAAGGTATTGGGAGGAATTTGACTTCGTGCTCATTGTCTTCTGTATTGGATAAATAGGAATTTCTAGTCACAGGCCATGTTTAAGAATGTAAAATAGTGACATTATTGTGAGTAGTTGGCTGTTTAGGATAATTAATATGCATCTTTGAAGCTGAACGTTTATATGCTGTTTTCTTTAAACTCTTAGAGCCCTCCTGGTATTCACAGCAGAATGGCAGCCAGTACTAGGATTTCTTTACTCTTTGAAGGCTGCTGTGCCAATGGCTGTCTGCTTTCCTGCTGAAAAATGTACCAGCCCTTGCTTCCCTTTGTCTGGCCTGATTCCAAGTCAAGTCATTGTTACCGCATTAAATACGAGTAAACCTTTGCATCTCTCTACATGTTTGAATTTAATTATCAAATCATAGTCTTGAAAAGGGGACATAGTATTTAAATAACAGGCAGGCTTCCTAAATCTACACAAATTTATCCTAAAATATATCCCAGTTATCAAAGAAATCAGTCTTTTTCTGATGCAGTTAATGATGCACTCACTTTTCTTGCAGCTTAGCTAAAATCAATAACTTATTCTATTAAACATTTGTTTAGTTGCACAGACCTGCTGCATCTCACTGAATTACTCTGATTTCACATGCTCCATTGGTTTTATAATTAATTCATCAGTTTGCATAGTCTCTTCACTTCAGGAGAGAGGTGTTAGGAGAGAAAAACGGGAGGTAAGAGAGGATAGTGATGCATTGTGCATTTCTTACAACACATCTCTTTTTTGAAAGGTGGAATAAGTTGAAGATTGTGCTTGTCTTGAGCTTTCTTAACCTGCTGCTGTCCTGTACACTAGAGACACAACACTCAACAGCTCCACTGGGAAAGGAGAAAGGAATTGTACGTGTGGGACTAACAGAAATTTGAAACTTTGAATAGGATGATTGGAGCACCAAAGAACAATTGAGATGTGTGAAGCAGTGCATTTTCTGTTAAATTTAATTAATGTATTTAGGTCTCCCAAGACTATTTCCAAAAATACCACAATCTCCTTGAAAGCTTTGGTCAATGTGATTTACGGGTTAAGGACTTTTGAATAATTTTGTACTGCACAGGTTTTAAGAATTCCAGTTGAAGTTATGAGCATTAATAGGATCAAAGTATTACTATTTCAGGGAAAGACCTAATGCAGTAATAAAATTTGTTACTTGGCCATTGCTTCTCTTAGTTTTGTGGGATTTTGTGTTTTAAATGTGGTCAACTCATTGCCTTTACTGTACAGAATGGGCCACATACATTCGCAACTTCCTGTTCCTCGGGAATCCTGTGTTTGCCCATGGATTTTCAGCTCACTTTGAGCTATGGAGCTATTGTAATGATACATGAAAAAGTTTTTCAAGTTTGTTATTTAAAGCTCATCAGGATGGCAGCCTGCCAGTCTGATTTAGTTGCTGCGATGTGACCTCTATTCATCACTTCAGAAGATATATCTGATAAGAGATTGTATTGAAAATACAGATGGAAGGGGTGGCTCTCTCAAGTCCTGGGAGCATGGCTATCATGGCAAAATGAAGGCACAGTTAATGTGTCAGAGTGGATGCAGGTTCACACTGGTACTTAGCAGTAAATTGTATTTACCAGCTGCTGCCCTGCATGCCATGTGCAGTGTCCTGTCACCCGTGAAAGAATATAGAGTGGAAATTTATACAGCAGCTCCTGATAGTGCCTCCTCATTGGAAAATAAATTATTACCTATTTTTCCTCACGGTGCAAGATTCATAAATTAAAAACTTACCGGTAATCGTGTAATGCCTTATTTCTTTTAAAACAGGTTAGCTGCCATTAAATACAAGAGTGAATTCTGTTTAATGTTTCTCTAATTCAGAATTAGGATTGTAAAAATTCAAGTGCAAACCTTTAAATAGATTGTCAGATCTGTTTTGAAACTCAACTGGAAAAAAGGCATCATCACCATAGCAAATGATCCAACTTCATGAGCTCAGGTCAGCTTACACCTATGAACAAATACGCAATTTTAAAAGCAGCTTAATTTGTTCTATGCAGCCAGCTCTGGAAGGTACTGATTGCATCAAATGAGTTTTGGATCAAATGAGCAACTTCTACGTATGTTATAATGCAATTTTTGTAGGAAGCTGGGCGAGGGAGGGTTTGTCCTGTTTCTGAGTGCCTCTGAGCACAGCTTTCTGCCCAGCTGAGGCGGTGCAGGAATCAAATGACCCTTGCTAATTCTGCCCACATCTTGCAGTCACACTCATTTTCTACTATCTTGTTACCATATTGGTCTTATGTTTGCTGCCTGCTGGGTACAGCTAATAACTACTGAATGCATTTCATAGTTGGGACAATAACAGCCTCTTTACTTTCCCTGTCAGTGTGACTGCTTGGCTTTGAAAGCCTTATTGATGGTGTTTGCAACAGTTCTGTTTGTGGTGACAGCTGTTGTTTCAGACTTAAATTTCATCTTTGTATTTGTAAGAAACGTGATCTTTAACATTATCATCTTGCTGCTGCAATTGTTCTTTTGTTGGGTTTTTTCTGCAAGTAAATCCTCACTGCTTAGGTCAGGAACTCTTCCCAGTTAGATAAAGCCCTCTCCCCTCTAGGTGAGGGACTGGCACTGGTGTGACAGCTCCTGCCACAAACAACACTGAAGGTCCTTTGTCTTCCTGTGTGATGACCAGAGGCAGAAAGGAAGCTTATTTTGCATACATATATGAATATTTAACTACCAGTTTGTCCAAGCTAGGGGTTAGATTCATGCTAAGTCTCTTCCTCCGGCATTTGACCCAGGATTTTTTCAATATATGAACTCTTTCAGTGCTCTGCAGGCCAAGATGTCTGTAGAGCCATATAAGATACTTTCTGAGATGCCTGGGATGTTGTTGAGTTGAAAATTTGGCCTGCTAGGCAGCCTTTTGTAAGGAGGGCTTTGTGCTGTGGGTGTGGAGCAGCTGTCCCAGTCCTTGCTGTCACTGGCAGCGAGTGCAGAGCAAATCCCCATTGCCCTGAGTGGTTCAGGGCTGCTCACCTGCCCTGATGGTGGCTCTGTGTTCACAGCAGCAGCACCAACCACACTGAGGATGCTCTGCTCTTTCTCTCTTGGAGCTGTTCTGAAAATCGCTCAATTCAGCTGGAATTCTCCTGGCCTCAAACACATTTGTACAGATTGGGTACTGCTGCTGCCTGCAGTACTTACCCCACGTTTTTATAAATACTTTATGAAAATAATCTCTTTGCTAAACTACTTTAGTGTCTAGTTCTCTGAGCTGTGTACGAAGTCCCTCATACCATGGTGCATGGATTAAAGATTTTATCATTCTAAATTTAATCCTGTTTTCTTGGTTGGTTTCCATGAGGGGTGGAAAAATAGAGAAGGAGGAGGTTTGCCTGGTGATCCAGTTATTTAGGATGCAGATTATAAAATCATGTAGGTGTGGGGATCACTATGGAGCCAAATCTTATGTTTTTGCAAGCAATTGAAAAGACAAATTAGTTGTGCTTGTAGAAGGCATGTCAAATGACTATGTAATTCTTTTAAGAAAAAAAAAAAATTGCACTTTCTTGTTTTTCCCAAGACTGCTACTTTTTTCATCACAGCTAGTTAGCTTCATCCTTGCTGGTGCTTCTGGTGTTTCTCACAGCTGTTCACCCTCCCCCTTGTGCAGTTCCATGTTTGTTGTCTGTTGATATTTGCAGTTAGTGCTTCTTGTGATATGTGAATTAACAATATATTTTGTTTTTTTCTCAAAACATTTGCATTTCCTCTGGATTGTCATTTCTTGTCTTCTGGCCTTTCTATATTTTTACCAGACTAGGAGCAGAGATAGAAAGGCAGTAACAGTTTTTTCCCCTTAATTTTTGTATAGCTGGTTTTACACTGTGCTTAGTGGTGTCATACAGTGGTGCAGATGATCACAGAATCATGGAATTGTTTAGGTTGGAAAAGACAGAAGTTTAGGCTTGAAGAACACAAGTTGACATTTGTTTCTTGTTCTATGCCACACATATAAACTGTCAGATTTTTTTTTTTTTTTTCTGATTATGTTTTCTGTCTGCTGCTGGCTAAATTTCTGGTTTTGTTTTGTTTTGGTTTTTTTCCCCCTTTGGTCTGAAAGTACAGGCTGGTTTTCAAGTAGCTCCCCTGAAATGTATCTTGCTAAGCTCAGGATTCCTTCCTTTTTTGTAGCCATAAATAGTATCCCACTGCCTATTTTATGTGGCTTGGGTTTTTTAACTTATTAGAAAAGCAGCTATTCTTTGTGCATCCCCAGAATATCTAACTGTGTTTGTTTCTTCTGGTATTTTCGACTTATGCACAGTTCTGCACTTTATTTGCTCATTTGCTATTTAAGTTGCACATCAAATTTCTCTATTTGAGGAGTATATGTGAGCGTAAAATTAGAGCAGTTAAGTTGCTCCTTCCCTAACATTTTGATGTGCATTTGAAATGGAGATTAGTGATGAAATTAGACCAGGAAAAAATCACTTTAGAAGAAAAAGTGTAGCTTGGATTGGTGATTAAAATCAGGATGGTTCTTCCAGGGAAACATTTTACACTGGTTTCAGTCTTCAGCGGTGTTTTTATCAGGGAGGTTTGCACATCAAGGCTTCATTGCTCTGTTGCTGCATCCCCACCTCTCCTGGGAGCCTGGGCTTTGTTTCTGTCCTTCCCACAGCCCGTGGATGGAGCTCCAGGCTATGTACAAAAAGGGAGATATCTTACCTAAGTGAATCTGGCTACATCATGGTTATTGAAAGAGATGCAGCTGCTGTCCCAGTGCTTCCTGAGCTGTTTTCATACCTGGACAGAGTTGGCTCATGTGATATTTGTGTGCAGAATGAGCAAGGTAATACAATCTGTTTGGCACTCGGTCCTGAAAGGGTCTGAAAGCACAGCTGAAACAGAGATACACCTCTGAGAGCTCACCAGGGCTGCTCTCAGTCTCTTGTTCATGCCAGTGTGTGCAGAAATCTGGTTTGACTTCATGATGCAGAGAAGGTATTTTGTGCTGTGTGATTTTGTTGCTGAAGTTTGCTGTAGGTAATGTTTGGGTGTAGAAAAACTCTGAAGAGATCAATTGGGAAAAAACAAACGACAGTGGTACCAAAGTTAGATGAAGGACATATTCTTCTATTTCTCTTGGCAAGCTTATGTGTGGCCTCTCAGTTCTTACAGCTGTGAAGTCAGACTGTTAATGATCCTCTGAGGGATAAAAGGTGACAAAAATTACAGACTAACAAATACCCTGAAAATAGCCTTCAGTCTCATATTTGTTTGGGGTTTGGGCTTTTTCCCAATTAAGCATGAGGCATGCTCTGAGAAAAATAGTTTATGCTAGAATAGGCCAGGGAAGGACACTGATTAATCCATCTAAATGGAGTAACTTAGTGCCAACCTTGCTCCAACTTTGGCATCTGAATCATGTAATTTTGTTGGGTTTCTGCACCCTTTTTTTTTTCCTCTTAGGTCAATTTATTGATTGCATACTTCTTAAAAAAATTGTGCCACTGCATCAGCTATTGCATAGGGAGTGATGTAGATGTTGCTTCTATTTTTGTAATATTTTTTCATCCAGGTATCCACTGTTTGACACAGCAGAAGTGGAAGGGACCACTCCCCTCCTGTCACTTTGTTTCAAGGGCTCTTTTGGGTGGGGAGGTGGGTGCTGGGAGTAAAGATATTGATTCCACAGGGCTTGGGGTTTGTAGTTAATTCCTTTTAAAATCTGAGCTGAGGTCAAAAGGTTGGCATGTGGTTTACACAAGGATTTTTTAAAAATAATTACCAAATTTGGGGGGTTTAGGTTGTCTCAGTGAGTTACTTGTGAAATCGGATATTTATGCAACACAGGATCTTCTTGCTTCTGATTTTTTGGCTTCTTTGATTTCAAAAGTTGCGGATGCTCACTTAATTATGAGAGTCTCCAGAGCCAGATGATGATGATGATTAAACCTTGGCACACAGTACTCTTTAAAACACTAATCTTCACAAGATTCTGTGTAATTAGGTAAGTATTCTCCTTACTTGACTGAGAGGGAAACTATAAGGGTCCAAACCTGCTTCTGTTTTGGAGTTGCTGTCAACTCTTAAGGCTCTTAATAGCAGAAGATCAAGCCCTTAAGTGATTTGTCTAAAGACAAGGAAGGTGGTGGAGAGTTTGATTGGATCTTGGGTGTTGTTGATTCTCAGGCACCTGGCTGATAGCTCAAGATGTCTTGCTTGACATTTCAGCTCTTTTCATTTTAGTGTTTATCTTCAAAGGTCATCAGCTTTATATATGACTTTAAAAGAAGCGTGCAGTAAGTCAGGGTCCTCACCTGTTATTGAGCCCTCTTGCACATCACTGCTAGTTTTATTTTGCCTGTCTCTCTTATTCTGATAGAGACCCACAGAAATAAAATGGGAGAGCCCATGGAAATAAAATGAAATCACTTGATGTTGTCAGGGGCAGTAAAGGAACTGAGAAACCACTCGGATGTGAAGATGAGAAAAGGTGCAGGTAGAAAGATTGAGCTGATCAGATGGAGACAGGGGTATGGTGGCTGTTTGATGGTGCTGACACCTCTTTCTCAAGCAGGGCAAGGGGCATCCCAGTTTGAGGGGCTGGCACAGCTGGGGGAGGCACTTAATGCTATGGGGAGAGGCCAGTGTAGGTGTGGGACGGGGAAGGGATGAGTATCACGTTCAGCCCCCATCCTTTCCCCTCACACAGGGCCAGTGTGACTCTTTCACTGGATTAATTACTGCTCCATGTGGACATTTACCAGTCACATGTAGGATTTGGGCTCTTGAGAATAGTCACAAAACAATTTAGGTTTCCCCTCTATTGCTTTCCACCATCTCCCTTATTAAAGATTCTTCAGTTACCTTTCTATGGCTGATTAATGTGTCAGGTGATTAATGACTTTCATCTGACACATCAGTGGGATTAAACCATGGTGAAATACATCCTTCCCCTCCTATTATTGCATTCCACTGCTTTCCACAAAGGAAGTACAAGAGAGGTTATCTCATGAGGAGCTCTGCCTGTATTGCTGGCTGTTTCCAATTACCTTGCTGTTTGATACATGTCTGTGGTGAGCTGGAGTTGCAAAAGTTTAGGGGAAGATGCTGAAAGTGCATCTAAAACACTCTGGGAATAACATGGGCAACTTGATAAGAATTTATTCTTAGTCTTGTGGATCAGTGGTTGCCAGTTGTATCAAGTATTCCTGCAGTGCTGTTCTTTGAAGAGTTCACTACATGTTTTAGGAATGCCTAGCTTTTAGCAGCTGAGAATTTGCATTAAATTTAAGTACAGACAAAATGATGAATGTGCCTTAATTACTTTCAGCAGCTCTGCCAACACTACAAGTGTGACTGCAGCACGTATGCCCAGATGTGCTTGCAAGCTTTAACCTGCAACTGTGAGACCTTAAATTGGCAGAATGCTGTGCAGGAAGATGCAGTTTCCCTGATGCCAGCTCTGAGTGCTGCTCGCTCTGGCTGAAAACTGCTTCTCCTTTTTCTCTTCCCCACTGCCCCCTCCCTCTCTCTGGTAAGTGGATTAATTTCCAGCCCCAGCAGCTCCCTGGCTCTGCTCTTGGCCCATGCAGAGGAACACAGTGCAACTTGCACAGGCAGCTGGTGGAGATGAGAGGCCAGACCACTTCCCCTCTCAGCACTGAGATGGGCTCATGCAGGAATTAAGCAACCCTGTGGCCCAGCTGATGTGTGTAGTTAATGATGAAGATGTGGTGATAATTGCAGGTAGAGATCTGCAGAGGACTGTCCCTGCTGGGTTTGAATGTTCCTGCCCAAGCCTGTGCCATCAAAGCTTTCCCTCTGCTGGCACTTATGCTGAATTCCTTCATGTGCCAAACAGCATGAGCACTGATTATTTGCCATGCCAAAGCATGGAATTTTGGTTAAGGGGGGATGGTTGTGTTAAGATGTAGTACAAATGATGTGGCTGTGTAACGTGATTTCTTTGAGGAGCGAGTGGCAAGGAGCTCACAGTGAGTACTGTGCTCATCCAAAAGTTATCAGCCTGAATTTGCTGAAACAATTATGGGCAATTTCAATTGCAGTGAGGGTTATTTACAATTTAAATAGAGTTGACATCATGTTCTTTTGACCTAATTCCCAGACTTTTTTATCATTACTAAAATGGTGTGGGATATTACAATGCCATCCATACACTGCAGCATGGCTCTCTAAGGAAAGGTTGATACAGCACTGGTGTTTGAATAGGAAATGGACTGGAAAATTCTGAGGTAACATTGTGATCTTCAGACGTGAAGGGTTGGATTTGTGGGTGAAAAGCCACAGTTCAGTAATAACCCTGCTCAAAAGTAGTCCTATGAAAAACCAGGATACCTCTTACTATTTGTTGTTTTATGAGTATAGGAGGTGATGTTTCTTTTCCTTTCAGTAATACTGCTAGCTTGTGTATCACTGGATGCCCACTTTGCATTAACATGGGCTGACTTTATTTTGGCAGGAGAAAGTCACCAAGCCCTTGTGGAGTATTGCAGACTTTAAGCACTAAATTCAATTTACTACATTCTTCCATGCTCCCGTGACACCCCCATGTCAGATGATGCATGTACAGACCCTGTTTCCCATAACTTTGTCCTTGAGATGACACCGGTGGCATTCTTCTCATGATCTTTAAAAAACATGTGAGAAAAACAGTTGGGATGATTTTAAAGAGCAAATTGTCATTTGGAAAGCACCCTGCCTTAGTATGAGCTCCACTTATCTAGAAATATTATTATGAGCAATCAAAAAGACATTCAAAACAAAATAATGTGATTAAGTAAGGGTTGTGGGTCTTAAGAGTCATTCTTCACTTGCTGCTTTCACCCAAGGACCATCCAGATGCACCAGTCTGGCTCCACTGTGCTTTCAACCCACCTTGGGAGTACAAGCATTGTCCAGGTGTTGCATAAACTTGTGTAAATATTCCATCCACTCGTGACAAGGACAAAGTTACCAGAAAGATTGTAGGGTGTTTTCTCTTACTGTATTTGGGTACGATTCCCAAAGTCCCAATGCCTTGCATTGCAGAATGAGGCTGCAGGGTTGATGTGCATCTCACTTGACTGTTAATGCCCACACCAGCTTTATCTGCAGTGCTCAAATCCAGATGCTGGAAAGCAAGGGTGTGTCACCAGTGCAGAATTACCTTGTGTCTCTCCTGGGATAAGTTCTCCCACATGTACCAACCTCCCCAAAAACCTGTAACCTCGGCTGTAGTAATCCAACAACAGGCGACCAAGGTTTCATTTCAGCCCCAGTTGGCAGTCCATGGGCCTTGCTCTTGAAAGGCAGGCCAGCCAAGTGATAATATTTCACTGCCATGCCCCAGTTACCCCTGAGTAATACCCTGTGGTCTGTTTATTTTTTTACTTCAGGAGACCTTAATTGGCACGTTAATCCTGCACTTGTCTGCTGTGTTTTGCTTTGCTGCAGACTTTGAGCAGCAGGGCCATCAGAATGAGTGTGCTTGCCCACAGGTTTGCTGGAAGCAGATGTCAACCTTCTAGTACAGTTGTGGTGGCTGTAAAACCTGTAATTTGGGGGAAATGTAGCTAAAGAAACTGTTTAGGGTTTAGTGGACAGAACAGAAGAGGAAACACCAAGCAGACAAGAAGAAATGAGTTCCGTCTGCTGAAAGGTTTTGCTGCCAAATATTTTGGTGTGATCTATGTTAGCAATAAGTAATTCCATTTGGAAATTATTTTCCACACAGAATTGTTGTCGTATTACTATTTCAAACAGCAGCTCTGTGCTGGGGCACACAAATCCTGCGCACATTCATGGATCAGCCAAGTAAAAACATGGTATTTCCCCCAGGAAATCTATCCCAGCATGCAGACCAGTAAAGCACTACTGAGGATGCAGCTGCACATGAAGGGCTTTGTACAGGCAACCCTCCCCCTGTGCTGGAACAGATCAAGCTGTAATTTTTTAGTAAAGACACATCCTTATTGCATAGGCATCCTATAATTTCTTCTGAAATATTAGATTTCTCCCTGTTAGGGCTGTTTTGAAGATCTGCTACTGCCCTCTGCCCTTACACACCTAAACGTTTGCTGGATTTTTCTGATGATTTGGCTTATTTGAACTTCTTTAACAACTCATGGCTGCTTCTGGCCAGTTATTTTCCATTAGCTTAAAGTCTCTCTCTGCATGCAGAACACAGAGAAAACTTTACAGCTGTGCTTCATTCTCTTTCACATCTCAGTGTTTCACTAGGCACAGGTCTAGTGAAATCTTTGCCATGGGATCTGAAAATTTTACTCCTTCAAATTTTTTTTTAGCTCCCATTGCATTGCCAAGCTGGTTTGCTCAGGGTGCAGACAGAAGTGGTGCTGCCTTGTTGTCTGGTTGGGGTTATTCTGTGTGTGATTGTTTTGAGGCTTTTCCCCTTCTAATTACTTTAAACAAATTGGATCAAGGATAGAGGTTGCAGGACTGTAGTACTGTTACAGCTGGATTAAATATTGTTTTAGGAGACAAATTTATGTAGAATAAGAAGCAAACTTAAATTACATCAAGGCATCCATGCTGGCAGAGCAGGGTGGTGGAATGCTGCCTGCCAGTATTTTTATTATCGTCATCATTCACCCTTTTTCAATTTTAGGGTTGCCATTTCTGCAAGGAAAAGTTTGATGCTTTTTTTGGACTAATTTGCTTTTACTCCTGAGGACAAATGAAGGTATTTTATTCAGGCCTCAAATTAATCACTTCTATGGAGAAGACAGTTGATCAAAGTGTGGTTATATTTCTTTTAATTTTACTTCTTTGCCATCTGTGAGGCACTGTAGTTGTGTGCTACCTGTCTGATTTATCAGTGTCTTGTAGGAAACCAGCCTTTCTTCTGCCTGAGGGGTTTGGGAGTTTCAATTAGGTAGTGAGCCTGAGAGAAAAGGATCTGCCTGCACTTGGTTTTGCAGCACTTGACAATGGTTTGATTTTGGATTCGCTAATATGGAAATTTTCACCAGTGCTCTCAGTGTCTAAAAATTTTCCTATTTCCACATGGTTATTTCCTGTCCTGGGTGAGGTAGGCTACTTTATTTCTTCTAGTCTAGAATTTCTAGTTGCCAAGACAGTTTATAAAAAAAAATTTAAAACTTGGTAGGCAAAAGGAGATGCACTCTGTATGCTTGTCTTGCTGTTTTTGATATGGCATTCCTGAATGCCTGGAGGAATCCTGGTTCTGTGGAGGTCCAGCTTCATGTGCAGATGGGTCTGTGGTAGTCCTTGGTTCCCATTCCTTGGTTAACAAACTAATGTACTCACTACTTACACCTACAGCATGGGTATATGTGGTATCTCTGCTAGCCTGGGCTTCTGTGACTAGAATGGAGCAACTGTGACACAGCAGGGAATTTGGCATCCTTTGAATGCCATGTTGTGGTGTTGGCACAATGTATGAATGATTTCCCCCTTTTGTTTTGCTGTTAATGATGAGCTCTTGGGCTGGGGCCTGCCTGCAGCCTCAGCTTTGCGTGCACGATTATCTGTACGTGCTGCAGGTGGAAATTGAACATCTAATTACTTTATAAGATTTGTGAACAGAGATTTAGAGCCTGCTTAGCCTCTGCTTGAAAAGTGCTTTCTGTGTGATTTCAAGTCTGCTTTTGCTCTCCTCCTCAGGTCCTTTCACAGATGTGGTCACTACAAACCTGAAGCTCGGCAACCCCACGGACAGAAATGTCTGCTTCAAAGTTAAGACCACAGCACCACGTAGATACTGTGTAAGGCCCAACAGTGGAATTATTGATGCAGGAACATCAATTAATGTTTCTGGTAAGCCATTCAAGCAGTTCTTTGCTGATTGAAAATAGCTTCTTATGATCTGTTATTTCTTGGAATGCCTTGCAGCCTGAAAGTATTTTGGTTTTTCCAAGAGGTTGTGTTTTCATGGAGAAGCAGCCATTTCATGTATCCTTGCTTCCCTTACTCCTGGTCTAGCAGTAACAGGTTTGGTCTTAAATCTTGTTTTGGAGAGGAAAAAGGCAGAAATACACAAATGATTGATATGGTTCATTAACAGCCTCAGCCAGCGTATCCAAACCAGTTCTGCTGCAGCCCTGCCCTCCCTCTGGGATTATTTTTGTACAGTTAGTTTTTTGCCAGCTTAACTTCCTGAACCAGCTCACCACGGGGTCAAACAAGTGCTTGGATGAGCACATTGAGGGAGGAATAAAACTGGGTGGATTGTAGCCACTGGTTTAGACCAGTGTGGGCAGATGGCAATCTGTCTTTGATTTAACCAACAGTGAAAACATTTACTTTCAAACCATGCTTGTTTTGTGTGCCTTGAAGATTCGGTATCCTTTGGTGTTAAAAATGTCAAATGACTAAAGCTGTTGCATAGGAAAAGTTAATGATTTTCTCTAATGAGTCAGTAGCTCTTGACTTGCCTAAGTTTGGTAATGGAAAAGCAAAGGAGTGGCTTACTCTGAAAGCATAAAGAGCTGAGTATTCTTACAAACAGTATCTGTGTGTTAACTTGCTGATAATATATTCTCTCAATAACTTCTCTGATGCATGTTCTTAATAAAGAATTCTATCAAAGGATGTAGTTGTGGCTTATTGGATGAATGAGGTCAGACTTGAGTTAAGAAAATTATCCCTTTAAACCTGAAGATTCAGATTTGCTTTGCTATTCCTAAAAAATTAATATTGGCATGATAAGAAATATTATTGATAGGTTATACAGTTTGCTCCTACCAACCTCTTTTCGCCTGGGATAAAATTTTGGGAAGCTAAAACTACTGCTTTTTACGTGAAAAAAATGAACATGTAAAAATTGAGTTCAGTTTCTTACTTAATAAAATGTAAAATATTTAAACACCTCACCCTTGGAGAGAACTTGCTTCAACAAAATACAAATTGATCCCCAAACCACTTTGCACTGTAAAATTAAGCAACTCTAATCCTATGAGTCTTCTTATACATGCCCATATTTGCACACTCATTGATTTGTTGTCTTTGGGATTTCTGTGGTGTCAAATTGGGTGTGCAAAGGGCTGCAGGATTGTGCCTCCCTTGCAGGTAATCCCAGGGGAATGGCAGGGAGGAGGTGACCAGGGAGTGGTGGGAGCTCCAGGTGGGGCAGGCAAAGCTCTTCTGCTTCAGGAGAGGGCCAGCACGTACCCAGTGAGCTCTGAAATGACTAATATGTAAATGAAAAAGCTCTCTGGAGAGAAATGGAGATTTTTAAAAGTCGGAACAATTCCCAAGTAAAGCTGTCTGTCATCTATACTAGCTGCAGGCAAGCATATCAAATGCACTGAAATCAATGAAATGATAATGAAAATTAGCATGGTTTCTAGCTACAAATTATCTTTGTGCTATAAAGATGTGGATGCTTTTCATCTTGCAGATGAACTTTGAAAATTAAAAGCCTACTTCCTTTGCAGGCTCTTACCAGGCCTTTTGAAATGTTGTCTTGATCTCAGTGTTGAGTTTTGCTCACAAGTGCCCCTTAGCTCCACCTTGAGCAAATACAGTGCAGGCAGGTGTTGTAGGAAGCATCTCTTGTTATGGTGCCAGCAGCTTCTTTTCCTTCCCTGTGGCTCACCAGGTAGAGCGTGGATCTTAGGAGTAAAGCTGAGTTATGAGACTGCTGTGCTAACCCTGAGCTGTGCTCTGCTCTTGCTTACACAGCTTTAAGAATTTCTGATAACCTTATTTATAGTGATTTATGATTTGGTTAGTGTGGAAAACGGCTGTGGTATATTTAATCACAAGCTCACATGTGTGTTCTAATAATTTCATGCTGCTATTAAGAGTAGTAATAAATAACAATCTTAAATTGCCAGTCCTTATATTAACATTATATTTTAAAATGCAAGTAGCACACTTTCATTGTTCCTTAGATAACTCATTCAAACCATGCATGGGACCTGATTTTGGACTTGAGGATGGCAGTGTCTTTGGTTTTGATCAGCAGATGGGATCCTTTGGATGGGAAGCATCAAAGAGGGCACTGTTATAACTTGAAAAATACAATTGTTTTCAGATTCACAGAAAAGGGGGAAGATGTGTTTAACCTTTACTATGGAGTAATATTGCTTGAGAACAAAAGACTGATTTTGGAGTTAATGAAGTGAAAAATAAATAGAATTTGTTTCTTTGCCTCTAAATCAGTTATCTTTTCAGTCATTTAATTCAAGTCTTGCACAGGGCATAAAAATAGGGCTTGAATTCCTTCAAACCTAGTGAAAATACTACTGATGAGAAATATTAAAATGTAGTTAATACAGTAACTTCTGGACACTTAAGCTAATTGGGTTGTGTTTACTATATGCAATCTGTTCCCTTTGCAATTGCTGACTGGCTTTACCACAGGCACTGATAGCACTGCATTGGTGCTGCACCTTGTCTCCAAAAAAATCAGTGCCTCAGCATTTGTTAGTCTCAGAGAATATTATTGCCTGGAGCTGAATTTGGGACAGCCTCTTCCTTCTTGCTCTGTAGTAACCAGATGCCTTTGTTACACTCCTGTGAAACTGTGTCTGTACTATTTTGCTGTGAGTATATGAGAAGATATTTTGCTCTAAGAGGCAGCAGTTCCACTTTATTTCACATTAATATGATGGCTCATTTAAAGACTTAACAAAATGCTAGAAAAATAAAGCTCACTTTAATCTAGTGGAGTCTCAAATGCTGCCTTCTTATGCCATATCACAGCTTCTGCTAAATACCAGCATTTGAGGCCCTGTCAGCATGTGCTGCCTGCTGGGATGTCAGGTTTGGAGCCTGTGTTTTCACCTGTTATATAATGGCATGTAATTTTAACAGCTGAGTTTATGTAACTGTCGGGAAGCTGTGTGAGCGCTGTCATCTGATTCCATGGCACTGGGGCTGCAGTGCTGGGAAAGGCCCATTTGCACACATTGCACTGCTGCTAAGCACCTCTGATTTCAGCACGGATAGCTGATTTTGTGGCTTTGAAACCTCAATAAAAGCCGTGAATGGATTACAAAGGAGAAGTGAAGGAATGCCAGCAGATGCTGGTGAGCCTGCAGTGGATGGAATTGCAGATGGCACCGTCCCTGCCCAGTGTCCCACTGAGGAGAGCGGTCTGAACACGCCTCCTAGCAGGGAGGAGGAGCTGAGCCTGCTCTCGAATATCCGGGGAGGATTTTTAGTATTTTCTGAGCTTTCCTGGCTTTGAAAAGGCAGGAATGGAGCTGCAGCCCTGTGCTCTGTAGTCACAGTGGGTCTGCCCCATTCCCTCAGGCACTGATTGTATCCCATCCACTGCTGCATTCCCAAACTTTCCTTGGCAGTGTCACTCCCGTGCCCTGTTCCCACAGATCTCCCAAGCAGAAACTACCAAGTTTTGGGTTGTTCTTGCCTGCCTGCTCTAAAATTCTATCTTGATCTTCACAAATTCAACACTTAAAATTTCTGTAAATATTTCAATAATACTATGTTTATTTATGTAAACATGAAACAAAGGTGGGATGGTGCAATGGATTCTGCTCCTTTCTGTAGATGTGTGTCCTTTGCTCACCTCTGCCTGAGGTGATGGAATTCCACAAGGATCTTGAGGCTTGCCCTTGTTTCTGGTTGGGGTATTTTATATGACATAAGTGTGGTAGATTTGATCCATCCAGACCATGAAGAATTCCTTGCAGTGCCATTTGGGAAAATGATTGATAAAGGTAGAAAAGAACAAATAAATTGCCAGTCTGTTGAATGAGCTGCCTAAGAATGAACAGTGATGTGGATGGAAATGTGAAAGCAGGGAGCTACTAGTGATGTTCCTTGAGAGTGATTCTTGGTCCCAATCTTCTTTAATGCTTTTGCCAGCAATTCTGGAACAAAGAGTACACTAAAAACTCTGATGATGTTGTAAAGTTGAGAGATTGAAGATAGACAGCAGAATTAGGTGTCCTTGAAGGCTACAGTAAAAGAAATGGGATGAGTTTGATTAGAAAAACTGCAAAATCACGTATTTGGAGAATAAAATACTCTGGCTACAATTGCAGGCTTGTTGAATGAAGGGGCCTGATTGGGGTTAGCAAGATAATAAACATAATAATACTAATAATAATAATAATAATAATAATAATAATAATAATAGTACACAATGTAGCTGTGAGGAAGGCAGATGTAGCATCATACATCTGGATAAGGGAAGAGGTGAGAGGGCATAAATGCTGTGGTTCAAGGCTCTAGTAAAGTTTCCTGCATGTGTAATTAGAGGAGCTCAAACCAAAACAGGTGCAGAGGATGAATGGGGAGCCTGGCCTGGACAGAGCCCACCAAGTCTGGCTCAAGCTTACCAGTAGGCCAGGAGTTACTGTGATTGATGGCCTGGAGGGCACCAGAAGTAAATGACTCTTCTCCTTCTCTGGTATTTCAGCTTTAGGGCAGTGCTGGTCCAGGACCAAGTAAACAGGCCATTAATAAATTTAGATGGAAATTAGAGGAAGGTTGCTGACTATCTGAGCTGCGAGACTTTTCTGTTCCTTCTGCTCTTGGAAAGGACAGCTAGATCCTAGCAGGTGTTAAAGGTGTTCCCTGCTTCAGATTTCCACTGTTCTTTGGAAAAGCTGGTTTATTCTAGGAAAACCAGAGGAGTTTAATGCTTCTAACTAATTGTAACTAACTTTGCCAGTGAACTGTTCTATGGAAAAGAAGGAGCACGTTGGGTGGTCAGTGCCTCTCCTTAGCTCTCTACTGAGCATAAAATGTGGGGATATTGCAGGAATGTGTGAGAAAACCCATGGCCATTGATCTCTCAGTGACTCTGCAGTTTTTGCTTGTGGTAGAGCAGTGCTGGTGCTGGAGCTCTGGGGTGAGCAGCCTGGGAAGTGGCTGAGGTACATCTCTGCCTGATGGATGCTGCTGACTGTAAACCTGAAGATCACATTAATAATTTTGTTTCTTAAAACTCTGATTGCTGATGAAAATTGAAACTTCTGACCAGATGGGACCTCTGATGCGATAAGGCATTCTGTAGGAACATACTTCTCACATAATTTTTGCATAAGGTTTGTGATTTCCATTCAGAGCAAAGGAGCCACATTCTCACTAGCAATTTCTCCAGCAATTAGAGCAATTTTATGGAACTAATCTTTCACAGAAACCCCAATAGTATGTGGATAAATATTAAAATGGTTTGGTTTCCTCTTGAAAAAAGTACATCTTTTTGAGCTTTCCATCTGGCTTACAAGACATTTGCTGAATAATTTGTGTCAATGTGGCTTTCATGTATTGATCTAAAAATACAAGTGCTAACAACGTCTGTGCTGTCAAGCCCTCTCTGGCTCTTGTGGTTCAGTGAATGGAGCTGGGAGCAGTGATCATTTGGCATTCCAGGATGGATTCAGCACTGTCCCTTGGGAAATGAGGATTTTCAAATGAGCTGATAGCTGCACTCAGCAAAGCGAGCTGAAAAAGCCACAATCGTAGAAGTTCCATAAATGCTGAGTACTTCTGGTATCCAGTTGGATCTTACAGTTGAAATTATTTGTGTGCTCCAGAGGAGAAAAAACAATGCTGCTGCTTTTCAGTGATGTGTCCAGCAGTGTTGAAATAGTTGTGCTTTCACAGTGCAGTCACTCCTGTGTGGAAAATAATTTTAAAGCTAGCCAGTTAATTTGCAAACGTTTTTTTAGATAATATTCAGCTACTGCAAGGTGAGTTTAAAATGTATAATAATTTTTAAAGCACCTCATCTGAGAGAATTTATTGCCTGCCTTCTCTCTGGGCTTTAAAAGGCATGTGGTTGTTGATGGCCACAGATTGTGTGCACAGTAAAGATGGCACAGCCATAGCATATCCTGCTCATTAAGGGAGGCAAATTGGTTTGACTTGCCTTCATTTGCAATAAATGGGATCTTTGGATATTGCTTTTATACAACAAACCCCTACAATTAGGGCATATGAATTTGGGCACATAATGTTGATAGCACCAGTACTTGAAAATGCTCCTAATTCTTGACCTGCTTCTCTTCTTAGTGATTGAGGGGCTGAAGTAAGAGAGGTCATAAAATGTGAAGTTTTAAACCTTAGACCATTTTTTTTTGTTAGCAGTAATGGCAGTATTTGCAAGCTTTGTTTTCAATTTGAGGGGGTGGAGGCTTTTTGCAGTGCCTAATAACATGTTTGTGTAAATTGGGTTGCTTATTTCCACATGTCCTGTCTCATGGTGAAGCCAAGCTCATGGTTTTTAATGCCCCAGTAGCTGAATATCCAGGTGTCATTTGCAAATGTGGGAGTTCCAAGTGACCACTGTGATTAAAGATTATTCTGTGTAAATGGAATACCCAACTGTCCCTCTTCAGGTTGCTTTAACCCAAAAGCAAAGTCATGGAAATTCCCAATATTGCTTAAAAAATTTAATTAAAGCACACACACTCCCTAAACCTGCTGTTCCTTCCTCTCTGGCCCCTAAAGAGAGTCATTTTCTGCATAAGTAAATTTTGGGATGCTTTTTATTTTTTGAGTGAAGAGAAATACATTCCTTGCATGCCTTTCATAGGCAAAGTTTGCATCACATTTAACTATAAACTTCTGGCTATAAATTGGTAACAAACTTTCAGTAACTTATTTGTGGAAGCAAAATACTTGTACTTGATAAATCAAATGCCATGAGACTCTTAAACTTTTTAGAGGAAATTTCCATCCTGAGACTTGAACCTCAAGGTTTACAATGTTGGACTTTGCCTCTGTAGCTGTTCTCGGGCACCATCAGCAATATTGTGTGTACAGCTCATCAAAATGCTCCTTACTTCTGCCCCAAGGATGGAGCAAGACAAAAAGATGCTGTCTTGGAAATTTTTTCCCTCTGTCCCAGAAGATATGTAAATGATCCTATTTCCTATAAGTGACTATTGGTATCTTGCTATAGCTGTGTACAGAATTATGTAGAGTGATCAGCATTTCCAGAATTTTCAGACCAAAGTTTATACAGACTGAGGAAATCTGTTTCTCTTGCCTCCTTTCAAAATTCTGGTTTAAAGTGAGGTTCCTGATCTCAGCTGCTGCTTTGGTCTTAACAACAGACAACTTGAAACCATTTTGATGTTTGTTTTCCTGGAATCTGGTGGCTGTGTCATCAGTGCATGACTCTGCAGCAGAGCAATGTTAATGCAATGTGTTCTGGGTTTTTTTCTTCCAGTGATGCTACAGCCTTTTGACTATGACCCTAATGAGAAAAGTAAACACAAGTTTATGGTTCAGTCTATGTTTGCTCCAGCTGATACTTCAGATATGGAAGCAGTAGTAAGTATTGAAATGATTTTAAATGGATTTCTTTCTAACTGTAGAATGTTGTAAGTCCTTTGACTGCGTTGTTGAAGGGGTGTTGGCAAACCACACTGGAATGGTCCTTGGAAGCTTTTCCAGATTTCCATCTCTGCATGGCAAGGAGTTTTCTGTTATTTTGAGCCCCAGGAATCTTGCACTGAGAGTTGTTGTCTGTGGTTGCTTCTTTAGGAAGCTGCTGTCAGTAATGGGATGCCACATCATGAAATAAGTAGTTGTAGTTTTTTGCAATATATCCTTCTTTAGAAAGGGCAGCTTGAATCATATATTCTAAGGATATACAGAATATATTCTAAGTCTGTGGCATCATTTTTATGCATCTGCTCTCAGTCTTGAGTCTTCTCTTGAGCAGCTCCTTCTGCAAGATGCAAGAGGATGATTTACCAGTATTGTACTTTTCTTTATCCCTACCTGTGTCTGCTGTGGCTTTGTAAATGAAAGGCCCTCATAGATTCTGTCCTGTGGATTACAAATGAGAGCAGGAGAAATATGTAGGAGCTGGAGCAGAGAAGGACAAAAGACATAAAAATAAGATGTCAGGCTACAGTAAGACAACCTGCAGAGGAGTAAACCACTGTGTCAACTGCTGGCTTTCCTTTATCAGCAGGATTTGCCCCCAGAAGAAGGCACAAGGAAGCTCTCTGTAGCCTGGCTTTTGTTAGCTTGAGAGAACATTATGGGGCTATTATGGACACAATGTAAAAACACCATTATTCTAAAAGTGTGTGGCTTGTGTGTGCTACTTAAAAACAAAAAAGCCAACCCAAAAATACTCTGCAGTAGTCTTTACAATATGTGTCTTCTTCTGAATAGCTTCTTAAAGCTGGGGCACTCTGCAGGTTAATAATTTCCCTTCTGAAACTGATTTATGGAACTATATTTGTTTAATGGGCTCAAAATAAGATCCAGTGGGAGAAACAGCAATAGTAATAAAATGTCTGCATCACTAGAAAGATAAGTCAGTCTGCCTTTCTTTCGAGCTCTTTAATTTTTATGAGTTACTTTATACCATGACAAATGTTACTCTGCTGGCAAAGAACGTTTTTTAGTACCTAGATGGGCCTTTCAATTTTCCAAAGCTCTCCAGACCGATTGGATTCCTTTTCCTGTAACACTTTGATCAGTTCTCAGTTTTGTTACCACTCTCCAGATCTCTTCCTATCCTGGATGAACAGGTGAGACCCGTTACGGGAGTACTATAAAGCTTTCAACACTTCACAGGCAGCCAAGGAGCTCGAAATAGATCTGACTTCAGCCCCAGAAGAGCTGAACTTCGATTCAGCTGTTTAGGATGAGTTAAATACTACTCCAGCTTGCATGGGCTTAGCCATAATTTGTCACCTACTTGAGATATGCTGAGGAATACCAAGCTACCAGGAGGATGGTCAAAGTGAAGAGGAGCACGTGAGAACTCCAGGGTAGAAGTGTGGACACTTCTTGCTGTTTATTATCACTGAGAATAAATCTTTTCACTTCAGGGTTACAGCTGATACTGAGCAAAGGTCTATCACTGCTGATCCCTATTAAAAAGGTTGTAAGGAATCTTGTTTATGGCAGACTCCCCAGCTGAAGGGAGGAGAAGGAGTGAGGGGAAGTTATCCCTCAGTATGTAGCACATCTGGTGCTGTTCAGACATTGATGCTGAAAAACAAGGATGTGGAAAGCAAGGAGGGGGAAGAACAGTCCTGTATTCATTCCAGTCAGGAAGAAAAGCTCATGTGAAATTTGAAAAGTTTGAACAGGAACTCCACTGGCCAGAGAGTTGAGAACTCACTCTGTGATTGATCTGGGGTCTTGTTATCTTTCCCTTCCCTTGAATTCACCCCTCCTTTTACTTTTTTTACTTTTTTTTTTTTTTCTTTAAGCAGGTTCATTACTCTCCCCGTCTCTGCTAATTACTCTGATACAGCTCCCAATTCTCTCATAAATTACCTGTGGAAGTTTCAGACTATTTAGGATGATTTGCTTCATAGTATTGGTCTGTCTGTATGATACCACTCAGTTTTGGTTTTGATCTCATTTTTCATCCTGTCTGTGGTTAATGGTAGTGTGATAAACACCTGTGGGTTCTTTCTGAGTGAGATGATGTGATTTGTTTACATAATGCACTGCATTTCCAATCTGCCTGATTGTACTAATATGTTTAATATGAAATTAATATTAACTTATTCCAGTGGAAAGAAGCAAAACCAGAAGAACTCATGGATTCGAAACTTAGGTGTGTGTTTGAGCTACCAGCAGAGAATGATAAGCCTGTGAGTATTTTCAGATGCATATTGAGTGATTTGACTTAATACCACAGTAAATCCTGTAAAATGGCATGTTTGTACAGACAGCTGTATAAGCACAAGACAGAACCCTCTGTTTCACTGCCTGGATGGCATCACCCTTTAAAAACACAATGTAAACTATTTAAAATCTTGGGAATCCTTGGTGTAACTAACAGCAGTTTAAACTTCATAAATGCAACAGTAGCACAAAGCAATTTTTGAGTTGATCTGTTGTCATTTAGTGCAAGGTCACAGGATAAAGAATACTTAAAAAAAAATTAAAGGTGCTGATTGGTGGTTGTGAAGCTCAGAGTTTATAGTGAAGCAGTTATAATCATCAGCAATATAAATTTCACTGCCTGTCCAACACTTCCTTAGTACAACTCTGATTTTGTCAGGTGAATTGATAGAAACCTGATGAGGAAGACACAAGTGCAGTTAGGATTTATATTGAAATTATCATCTATAATATTGTAGGATCCTTTCTTGTTAGGGTAATAGACATGATAATTTGTAATGCAAATATGTATTGTCCAGTATAAAACTGGTAATTGATTGAATAAACTGAAAAATTCTTCCTAGTGTGCAGGTACTAAAGGCACACTTGTTCTGCCTTGCACTGAACAGGCTGTAATTAGGATTATGTAATTGGCTGGGAGAGGTTTGATTTTATGAGACCCTTTCTAAAGTGCAGAGCATGGAGGAGATCCAAAGGCAGGAGAGGGAGCAGGGTTGGGAGATCTGAGCTTTGTTTCCAGCTTGGGTTGCAAATTCCTGCATCCCCACAGAAACACAGAAATAGGGAGAGGGGACAGCCAGGAGTGGGAGTGAAGGGGAGGGAGCTGCAGACTGTCCTGGTCCTGCAGTGGCTGCTTGTGCTGTGCCTGGGGAGGGAAGGGGAAGGAGACCCTTGGGTGTGGACCTGGCTTAGGGACATTTCTGTATGTTCAGGGTCTGAAAAGTCAAGGTCATTCTCTCTTCACTTACTGCTGCTGACCTGATGTTTTCTGGGATAGCAGTAGAGTTACAGAAAGCAAAATGCTGTTTGTTTCTTTTGATACAGGCACGTGTCAGGTGTGCACAGACAATTTTACCTGATTCTCCTCCTATCTATCAGGTGTGTGGTGTGGTGTTAATAACTAACCAAAAATCACTCTATCCTTTTTTAACAGCATGACATAGAAATAAATAAAATTGTATCCACAACTGCAACAAAGACAGATTCCTCTGTAATGTCTAAATCAATAAGTTCTTCTTTGGATGACACTGAAGTTAAGAAAGTAATGGAAGACTATAAGAGGCTTCAAGTAGAAGTTCAGAGGTTACGGGAGGAGAATAAACAGTTTAAGGTAAAGATTGCTGTTGTTTTCTTTTCAGATTTACCCCTTTCCTGAAAAAGAAGCTTCCATCTTAAAGGTTTGGTTACCTGACCTTAGCACAATATTTTACTACTGTCTATAAAGTAAAAGATAATTCAGGTTTCTCTGTAAACTCCGAGAAGGTGCTGAAATCAATGGTTCCTTTGAAAGGAGGCACAAGTCATGCAGTCACAGAAGGAGATTGGGTAGCAACCCAGAGGAGTGAATTCCCCCTCTTTTTTCTTTTCCCACCTAATTTCTCAGTCTGAATTAAGCATTCAATGTTGGACTTGGCCCCTTCTCCCAAACCATGGGAGCTTGAGGGCAGTGTTGTGCAAATACTGAGTGTTTCAGTAATTGCACCTGTAATGTGCTGCTGAAATGGCCAAATTAAGACAGATGAATGGGAAATGGGCTTCCTGTCATATCCAGTACATAGCTGGGAAATCCAGTAATTGAGAAGCCTTTATCACTCTGCTGAAAAATTCTTCTTACAGTAGCTTGACTTGCTGTAAGTGTGTACTTCCATGGATATCAGCACCAAGGAAAGTGTGGATGCTGTAACTCCTGCAGCCCAGTGAAAGGAGCTCTGTTCTCTCAGCTCTGATGCTGCTTGGCTGCCTGATGCATGAAGGAATTCTTGAAAACAGTTTTGTTTTGCACAGAAATAATATGTGTACATAACAGACATGGCCCTAACTTCTCCTTGTGTTCCTGTTTTGCCAGCAACTCAGGACTCTTAAGTTCTATATGATTTTATTTAATTTTTTTGCAAATTGGTCTTGACTAAGCACTCTACAAGAGCTATCTGGAATTGAGGTGATTTCTTACAGTAACATCCCAGATAGGGGAGCTCTTTGCCCCTTTGTGGAGTGTTAAAAACACCTGTAAAATATCAGAAAGTAATGCTAAATTGCCTGCTACCAGGTGCTGCAATGTCAGGCTGGAGTCACTGTCAGAAGGAAATTAAAATATTTTAAATGAACATTTGTTGTTTCTATATATAAAGTGTGTTGTATGTAAACAGCATTTTATTGTTTACCAAAGTCAGTTGTCCCCATTCAGAATTAGAGCAGCAGTGAGGTATTGGATACCCTGTGGCTTTCAATTAGTAAATAAATAAATAAATTATTAGAAAAATAAGTTCACCTTCAGATCATAGAGGTGCCCCTTTAAATTCAAAAGTGAGAAAGACTGATATACCCCAAGCCCTTTGAGCTCCAGTTACCTGACAATTTTGAAGACTGCAGTAACTTTCATTACAGTTTTGTTTCTTGAGTATTTAAGTAGAGACTGGAGACTTTTGCTTTGATACCTTTTACTTTTGCACTATAATACTGTATCACGTTAAAAAGTCTAACACTGTTGCTTCAGCTGGACACAAATTAAGTCACAAAAGTCTCATTTCCCCTCTCCTGAAGTGCTCAGAGTGTGTGTGTGTGTGAGTGGAGTGTGCTAACACACAGCTGTGCTGCACAGCAGCTCAGGGACAGCTGAGGGGAGCATCATTCCCACCTGGAATGAGAATTTCTGCTGGTGTTGCTTTGTTTTATCTGTTGTCTCATCTTTAAATCAGGTGAGCTGCCAAATTCCTATCAAGAAAATATCCTAATTATTGCCATTAGATTCATGTCAAAATGTCAGCATTAATATGATGGGGAAGCTGATTTCACTTCAAGGGCTGGAAGATCTGCTTGTGCCATCTGACATGGAAAATGAGGAGTGTAATTGCCTTGGCTTGTGAAAAACATGCAGCTTCATCTGAGTTCTGCTGAGAAACATTTTCCTCAACAACACCTTTCCTGTTATGGAGCAAGCAAAGCACCTTCATGGCATTTCCTCCATCGTTTTGCTGAAGTTCTGGAGCCATCTCCAGGCTCTGGGCAGGAGTTCCTGCAGGGCTCCTCAGTGCTTCCCCACTGCCTTGGCTTTCCCCTCCTGCCTCACCACCCTCCCTTCTCAGGACCATTCAGTACACAGAGCTCTAACTTAGCTGTAAAATTGCTTTCACCTATTCTATAACCCCCACCCAAATAAATATGAGGAGGGTGAATATTTAAGGTTTTTTTGTAGAGATAATCAATCTCTCTTCCTTTAGGAAGAAGATGGACTGCGGATGAGGAAGGTACCCCAGACAAACAACCCAATATCTCCTTCTGCAGCTGCTGTCAAGGATGAAGGGCTCAGCTCCAGACTACTTGCTTTGGTGGTTTTGTTCTTTGTCTTTGGTGTAATTATAGGAAAAATAGCCTTGTAGAGGCAGCATGCTGGAAATTGTAAATTGGTTTGATGATTCTGCCATATCATTGGATTAAATTTATTCATAACAATGTTTAAAAAAAAATTAATGTATGACATCTCACAGGTCTTGCCTTTAAATTACCCCTGCACAAATACTATGTAACATAATCTAGAAAGTTCAAAATGTACGGTGAGGGAATGAATGAAAGAGAATATGCTTCAATGATGAAGGGGGGAGAAAATCCTGAATTAACACTACAATGGAATATTGTATATGTCATTTTAAACATTCTTAGGCCCTGGTACATGTTGCTGGATTACCTCTTTTTAAAAAAAAAAAAGAAAAAAAAAAGGAAAACTAGAAAAACCTCTTCCTCCACTGCTGGAGCTGGCCCTAGGGATGTTTGGAGCTGGGTTAGGCAGGAGGTGTTGATAACTTCTGTAAAATACGTTAATCCACCATTCTGCTCTTGAATTTAACAGTTTCTGTCAGTGTCTTCAACTCTGTGCAAGTTACCAATTTCTTGGCACTTAAACGAGTAGTGAGAAGCTGCAAAGCCTTGGGTGTGGCAGCACTGAGGGAGCTGGGCAGCACCGAGGGGCTCGTTCAGAATAAAGGTCAATGCCTTGTTCTCACCAAGGGACCAAGCTACATTGCTGTTGGTTCATTTAGTTGAATTAAAATGTTATTCAGAGATGTTTAATGCATATTTGACTTATTTAATGTATTTCATCTCATGTTTCCTTATTATCACAAAATTGACTAATTCTCTGTGGTATGAAAAGGCACCTGTTCAAAGCCAGTGACGAGAACTAAAAATTTGCTGCTGTAGTGGTGCAAGATTCTTCTGCCTCCTGGT
Organism: Agelaius tricolor; assembly: GCF_023055355.1. NCBI lineage: Eukaryota > Metazoa > Chordata > Aves > Passeriformes > Icteridae > Agelaius > Agelaius tricolor. Next base: position 10,603,176 of record NW_027269283.1, on the reverse strand, counting down.
GTTTTGGGCACTACACCATTGTTGGGAGCTTTGGTCATCTGAGCATTGGGGAAACAGTGGTCAGGAAACTGTTTTTGTATGTAAATAAGTCTATTTAGGGGAGAAACAAAAATATCAGTAGTAAATTAGTCCTATGCCGTAAAAAGACCAATCTTGTTTGACTATGTAGCATCTTAAAAAAAAAAAAAAGAAAAAAAGAAAGAAAAGCAAAATTAAATAAAGCCCCCAAATTAATGTTTCCTTTGTTACTTTTGTGCTGTTCTCACAGTTTTAGAGGTGGGGAGGAAACAGTGTTCTCTTGTCAGTTTTGTTCATGGCATAAGGAAACTTGCAGTCTGATTTCAGGGTGAATTTCTTTTTTTTCCAGACTAATTTTAATATCAAAGCAAACCATCCCATCGTGAGCCTGACACACAAAGGTTGTTCAGAGTCACCATGCTGAGGTACAAGGTAACATCCCACCTTCCAGGTTAGTTGGCTTCAGGAGTTCAGACACTTGACAGCACCTTTAGAACAAGGAGATTTTGTTTCTAAGCTTCCTTTTACCACAAGATGTATAAGCAGGCTCAATGTGTTTTAACATGATGGATTCAGTAGATTAAACAGTTTTTGAGCAGATAAATTCACATCTATTCTCAAATGGTAGATCCAAAAACATTCAGGGGCAAAATTTGTTGTAGCATATTATGAGATGAAGCTGAGTCTTTTACAGATGACTTCTGTCATTCCTTCCCTGTTCCTGGGATTCTGTGAGAGCTGTGGGGATGGGTGCAGCCTCTCTGCTGCACTCCTTGACCTTTATGTTTGTCCCACTTGTGTCTCAAGGGCTTCCTCCTCTGCAAGTGCAAATAAGTGAATTTTTATGTAAAGCTTAATAAGAAAAATAGGTGAGAAAAAAACCTTGTAATTGGTGTGTTCAACTTCTGAACATGAGTCTGGAAGTATTTCTAGGAGATTCAATAGAAAGGAGAGGTGTATATTTGGCATTTTAAAGTGCTGGTGCCTTGTCTGCTCACAGGGAAGGGACAGAGCCACTGCAGCCTGGCTGCAAAGGGCAGGGCAGGAGGGAGAGGAGCTGGGAAGGAAAAACCAGGGAGTTTATGGGACAAATTGGGCAGAATTGATAAAGAAGATACTGCCTGGGCAGTGGAAGCTGAAGAAAACTTTCTAATGAAGCATTCTTTTCAGAAAGGCAAGGTTGTGAGTGACACTGCAAAATTAATTTTCATGGCTTTGAAGAATATATTTGAGAAAACCTTTGCTGAAGGGAGATGGAGATATGAAGTAGATTTTTTTTAAGTGGCTGTAAATATCTTGTTCTCTTATCAGAATTTCTGATTCACTTTGAAAAAAATAATTTTTTGAGAGTCCTTTGTTCTGCTTTAAAACAGCCTAAAAGTGGTTGGTTTAAAAAAAAAAAATCACTATCTTTGCAGGATAAAGGGGGAGGATTTTAGGTTTAAACTGGTCTCCTGTGAGGATATCTGGAGTGATGTTCAGGCAGGTTTTACAGCCAGTGTGAGCTGCCTCTGCTGGCCCAGGGCAAAGCCAAGAGCAGCTCTGTCCTCCCCCAGTGCTCAGCAGTGACCTCTTGGTGATCTGTGCCAGCCTGGAACTGTGCATGAGCAAAGCTGCTCCTGCTGTTTGCACTCCAGGATCATAAAGAGGTCCTAGAAAACCTTCTCATGCTTTTCCAGACCCTTCAAACACTGAGCAAGGAGACCAGGAGAGGATTTCAGTGTTGGTAACATCTGTAACCTGCAGCTGGGCTGACCCACACCATCAGTCCTAAACAAGACTCTTAAATTAACTGCTTGTATTTTTGGAGTTTACCAAAATCCTGAGTTTTTCCCTCACCATTTTTCACAAGAGCCTGAACACAGTAGCCCTGAATTGTCTGGGTAATGCTTTGCTTTGCTGAGCTTGATATAAAGTCACTGATCAGGGGAATTCTCAGCTCCTGTTTGACCAAACCCTTCTTTCATAGGCAGTAGAGAGAAATCTTAAGGATATATTTTTTTTCCTCCAAGGTTCCTAAAAGGCCAGTTTGTAGATAGAGTGCAAATATAGATTGGATGGATATTCCTAAGCCACCTGGCTCTTTTTGTAAGTTGTTCCTTTCATGGCAACACAAGAGCAAATGTTCTCATGAAGTATTCACAGAAAGTGAATTATTCTGAAGGACATTGTGTATCTTAGGAAGTTGTGCACAAAATGTAGAGTTTCTAAATAAGATAATTGTCTGGGTTCCTCACACAACATCAGATGTTAGAAACCTGTGATTGATTCATGGTAGTAGAAATCAAGTTATTACTAATCTAATTATTGTCCTTGCTGTTACTTTAAGGTGACCACTTGCACATTTATTGTTGATTTTTGTAACACCCAGTAGAGGCTGCTTGGTGCACTCTGGGCAAATTTGGGATAAACAGATATCTGAAATAGCTTGAAGCCTAGAGCTGGGAAACAAATGGAAAATGGTTTCTTCTATTTTTATGTCGTTCTCCACATCTTAAAGCAAATACTCCGTGCATGGATGATCATAACTATTGCTGGGCACTGGCAGTTGTCAGCTGGGAGTGCACAGCTGGAACAGCTGCACCTGCAAGCCAGGAGCAGCTCAGGTTACTGGGGAGTAGCCTGGGGGCTGAAGAGCAAGATCATGTTATGTTGTTATGTTGAGGGGGATTGATGTACCATAATGTCATTTTCTAAAAATACAGGATTGTAAAGCTCAATGGTGGTGTTACTTTTTCCTCCTGAAATGCTGTTAGTGGGATAAAGTTGGAACTTCACTTTGCAATTCACTAGAATTTCTTTTCATCAATAAACTATGAAGGGTTTGTATCTGCTGCACATGTGAACTTGCAATTCTTGTCAGCAATTTTACATCGTGGTGTGCACAAGGAATGGATCATTTATGTCTTGGCTTACTTGATGTTGCATTGCCAGTGGAAGAAGCTGTCATCCCTTTTCTTCACAAAATGGCACTTCTGTCTCTTCAGTGGAATGTCCTTAATTTTCAGGCACAATAGTGGCTTCACTGTAGTGCTCTTAATTTGAAACTACATTTCTCTTGCCCTATGTGATATCCTGAAATTCCCCATCCTGAGTTCTGTTTTCTATATGAAGTGAGGTAAAAAGCACCACCAAACATCCCTCTGTTTGAAATTAAAGCCCCTTTAAAAAAACACTCTGAGGCTCCTGTTTGTTGTGGCTGGGTCACAGCTGCACTGGTGCTGCACTGGTGCTGCCCAGAGCCTGGAGAGCCACTGTGCCATGGTTTGGGAATGGGGAAGCATCCCTGGCCCAAGTCCTGGAGTGAGCAATTGAGAAGTGACAGGTGGTGAGTGAAATTCAGTTTATGTGTTTGGGATTTGGAGAAGATCAGCTTCACAGAACAAAGTAATTGTGTTTCCACTGCTCAAATCTGCTTAACTATAAAAGTTGGTTGATTAATGGGTTGGGTTTTTTTATGGGATAAATGAAGATTATTTTTAAAATAACACAAGTGAGAGCCAGCTAGGAATCTTGCACGTGGTACTCCAGTGAGCACACACCTGCACACTTGCTGAGTGACTCTGTGCCTGTCACTCACTCTGCCATTTCCTGTGGCTTCAGTTCCTGTTCAAGAGCTAATTTCACATTTGTACTTGAGGAGTAAAACTTGAAAACCTTTACTAAACTTGCACGTAGCTCTCTTTGCTACAGTCCAGGCCTGAGCTTGTCCTGAAGCCTCCACAGAGTGAAAAGTACAAAAGGGACACAGAAACGAGGCTGCTTTTCCTTGGAGTAAACTTGAACTTTGGATCTTTCCTCCTGTGATCTGTCATTAGAAAATGGCCTTTTCCACAGAGCAAAACAAAAGAAGTTAAGAAAACAAATGAATTAAGAAGAAATAATTGAAGCTGTGTATTACAAGTTGACATTATACATCTGGCTTTTCTGTTTATGTTTCTGCATTGGTACATTTCATTCTGATTTAATAAGTTCCTAATTTTGTGGGAGTTTTTTTCAAGATTCTGAAGTGCCTATGAAGAACAGCCTGTAGTAAAGTATTGTTCCCAGTTTAGCTGTACTTCATTTTTTTAATCAAATCTTTTTCTTTAGTGGATAAACTCACAAGATTAGAAAAGCCTCTTGAACTCCCTCATGTTTAGTTTGGCAAGTGTCCCACACACAATTACCCACAGAGAGCTACTTTTAAAAGACCCTTATTAAGGCTGTACAAAGTCAAGCACTCAGGAGGTAGGAAATGGCAGAACCAGGTTTGTGCTCTGAGTTTGGGGAGCACATTGCAGTGTCTGATCATTTCAGTGATCAAAAACTGAGCTGACACTGCTCAGAAATTGTCCAAAACTGCCCACCTTTGTGTGCCTGGACTTGGAGAACCCAAATTTCTCTGAAGTTACATATAAATAGGTTTTTAAAAGTTGAACTCCCATTGTGGCACTGTGCTGTTGGGTGTAACCCATGTGTGTGCTGGGGGAGTTCTTTGTGTTCTGTGTGTGGATCCCCATTCTTGACCTGAGCTCCTGGTGGGGAGGAGCTGGGAGCTGAAGCAGCAATTTCTGTTTGCACATTTCCCTGGGAGGCCACACACAAGTGTGGCTGGAGCCAGGAGTCTGTGCCTCAGTGCTGAGCCCAGAGGAGCATTTCTGTGGGGCTGGAGGCTCTGCTGCCCAGGCTGCCTCCTGCTCTGTTCTGCCTGAGCTGTCAAATCTCGCTCCATCCCCTCCCTCAGCGCTTGCTCCAGGCCAAGCCATCCTTGTTCCCTCCCTGCTCCTTGGCAAAGAACCCTTGTCCAGCCCAGCATCTTTAATGGCTTTTCCTCCCTGCTGCCTGTTTTCCATCTGGGTCTCTCTTCCCTTCACCCTTCCAGGGCTGCCCTTCCCTCCCTGCCTGGCCCTGGCTGGGCTCTCCCTGGCACAGCCCTGGCTGCTCCTGGTGCCTTCCCCATCCCACACAGCCACTCACCTCCTGCTTCCTCTGTGTTTTCCTCTTCACTCTGGGGAGTTTGCAGCACCAAGCCTTGTCACCCATCTCCTTTCTGTCTCCAGCTTCCCCCTGCTATTCCAGTGCAGTGGATTTATTTACAGTGTGGGACAGACTTTGATATTCCATGTGGATTGTCTCTCAGACAAAGCAGTAGCACAATGCTGTTAACATATCCAAAAGTGCTTCAGATTTTTTTGGTTCCATCTTATCTGAGAAATCTAGAATGCAAAAATGCATTCTGAGGTATTTTAAACAGGGAGGCATGAAGGTGGTTAATTGGAGAAATAAGTTACTGTTAATTGAGCTGTGTGTGTCAGACCCAGGACTGTTTGGCAGACTTGGCTCACACTTTAAACTTCTGCACCTGCTAAAGAAGCAGAAAATTAGAAAGGCAGCTTGTCTGAGGAGATTGTGTTATTAAAGAAGGTACTGAAGGCTCAGTCTCAGTGCAGGAAGCCAGAAAATTGTTTGAGACTTGGGAGATTATTTTATTTTTGCTTTTTGGAGTGATTAAAAAATAATAATAAATCTTTTAAAAATTATTCTAAGAGAAGTGAATGTAGAAGAGTTTACTAAGACACATGTGCCTGTTACCATCAACATCCAGCACACACTGGCTTGGGTTTTCTTCACAGGGACAGTAAAAATGTATTTGTTTGTTTTGTGGTGGAAAGGAATCCAGTAGTCAGGATTAAAGCTCCTGGTCTGTGTCCTAGACCTGTTTTTCTGAAGCAGTGTTAGACATGAAGGATGAAATTATTTGGTCTTGTTTATGCCAGATAAAGATAAATGAATGTCAGAAATGAGGTTGGGATCCTGATTGCAGTGGAGCTCAGCAAACAGCCATGTGAGCTGCTAATAAATTTAATTGGTGCTTCAAAAGGGCATAGCTGAGCAAATTTCATATCAGATCTGGGAGTGGGGAGGAAATTAGATGAAAAACTGAAGTAGAATTGACAGTTTTCTAAGTGAAAGGTATTAAATAGCCAAAAAAACAATAATTTTGCAATTGAGAAGGGGGACAACTTTGGCTAACTGCCCATCCTACTTCAGTGATGAAATAAGGGGGAAAATTAGATGGAAAGTAATATAAAACAAATAAGAAAAAGGGAAGCAGCCAGCAATCCATTCAAAATGGGAGTTAGGAAATGAAGAAAATAAGGAAAGCACAACCCAAAGGAAAAGAAAAATGTGGGTTGGAGTGCTTGGAGAGGGTGATGAGGAGCTGAAGTTCAGAGGAAATCTGCAATAGGGTAAGAACTGTTAAGAAATAAATGCAGGAGATAAAACCTAGGGATGATGTAAGAGAACTGGGAAGGTGATGTCATTCCTTAGCAATGGTCATGATTAAAAATTAACAGTTTTTAATTCAGGAGGCCCAAAAGCCTTGATCAGTGTTTGCAAGGGAGGAGCCTGGGGCCGTGTCTGAGCCACTGCTGGGGGTGGTCAGTGCCTCAGGACACTGGGACAGCCTGGGAAGGGATGGAAAAGGAGATGGATGTTCCTGATGGAGCTTGGTGTAAGTCCTCTCATTCTGTCTTTTGGGTTGCAGTTCTCTTTGGGATCAGAGAGAGCTGGGTTTGTCAGGGCCCTGCAGAGCTGGGTGCTCCCTGGCAGCCACACACTGCTGCAGTTCAGAGACAGCCACCATGAAATGGGGGTGCCCAGAGAAGGGTTCTGCAGGGACCTGGCAGATTCTGTGGTTCCAGATCACTGAGGAACACAGGCACAAAGTCACTACTGATAAAACATTACAGAAATATCCATAGCCAGGACCAGAATGAAAACAGCTCCGTGCACATTCCCAGTGCAGTCCCAGGGTAAAAGCCTAATGAATACGAATGTGTTCTTGTTTTTAATTACTGTTAGCTGTAAGTGATTATCCTTCTGTATGTCTCAGCTGGGAGAGTTGGGAATTTTGGATGCAATTTGGATATTTACATTCTACAAGAGAAGCTGAGTAATTGGAATGGATGCAAAAAATATGATTCAGAAATTACTGGTGGAGTGTGAAAATGCCTTAGAGAGGGTGAGAGAAAACTCAGTTGGCTGAGTTTTTCTACCAGAATTGAGACTGTCTTGATTACAGTGCACTAGTACCTTCACAGGCAGAAAATACTGCACACTGCAGCTCTCTGATCTTAAAAAGCAACACAAGAATCACCAACTGGCAGTCAAAGCCAGGCAAATTCAAATTGGAAAAAGGCACAAATTCTTAAGAGAGAATAACTGTGTAATTTAGGAATGTGTCTTCAAAAACTGTGAACAGAACAATAAAAGTTATGATATTTATGCAAATAGCTCTTCTGTGGGTTTTTTTCCTCTCAGAGGTGTCCTTAGAGGGGAGGAGAGGACAAGGAGGCTCCTGATGAGGTTTCCCAGGGCAGTGCAGCCAGCAGAGCCGTGGGGCACTGGTGCTGCTGGAGCCTGAGCTGCTGCAGGGCAGAGCCTTCCCAAGGGCTTGTGGCTGACATTGCATAAGAGGGTGATGGTGTTTCACAGCACCTTAATCCCATCCCCACCTGTAAGGATCTGTGGCCTTGTAAGAGCTTTTACACCGTGCAGGGCCTGGATGCTTGTTAAGTTTAATCCATTTTGGTGCCATGTAAATGAAAAAAAAAATCTGCACACAACTGTGATTCATGGGGGTAAATGTAGGGCAAGAATTGCCTTGTCCCTCTTCCAGCCATGCTCCAAAGGCAGCACAAGGCTGTTCCTGTTCCTGCCATGGGCAAATGTCCTGCAGAACAGGTGCCTGTGCTGATGGGAGCCACAGGAGCCTTTCTCTGGGCTGTTGTGAGCACAGTGATGGGAAACTCCTGGTGGAAAAGTTCTGCCAGAGTGTGGCTTACAGGAGGTGCAGCTGAGCTGCCCAGGACTTGCCCAGTTCACAGCATCCTGATGGGAACATCCCCAAGGAGACACCACCTGCTCTGAGATCACTTCAGTGGCCCCTGCATCTCCGTGCAGCAGCAGGGAACAAAGCACAGCCAACAGGATTGGAAATAAGATTTGCCTGCTGAAGTCTCCAGGGATTAGGGAGGGAACCCAAGGCAAGGCAGCCAAGCCTGGCCCTTTTGTGTATCACCTTCAAGTAGAACTGTTTATGTGCATGACTAATACTGGGTCATGCCTGGAACACGTGAACATGCTGACAACATTTATGTCACAACTGTAATGCATTTAATAAGCTTCTCATTTGAATTATTAATGTACAGATCCCCCCAAAGTATTTTTGTGTTATAAACCCCATAATTTATCTAAGTACAAGCTGCAAGTTCGTACATACAGCATTAAGAAGGTGGCTATTGCATAGCTGCTTTAACAAAATATCTTTTGTGGGTAAGATATATAGGCTTATTTGGAGAGGATTTAGCTGCTGGAGAAGGGCTTCTCGAGGAAGTAATATGATGCTTAGCTGCAGCAGACAGGGAATATAATTTCATAGTTTGTCCTGCTTGTCAGTAGGAATCAGTTTGACCTGACTGTGCTGTCTGATCTGAGCATCTCTTCAGCTCATTGTTCACCAGAGGCAGATTTATAAAACATCTGTACAGGAATAAGGCTGGAAGTGACACTTTGAGAGGAGAGCTGGATCAACAACTGCTGTGCCAGTAACTGCAAAGGAGGCAGTGGGAATGCATGGCCTGAGAGGGCTGTGAGGGATCTTTCCCTTCCCAGGGCTCATGGTGACAGTGCCTGTGCTGGGCATGGCAGCAGTGACACGGGGACACTGCTGAGGGCTCACAGCCAGGCCAGCTCTGCACTGGAGAGCTGGGTAACACGGCAGGGATGCAGTGCTGCAGCCAGGGAATGCTGAAGCTTGGAGCTGTGCATAGAAGTGTTTTCCATCTACTGTAATCTATGCCCAGGGTCAGCTGGAAAAGTCAAGCCCTCTATGAGAGCTGTTCTGGGCATCTCCAAGTGCAAAGACTGTTTGTGGGTCCCTGTGTGTGACATACACAGGCAAAGTGCAGAAAATATCTGTAAACTGCAAGAGGCATGTGAACCGTGCCCTTCTCAAGAACACTTGCTGACTGTTTATTGCTGACTGACTCTGCAGATTAAATTTGCATGAACAGCAAAAAGGAGTGTGATGGGAGGGAACTTAACCTCAAAGAAACTCAGCAGCCAACACTTTGGATGTTTGAATTACATCTGAATCAAGCTCTTGATTAAATCTTAGCAATGTCAAAAGCTCAAAGCAGCAATTTTAATTGATGTCACTTTTTTCCCCCCTCGTGTTGCTAAATTATCTGTTGCAATGTGCAGTGCATCCCTGTCAGTACATTAAATTTGCACGCAAAGAGGGGAGATTAGGCAATAAAGCCACAGGACAAACAGTGTGGAGTCAGGCATATCTCCTTGGCTTCATTCACTATTGGGTGTTTTTAAAAAGTGTTTCCAAATCTGAGTAAAACTGATTCCAGATGTGCTCATTTGAAGGACATAAAAATCACGCTAGCACCAAGATTTATCTGAATTCTGCATTGTACCTGAAGAGATAACTAGTCCCATCTTAGAAACAGAAGTGCTATAAACAATAAAAAGGCCACAGGCAAAGGTTTTAGTGCTTCAATCCCATTAGCATCCTTTCTTCCCACGTATTTCAGACTGATGTAGTTAGAGAATTCCTCCGAGGCCGCAGCACACTGGATCAGAGGGGCCTGGTAGGAGGTGGGCCGCTTGTCGGGGCTGTCGGGGCTGGAGCCGTCCGTGGGCCGCTCCCCGATGTAGAGGAGGCTGCGCTGCTGCGTGTCCTGCTCCGTTTTGAACAGCTCGTACTCGGTGTGGGGCAGCTTGATGCCCAGAGCCAAGCACCCGTTCGTGGCTGTGATATCCTGCTCCACGCCGGCGCTCCAGGAGCCCTCCAGCCCGCAGCTCCCGGGTTCCGAGGAGTTGAGCATCAGCACCGTCACCTGGTCCATCGGCGTCACCCGAGCCTGGGTGACTTTAAAAGCCAGCTCGGTGCCGCCGCGCACCTTGGAGGAGGGGATGCCCTGGCTGTAGTGCCCGGAGGCGTAGATGGTGAACGTGGGCTGCCTGCAGAGCGGGTCGGAGTAGTGATAGTAGTGCCCTTCCCAGGTGTGGTTGTTGCCGTGGAATGTGAAGTACCTGGTGAGGAAGAGCACGGCCGGGCGCACCTCGCAGTGGGTGCTGACCCAGCTGCCGCTGAGCTGCATGGGCAGCGCGGCTCGGGCGGGCAGGATCGGGGGATGATGCTCATCGGCCCTGGAGATAATCCCGCACGCCGGGCAAGGCTGCACGTGGTGCTGCAGGAGACAGAAAATAACAGTTCTGCCAATTGGGAAGCAAAAAACTAATAATAATTTAAAAAAAAACCCTTCCAGAATATTTCAAAAGCTGCGACTTCCCTCGGCCGCAGCAGGGTGCGGAGCTGCGGGGAGCTTGGCAGGGCTGCCGAGCAGATTAAGGGGATAAAGAGCTGCCCTGCTCTTTGCTATTCTGGTAGCCGAAGGACACCGCGCTGTGCCCTGAGGACAGCCCTGAGGACAGCCCGGGGCAAGGGCAGAGCCGCAGCCAGGACGGGGAGCGCTCCCTGGGGACATCCAGGGGGCTCCCATCCGGTTTCCATGGAGAGCTGGGTGAGAATGAGGGCGCGGGGCGGTGCCAGAACAGAACCACGCCGCAGCTTTCGGCAGTGAAGGAGGCTGTGACACCGGCCGGGGAGAGCTCTGTCACCTCCGGGACAGCCCAAGGTGTTCTGCCTCCCCTCGCCCCGTTCCTGCCCCCGTTCCCACAGCCAGGGATGCGGGGCAGGACCGGGATAAGCCGGGAGGGGACGCGGGGTTTTGCCAGCAGCCGGAACGGGGGAAGGAAACTCGGGGACCCTGTGCAGAAGGAGGCCCTGACCTTCGCTTCCCCGCCGGGGCAGAGCTCTGAGTCAAAGCAGCCCTGCCCTGATCCGCTGCCAGCAGGGGTTTTGTGTAGCTTGGAAATTTTTCTTGTACTTCATATATCACAACTGATTTATTTTTAAATAAGCAGGGTTGGAACATTATATAATTTTCTAGAACACGAGCTAATCTTTACTGAACTGTCATAGGCAAGAAGGTTAAATAACTCAGTAGTTAACTGTAGGGTGGGTAATTTACATGCAAGTTGATTGGAGTCTACTGTAATTTAGTCATTTTCAGCTTGCTTTACTGCTACTGTCACAGTAATGAGTGCTGACAGTACACAGTACATTATGGCTAAATAATCCCAGAAGTTGGCAAATATATATGCTCTCCTTAGGCAGGAAATTCTTTGATAATGAAAGGTAATTTGGGGAGAATAGGTTTCTTTAAAACAGATATAAATTTAAGGGGAAAAGAGTGATATTTTCAAAAAGAGAGTTAAAAAATAATTCCTGACATAGCTGTGTAACTCACCAGCACAGGCAAATGGATGTCAGTTCACAGAAAATAAAATAAAAAAAAAAAAATAAAAAAAGAAAGAAAGAAAAATCCTGTGCCCAATAAAATTATCATTATGGACATGGAGCCAAAACCCTTACTTGCTTAAACCAGTCGTGTGAAGTTATTTCTAATGTATGGCAGCTTCTAATTATGGCCAAGTGGTGACATCATGTGCGGGTCCATTGGAGAGCTGTTGGCTGATTAATTACAGGGCTGCATTCAGAGAGTGAATTTCAGTATCTTTAGGTTTGGTTTTAAATTAACTTTTAAAAGTATTTATGTTTACCATCTGGTTTTGCTCATATATATGGTTTTGGCCCAAGATAATACAAGTTTAACCAATTTGAGAATGTTACTTTTGAGAGGGAGGGGAGTGTTGCTGTGTTTTTTGAAGTTCAATTGGGGTGGTTCAAGGTGTGGGGAAATGCTGCCCCAAAATAATTTTTTTTCATTTATTTCCCTTCTATCTGACAAAGTTCAGAGAGGTGTTTTCACCCCATTTCGCTGCTCCACCATATTTCTGATTTGATCAGCTTCGATTCGGATGGAAAGCTGCTTTCATGGGAATAAACTAAGGTGCTATAAAACAAAATAGAATAGAATAAAAGGCAACCAAAGTCTGCTGCTCAGTTTTATGTATATCAAAATGGAAGTCTGCTTCCTATGTAATAACATTAATGTACTGGGGGCAAGTTCCTGTGCTACTGGCATTGCAGCAAGGGCTGAAGAGTTAATGGCAGATCCCTTGTTCCCCTCAGCCTGGAGCACACCCCAAGGAGCAAGGAGAGGGCAGAGCAGATGAAGGGCAGAGCAGATGGGCTCTAACAATGTGCAGCCTGAAGCCTTCACTGACTTTGGTGCTGGAGACAAGGAAAATGCATTTCCTAGGAAAACACAGCCCAACAAAAGCTGGTAGCTCCAGGCCCACGTCAGTGCAGCCTTGTTTCCCATGTTGGCTTTGCTGGGCTTTCACCCACCCTGGTCCTGTCCTCTCAGGAAGGCAGAGGGTGAACCCCGCATGCCCCAGGTTCCCACCCCACCTCACCCGCGTGTCCTTAGGACTGCGGGGACCAAGCACTGCCAGGAGTGACTGGAACAGCCGGGGAATTGCCGGCAAAGCCCTGGTGCAGCGAGGAGGGGACCGTGCAAAGGCCTCATCCTTACCAGGGCGCTCTGCAAGGGGCGCTGGTAGCCGGTGGGGCGGTAGTGCAGCCTCTCCCCCCAGTCCGTGTGGATGTCCCCCAGGTAGAGCTCCTCCACCAGCCGGCTCCCGCTCTGCTGCGGCTGCAGCAGCGGCTGGAAGTGCCTCTCCACCCGCACCAGGCTCAGCTCGTGCATGGCGAAGCCCAGGGCCGCTGTGCAGTCGCGCTCGGTCTTGGCGCTCAGCACCTCGTACAGGGCTCCGGGAGCCCAGGAGCGCCCCGGGGGCAGGAACCCGCGGCAGCCCTCGCCAGAGGTCTGGTTGATCCGGGAGGCCGCCTCCCGCATGGCCTTCGGGCTGTGGAACACGATGCCCACTTTGTGGAGGTGGTAGTCGGCCTCGGTGGCGCCGCGGGTGATCCAGGAGGCCTGGCGCAGCCGGAGCTTGCCCTTGATGACCAGCGAGTAGGAGGGGTCGCGGCAGGACGGGTCCCAGTAGTAGAACTGCAGGGCCTTGAAGAGCCGGTTGGTGTAGAAGAGGTAGGATCGGGTCAGGAACTCGGGTCCCGGCCGCACCTCACACCTGTGGGGAAGGCAGCGCTGAGCCATGGGGAATGGGGAGAAATCCCTCCCATGGCAGCTGGGGTGCGGGAGCGGGGTGAGCAGAGCTAGGAGCAGCTTCCTGGGCAAAAGCATGTGGGAACACATGGTGGCCACCTGCGGGTGGCTTACAGTCTGGGCATCGGCTACTAAAATCTAAAAGTGATGGACAGAGGCCTTACACTTCAGGCATGTCCACAGGAGGAGTGCAGAGGGCAGCAGGAATTAGGGCTGCTCTGCCCGTTTGAGCTGCACCCCGACAGGGAAATAGCAGGTGGCTCTAGGGACACCCGGGGGTCCCAGCCCTCCTCCAGATGGTAATGAGGGCTTGGGACGGGGAAAAGGAATCTCTCTCTTCTTGTTGCCGAGCAGTTTGCTCTGTGGGGATGGGCAGAAGCTGCGCTGAGGAGTTGGGGCCTCTGGGGGTCCATTCTGAGGTTCTCCACGGTCTGGGGATGCATTCCCAGTGGATGGGGATGCCTTCCCAGGAGAACGAGGTGGCTTACCCGGGGTGTTAAGGGAGAGTTCCCGGGTATCTGGGGCCCTTTGAGATGATGTTCCTTCCCAGGTATGGGGTGTCTTCCCGTGGTTTTAGGGGCGCATTGTCAGGGGAGAGGGGCGGGCTCCCGGGGTCTGGGAGTGCCTTCTCGGGGTTTGGGGCGCGTTTCTGGAGGGTGGGGGTGCCTTACCCGGGCTCTGGGGGTGCCTTACCCGGTGGAGACCCAGCGCCCCTCCAGGCGGGGCGGCAGCCGCGCGGCGGTCCCGGCGCTGTCCTGCAGGTGGCGCAGCTGCTGGCGGCAGGGCGGCTCCGCGGCCGCGCAGGCTGCGGGACACGGGGGAGGGAGCGGGGTCAGCGCGGCCGGGGCAGCGCCGAGCGGAGCCCCCCGACCGCCGAGCCCCGCGCGCACAGCGAACGGAGCCCGCTCAGCACCAAAGCCTTAGCTAAGGACCCTTAGCGGGGTTTTAGTTCGCTCAAGTTTTCCGACTTGAGTTTCGTCTGAATCCAGCTGGTTTTTAGATGAAATCTTCAAATAACACGGAGCGCTCTTTGTTCGTGTTCTTCCCCTCTGATGCTATTGTTGAGGCAGTGGCTGGAACGGGGAATTACAGCATGGGAACGCTGGCCTTGCCTGTCGCCCGCCATAAGGACAGTAATTCTGTCACTTACCTCATTTCCCATAACAACGGATGTTATTGGCTTAGGGAATGTGTGAACACTCAGCTAAATCCTGAAGACCTTTGCATGCACGCACACATATGTACATCTATTCCTATACATTATTCACTCTTTGCTTAAGCTCTCCATGGCACTCATTGCAGGCCCGCTTCTCTAAGAAACTTGGGATTTCCCTCTTCATGGCACCATGGAATGAGCTGTTGGTGAAGCTCCTCCCGAAACCCCACTGATTCTCTGTGGCACAACTGACCCTGGTTCCAGTGGAGCTCAACCCAGCCAGGGCTTTATGAGCCCAGAGGGGGTCCATTGGCTCCAGCTGTACTTTGCATTTTACCCAGGAGTGTGCTGGACATTTTGAAGCCAACATTTATTCACTCCATACCAATGTTAGGACACAGGTTGCTTTCCAGCCTGCTTATCAGCTGGAACAAAAGATCCAACATCTCTGTGTTGCCTTCCCACAGAATGAGGATGTGAAAGGTTTGCACACCCCGTGCCTCAGTCCAGGAGATGAACACACAGAGTCACAATATACAAGCTCTGGACCAAGTCAGGTAGGAATTCAGTAATTAAATACCTGCTGTGCAAGTCAAAGGCTCCTGGAGAGGGAGCCCCACTAAAACCCCTCTAAGAGGAGCGGGAATCCCACTCAATAACTTCAGACTTTTATCTGATGGACAAATTCAGCCACTTCACTATGATGCTGCCATTTGTGAAGGTTTTACAGATCACTTGAAATGGATTTATGTAGACTTGAACACACAAAGCCTGAACTACCACAAAAGGAATAAACACTTGGGGAGGGAAGCCCCCAGTGAAGCAGGAGAGCAGTACCCAAAGGCCAGGGAAAGCAGCCTTGCGTTTTCTGGTACCTCACCCTGCACTGGAGTGCATGAAACAGCTGGAAAGACACATTATTAGAGTTCAGGGCTCTTTGGGGAGCAGGCTCACAACTGCACTGCTCTCACCATCCTTAAGGGCTGGACGAGGTGAGCAGGCACAGCCAACTCCTTCACAATTGCTTGCACTCGTGCTTCCTAAAATGCAGTTCCTGTGATTCTTCATGTGAAAATGGAAAAATATGGGATGACAAAACCCACTGCTATTAGTTAAAGCTCTAATTTGGCAGCTGCAGCATGTGTGAGGCTGCCCCATGGGTGCCTATTTAGGAGAGCCATTAGGAGCTGGGGATCTGTGTCCTCATCCCAGCTCTGCCATGACTTTACTCTGTGGTCCTGTGTGCTCCCTACTCCCAGAGCTTTTTTTTAAACTCACACTCAGAATATGCCAAGATTCATTTGACTGCCCTAAGAGGCCTAAACACTGGAGAGTCATCAGAACAAGGGCAGTCCAAACTGAACCACACTTCAAACAAACACAAAATTATTATCCTAGAGAATACAGTAAACTAAAAAATAACTGTATTTGTATTAGAGGTAATAATGGACATAAGGGTCAAATTTGCTCTTGCCCATAACCACAGAAAGACTCCAGAGGTATCAGTGCAGTCTATAGATACATAGAATGCAGCTATAAAATATACAGGATATAACCCAGTCAAGTCACAAACTGAGCTCTGCGTGTGTTTATTGCAGCAGAAGCCCCAATATCTCGCTGAACCCTTCGTGCTACTCTTGGCAGAAACACTAATGGTCTACATTGTTTGGGAGCAAAGACACTTTGGCAATGCAAGCAATGAATTTTGACACATTCAATACAAAAGGGAATTTTTATAATTGGGATCAAACTTCATGGGGAAAGAAAAAAAAAAAAGCCTCCAGAATGTAAATATTTGACATGATGGGAATTCCTAGGGATTTTGTCTTACTTAATTGTGCACAAGACTCCAAGCTGGATGCATCCTCAAACCAAAAGCTATTGGCTTGTGTCCAAAATTTGTGGCTGCTTTTTTCTCTCTCAAATACTCCAGCCCCACCAGATCCAAACATCCTTTCAAGCTAGGAAAGTTTAGTCCCAGACCTAAAATCTGTAGTTAGAGCACCTCTCTATTCCAAGAGCAGCATAAAGTGGCTGTCACTCATGTCACTCTGTTACCCAGCCCCTGGTAAGGCGCATCAGAGCAGCTCCTCTTTCTTAAGAGAGACACAAATTAACTGCTCTATAGAGTTCTCAGGCAGGAGGAAGGAATTATTCACAATTCATCTTCAAGACAAAAATCCTCATTCATAGGAAAATCTAAAAAAATGCCTGACTGTGATCTCTCCCCCTCGCTCGCTCTGCCGTCCGTCTGTATCGATTAACCACAAGCGTTTCCAGAGAGCTCCCCAGCACAGCCCTTAGACAAAACAGGGGCTTTTCCCAGCTTTCCAGTGTGTGCTGCATCCCAAGGAGCAGCCCAAAGCCTTGGAGCAAGGAGCTGCACAAGCACCCAGGCAGGGAGTGGCAGAGCTGGGAACTGCTCATCACCACCATCAGCGCAAACCCAACCACGCCTGGAGCAAACAGCACCAGCAGCAGCTGCTGACCAACCATTCCAACCCTCACTTGTGTAAGCCACTTTCAGGAAAATCAGATCCATGGCATCAAATTGACAAGAAGGGCAGAACTGGAAATTCTCAAATTCTCCTCACAGTAAATTGTTGGTAAAAATAAGGTGGAAGATTTCGAGGCAACAGCCAAGCCTGGAAATGAGAGCCTTGTGCTACACAAGAGCTGTGTGCTCCAGATGCGGAGCCACTTCTCACTTCTAAAGGAAAAAACCATCAACCAAGAGAGAAATGCTGTCGTATTCCTCTTTGGAAACAAATCTTGTTTGTGCTCCCCCAAGCAGATTGACTCTGGAAAAAAGCAAAGTTGAGTCACACATCTGTTTCTTCATAAATGGAGGAGAAAATGCATATATTACAGTTTGCAACAAATTAGTTATTGTGGATCAGCTCTTCTCCAGAGCTAGATTGTTTAATCTGTTACATGTTATTGCCTCCTATGGCCAGAATTTATCATTCCCATTTATAATTCTAATGTTTCAGTTAGTCACCCATTCACAGGGTAAGATCAGGGCCTGAAGTCACGGAGCATTACCCATTTCTTCATTTAGAGATGACATAAAACCTTTGATATTTTCTGAGGAATGTTCAGACTGGAAAGAAATAGGCGATAAGAAATGTATCAATGTATTTTGCATAAGTGAATTATGTTTTTCCACACAGACTTCATTAACACAGCAAAACAGTGTTTCTTTAGCATTTTTCTCTCCTGAGAGCACACAGAACAGATTTTGGGTTAG
Organism: Agelaius tricolor; assembly: GCF_023055355.1. NCBI lineage: Eukaryota > Metazoa > Chordata > Aves > Passeriformes > Icteridae > Agelaius > Agelaius tricolor. Next base: position 10,585,592 of record NW_027269283.1, on the reverse strand, counting down.
CCACTGAAGGAATAAGCATTCTTTTAGAAGCAAACAAAATGGTTGTATTTAGCAAATCAATTTTTCTTGCATTTGTGTGGAGATTAAGTTAGTAGTGCCTTTAATTCACTCAGAAAAAGGCATTCTCAAGAGAATAGCTCTGTGGGAAGAGATAAATTTTATATTATAATATTATAAAGTTATAAAATTTAAATATAACCCACTGGGGATGGAGAAGTGTATCACAGCAGAACCTTGCATTTTGCCTATATGCAAACTGAACACAGTTCAGGACGGGACTTAAGCACACGCTTAAGTCTAATTGGTTGCAGTGAAACTTAAGCATGTGCTTGAAATTAAGCCAGTGCATGAGCATTTTTCCTGATTAGTAATGCCTCCCTGAACTGAAGCCAGAATGTGGTCAAGTGGTTGAGGGAGGATGCCAGCGCTTTCACTGGAGCACTGTTTGGTTTCTGGAAAAGTATTTCTATTATTCATCCATTCTCTTATTTGTCTGTAAAACAGGTATTTTCACATTTAGCTGTTTCACCATTCTGGTGCTCAGTTCATGATATTCATAAAATGCTTTGAATTCACAAAATGTTTCTCAGTTATGCCCTCAGGGCTGGCACAGTAACTGTATTACCCATGAACTATCATTGCAGAGCATCATCCTGAGTTTCCTCTGCACAGCTGAGCATAATCACACATGAAATCCTGCAGATCCTAAGAGGAAGCTCAGCCGACTCAAAAGTCCCAAGTAGTTTGGGATTTTAGAGAAGTTTTCAAAACATACTTTCCCCACATACATTTAGCACAATGGCACATGAGTTCAGACATCCCATTCTATGGTTTTAGCCTGGCTTTGTTCTAAGGCTGTGAGCACTGCCTGATCTGTCTCATATCCAAAATTAAAATAGTGAAGGGCTTGTGGTGAGTTGCCTGGGGGTTTTAAAGGCACTAGAGAAGTAAATATTTTGCTCATGGAATAATGGAATCATGTCTTTTTCTCGTTAAGTGCTAGGTCCAGCAACAGATGACAAGACAGATGGGATTTGTGGTAGGGAAGGGAAGGAAGGAGAAGCACCCCAAAGATCTTCATCAGTATAAACTATATTTAAATAAAATGGCTTCTTAAAACTGCCTCTCTGGCTGTTTACCCCAAAGACAACCAAGCCTAACACTATAAAGGGGATTCAAGGGCTTGATCCCAGTTTTACTGAAGTCTGTAAATGGCAAATATTTCATCTATATTCTTTAATTCAGATGAGTCGGAAACTCAACAGAAAAAACAGCCCATGGATGTGAAATTAATGCCACACTGTTGTTATGAATGTATAGAGCACCCATGCAGGTTTTGGCAGCACCCCTGAACCCCTGCACAGACACTTTATTAGTGGCTATCATGGCCATTTGTAATAGTGATGGCTAAGCATATTTTTTCCTGGAGTGCTTTGAAGAGCAGAACCAGTAATCAGCCATGGCTTGGCTATAAAATGTCAACCTCATTTCAAACGTCTAAATCACTCACATGGACCAAGAGTGCAGAGAGGACCACCCACCACATAATATTAACATAAACAGAGCATTTACCCAAAGCAAAATGAGCAACTGGAACTGGCGGGAGTTGAGAGTAGAACAACAAAAAATGATGAGGGGGTGGGAGAGATTGAGTTACAAAAGAAGATTAAAAGAGCAGAGTACATATAGCCTGGCTGAGCAAGATGGATACAATAACAGCCTATAAATATTCACAAAGCACAAACACCAAGGAAAGGAAGGAATTCCTTGCAGTGAATAAAAGGATTCTGTTGGGAGTGAATGAGGAGAGGAAAAACATGTGGCTTGTATGGCAGAGTGAACTTCTCAAGGCACAGTGTAGTAGGCAACCTAAGTCCACTTGCTTGGCAGGATTTGAGGGATTGAGCAGAGCATTAGTTCAGCAGGGAACAGCCCGCTCTTGGCAGGGAGTTGGCAGGATAATCTGAGTGGCCTTTCAGTCTCCCACTGCTATGGAGCTGTCCCAGTTCCCTGCTCCCACGGGGGACAGCTGCTCTCTTGTGTAAGCACATTGTTCACTGTCCTGCTCTTCAGAATCCCTGCCTGGCCTCCATGGGACGAGAAATGAGGGCTGGATGCACAAAGGCATTTAGGGATGTACAGACCTAAGGGACTGCAATAGGTACTAAACTGCTGGACACAGCTGGGAATCCCAGCAGGTCCCTGCCATGTCAAGTACTCACTGCTGAAAATCTAAGTCCAGGAAATTAGGTTATAAACCCACTAAAGCAAGAACAATCCTTTTGTTCTCTCTTTATTTAGCACCTAACACAACAGGACTCTTGGCGCTGCTGCAAGGATACTGTTTATAGTAATAAAAATAGGATCTAATAGGATCTAATATTCTGAGGCTACTTGGCTCCTGCAAAGCCAAGGATGAGAAGGGCATTCAAAAGCAGTCATAGCAGAAGGCATCCTCGGGAAAAAAGCTCTGCAGAAAGGAGGGAAACTGATCCAGAGCCCACACCAGCAATACACACACATTTAACTTAGAGCCACAAGTGACCACAGAAAAAGGTTACTTGTTCAGCTGGAGCACAGAATTAAAGTTACTTCTAACATGTGTTTTGGGGTCTGGGTGTGGTTTCTAGATAGCCTGAAATTTCAGTCTACTGTTTTGCCTGTCCACATCAGCCAAGTTTTGATGTGTTCCAGTTCTCCTAAACCCTGCCGACAGATGCTAAAATCAGAGCTGACATTCAACCTACGTGCTGCATAATCTAATAACAGGACTTGTGCTACTCAAAACTAACAAATTCTGGGAGCTTTTCTGCAGCAAAACCTTGTTGTCATTTATATTCTCATCTGTCTTTTCCAGGCAGCCTAACTGGGAAATATGTTGGTTTTTTTTTTTCTCTGAAAAGCTTTAAAAACAACATGTCATTGTGTTTTTGTACCAACAGGGGAGAGCCAAGCCGTAATTTGCTTGTCCAGCACTTGTGGATTTAGTGAGAGTGTGAACAAGGTGAATCCAATTGTCTCAGTGGGGAGCTTGGTGTATACATTGATCCCAGACTGCCAGGAGAAAGCTGCTTCCAAAGACCACAGTCTTGGAGTTAGACAAGGCCAAAATGTCACACATTTGTCAATGTTTCTTATTAACCCAGGAGAAACCATGGGGGACTTTTTCAGTGCTTGACATACACTCAAGTTTAAAGCATTATTTTAAAATCTAAACTCAAGCAAATCTCTTCAAGCACTCTGTGGTGAGACTTCTCCTGTTGATTTATGTCCCCTCACACCAGCTGTAAGTAGAGGTTGCACCAATCCAAATATCTGTCTAACAGTGCCACAGGAGCTGAGCTTCCTTACAGCATTCAGTTTCAGCTGAATTCAAACCGTGATGATTCAATGAAAATGAGAAAACACCACTATGAAAGCCACAATTATCACACCATCACCCTGCTAAAACTCAAAAATAATGATGGATTTCAACCCTCTTATCACTTAACACCCTGAAGCTCTGGCATTTCAAATAGATATCAGAGCTTCTTAGAAACAGAACTTCTCTAATTTTGCATTTTAAACCATGAGACTTTTTAACTCCTTACAGAAAATAAAACCCACAGATTGCAGCTTACTAACCCCTCGGATCTTACACAAATTAAAATGGGAAGAGAAGGAGCTGTTCTATGAATCATATTTTCAGTTTCTGGCAGCACTCTTAGCCTACAGAAGAAGGGTTACACATTGAAATTCTCACGTTCTCACTGTCAGTTTCTTGGGATTATTATATCTGAGATACACCATCTTAAAATCAGGAAGTTTCTCTTCTTTCATACCTTTATCTTCCTCAGCAAATGAGTAAGAAAACCAAAGCACTTGTGTAAGAGCATTGTATAGGTGCTTCCTAATTTTGAGGTTGATTTTAGCAGTGATTGTATCTCATCCATGAAAGCTCTGTCTTTATAGATGACATATGCTTTGTTGTGGGGAAACACAGGATCCCACTGAAAGCAAAACCTCTTTCCAAACTTTGTTCTGCCAGATGCAGTCTCCCCTAGCATTGGATTCCAGCTTTGGTTTTCTTCACAGCAATTTCTGGCTTTTGAAAATCTCCTTACTCAACAATTTGTGCTTGTGGGGAAAATATAGAAACCACACAATATTTTTTTCCCTTGTGCTTTTTTTACCTCTCAGCCCTGTTTTTATCTATATCCATATACTCTGAAACATGGCTAACCCTATAATTATTGAAAGAACAAATTGAGTCATATCACACAATCCAGCATAGCACATTAGTTGTTGATTTTTTTTGGCCTGAGAAATGAAGAATAAAAACCACCAACTTGGTAAAAATAATTAGCTAAGTAAACATTAACCAAATAAATATTTGAACCAAAGACAATGATGTTGGTTTAGCAGTAAGAACAGATATATTATTGTGTAAATAGACACACATCTCTGTGCTGAGTGTTGTTCTATCACTTATGGGATTCTCTTGCTAATCTCTTAACTGAATGCAACTGATCTTATTTTACCTCAACATTGTCACTTTCAAACTTAAAAATAAACATTGAAAGCAAGAACAGATCTTTTATGTTAAAACCATGTAGGAGAAGCTACGCATGAAAAATATCAGAGCAGTGTTATTGGAATGTACAGACTTTCATGAAAGCTTAGGTAAAACTCAGCAGGTCTCTGGGGACATTTCCAGGAATGAGTGATTCTTTTCTGGAGGAGACTCCAAAGTCAGATCCAGTTACCTAACTGAAGTGGTTTTTCAACTAATTATGCACTGGTGTCATGCTCATGCTAATGTTCAGCCTTATGCAAAATGCAGAATGCCAGTCTTGCTCACAGTGAGCAAAGCTTGCTTTGATTTTAATGAGTTCTGGGTCTGCCTTAGGTGTTTAAACAGTTACTTTGAGGTTCAGTTTCTGTTCTTACTGAAATCAATGGAAATTCTCTCACTGACATCAGATGAAAGAAGCAGAGAGTTTAGACTGAACTAAGAGAAACTGCATAAGGATTTAAGAAAGAATTATTCTAATTAGACTTCAGTGAGTAAACTTACATAATGCAGTATAACAGATTCCTGAGCAGAGCAACTTGAGCTAGTAAGATACTTGGAGGATTCATATTTCTCAGCTTTATTTTGCAAACACATGACAAGGATCCCACGTAAGAACAGGGAAAGTAACTGTACAGAAGTGCCCTGCTCAGAGATTTCTTTCTATAGTCTGGTCCTTTACACTTAATGCAAGTAATGTCCAATAGCTCTCTCTACACAGTTCTTTTGCCTTGATCACTAAGCCCTGAGCTGGAGAGGCAAGCCAGTGTGGTATTTGCTGCCCAAAACCTCAGATGAGTGAAATAAGTGGTAGAAAGAGCAGTAGAAACCAGGTGCCTGGATTTTCAGTGTCCAGACTGCACAAGGCCCTCAGGGACATCCTCCCACCCTTCCTTTCACCTGTCCCTTCTGTTCAGGAGTCTCAACCAAGGGTCTTCTCTGCATTTCCTAGGAAAATACTGTCTGAGGATAGAGGAGTCTCCCTCTGACTCTGCTCTTTGTCGTAAACAAATAAATAAAGAAAGAAAAATAAACAAAGAAGTAATTTTGTGTATTTTTCATAGCACAGTTGCCTTTGTTTTCCCATTTGGTCTCTTAAGACAGAACCTTTTCTTCTGAAACTGCTCCAAGAACCGTGGGGTTGAAAGATACCTTTCTGAAGGAGAGCTGCAAAGATGCAGCTTGTGCTGCCCCGCGAGTCTGTCTGCACAGCTGGGGCTCAGAATCAGGTCCCTGGAGCAGGAGGCTACTTGTGAGGTTGTCCCTTGCCAGAGCAGGTGCTGGAGCCTCCCAAGGAGAATTCCCAGCTCCAGTGAAAATCACTTCTAAGCCCTTCCTGCCGCGAAACTCTGCTCGGTGCTCTCCGTGCACCACACGCGGGACAGGAACGAGTTGCGGTGACAAAGGGGATGCCCGACTGCCTCTGCCAGCACCTCGCTGGGCAGCTCAGCACCGGACCGCCAGCCCTTCTGGCATCCCTGCACGGCGCTCACTCCTTCCGAAAAGGCTTCAGGGGTTCTGTCCCCGCTCCCAATCGCACAGTTCGGGGGCAGCAACCCGGGGCTCCGGGGCGCTCCCCGCCCGTCCCTGCCCCGGCGAGCGGCGCTGGGGCTGCGGCTCTCCCGGCACTCCGCGGGCGCACGGCGGGGAAACCCTGCCCAGGCCGGCGGGCACCGAGGCAGAGGGAAACCTGCCCGGGACAGCGGGCACCGAGGCTGAGGGAAACCCTGCCCAGGCCGGACTGAGGGAAGTGCCCCCGCCCGGGCACCGAGGCTGAGGGAAACCCTGCCCGGGCCGGCGGGCACCGAGGGTGAGGGAAACCCTGCCCGGGCCGGCAGGCACCGAGGGTGACCCGGGCAGGGAGCGGCGAGCGAGGAGCTCCGGACGCCAGGTGCCTCTGTCCGGGCGGGGGCACCCCGGGATCCCTGTCCCGGCGCCGGCCCCACCGAGACCCGCCGTGCGACTTCCTCCTGGTCCCCTCGCCCCCTCCTCGCCGCTTCTTTGCACCCTCTTCGCACTCCCCTTGCATTTTCCTGCATCCTCCTCCCCAGTCCGCTGCGCTCTCCTCGCACACTTCTTGCACACTCCTCGCTGTCCCTCTGCACTCCCCATAAAGTCGGTCCCGTTGCATTCCAACCCCTTGCACCCTCCTGCCCGCTCCTGCCCCTTCACTGTGCCCGGATGGGTGAGGGAGGCGACGGGGAACCTCATGAGGGTACGAACCCGACTCAGCCCCCCGCTCGCCCTCCCGTCCTCTCGCCGCGGGACGGCACCGGCCGCCGGTGGCACCTACCTACAAGCAGCCCTGCGAGCCACCAGCACCGGACCATGGTGCCCGCTGTGTGTCCCGGCCAGAGGCGCGATCGCCGCCGGTGCCCGCGGAGCTCAGCGGGGCGCGGCGCCCGGCGGTGCAGCCATGGGCCGCCTCCGGCGCTCCGGTGCCCGCGGCGGAGACACCCCGGCTTCAGCCCACAGGCGTCCTGCTCAGCCCGAGCCTTGCGAAGGGATAAAGGGGGGGCGAAAAAAGAAAAGTATATATTTTAAAATAAAGCACCGCAGCCCACCCCGCCTTCGCCGCGGAGCGCGTCCCCCCGGCTGCTGATGGCTTTAATGGAGCTTGGCAGCCACAGGTTCCCGCTGCCAGAAGAGGTGGAGACTCCGCCGCCTGCGCCCCACATGCGGCCGCGCACCGCACACGCGGGGGAGGAGGAGGAGGAGAAGGAGGAGGAGAAGGAGAAGGGCAGTCCCGGCCCGGCACCACAGATCGAGATGGACGCCCGCCTCGGGACTGGCGCTTCTCCCTCACGGACCGGCCCCACCTCAATCGACCTGCGGCCGTGGGGCTGCCCTGGCCCCCGAGGTCTCGGAGGCCGTTGGGGGGTAGGTCTGCGCTGTGGGACGCCATGAGGGGATGGTCCCCCTATCCCCACGCCATGAGGGGATCGTCCCTCTATTCCCATGACATGAGAGGATCGTCCCTCTATCCCCGCGCCATGAGGGGATCGTCCCTCTATTCCCACGCCATGAGGGGATCGTCCCTCTATCCCCACGCCATGAGGGGATTATTCCTCCATCCCCAAGCCATGAGAGGATCATCTCGTCAGCCCCGTGCCATGAGGGGATCGTCCCCATTCCATGAGGGGATCATCCCTCTATCCCCAGGCCATGAGGGAATTGTCCCCACATACCCACAGCCTGGTCCTCCTGCCCTCTGTGTCGCTGGCACCCTCAGACCCTTCATTATGACCAGGGCCATCAAAAGAATGGGGTAAATCCCTTAAAAATCCTCTCAACACTCTACACAGAAAAAATATGGGACTCTTTGAGGGCAAGTCAGAATGCCCATCTCAGGTGGTGCTTGCTCATGCCATCCATTCCCTCTCCGTTCCTCAAACCAGGCCTGTGGGACAGAGCTGCAACTGACAAAGGACTCAGAATCAGCTCTTGGCACGAAGCAAAGAACAAATCTGAACTTAGATGTGTCTGGGACAGAACAACACTTTTCTTTGTTTCGGTGAGTATTGATGAACCCTCTTGTTCTCTCCATTTGAGCACATAAAACAATGCGTGTGTCCCATAGTGTGAGGGCCCGGCCGCCTTTGGAAGCAGTGAGGGAAGAGGCTGAGCTGCCATGGCTCTGCCAGGTCAACACTTATGGTGCTGGCACTAAAGGCTGAAGTTTAATGCATTTTTCCAGACTGAAAAACTAGTTTCAGTATTTGCAAATGAGGCAAAGAAATCAAAACACATGTATGCCCCCGGCAGAACCCCAGGACCCTGCACACTCACTTTTCCTGGTGAAACTGGCTGTTTCACCAAATAAAAGGAAACTTTAGGGGAAAATAAGGAAGCTTGTCTCCAAGTTCACAGCAGTATTCCTGCTGATTGCAGTGGGGAGAAGCTGAGGCCTGATTCCATAGTCCCATATTTGCTAAGCAGGACCTTCAGCATGCTGGGGTGAGGTCTCACTGCAATGGGTTTAATGACTTTGTCAAAAATAATGCATAACATCTTTAATGTGAAGCGGGACAAACTTATCTGTCCTGAGTGCATAAAGAATTAAAGTTTAATGATACTTGCCAAGATAAAAAATAACAAAGTCCATTTGTAATGCAGGCACTCCTTTTTCTAGCTGATGTTTTTATCTCTTTTTGTTTCTCAAATTCCCCAAGCCAGTCATTCTCGGTAAATGTCCAAACCACTGCGGTTTTATTATATTTACAAATATATAAATTCTCAAATGCATAGGCAAAAAAAAAGTTGTCCTTTATAATGATAATAGAGAGAAAGAAATAGTTCTGCAAGAAGTTTTCTTTATAAACCAGCACTTACTCTTTTCAGGCATCCCCAACTTAAATGAGAAAAATAATGGAACAGGTAGGCTTTTACCACTAACAAACTTTTGTTTTGGCTACACACCTCTCATATGACACTTCCAGCCTCTAACACTAATCTCCTTGACTTCTTTCAGAGTATTCTAAAAGCATTTTTGGGGGGAAGGAATAAAACCAAAGCAGAGCAATTTTCACACAGGTGTCTGAAAATTTTAATAATCATACGTAAACCATGGCGAGCTTTTATCACATATCAGCCCCACAGGGCACAGTGATAGATTTCATTCATCTGGCCTCTTTCATCCCTGTGGCTCCCAAGGGACCTTATCAAAGTAACCGAGCCATGAGCCTTTCTCTCTCTTCCTTTTGGGAAGAATTCCTCCCTCCACCCTGGTGCTGCGGAGCCCCGAGCACGGCGATGCAGCTGCTGGGCCGTGCTCTGCCCCGGGAGGGTGAGAAGAGTGCCACAGCCTGTTAGAAATACCAGGAGGATTAAGACAGGCGATGGAGTCTTCCAACCTGGAAGTCTGCCAGGACATCAGGCTTGCATTCTCAGCTCGTGTAAAAATGGCTGGGTAATCTTCAGCTCCTGCAGAGGACCAGCAATGTAAAAATGCCTATAATTTTTATTATCAAATAATTACAGGCTACCTGCTGGGCAAAGCACGTGGAGGGAGACAAATGAGTACAAATAGCCTGTAATTCCAGCAGAACTATGTGGCCTGATTTATGCATTCGAAGAGAATAAAAGCTGTTCCTATTCTGATTCAGGGGCACTTTACTCGCAGTGCTGTAAATACTAACACAGCTGCAGGGTAACTGGGAACCAGCCCAAGGTGTTTTTACATTAGCTATGCTTCACTTGCCTGGCACCTTGTGTAATATTCATTCCTGTGCAAAACAGGTACAGAATATTTGAACTCAGGCTCATGCACTCTTGTTAGCTACACAGGGCATTGAGTTGTCCTGTTCCCAAAGGCCAAATATTTTCTCTTCCCCTTGCCAGAACAGCAAGGATAGGCAACCACACGTGAAGGCAGCAGGCCAGGAAACCAAAGACTGATCAGCCAACTGCTCTGAAAATACTGTTGGCTGAAAAGAGGGATCCTCTGAGTGGGACTTGGGTCCCCAAAAAGCCCTGTGCATAAATCATAGCAGTGCTGCTTCTGGAGTCCTGTCTCTAAGAGGGGATGCCAAGGGATGCACTGGGCCACCTGGAAGCGCTGAGTATGTGCATTTACAACTAATATATACCTCTAGAACCACTTGTGTTCTATTTCACTTTCAGGGGTGTATATTTTGGGGGGTGGAAATTGAATCATATATCCCTCTTTTGGGGCACTTGTGGAGAAGAGCTACGTGTCCCTCATGGAACTTCACTGAATCTCATTGGGAAACTCTGGAGGGAGCTATATACATTTAACACTCTTGGGCTCACCAACAGATGGACCATGATGCACAATTGGAAGATGGGGACTGAAACAAAAAGTTATAAAGAAAGGTATAAAAATAAACAAACCAGGAAAAAATTCTTGAATTTTGCAGGGGAAAAAAATAAGGTGGGAATGCTATTCATTTCACTTCTAAGTAAAAACAGTTAATATGTGCAGAGGATTCTTCAGGAGAAATACAATGTGCAGAGCCTTTATTAATTAACTCAAAACATTTAGAGGAAGACAGCAGTATCTTCCCCAAGGGACACTGGAGCCATGGAGGATGTGTCCTGCTCAGACATGTGAAAGGTGCCATCAGGACCTGTCTCAGGGTGGTTTCCAGCTGGAATGGGCAATAATGAGTAGAAAGGAGTACCCTGCTTCTCTCAGCTCAGCACAGAGCAACCCTTCCATGCTGTATTGCTGCCACACTCCTCACCATTAGTAAAAAAATCATAGCATTGTCCTCCTTGATCACCCATCATTTCTTACACCTGCCTGATCTTGAGCAGGTAATTCCCTCTCACTTCTGCATGATTGGCAGCAGCCTGTCTGGACTTGGCCATTTGAGGTTTGGTGGATAAAGACAGAGTTTTGGTTGTCTTTACCAGCCACCTGAGATGAGCAGTGAAGGAAGTAGCACCTTCCTTTAGCCTGTTACTTTGCACTATTCACTAAGAAATAGTATTTTAAAAAAATATTGCAGAGTCATGCAATGCATACCCAGTGCATTTTACAGAGCAACAATAGGAAAATGTGAATAAACCTTGCAGAGCACCTGGCTCAGTGTATGTATTTATATATGAAAAAGCACTGGAGTATTATTTACATGCTTAGCTGGAGTTTGTCCTTTCTAGAGAAGTCTGGGCTGCTACCTGTTATACTTGGCTCACGATGATTTAAATAAGAATTTATAGACCCTAAACCATCTGCAAAATGTCCCAGCTCTTCAAGGCCAATGTAAATGCAATGAGGGGGGAAAACCGCAGAAAGAAAAGGTTAACAAGGTTTCTCCTTGCCTCCCCCTTGGCACATTTTATAATTAACTTTATAATGTCTGAGAGCAAAAGGTTGAAACAGATAAAGTTCCCACATCCTTGGAGATAATTGCAACAGTTTGTGTAGCACGTGAAGCAGCAGCAGCAGCAGCTCTGTTTGGTGTCACTGCACTACACAATATTTGCTGAGAGTGTGTGCACTGCAGGGCACTCTGGAGCCTGGCTTCACATCTCCACATGAAAGCAGCTTGCTGTGATTTATATCATCATGCTAATCAGGAAAACACATTAATTCAAGGTCCCTTTTGGGGCCTTGGGAAGAAGGAAGAATCAAAAATGAGCCAGATTTCTATTTTGTGCAAGGTGCCACTGTTTTCCAAAGTGTGAAGGAATTAAATGTGTCATTAATGTTTGCAGACACGTTAAAAGGCAGCTAGAGGAGAGAGCTCACTTCATGCTGCAGTGAGAGCCATGGGCAGGGAACCTTCTTCTGCCCCCTGACTCTATCAGCATTAAGGAAATTTAAAATTTAAATAAATCTTGAAATTCTAGGCCACGTTTTCTTATGAATGACAGATCCTTCCTGCCCTCAGTCCGCCACATTTCTCCAAGCCTGAAAACTGACGCTTCCTTCTTAACAGCAAAAAGTAGGAAAGACGTTTGTGGTCTGGTGGTTACACCATGGGGTTGGAAAGCAGAAGAAGTGGTGTTTCAAATCTGGGCCAAGATTCTTGTTCACCATGGACTTGATCCTGCCAGATACTGAGCACCCACTGATTATCCAAGGCCAGGCCCTCAAGCAATTCATGTGAGTCCAAGTTCTTGTTCCAAAGTAAAAACTGGGCCTGTATTCAAAAAACTTGGTGCTGATTCTGTGGTTATGCTGCTTCCTTCACAACCCCAGCAGTCCAGCATTAATTTTCATTTTCCCTTCTAGTGGCATGAGGGCTGGGACAGTCATATTCCAACACTTGACACCTCCAAACCTCTGGTTCCTTATGAAAATCTCATTTTACTTCTGTCTAGCATTTAGTTTTTTCAGATTAGTGGGAGGTCCTGTTCTTTAATGTTTCTGCCCATACCCAGGAAGGGAGAAGAATAACAAATCTGGAAAGAAATTGCTTTTATTCTGATGAATTGCAAAATCACCACTAGCTCTCTCTTTGGTTAGAGGAGAATCTACTATAGATACAGACACAGTCTGTGCTGAAACTGGTTTTTTAGGGCAACATGTGGCTTAGAAACAACAAGGAAGCATAATCATATACCTACTCTGATTGTTGGGCAAGGAATAAAATCTCCTCAAGGTTTTTTAATGCTCACCCATTAGGAGGAATTTAGGTGCTAGTGTCTTATAAATACCTTAGACTTGTGATTTTATGTAGGTTTTCCATGGACCTTGTGGCGACTCTGAACTAATTCTAAGGTTCTGCAAAATACATAACCAAGAAAAGCAGGTCTATTGTCAGAGACTCCATGGGGGTCCATGATTCCAAAAAGTCTGGAAACCACCACCAAGGTCAATGGATGGATTATTTAGATTGGATATGGCCCCTTTTTTCACATCCTTTTATTTAATGCAATTTTCAGGGTGAGATTTCAGCGTGCCAGTTGCACCACAGCAGGCAGAAAACTGCACAGACCTCTCTGACTCCAGCACTCCAAGCATGGCTCCTGCCATTCTGCAAAGACAGAGGAAATAAGAGGGAACTTGGGCCATCAGTGAAGAAAGGTAAAATAACCATATCTTTGTTCAGTCACTATAGTAACCATAAGCAGTTGTTAAAACAGATTTTGGAACATGTTAAAAACCCAATGGTCCCCAGTCCAGGGCTGTTGTAATAAGTCTTGTTTTCTCCTTGTTAAAACAATCATTTACTCTTTACTTTGAGGAAGATAAATGTTCTCAAGGCACACAGTGATATCAGCAGAGATAAATCACAAAGGCCAGCAGCCAAACTCAGGCTGCTGTGAGGACTGCACCATAAATTGCTGCAGCAGACATGCACCTGCTCACGCCTCAGGCCAGCCCCTTGCATGGCATATTCCTGCAAGGCATGAGGAAAGCACGTAATCACTTATTAAATTCTTGCTCTATCTAAAAAGTATTTAAGGATATGAACTTCAGTTCAAGCCTTGCATGTGTAATACCCTTATATGCCCAAAACATCATTCCACCGTGTGCATTTTTTCTGGTTTATGTATGTGCATTTTCCCTGACACTGTGCAAGCCTATCAAAAATGTTCTCAATGCTTTTTTTAAATATACCAGGAAGCTGTGGAATGAGGGTGTCTTTTGAGTGCTTTGGATTGTATGGCACACATTCATGTGAGGGTGCCCCATGGGTACCTGGGGCTTCAGCATTCTTGCCAGGTTGTCTTATTGCACAAACCCTCCTTGCTGCCCCCTAAAAACCACCAACTGTCCCAAACTGCTGACCTATTAACCAAACAAACTCTGCTAAATATTGCCATGTGTAAGTGTACTATTATTTTTCTAATTGCTAAAAACATGTCCTTCCTGCGCTCAATAGCCTCTGGAAGAGATTGTTAACAGCTGGGTATTTAGCACAACACAGGCTTTGGACTTAAAGGAACATTGTCCAGGTTAGCCAGTGAATTTGGCCATCTGTATTTTTTTTATAGATGATTCTTTTCATGTTATCCATGTTCTGTTTGAAACTGTGAATCAATGGCTCTCATGAGGATTAAGTCAGCAGAGAGCAGAGCTCATTATTAAAAGAAAAGACATGAGAGAAGATGGATGTAACCTTGCATAGCTGATGATGGATTGGGACTGCTTTTTGACTGGATGTACAACCTTTTGCTGTGGGAATGAGGACTGGGGGGGTGAGGGGGAGCACGTGGAGAAAATATTTTCTGGTATTTTCTGATGTGGTTGCATGGGATAGCTTGGACCCAAAACGTCCCAATCACTCCCAGCTATTTAGGGATCATGGATAAAGAGAGCTCCAAACTGTGCTTTGCCCGTGGTTTCAGTGGTGAGGGAGTCTTACATACGGCTGCAATAATTTTGACAACCTAATTTTATTTTCCACTATTATTGCAAGAGGTTTTTTCCTCCTGCTTTTTGTTTGCTGTGGAGGACCAGTCGTTTTTATTCTCATTTCTAGACAGCTTCAATTCCTGAAGCTGTGAACCGGTTTGCTGTTAGGGCATTTGTATTTTAGACATGAAAAACAGATGTCTAGACCCATTAGTGTTGGGAAGAGAGATTTCTTTGGTATTTGAACTATAAATATGGCAAATTTCCCCTCATCTTATATTTTGTAAAGCTTTGTTTTTGCAAAAATATCTAATCTTAAATCAAACTGTGGCTGTTTGGTTATACCAGTCCTTTTGAGCCAATACAGTCTATCACATCAGCAGCAGTTTAGGTATTCCAAAAATAAGATCATTATAAATCTGTGCTCTGTATTCCTGTGTCCCAAAATCTTAGGGATAAAGCAGAGATACTTCTGCATTTACAGAAGCAAGATTTAAACCTCAGAATCTCAGTGAGTTGCTGAGAGTAGCACACCATGTGTGCTACGGCAACAGTGATGATCTTAAGTTAGGCCCGTAAGTAAAGTGTTCACAGAAAGAGGTGACTTCTGTGCCTCTCAGACCAGCCTGTCCCTTTTTCTGCATCAGCAGTGCAGCATCCCAGAGCACAGCTGCCTGATTTCAGGGATGCCCAGGGGTCACAGCTCCACCATAGCTGGAACCACCTCGGGCTGCCCTGAATGTGCTGCAGGACTGAGGGGAGGCAGCACCAGCCCCCAGTGACTGCCCAGCCTGCAAGCAGAGCTGCCAGGGGACCTTTGATCCTCTGCAAACAGAAAGTGCAATTGATTCTCTTCACTTAGAAGCATGACTGGTGTTACATTTCCTGAGCTGGACAAGGGTGGTCCAGATGTCCATGACAGATTTTTGCATAAGCACTTTACATTTTTTGTTTTTCTAGCTGTTTGCTCTTCTTCTCTGGTTTAAAAAAAAGCTCTTCATACACTCTTGTTGAAATCACTGCCCTAAAAAAGGACTTACATCAGCCTTTAGCCTTCAATAGTTTATTGGATCTCTGGTTGCTAGTGGGGAAAATGGACAAAATTAGGCAGACAGGAAAAACTATGGGACAGTTATTTATATGAATTTTGGGTCATTTTTTCTTTCAAATAAGTTAGTGCAACCATATGGTGGAAAAAATATGCCAAGTTTTACCCAATCTACTCACAAGTCAAATAATTGGACATATAAACTGATTATTCAACCACATATGCATTTTGAACAATTTGGAATATTATTTTTTATGGACCAGATTCCAAATTATTCAGACATTCTGCAAGGAGTCAAAATGCCATAAAAATGTCATGATTCTGTCTCCATTTTTATGTGTCCACTCCACAATCACTGTGGACACAGAGGTCCCAGTGCTTCATGCAGGGAGCTGGACAAGGTTCCTACAAAGGGGAGACAGAGGAGCTGCACACCTCTGGGTTTCTGTAGAGCTGGGCAGGTCTAAATCATGGATCCACTCACTCTCCATGAGATAATCATAGTAATAAATAATATATTAATACAGATCATTGTAAGCTGTCACAGGTTATCACTTTTGAATTCCTTCTGTCCTTTAACATCTAAGGAAATAGAAAATACCGGCTGTGCAAATATTAGCCCATCTTCCTGAGCATGCCAAATCACTGGGTTCAGTGAAAAACCTGCTCTTCTGCTTCACTGGGCTGTGGTCACCCCTGGGAGCCTGCAAGGTACTTATTTCCCTGATAATAAAAATAAACTTAGCCAATTTCCAAGCCACTTCCAAGTTTGCTTCTGGAATATCAAACATAAGTTTTCATTCTCTTATTTCTTGATTAATGCATTGAGCATCAACTTTTCTCAGTCTCTTCTAAACTTTAATCAAGGATAAATCACCCCCAATGGGCATTTTAATCTTGTTTCCATATTTTTAAAGGAAATTAAATGTTAATTGCTGCTAGGTAAATTTATCTAGAACTCTGATTTTCAATTCATCCCACAAACAGTAAGAAAATAAAGATAATTGTGAGGCATTTCCTGCTGAATAAAGGGAGCAAGGACTTTTTTCCCCAAATAATATTTCTAAAATAAAGTATTTTAAAAGATTACTGTTATTGTATATTTTTAAATGTCTGTTACTTTCAAATGCCCAGCTAAGCTGACTGCAGTAATTGTTAGGAAAATATTTCTCTCCCTGTCTCCGAGGTGACTGTGGAAGAACTATGACTTTGTTTAAGGAGAGATTAAAAAGTAGAGAGAAATTGCCATTGCATATTCAACAGCAATCAGAAAATATAAAGCCCAGCTGCTTTAGTGGGCTCATGTGTGACATCCCTGCTGCTGCTGTGTGTGGAGCTTGATTCCCTTGGGGGAAATCATCACTGCTTAGAGCTCAGCCTGTGTTCAGCTTCCAAGTCAAGGCCGTTGATTTGGGGCTCTCACCACTTGTACTTGCCCTTTCATTATCTCTTGGGACTGCTCTTCAAATCTCCTGACTACACCATCCCAGGAAGTTGGGAGTTTCAAAAGATGTTACAGCCTGGCTGCCCTGAAATCAAGACATCCCAAAACAGCCACAAATGGGGACCCACACCTCTGCCTTTCCAACAGCGTTACCCACAACCATCTCAATTTTAGGACTGAGCTCTTGCATTGCCAAAGATTTAAACCTAAAAAATGGCTTTGGACTAAAGTTTTTGTAAGATTTACCACTAAAATCATCTCTGTAAGCAGCAAACAAAATCCTTATGGTTTCAAATCCTACTTTTTGATCTTTTTCACAAAAGCATTGGCATTATTCTATGAAGCAAAGAAGAAGCTGTGAAGGTCGAATCTTCTACGTCATTGCAATCATAAGAAGAAAAATATAAATTGAAAAATGTCTCTATTATATAATCTGCACATTAACAGGTGGAAAAACAGCAACATAATTTACCTTTCGACACAGAAATGTCTTCCTTGGAGCCAAGCAAATTCACTCTGGTGTTTAATCTGAATAGTTGCCAATTTTCTGTCTGTAATGGGAATCCAGTGGAAACTCAGGAAGGAGAAAGAATTAAAGATAAATGCCACTTTCAGGGCAGGAACTTTGTCTAAGTATATTTGGTCAGGCTGGCAGAGCACAGACTTAGGGACTGGTCTCAGGTCTAGAGTAGAGTATGCTGGTTTGTTTTTGGGAGCCTGTGCCAGGGTACCAGGGTGACTTTCTAGAGTGCAAAATTATCATTACCAGTTAAGACTTTAGTGAAAATACAGGTGAGGCCCTCCAGGCTCACTCACTCTCACACACACATGCACAGACACCACCTTGGCCACATCCTAGCCCAGACATTTCAGGGATGCTCTGCAGCCACTCCCTCCTCTAGCCCATGACAACCAGAGCTGATGCTCTTTGCCTCAGGAAAAGCTTAGAGAATCCACTCATTATGGTCCTGAAGGCTCCCTACTTTAAAGAAACATCATATTCTTATAAAAAGATGCTTGGACTAAAACCTGCTCCCAGGAAAGGCTTGCAGGAGGGGAGGGCTGCCTACACTGGGTTAATAGACCCATTAAAAATCCAGAGAGGGTCAAAATTAATATTATTTTCTAAATTTCACAGATGTTACTTTATTAAAAGGAAACCCCAAGATGTTCAAAGGAGGCAGAGAGCTAAGCTGCCAGTGTCATTGAATTTTAATGATGAGTGTGTTCCTTAGGCTCTTTTAAAATCCCCAGCTTTAATGTGTTGCTTCATGCAAGGCTAGAAGGCTTGATTGCAAGCAATAATTAAAAGTCTTCTAATCCCAAGAAAACTAGATTAAACCAGAGCTCCCCTTTATAGTGATTAAACTAAAACTACTAAAGTGGAAGCTTCTTCAGAGACATTGCTTTCCACTTTTTATTCTTAGTGTCTCCCTCTGAATCAAGAGCTGCTAAAAGGGGTAAATATAATGTTAAACAGGCTAACAATAAAGTTTCCAGTCTAATCAATCTCTCTGGTACTACAGCAAGTGCAATTATTTTAATGGAATGCCAAGATAAGTAAGAAACTGAAAGTAATCTGAAAATTTCTCTAACTGCCTGTTAATAGTGGACTTTCCTTCATTTTCTCCTTTGAAAACATTCCAGAAGTGTTCAGAACTTGAGTGAAATATCTTCCTAAATATTGCCTAAGAATGACTTTTGTGCTGTCTGGTTCAAATGGAAAAAAATCTCAGAAATCCAGCAAAAAAAACCTTTCTGTAAGTTACTGCAGTCTTGCCTTTTGCAAGGATGGTGAAAAAAAATCTGAAACTTACTTCTCTTTTGTTTGCATTGATAGGTGTTTTATTCTGGTACTGGAGATTAAACAGACATTCAGCTTCTCATCTTCAGTATAAAACCTGAAAAAAAATTAGGAAAATGAACAAAAATGCAGGAGAGAAAACTGATAAGACAGAGAAGTTGCTCAGAGATAATAATAGAATAAAAGTACAAAAAGTACATGGCCATAGCAAGGCCTCAGCAGTACATAGCTGTGCTGGAAGGGTCAACACAAATTACCCATAAATATTTTTAAAGCTTCTTGCATGAAGGGTGAGGGACGAGGCCCATATAAAGATGCATACATAAGAGTTCTGTCCCAGCTGGCTGCTGGTATCCCTATCCCACTTTTCTTTTGAACTGGCTGCAACTGGGGCAGGCTGTTCCTTGCTCTGCTGCTCAGGTGTCACAGGGCCCGTGCTCTGGGGACTCGGGGACCGTGTGACAGGCGTGCTCTGACGGGCACATCGAGCTTCAGCACTCGCACACCGCCGTGTCCCGGCAGGCACAGAGCCCACACACGCACCCTGCGAGCCGGGAAATCCTCTCCAGGTGCCGCCCGCGGCTCCCGGCTCCGCCCGGAGCCCACCTTGGAGCGTGGCCCTGCAGGAGGTGCCCCGTCCTGGCCGGGGGACAGGCACCCAGCACAGGCACTTCTGGCAGGGCCTCCCTGCGCCACAGCCTGCAAAACATCTCATTTTTCTCTCCTCGCCCCCAGAGCTCCCCTCCGGTTGTGGTTTGTTGACTGTGTACCCTCAGAGAGGCATTTGCAGCAGGAGAGTCCGGGGAGAGAGGTTTTTCTCTAGATTGAAATAGCTTGGAAATGCTCCATCCTGTTTGGAAAAGGACTTCGGGGTTTGTGCCATTTCGTGGGGGCGAACAGCAAGGAATCCTCTCGCACCATTTGTGCCTCTAAATGCCAGCCACGCTGCACTGCTGCCGAAAGATGCGGTGCCAGGCTGCGCTGGAAAAGCCCGGGGCAATTCCCAGGGGAATCACTGAAATCCATCAGCGACCGAGAGTTCCTGAGCAATGGGCATCGCTGCCAGAGCCGCTGTGCCGGGGCTCGCAGCCATCGCCCCTTTCTCTCCCTGCCCCGCCTGCCCTCGGGACTCGCTGTTATTGCAGCCTGCCGCGCGGTTCTGAGCCGGCTCCTGCCATCGGCTCTCAGAAGCAGCTCCCTCCTGCCATGCCTTAAATCATCATCTGCCCTCATTCCAGGCTTGTCCCGGCTTCTAAGACATATTGGTAGTGACAATAATGGCTCTCAGAGCAAAGCTTACACAACGTGCCCGTTTGTGTAGGTTTCCAATACACAGCGCTCTAAAACGTGGCCATTTCTGTGGTTTCCTCCTAGTGAGCAGCTGAGTTTCAGCAATCAGAGGAAAATGGGCCAGGGTAATGCTCCTCTCTCCTGGTTGCTCTTACCTGTCATATCACTCACAGATATTTCAACACACCAGCCCTAGGACAGCTGTAGCCTGTGACTCGTTCCCAGGGCTTCATTTGACAAAGCTTCTTCCTTTCAGTTTGTTTTATAAAGAGGGAGAATTTCTCTGTGGTGAGGATTGTCATTGCATTTCTTCGTGCTTTTCTGTAAATTGAGAGTCCAGGAAAAAAAATTACAATACACCTGGTGTCAGGATATTCAGTGCAGCCTAAGTGGGAAAACAACTGAGGCAGTGGAGGGGGTTTCAGCTGTGTGCTCTGGTACATGGAAAAACTGAAGTTGTACAATCATGTTGTACAACATCACCTGAAGAGGAAAAAGACAGGAGCGCCTAACTGTGGTGCAAGAGGAATCCAGGCTTTGGTTTGGTGTTGGGAAAAGCCAGGCTCCAGTCTCCTGTTGCTTTAGTGTGCATAGCTCCAACAAAGACAGCAGCAGCTATGCTCACGTGGAAGCAGACACTCAGATATTATCCTAATTCACTTGCCCACTCTGTTTCTCAATGCTTTTCTTTCTTAAACTAATGTAAAGTCCAGTCTCAGTTCAGGCAGGACTCCTCTGCCTGAAGAGCACTTTATGTTGTGTGGAAACACAAGCAATGCCTCCTGCACAATATCCCAGACACTAATGCAGGACTTCTAATCTTACAGCAAACCTGGTTTTCTCTAAAGATAGCTTAGTCTATCAAATAGCCCTGCTTATTGGAAACCTCCACTGACTTTTAATAAGGTTTCTGTCCAATGTATGTGCACAGAACAAAGTGCACTTTTTGCTGTGCTAGAAGAATTTGAATAATCAATCAATAGTTTTAAATAAAATTCAAATAACTCAATTTTAACTGAATTGAAGTAATCTTTCTTTCAGTTGAAGTAGTCTTCCTTTTCCTGCAAAAATATTTTCCGTGGAATCCTTTTGACTTTTTTTATCTGTTTATTGAAGTGTATTGATGCTTGCTGCAATGAACTCAGGTTTATGGAGAGACAGGGTGTATCAGACAAGATTTGGGCTTGGGAGAGTTTCTGTGTCCAACACCCACCGAACATTTACACAGATCAGTATTCCACACCTTTGCAATCTGAACATCAGTAAGTGATGCTGTGCTGCTTTAACATAGAATGTAAAAGAGTAAAAGCACTAAAATCAGATCAATCTGCTGGCCCGAGCAGGAGGCAGATGCCCTGAAGGAGTGCAAAGAAATTCCTGTGGGCTGTTGAAAATAGTGCAAAGGATTTGGATGCAGCTCTGTGGCTCTTTGCAAAGCCTCTCTTTTTATCTGCCACTTACGGAGATGCAGTTTTCATGAATAAGATTTTAAGCCTTCCCCGAAGAGCCAATGCCATTAAAGGGCACTGGGAATCCCTGCCTCTGTCAAGTTCAGACCAGTCTTGATAACAAAGTTCTGCTCCTGCTTTGCATCCATAACTGCCTGTGCCTCCCTCCCTGCCTTTGCTGTCTTGTCCATAGACATATAAGGATCCCTGGCACAGGAATGGCATTGATATGGCCCATATTTGGGGTTTTTTGTAAGGTAAGAATTATGAACAGAGCAAATACTAACGTTGCTGCTGACCTGGCTGACTTTGGTCAGGTCTGTACCTGGTTTCCCAGCTGCACACTCAGACTCCCTGTCTGGTTCCATCTCTGATACACACACATATACCTTAAAGATTCAGTGTGAACCTAATAAAACATTTTTACAGGCCCTTTGAATTGAAATTGAAAAGGAAGCCATTCCAGTCACCATAAGTACTTACTTTTCCTTTCTGGCATACTTAAGTAGGTGAGAATTTGAGGCAGGTGCCCTCCAGTGTCTGCTACTATTATTTGCTGAATTTTGTAATGTAAAAGTCATTCTTCTGGATTAGTGTAGTGTGTGTTTGTGTACACATCTATGGAAGCTGAAAGTAAAAATGGATTCCAATAATGAAATCTTAACCCAAATTGCTGTAGTATTTTCACATTATCCAATTATTAAAAAAAAAAAAAAAAGCACTGTTTAATTTGGAGAGAGATGGTTCCAGTTATAGAATGAGTTATGTGGATTTGATTACAGAGAAAAATTCTTGTTAAATTGGTATTACATAATGTGTGAGAGTTCTTTGGGTTTAATAACCTGGTCTTCCTGCATTTTTCAGTTTTCCTATTGAGAAAACTGATCGCTTTGCTTCATGGACATGGGACTGGTGTCAAAAATTTAGAAACTGAAAGTAAAAAGGAGAGGACAATCAAATGAAATGACAGGGGAGCTGCTGTCCTCCTAAATTAACCACAGCCAAGAAAAATGCAACTGCACTCCCCTTGCTCTATTTTAAAGCATGCACTTTGTTCCTAGAATCTTTTCATTCCTGTATCAGTTAATCTACTGAGAAAAACACTTGACAATAAAGAATATAGATTTTGTAGCAAAAATATGTGGGACAAAATTCTCTCTGTTAGAGCAGTCTGGCTCGTTCCTGCTGCTGCTGGCCTGGGTGATGGAGCCAGAAAAGGACAGCACTTCACTGCCAGTGCCCTGTCCTCAGCTGTGCCAACACCACCAGGAGCAGCAGAGCCTATACATTTGGAATTTTCTTTTCATGCACAAGCATGAAAGGCTCTGACTTGAAATGTGTCCCCTGGTATTTCTGTAGTTTGGAAAAATTCAGCCCAAAATCTGGGCTTTGGAGTGGTTGCCTCCAGCTCGGGGTGGTTGGTTCCCATGTGTTGGATGCAGAGACCCAGTGGCACATGCTGGTGCATGCAGAGATTGGGGGGCACACAGAGAGAGCTGCACACAGGAAGGGCCACAGGCAGGGTGAACAATGAACTCCCACTGCTGGGAAGAATCAAATCCTCTTCTTCCAGTGCTGCCCTGGCTGCTCTGTATGACAGAGAGAGGAGAAGACAGTGCAGTGCAGTTTGTGTCAGCTATCACAGGAGGGTGATAAATGTGCTGTCAGAGTCCTACAGCTCTATCTGTTTGCTGTCTGGTGGTTGCATGATTCAGGAGCAGTTTATGAGTTTCTTCTGGAACCAGATGGTTGCAAGGCAACAAAACGAATGCCAGCCACATATAAATGTCAAATGTTCAAACCATTACATGTCAACATAGCCAGGGTGTGCAGCCAGCACTGCTGCAGAGCACAGAGCCACAGACAGGCAGCAGGGCTTGTTTAGCCAAAGAAATACAGAATTCAGGAAAACTCTGATTCTAAAAGAGATACTTGTTGAAAATAAATCAACTCCTTATAACAAAAATATGACCAGGTCTGTGTGTCATGAGATAGCCTGCAATATATGTCATGAAAGCAAGTCCTGTCAGATTTAATTACTTTTTTCTTGCAGCTTTAAACAGAGCTGGCTTCAGCATGAAGGCAGCTCCTTATTAAAAACGAAATATAAAAGATGAGATTACTAACCACGAGGAATTTACCAACAGAGACAGTATCTAATCCTGTGCAATATCCTGTGCAATCGTGAAATATCTGGGATATCTGCAGCATTCCAGAGAATTATATTTGGGCATTAATTATTCTTCTTAATTAGCGTAGTCAGACAGAGCCTTCCTGCAAGCCCTTCTCGGGTTGGCGAGCACACCTCAGTGGGTTCCATTAGCACAGGAGATGTACTGCTTTAATCCAGAACAAAGTATTCTGCCCAGTAGTTCTGCCAGTTTATGCCAAATCCCATGGACTTGAGTGGGGCCAGATTTTGTACTTTGGCTGCTTCTCTATATTCTGGCAGAGATGAATGCATTTCTATAATGAACTATTCAAAATCTTTCCAAACAAACTCAGTTATAAAAGGATTTCCCCGCTGTCAGAAATGAGGTATTTAGCTGATTCGTGATGAGTACAACCTTTTCTAATAAGGCCTGCATATATTTCCTTTTGAGCTGCATTTCATTCATTTGCTGGAAATCCAGGAAACATTTGAATCAAGTTAGGACCAAACAGTACAGAGGCTGCAATGTGGTTATCATCATGTCAGGCACAAGGAAAAGACTGGGGCAGAATCCCCTCCCTCCAGAATGTTCCCATCAATATTATGGGTGTGAGAAGGAGCCTGCAGCCATCTGGCCTTCATTAGCTCTGTTTCAAGCTTGCTATACATAAGGAAGGAGTCTGAGAGACAGTCTGTTACAGCCAAAGAACTGCATCAAATACCCAGTCTATGTGTGAGTGATCCAGGAACTACCTGCTAATGAATAGAACATGGCATTTGGCACCGAGGATGATGGTGAAGTGATAAGTTTAAAAATGTCCTTTATTATTGTCTTCCTTTATAAAATTAAACAGGATGCACCATCCATTTCAGAGCCTTTATAACCACTCATTTAGCTCTGCATTATTTAGCAAGAATGAGTCTTTTGGTAAAATCTGTGCCATTCTAAAACTGATTTTTCATGGCCTGTTGCAAAATTGTTTGTCCTCCCCATACATCAAGTTTTATTGCCACCAGTTGCAGCTGCACTACAGGGTAATGTGATTATATTCCATAAAAGAATCTGCAGCAAATCACTGTGGGTGCATCTATAAACCTTTTGGGGTAAGTGGTGTCTCATACCTGTGTGTTCAACAGTCCAGACAGTGAATTATTGCTGGACTCCTCCATCCTGAAAACTGGGACCAGGATGGATCGAAGTCCATATAAGGCTTGACCTTAAAAGACCTCTGCATTCTAAATTCCTGCTGACTCCAGTGGGCAGCTGAGGGAGGTTGGCAAAACAGAGCTGGGGTTTTGCTGCAGGAACCATTAAGGGACATCCCACTGTACACCCCAAGATGGTTTCCAAGGCCTAAATTAGATCTGGGCACCATCTGGGTCAGTGGTTACTGGGGCTGCAGAGATTTATATGGAGTGCTCAAAGGACAGGCAGTCACTCCATCACAGTTGGTCCCCGGGTTTGTTTTCTGCAGTGGTTTGCACAGAATGTGGGGAAATGTCTCCCAAATCTATCAGCACATTCTGCAAAACCCCACTCCAGCCCCAGCCAGGACGGTCGTGGGGCTGTAATTACCAATGTGGTCCTGGCTCCTCCCTGGACAAAGCAGGAGCTTGCAAAATCCTGGGTCAAAAATGACATTTTTCACATCAGATTGAAAACTGCAATTCTTCCTAAAATAAAACCAACAAACCACCTATTCTAAGATTAATGTGCAACATAAATCAGAAGTAATCCAACTGAGACTGTTAAAACAAAGCTGCTTTTTCTTACCAAGCTGAAACACTTGGATGTGACAAAAAATAAATGGTAAAGGCAGAA
Organism: Agelaius tricolor; assembly: GCF_023055355.1. Taxonomy (NCBI): domain Eukaryota; kingdom Metazoa; phylum Chordata; class Aves; order Passeriformes; family Icteridae; genus Agelaius; species Agelaius tricolor. The sequence goes on along the minus strand of NW_027269283.1, from coordinate 10,560,260 downwards.
CTGCTGCTTTTGACAATTTTAAATGAGATTTCACTTTAATCAGTGAGATTCTGCAAAGTGTTTCTGACTTGTTTTCCCTGGCTATTTTCAGAGCCTTGCTCTATTAATATTTATTACCCACATTTTCACACCTGGAGGAGTAAGTTGCTCCCTACTGTTAGCGAGCTACTATAACTTTGAATTTCCTATCATGGTTAGTACAGGAAGGGGAATAGCCAGGCTTTAGTCTTCCACGTGGTTTGGGTTCATCATTTTCAGAATCTTGTCTGTGAAGTGGGAGCCAATGTTTGCCATTTTACTTATCCACAAGGGAAAATTCCTTTGAGATGCTTAGATGAAAAGTCAAGAAATTAGGATGACTTTGGTACAATTGCCCTGGTACAACAAGAGGTTTGTCTGCAAAGGATAGAGTCTGCTTGGCTGTGCATCCTGCTGGTGTGGCATTGACATCTGGGTGCACTTAATTGTCTTTACCATGGTTCTCCAGCTGTTTCTGAGCAGCAGGGTGAGAGCCAGCATGAAAACAGAGCATCTTCTGCAGACAAAACTGTTAGGACACTGAAAGCAAATAGAACCTCCTGTGCTCTCCTGAAGGGCAATTCTTTTTCTGGTAGTTGTCCTTCTGCTCATTCTTCCTCCAAGGACAAGCTGATGGGAGCAGACAAAGTCACAAAAAAAAAATGATTTCCAAGGAATATTTTTGCAGAGAATTTTCATACTCAAAAAAAAGGAATTTTCATACTTCAAAAAAATGAAGAAGTGCAACTCAGGATCTTTCAGCCCTCAAAAAGGTGGGACTCTGTTGAGAAAAGAGCTTTTCTCCTTAAGATTATTCTACTTACTGAAAATTTCTCCACTGAAAACTAATGCCAACAGGATCTTTTCCAAATCACCCACATCCTGGGTCAGTACCTCCCTTTTCCTGGCTTGAGGAGCCCCTGGAGTGAAGAAGGCACAGTGGTGACAAGACCAGGCCTTGCTGGGGAGATGGAGCTCCTCCTCACGCCCTCCTCTCATCCCAAAACCTCTGAGGCTGCTCTGGGGCATAAGGAGATGCTCTGTCACTCTGCTGTCTATCCTGACTTCCTGCCTTCCATTTGATACACCCTCACTTTGTCCTTGTGCTCAGCTAAAGGCGTTTCAGGTTGCCTGCACAGGTAATTTTAGCTCCTCTCTTCTCTTGGTGCGCCAAACGAGCAGCCTGGCAGCAGCAGCTCATCAGGAGCAGCGGTGCGTGCAAACAGCCTGAACTGGGTCACAGCACCTCCACTCACTGCAGGGCACATCTTTTGATGCCCCAGACAGATACCTGAGACAAGACAGCACTTATACACTCCATGATCTGTCAGACAGAGATGGAAAAGGGGTGATAAGGAAAAGAGGTGTGGTGGGAAGCGCTCTGTTGGCATTGGTAGGGAAGAAATGAGTGCAGAGGCTCCTGGGTGGCCCTGGGGAAGCCGTGGAGGCAGATCCAGGCTCTCTGAGAGTGGCAAGGCTTATGCCTCCTCAGCCCAGCAGCACGTACAGAAGTGACCCAGAGCACTGCTGAGCACAAGCTGTCGTGCAGCCAGGGCAGAAGGTTTGCTTTGTTTACCAAAGTGAAAGAAGTCATTTAATACAGAGACCCAGCCCAGTTCAGTCTGCCAGGAAAAAAGAGAAAAGAGCTGGGATTGGGACAGGGACTGTTGCTCTGGTTTGCAGGCTATGGACATGGTGTCTGCTCCCTGCTGTGATGATGAAAAAGGCTTGTCCATTAGTTTTGTCTCCTCAGGCCTTAGCCACTGTTCTTACTAAAGAAGAAGGGGTCAGACTGTCTTTTCATTGTGGGACCAGGTCAACCCATGGAGAAGCCTGGGAAGTGCTGCTTTATCCCATTTTCCTGCAGTTGGTATTGCCCATCAGCACTCCAGGTTTGATGGAGTCAGTATTGCAAGGCACACACACTGCCGTGAGTCACGGGCTGCCTGATGCGGTGCCAGCCCAGCGCCGTGCCCAGGTGTCTCCAGCACAGATTCCCATGGGAGAAACCCCTGGATGCGATCCCTGAGCAGGGCCTTGCTTAGCAGACATTTGCTGACAGTAATTGTGATCCCCAGAGGGGACTGGGCTGACTCACGCTCAGAATTTTCATACAACATTTGGGATGGGCAGTGTTTGTGCTCTGAGTCACACTGAGCCATTCTGTGTGACTGGGAGGATGCTACTGCAGGGTCCCAGCCCTGAGCTGTGGTGCACAGGATTTCATGCAGTTGTCACGGGGCCTTTATGGAGGTCACATTGTTCTCAGGAGTATCAAAGTCCCTTGCCTGCCCCAGCCATTCCTACAGCATGCTCCAGGGGCTCAGCTTTGCACAGGAAACGCTCAAAGCAGTCACTTAGCAATTGCAAGTAAATATGTAATTGGAGCTCAACACTCCAAAGTGTCAGGAGCCAACATCACCACCCTCCCAAGTCATGCCTGCATTTAAAGATCCCAGGGAGGCCCTTGCTGTCCCTATTGTAGTCCCAGATGAAGAATGAGCCTCTATTCCTCTCTCTGAAGACAGCAGCTGCTCTACGGATGCTCAGCCGCTCTGGAGGACCCCAGCAGGCTGCCTCAAACTCCAGCCAAGAATAACACCAGAGCACAATGTAGTGAGTTTGTTTTTCACAAGGTTCTCCCAACTTCCATGGGCTGGGTGCATGACTCAAAATTAATGGAATGCAATAATGAATTTTGCTTGTCAGGCCAGCATTACCCTATCTGCTGTGCTGAAACTGCTGTTGCATCACACTGGGTCCTGGGATAGGTTGGAATCCTGGAGGAAATTGTACATGGAGAAGCCCTGAGCAGGCCTAACCTGGGACTGGATGCAGCATATCTAAGAGGGACTTTTACTCTTGATAGTTTCCTTTTAATTACATGTAAGCCTGCCTAAGAAAATATAACTCGAGGTCAGGGTTTTTGGATGGAAAATAAAATGACCAGGGCACATGTCGTGTTTCACAGAGGGAGGCAGTGTGAGGATGTTTTATTCAGGGGTAGAGATTAGCTGTTTTCCATGGTGTTTCTAAATAATCCTTTAAGTGCAAATACCCAAAGGGTAAAAGCAAATAGTGTCCCTTCTTCAACAACACCTTGTCTGAACCACTGCTGCACTGCAGGGAGTCCTCAGAGCTGCAGGGAGTGTTACTTGGTGAATAAATGGGCAAAGCATGGGGTCAGTCCCCCACACTTCCATTTCCTTCCTCTCCCTCTTGCAGACCCCAGTCAGCTCTCCATGGAGAGAACCTGGGCTCAGATGTGAGCTGAACACCCGAGCTCAAAGACAAAAATAATTTAATACCCATGTCTCAGTGACTGTGCTGCAGGTTTCTCAGCCAGGTGAAGAGGAGCACCTGTAACACTGTGGAGAGCCACTACCTTCAGGGAAATATCACTTCCCTCTGTGTAGCAGCAGGGCTGGAAGGACTGGAGTTGTATGAGGCACTATTGCAATTACTGGTGTTGCTGGATGGATGTTTCCCTTCATGCTGTGCAAAGCTGTATTCTTTGGGAAAAGGAAAACAACTCAAACCTCCTCAGAAACCACTTAAGACCTGAGATGTAGAGAAAGATTAATGAGAGGAATGGATAGAGTGCAGTTTCTCAGACTGAGGACATGGCTTGGGTCAGCTGCACTGAAGCACAGGCTCAGAGGTGTCCTGGAGGGCTCTGGGAGCCACCGTGAGCAGGGTGGGCTCTCAGTGTGTCTGCAGTTTCTCTCTCCACAGCAAATGCACACGCTGCCAGAGAGCAGGTGAGGCACTGGCTTGTGTCACTTGCACACTTTCCTCCCACCTTCAGGACAGATTTAGTCTTTTTTCTTTTGGCCAAAACCATCCTTCACTCCTAGGAATAAAAATTATATTCCAGACCCACTGGGTTTTCCCTTCCTTTATTGCTGAATATTGTTTGCTCCAGGAGTGAAGAATCATGAAACCCAGACCCAGAAAAGTTATTTTCTTTTAAGGAAACAGTCTTACACCAGTGAGTTTTCTGCATGAATATTTGCTTGCATCCCATTTATTGCTCTCTGAGTCAGGCAATCTGGAGAGAAGGAGACCAGGGTGATCTCTGATGTCCTGGGAATCACGGGCAACACCACCTTACTGCAAGGATCTTAGTTTGTATTTGATCCTTTTTTAATGATTTCTTTTTTTCAATAAAAGATTTATACTTGGGAAGACCTGTTCCAAATCACCTCAGCAAAGAGCAATTCCATTATGAGAAACTGATCCCTCTATTCTCAGTCCCTCTGGGAGAAATACGTTCTTTGGTAGATTTGGTCCAACACAAATGGAAGTTACTAAACTGATCATGATAAACTTGTGTGATCACTAAGTTTATGCTTGGCTTTATGAATTTCCTATTGTTTAACCACCTATGCCTTAGTGTGGCATGTAATTCGTTGCAAGGAAATGCAGTGATCCACTTCATTAAAATTTCTGCATACCTAGGGAATTCATCTTCTTTCAGATAATTTATCAAGCAAATGTGGATTCTTTTATCCTCCTTTTAAATTTTGTGCTAATTTTGACCCTGATTTAAGATTATTAACATTGAGATTTGCCCTCTACGGACCTTAAAATTCCAGGCTCATGAAAACTATTTGATCTCTAGGAACTGATTTCAATCCTTGAAAGGCAAGCACACGCCATGGGGTCATATTTATTTTATGAGATGATTTTTTCCTAGTGAGATCAGTTGATGGAGCAGCCAGTGTTGCAAAATGTGGAATAAATTTCCAATACTATACTGCAATATCCAGAAAAGATCTCACCTGCAATTTAGCAGTCAGTAATAGGTGCATTTGAATAGCTTACATTTTATGTACCTCTGGTTTCATAACTTCCCTTCCCTTCTATATCTCATATATATATTTATTTATGTATGAGATAGAAGATATATATATATATATATATATATTTATATTTATACATATATTTATAAATGGTTTCCTGCTTTCTTACTGAACACTGGGGAATTAAAAGTCAACTCTGCTTCCTTGAGCTGCTGAAAGATTGCTTTCAGGTGCTGTAGGAGTTCTTCCCAAGGTTTACTATAAATCAAGACAGCATCCACACAAGCCACTGCATACCCCAAATGTTTGCATAGCAGCAGGCTGGTTACTTGAAAGACACTAAGGAGCAACCCACACAAACCACAGCTTTATGCTGAAAAAAATCCAGTAAGCACTGAAAATTTTGTTGTGGTCTTGGAAGATTCTGCTCCAGGGTGTTGCCAATACCTGTTCCAGAAATCCAGAAAGCTTTTTCCCTCAGCCCTCGCATCAGCTGGTACTCAAGGATGGAATTGTTATTTAGCCTCAGTGCTGCAGCACCAATTGATTTGGTGCCAACCCCCCCATGGCCACCAGACCAAGATCTTTTGAAATGCTGCCTTCTGCTGCCAGCACTCTCCTGGTTCCAGCTGAGTTATCCAGTCTCACTGAATTTCAGGAAGAGGATCATGACAGTTTAAGGGCTCTTGTTAGATGTGGGCTGCAGGAGAACTTTTCAAAACTGTGCACTGGCTGCATATCCCACTGGAAATGTTCAGTGTGTTCACCAGCAGCACCAGTTACCCTTTCCCCACTCCATCCCAGCAGGACACCCCGGCTCCCACGGGGCAGGAAAGCTCTCTGCATCCCGGATGCAGGCAGAGCCAAACGCTGCTCTTGTTCACACATTTCTCACTAACCTGGTGTTCCAAAAATGATACTTTTCCCCGCAATAAAGTTTGAAAAATGCCAGGACGCTCCCAGGCAAGCGATTCATGTGCATGTTGAGGGGTTGGGGAGGGGATGGGGGAGTGTGGATGTTCACACTGTCTAATTTTAGATGTCTAATTCATTAAGGTCTGGCCTGGTTGCACAGTCAAAAAGACTCGCCTTCCAATGGGGGTTACTCAGAATTCCTAAATTAGGAGCCTTCTGCTGGCCATGAGCTGGGCAGCAGCCTGAGCCTGGAGTCAGACAGTGTTTGTACCTCCTGGACACGTTACTTTGTTCAGCTCTCCCCTCGGTGGCATATTGAAATACACCCTTCTTATTTTGTCTCAGAAAAGGCTTTCTTGGCTTAGCCTTATGCCCCATTTTAACCTCTCCTTCCCATTTGTTATTTGTGAGGACTCAGCCCTGATTAAAACCAGCCACATCTTTTATACTGTGTGATGGCTGTTGCTTCCTCTCCATGGATTTCTTCCCCAGGATTCAGAGTTTCCTCAGCCCAGCACGTAGGAAGCCAGCATGCAGAGCAGGCCAGAGAACGAGAACTCCTTTGTAGCTTTACTTTACTTTTCCTTCTGTTTGATTTCCAGGAGAGGGATTTTATATTGCCTGAATTTAAAAAAATTACTCAGGGTGCCCGACAGCCCTGCAAGACATTTCTTAACCCTTAAAGCTCCTGCACCACTGTCAGAGAGTTTAGCAAAAGTTTCTTTGTCCTTCATCTTTCCTCACCTTCCCTATTAATATAAAGTGACCATGGATGAACTGATGCTCATTTTCTCTGTTATTCAAATCAGAAGAGCTACATTCTTGGTACATTCATCACATTCTGAGCTCTGTGATGTCAGAGATTAAAGTGAGCAAACCCAAAGTGCATTTCTGGCCTCGTAGCTCTTTACCACTAACTCTAAACTCCCCCACACTCTTGTGGAGCTGAGATTAGACTGGGGGTGTCCCAGACACCAGTTCAGTGCTGTCCTCATGGCCAGCAGATGATGGGAACCCATGTGATCCCAAAAGAGGAACCAAATTAAACCCTGTTGACCAACTCTATTTTCAACTGGCTCTACAGTTCTTAAACCAGCATGTACAGGGGTGTGGGCTTTTCAGATAAAGAAATAATCATCTCCCTCTTGACTCCACAGTTCAATCCACTGAAAAAGTCCTCTTTGGCCATGGCAATCTTCCATGAGTCTGAAGAGGTAGGAATTGTACACTGGGCATAGTTTCCTGATGCTTTGAGCAATTCCTTTTAAAATTATGCATAGGAAACCCAGGCTGTAACCCTAAGTCATGCCAAAACAGTCTTCCCCTTCTAGATTTATAAAGTTTGCCCAGCTTTCTACCACTGCCACCCAGGTGGTACTTCACCTTACTACAGAAAAACACCTATAATTTTATTTCTTTGAAAAACATATGAAACTTTTGGCTCAAAGGCTGGGTGGGAAAAAAGTACATTTCTTAGTGGTTTATTGCCCTTAGGAAAACATACTTCAGTTATGAAGTATTCCCCCCTGAAAACTTACTTGACATTTTGTCGAGAAAATAGTAACATTTCTACAAAGTTAGCCAAACTACTTAATATCAGAGCTGTAAAGCAAAGACCTATGGAAATGTCAGAGTGTGGATGAGACTGGTGACCTGGCTTCATTCCACTGTTATGAGCCTGCACTTCTGCTGAGGGACCATCCTGGGAAGCTTTGCCCACAGTAGCAGGAGTTACTCCTGCAGGAGAGGCTGGAGGTGGTTCCCTGCAGCAGCACCATTGCTGCCTTGCCAGGGGATGCTTCACACTCTGCATGAGGCTAGAGGGTGAGAGACAGAGGCAAGAGAGGTTTGGGCATCATGGTGAAGCTCCTGAGGGGCAAGACCAGGTCCCTGGAGAATCAGGTGGGGTCTGGATTCTTTTCACCAGGGAGACCTGAGTGCAGAACAGCTTTTCTCTACATCCTGGGAGCCTCAAGCCACTCCCAATCCTCTATCCTTCCCCTTGCTGGACTCCCAGACATGTGCCATAAGGAGCTCAGGATGGGGACAATGACACACTTCTGTCACTTACTGGCAGAGAAATAAGCCTAGCTCAGCTCAAATGAGCTAATTAATTAATATCTGTGTCTCTGTCTGTCACCCATCTCTTCAGCTGGAGTGAAATTCTGGCTCTGCTGAAGTCAATGGATGTTTTGCTATTCACACATATGGGAGCACAGTTTCACTCCTTATCTCTCTGCTTTTCAGCCTGACACACCAGAAGGTAAAACCCTGTCTCAGCTGCCACCACTCCAGACACTCCTCAGGTGTACCAACATACATTCAGGGCCATGGTTCTGCTCTTCCAAACTCTGCAGTTGCTCCCATCTTCAGGAACAAGAGAGTTAAATGCTGTGTCTGAGCAAATATGAACTGCAAGAAAGTTCAGGCCCATGCTGGGATGTGAACTTTCTGTCTCGAGCCCTTTTCTAGCTTTGCTGTAAACAATTTCAGAATGTGATTAGATTTTAAGGGAAACTTGTAATAGAGCTGTAATAAGATATGATGTAATAGGTAATAATAATAATATATAGCAGCTGTTAAGGAAAGCTTTTTCTCCATTTATCCCAAAAGGATACAAGGAGTCAGCTGCAACTTCATATTTTGAAAGAGGGAATATTAAACACTAGGACTGTGATGCAATGATGTTATTGTAAACGCTAACAGGAAAGCCCAACGTGTGAGGGTTAAGACCAGCAGAAGATGCATGCAAACAGCTGCCCTGACACAAATTCCCTCAAGTTTGGGTCGTTTTCTTTTATTTAACTCAGGGTTAATACACTGGACTTCCAGATATTGCTTGCAATAGGTCTGGGCTGCTGAGAACAGTGGGATTTTTGCTCTTGCTTCCCACCACTGCCCTAATGAACCCTCAGAGTGCACCTAGAGAGCTTAATGTGAGGTGTGTCTCCAAACACCCGTCTGCAGCAGTGTCACTCAGCTTCCAGCAACACCCTATCCTCAGTTCCTGCCTCTGGGAGAAAAGAAATATAAAATCAACAGAAGTTCAGGCTGGAACGTCAACTTCAAAATGGAATTTCCTGGTGTTTTTTGCAGCATGGCATTACTTAAGTGTTAACTAATATTGCTCCATGTGTTTAATCTCCATGTGTTGAAGGAAAAAGATCTTTCATGGAAAGACTAGAACAGATAAACCTATATTTAGCCTTCTATAAACACCTCACAGGGTCACATTTCTGAAATGCAGAGGCCAAGGATTGCATGGAGAAAGTGGATGAACACAGGCAGAGTTATATTTGACTGAAATAATGGGCATTTCTGTGTATGATGGACAGGACCCATTATAAATTAGGCAATGTATTAAAATAAAACTTTTAATTGTTGACTGTAACAAGAAACTATCCAATAGGGGAGAAAAGGAAACACTTTTTTTGGATCGTTAACCTGTCAGAATGTTTCCAGGATGAAGTTACTGTGCAGAAACATCAAACAGAGAGAGGGGCTGACTCTGCTGTACACAGCTCTTCTTCTCCACCTGCCCTTGGCAGACAGCAGTGCCAAAAACCTGCCCTGGGCTCTGCCAACCCATTTCTGACATCAGCTTTGCTCTCCACATAACTCACTTGACTTGTGCAGCCCAGGGGAGAGCTCTGGGTCCTGTCCTTCCTGCCAGGAAGGGGCAGTTGGGACTTCTTGGTAAGATGAGGACCCCAGTTCAGCATCTGCAGACACAGTGAAATGGAGAAGTTTTTTCCTTTCAAACCTAAGGACATGCTGGGATACTTGTGGTGTCAGTGTTGGGGAAGAGAAACAGAACTGAGTGTCCCATTACACCGGCTTTCAGCTGTATTTGGGAACAACCATTACGTGAGAGGCACTGCCTACTGCCTGTTCTAAGTAATCCAGGCCTGATCCAAAGCCCCAAACCATCTGCCCTGCCAACAAAAGCATGTTAAATAACTTACCAGAAAGTACATTAAAACAGTCTCCCGTCCTTGGTGTTATTTTGGTATTTTGCTGCCTGTGCAATGTTACCACATTGTGCTTGCTGCTCAACGGTGTTTTTAGCATAATAAAGCAAGGGAAAAAGTCATCCTTTCACCTAAGTTGCAGAAACTAATAATTTTTTAATATTTAAAGCTGTCCTGGATTCAGACTGGCATTTGAGTTTTCTGTAGATTTGTGTCTTAAGTTGAGGGGGATTTTCAATAAGATTTGCCATATTTTTTACTGTCTTTTAAGAAATGAAGGCCTTTGCGTCCAGTTGCATTTCCAACTACAGGGAGAAAAACCAGGTATTGGTAATTGTGCTGATGAATCCAGAATAATCTGAGAGTGATTAACTTGAAACAAAGAAGTTAGGTTGGTCTAATGATGAGATCCTTATCTGAGTTGAATGCATTTAAATGTGTATTTTACAGTCCACCGGTCAAGTCATAAAATTACAATTAAATCTTAAAGGACAAACTGAAGGTTACTAGGTCAGAAATCAGCCACAGAATTTTACAGGTCAGAGAACAGCAGGTTTTATTCTTTTCAAGGTGCTCTGCAAGACAAGGAGGATGGAGGTCAGAGTGTTTCACACTCTGAAACATGGGGATGGCTCTTGGGCAGTCACCTTGCAGCAAAGGGAGGAAGATCACATTCCAAAATGTGGGCTGTCATACTGAAGAGAACAATGATGCCAGCAGCAGCTGCCTGCTGTCCTTTTGCAGGGACACAGCTCCTGGTCAGTGCTGGCTCCATGGCACTTCATCCTTAGAAATCCCTGCCCAATGCCAGTGTGGTCACGGAGAAAAGGCCGCAGCACAGCCTCTGCTTGTTCCTGATGAAGATCTGGCACATCTCCCCTCTGCAGCAGAGCAGCTACGTTTTCTCTTTTGAAACAGGAATGTTGTTCTCCTGCAATTGTATTTATTTTATGAGTTGCACTAGGAATGCTGTGTGGCACTCTCTTGGCCCCTCTCGCCTGTGATTTACAGTAGTTATAAACATTCCAAAGTATACATGTAAGTTAAATGATACATTAATATCATAAAGTTACAATTCTGGTATAAATGTGTCATCGGTTTGAAAATTCAGTTTTTCCTTTGCCCAGCTTTGTGATTAGGCTGACTGGAATCAGCTCAGTGCAAAAGCACCACAGACATGAATTCAGTGTGCCTGCATGTCCCCAAAGTAGAATGGTGTGAAAACAAGAAGAGAAGGGTATTCTGCCAAGCTGAAACAGTTCTGAATATTTGACCGCTTACATACATTTTCATCATATTCTTCAATAAATAGAACGAGAGGGGAAAAGGTAATTGAACCTCATGCCCATGACAGGAAGACAAATTAGACTCCCTGCAATACTCTCCAAGGTCCAGCTCTTCCCGTGGGGTCGCGCCACTGAAGTCACTGCTGCGGTGCCAGAAACCGCAGAGCTGGACTCGCTGCTCGGAGGGCACGGCTGCCCCCGCGGCCCTTGCACAGCCGCCAGCGCTGCCGCGGCTCCCAGCGCTCGGATCCCAGCCAAGCCCGCTCGGCACTGCCTGCCCGGGGCTGGCCGGAGCGGGAACTGCCCCCGGGACACTCGCTGGGACACGATCCCTCCTTCTCTTGTGGCTGTCAGGGCATCTCAGCCCCGCCGCTCCCAGCAGCTGGGGCACCGCTGGACTGTCTCCCACTTGTCACTTGATGAAAGGAAGCATTTACATCTGCTGGGAGGAGTGACCGGCCTAGCATTTTCACAGGAGGATTCTCACAAAATTCAGAGACAGCTGTGTCTCCTGCATTTGCAGATTAACTGCAGCAGCAGCAGCAGCGGTGAAACAGCGAAATCAGATGATTCATTCAAGATCACGCAGGAAACCAACATCGCTGGGAGGAATAAAATGCAGCACCTGAGACCTCTACAGCTAAACTTTAACACTAACATAAAGAAACAATATACAGCTGGCAGGTATTCCGTAAAATATCATCCAGCTTTGCAAATAAGGCTAAGAATAATCACTTACATAATCAATGCAATATAATAAATTAAGATGAAAGAAGCTATCAAAGGAAAAGGAAATTTGTGGCATTAAGATTTTAAGGGATCGGTCTCCAAGTTTTCTGCAGACTGTTTATTTGTAAAAAGGTGAAGTTACTGCATTTATGTCCATTCTTAAGGGTTTTTCACTGGCCTGAAAAACCCTTAAGAATGTTAATTTTCAGATAAAATACATGAATGAACTATTTAATAAAAGGAGGCAAGCTAATTCTTTACATTTGTATCACAACCCTGATTCAGGTAATTAGTTAAGCTGATTCATGGGCAGGCTGGAAAGTCCTTAAGTCCCTGCAAAAGCTACCTGCATTGTATTAATAGTCAGCTCCTCATCAGTCATTCAACAAGAATTTTTTTTCTTTGTAAAAAATCTCTGAGAGAACAGCTTGGCATTCAGAAGTTCAGCTCTTGGAAAACATTTCTGCCTCCTCCTAGACCCCGGTGAGGGGAGCCAGGTGAACTATCAGATGAAACAAGCCTACCACAGAGCAGCTTCAGCTTTCATTGTTGCAATATGAAAGTATTTTATGATGCCTCATAAGTCATGTGGGAGGCTCTGATAATGGTCACGTCAGCCCCCACATTTCACACTGTGTTTAAAAATACAGCTTGTTTATCTACCCCAGGCTGCAGCCTGCCATCAGATTTACGTTTGAAAACACTCAGCACCCGCACACAGCCTTAGACTGCCTTATGAAAAGCACCCTGACATGAAACAAAGCTGTCACCCTCTCTTTATACTTAGTGTTTTAGAATTTCACTTTTTTTAAACTCTGGCTTTGGAGACAAACCCATACTCGGTGCCCTTTCAGGAAATGCATTGAGGTATTTTGCTCATCCCTTTCTCCCTGTATCCCTGCACCCTGTGGGTGAGCAGGGTAGGTGGGTGGCCAGATGGCACAGAACCACAGTGTGTCTGTGCTAAGGCTTCCCATGTCCTCTTTGTTTTATTGTGTTTTGGTGCATTTAGTATTTCACTTACAGTCCAAATCTTGCAGACAATTGTGAGAGGATCTCTGCTCTTGGCCATAAAAAACAGCCTCATAACCCATACAATTACACTGAAAATCCTCAATGTGTAACTGAGATGAACCTTTGGGTCGTAATGAACCTCAAGCATGCATTTAAACATACAAATAGATAAAAATAAAACATCGTGATGAGCTCTAAGCCAATTTCACAATTATGCTGCCTGAGTCACAAAATTAAATTGCTTGGAGTTGGCAGTAACATATGAACTTTTATTTGGGCCTGTGCTCTATTCCATTCCTGTATTAGCTCCTTAAATAGCAAAATGAAGTATGACTTAGCATTCAGCAGTAAATCCTCTCCTTTTTTTGTGCCCTGTGCTGCAGTAGCATGGTTTAAGGGAAAGCATTTTTTGACGGTGACAATAAGCGCAAGATACTGCCTGACTGCAACGTGAGTTGGTGTTCCAGTTAACTATTTCTTCCTCAATGCAGAGCATTAAATGTCAAGCAGAGGCATTGAAGGAGCCTGTTGATGATTTTAAATATTCAGCTGGTGTTTTTCTGCCGTGTTTGTACAGTGCTGGGCAGCTGACAAGGAGTCCTGCAGAGCATAACGGCTGCACTGTATCAGCCCAGAGCCGAGAGGGAGCCAGGCCCTGCGATAGGAGGGACAGGGGTTCCAGCAGGCCAGCACTTCTTGCTCCAAGTGTGGAGGCTGAGTATTTATCACTAATCCATGTGTATTCTGGATGTGGAGCCTCCCCCCATGTCCCTGGCTGGCCCATTCCCCCAGCGCCCCCGTGCACACGGTGCCATTCCGCCTCCAATGCCGCCTTTATCTGCCGGCTTGCCGAGGCTCGCTGCCCACCACACAGCGTCTCTTTAATCTCTGTAAACCCAATTCCCCGCCAGAACAAACTCTGCCTGCCAGAACACATTTGGGAGGGATGGCAGGGATGAGAGGCTGCCTGGCAGAGCAACGGGCAAAGGGGATTCATGGGTTAATTTCTGCTCGGGCACCTTTTTCTACCAGGCAGACCAGGTGGTAGAGATTTGTTAAAACCCCTTGGAGGTTTTTCCATTGATTCCAGCACTGCTCCAAGCTGTATTCTCAGGCTTAAATCACACACAAACCACCTCAAAATTACCTGAATGTCAGCCCTGAAATGTCTTTTTGTGCAGAGTTCCCAGCCAAGGGCTGGGTTTGGGTGTTATTTCAGGCAGGAGGGCAGGTTACTCTCTAAAAGCCTGGATGCAGGGAAAAACAGGCTTTCATGAAAAGCTTATTCTGAAAAAAAACACTCTATATTGTATTTGGAAGCACATAGGGGGTTATCCACACAAGCAAAGTGTTATGTTTTCCAATTGTCCAATAAAATAGATTAACATAGAAGCAAGGAAGAAATAAGGCATTTTATAGGACTGTTCCTAACCTCCATGAACTAAGACGTCTTGATTTAAAACTGCTCTGTGCCCAGCAAGAGGAAATAGTTTAGACTATATGTGAAAAGAGAATAATGGCTCCATCAGGTAGTCTGTCAGCTCATGTAAATAGGGCCAGACTGGAGATCAGGGAGAATGATCTACTCTCCCAGGAAAGGGCATCACTGAGGCATTTAATGAAACTGGAACAGATGGATTATTCCATGGGACTTGTACAGCAATTCCACTGGGCCCCTTTGAAAACTACAGGAAACACAACAGGAAAAACAGAGACTGTATTTCCAGGGGAAAAGTTGAGTGCCAAAGCATTTACAAACTCAGTCTAAAGTCTTTCAGAAGTACAGGCTGAATCTGTATTCCTTAAATCCTATCACCTTCTCTACAGGAACTTCTCCTCATTCAGTAGAAGCAGCACAAAATGTACCATTTGACAGTAATGCTGCTCCCTGTGCAAAACTGGACTGAATTTATATTTCAGGATGTCTCTTTCCTGCTTTATTTCAGGCAAAACTTCACATTGCCAAAAGACTTCAATGCAGAACAAAGTTTTATGAACCTAAAGACCAAGGTCGATTGAAAATCAGGAATCATTCATGGAAAATTAGCAAATGTGACACACGCAGAGTGAAATCTGCGTTAAGAACTGCCTCCAACTGGCAAGGCCCTAACCTGTGGGACAGTTTTATTGGATCTCCCAGGATTACAGCATAATTTTCTTTGACAACTCGTTCACGATCCAAACCGAGCAGAAACCCTTTCTGGGGGCAGCTCTGAGGCTGCCTGCTGTGTCAGGATCTGTGAAAAAGATCAAACCAGAACAAGCAGGAGGGATTTTTCTGCTTTGTAGTGCATGAGGAAGAACCAGGTGTGAAATGGTGAGAGCACCGTGACTCTGCTTCAGGCTCTGCAGCTCTTGTGTCCAGACACACATGGGACTCCTGTCAACATCAGCTGGAGCTGATGCCAGGCAGGAGGAGCAGATGCTAACCCAGGACCAGGCCCATGTGTTTCCAGACTCCGTCATGCCTCAGGTACATCCAAGGCACGGCGTCAAGGCTGAGCTCTTCCCACACCTCTGCCATCTCTCCAGCACTCCTCACTTTGTTTGACTGTTTAACCAAAATCTTGGCCAGAATAGATCATCAGAGCTGGCTCAGGGCCAATGAAAAGCCTGGGAGAGTTCATTCACACTGTGGAAAAAGTTGGGCCTCTTGGGCATTGCCTCTAGCCCTTTGTGATCCCCTTCCCACAGCTGCCAAGTGGAGAAGCTGATGGAGAGCACCAACCACACAGTTTAACAAAAGCTCTGTGGAGTTTGGTGGGGTTGCAACCATACCCCAGTGACTGAACATCCCCAGGGTGCTTCATCCCCACTCTGGGTGCCAGTGGGGCCACTCACATTTTGGGTCACCAGGTAAATGAGAGGTATCTTCTGGAAGGAAAGCACAGAGAGGCTCATTGCAGTGCTGTGGCAGCGGGAGTGTGGAAGGGAGGGTCTGGGCCAGCTGCACAGTGTGCAGGACAGAGCCTGGAGAGGATGCTGAAGTTGTGAAACATGGGATGGGGATGGGATGTGACCTGGAACGCAGCAGCGATGCGTGGAAGGCGTGGCATGGGAAGCGGCCGCAGCCTGCACGCCCCGCTGAGATTCACATATGGATTCAATGCCAAGAGATGAAAGGCCACATGTCTGGGGACGACCAATAAAAATGCAAACTATATTTTGGATGGAAATGTTCATGAGGAAACCAAAGGGAAACAGTCCTGCTGGCAGCAGTAGCTGCAAAGCAGTCGGCCAGGGCTGGGGATGGTGAGAGCTGGGGTTCCCAAGCCAAGGAGATAACTGCTCCCCTCATCTGGACACATCAGCAATTCTGTAATCAATGTGATGCAGTTTGGTTTTAAAATTATATGGGGAAGGATATTCCAAAGGAAAAAACCTGGTATTTGCAGGGGCTGCAGTCCCAGCAAGAACCATCTTCTGCCTTTTTTCCCCTCGCATAAGCAGCAAATGGGTCATGGAATGGAATTGCCAAAACCAATCTTTCAATCCCTTGTTTTGTTAATATGAAAAATGTATTGCATTTTTCTAAAAGGAACAAAAAAAGACAAAGAAAAATTACTTTGTCTGGAACCAAAAAGTAAAAACCCCAAAGCCTTCCTTGTGAAGTGAGTTAGGAGTGACTTGGATAAACACATCTATTGACTTTAAAATGTAATACTTTTCTTCAGAAGGAATGAAGGACATGGAGGCTGTGTGTAAATCAGAAGGCTATTTACATTGCCTTAACCTGGATTCACCTTTCTTTTTCTCTATGGTATTTATTTTCTTTGCATAATATTCTTCTTCATGTTAGCCTTTCTGCCATAATTCCAGAAAAGGGTTTGCAAGAACTCACATTTCATTGAATGCAGTTCTGCTTTAACCTTGATGCAACTTTTGTTTCTAGCAGACTCTCTCTAATTTTCCACATTATTTCTCATTTCTTGATGACTCCTCTGCCCTTGTTGAATCCTTTTTCCTGTTATTTATCTATAGATAAAACCACTAGGACAGATTAGCAAAGTAATGTTGGCTTTTGCTCAGTATGAGCCGAAGCTCATAGTCCAGAAGACTAAATTTGTGTCTTTTCTGTTTGTAAAACTTTGGTAATACAGCTTCTCACCATATGAACAAAGATCCACTTTAAAGAACCACATGGTGTTAATGTTCATGCATTTGATTTATTGGTGCACCCATTGGAGGAGGCTTTGCTGTTACCAGGAGGCTGCCAATACTCAGTAATAACTGCAGGGCTGTTCCTCTCCCTCCAGCCTCAGCATGAAGAGGGATTATTACTCCTTTACAGTGTTTTCCTTCACTTCCCCAGTGTAAGGAGATGTGTGGGATGTGGGAAATGGCCTCATCACTCTGCAGAATAACTTGCTGAAATACATGATGGAGAGGAGCTCAAAGTGTATGGGCTTAGTTTGTAACCCCAAGGATGGCTGCAAAGAGACGTGAGCAGAGCTCTGCAATCCAGGGGAGGCCTGAGGAGGATTATAAGGACACAGGCAGGCTAAGAATCAGTGCTTTTAAACCAACATGAGCCACAGAGCTGAGGAGCTCTGTGTGTGATGTCTCATATTGGGAAAACAATGTCCCACTACATCCAACCACAGCAAAAATGGAGTGCGGTCAGAACTGATCCAAGGATGGCTTTTTCCCATGTGAAACCTGATTAAAAGTACCAGAGGAAGCCTTTGTGGTTGAGAATTGAGCTTGTTCAGCACCATATAGGATAATAAACTTGTCCAGAGCTATAATTGTTACTGGTAAGCCCTAGAAGTATTTTTAAACCTAATGCTCCTGAGCTGAAACCAACTTTCACTCGTTACAGATTAAGAAGTGTCTAAAGCAGGCAAACCTCCCACACCAGCATTGAAGGCATTTCATACCAGCACAGGCTGGAGACTGCTCAGGGACCAGGATAGGTTTTATCAGTAATGAGCATCTTGAAATGAAGATGCTTACATGAGTGCTAAACTCCTTTAAAGAGCTTGGCCCAGGCCAGAGAGAAAAAGGAAGGGTTCTCCAAGGTACGGTTATTTCTTGGGGCTGTGTTGGGCAGCTGCCAGCTTTATTCACAAAACTGCTGTTTTCCTCCCTCCATAATTGCAGTGGCACAGAGCCACCTCACAGAAAAGAACTGGCACATTCTTAAGGTCCTTCCTCCTGCCTCAGCAGAGTTCTTAGGATGAGATGGCAGGTGCAGCCACTGTCTTCCCACAAAAAAATACATGTGACCTCTCTTTGCTCCTTCAAGCTCAGTGCCCACTCTCAGAGTCAAATTTTCCAGAGCTATGAATGTCAGCATTTGATTGTTCAGGTGCTTTTTCACATCAAAAGCTTTCAGTTTTGCTCCTCCAGCATGTGAAAATTGATTATTTATCCTTCCAGTGCTGAGGCTGATCCTGCCTTGTATCAGGAGCACCATCAAACCAGTGGCAGTCCTATCCAAGTCACCAGGAAGTTTTCAGTGAATTGGGGTTTGTGTTGTTGGAAAATGGCAGTTAATTAGAACCAAGGTTTTCTGTGCAAATGTATTTGTTCTGCTAAATTTAACTCCAGACAAGGTGTGAAACTGCTGAGCAAGGAGGCAGAGCAGGAGTGTACCCCTTTCTGTCTCTTCTGCCTTCATCATCCAGGAGAGTATTTGGCGTCCAGGCCCCTCACCTGCACTGTGGAAAGTTATTTTCAAGTCTTTTTTATGCAAGGGTGCAAAATCTTTCACCTGGTGCACCAAACAATGGGTGAGGGAGCAGAGAAATCGCTGGTTTCTGCACGGAGAGATGGATGCTCTACCCTGGTGCCTCAGGCATTCATCCAGAATGAAACAATTACCTTATTTTTTTCTGGGGGGAAAAAAAAAACAACATCAGAAGTTTTCAATTTCATTCCTTTGCAAAACAAAGCAAATGTTGACACCTGTCTGTTTCAGAAAAGATAACTGTGGGTGTTTCTGTTATCCCTGGCATTTGAGTGGTGTGGTGACCCTTTGGTGACCCACATTCGTACCCACCACCTTCTGCAGGCCCCTGACACCAGCACTCCACCAGTCCTGGCACATCTGAAACTCCCAAGGTCATCTGTAAAGACAAGGCAAAATTTCCCTTTTAATAAACAGTTTCTCATAGTTAATTAGTACCAGTTCAGGTAATTGGGACACCTGGGTGAGGAGTGAGGATCAGCCCCATATGTCTTATCCTGACTTCCCTGAGCTTTTACTCCTTCAAAGCCAAGTGTGGAAGACCACAGAGGAAAAAGCAGAGCAGTGAATTGCAAAATCACATTCTTTTCCCTAAAAAATGAAGGGACTTGTTTGCTGCAGCACGTTGGGCCTGGTAGAGACAGAGTGGAAGTAGGTTAGGGAAATAAACCTGTGTGCCCGTGGTCATCAGCTGTAACTGCTGTAACTGCACCAGAGAGCTGCTCCTGCCTGTGAGCTGCCAGCAAAGAGCCTTCAGGAGGCCAAAGTCTTTGCTCCCCACTTGCCCGGGCAGTGTGGCTCATTTGGACGTGTGGAAGAAAGTTTGACACCTTTTTGTTTCTCCAGGAGTGAATGTGGGAGCAAGGGGAGAGGAAAGGTGAGGCAGGAAATCTGGCTCCTTTTAAAGGTGCTTTGATAATCTCCTGCACAAAAAGCAAAAGCCCTCAGGTTTCTCACATTGTAACATGGAACATGGGCTGCTTGAGACCTACAGTTATAGCTCAGTTACCAGGAGTGAAATGCTTTACTTGCCTCAGGGGACACGTGAAAGGAGAGCTGCCCCCAGTGCACTGCTAGAAGCCATGCCAGCAGTTCAAATAATTTTTTTCCAAAATTTTATGATCTGATGCTTGGATTACATTTGTTTAGCTGTAGAGGTGTGAGGTCTGAAAAATTTGTCAGAGGAAAGAATAGCCCCAGCTCCAGACATGTGTGCATTTGGAGTTCAGCTGCAACCAGGACACTGGAAATCCTTGAGGAGGGATGAAGTCACAGGATGTCTTGTCTGAGACTCAAAGTGCAGGAGAGGAGAGACACATCTGGTGGCAGAGAGTGGGAGAAGTGGCTGTGAGCCAGCTGGGGTGAATTCAGAGCCAGGTGAAGCCACCTAAGGCTCACCTGGACGTGTCTCACTGTGCAGTGGACGTGTTCCACCCCAGCCAGACATCCTGAGGAGCAGGAGGGGCTGGACATGAACCATCACTGCCTCAGCCACCTGCACTGCTATGAAAAGAAAGACCTTCACTTTCAAATATAATTTCATTAAGCTATTTTATTCCCACAACTTTCCCCTCAAATTTAAGACTTCAGACATTTATTTTGTTGTTGGAAGGTGACTTTGGCACTCCCCTGCCATGCAGGAGGGGCATTGAAGCAGGGAAGTTTGTGACATTTCCAAGGCCACAGGTAGAGCCACCCTCTTCCCCAGCCCAGGCAGGCACTGGCAGCACACAAGGGCAGAGAAGCTGACATGACATCTTGGACAAGTCTGTGGGAATCCACCCTCAAAGTTCCAATTAAGGGTTAAATGGCAAGGCAATGAACCCACCCTGTATCCTTCTTTGCATCACAGAGCCTCCTATTCCAAAGAAATATTTTCTTATTTATCCCTCCCTGACTGCCTTTTTCCTTCCTCATTCCCTCACACCAAAATCCCCTTTATTCCCCATCAGCCTCCCCAGCACAGGTCCTTCTGCCAGCCCAGGCTACTCTGACCCTCCATCATCTCCCCATCCACTGGCATCCAACATCTGCCCACTGGGACAAGCCAAATCCACACCTACACACACACACGCACACACACACACACACACACACACCAGGGTTTGGAGACACCTGGGTATGAGCTGCACCTTTCAGAAACCCAGTGGAAAATATCTTGGGGGCAGAAAAAGAAGACAAATGTAAGGGAAAAAAGTGGACATATGGTAGCCCTAATAAAGAGTGATAAAGTCCTCTGATAGGGCTGGAATTACTCCCACTTAATTACCAGAGCTTTGGACCAGACTCCAAAGCAGCTCCCTCTCCAAAGCTGAGATAAATCCCTGGCTCCTATTTCCTGCTCTTGTGCTCAGACTGCTCAACAGGGCCCATCCTCCTGCTTTTATTTATATTAGGGAGTCACTCATTCGTAATTCACTGGGGACTGGAGCTCACTTCCCGTGTCAGGACACAGATCGTTTATAAAGCGATAAGGGACTGTATTAACATTGGAACCCCGTGCTTGGAGATGCTCACATTCTCTCTCGAGATGTTTATCACCAATAAACACAGCAGAAAATCTGACTTCATTGACCTTTGCTTCACAGATAATTGTCTTTCACACTGTACATAAAATGTGACATTTATTTAATGTAGTGCTGTACTGGGTCCGGTGGAGTTCACCACATAACACTGCAAGTAGAAGCTGTAGGTGCTCAGAATGTTTGAAAATATTCCTCTTACAAACCTAATTAGGGGTTTTAATTGTCACATGTGCTGCTAGTATGTTTTTACTTGATCATCAGGAATTTCCCCTACCACCCCAAACCCAAATTCATTTGTTTTCATTTGAAGAACAACAAAACATATAATTAGCAGGCACATGACAAGACTTCATGATGGATTAACAGCATTTCACAGTTGAAAAGAGACCTGTAGACAAAAGGCCAATGTTAACAGATATTCACTCAGTGAGCTCAAAATTTCCACCCCATCTCTAATTATCCTGACATTGTTTTTGCACACTGCATTTATGGAAAGGAGTAAGGAGCGTTCATCTTTTATCTTTGAAATATATTTAAATGCCTTGTCCTCTTCATGACCTGTAAAAAAAAGCACCTTTATATACTAGGCAGGTAAATATCAAAACAGTTTTTCATGTAAGATTGAAAGAACTAGTACAGGTGCCAGCAGCAAAGACTGGATAAGGATAGGAAGTGCCTTGGGGACACCCTTTGGTTCCCCTTTTTAGGAGTCTCATTGCAGGTGACAGGTTTGACTCTGCCAACTGCCAGTGAAGGGTGGAGAGGAATTTCAAATGGCATTTTGTGCATTCACAGTGGGTCAGGGGCTCAGTGGGTCAGCCCTGGGCACAGCAGCATTGGGGAGCTTCTCCTGTGCTGGGATAACAGAACAGGGCACAGGGGGGTGACTCCATCACAGCCCTGATGCTGATGACCTGTTACTTTGGAAATAACAGAGCAAGACTTGGGTGCCCAGCTCTGCAAGCTTGAAGGAATGTGATTTCCAGTAAGTGGTCAGCACTCACCTCTAAAAATAGAGGCACTGAAAATCACTGATGACTTTTGATAGTCTTGGCCAAAATCAACTATTTTTAGCCCATCTGTTCCCTCTGAGCTCAGTGCTCTCAGGAAGAATGTATATTTTGGGGGAAGGGGAGGAGGCAGAGGTTCTTGTCACTTTCACAAGAGTGAAAGTTGAAACACTTTCATATCAAGAGTACTAAAAAATGACAGAACCACTTAATTTCTTTAAATGGATTTGAGAATGTTGCCAAGTTTTGTGAGCAATTAAATTTAATGCAGGATAAGATGGCAGGGATGAAGGATAATTATATGCTCTCAAAAGCTTGGTCTTTTTGTAAATGAAATGGCCTTAGGGAGTTTTCCAGAAAAGTTTGGGCTCAGCCTTTTAGTTCCAGCAAAGCCAATTGCCAGTCGTGGCTCTGCACTAGGTGTATGTGACATGATTTTTAATGAATTCCCTCTCAGATTCCCATTCAGCTGCCCAGCAAACTTGACAATAGTTTGTTTTTTCTTTGGCAGTTTTGTGCAATCAAACCTTGCCTGATGTGTTCACTTGCCCACAACCCTGCACTCTCAGCAAGCAAATAATTCAATATACTTGGAAAATATTGGACACTGGGAAATTTATCTGGAAGCTTTCGAGGTGATAGTGTAACAAATGCATCAATGGGAGCACTAATTACAGGCCCTGCTAATGAGCCCAGACCTGTGAGGGGTTTGATAGCTCCTAAGAGGTGTTTAGTGCCACCATTCCCTTTGCTGGAAGTCAAGAGAATTAATTAGTTCTGAAGAGACAGGAACTGATCTGTCGGGCACATCAGTGAGAGTGTGTCCAGACAGCATCTCGTGGCAGTCTGAGAAAGGAATCTTTAAGAAGATTAGAGGCTCTGCCACAAGGCTCTATCCTTCAGAATCTGAGCACTGACTCATTTTCTTTTGAAGTTATTTGTGGGTGTTACATGAAATTATTAATTTATCACTCTTCAGACAATGTTAGATGATCTATTCATGAAGACTTTTTCACTTTTCAGAAATGCTGTAAACCCATTAGTACTGATTCTCCAAGATCAGTTGTTTAAGAACCTGGGGGAGGTGATACAATATTCTCTGTGTGATGCTCATTGCTGTCCTGATTGGAAAGCCTCACTTAGCCAGACACGTAACAGAGACAAGACAACATGATTTAGGCACTTTATTCAATGTATCTGGTAGTTAATCTGAACAAATTCCCAGCAATGGAAATTTTAGGAGGGGATGGATTATTATAAAGGTCATGAATTATTAAAACATCATAAGAATGAAGGATTAGCCATTAAAAAGGAGTAAATCCCTTGGATCACTCATCTGATCTTTGCTATTCACTCTTGCAGGTTGCAGTCTGACAGGTTACAAAACACAACCTTAGGCCAGAAACCAACTCCTTGATTCCAAAAGAAGGAAAGAATATTTACGAGCAACTTGTCCAAACATGTGAAAATATTTTTTCCATTTTTTAATTTTATCTTTTTTCCATTTACATCTTTTATTTAATAAATCTGTTTTGTGTTATTTTGGCAACACTGTCTCTATGTAAAACATATTTGATTTGCAACTAGCTACAAAAATATTTCCCAAGCACATTCCAACCAGCTGCAAGGATGATAATCTTACAGACATTTTTCTTTTTATGGGTTAATTATATTTATTTTTAGTTGAATTGCTAGGCTTATCCTTGGGAGCCTGTTGGATCCTGAAGATGCTTGCATTTGCTGTTGGGAATATGGCACAAACAGCAGCACTGGATAACATTTATCAAGGCTCTAATAGCTTTGTTGTTGGGGAAGAGCTGGAAATGCCATTTTCCCAACCCCACCTACAGATTTCAGGACCTAACAAGCTCTGGAACAAATTTTGCATTTCAGTTTTGTGAAAATGATTTTATCTATTGCTGGAAACCCCTCCAGCACTTTAGAACAAAAAGAAGGGGGGGAAAGAGATAAATATGGTTTTATCTGATACATGGATTTGCTTCTCCAAACATAGCTGAGCATAAATCATCCTGACTGGTCCATGGCATTGCCCAACACTGTATGTGTGCCCTACAGTGTCACAGAGCTGCTGTGGCTGTGCCACCCTCAGCCAGGACAGAACCAGCTCGTACAATCAGGTGTCCATGTGAGCCTGGCTGCTCCAGGGAGATGCTCTGGGGGCTCAGTCCAGCTGGAGAATCCTTTCCTCAAGGACATGGATGGTGCCAACTGATCCTGATCAATGCAGCTGGAAGTGTCTCCTGGGATGGCTGTGCTGGATGGGACCTTTGTGGCACTGTAATGTGGGTGACAGAAAACAGTTAATGGGAATTTCATCTCTCATGATTAAAGGCACCACGTTCTTTTCCGTAGGAAACACTTAACTTCAGATTGTGTAATTGCAATTTCCTCTCTAGTTTTCTGCTCTCTTTGATCATTTCCTATCCTCCTTTCTTGAGAGGAGATTCTGAATGCTGTTAAGCAGCTTTTGTTTCAGATATTTACATTCAGTAACTGATGCCCAGTGCAGAGTCTGCAAATGGCTCATTCAGGAAGGAATATGCTAAGTGTGAGGTACAGTGAGGCTTATATTAATCTTATGCTTTCACAGCTAAAATCGATTTGATATTTTCAAAGATTTTGATGAATAGTGCCACATTTGAGAAAACAAAAGTAAATAAAGCTTGAGTAAAGATTTCCTGATTGAACATCTTACACAGGAACTAAACCTGAAATCAAAGCTGGCTCCAGGGATGTACTCCACATGCCAGTAGCATGTTGCAGGTGAGACTTCCTGTTTGCCCATTGTTTATGATTATGGTGCTCTGAAAACCTAATAATAGCAACAACTTGATGTTTTAATATTTCGTATTTAATATGCCCCATCCTTGAGTCAATCTCTGAGGCTTGAGAGCTCCAGAGGCAGATGTGGTTCTCATCCCTGTGGTTCTCATCCCTGTGCCTCGAGTGCAGCAAAGTGTGAGAATCAAAAGTGTTTGAACCCATTGCCTGGAGGGGTCCTGTGCATTTATATTGGCCTAAGTCACGCCAGAACCTTGTTCCCTAAACCTTGAAAACAAATACTTTGGCTTCAGGAAAGAAAATGGATCCACAACAAATGGTGTAGCATTGCTTAATGGTTTCCTCACAAATGCCGTCTCTACTTTGGAGCTGTGAAAACAGACGTGGAGACTGCTCTCGTTTCAGTCTCGGGAGGAACCTGACAGGTGCAGAGACAGAGCTGGTCTGGATAATAAACCCAGGGGTTCAGGCCCTGCTAAAAAGGCTTTCTGCACACTGAGCTCAGCTGAGGGCTGGCTGTGTCTCACTGCCATGAGAGGAGAGTCCTGCACTGCTGGAGTGTGCAGGGCTCACGTGTGCTCAGCTCCCTGCACAAGGTGGAGAACAGGGAAGGAAGGCAGGTTCTCCACCACCTGGGACTCCCCAAGATCACAGGGGCAAGTGGGATCAGAAGATGATATTATTAATTCATTGAAAAGTCTGACAGAACTAAACAGACTAGATCCAACAACCTTAGAAATCCACGCATCCCCTCTTGCTCCAGCAGAGTGGCAGAGCTGAAAGGGAGTGTATAAAGCAATAACCCTTCTTTTCCTCTTCAACAAGACCACCTAGGTCCCTCTCCACAATTTGTCTAGCCTGCTCCTGGAGACAGCAGCCTGCACAGTCTGCAGCTGTGCTTCCCAACCCTCACCCCTGGGAAGCCTTTTCTGATGTTTTGCCTAAAACTCTCCAGCTTTAGTTTAAGCCTCTTGCTTTTTCCAATGCACTTGGGTGCAGAGGAAGGCTTTATTTGTAAAATACTTCATAAATCGATAGGAGGTAAGATGGAGTTTTTCTGCTTCCATTGTTACTTATTTACTTTTAACCAGAAATTTGGAGGATTTATTAACTTCCCAGAGTGATTCAAATAAACCACACAGAAGAGCAATAGGTTTCTATGGAATGCTTCAGGGAAAAGTAGTTTCATGCACTACTTAAACCTGGTGTGCTGAAGTCATGGGAAGTTTTGCCATGGAGTAAAACAGAGCCTGGATTCCAGCCAATGAGGGCAGATTTCATATTCATGTATTTGTGAGGCTCCACTGGCTCATCCATCCTGAGAGAGACTCAGTGTCTTCCAGGTAAATACACATAAAAGCTGTGGAGCCTCCAATAGGTCTCAGTGAGCTGTGGCCCCTTCACCTCCCTCCAGGGCAGAGACAAGAGATCTCCTCAAAGCAGGTTTATTTGGGGCTTGATTGATTTGCCTGATCTTAAATGGAGAAGAAAGAGCTGAGAGTGTAACTCTCTTACAATGAGAGCACAGGCTTGGAGGAAGAAATGAAGAAATACAGATTGTAGAAGAGGTGAAGGCTCATGGCAGAGCACCAAAAGCCTCAGCCCCATCCATCCTTCAGCCCAGGCACAGACCAAAAGCCCATCAGTCACAGCAGTTTATTCCTGTCAGATGATTCCTGCTCCCAGCAGGAACCACGGGACCAGCACCAAGCAGAGGAGGTTTGAATCATCTGAGCTTATCACACAGAGGTTTCACAAAGTTCACATTACAGAGCCCCAATGCATTTTACAGCTTACTTGAAGGAAAAGGACTGAAACATCCAATATATCTCCCACAGCCTGACAACCCAGTAAACACTCCAGCAGGATAACCATGATCCTTAGAACAATGGAAACATTTTAGTTAGAAACTGTAGAAGTTACAAGGCAACGATTTATGTGCTGTGGGGCAAATAAATATTCAGTTCCCATTAATGTTAATGGGAGTTAAGTGGCTAATTCCCCACACATTATGCTGAAGATTTACTTCTTTATGTTTTATGGAATAAATGAATTTATAGTCTTCCTGGAGGTTAGACCTGAGGAAAACAAAGAGCTCAGAGTTTACTCCATTTTTATGAGGTCATTTTTTTTAAAGCAGGTTTATTCCCTGAACAGAAGGAAAGGTTAGAAGAGCACCAAGTTAAAGCAATCCCCTCCACGGGATGCCAGGGAGATTTGTGGCAGGCATTTAGTCCAAACTCACAGACGGAGAGACACGCAAGGATCCATATAAAATGTCTTAATAACAGAAGCCGGAAATTTGTAACAATAATAAAGGCTGACATTTATACAGAGCCTTTCATCCACACATCTCCAGCCTGGATTTTGCATTCAAAGGCACTCACAAAATTCTGCTGCAAACCACATGTGATTTCACACTAAGAGGGCAAAACTCATCAAACAGGCTGACTTTGACACTGGTGACACAGGCGACATTGGGGTGGCTGTTTAATGCCCCAGGAAGGTACTTCAGCATGTTTCCATTTTGAAGCTTAGAGTATTCTCATTAAATTAAATTGATTTTTTCATGTGGTATAGACAGAAATGAGCACTCGTACCTTGATGAACTCATACCTACACCAGCACTGTACAGTCACCCCCTGCATCTCCTTGAAAAAATCCCACAGCATTTGTTCTCTTTGTCTAATGCTCCAGTCTCTATGACCCCATACATTTTCATTTCTGGCTAAAACCCATTTAAAGGCAGTGTTGTGAGCAAGTTAAAAGTCACAAGGATCCATTGCCCAAGATGTGAACAGTATGTCACAGAGTCTGTGCTCAGAGACAACCAAACATTCATTCCAAACAAGCACATTTTTCTCTTCCTCTGTTAAGGGCTGCTACACATTTGTGCCGAAACTGAGATTAGAGATTATGTATGAGACAATTACACATTTGTTTCCCTTTTGCCTGATCTGAAAAAGAACAGCTTCAGAAAGAGGGAGAGAAAAATTCAGGGCAGTGTTTTCAATAGGGCACAGTAATCTGCCACAGATAAGCAGCAGTCTTTTTTCCTTATTCAAATGTTAAGCTTTCCCAGGAAAATAATATTTTCCCCTGACTGGTCATTCACTCATCTATAACTCCATGCAAACAATTTCTTTTCATTAGCAGGGTCACTCTCACAGCTTCATTTGGGTCAGACATTGATTTTTTATTGTGTATACTGGTTTGGGTTTTTCCCTTTTGGCAGCCTCTCTCAAGACCTTTGACAGTGAGTTCACACACTCAGCTTTCATTAGGACCAAGCTCTCTCAGATCACTTGGTGTTTGTCAGGCCAAGGGCTGAGGAGGTAGAGCAGGATCACAGGGGCTGGGCACCAACTCCAGGCTCTCTGTCCCATTTTCTGTGAGAGCACAGAGGACAGCAGCAGCACGAGGGACTGGATGCTCCCTGCCCTACCCAGGACACTGCTGCTCCTTGGGTGCTTTTCAGGGCTCAGTGGCTGATGAGGCTGATGGGAAACCCAAGTCAGCCTCTCTCTTCCCATCTCCTCTGAAAGCCTAAATTCCATCTCATGTGGAAAGGACTTCCCACAGCAAGAACAGATCCTGGAGGGAAAGAAGGGCAGCAGAGACAAAGCAGGGCTGGAATGTGATTTCCTTGCATATTTGAAATGTTATTTACTATCTAGTAAAGCTGTTTTATAGCACCCTGCATTTTATTTTCAAACACTTCTATCGGCACTCACTGTATATCAGTCACTATCTGATTAGAGAAGTTTTCACAATGGTTTCCGGGCAGCTTTAAAAAGCTGCCAAAGAATTCAGTGCAGCAGAGGTTTGAACTTAATTTCTGTTTTCCACCAAAAAAAAAAGGCTGAAGAACAAACAATAAAGATGGAAAAAATGGACTTCAGTGACCTTTGTGAATGCAGTAATGCCCAAACCATGAAAAAAAATGACATTTTCAGGGTTGTAGAGTTCAGACAACCTGCTCACAATTCTCTGCCAGGGAATCATGAGAGCTATAGTCCCTCTGGCTTCTTTATTAATTCTTGATGAAGAGCAATAAATAAATGTCCTGTCATTACCAAAAAAGCACGTATGAGGCACAGAACAAATATTAATTGTACTCAGAGTAGTCCAGTCAGATGGTACATGTGCATCCTAGAGAGATGATGGACAAGTAAAGAACAAAATATCTTCATTTAAAGGAGACAACTGACTCAGCCCATTTGTTTTTGCTGGCCACACGAGAATAGCATTGTGCCTGTACAGATTACTTTTACATTCTCTGCTTCTCCTCAGGGACAATACCTTGTCTTTTTAAGCCATTTAGTTGTGTTGATAATTTTTATTCTTTACACTAGGCTGTTAGCCAAGGCAAATGTTTATGTTGTTTTAAAAACTTGAAGTGTATCACTGTGGGAAACTTAAAATATACAGATAACTTCAGAAAGCATTTTTGAAAAAAATTGTGATAATATCCCATGTTATTTCACTTTCCTTCTGTTAGCTTTACTTGTAGCAGTGTTCAGTGCCTTCACTGCCTGTTTTTCTGTCCTACTCCCTTCCCATTCCAAATATATGAAAATACTGATATGGTGATAATTGAACCAAACCATCAACATTTCTGTAGTGACAAAAGTCACAGAAAAAATCAAAACCATGAAACCAAATGTTATTTTTGTCTTTGAAAGAATGTGTGAGATATGCAGCTGAAATAAATAAAACATTAGAAATGCGTGTTTATCCAACGTTAGGGCCAAACAGTGCTCAAAACAGTAATGGAAGGGCAGGAAAAACTGAATTGTAAAGGACAAAATTAAATAAGACACAGACTCTGAGTTCACATAGAGAACATTGGTCTTAGTCAAATGCTACCAGTGCTCTGCTGGGGCTGCTGAGCACACAGGGGCTGAAATTGGAAAGATTACAATTTTGTCCTGTGAAGGCTGCTCAGACTGAATAAAACAAAATTAGATGGACGAAAAGACTCAAGGACTGCTCAGCACCCACTGAGAAACCTGGGGGAAGAAGCAGAGTGAGGAGGATGGTGTCAGGGATGAAAGCAGAGGAGGATCTTCTACCCTGGGGTAATTCTTGCTGCCTGCTCTGTCCTGGAAGCGGATCCTGGAAGGACCCTCCAGCCAGCAGGACACAGCTCACTGTGGAGGCAGATGTTGATTAAGGGTGAACCTGACTGCAGGGCCTGGGGGCAGATCTGAACCAGCCTCACCCTGAGCTCCAGCATGAGGAGCCACTCAGGCACCCCCTGCCAGACCTGGAGGACTGCACCAGAGCATGTGGCCCCAGGCTGAGCAAAGGCAGGTTTAGATGAGTTATTAGGAAAAATATCTGCACTGGAAGGGAGGTCAGGCACTGGGACCAGCTGCCCAGGGCAGTGGTACACTCACCATCCCTGGAAATGTTGGATGTGGCACTTGGGACTGTGGTTTAGTGGTGAACACGATGCTGCTGGCTTAGCAGTTGGACTCAGTGCTCCTAGAGGTGTTTTCCAAGCTATTGATTCTCTGACTATGCTTCTGCCTCAGTTTTCATGCTGAGGGCATTGTTGTGTGTTTAGACAAGCCAGGGGCTGTCCTGTCACACGAAAGAACTACTCAGTGTGTGTTAATCAGGTGGTGATCAAGCCCCCAGGGTCCTCGAGCTAATGGTGGTCCTGTGTGGACCCAAATCTCCCCACCAGCTTGTCCTCACAAGTCACCATAACCTCAGCCCTAGCTCCCTTTTCCAAGACACACACGGAGGCACAAGTCCCCACAGGTTTGTTGTTTTAGGGATGGATGACATTGAAGTGGGATGGAGTTGAGTAATGCAGCTTTACTAAGCATGTGCTTTCTATTTGTCACTGCTTAAGCTGTGCTTTCATACACCCAGCCCAGGAGTCCTGCTGAAATCTGCAAAACATTTCCAGCAGTGCAGATGAAGGTCCCGAACCCTCTGCAGTCCAGGAGAGCATCTGGCTGGGGAGGCTGTGCTGGGAAGAAGTCATTTTGATGGAATTAAAGGAAATAGTAATCAGGGTTGTAGTGAGAGCTCTCTTCCTCCTGTGAATGTATTTGGTGGAACAAAGCACAGGAAGCTCGAACAGAAAGCTCCTCTGTGCTCCAGAGGCTCACGGCGCCCGGCGTCCCTCGGCTTAGCACAAATCCCCTTTGATTGGGGGCAAAGCAGAGATCCTCCCTCAGCAGCACACAATCCTGGCCATGCCCCATCCCATCCCCCTTTGCCCACTCCAGGGATGCTTTTCCTCTTCCGTACACCTCCTTGAACAGATGATCTGTTGGTGGAATAAAAAGAGAAATGTCAGCTTTACCTCCTTTTCAGTGAATTCCATTGCTCCAGCTCTCCTGCTGTCTCTAAGGGTGCTTGGAGTGTCTGTTTTTCAGCAAGAAGCATTCCCTAGCCAAGGTCACACACAGTCTAAGTGCCAGCAACCAGAAACTTTAAATTTCTTGCTGAACTAACTGTAAAAATATCTTTTTTACAATCATCTGCTTGTTGTCTTTCATGTGTTTGCTAATGAGCTTTACCTCCTGTGGAAACTCAATGGGCTCTAGCTGCACAATTTTCCAGGATTTGAAAAATGTATCAGTTTTGCTGGAAGGGGAGCTGGTGTTTGTTTTTCTGTGGTGAATTTTGTTTTTATTGCTCTAACTGCAGCTTCACAAAATGAAATGTCTGTCAAAACAAATCAAGAGTAGGAATGCTCCAGACTTACATTTTTGGCACCGTACTGCAACATCAAGTGTTCATTGTCTCAACTCTTAAATGCTGAACATGGTTAAAATGAACTTCAAGACTGAGTAGATGTCCCATTAATTATATTTCAATGTGCAGCAAGCTTCCAAAGTGGAACCCGGGGCCATACGGAGCCTTTCTGATGCCAAAGCCTGAGGGCTTCTCCAGCTCTGCTCTTGCTGCTTTACTCACTCTCCACACATTCCATCTCCACAGCTCCCTAAGAGCAGAGGGGGCTGGAGGAATCCCAGTTTTGCAAACATGTGCCACATTAATCATATTCTCAGTGCCAGTGCTCACAGCACTTACACTGGGAAGGAAAGCACTCATTACCATGGGGGTTTAGGTGCGCAGTGCGAGCGTGAGGAACATTTGCAGGTCCCAACAAATGCTCTCAAAGCACCACAGTGCAGTGAACTGAAGTATCTTGGATTATGAGCTGATAATAAAAGCAGGGAAGTGAAAACAGAAAGTGTTTTGTCTTTGAAAATGAAGTTATGTCAACTTTTAATTGAGCACAGGCAATTGGTGTGCATAGGAGTTGGTCTGGTACACGTGTCCTTGAATGCATCCTCCTCAGCCCAGCTCGTGATTTGGGGCTAGAGCCTGCATTGGACATGCTCTCTGTGGTAATGCCAAATATTCTGAGTGTAGAAAGTCTTCAGGTAATTAGTAAAGAAATGCTGAAATGAGTGAAAGCTTTAAGATGAATAGCATTGGCATGATATTGGGCTTCAATGCAGATAATGCTGAAAGCTGGTCATATTTATGATGTTACTTATTAATAATTAATTTCCTAGTGAATAATAATAATGATGATGATGATGATGATGATGATGATGATGATGATGATGATATCAAATATCAACCATGAGCTACTAGTTGTGCAAAGCCATGTGTGTCTAGTCTTGTGTGCCTCAGGACAGCCCATACAAATTTTAATGTGCAATTTCTGTGGCCACAGCTGAACAGGTGCCTTCAGAGGAATGTTGGTAAATACTTTCCTAAACAAAAAATAAATAAAAGAAAGCACAGGTGGGCTGCCTTGTTTAATGTCTTCCACATGCAGTATCCCAAAGTGCAGAGATTAATAAGGGGAAAATTATTCTATGTCAACACTACTGCAAATTTTAAAAGCCAAAATCTTCTTGAGTCTGAGCACAGCAATGAGAATATTCCCTCCATGGAGAGCCACAGTTCCCTGGTAATGAAATAATAGGGAGGATGGTGCCCAGGGCTGCATGGGGAGTGGAAAATGAGGACAGTGGTTGCATCTACAGAAAAACAAACTCCAGGCTGGGCTCCAGGCCAGCTCTGCTACTCACCTGCATCTGCAAGCAAGCACAAGCATTTTCTAAGAAACATTTTATTGCAGCATGAAGAATTGAAATGTGAAGATTCCAGAATATCTCTTTTTTTTGTAATTTTAATTCATTCCCCCCTGTGCACCCACATCTGATGCACTTTTATCAGTACATCTTGCTTTTTCTCCATGCATTCCACATGTCAATGTGGTGGTAGCTTATCCTTTTTACCCTGGTGCATTGCTGGCTGACACTGTGAGCCATCTCTGGGAGGAGCCCCCCAGCAGCTCCAGGGGCACACTTTGAACCACAGCTGCAGTGAATTTGGGGCCATGCTGGGATTTAGGGGATATCCCAGACCACACAGGTAAATTCTGAGGTGGCCACAGGCACCACTCCTGACTAGATCTGTAGGATGGCTCGTGGTGGCTGCTCTGGCCAGCTCCTGCCCTCCAGCAGCACCAGGAACAATCTGTTAACACAAAGGTTTGCACATCACCATTCCCAAGCACCACCCAGGCAGCTTGGCTGGGACACGTGGAAGGAAAAGGGCGGCCAAGAGAGGCTCTGCTGGCCATGCTTCACCTCTGGCCACCATCCCTGAGAGTGCTCAGTCCCACAAACAGTCATCCTGAAAAATCAAGAGTAGCTATTTACTGCTCCCTCCCCTCTCTGCACTGTGCTGAGCAAGTGTTTGGGCTGAGAGAATATGCTTAACCTTAGGAAGAGAAATATCTTTATTAGTTTGTGGCAACATTTTTCTTTCAACTTGCATTCACCAGATTTTGTGTGCCTTTAGATGGTGTTTTATTATGATTTTTAGATGTTAATATAAATCCTGTTGATTAGCATTATAGCTTCACTGATCTTATTTCATTAATTCTTATCTTTGCTCCTGTGGATTTTATTAATTTCTATCAGTATATAATTAGATTTTTAAGAGCCATCATAAAATTTCTAGCATTTGAAATAGTCCTCAGAGAGTTGCCCTGTAAATGTGACTGTCTTCAAGCACTTTTTCCCCTTAATAAGGAGTGCTGTAAGATCTTTTGTTTTATTCATGAAATGTCACATTGTCTAATATCACAGCACTACATCACATAACACATCCAGCTCTGTAGTAGTAAATCCCTTTATGTTTCTACATTGGATTGCAATTTGCAATATTAATGCTGCAAGTAATGTATAGTGACAACTGAAACTTTCAAAAGAACATACAATTTCCATTCCAGACACCCACTATCATTCCCAGTAATGGGAATCCAGTCTGAATGTATGTCTCCAGCAGATTTAACAGCACGACTGTCAAAGCACCAGTGGTACTTGTGAAACCACAGCTATGCAGGTAATC
Organism: Agelaius tricolor; assembly: GCF_023055355.1. NCBI lineage: Eukaryota > Metazoa > Chordata > Aves > Passeriformes > Icteridae > Agelaius > Agelaius tricolor. Next base: position 10,526,088 of record NW_027269283.1, on the reverse strand, counting down.
TGTGAATAGTGAAACATTTCCAGGAACTTTGACTTTTCCATTCCAAATCTTAATTTCTTGTTATTCTTCCAAAGTACACAATAATAACAACAATCATGATTATAGTAACAGTAATGGTCAGTGGCAGAGTAACTGTGAAGTGTCTTGCAGTAATGCAGCAGTGCCCAACTACATTTCTGTGCGTGGCACAGCAACTCCTCCTGTCTAAAATTACCAAAGATTTGATGACTAAACCATGGATGACATCAAAAAGCAATTTTGATTTTAGCTCTTGAATGTCCCAGAGGTTTTCCCACTTCTTTCTGTGTTACCATTTGCTGCCTTCCCACCAAGTAACCCATCCACTGTACCCTTGATAGAAATCCCTGCCTTCAAGGTTTCAAATCAGGTTTAGCTCAGGCATCTGCATATAAGCTGCCTCAGCAGAGAAACAAACCTACTACCTGGCCCAAAGTCCAAGGATTTAGCCCATAAATCTCAAGGCTTTGATTAATTCCTTTCCTTTGATTCTTTTTTTCCTTTGCAGATGTTAACATTTTCCAAGCAGTTACATGTTACCTTGGTGAAGTGCTAAGAAAATAGAAACCATGTCTGCAATGACACAAAGGATAAAGTAGAATAGCAGACATTGGTTTAATGCAGCAGTCAAGATTAGATAAGGAGCATATGCCCAAGGCTGGATCTGAGAAATTAGCAGGAATGCAAAAGACATCTTTAGCACGTGTTTCTGATATAAAGTCACTTTCACTCAGAGGGGAAATCTGTTGTGCGCTAATACCGATATTTTCTCCTCTGATCCATCAGGTGAAAACATATTGGAAGAGGCAGGATAATGGCATTTCACCAGCAGCACAGTTCTCTTCTTGCTAGAAATAGATTTATTGTGCCTTCTCAGTCAAAACTGATAGCACCCAGCATCCTCCCATTTACCTCTCGCTGCTCCTGTCATCTGGCATTTTTCTATAAACAGACAATGATTTAAGATTTCAGCAGAAATTAAATCATTTTGCCTGGTAGAGATGGTAAGCTCTGAGGCTGTGCAATCTTGATTATACAGATTTAACATGAAAATACACATTTGTTTCCTTATTCTCCCAAGATTTAGCAATTCAGGAACACAATTGTTTTCATCATCCATTATCACAATAATGGTGATCAGGAAAAGACATATTAGCCATGCTTAAATCATTTATTTGGAAAAGTACGTTTTCATATGGAAGTCCTATAATCAAATTTGGGAAGACATAAATAAAGGTTTTCATGTTACACTCTGTAGCTGATGTGTGGCAATACAGATGGACCCACCAGTTCAGAGAAATCTGGGATTTTTATTGAGACCAGCAATCCCAGTCCCAGCTGCACTCAAATAAACAGTTTCCACTGGGAGTCTTATGGCTTTGCCAGTGGAAATGAGATAAGGTTTATTTCCATTTTTGAGGGCTGTACAGAAGGGATGGGGGTTGTTCAGAACACGCTGTGGGTGCTGTGGATCCAACAGGCAGGCACTGCTCTGTCCTCCTGACTCAGCCTGTGCAGGAGCCCCAGCCTCCCTCCGTGGGAGTCTGGCAAGATGAGCTGTCTATTTTAGGGACCCAAATTAAAGCTAAACAGGAGAGAATACTCCTACAGACACAGAAATCTCTTGCAAAAGAGCGGCTGAACAACTGGACCATTTCTGCAATTATTTCTGTGTATTTTTCAGACAGATCTTGTAGAGCCTCAGTGGTTTTACAGTGTGGTTAAACAAATACACGAGGCATCCATCCCACCTGAGCACTGCTCTCAGACCACTCCTATCTCTAAATTCCCAGGTCTATGTCTATATTATTCTTTTATGCAAGAATCAAATTCCATAGCACACTGATTTCCACAAGGCAGTCATTAACCCCAAATATCTGCTGCTCACCTGATGCTGCTTCCAACATTATCAAAATCCCAGGGCTGGAATTCTCCCCTCTCCATTCTCCCTTCCCACTAAAGGGCATCACAATCCATTTTTTATAAGTTTGTACACTCCCACACAGCCAGGGCAAACGTGCTGCTGCTGTGGTGTGTGTGTATCTCATAAAAGAAATTCTTTTGCCAAAGAAGCCCCACAAATTATAGCCTGAGGCATAAAAAAGAGAGATCTAGATCCCAACTCAGATTTAGATGTGAACACACTGTGATCAAAGATCTTGGAACTAAAGATAATTACAGCCTACTGCAAACATCATTGCTGCTTTAAAAATAAATCAGGCTGGTTAGAATCTTTTCACTGAAAGCATTTCCAAAACCAAAGTGGGAGTTGGATCCAATTCAATTTTGGGAAAATGCTGGGTTTCTAATATTGAAAAAAGATATTAGAAATCTGCAGATTTTTGTATTAATTGCATTTTAACTTGAAGCAGAGATAATGATGACATTTGGTTACCTTTAGAAATCACCCACCCAACATTTCAAGTGAAAAAAATGTAAGCAGAAATGGTTCAGTTAAAAATTTTAGAAGGAAAAGAACACAGCCTAAAAAAAAAAAAAAAAGGAAAAAAGGAGCATGATTGGAGAAAAATAAGCTTCTAAATCAATAATTATAGGATCACCTTTTATTTATAAAGCACAGGTTTTAAATAGGCATCAGCTTTTAAATGTGGGAGCCCATCATGTTGTCACCTGTGCCACTGTAGCTCCATCACTGGTGACACTGTCTGGTGACACACTGGGGTTCTCAAGTGGGAATGTCTCACGGCACCAGTTAAGGAAATTATTCCTGTCATGCACAATACCTGCATTTTATAAATTACATGGATGAAAATTGAAAATCCTGATTGCTCTAAGCACAAAATTACTGGGATAAATTTAGCAGCTCTTCAGATTTTCAGGGTTCCTACGCCATCAATCCCTCTCTTTCCTCCAGTTATTACCACATTACCACATTAAGTTAATAAGACCATAGCCAGGAGAACTATCACAAACAGAGTCAGCTGGTAACTAATACAAATAATTTATTTCAGTTCTGAGAATAATCAATATATGACCTAATTTTTTCTAGCTGTATTTTCCTCTATGTGCAGAAACTGCAGAGAATCTCAATGGCCACTTCAAAATCCTATTTAAAAATTGAACACTAGAGATCATATTTTCCAAACCTGCCCAGTCTGTCTCTCCTAATTAATGATGTGGTGCACAAAAATAGAGTATTCTGTGTATTCTGCAGAGTGTTGCTTGAAGTTTGACTTGTATGAGTGCCATTGGCTTTCACAGCTGTTGCCATGAAAACCCCAAATCGTTGTAAAAAAAACCAAAAAACAGATGCCTGTGCAGCAGAATAAAGGCAGAAGTAGCACACTGAGAAATGAATCTGCCTAAGCAAGTGTGCCATCACTGCTGTGCACCAAAGGCTGCTCCTCCAAACTGGGCTCCAGCCAACAGGAGAAGTGACAGTGATGAGGTTGCTGTGCCATTGAATCCTCAGCCCTGAGCCCAGCAGCAGAGTTAGCACCAGCACCTTTCAAATCAATTCAGCAGAAGGACAGTGATGAGTCATTTTGCAGAGAAGTCAAAAACCGATCCTCTGGGAACACTTGTGATCACAGCCCCCTCTACAGCCACCTCAGTGTCCCCACAAGGAGGCCAGTGGCCCACAGGATCTGGCAGCTTCCCCAAGAGCAACTTGTGACCATCGATTCTTTTTCTGGTGGATCTTTTCATAACTGAGTTCTGTTTAAAACCATCCAGCTGCAGAATCTTGGCAAGGGGGCTGCTCCAGAGCACAGGCACTAACTCAGCTGTCACTCTGGACCCAGGGCTTTTGCACAGTGTGACATTTGCACTGATGGATGATGCACCCAAACACTGTGAACATGTAATAAATGCATATGAATGAGTAAGCACATTTCATTCCCAAACAAAAATCATGCCTAGGAGGAGGAGAAATCAACAAGAGCATTGGGGGAGAGAGGTCAGGGGAGGGAGCTTTTCTCATTAACCCTTTAACTCCTGAGAAGCTGAAAAGAGCAGTCCATTAGTCAATGCACAGAGAACTAAAGATCTGCATTGCCTCTTTCCCTCCCATCCATACCAGCACCTAACAATGCTGATCCTGCAAAACGTGTTGTGACTTGGTGTAGGCAAGAATCACTGCACTTGTGCCCACAGATTCTGGCATATTCTGGCCTGTTGGTCACAGTTTTGGCTCCTGCCCCTGAGCCATACTATGCCACAGAGCTGTGGCAGCATTGCACCTCTATCAGTCCATGTGTGATTTCATTCAGCTGATGCCTTGAGTAATGGTGAAACCTTGCCCACACATGACACAGTCAGCAGATCCTCCAGATCCCTTGGGGTTTGTTCCACCAACACAGTTCATCCACCTGTGTGCCACAGCTTAGTCACTACTATTCCATTTCAATGGCTTTTTAGGGAGAGGAAAATTCTCACCCTTCTCTCCATCAGCACATTGTCTTCCTCTTCCCCATCCCACTGGCTGAGGCAAGAAGGGAGCAAGAGCCAAGTGAGCCCTGAGGCATGTCTGGCACGGCAGCAGCCCTTTCTGCTGTGTGCTGTGCCCAGAAAGCTCTCTCTGGCCATCGGGTGGTCCAGGATCCATAACTTGAGAACCACTGACAGGGAGAAACAGGCTTTCTCTGTTCTACTCCAACACCATTTGGTGTTTTCTCATACAGGCTGTTCTCTCCACCTCACTGCACAGAGAAAACACCCCAGAGTATCCTGTTCAGAGCCACTTCCTCGCCCTACATCCCAGTGGATGCAGCTTCTGAAAGGAAGCGGAGTCGGCAAGGATGGAGTACTTTTGGGAATCATTCCCAGCATATGGAGACTGCATTCTGCAGCAAGCAAAGGCAGTTCCCTCAGCAAGTGGAAAATGGGCTTCACCTCCCTGTGGTCTCCCTGTGGTTTGCTTCCCTTGCGATATTATTTTTGAACAGCAGGCAGGAGCTCTGTGCTTCTTGTTCTGTTTAGTAAATCCAATAACCAAACCTGGCCCACTTCTGGGTGGTCCTCCCAAAATACCCAAAATCCACGCCAAGGCCATGTGATATAATAATCATAAGAAATACAGGGATTGCTTTGACAGACACCTCAAAATCAATTTTTCAGGAAATGGGATGTTTCAACCAATGTGTCCATTCCATATGGATTTTTTCCCCCCCTATTTCTTTTACTTATTCAGTACCTTCATTCCAGTCCTTCATTCCAGTAAAGCCAGAATTATAAGCCTGGAAAATGAAGATCGCTGCTGCATGATGCTTGACTTGGTCTTAGGCTGGTAGACGTTAGACTGCACAAAATGCCTCCCAGGTTAAGGAATTCAGATCTGGATTGCTGGGCAGCCCGACTGCTTTCATGACCAAGAAAAAGAAAGAGAGATGTAAAAAACCATCCATAAAAAGCCAGCCATGAAAACCCAAACGTAAGCATGGTTTCCTTTTATTTTCCTGAATACTTTGCGGGTACAGTCAGCGCTGATGGGCTGCCCGGGGCAGGCGGGGATGCGGAGCTCTGCCCGCAGCCGGGGCTGTGCCAGGGCTCGCTGGCAGCCGCGCTCCGTCCCCCCGCGGGGCCCCTGCGCTCCGTTCCCCGCCGAGCTCCAGCCCCGTCCCGCTGCTGCCCGGCCCCGCTCAGCCCCCTCTGCCCAGCCCCGTCCCTCTCCTGCCCGGCCCCGCTCCTGCCCGGCCCCGCTCAGCCCCCTCTGCCCTGCCCGGCCCCGCTCAGCCCCCTCTGCCCAGCCCCGTCCCGCTCCTGCCCGGCCCCGCTCAGCCCCCTCTGCCCAGCCCCAGCAGCGTCGCTGCCCTCCTGCCCTGCAGCGCCTGCTGGAACCGATCATCCTCTGCGTGGTGTGAGATGAGTGAAGGGAAAGCAAAATAATCCCAGTGCCTCCTGAGCTGAGCGGTGGGACCAGGAGCAGGGGCTGCTCACAGGCTCTGTGTGCTGCCTGGTCCCTTGCAGAGCAGGGTCAGATCACCAGCCAGCTCATCTCCCTGCACATTGGGGATGTCCCTAAAAGTGCTTAACTCTGAGGGAAAATAAACATTAAATTGCATCACTTACAAACTCCTTCCCAGCTACCAACTATTAGTGATGTTGTAACAGTTTTTCATTCACAGCTTTTTGTTAGTGTGTTGTATATACTCAGTCTTTTCTGGGAGGACAGGAACCCAAGCCTCTTGAGATAGAGAGGACAAGCTGGCCACAGACACTGTAGTAAATTCCTGTTCTGATAGCAATTGAATGAATAATTATTTGGAGCAGAAAGTCTATTCCTTCTTCAGGGCCTGATCCAAATCACATTACATCAGAAAAATGTCTTTATTTTCTCCATAGGCCTGTGCAACAGCCCCTAATTGGATGTCTATGCTCTTATTTGTCACTGCCCTGATTTAATTAATTGCCATAGAATTAAAAATACTGGTTTAATTCATGCTCACATAAATATCAATCATTCTTGTCTCTTTTCATAAACACAGGCCCTAATTCAAGTACCATAATTTTACACTGCAAACATAGCCAAAAAGGTGATAAAGGAGAATTTCACGATCTGTATGTTGGCTGCTACAGAAACAGCAGAGCACAGGATCAAAGCAGAGCAGTGTGATTGATTTACTCCCAGCTGCTGCAATTTTTGTGAAATGTGTCTCGAGACATGGGATCCCATGAAGGGAGCAATTGGTGCCAGGAAGAAACAGTCAGCATTGCAGTAGCTGTGTCCTTCCATTGCTCCTGGCATAGATATCCCTGTGGACAGACAATCACTGGATGCCCTGTCACCTCCTCCTGACCTGGGAACCCAGCTGTCAAACGGTGCTTACTGAGGAGCTCGGGGTTCAACAGGCACACCCCGACCCCACAGAACCTTCCTCCCACTGCGGCACTTCACAGTCCTGCTGCCCATTCTTTGCCACATTACATCCTCACAGAGCTGCCCCTGCTCTGCCAGCACGTAAATAATGTAAAAGAGGCTGTTCTTGTACTCAGTTACTGAGGGAAATGGTTTATGGTTAATGGACCAGGTGGGACTCAGGAGATGGGACTTCAGTTCCCAGCGCTGGCACACACTTCCTGCACAACCTCGGCTTCTCACACAGCCTCGTCACATTCCCCAAGCCCAAAGGAGAGGATCACAGCATGATTTCAAGGCCAGGGTGCCAAAGCCCCTGGCACAGGGGACACCAACATGCCACTGCCCAGTGCCAGCAGCGGGGTCACAGCCTGAGCGGAGACACCGCGGTGCTCCCTGTGCCCAGCAAGGACCCTGCTCCCAGAGCTCCTGCAGTGCCCCCACGGTCCCTCCCTGTGCCCAGCAAGGACCCTGCTCCCAGAGCTCCTGCAGTGCCCCCACTGTCCCTCCCTGTCCCCAGCAAGGACCCTGCTCCCAGAGCTCCTGCAGTGCCACCGCGGTCCCTTCGTGTCCCCAGCAAGGACCCTGCTCCCAGAGCTCCTGCAGTGCCACCATGGTCCCTCCCTGTGCCCAGCAAGGACCCTGCTCCCAGAGCTCCTGCAGTGCCCCCACGGTCCCTCCCTGTGCCCAGCAAGGACCCTGCTCCCAGAGCTCCTGCAGTGCCACCGTGGTCCCTTCGTGTCCCCAGCAAGGACCCTGCTCCCAGAGCTCCTGCAGTGCCACCGCGGTCCCTTCGTGTCCCCAGCAAGGACCCTGCTCCCAGAGCTCCTGCAGTGCCACCGCGGTGCCTCCCTGTCCCCAGCAAGGACCCTGCTCCCAGAGCTCCTGCAGTGCCACCGCGGTCCCTCCCTGTCCCCAGCAAGGACCCTGCTCCCAGAGCTCCTGCAGTGCCCCCACTGTCCCTCCCTGTCCCCAGCAAGGACCCTGCTCCCAGAGCTCCTGCAGTGCCCCCACTGTCCCTCCCTGTCCCCAGCAAGGACCCTGCTCCCAGAGCTCCTGCAGTGCCACCGCGGTCCCTTCGTGTCCCCAGCAAGGACCCTGCTCCCAGAGCTCCTGCAGTGCCACCATGGTCCCTCCCTGTGCCCAGCAAGGACCCTGCTCCCAGAGCTCCTGCAGTGCCCCCACGGTCCCTCCCTGTGCCCAGCAAGGACCCTGCTCCCAGAGCTCCTGCAGTGCCACCGTGGTCCCTTCGTGTCCCCAGCAAGGACCCTGCTCCCAGAGCTCCTGCAGTGCCACCGCGGTCCCTTCGTGTCCCCAGCAAGGACCCTGCTCCCAGAGCTCCTGCAGTGCCACCGCGGTGCCTCCCTGTCCCCAGCAAGGACCCTGCTCCCAGAGCTCCTGCAGTGCCACCGCGGTCCCTCCCTGTCCCCAGCAAGGACCCTGCTCCCAGAGCTCCTGCAGTGCCACCGCGGTGCCTCCCTGTCCCCAGCAAGGACCCTGCTCCCAGAGCTCCTGCAGTGCCACCGCGGTCCCTTCGTGTCCCCAGCAAGGACCCTGCTCCCAGAGCTCCTGCAGTGCCACCGCGGTCCCTCCCTGTCCCCAGCAAGGACCCTGCTCCCAGAGCTGCGGTGATTCGGGGTCTGCTCCCTGCAGCGCCTCGGAGCGAGCCCGCCGGGCCGCGGGGAAGGCAAGGACAGCTGCGATGGAGGGAGCACGGGCATGAGCACAGAGAGGAGCTTGTGCAACTGCACAGGCTAAAGGTCAGAACCTTTATTAAAAAAACCTGTAAACAATTAAAGTAGCCACTACTACAGGAGGTATGAGTACAGCATTAATATTAGGGGAGTGGAGGAAGAAAGACAGAGAGATGAAAGCTGAACACCTTTTTGAACCTCAGCCAAAGCTTTATCAACCATATAAATAAGAGAACATATCCTGCTTAGTGAGACACGTATTCACCCTGTTTCATTACATTCTGTTCTGTCCTCAGTCATGATGGATCCTGCTGAGACTCGTGTTTAACAGTTCCTTCCTGGAGTGGCTCGAGCAACAACAAGAAAAAAAATATTGTGAAAGTCACACCCCATTGAAATTGCATCCTAAAGGGACCTGGTGAGCACGGTAATTACCAGGATGACTGTGAGCACCAGGGCCACGCTTGGCTCAGCAGCTGCTGTACGTGTTAAAATTAAAAAGGACTTAAAGCAGATGCAAGGAAAGTGGAAATTAGGGACCAAAGTGTAGGCTCAAGAGCGATTCATCATCCCTGATAAGGAGCCATTAGGCTGGACTGTGATGGGAGCAGAACCTGGGGAAGCTGGCAATTTTAAGCTTACAAATGTAGAGTAATCCCCCTCTTTTCAGATAATGGAAAACTGCATTAACCTTGTGATGTTTCCCTGGTGGTTCCAGCACATTCCCCCTCTTACCTCTCTGCTACTTTTTTTTTTGCACCCTCTGATTTGTACAGGTTCTGATTTCCACCTTCCATGGCCAATCCCAAAAGGTTTGGTAGGAGAGATCAGAATCCAGCCCCGTGTTATTTCAGCCGGAACAAGATTTCTGGCTTGTTTTAGCCATCAGGATAGCCTTGACATGCTTTGACTTGCTTGCACCAAAAATGTAAACAGCAGCCCTAAGCAGAACAATTAACATTGTGTCTCTGCAGATGTTTGTTTCCCTTGAAGGAGCTTGGAATTTGAGTGGGGAAAAGCAGGGTAGGCAGCGAACAGAGGCTAATGCAGTCTGGGGCAAACTTCCCAACTGGAGTTTTATAAACAGCTCAAGCTGCTTCCCTTTCTATCAGTGATGTCACTGCTAACCTTAGTTTGGGCTGCAGCCTTGCTATCCATCATCTGCCAGCTGCTATTCCTTCCCCACTCTATAGCAGCAGGAATATGTGAGGGCGACCAGAGACCTGAAGAGTTTCAGTTTCATGTGAATGGAAGCCAATAAGCTCCAGATTCCCTGGATTTTTCATACAAATTATCTCACCCAAGTCTGCAGATAATGCTGTCTAACAGTTGTAGGTTATAATTTCCAAACAGGGAGATAACCTTCATCATGAAGCAAAAGCAAAAATGCCATTAGCAGATAGAGAGGTGATTTAACTCAACCTAGCCATTTGCTCACAAGTCTGAATTTATGTCACCAGTTGTGATGAAATGAGTGTTTTCTTAGATAGATACGGACGACTAACACAGTGCAGAACTCAGCAATCTTCAAAGGACTCTGAGTTTTAAATTCCCTGGCTAAAGTCAAACATTTGTCTTTCTTATCACTTTCACTCAAAGGATGTGTTTTTGCAATATTACATCAGGTTCGTTTGCCAACAGAAGAGGCCAAAAGGTGATGTCCAGGAGATGAATGCTGCCTTCACTTACATGACAGTAACCCATCAGCTGCACTGGAGTTACTCTGGGATTCCAGTGAAGGACTTGACAGTAGGACCATAACACCCTGCAAGAACATTTCTTATATCACATTGCAAGAGCTCCATAAATCCAGCACTTTCCAGCTGAGGCATTTCAGAGGAGAGCTCAAAGTTGAGGTGATCAAACAGCCAGCAAAGAGGTGACCGAACAATGAACAGCAGTAGGACACTTGCCTTCCTTCCCCTGCCAAAAAAACCTGTTAGGTCAGAGTAATGCTAAATGTTATTGTGTTTCTAAACCCATTCTGTCTGCAATTATACCCCTTTGCAGCATGAGACCTGGAGGCTTTGTGAGTAGGACATATTCTTTAAGAGGTCATTTGCATCTTCTCTTTCTCATCTCAAATGCCAGCACCTGGGCTGCTCTTGTACCCTCCTTTAAACTGCTTCTGAGCCAATCCTGTATGCTTCCTTGCAGTGCTGCTCTCATCCCTCGACAGGCCATGAAAATCAAAGCAGATTTCATTTGCTTTGGGAGCAGATGTCTTGTGAAAAAGCTTCTGTCTGTTTAGCAGCATGGCAGATTCATTCCTCCAACAGTCAAAAGGCTTTAATTTAGTGAGGTCACACAGCCAGAAATTGGCCAATTGAGCACTCACCAGAGAACCTCTGCTTCAGCCTGATGTGATTCTACAGGACAGAGAAGTACCTGCAGCATCAGGTAGAATACTAGAGCATCTCTCATTACTCAGACACAGTGAGGTGGTCTCACTGCTGAGCACTGTTATTACTACAAACAGCAAATGCTGCTGCATCAGTTTGACTTTCCTGCAGCCTCCCGTGGGGCTCACAGCAAAGGCAAATGAAGGGAGCAAAGAGGGATCGTGGGTCCGGACTGCCTCAGGCACAGGAAGGGCTGAAGGTGAGTGACTGCCTAATGCAACACAGGACTGCAAATCCTGCTCTGGTCGTTTGCCACTTTCCTACCAAGATAAACAAAACATGTCCCTACTCAGTTTGTGCCCTGAACTCTGCAGGTGACAGCCTGGGCGAGGGAACAGAGACAGCTCTGCACAGGCGCTGATGGGATTGCAATACACGATTGTGACAGGTGGGGATAGGTTTCAAAAACTGTCTCTGTACCAGAGGATTTGAAATGTTTCTTACCTGAGGCTACCTGCCAATAACTACTGCTATTCTTTGCAGCTGCAAACACCTTCAAAATAAAGGCAAAGTTCCAGCTGAGTGTGATGTTCAGACTCCAGCTCCAGCGTTAAGGTATGTGAAGAATTCATTCAACCTACTCCTGCATCTTGTTGAACAAAGATGAGTTGTTTTCACACCCATAGTTTCTGGACAAACCTTTGGCTATACTTAACCAAAGACCTGCCTAAACCCAGATGCATCACTGTGTTAAGTCATGCCACAGTGACATTAAAAAAGGCATCACAAGGAGCCAGCTTTATGGCTTGAGACAGATGGATTAACTGGGAATACCTAGGCAAGGGTGACCAGAAGGCTTCTGCACAGAAAAAGCTAAAGGAAGGCACTCTAACACAGTGAATTTAGCCATCACTAACACTTATCAAGTGCATCACTAGGAAAAAAAACCCCAAAGGTAGCTGTAATTCCAGTCTCTGCACTCCCTGTTTTCAAAGAGCTTCCAAAGGCAGCTTGAATTCTTCACCCTGATGCTGGCATGCTCGGAGTGACATTGGAAGCCACTGCTGGCAGTCGCTGCTATCACAGCCCCAGCTCCCCACGCTGGCAGCAGCAGGAACGGCTGTAACTGGATCCGTCCCAGCCCGGAGAGCCCGGGCAGCCCCAGTCCCAGCCCCACTGCACAGCGGATATCTGCCCTGCACACTAACTATAGACTTGATGAAACATTATCATACATGAAGGACTAATTAGGTGTGCTGGGCCATTAGCCATCTCTGAACATTGACTGATGAAAAACGTAATTAATGGCAGCTTTCATAAACAGACTGCAGAATGGAGAATTGAATTAAAAGGAAAACAGCTGTTGCTAATGGAAATAAAGGCCATTTCTTGATTAAAATATCTGCCTGTCTTTCCGTGGGAGTTTTTCCAGAGTGGTGGGATGGAAGAGTGTAACGAGATCTGGAAGCAGAGAATCTGCAAAGCTTCCTGCTGAAGAAAGTACAACTTCTCTGGCTGGTGAGTCACAATGTTTTCCTTTTGCAGATTGGAGCAGGGGAAAGAACCATACAATTGCTTTGTTCATCTTGCTGCCAGTCTGAACAGCTTTATAAACCTTGGGGATCAAGCCTGACATGTAGGAATCCAGCTCAGCTTTAACATAATGTGATATTTCATTTCACATGAACCCACAGATATAGGAGGGTCTAGAATTCAAAAGCTACTTGCTCAAGCCCTACACAGTAGCACTGAGCTCTGAATCCAGGAGGCATCTCCACAAATCCCACTTAAGCACATCTATTGATTCTGACACCAAAGTGCAGCAGGAATCCACAGCTGAGAACATCTATCAAAGAGAGACTTCCACCCAGAGACAGCCACTAGGGACTCAGTAAGAGCTTGGTGACATGAGTGAAAGGGTCTGAATGATGAAAAATGTCAGAATCAAGACTTTTTTCAGGTCATGAGGCCTTTCCTTCATGCTGTGCTGACTCTGATTCCCACTGACAAGAAACACTGCAGGATAAACCTACAGTATGGAAGAATTAACATCCAGATTTTCATAGGGACTGAGCAGCACAGCTTCATCTGCCTCCTGTGGCAGAAATCACACAGCAGTGGGGTGAAAGGCGCTTTCAGAGATTCTGAAGCTATTTACTTCTACATTTACTTCATTTAGCATAAAAATTTTCATGGTGCTTCCAAGTGCTACTGGGACCTGCGTGTCAGTGGATGTGGCTTTCTCAGTTTTACCCCATGTGTTTGTGTGTGTCCCCTCCAAGGCTCAAGGATTCTTTAGTGTCTCTTCATATAAAGTCTTGAATGACAGGGTTAATTCCCTGGGAGGGCACGTGCTGCAGATGAATTTTGGTGCTTCACTGTTGAGCTGCTCTCTGTGGATCTGCACCCCACTGTGCACCTGGGGCAGGAGAGCTCTGCTCTGCTGCTCTGACTCCATCAGTCTTCTCTGCCTTGTTGAAAATGATAGATCTTTCCCATCAGTGATGCCTGAGAGCTAAGCCCTGCAAACCCCAAGCCCCACAGAGCCTGCTGACAAGGAAATCCACGCTCCATCCCAGCCGTGCCCTGAGGAACGGAGGCGCATGAAAGGCTGCGCTCAGCCGCATTATCAGATCCAAAGTGGAAACCAAAGAGAGAGGAAGGTCTGAAAGATGAGCCAGATGGGAATGCCTGTTGCTTTCACCTTTGATCCACATGGAGCTTTGATGTGGTATTTCAGTCCTTCAGACGAGGCAACTTATCCCAGTCTGCAGCTCATGGCACCTCTGATGGATATAAATGAGGCAGCAAGCCGAGCTCCTGGGCTCTCACTGAGGCACTGCCACTCAGAGGCATAACTCAGGCCCAGCTCCCTTCCAATGCCCATTTTTTTTCTCTGCCTGCAGTCTAAAAGGAAATTCCCTCAAATAAATACAAAGGCACTTGATGTTCATCTAATGGCATTTCAGGGAAAGGAAGCATGAAACCACACAAGTTATTCATCTCCATAAAATGGTTTTATCGGGACCCAGAACACAATTCCTTAGCCTGAGGTGGTCTGATCTTCTTTGTGAGATGTAAATGCATGACATTATGTGCAGAATGGGTGCTGCTTAAGAACCCAGATAGATACAGAGCAGGCATGTGGGAATGATCAGCATAAAATATTTCCTTTTAATGATGTGCACACTTCTGTTCCTTTGAGGGAGAACAGTATGTGCGGTGAATACTTCAGCACATTTTTCTAGTGATATGGAGGTCTTGATCTGCTGGTGAGGGCTCAGACTCAAGTGTCATTTGTGTCACTCTCAGCCAAAGGTTTGCTTCTCCATTGCTCTGTGCCATGGAAAACCTGTTAGCAGGTTTGCCAACACCAAAATAGAAATAAAGTCCATATCCATGTGCTCACCATTTGGGTAATGACCCAAACTGGCAAAACAGGCTCCAAACATCCTGGGGTTAGCTCCTCTCTGCAGTCAACACCAGAAATCTCCAAATAATAGAAAGAGAGGTAATAGTTTAAACAAGAACTCCTCAATGTGCACATGAAACAAATCCCGGGAAGGGAGCAAAGCTGGAGCTGTTCTTACTTGCTACCTCCTGTACAGGCTTTAATTGCACATTATTCATTAATCCTTTGCTCTTCTGAGCAAACAGATCTGTTTCAAGACACTTGTATTACATTAAAAGCCAGAAACCCTTCTGGATGAGTGTGTGTGTACACATTCACCCAAAGGAGCACTGCTGGTCCTCATTTCCCTGTGCAAGTGCTGTGCTAGAGCTGACAGAAATTAGCATCAGTTGTGTGGCTTTGTTGGGCTGGTTTTGACATTGGTTTTACAAAATCCACATGGGAACCCCAAGATAATTGCCTGGAACACTCTCAGGAGTGGCACTTGGAGGGAGATGGATCTGCAGGACTGCTTGGAGCTACAGGAGCCATCTCACTGAGGAGATCCCTCCTGTCATCCTCCAGCATTTTGTGCCTGCTGTCATCCCCCTATGCTTGCTCTGCTGTCAGACCTCATGAAGATTAGATATTCAATTCTGATTCTACAACTGCACTGACCACAGTTTTGATACTGTTTTGTGATACGGTTTCATGATCATTAATGGACAGCATCATTCTATCCCTGGGCCATGGAAACAGGAAGAGACTAACAACTGTGCTGCAGGAGAGGGCAAATTCTCCTTGTCCAGGGGTTTGATCTCTGTAACACAGCTGCCATCATGCTTAAAATGGGAGAAAAATTATCCAGAAACAGAAACGAGGAAGAGACAAATGCAGGGAGCACAGAAATGTTCACAGGTCCTTGTCACTCTCAGACTGCTCAGGAGAATCAAACCCAACTGTTGCTCTGTTGTTCTTCAGCAGCTCTATTGTTTTCAATTCAATAGGAATGAATCCTGGTCCCACAGGGAGGAGAACAGGGTAGATGGTGCAGCTGGGAGACCTTTTGAGCTGGATCTGGAGCCAGACTAACAACTGGCCAAAGTCATCTGTGATAGAACAGTGCCAAGACCAGCTCAGCATTCTTCAGCTCCCCTGAGCTTCGGCAGGGACAAACCTGGCTGGGCTGGGCTGTGCTGTGCTCAGCCTGGCTACCCCAGCTGTGGCAGGGCCCAAGCCCAGCAAACCCATCAGCCTGGTGGGCACTTGCCAGCCTGACACGTCTGAGTTCGTGAACTGCAGCTGGTGCTGGCCCCGGGTCCCGTTTTCCCTCGACATCCCGAGCAAATCCAGTCAAGCCTCACCACAGAGCCTGGGAGACCGTGGGTAGGAAGGGATCAAATTTTCCAGTTTTGCCTCAAGTGTGTCACCACATCAGCACACAACTGCTTCGCCTCATGCCAGTGTGTTGTGTCACACCTCATATTTCACAGGATAAAACCCAGCCCAGTGATGTGAGTCCCTTCTCTTGCAGGGCTGCTGGTATTTATGGAGATAGCCATTAGCAGGAAGGCAGGGTTTAGGGCATGCAAGGGCTGGTGGTGGCACAGAGCCCTTGCTACTGGTGGGTGGGATTGCTTTACCTCTCCCTGAACTCCAGCCAGGCCACTCAGCACATCTCCAGCCACAAGAAGTTTCCAGCTGTTTTGGTTTGAAGCACCAGAGGAGGGGGAGAAGCGGGGGAGGCTCTATCAGCTCTTCCCGGGGAATGTGGTTCAGTTCCTCGCACCTCATCTTTGGTCAGGAAACTGAGATGGGGATAGGCAAAGCTGCTGAGCCTACTTAGACAGAATACCTCAAGAAAATATGCAGAGCCAAATTATGTCTTGCTAACTTCTCCCAGCCCAACACCTTCCACAGCTCTGCTGCAGGGAAGTGAGGGCAGCGCTGGGACCTTTTCCTTGGCCCCTGCTATGGAACAGCTCCTGGGTTCTCACATGCTCTCAGTGGTGGGGAAAGCCACTGCTGAGAGCTGGGACACTGAAGCACCAAGAACAGCAGATTCAGGCAGATCCCAGATTCCATGGTCCTTGTGCCCAGTGTTTCCTGCTGCTGAGTGATTCTGGCAGCCTCTTCTATGGATTTTAAGAGGGACACAGTGGAAAGAAGCCAGGGTGAACATTTCCATGAAAATGAGGTGGCTGTGTCAGAGTAACTGGCACAGACTGGCTCCAGCCCTCCCTTGGGAGCAACAATTCAGCCACGGGGTCTGCTTTTTTCCTGCAGCTCAGCTCAGGGTTTCAAGAACCCTGAGCCCTCTGTGGGCAATGGTGGATGTACTCCAAGCATGGGAAGATGTGGCCACCTCTGAAAAGCACAGCCAGCATGGCCTGGACTACCTTTCCCAGCAGGGATACAGCAAGGGCAGCACAGCACAGAGATGGGGGCACACACCCTGCAGAGCACAGAGCCTCCCAGATCAGCCTCCACACAGCAGCAAGGAGCTGTGGGGTCAAAATAACCCTCTGCCCACCCTGCCCACCACTGACATCACCCACATCCTGACATCATTCACATCCTGCTCCTCTCCCATGGCTGGGGAGCTCAGGGCAGGGTCATTGAAGGAGGCATTCACTGGCACTGCAGAGCAGCTGGAGCCACAGACAGCAGCTGAGGGGTCCTGGCCCAAAGCCAGGCATGGGGACATCAGTGGGAGGTGAGCAGAGGAGTCTGGGCTGAGTGAGCCATCCAAGATCAGGCACCCATGACTCCAGAGAGATTAAACGAGGGTAGCTTGGAGAAAAACCAATTGTTGTGTTTCAATCCAGCAGGCAGCAAAGCACCACCCAGCCCACACTCAATCCCCCATGGTGGGATGGGGAAGATGATTGGAAAAAAGGCAGACTCATGGGTTGAGACAAAGACAGTTTACTAGGACAGAAAAGGAAGGAAAATAGTAATGATAAAAGAATACACAAAACAAGTGATGCACAGAGCAATTGCTTACCACTCACTGAGCAATGTCCAGTGAGGTCCATGAGCCCCCTAGCAGCACTCATCACCCCCTGGCTAACTCTCCCCATATTTTTTGTCCAGCATGCTGCCACATGCTCTGGAATATCCCTTAGGTCTGTGGGATCAGCTGTCCTGTCTGTGTCCCCTCCCAGTTTCTTGTGCCCCCTCCAGCCTCCTTGCTGGCAGGGCAGCATGAGAGGATGAAAAGTCCTTGGCCCCTGCTCAGCAACAACTAAAACATCAACATTAGTCTCATCCCAAATCCAAAACACAGCACTGTAGCAGCTACTAGGCAGGAAAAAAACAACCTTCCTCCAGCTGAAACCAGGACATTGTCAAATCAGCATCACAATCCCTTGCCTCAGTTTCTTCAAACTAGAGACAATAGGATGTGTTCTCCTGAGGCTCTGGGGAGTGGAAGTTCTCAGATAGTGGAGACACTGTCATTCTTTTATCTGGGCAACAGGAAGAAAAGAGAAAGGAATAAAACTAGTTCATTTCTTGGAGCTGCTGTTCTGATGTTCCTCACAATCTCTCTGTTTTGATTTCAGATGTATGTTCTGCTCTGAGTTTTTGGTCTTTTTCCCCACTGTGATGCTATTTATGGCAGAAAGGGGATTTCATCATCTCCCCATGGCCATTCTCAGCAGCTGCTCTTGCCCCCCTCCCTGCCCTGCTCCCCTTGGTCTAATAAACTTTTTTTGCTTGGTCCAGTTTCCTTCCTTGCACATCATCTCTTACATCACCTCTGTACTTATCTCAGGTTCTATCATTTCCTATTTCCAAACACCCCTGAGAACAGCAATGAACACCATGAACAGCAGAGTCTTGGCATGACACAGCGGCTGCAGGCAATGGCTCTCAGTGACAGAAAACCAGCCTGGAAATCGAACATTTCTTCACCACAGGACACCCACTTGGTAATAACTGGGCACCAGTTCATTAAGAAATTCTGTATGTACAGTTCCTCACCCTACAGGAAGATCTAGGCCAAAAAAGTGAAGATTTGTTAAGCAGGACCCCACTCTTACGTGCCCTCTGCTGCTCCCAACTGGCATTGAAATTCTCTCTTTTCAGAATGATTTATGGCTAAATGCTATCATTATAAAGCAGAACCAGACTACTTCTGTGCAAGATAACACTCATTAGGCAGACTTTCTGACTCGATTTTTTTCGCTGTTTCATTGATTATTTTTACATTGTAATGTGCAAAAACCTATTCATGTCTTTATTAGCCTGACTTGTTTCCTACGTTTATGGAAAAGATCTTTCTTTGATAAGAGTTGTTATTGCTGGAATGAATGTCAGACCATGATCTGCTGTAATACATCTCTCTGAATTGCCTTCTCTAATTTTATTAGTTGAAAAAAAAACCTAGCTAATTTAAAGAGATAAAACCTTCTGGAAGTGGAACATTGCCACTAATTAGGATAACAAGAACATAGGTATGAGTTGCTGGGGATACTGCAGCCTAAGCTTCTTTTTCTAACACAAGAGGCATATTTTTCTGGAACAGTCTTTCTTCTCCTACTGAAATTCTGCTGCTTTGAGGGAAATTATTGACATTAATCTCTTTATCCATGATTCCCTTAGGAAAAATGCTGACCAGGATTCAGCAGCTCCAGATTCAGGTTCTGGATTTGCTACAAATACCCGGTACGACCTTGAGCAAGCCACTGCTGTCCGTGCCTTAGTTTTTCCATCTGTAAAATGGCAGTAACGATGAATCCTGTGTTTTATTGCCAGCTCCTGCATTACACATATCTGCAGAGAACTGCTCACTGAATCTCCTCATGCCTTGGCGCCTCATCCCTAAAAGGGGAATAATAATATTTCTCTTGTCTACTTATTTTGACTACATTTTGTTCATGTTTGGATGTACTGGAAGTACTGAGGGAGTCTGCCCCAGGATGCAAGCAGCACATTTCTCTTCTCTTACTGCAGGCAGGGAACTGTTTGACCCTTGAGTGTCTGCTGTGCTGTCTGTGGAGGTTTGACCTGTCAGGGAAAGCTGCTCTGTCAGTGACTGAACTGACTGACTTGCACTGGAGGCCGAGGGAGGCACTCACAGAGTGCCCTGTGGTAGATACATTGCAGGGTAACATCCTCACTATGGGCAGCAGCAGACATTTAGGGGACAGAACATCTTGAATTCACACTACGTCTGCACATCAATGTCTAATCACTGCCACACCTCCAGCCCCACAACTTTTACTCAGCTAAAAACCACATCTATGGTGCTAGGAGTCCCACCTGGATCTAAAATTATATACACCTTACAAGGAAGAGTCCACTAACACATTTTGTATTTGATAGCTCAATTTAAAACCAGAATATCCTCACATGACTGCTGGAGAGAGAATTAGGGTAAGGAGAGATATAAATGTCTACAATGAGCAACCTTTTATCTTTGCTGCAGAGGTGACCTACACCACGGTGACACAGAAGATTTAATATAGTGCCCAGCTGAGGGAAGGAATTTTGCACAATATTAGATGACAGAGTTGTTCCATTGTTTAAGTACCACAGGCATTATTAGTCTGTCACGAGACTGGGGTACAAACTCACAGACTGTGCCTCTCACATCTGCCTTTGAACAAGGTTGCCTGTGTAATTATGTATGTGAAGTATGTCTGCCTGTAAACACCAAATTCATGCAGCTGAATTTTGATTAAAAAATTCCTCCCAACCCTCCAAGCAGACACATCAGTCTTCACTGCCTACCCAGCTTAAAGTAAGACCTGACTCCACCTGGATTGATTGCATTTCAGTAGCAAGGGAGGAGTACAGACACAGTTGCAGGATCCATTCTACCATTTTTCAGTGCGCAGAAGAGCAGCTGAACTCAAGGCAACACTTGACATTGAGCAAAAAAGGACAGAGCCCCTTTAGAGATGTGAATTTCTTTCTCTTTATTAAACATCCATTATTTAGTGTCTCTGCATGACCAAGTTGTTATTCTTTTTCAGATGTTTTTCTGGAATTCCCTAGATTCCACAATCTGCTGTTAAAATGCTGGTACATTTAGATCAATATGAAAAGCCAGTTTGTTCAACAGCAGTTTTCCAGGCAGAGTTACAGAATGTCAGCAGTTTGAACCCAGAGAAAATAACAGCTCTCCTCTGTTTATGTTTCCAATGGGTGCATTTAGATTATAGCTCATCAGAATGAAGATATTATGGGTAACTATGTCTCATTTTCTTGTAAGGAAGCTGGAATACCAAGAGCTGGTTGAGAAACCAAGGGACTGAATTTTAAAAGCAGCACAGGCAGTTCTCGTTCCCATCTCCCTGCCCTGCAGCACCATCTACAGAGATGCTGTCAGAATCACACCCACTGCAAACCTCGGGAAGCTCCAGTTCCCTGCACAAACAGACCTGGCTCAGTGATTAACCTGCTCAGGGAACTGAGAGTTTGACAGCCCTAAAACCTGAAATCCTTCTGCAGCAAGATAAAGGCAAGAACATGATCAATTTCCGCAGGATCAATTCCCATGCAGAGAATGCACCTCCAGCAATGACAGAGGTAACCCAGACACTGCTGGGTTTTTCTCCAGAAACTTTTCTGCAGAAGAAGTTCTCTGGCAGAGAAGTGTTCCATCTGCAAAAGGATGGTGGGATTTTTCAGGGCAAAATGCACTTCACGGTCCATGAATCCTGAATTTGGCACAAGCTGATTGCTCAGGCTTCAAAAGAGTGCAATATTTCACCTCCTCCATGCATCTACTCAATTACACAAGATAAAACATGGTGGTGATTGACCTTCATCTGATCACTGGAGCATGAGGTCTGCTCGCCCTTCACATGGCCTGGGCACCCAAACAGTGATACAAGGACAGGACCACAGTGAAGGAGTTTTTAAGCACAAGCAACGGAGTTTGCAGTTTAAAGCTGGAGTTTGAAATATGTCTCTGATTAACTTGCCATTAAAAAAAAAAAAAAAAGGATGCTTATCTATTCACCTCGAAATAGAATGTTCTTCTGAATATGGAGTGGTTTTTTCCACCAGCAGCCAGATCCAAATGCCACAGTAGTAACTGGAAAGTTCCCCACCAGGCCCTGGCTGTGGGAGGAGGTGGGTGCAGGAATGTGCCAGTGCAGGCAGCATTGCTGTCTCCTGCCTCACTGGGAGCAGCAGCAGGGAACAGGCATTAAAAAAGAGATAAAAGGGCAAAGGAAGACACAGGCTCCAAACCTAGAGCTGTGGGCTTAGGCACAGGCATGCAACAGCCCTGAACATTGCCAGGACACACTGAGGAGATGTATCTAGGGATGTGTGCTGTCTTAGAGGGGAAATTATGACCTGGGTTTTTTATGATCAGATCAAGTCCAACATTCTGATGTGGTTGTTTGACCTTGCCATGCCTGTAGGGAGGACACACCAGGACCCAATTCCTCTGATGGTTCAACATATTCTCTCATTGCCAGGCAGAACAGAACTACCAGCTCTTATCTGCTATGAAAACCTTCCAAAGTCATCAGGTTAGTCCAGCACTGTCCACCTTCAGTAAATAAATCTATGTTGCCTTTTAGGCCAGTTCTCTCTGCCATCATGTCTGCTATTATTCTTTCTTGCTAAATTTATCCCAAAGTCTTGTATTTTATTTGGATCAGACTTCAATCATTTTCCCTCTTTTTAAAAGCTGGAAGAATTTTTCCTGTTCTCAGATTGTGTTGTGTTGCTCATGCAGGGATGCTGTTCCACAGCCAGATAGAAAGTGCTCTTGGATGTCTGAGTCAGAAATTAGAATATTCCAGCTGAAAGGTGCCTGTAACGATCATTTAGCCCAAATCATTGTCACATTATGATCTTGATGATTTGTTCCACTTGCATGAGGTAATTTCTGTCTCCATGCATTCATTTCCTCTGTGTACATTTCCACTACATATTATACATTCATTTGTGTCCTGCCTCCCTCCCTTTCAGCACCTCTCCCCCTCCTCTCCTTCCTCCCCTGCTATGTATGCCTGAAGAACATTTTGCTATTTGTTTTAATTTCCTTTGCTAGATCTACCTTAGCTTTCCTTCTGGCACTTTTCCCTTTATGCCCACACTTCCTAAGTCGTAGTTTTCTTTGATTAATCCTTTTTTCCATTCCTTCCACTCCCTTTGCTTATTCTTAATATCCACTTTGAAGTGGTTATTCACCAAGTCTGGACCCATTCCTTGCAGAGTTTTATCCCTCTGTGTACAAGTCCCAAATACTTTTATAGCCCCTGCATAAATTCCAAGCCTGCCCAACATCCAAAACTTTTTTTAAGTTGGCAAAAATCAGAAAGCAAAATATGTTAATTGCTGCTGTGTACCAACTTCCAGCACATTGGGGTTCCTACTGGGTTCATGTTCTCCATCATAATGAGATATTCCAAAAGTTTTTTCTAAAAGATCATGGCGAGACCACTGAAGGCAGGAGAAATTTCTCCTGACCTCCAGCCACAGCAGCAGTGCCAAGAGAAGGCAGGAAGGTCATTAGCTGTTCTCATAGTATAAAAATTGTTACAGAAGATTAAAAATTAGCATGAAGAAATGAAGCACACACATATATTTTAAAGGCTCTGTCAGGCAGCCAAAGTGAAAGCAGATTTCAGCAGACCACGAAGAATGAGCTGCGTGCGTTAGGCCTTGCGTGGCTGGAGCTTATTTCCTTGCTAAATTCCAAGTTTCAGGTCTCTCCTGCTGAGGCAGAAGGGCTGCTCAAGAAAACTCCCCAAATATCTTAAATTAGCAGAGGGAATTTCCCCCCATTTTTCACGGTCCAAGTTTGCCCAGGCAGTTCAATAAATGAGATAACATTTCCAGAAAATGTGGTTGTGATTACAGTCCCCGTTCCACCACGGTGTAACTACTGCCTGCTCTGGGAGGGTTTGAGCCAGGGAGTCTCCTGCTTATCCGTGGGCAGCAGCTGCCCTGGCTGTGCTGGGCACTGGCCATTGCTGTTCCCATGGGGATTTGTCAGCTGTCCCCTGGAATAAAGGCATGGGATGCACTGGAGGGAGCCCAAGCCTTGTGTCACATCTGCCCCACATGGGACTGACAGAGCAGCTGGGAAAAGTCATTTTAGTCACCAGGTTGAAAAGTCTCTTCTGAAAAGTCAAACACCATATTGTTGTTTTAAATTGCTTGTTCGCTTTCAGGGAACATCCTGGATTGTTGGGAATTGGGGGGAAAAAAAGCTACTTGTCATTGCTTGCAAAACAGAAAATTGACTGGAAGCAAAGGGAATGGCAAGGAAGGGGTGAGAGGGACTCAGAAGGAAAAAACCAAATGGGATGGGACATGGACATGGGGATGGACGTGAAGATGGACATGGGAATGAGCATGGGGCTGATGTGGGGCTGGACATGGAGATGGACGTGGGGATGGACATGGAGATGAACATGGGGCTGGACAGGGGATGGATGTGGGGATGTACTGGAGAAGAATGTGAAGATGGACGTGGGGATGGAGATGGACATGGCCATGAACACGGACACGGAGATGGACACAGACACGGACACGCACACGGGGATGGACACGGACACGGGGATGGACACGGACAGAGGGATGGACACGGACATGGACACGGGGATGGACATGGACTGAGGGATGGACACGGACAGGGGGATGGACACGGACAGAGGGATGGACACGGACAGAGGGATGGACACGGGTGCTGCTGCCCCGGCCCCCGGAGCACCGGAACTGTGTTGTCGCGGCCGCGGTCCCGGGCGGAGCGGCGCGGGCGGGCGGCCGGAAGGCGGCGGGCGCTGCACAACGCGGAAGTGCCGGTGCGGGCCGGGGCGATGGCGGCGCCCGGCGGCCGCGGGGACCCGGGCTGGGGGGTCCCGGTCCCGCCCAGGGCCGTCCCGGCCCCGGCCCTCTGAGCGCTCCTGCTCACGGCCCTCTGACGGGTCTCCGCCCCGACCCTGTGAGGGGCAGCCGCCGCGTCTGCCGCGGGCCCCGGGCCGGGCTCGGGCCCGGTGGGGCGGGGGGCCATGGCCACCCGGCGTCTCACGGACGCGTTCTTGTTGTTGCGGAACAACGCGGTGCAGAGCCGGCAGCTGCTGGCCGAGCAAGTGAGTAGTTTCGGCTCCTCCAGCCCTCTGAATTCACGTAGCATGGCTGCTGCGGTGAGTCTCCTCCCTTCATCCTTCTGTACTCGCCGCGCCCCGGGTGCCGGGCCGGGCCCTGCCCCTGTTCCCCTTCCTCCGAACCCTCTCCTCAAACCCACCCCTCCCTCCCCGACCTTCCTCCCTCTGCCCGGCCCTCCCCACCCTGGTGGTTCCTGTTTTCCCGCTCCTTCACGTTAAAGGAATAGAAGAGATCTGTGTGTGCTGCTCGCTCCGTGCGTAATAAATCAGTTCCTGCTCTGGCAGCTTCGTGGTGGCATTGGCAGGAGGGGTTTGAGGTCTCCTTACCTCCAAAAAGAAATAAATTCATACAGCAGAACTCTTCTATTCACCTCACTGTGGGCACTGTTAAATACACTGGTGTAGTTTAGTCCCATTGCTTAAATTTCTCCATAAGTTGCTCTGATGTTCATTGCCCTTTTTATTTATCCCTAAATACAAATAGTACTCAATCACATCTGGGACAAAGGGGATTCTAGGTTCTAGTGTAACTCCTCTTTACAGAAACTACCAAAAGTGACTGGTTCAGAGGAGTTTCTGTAACTTTTTCTAGGTTTGGAGCCAGTCAGGCTGTGATGGGCTGCTTGGCAGCTCAGCTCAGGTTTTCACACTTTCTGTTTAAACTCATCATTTATTTGTCATAGCTACCAGTAAATATCTGCTGGCAGTCTCATCACTCTAAATAGCTGTACATAATGATTTTTGTTGGGAAAAGCAGTGCTTCCTGTAGCTGGCAATGGTCTTTGTTCATTGCTAATTGTATTACATCTATGTCTAAGAAGCTGTGTATTAAATTGCATTTGCAGAACAGGCAATGTCAACAGTAATTTGTATTTTTCATGTTTACTTTGGCTCTGCATTTAGTCCTCGTCCATTTTTTAATGTCACTTCTGTAGATCCTTGGGTTTTTTTAAATATCACCTAGAAAAAGTGATTATTTTTTCAAAGTTTTATATTTTTAAAATATCACCTACAAAAATATTCCAAAATATTTTGAACTCACTTCTCCTGAGCAATGAAACTGCAATTTACTCAGCAGGCAGTGCAATAACATTGAGCACCTGCATCAAATATTTATTTGCAGTGTTTGTTAACATTAATTGAAGGTTTTTGCTGGGCTGCTCACTCAAGTGCAGTAGAGGCTCTCAGTGACTGGGAGCTGTCCATGTGTGCAGGGGGTGGAAGGAGTCATTTCTGGCCCTGTGGGCATTTCAGAGTCCCACAGGTGATCTCTTTCAGCCAGAGGTGTGGAGGTGTCTGTGGGCTGGTTGTCTCTCATGGTTTGGTGCTGCTGCTGTGTTTCCCTGGGGTGCTGTCCCCAGGCCAGGGGGGGGAAATTCCAGCCCACAGCACTTCAGCTTCCCTGAGTTCATCTCCAGCTTTCCCCTTGAGAAATCCTTTGCTGTGAGAATTCTGTCAAGAATTTCATTTCTAAACTCAGAGAATCAAAGCAGCATCTTTAACAGTGGAGTCCTGTTCCTAAAGCTTGGGCAATCTCCTAAGAGATCATCAGCTGCTGCTGCTTTGTTAAACCACAAGGATTCTGTCCAGTTTTAGGTCTGACTTTGTTAGTCTTGGAGTGAAATATCCTTTTGGTCCCACATCCCCTCCCCAGTGCAAGAACAGAAGGTGCAGATTCGTGTCCTGGTGTATTTTTTCAGATCCCTGCAGGGTTAATGTTCCCTGAAAGCAGAGCACAGCTCAAGTGTGTACAGAAGTGACTGAACATTTCCTTCTGCATTTTGTCCTTTGCTGTCTTTGATCCTGTGAGAACTGGGGTGCTTGTCAATAAATGTCAATAAATGTACAAAAGCTTCTCTGTGTCCCCTCAATCATAACCAAAGCCAGTGGATGCTGAGTGCTGCAGTCAGACTGCCCTTGCTGTCATTCTTCACTGGATTCTATTGCAGCTTTTCTGCCTGACATTTCAGCATTTAGAAACTTCACTGTGCAATTACTTTGTAAAACAAACCAAGCTCTGCACTTGATCTCTTATGTTCTTGCTGTTTACCAAGGAACTGAAATGTTTTTTAAAAAGTTGGTGTATTAAGCAAAATGCTGACTTAAAATGCAATATCATGATGTATTTATTGATTAACCATGTCTTAAAAGCCAGTTTGTTTGTTCTTGGTAAACCATCATGCTTTAAAAATAAATCAGTATTTTCTCAACTGACCATGCCCTATATCTGTCCTATGTCTCTTTTTTCCCTTTTATCTTTTGCTGTCTCTAACTGGATGGGGCTGATGGGATCCACAAATCACTTCAGGAGCTGGATGAGGTATTGTTTTTCACATTTTATTCTGCCATGGTGCATCAAGCCTACATCACATTCTGTTAGTTTATAGAATTTCATTGTATAGGATGAAGTGTCTTTGCACAGTAGAAGGACAGGCTGCATAGAGAAATCAAGCATTTTGTGATGTTATGTTATAAATAGATAAATGTATGAACCAATCTGACTTATTGTGGGCATGTGGGGTAGAGTGACTTTGCACAGTGAAGCCATTAACTATTCTTCATGCTGTGCATAAATTATGCAGACTTTATTGATCAGGGATAAAGAAATGGCTTTCAAGAAAGAGTTGCTCAGAAAGGAAGGGGGATTATTTTTTACAAAGGGATGGGGTAGGGAACCACAAAACTTTCCAGACCTGATAAAGAAAAATTACAAACTTGGGAGAAAATAGGGAAATGTTTGTACGAAAGCCTTCCCAAGTAATTAGTTAAGGTAAGAGGTATCATTGATGATCATCTGCAGTACTGCCTTGGCTATTTGTGTTCAGCACAATTTAATTATCCCTAAGTAACCATTTGAGATGCATGTCAGTTTGCAAGAGTGTTTGTTCTCCAGAATAACATTGTTTGAGAACAAGCAGTTATAATAAATGTTTTTTCTAAGATTTTCCCAAATGCAGTTTTCAAACTAGCCAAGCCCAATATGAACTGTGCTGCAGCATTGGCTGTGAATTGTTGTCTGATAGAAATGCACCAACATGAGAATTACTCGAATTTTCACTGCAACACTACCTTTCCTCCTGGGAAATTTGCTAAGAATTTATTCTAGGAGTAACTCTAAGCTTTCAGATGCTGCACAAGGGGGAGGGTGTGGGTCATTAGCAGAGAGAGCCAAACCAGGAGACGAGATGTTTGACCCCATCTCTGAGGTTCATTTCTGTGGGAAGGCATAGCTGCCCTTCTCTGGTGCTCAGGGGTTGGGGTGTAATTAGCACAGCTAATTGGCTGTCTCTTTTCCTCTGCAGCTGGCTGATGACCGCATGGCCCTGGTGTCAGGGATCAGCCTGGACCCCGAGGCCGCCATCGGCGTCACCAAGCGCCTGCCCCCCAAGTGGGTGGATGGGGCAGACGAGGTGGGTGCTGTGCCCTGGCACATCCAGCTGACTTCCCACTGAGAGATTTCTTACAGCTGGCATTCACATTCTGTCAGTTTCCTAGCAGAAGTAGTATTGGAAGAAAGATTCAATTCAAATAAGAATTTTACTTTGAATTTTTGTTTGAGGCTGGTGAGGGGTCCAGTTGAATAGACCCTAAAATGGTGGAGATGAGCAGGTCAGTGATTGAAAACAGGAAATGTTAAGTGTTTTCTAGCAGGAGAATTTTTCTGCCTCTTCAATCTATATGCCTTGCAAGTTTTGGAAATATTTGGACAAATGCAAGGGAATGATTCTGGAAGCATCTAATTAAAAACCTTTTCCAGTATTTGGAATGTGAAGCTATTCTTGACTTTCAGAAAATCCTTTTTTTCTAAATGCACACTCAGAACACATGTTGGCTCATCAGTTTGTGTGGACAGAACCCATTGTGCAGAAAGATGCTTAGTCTTCTTTTACAGCATAATCATCCTTACAGATTTATTTTTAATTACTTGGTTGAAAGCATGGCATTTAACTTCTGCTGTTGAGTTGAGGCTATTCAATTTCTGACAGAGGTGTGACCTGAATTTCCATTTATTTTTTTGGAAGTTGGCTAAATCTTCTAGCTGTGATGCTGTATAATTATAAAAATATTATTCTAACCTAATGAAGTACATTTGAAAGCAGCAGTCTTGTCTAAGATTAATGAGTAGGCTTAAAAGAGTAGCAAACTCAAAGTCTATTAAGAGTATCAGTTTCTTAGTCAGCTTTTTATGTGGCTTTTAATAATATTTGGTTTGCCTTTTATGTTACAGATTTCTCTCAACGATTTTTGTCTAACATTTGTCAGAACCTTTTCCCCTGAAGCATGAATTAATTCCCTTTCTTCCTGTTGGGCTTTCTGTTGTAGATTCAGTATGATATTGCCAGGGTTAAACAGAAAATGAAAGAATTAGCCAGTCTTCATGATAAACATCTAAACAGACCCACACTGGATGACAGCAGTGAAGAGGAACGGGCAATAGAAATCACAACCCAGGAGATCACACAGGTACAGAGTGCTTTGGGTCTTGAACCTCCATTTTGGCACATCTTTAATGCCTTAGAATGAGGCAGTGGTTTGCTCTGAGCAAAGGATTTATTTTGTGATCAGTGTTGGAGCGAGCCAGAAGTCCTGGACTCTGCTCTGAACTTCCCAACAAGTCACTTAAACCTCCCTGTTCTTTCCCTTACCTGTTTGATTTTCAACTTGGGACAGGATTGGGAGATTATCAAATAAATTTACAATTATCTCAGAGAAATCTGTATCTGCAGATGTCTATTCTGAGGCTTGCAGTCCAGCTAATTATAATGAAGCAAATGTCTTTGGTCAGAGGGAGTTGTGTTACTCTGCTGCCTTGTTAGCTCAAAGTTGTTTGTTCATTTATGTTCTTTTTCCATATCTTTTTAAACATTGCATGGGGCAAATTAAAAAATTACTTGAAAAAATGTAGAAATCAAAATATTAGTCTTCCATGTGGCATTTTTGCAAAGTGCTGTTTAGAGTGTGTGCTGCTGTATGATTTTGCACTGATGGGATTGTTCTCTCAGTTATTCCACAGGTGTCAGAGAGCAGTGCAGGTGCTGCAGAGCAGGTCACGAACTTGCACAGAGCAGGAAGCACGTGTTCTCAGGAATGTGGTGTCTTCCTTAGCACAGGCCCTGCAGGACCTCTCCACCAACTTTAGGCATGCACAGTCTGACTATCTCAAACGTAAGCATAAGAGGGGAGCAGCAATGCATGGGCCCCTTCTGTGGGAAGCACTCACTGAGCTCTGCTTCTCGTCTTGGGTTGGGACACTGAAGCACAGAAGGGTTAAATGATGCACACAGGACTAGCTAGAGTTGGGATTGCAGAGTTTGTGGGTCACAGCCCATGTTCAAACTGCTTTGTTCTACTTTTTCTTGTTGCTAAAGAAGAAATGTTATAGCTGAGCATATCAACAAAACCATATTTCATCCATCCACAATTTTAATGCATTTTGCTCCTCAAATTGTGGTTTGCAGATGGCAGGCTGTGATAGATAAAGCTTAAGAGCTAGTCTGTGATAAATTAAAATTCTGCATCCATAAACAGACTGGAAGTGGAATAATTTCTGTTTAGAAGTAAAATCTTGTTCTGTTCTGTTTTAAGCTGAGATAGATTTTTTAAATCTTGAAAGAAACCCACAAAAACTGTATTTTTAAATTTAACATTGATATTTCTTCCTCCTGTGGTATAAATGGCACAGGTGGAACTGAAGATCACAGTTCAGACAAGGATTGTTCCCAAGAGAATTTGTTACAAAATAGCCTGGAGTGATCCCGCTTTAAGGCTCTTAACCTTCCTAATTTTTTTAACTCCATGGAACATAACAACTTAAAAATCACTGATTTAATCAGTCTTACAAGTCTGGTTGAATTTGTTATGCTTTTGTTAAATAGTAAGCCTGACAGTTTAAATTTAAATATTGTGATTTATGTAAGTTACTACCCAGATATTCTTTTTTTGTGCTTTTCTGTCTGGTGCTTCAGACCTTACCCTGATTATAGTGTGCTTAAATATCTTGCTCAAACATAGTTTGTTTTTTACAGGTATGAAGAATAGAGAAGAAAGGTCCAAACACTTCTTTGACACCTCAGTCCCACTGATGGATGATGGGGAGGATGATACACTTTATGATAGAGTAAGTTAAGATATTATTACACAGATTCAATATTAATTGCATTTTCTCTTCTCAGATTATAAATATCTGAGTTATGAAATCTTTTTATGTTTTTAATTATTTTCTTGTCATTAATATTAGTTCAGCATGTAAATCTTCTGTTTCAACAGGGTTTTACAGATGACCAGCTGGCATTGGTGGAGCAAAACACCCTGATGGTGGAAGAGAGGGAGCGAGAAATCCGTCAGATTGTGCAGTCAATCTCTGATCTCAACGAGATATTTAGGGACCTGGGAGCAATGATAGTAGAACAGGTACATGGACAGCACAGTGGTAGTGAGAAATGGGACATTCCATGCAGTGTGAAGGCTTCCAGACTCACTTTTCCTAATTTGCTTCTTCATGCTCAGGTTTCCTCTGCTTGAAATCTGCCACAAGTTGAGTTAATGAAAATAAATGAATAGAAATTCAACTCGTAATGTGGGTTAGACTTAAAAACCACAGAACATAGAAAGCCACAGTTCACTTGGTTATTTTTCCCAGAGATCAGTTTATGTTGAATTTGTCAGCCAAAGCAGCTGGTCTGGAATTATGATTGTAAGGGATGTGATGTGAGATGGTGACAGAGCTGCTATTAGGAACTGAGCAAGGAATTTGCTTAATGAAGTCCCAACTAGTTGTGTAAAAGTTCATTGTTTACATAGCTCATGAGCTGTTTGCTGGGAGTGTTGTTAATTACTCTGCTGCTTATGATAACATTTGCTTTATGAAGCTCATGTAGGTTCAATTTGGTGCTTGTTTTCTCCATTTTATTTAGGGAACAGTTCTAGATAGAATTGACTATAATATTGAACAGTCATGTATGAAAACTGAAGAGGGTCTAAAACAACTGCATAAGGTAAGCTGAAGGAATACTTAAGCCATTCTGCACATCTAACAAGCTTTTCTAATTACAGCTGTCCTGTAAGAGGAGCTTCCCAAGTAACTTCTGTTAATGTCATGCTTGATGCCTCGAGTTGATTTCTTAAAAGA
Organism: Agelaius tricolor; assembly: GCF_023055355.1. Taxonomy (NCBI): domain Eukaryota; kingdom Metazoa; phylum Chordata; class Aves; order Passeriformes; family Icteridae; genus Agelaius; species Agelaius tricolor. The sequence goes on along the minus strand of NW_027269283.1, from coordinate 10,494,612 downwards.
CTTTCTGGGCATCCAACCAATGTGCTTTGATATTTATATTGCTGACCTGGTGGGACCTGTCTGCAATTCCTTCTCTCTTTGAAAAGCCAGGCACTTGGGAATAGGGCTGGTTATTGGCTACCTCACTGCAGATTTTAGTTTGAAAACATTATCTCGATCATGTGAGCAGAAAGAATAATTATTAATGTTTTGTCTTACCATCTGACACTTGTTAGATCCAACCTCTTGCTTTAATGTGAAGTTTTGCTATGAACACCTGAAAAGTTTTAAAAACATTGATCTCAGCAGATCAGAGTTTTGTGGTCATTTTGTTTTGGTTTTATTTTGAAGGCTTATTAATTAAAAACAAAATACAAGCTTTGTTTGGTTTAGCTTCTATTAATAGACTTTAATTTGGCTTTTGGAGAATTTCGTCTATGTTGTATCCTATTAATTCCCCTGCAAAAAGGAGGAGAGGGATGAGAAAATATGGTTAGAAGAAAGAAGGAATGAAGCAGAAAACTTGAGAACCAACTCAAAAATAAAGCTTTCAGTTCTAATTGAAATTAAATGAAAATGCACAGCTGACCAGGTACAACAAATGTGCCTGTTAAAAAAGAAATTTTGTTGTGGATTTTAATGTCCTTCAAACATGAAGGAAGGAATCTTATCTCAGCAAACTGAGTCTTTAACACGGTGGATGTGACTTCAGTGTGCATTTACCTTCCCTGGAGCTTCTGGTGCAGAGCAGAGTTACTGTGTGGAAATTGCCTGCAATGTACATTACACTTACACTAAACAAGAGTCTGTAGCTCAGCCTGCAGAAATCTAATTATTAACTCTTTCCTCTCTGTTTTACAGGCAGAGCAATATCAAAAGAAGAATCGGAAGATGCTCGTTATTTTAATTTTGTTTGTTATAGTAATTGTCCTTATTGTTGTTCTTATTGGTGTAAAGTCACACTAGGTTTCGCTTCATTTTCTCATTTTTGGAGTTTCTGTGAACTTTTTTCCCAATGTGAATGGATGGACCTGCACTCCAGAAAGCTGCCTTTGAATGTACGAGCCCTTGTGGTGCAACGTCTGTGCAATGTTTCTGTAGAATTCTTCAAAGTACAAGTTTGGTGGTCTGTGAGGTGTTTGTAAGGATTATATGGAAAATGTCAGGAAATTTGATGCTCCCACACAAAAAAATTCGGTGCTCCATGCAGAGGTATTTTGAAACACAGTACTTAAAAATAATTAAAAATTGAAGTTTACCAGTGACTACAGTAATTAGTGTGTTACTGTGAACAAAAATGTGTTGTCTTCTATATTCTTATGTCATAATTGTTACAGACTTCAAATTTAAACCATGTTACTGATTCCATGGGACTGGATGTCAAAAATTGATCTTAATGTAAAATTGGTTGAGACACGAAATTGTTTGATTGAATGCCCATTCTTCCAGACTCAAAAACTCCAAAGAACTGGATAGGCAGCTAAAAAGGAAAGCTTTTAGCAATCAGAACATAATCCAACCCCTGTGATCTTAATTTAGATACTGCACCATTACTAAGAATCAGTGGTACTTGATCTTGTAAATAACAAGATGTAATCACTGGCATAATTTAACATGTTTAGTTAATTAAAAAATTTTCTGAGCTTGAGTAATCATGGGAATGATTTTCTTTCATTGGGATGATCATATATTTTTTTTTTCATGCATTATTTTTTTAGTTAAAGTAGAGATATTACATTAAAGCAGGGAAGTTAAGCTGAAAAAATGGAGTAGAAACCCAAAAAGAAAATCTCTCTGGCCTGCTGCAGTGGGTCTTGGATGTTTCAAACTGTAGCTGCTGTACAAATTGTTTATTTTACAATGCATTTGTCCATATGGGTTATGTTTTTTGTATAAAGAGTGGCTTCACTACAGTAGATATTACATCCATTTTCCCTGACAGAAAATTCTCTTTCAGATGTCTTCCTGGGAGAGGACATGTTTGTGGTCCTTTACTGACCATGAGAGGTGTCATGCAGTGGCATGTTACAAGGCCTTCAGTGGAGAATTTGGGGTTTTCACTGCTTTTTTCAGTGGAGAACTTTGCTGCAGGCCGTACAACAGAAGCTAAGGCACCATATAAGTAATAGAATACTCTTAATTTAATTCAGGCCTGAAGTGATGTGCAATTGTAGAGGCCTTGTCTTAATATTTTTAATATTGCTTTTTATATGTTTGGTTGTTTTTTTTTATTTCCCCCAAGGGACTGTAACTTCCTTCATTTTCTGACTGATACAAGTGCTCCCCACAGACCTGCTGAGCTGCTCTGCTCCAAGCCCCAGAAGTGCAGCTTCACAACACTATGTGACACTGAAGCTGCATCTCTTGCCTGCCCTGAGTTTCTTTACTCTGTGCTAAAGAGGACTTGAGACATGGCTTTAAACTGACCATTTTCAGGGATGGACCTGAAAGCAAGGACTGCAAAAATATGAAAGCCTTGGCTTTTTGTGGGGCTAATGAAAAGCTTTGTACCACTCTTGTTACCTCTAGAGAAAGGGGATGTTGAACCACCAAAGCTGCCAGTTCAAACTCTTCATGGATTTCATGAAGTAAATTGGTGAAAGGAAGAATGAGGCTTGTGTTGGGTGTGCAGCTCCCCTGTTCTGGTGATAGATCTTGCAATGATTGTGAGTAAAACTACTGTCTCCCTCGTGCTGGCTGCATCACTTGGTGTGAAGCAGCAAATGGCTATAATTTAATATACTGTATTTGCAACTTTCTCTCTAACATGAGATCGTGTTATTTATTTCTGTCTTGACCGGTGCTTTTGACATTTTATCATGGCAGATGGTTTCAAAGAAGTAATAAAACACTTCCAACCTAATTGGGCAATTATTCTTTTTTTTATTTAAATTATAAACTGAAACATACTTTTGTGATGTTAACATGTTTCTGTTCTTCATAATAAATGAAAGTGGCAGTGATGTGAAATATCTTTTTTTTTTAAAAAAGTAACTTTCTGTAGCACAATGTCATTTGCATTGTCAAGAGTTATTTCCCATGAGTTATGCCCACTGTCTACCTATTTTCTACCCAAATTCTGTATGAGGAAATGCATTTTTAATGAAGTTAAACTCGGATATCAAGTGTCCTGTGTAACTTGAGCTGGAATTTATTGAAACTTGATTCTATTGAGGAAGAAAACTCGGGTCAGGCTGGATTCTAAATAATTGCTGGTGTGTGGCTTATCCTGAGTCAGTCTGAAGAAGTGTCAGCAGTTCAGCCAAACCTGATGCTGTGCTCTGTGCGAGTATCCCCACCAAAGGGGATCTGGCTGTGCCTTTTGGCAGTGAAAGCCCAGAAAAGCCTCAGCAGCTGCTGCCTCCTCAGGTGTTCCAGGAGCTGCCTGAGCCTCCTGCCTTCGCTTCTGCCTGGCCCTGGAAATCTCTATGTGCTGCTGCAGCCAAAGCTGGGACCCTCTCTCAGCCTGGGGCTTCTTCACAGGTGCTGGATTCTTCTCAGCCTGTATGGAAGCTCAGGTTCCTTACAAAGGAACAGAACAGCATTGCTAAATCAACTCCCAAGGATTTGTGTCTCCTCACCTGGTGGGAATGGCCTGTGAAGCTGTTGCTAGTACACAGTTTCTACATTAAAATGCTTGTGAGGGTGCAAAAAATGAGTTGCAACTCGTTAACAGAAATTAAATACATGCCAAAAGGACAGTATTAAAAGCACTGTAATAGCAAATTTATTTTTCTAGAACTGAAAAGTAATGTGGAAGAATTGGTTTTTCTCTTGCTGATTTTTGGAATGTGCTAAAGATTGGATATCTATCCTTAAAGCTGTGTTCACTGCCTAAATTGCATCGATTTCAGGTTTGCTTTTATGAACCACAACACAAAGGAGTTTTAACTCTTGCTTAAGTGTTTGGAAACTGCTTTTGGTACAGCCTTGCAAAACTTAAGTTCTTGGATAGGTTACAGAGAAACTGATTTTGTTGGAAAAAAATATGCTTAGTATTTAAAAAACCCAAACCAAACAGCTACCTTAAAACTAATTTAAACAGGGAATTCATTATAATTTTGCATATTAATTACAATGCATCATGTAAGATTCTATTTTACTGGCTTAATTCCATGAATACTTGTAGAGGATCAATAACTGGAGGACAGGTCCTTGCTGCAGCTTCTGCTGAAGCTCAGACAAATAGAAATGTTTGCAGCTGCTGGTGGTGGGACATTCACAGGGAGTTTCTGGAGATTAAATTGATTTCCTCAGTCCATTCCCTTCACGAGGACCCTCCTCTGCTGCCCTTAACTGCAACAAAAGGATCATGGGTTAGGTGAGTGTTTCCCACTGTTTTATTTGCTTTTCAGATGCTGTGGATTCAGGGAATGCGCTGGTTTTGGACTCTCAGAGCAGCGGAAACAGCAGAGTTTGAACTCAATGATTGAGAGCTTACTGCCTGGAGGAATCTTTGGAATGTCTCAATCCTGAAGTAATTGCTGTGTGTCCTCCACTCCCACGCTGATCTTATGTGTTGGCATACCCGTGGACCCTGAGCAATGTATTTTCTGTGGCTCAGGGAAGAGACTCGTTAAAGTTGGAGCCTGTGTATTGAATTACTCTCCCATCCGTGAGGATGTACGACCGACCTCTGCAACAGATGTTCCTACAACTTTTATTTTCAATAAAGTTTCTGTGATGTCCCTTCAAAGACATTACTCTAGAGAAGTTTTTTTTCTGGAATTCAGCCTGGGTTTGGTGGGGGTTTTTTTGTTTTTCTTTTAGGTGTATTTCCATTATATGCATCAGAATTCACTTTTCCCGCGTAGGTGGGAGATTGCACAGACCTTTCCCGGCTTTCCTGGCTGCAGATCAATGAGCATCAGCTTCCCCATGGAACGGTGAGAGCACCAAACCTGTCTGAGCTCCAGGAGCGTTCGGACCACGCTCCCAGGGACAGGCTGGGACTGTCGGGGTGTCTGTGCAGGGAGGGAGTTGGACTCGACGATCTCTGTCCTTCCAAATCAGCAGATTCTGACAATTGTCCGCTGACCAAACATTAATAGGAGGCTCTTGGCAACTACTAAAAGATCCGAATAAACACCTTATTCTACTCCAACGCACCATGTAAGTGCACTGTGAAAAGGCACTCGGAAAGCCCCGCGGGCTCAGCGCAGTGCCCGGAGCCTGCCCGGGCCGTGCCCGGCGCTGCCGCGACACCGGCGCGTCCCCGCCCCGCGGAGCCGGGGCCGGGCCCGGGGCGGGGCGGCGCGGCCGGGCCGGGCAGGAAGATGGCGAACGTGCAGCTGGAGTTCCAGGCCAGCGCGGGCGAGGCGGACCCGCAGAGCCGCCCGCTGCTCGTGCTGGGGCAGCTGCACAACCTGCACCGCCTGCCCTGGGCGCAGCTGCGGGGGAAGCTGCAGCCGCGGGTCACCGAGGAGGTGAGGCCGCGCCGCGGGTCCGCGCCCCCTCAGAGCCCGGCAGCGCCCGCGGGGCTCCCGCGCCGCGTGTCCGCCCGGCCCAGCGGCCTCGCGGGGGCTGCGCGGCCCCGGCCCTGGGCCCGGCCCCGAGCGCCGCTGTGCCCCGGGCAGCCCCCGGGCCGGGCCGGGCCGGGCCGGGCCGAGCCTGTTGCTGCGGCGGGGCCGCCCGGGCAGCCGCTCCCGCAGCCCTTGTGCCCACCCCGGCCGGGGAAAGGCGTTTTGCCCTCTCTGAGGGATCAGGGGGCGGCTGCAGTGAGCGCTGGGAGCCCCCTCCCCGCCCGCCGCCACTGCGGTGGGAGCTGCGGACCTGTTTGTTTAGTGGCGGTGATGGCTTGTGGTAGAATGATAAACGTTTTGCATTGCGGCTTTTAGGTCGCTAGATGTTTGGCAGGGGTTTTTATACAGGGCTCCCCAGTGTCTTAAGACAATATTTACCCTTCTTGGTTTTATTTGTTTTTAATTAAATTGCTATGTGAAATAATAATCCGGAGCTAGTAAATCATTCCTCGTATTTATCGCTAGGAAAACTGTCTCAAGTTAAGAAAGCTCTGAACCAGCCTGTGCACTAAACAGTGTGGTTTTAGATTGTAATTCATACGGCTTAAAGCAGATGCTTGTAATGGAAAGTACGTTTCCATTTCCTGGTTAATGAACAGGTTTGTCAAATTTCCTGTTTCTCTTCACTCCAGAGCTTGTTGTGCACAATTTCTTTGTTTCCAACACCTAAACCCCTGTCATTAAAAAGTGCCTAAATCCAGCAGGAGTGAGGTGGGAAGGAAAGCCTGGCACAGCTCTTTGTCTTTAAACGCTTCTTTTCTCCCCAGATCTGGCAGTCAGCTCTGAGCACGCTGAACCCCAACCCCACGGACAGCTGCCCCCTGTACCTGAACTATGCCACGGTGGCCGCGCTGCCGTCCAGGGTCAGCCGGCACAACAGCCCGTCCGCGGCGCAGTTCGTCACCCGCCTGGTCAGGAACTGCCTGCCCGGGGGGGTCCACAGATGCATTGTTGTAAGTGCCTCTGGAAATGCTGCTGGTGAAACGTCTGGCGAGTGTTTTCTCGACTTTTCCGGGTTGTAGCTGTCTCCAAGGAGACTGGAGGTGGACAAGTTTGACTGATATAATTGCACTGACATGAGTGGGTTTGCACTGGCATGTAGGCAAGACATGACGGTAATGCCTTGTGCATGCTCAAGCACATTAGGAGGAGGAAATTAAGGCTGGATTCAGATGGAACATCTTCAACCAGGAATGCCCATGCAAAATGAGCTATTAGTGGCTTTTTTCGAACTAGGATTTGGGATGTCAGCACATGCTTCAGGAGGCTGATGTGGCCTGAGTGGAGGGTGTTATGTCTGTATCACAGAACCCATGAGAGGTGCCTTGCTTGTGTTGTTCAGTGAGTTTTAAAAGTCTTGATACAGATAATGCTCCAGTGTGAGTCCTTTGCAGCACTAGCTCTTGGACTTCTTTGGTCATCTTCTATACAAGCCTGATGAATTTATTTGTTTCTGTGGGTTCTCCAGTTAATATCAGATTTGTGGGTTGTTGGAGAAGACTCATACAGTCAGTGTCAGTTACAAAAATTAGTAGTCTTCACTTGGAAAACTTATTTGCAAGAGTAATAACTCTACTTAATTTTTACCCTTTGAAAATGTTTAACTGAAGCCGCTTTCAATTGGTAATTTCTATAGTGAACTTCTGAAAAATAATCTACCGGTTAATGAACTTCTGGGTTAATCCTAGCCACATTCTCATACAATTTCTGCCTTCACAGTCTCATAGAATTTCTGTCATTTTCACTTTTGTTTTGAGCACGTTTTGGTGATTCCTGTGCCTTTTTTGGTCCTGATCTGTAGGCTAACCTGTGTTAATTGCACTGGTATAATTACAGCAGTCCAGCTCCCTTAGAAGGATGAACTAATTGCAGCAGTGTAACTCATTCCAAACGGGAAACGAACTGGACCAGTTCACTGGGGCACTTCCACACTGCCTCTCTGTCCATGCAGAACACCATGAATGAGCTTCTCTTGGGCAATGTTATTTCCCACCCAGCTCCTTTTCCCCTCTGCCCCAGTGGCAGCCCAGATCCTTTAAGTGCAGCCTGCACGGGGTGCAGTGTGACGTGTTTGCTGCTGTTGCAGATGGTGTGCGAGCGCTCCGAGGTCTTCGCCTCCGCCTGTGCCCTGGCCAGGGCCTTCCCCCTGTTCACACATCGCTCCAGCGCCTCCAGACGCACAGAGAAGAAAACTGTGACTGTGGAATTCTTCCTGGTTGGCCAAAACAACGGACCAATGGAAGTGGCAACCCTCAAAGTAAGATTTTGGGGGCTTTCTGTCACCTTTTCCTTCAGTTTGTTGCATGTGCAAATGCATCTGTCTCCAGCTGCCTCTGGAATAGGTGTTGTGTAATTATCTTAGCTCAGGGTTCCTTGGAGCTGATCAGTTCAGAGCATCTGTGAGTGGAAATACTGAACAGATGATTGCAGCAGATGCTGAGGATGTTACTCAGAATTTACATTTCAGGGGTGGAAAACACCAAACAAAGATTTTCTTTCACAAAGAAAATATCTCCTCTCTCATGTGTATCACAGATGCAGACTCTGATTTTACCCTTTAATATAACACTGCTTTTGGTGTGTGGGCTCTCACTTTTTTCTACCCAGGCAAAAGCTGTGTGTGCCTGGGCAGATGAATATCACAGTGACATCACTAAAAGTCACTTAACAGGGATCACACATGGCCTCTGCTATTTCTGCCTGATGTACCTCTTTGGCTGAGTTTTTCTGGCAGAACTGTGGCCAAAAACAAGACCCTAAGAAACAAAACATCTTGGAGATGAGCTGTACATGACAGTGAAATATGTCCAAATCATCTTTCAATGGCAGCAAATCAAAGACTGTTTCCCGTGTTTGACTGTTGCAGAGAGGAAATTCCACATCAGGTAAATGTTGGCATGCCAGGTCATTCCTCTTCGAGATCCATAAGCTTAAAAGCTCTTCCAAGATTTGCAGTTAATCTATTAGGGAGCTCCCTGTTCAGTGCTCCAGGTTCTGTGCTTTAGTACAGATGGATATTTCCTCAGCTGATCAGTCAGTGAGGTTACAGAAATCCCTTAAAAGTTTTGGCAATGGATTTGATAAAGGGTATGGTGTTGCTGCATTTGAAATTCACAGAATTACAGCTTTAGGGTTTTGGTTTTTAGGGTTTTGGTTTTTAGGGTTTTGGTTTTTTTCAGTGTCTTTTCCTCTGTGCTTGGTCTTTACTCTGTGAACTGATTTAGCCCCAGAAAATGGTGCCAGCCCAGTTTTCAGCAAGGTGGCAAAGACAGGTGTGCTGAGAGTACAACTCTTGATCACTCCATTTTTCCATGCCCCAAATCAGAAAAAGCATAGGTGGTGTCAAAAATAGTTCCTTCAGATAGGTAGATTCCAAACCACTTGGGTTATTTTTAACTTCAAAACAAAGCTGCAATTATTTCTACCTCCCGTTTTTCCCCTTGATGTCAATGCCAAAAATATTACTGGCTTCCTCTTAGCTGAGTTTGCACCCCTTAAATTCAGCCAGCACCAGACAGCTAATGCAGAGCATGGAAGGGGCATGTGGTAAGACATTTTTATCTAAACCTCTCCCTTGGCATGTTGTATTTTACACCTAGTGCATTGTACAGGGTATTTTATGGTGAGGACTAGCAGGGATTGTCAGAGCTTTGCAAGATTAAAGGCTGCCATTATCCAGGTTCTCTGGAGCACTCTGGAAACACAAACACAGGCACAGCTTATTTCTGGAAGTCATGCTGCTCCCCTGGGGCTTGGCCTTGGGGTTAGAGCACCTCCTTTTACCTGCATGGCCCTAACAGGGAATCACTCCAGACAGAGCTTGGCTCCTGAGGAGGTCCTTGCCCCTTCAGGGACAGTAAAGCAATCAGAAGTAATTGCAGGGAATTGGGCACCTTTCCAAAGCAAGCCAAGGTTTAGGAGTGTGCTGGGATACAAATGTATGGAGTCCTTGGGCTGGTCTGGCCAAGCCAAACTTCAGATACCTCAGCATGAGTGAGTGAGTGTCCAACACCTCAGATTCCTGTGGAACCCATCTTGACTCACCCTTGTGCTGTGTGTGGTCCTCAGTGTGGTGTGGCTACTGGAAAGCTTGCACAAAGTTTCCTTCCCCCAGGTCTTAGAGCTTCAAGTTGTTAGTTCATGGGAGTTAAAAGTTGAAGCTTGGTGTCTGGTGTCTTCATTTTGCCAGGGGGATCCTTCTGTAAGGAAACAGCCTTGGCTGCTTGACCATTTTGATTCTGTCCACTCTTGCTTAGATAAGTTTTTGCTCGGTCCAGGTGAGGGTCAGTCCATATTGCCTCAGAAATCAGAGAACAGTGCATGTTTTACACAAACATGGAATATTCCAGTTTCCCTAGGAGCCTGCCACATAGAATTCTCACAGCAGTAATCTTTATTTCCCTCAGCCACTCTGCTGCCCTGTACAAACTCTGCAGTTTCCCATGTTGCAGATTACACAATCTCTGCAAGTTTCCAACCCCAGCAGCCCATAAGCTCATTGTGACTTCCTGAATTAGCTGCCTCTTATCTTTCTTTCCTCCATTTCACATTGCCTTCTTGGTCTCCCTTTGGTAATGGAGAAAGATACTAATTTTGCAACACCAGTTTGCTCAGCAAAAGAATACAGTTGCTTAGAAATTAAAGCACGTAGTAAAATAAGCTGGACACGTACAAAAATAATGGTGAGCTTGGCTGACATTGTTTAACTGTGCCTGTGGTGGTGGCAGTTAAGCATTAACATGCTCCAGAGGAACCACAGGTGTGGTGTTGGCTGCAGGGGGATAAATGCAAAGCTGTGGCAAGGCCCAGCCCCTCTCAGTGTCCTGCTTGTGTTTCAGTGCCTGGCCAGTGCCACCGAGGGGGTCCGGCTGGCCGCGCGCATCGTGGACACCCCGTGCAGTGAGATGAACACTGACGCCTTCCTGGAGGTTGGTCATGCCCCTGATGAGTGGTAATTGCTAATTGGAGCTCTAGACTGCTGTAACCAAGCCCTGGTGTTGCTGTCTCTCAGTGCAAGCTGTGTGTCAGCAGGGGGAAGAAAATCCAGCTGGGGTGCTCAGGCTCTGCCTTTGGCCTTTCATGTTTCACAGAACCGTGCAGAGTTGGAAGGGGGCAGAGTTTACAGCTTGGAGTAGGGCACTGGGAAGCTGAAAAAATGAGTTCCTCATTTGGTCACAGCCCTGGATTCTTGTCTTAAACCTGATGGTGACCAGAGTTACTGAAATCATGGGACAGCTGACATATTTCCAAACGAGTTTTATCATAAAGATCTGGAAAGCTGTTGAGAATGAAATTATTCCTGTCCTATTACATCATGATCCAATAGAGTGAACAGTTGTCCTTTACCTCAGAAGATTTCTTTTACTGGCAGAGTCTAAAGGTCAAATTTATATTTCATGCCATAGTAAGTCAAGGATGTGTCAGTGGAGTTGGGCCATTGGAAAAGCAGCACCACTCCCAAAATTGTGAATGTTTGTATATGTATGCATGCAAAATCACAAAAACCCCTTAACTGGGTACCCATTTGTGTGGAAAGGCACAAAGGTGTCCTGATGATTGACTGACAATGTCCTTTTTTCTGAATTATTAAGGAAATCAAAAAAGTTGGCAAGGATCTTGGGATTACTCCTACCATTATCCGAGATGAGGAGCTGAAGGAAAGAGGCTTTGGAGGTACATCTTGTTGAGCATTACACTTTTTTCTTAGCAGATGACTGGAATGTTTTGCCATTGTGATGTTTCATTTGCACATTTTTGAAACTGTTTTATTGCCTGTAGTAATCTAAAAAAATACCCACAGGGGCTCCCTGCAGTCTTTCTTCCCCACAGGTTTAATTCTGTGTTTTCAGGTATCTATGGAGTTGGAAAGGCAGCTCTGCATCCTCCAGCCCTGGCAGTTCTGAGCCACACTCCAGATGGTGCCACACAGACCATTGCCTGGGTGGGCAAAGGGATTGTGTATGACACTGGAGGACTCAGCATCAAGGGAAAGGTACAGAGCCCTTGTTCTGCTGCTGCCTTTGCTCACACTGCTGCTTTCTGATGGAAGCAGTTCAGATAATGTCTGTAGGAAACAAAAGTACCTTTTTATTGAGTTGAATGCTTGCACTCTTGTCCTCCATATGGACACAAACTATCAGGGGAGGAGACCAAATGGGATTCAAGGACCACTGCAGAACAATTCAATAGCAACATGATATTTTGCCCTTTAAATATTGCCTGCTGAAAGGCAGAAAGTAGGAACAAAGATGTTTAATTTCTGCTTTCAAAGATAGAAACCAAACCCATTGGAGTTGGCCTTACAAGTGTGAAACTTGTAAACAACATTTTCTTTAACAGTTTAGCAGCCCAGGTTTAGTATTTTTCACTTCCAAGACCACCAATAAGCAGAGGCACATGTTCCTTATTTGTGTTGATGACAGCTGAGCACTGTCAAAACCAGTCTCAGAAGCATCAGAAACACTGGTTCTAGCAGGCATTACTGTGAAATTCTCTTTCAAAGACAAAAAAAAAAATTCTGTGGTTCTGTTTAAACAGACTACTATGCCTGGAATGAAGCGAGACTGTGGTGGAGCAGCTGCTATTTTGGGTGCCTTCAAAGCCACTGTAAAGCAAGTAAGTAAAATGTGTTAATTGATATCATGTATCCCAGCACTGCCAAGGAGCTTGGATATATTCCCAGAGACAGAGGCCTGTCTAATCCTGAAGTTCTGACCTACCACTGCTCTTAGTGAGCTTGAGCCACTCTGCTCTTTCTGCTATTTCAGGAAAATATTTCACATCTTTACTGGGATCTTGAGAATTGTGAGAAATTCCTTGAGTGCTGATTTTTTTTTTTTAAAGGTCTTCCTTGAATTTCAGAGTTTGTTCTGTGGACTGAGTGGTTTCTGGTTCCTTGAATCAGGTCTATACTTGAGTTATCTGGTGCTGATTTTGTTTAAGCTGTGGGATTTGGGGCAGCTGTTGTCACCTTAGCAAAGAAGGGGATGAGTGACTCTGGGATATGAAGTCTTCCTATATTCCAAGTCCTGTGCCAGGTCTAATATTAACCTAGTGGGTAAATAGCAGCTCTAGTGTCATCAGGAGCTGCTTGTTGGTTTGCTTCTGTGGTCAGAAAGTAGTGGGGGAGCTGAGAGGAAGCCAGGTATTGAAATATGAAGAATTACAAATATTCCTTTTTCACTTTAACAATGCAAGCTGGGGAAAAGTGGCTGCTGCCAATAAAACTCTGCCCTCTCCACAAATCCAGTGATTGAGTCTTGCTGACAGAGCAGCTATTGCCTCCAAGGAGTATCCAAAGTTCAAGAAATATTTACTGCTGCAGATTAATGCATAGATCTGATGGATGATTTGTCCAGGGGCTGATCAGTGCCAAATTCCCATTTCTCAATAGTCTAGCTCTGTGCCTTGGCCCTAACAGCATGTTTGATGTGGAAAGATTGTAAACTTCACAGTTATCTGCTGAGAATTAAAATTGAAAACAGATTTGTGAGCTGCATCTCAGGCAGAATAACTACCTTGCATAACTAAATCCTTCAGAAAGTTCTGTTAGAGGTGTGCAAGGGACAAGAGCTGGAATGCAGAGCTTTGGGATAGCCATGGGTGGGGGAGATCCTTTCAGTCCTTATTTCCAGAGCAGTTTTGTGTGTGATTGCCTGCACTGAGAGAAGTTCCATCCACAGTCACAGTAGATGTGAGCACCAGTGATCTGTCAGTTCATACACAATCACTGCAGCAGGGAATAAACTGCCAGAGATGTGTTTGGACTGACTGAGCCTGCAGAAATCTTTATATGTAAAAACAAAAGAGTGAACTCACTGCCTCATTTTACAGTCTTGTGTGAGAAGACCTGTAAATGACATCCCTGCAGAAAATATGTTCAGAGAGGGAAGAATTTGTTGTTTCTATTTCAAGCTTTTTTTTTATGCTTTTAAGAATAAAAGAAAGGGGGAAGAGGCTCCACTGAGCTCTGCTTTGTCACAGAGACTGAAGTGGGAAATGTGTGTTGGATAGAAAGCTCAGTGGGAAGAGGGGCAGAGGTTATTTTCCATCTTCGTAAAATATCTGCCTGCATGCTGTTCAGCAGTTACACAACATGATTTTAAAAGGCTTTGGATGGCAAAATTAAACAAGTGATTTTTCCTAGAAAGATGCATTTCCTCTATTGTGAGCTTTCCAACACAAGGGAGAAGAGAAAAAAGATTGACTTAAATTTTTGATTTCTGTATTGTTAGCACAATCCTACACGTTAGCATAGTGAATCCTGCTTTTGAGGAGCTGCAGGCAGAATGAGCTTCAGGAAAAGGCAGCTGATACTGGAAATAGATTTTCACTTTTTGACACTAGATTAACAACATGTCTCTCTTGGAGGAGAAAAATGCATTGCAGTGCAGTGAGGCTGTGAATAGTTGGGTCATGGGGGGAAGGTCCATCTCCAGCAATGCTGTTTGCCCACCAGCTGGGCTAGAAACTGGGATTACTTTCTGGCTTGTAAATGCTGCCTGTTATTTTGAAAGGTTTTGATTGATGCCTTTGCCCTTTAGACTTCAGAACATGAGCTGATTCAGCAAGCCCAGATTTCTTCAGCCACAGACTTTTATCAAGAGATTAAGAGCCAGGTTTTCCCCCAGAATTTGATATTGTTAAGGAGGAACAATGTTTTCATTTGTTAAATGCTGCTGACTCCCTGTCTGTTCCTAGAATCCCTCCACACAATACAACTGCTGTATAAATAACAGAATCGTCATCCATTTTAAAATACCATCCATAACCACATAAGCTCTTGACTTTAAACCAAAATTAAAACATTATGAGATAAAGTAGAAGAGAGGAGGCTAAGGAAAAAAAAAAACCCACAACAAAACAGGTTAAAAATGCTCTGTGCCTCCCAGCAAGAATGGCACATTTAAAAAAACCCAACTAACACCCACCCACCTGTCCAAAAACCACACCAGATTTCCTTTGAAAATTGTAGCATTGCTGTCAATGAGTCTTAATCCCTCACTGATTTCAGTGCCAATAAATCAGCTTGATGTGAATCAAAGCCCTTTCTCCCCTCTGGTTGTTACAGGGGTTTAAGGACAATCTTCATGCTGTTTTTTGTCTGGCTGAGAACGCAGTGGGACCACGTGCAACGAGACCTGATGACATTCATGTTCTTTACTCTGGAAAGTAAGATTGTGTCTATCCCTTTCTCATAAACAGAACAAACATCATTTTTATGTTAATCTGAGAGCCATGCAGATTGTGAAGCTGTCTATAAATCAGCTTCCCTAAATATTGATAATTGCATTTCAGGCATCCATAGTAGTGAGTTTTAAGTGTGCTTAGATTTTTCCTGTGGGGTATGTAAATATACATCAAAATACATGGATATCATGAGCTGCACTTCCCTTAAAGCACTCAGAATTTAGGTGGTTTTTGTAGTAGAACCAGTTTTCTGTGTCCATCTGCAGCTGCACTGTGTGGCAAAGCAGCAATGACAGCCCACCAATGGATCAGAACCTGTTTTAAGAACAGATGTTACTTCTTTGGCAGTGATTTGTAGAATCCCAGCATCACACAGGCCCAACAAGTAGAACCTGCCACGAGGGCAGCACTGTCATTTCCCTTTTCCTTGTGTGCTCTGGATGCTTGGAGCTGGGGAGTAGCAGCCCTACAGACTTGCAGAGTCAAATAAGAGCAGCACATGAGGTCTGAGGCTGCTGTCTGAAGTGTTCTAGTCCAGCCAGGTGAGTCCTGACTTGCAGCCTGAAGCAGCCCAGTGTGACATGGCCTGTTTTCCTCCCAGAACTGTGGAAATCAATAACACTGATGCAGAAGGGCGCCTGATCCTGGCTGATGGAGTCGCCTACGCCTGCAAAGACCTTGGGGCTGACATCATTCTGGATATGGCCACTCTCACTGGAGCTCAGGTACAGCACTGCACATTCATTACTCAGCTTCTCTTCTCTTCTTTATGCAACTTTTTTGCTTTTGCATTCTTAAATTTAAAGTGGTGTTCTGATGACATCAGCAGCTGATGTAAGCAGGCCAGTACTTCATGTTTGCTGTTCAATTTATAATTACCAGAACTGATTTGTTAATAGTGATCAGGATTTTCTTGTCCATGAAATGGCTTCCATTTCATGTCATACACAGAGTGGTACAAGGCACAAATTTAACACTATTATTTTCTAGCACCTGTTCATGTTTCATACAAGGTTATATTGATGAGCAGTGGTGGAAGGTGACTTCTTCCTGATTTTGTCCTTTACCTCATCAGGGAATTGCTACAGGAAAATACCATGCTGCTGTCCTTACCAATAATGAAGAGTGGGAAAAGGCTTGTGTTAAAGCTGGCAGGAACTGTGGAGACTTGGTCCATCCTCTGGTGTACTGCCCTGAGCTCCACTTCAGTGAATTTACCTCTGCTGTAGCTGATATGAAGAACTCTGTAGCAGTAAGATTTCTTTTTTTTTTTTTTTAATTTCTCTATTACATAAAAATATGTGTTTTGTAGACAGGATAGGAACTGAGCAGGGCCACCCTGCTGCTAGGGACTAAGTCAAGGATTTACAGTAAAGTTGGTTTGTAAGACTGTTCTGGGGCCATTTGTTAAGCTTTATATGAAATTTGTGTACCTGTCTTTCCTCTAGGCAGAATGAACCATTTACATTTTCTCTGTTGGTGAGACCAACTCTATTTTTATTGCTCCCACAGGACAGAGACAACACCCCCAGCTCCTGTGCTGGGCTCTTCATTGCCTCCCACATCGGCTTCGACTGGCCGGGGGTGTGGGTGCACATCGACATCGCTGCTCCCGTGCACGCCGTGAGTGTCCTGCCCTGCTGGGCAGCACAGCTGGGCAACAGCTGGGGAAGCAGACCTGGGGAAACACATCTGGGGAACACATCTGGGGAACACAGCTGGGAAACACAGCTGGGCAACACAGCTGGGAAATACACCTAGGAAACACACCTGGGGAAGCACACCTGGGGAAACACAGCTGCTGCTGCTGCCTGTGTTGGGTCCATCCAGTTCAGAGGGACAGAAATAGGTGGAGAAGGGTCCTTTAGAAAAGCACTGGCTCCTCTCTGTTGTGAGTTTCTTGGTTTGGTACAGTTGCATCTGTTCGTATTTTTCGTTTTGGTTTTAAGATATTTTAACAGCCACTTTAATCAGTGACATCTTTATCATTGTGAGCATTGACATCTTGCCTGGTCTCTGTTCATGGCAATAATCCCAGCCTTCCATTTTCAACCATGTTGTTTTAAGATGAATGACCAGAATTGATCATCCTTCCAAAAATATGTTCCCTTTGGTGGAACTTGTGTATATTCTTTTTTTTTTCCCTAAAACCCAAGCCAATTCACTCCACTTGCTTCTTTTTTTTTTTTAAACCCAGTTTATTCAGCTCATATTCCAAATCCAGGCTCAGGCTGGGTGGGAGATCCCCTGCCCTGAACAATGCTGGCCTCTCTCCACCCACAAGTCAGTGGGAGCTCTGTTCCCATGTGTTGGTTTAATCCAGCTGGGACAGATTCCAGTGGCAGTGAGGATCCAGCAGCACAGAGCAGGGGCTGGCAGAGGCTGCTGGCCACCACAGCTCTCGTTGGATCAGTAGCCAAATTAAAACAACCCAGCTCCTCCAAGTGTGAACTGTGTGGTTTTGGTTTTGTTCTAGGGTGAACGAGCTACTGGCTATGGTGTGGCTTTGTTGCTGTCCCTGTTTGGAGGGGCCTCTGAGGACCCTTTGCTGAACCTGGTGTCCCCCCTGGGCTGCAATGGGGACTGTCCCCCTGAGGAGATGGAGAGGGACTCCAAGAGACGGCGCCTGGTTTGACACAGCCCCAGCCCTGCTGGGCCCTGGGCTTACCTCACTTTGCACTGATCTGCTCTCAAGCAATGAAATATCACACGTCAGAAATTCCCTTTTTTTTTATTATCATGATAAGATTTATTACTTGTTTCTGATAAAAACAGCCTGATGTATTGTTTAGTTTGGTTTTTTTTAAATTATTGGTGCACACAGTTGCTGAACAATATCAGTGGTGCAGAGTCCAGGCTCAACTAACTATATCAGGAAGAGGCCAAGTCCTCCTGAGCTCCTCACAAAACCTAACTAAGTGCATTAATGCATGAGAAGCTCTCTCTAGTCTGAAGAAGCAACTGCAGCTATAGCTTACAAAGCCTTCTGAATTAATTATTATATGTGAGGTTTTATCAGACATTTCTGCAGGCAGGCCCCACTACATCTCAGAACACAGGAGGAAGAAAACTCTGTAGAGTTGGCTTATTCAGAGACAGTTTAGCTTAGCAGCAAAGGAGATGTAATGAGAAAAGGCCTATAGGTGCTGTTTCTGCATGTTTTAATGTTCTTCTGACCAGTAAAATCAGCAAGAAGGGTTCAGAACATATGTCTATGTAATTGTTTCCCATACAAATTACAGAATGTATTCATGTTAAATGAGGAAAACAATAGAGGGACTGTGATTGAGTAAAATCAGTTTACAAAGCAGAGTGGCATCTTGCCACTTAATAAATTTATTATTAAAGAAGCTTACATATCCCATGTGGTGTTTTGTGGTGTTATTTACATTTCTGAGAACACTGAGCGCTCCAAACCCTTGTGTACAACATCATCACCCTGCTCACATTCCTTTTCCCAGCACTCAGACAGAGCTGAGGGAGGAACAGCTTGCAGCAAGTGCTTTGGGGCAGTCCTGCAGAGCTTTGTGATTCCCTTCATTTGATTCAGCAGCACTCAGGGTGCTCAGTGTGAGTTTCTGTACAGCCACAGGGACACCCACAGGAAGTGACTGGTCCCAGCTGATGTCATGGCAGTGACAGGGCTGGGAACAGAGAGCCCCAGTCCCTGTCCTGGGCTCCAGAGCAGCCTCTGGAAGCATTTCCTGGCTCCAGCAGCCTCAGTGGTGAGAAATCCCCCCCAGCACCCCCTTGGCTGCTCTCCAGGCAGGGATTGTCCCTTTCCCTGGAGAACTGGGGTTGGTTTTAGCTGGAGTTCCAACACTGAGGGACACCAGGAACTTTTTGATTAAAGACTTCTTGGAAAGCTTCATGCAGAGGGAGAAGGATGTGTTTCATTCTGATTGTGTGGCCCTATTTGATAGACAAAATGTAACTTAAAAAAACTGCAACCCCAGAACTCCCTTACTGCCTGTATTTGTTTCTCCCTTGCTGTTCTGGCTTCCTGCTCCACCTGGGTTTTTAGAAATTTGTGTCTGAATGAGTTCTGCCCTTGGTAATTCTCAACACTTGGTGTAAAGCGCTACCTGGTACCAGAAACTGCTGTGGGAAATGTGTTGATGAAGTTATTTTTATTACAGACTCAGCATTGAAGCAAATAGTAACATGTTCTAATTTCAATGCTCAGATCATCTTCAATCTCCATCTTGTAGAAGTATTCTTCAAATTAATCAATTCTTATTTTGAAATGTAGGGTTTTGCCATATTTTTACATAAAAAGTGGCCTATGGCTTTGAGGCTCAATTCTGATGCTATTCACTGAATGATAACAGAGAAGTTTGATTTTCATGGCTGATTATCATATTCTTCAATTTTGCTGTGTCTCAAGGCATATAATTCTGCTGGATTTAATTTGGAAGGCACTTAATAGAGGCCATTTTTAAAACTAAGTACCTCATATTAAAGAAATCTATTAAGAAAAACTTGAAAAGCAAATTAAATGTTTGGGAAATCAAAACCTGAAAACCAGCTGAACTTTGCTAAAGGACAGTAAAATAAATTAATTCAACACCTAATAATAAAAAAGTCTGATGCTTCCTGTGCATCAGAGATACAAAATAAAAATCAAGGCTCTTTCAAATCTGTAATAAAATCTCTTGCTGTTCCTCATGTACATTATTATTGCCTTCTGTTTTGATAAAAGGTTTATTCTCCAGGGCACAAGCTTTGGGCCTGCACAAGACAGTGATTTGTGAGCTGCATTTGCCAAATAAATTATTCTCTTTCCTCTGTATTTGACAGAGCTTGCCCTGGGATCATTCCCATTAAGCTCACAATGTTTCTTAACCCCTAATGAGTGGAATTTCAGTTCCTTTGGTTTGCTCACCTGGTTCTGGGTGCTGTGCAATTTTAACTCCTGGGTTTGCCCTGAGGCATCCTGGTGTTAGACCTGGAAGCAGTCTTCAACAGGGGAGATCCCAAAACTCTCTTACAAACAGCAAATACATAAAAATTAATCTGTCAGGTCATTACCAAAACAAGAATAAGCCCATGCAGAGCAGCAAAGCTGGAATTTGTCCCTGCAGCCCCTGGGGTGAGCAGGTTCCAGAAGCCCCCCTGACCCTGTGTCCCAACATCTCTGACACAGAAAATTCCCTGGTGGGGAAGAGCAGGAATTATTTACAGGAAACACTTCCAGGCACCAGGGCTTCGACCTCTGGGTTTAGATCTGCACTTGAAGTGTGTTCTGGCACCACTTTAGCAACTTTAAACAGCCACACTCCCACGCTGGGCAGGGAGCACCTGCAGAGCCCTGCAAGCCCTGGGCAGCCCCTCACAGGTACCTCAGAGCCTTGGGGACCCCAAACCCCGGGTTCCCAGGGGTCCTCCCCTCCTCAGCTGCCTCCCGAGCAGGCACAGGCCCACAGAGCCTGGGAGGTGCCTCCTGGTCCTTTGTGGGTCTTAGAGCTTAAACCTCTGCAGCTGGGAGCCCAGCACCTTTAAAAGGAGGATGGTAACCACGAGCTCATGCAGCTCTTCAGATCTCCTCATTTCCTCCTTGGGGCTGTGCTGCTGTTCCCAGGATGGCCCAGTGGGAGCTGACAGGAAGCAGGAGAGTTAAGCATTGTCTCTGCCATGGTCCAGAGCATCCCTGTGGGCAGCAGTTTGCTGTGAAACGCGTGACAGACCTGGGAGCACAAGGCTGGTCTGTTGGTCTGCTTGTTAAAGTGAAGCTGGTGCTCAGTCAGGGCAAACCTGTCTGTGATGTGCTCAGCCTGTAAACCTTGCTGCAGGCAGGGCCTGTGCTGCCTGTGCTGTGTTTTGCCTGAGGAAATTCAGCAAATTATCCCATTTTGGCACTGTGCTCTCTGAACTGGGAACTGGCAACAGACGCATCACAGAGTGTTACCTGCTGCTCCAGAAAGATGCATTTGGGCAAAACAATAGTTGGGAATTAACTTGTGCTGGGCACTTCTGACCCTGGGAAGGTGCAGTAGGGATTTGGGTTCCCTCTGGGTGTGCTGGACCTTACCTGTAGCCTCTGGATTGGAGCTGAGTGTGGAGAGATCAACACCCCTGCTGTCCCTGGGGCCTGTGAGAGAGGGAGCACAGAAATCCCATCCTGTTTGTGTGGACAAACTTCTGCAAAAAGCAGTTTTTTGGAAAATAGTCTTTGGGACATCTAGACAAGCACCTGTGTTCCAAGGTTGTTCAGGTGGGTCAGGGCATGTTTTATTTTGTAGTTACCTGTGCACAAAGCTGCTACTGACCCCATTTGCTCCAGCTGGAGCAGCATCCATACAGGCAAAGGGCCCTCCTGTACTGCACTGCCCTCACCCTGAAGCTGCACAAGGGCACACCAGGCAATTAAATTGATTTTTCTCCATTTGCACGTGTAAGGGTTGGAATTAGTGCATCTTCCTCTTCCATCCCCATTGTGGTTTGTGTCTTGGAAATTCTCTTGCCTTGGTATGTGATGTCTCCTGGGCTCTGGATGGGAAAGCAATAGTTTTCCAAAACTGCTGTGCAGGGATTTTTATTTTTCCCTTTCATGTTTTCTTTCAAACACTTCTCTTACACAAAACCCACAGAGAGAGTTCCAGGCAGCGTCCACCCATATGAAACCAGACATTTTTTTCCACAATCTTTTTATAGATTTGATAATATTTAACTCGGCATGTATTAAAAATGTATGGAGTACATAAAATTCATTATAAATGTCACCAAACAGGCCAATGGCTTTTTAATATCACTGCCACAAGACTGTATTTTAACCTATTTCCTGTCTGGATCCATTCCAGTGGCAATTCCAGGAGGGGAATATATTTAGTCTATATTTACTTAGTCTGTTTAACTTTCAGTTAGTGTCTTTGGCTGATCCCGTGGCCGTGCTATTTTGGGATGATTTATACAATATTTACATTAAATTCTGCTAATATTTCCTTGCCTCTTGAAGTTGGATTACACTATTTACATCTCAAAGGCCCAAGTTGGAGAAATAAGCAGCTGTTCCAGGCACCAGAGAGACTTTAGTGTAGGGGAGGCTGCCAGCAATGAGACCATGAGTCTGAAATACTCGTGGAGGAGTTATTTAGGATTGGACCAGTCCTCCATGAAGGAATCATGGAATGGTTTGGGTTGGAAGGGACTGTAAAGACTGCCTGGATCCAAACCTCCTGCCACGGTCCCAGGCTGCTCCCAGCCCTGTCCAGCCTGGCCTGGGACACTCCAGGGATCCAGGGGCAGCCTCAGCTTCATTGCAAAACCAACTCCAGGTGTGAGGTGCTTCCCTCACAGGGAAGAATTTCTTCCCAATACCTAAACAAATCTGCCCTTTTCCAACTTGAAGCCATTTCCCCTTGTCCCAAGTCCCTTTCCAGTTCTCTTGGGGCTCCTTTAGGCTCTGGAAGGGGCTCTGAGATTTCTCTGGAGCCTTTTCTTCTCCTGGCTGAACAACCCCAGCTCTCTCAGCCTGTCCTCACAGGAGAGGAGCTCCAGCCCTCAGAGCATCTTTAGGGCCTCCTCTGGACTTGCTCCAGCTTATCCACGTCTGGGGATCAGAGGGAATTCCCCTCGTGTCTGCAGAGGTGGAGCAAAGCCCTCAGCTGAAGGCAATGGATGAGGAGTCTCACTCTGGTCCTTGTGTGCTGTGGCAGGAGGAGCAGGACAATGGTCCTGAGCTGTGTGATTGAGCTTTTACAAAGAGAAACCTTCAAATCACAGTTTGGATGCTGAGGTCATATCCCTTAATTTAAAAAAAAAAAATTAAAAATTGGATTTATAACAAAAATTAAGACAAAAATATATTCAGCATCACTTAACTGCAAACATGCATCACAGTTGGAGGGGAAAACATTCCTCCCTGCATAAATGGAAATTTACCTTCAGGATTGACCTGTGCAGTCATGAAGCAGCAACTGGATGAGATCAAAGTGCACAGAGCCAACCTCCCTCAATCCCAACAATATTTGGCAGAACAAATGATTCTCCTGCACTGAAGGCACAATGTAATTTAGTAGCCCAGGGAAAAAATCCAAACTGTGAAAATATTTGACAGCTACTGTTCTCTAGAAACCAAATTAGCTGGAATTTTGGTCTATAATTATTCTCAGAGGAATCTACAGATTTTTAAATATAGGAGATGGTTCCAACAGACATTCTTAATGGCTTGAAACTCTGGAAGCAAATCTTGCTTTGAAAGCCAGTGAAACTTTAGGATGAATAAATATTTTTTTTCTTTTTACTCAATTTAGTTCTCATTTTCAAGTCCATGAATTGTCTGCAGTTCATGAACAAAATGTTTCAAGTCTTCTCTCCTTGCTAATCCACTCTAACATTGGACTGAAGGACATTCATTGTACTTTAAAAATGTCTCATTTGTAAAGTTCCTCACTTCAATACTAAGAAAAACTTCATCAGTAGTAAGAAAAACCTACCTGTGGAGAAATAATCTGTCATCCAGAAGGATTTTGTTGGCCTTGGAACCGATAAAATTACATACAAAAAAAGAATAAAGGGCAGAGCCAAAGCAAGAATTGAAGCAGAAATTCCTGTGATTCAGAATGATCACGAAATAGAAATTCTGCCTGCCTTGGGCACCACAAAGCAAAGCCCAAGGCAGACAAATAAAACACCTCTGACTCCTCCATTTCATCGTCATGAAATATCCTGAGACATGGGGGTGGGAGGAAAAAAAAGAGTTCAAATGAATCATTTCTGTTTTCTAGGAACAAGAGGGTGAGATTGCTAAAGAGCATTTTTAGCTCCGATGAATAAATAAATAAATCAGAGGAGGGGATAATGGAGCTTTTAACCACTGCAGGTGTAGGTGGTAACAGAATATTGACCAAGTCTTTCCTGAAAGCTTTTGCTGACTCAGTCACTGATAATCCCAGTCTGGTGCTGATTTATGGGCACTGAAGGGATGATGTGAGTTAAATCACCTGAATTGCACCCCTTCCCCAACCCCTCTGAATTTCAGGGTGTGTTTGCCCTTACCCCTCACTCAGGGCACCACACTGTTGCCAGATTACCTTGTCAGAAGCTGAATTTTCTGTGAAAGGCCACAGAGAGGATGTACAGTGTGAAAATGAGAGTGGCACAGGGGCAGACACACAGACCCCACTGGAGCAGCCCCTGCCAGGGCAGCAGTGCCCATTGAGGACAATGACATCCCCTCTTCAGTCCACACAAGGGTCACATCCTGTAAAACCTAAAAACTATTAAGTGTTATTATATTTAATTTTTTTTTAGATTTTTTTTCAGTCTGATCACGTGCATACTGTGACAGGTAGTTTGGCTTTTGGGTTTTTATTGCCTGTTCAGAAACAGATCCCAGGGCAGTGACCATAATGAGAACTTCATTGAGTATCCTGCCTGCTGCTTCATTCTGGACTGATGGGGAAGGGATGTGATCTGCCTCTGATGAAAGATTCCTCAGGCTGGGAACAGAGCAGGGAGCAGGTGAGGATCCATCCCTGGCATCTCACCCTTGGTGCTGCCTGTGGCTCCCACCTCTCACCTTTCCTGCTGCTTCAGCTCCACTGAATTCTTCAGCCTGTGGTGCAAATGTGTGGGTTTGAAGATCTCTGAGCCTATCAGAAAAGAAGAATGAATAGACAATGATCATTTTGGGCACAGGTAACAGAAGGTTCTTGCCCAGTGGCAAATATTTCCCCTCTGCTTTCCTGCCCAGGTGCTGCTCTTCATGCTCAGCCCCAAAGAGGGGTAACCACCCGTTCAAATCACTAAAACAATCTAAAAATCAGAGGAGTCCAGAGCTTTGTGGATGGTTTAGAAAGACAAAATCTGAGGGAGCTGTGCCTGTAAATGCTGTGTGAGCTGCTCTCAGTGCATGGTTAGATTTTTAGCACCAGTTAACCATGGCATAATGGAACACAAGTTCATGCTTTTAGTCCCTCTATTAGTGTTTTTAATGTGATGCTCATGTAGTTGGAGGCAGTTATTGAGTTCTAAGTAGGAACATCTGGAAGAAAATAATTTTCCATGCACACTGAAGTGTGCTGGGCAGCAGCAGTGTTTGGGAGGGACAGAGTGGAAAATGTCTGGCTAAAATACACTCAGTGCCTTTGGGTGAGGGCAGCTCTGGGTGCAGCTCCTGGAGGACAGAGAGTTTCATTCCTGCCTGTGGAGACACATCCCCATCCTGCTGGGCTGTTTCCACCTCCCCACTTCATCTTTCCTGCTGGAAATGGCTCCTTGGCTCTTCCCTGCCCTGAGCTGCGGCCCAGCCAGGGCTGCCACCCTCTCCTTTGGCATTTTCTCATTTTCTGCACAGACACAGAGATGCTGCTGCTTCACCTGCATCTTGGAGATGTGGCTTTTCCCCCACTGGGCTCTTGGTTTGCTTCAAATCCTCACATTTCTTCTGTCTTAGTTTGATTAGTTTCATTCAACTAGTGGAAAACAAAGTTAAGGCAATGGCTGCTCTAAATTAGGTGTGCACTTTATCTGAACTCAGTGTCCTCATGACATAAACCTGTAACTGCAGTGATATAGAAGTCACCAGAAAACTCAGATTTGATTCAGAAAGTACTTAAGAAGTGAAAAATGTTAATTTTTTAGGTCTAAACTTTTTTTTCAACTAGTCTCATACTTTAATTTTATTCTATTGTATTTTTTTTTAATTTCCTGTCAGACCAGCCCTAATGAATAAATCCAGATTGCAAATTGGGAAATATTCTTCCTGAAGATGTAAGGTTAAACCAAAGCCAAGGAGACCCTGGCTGTAGGCCTGGTGTTTAAAACACCAGCCATTTGTTTGTTATGGGCATCCACACTCACACACAACTTTATTTTCCATCTGGCTGTCGCATTTTTCTCCTAAGACTGGGTATCCCATCAACATTTTCCTTCCTGAATCATCCTTCACAAGAAATTCCACAGCACTTCACCACTCCTGCCATCTGTCTGAAATCCTTCCCTGATAGCAAAATAGCATTTCCTTTGTCTTCAGCAGACTTGGCAATGGGCAAGCCCACAAACCTAACCCAGAGCCCTTTGTATGAATGTCAGAAGGGATGAGGATGGTTCTTAAGGTGTATTTTGTTGGATTTCACTTTGGCATGTGAGATGTAAATGCTGTGAGAGCAGGAGACTTTAATCCCTTTGGCCAGCAGGAATTGAGCCTTTGCCTTCTAAAACTGCCCCCTCCTAGAACACATGCAAGCTTGCAAGGCAGGAAATAATAGAGAGACAATTATTCATCCGAGTATTAATACTTCTTCTGATATGATTGTTTTTATTTTTGTGGAGCACAGCTTACTTTGGAGCTGGCCAGCCTTTGGAAGCTCTCCATCCCCAGATCTGATCTCCAAAACAGGAAGAGGATTTGACAGGCACATGCAGCACTATGGGCAAACACAAAGCACCACGTAAAGGGCTGGCCCTGGACCAGCTTTGTATGTGATGTTGAAACATTTGGTGTTCTGCTTAAGGTTTCTGCCAGGAAACATCTGTGAGATTCTGCTGCAGATAACACAAAGTGTTTGATCAATCCTACCTAGAGAGGCACTGGGAAAGGTTTCAGAATCAAAGGGTGCCCATGTTGGGATAGCCTGGGTGACCTGAGCCTTGCAGGGCTGTTTGCAGCACCTTGCTGGAGGTCCCCTCACCATTTCCTTCATCCATCTCCTCTCCACTGGCTGTCACAAACATCTAAACAGGAATTTTGTTTTAAAGAATCTTTTACACCCTGTTTATCCCATGCAGGTTGATGGATTATTTAGCTTACTGACTGAAGCAGAAGTCATTGAAATTATTTCTGGCTGACTGGCAAATACATTCCAGCCCTCTTTAACAGAGAAAGCCAAACAAAAATAGAAGGATGAAAGTTAGTGCAAAAGAAAAGCCCCCAAAGCACTCAGTGCAAACCCTGCTCACACTGAAAGCCTTTTCTGCTCCTGGTGAACAGGAGAGAAGCTTGCAGCAGAGCTTGGTGGTGCTTGGCCCTCCTGTGACACTGTTCCAGCAGCCTCTCAGTGATTAAAATAAGGCTCCAACCTCAGGGCAGGGTCAAGCAGCCCTGCTGCTCCTGGAGCCTCACACCAGGCTGGGGATCAGCAGGAGCTCAGTGGTGTAAGGGAAACTGCAGCTCACAAAACCTTTCTTTTTCCTTTTCCCCAACAAAATTCAATAGAGAAGTGACAGTTTTTCCTCCCTCTGGAAATCAGTGCTAATGGGCACTCTTGGTTTGGTTTCCCTGCTTCCCTGGTGCTGAGCCACACAGGACCAAAAGAGCAGAGTGTATTTATTCCAAATGCCACCGTGCTGCCATTGGGGCAGCACAGAAATGTCTCCAGTATTTAACTGCTGCTCCCTTAAGCAGCAGGCCAAGGATTTCCAGAAGAAGATGATGTGTTTGTCCCCTCCTGCAATAAGAAGAAAACAAATCTGTTGGGTGTGATGTTCTCACCACCCTGATTTGACACCTTTTCTATAATTATCCCCCTGTGTGGCTGCAAACACCCCTGGAGCAGGTGACTTATCTTGCTTTAAACATTGTAACTTAGCAACTGAGGTCAAAAATGCAGAGGATTGGTGTCCTGAACAGCAGTTGCTGCTCCTGAGCACATGTAATGTGTTTTCTCCTACCTTCCATGGCATCACTGAACTGGTAAAACCAAAGGAACATTCTGGGCAGCAGCAACTTCTGCTTCAGGAGCCAGGTATGGTCCTGGCACTCCTCAGTGTTGCTCCCAGCTGGGCTGGAAGGTCTGGGAGCAGGAGCCCTCTCCCTCTCTGTGCCATGTGCTGCCCTGTGGCAGCCCAGGCCTGTTCCCAGCCCAGCAGCACAGCAAAGCCCAGCTGAGGGTTTGCAGGAGCACACCTGGAGCGTCCCAGCCGAGCTGGGTTCCTGTGTGCACACATCAAATGCTCACGTTGGCACAACTGGCATTTAGTAAAACTGTCCTAAGGACATTTTAGTTACAGGTTACAGCCTCTGCTTAGCACAATGTCTAACTGTGCTGCTGAAGAGAAGGTCAGAGCAGGAGGAACTTGTGTTGTTTCCTTACTGTGCCCATTCCCTGTCACTTTTTGGAGAGATTCTTGTTTGTCTTGTGTCTCTCAATCACAAGTTGCCTTAGCAACAGTCAGACTGTGAATGCATGGAGGAGCTGCAATTAAACCACTCTTGCACCTTATTTTCCCCACAGAAATTGTAGAGGTACACAAGCAGCACCTTTCCTGGAGTGATGTTGAGAGATTTAGAACATTACAAACTACACAAGTCAAAAAAGGCAGCATGGTTTGGAGAGGATGTCTGTCCCAGTGGCCACAGCTTTTATAGGTGTAAATCAGGGAGTCCAGGTTGCAAAGGCTTTGTGTGGGCATTGCACAGCACACTGTGAGGTCTGAGCACTATCAGAAAATGGAGGTGAAGTCTAATTGCTGCATTTTTCTTCAGTATCAGCAAATGGCTCTTTTCCCCAGCAGTTAATTAAGTCAGCATAGGAAGAAGAAAGTTTCACTTGGCTATAAAGAACCCTCCCCTCCGGATTCCACGTCCTGTGCTGAAGTGCCGAGGACAAACCAAATGACAAGTGTTCCCAACACCAGTGTTCTCCTGTGCAGCCTCCAGCACTGGCCACTCCCTGCTCCAGGCTCTCCCAAAAAAGCCAAATTCTTGGGCTATGATAAACTGGCAGGGCTGGAACAAGCTCCCAGGATTTAATAACCAGAGCTGGACTTTGCGTGTGCCTGCCCTGAGAGGCTGACAGTGAACGCTCCCAACTGCAGGGATCCCCCCAGGGCCTTGGCCAAGTAATTCTGGTTTGTCCCTCACATCATTCCTCACATGTTTCAGGTTGAGGGAGAGTACAATACAGCACCAGAATGAAAACACAGTTTTACTTTGCTCTGAGAGGCTGGCTCACCTGGGCAGGGAGTGAGCAAACATGGAATTCCTCTCTCTGTGCCAGTGCGGGGCAGTCGCTGTGGTTCGAAGCCAAAGCTGATGAGAGCTGATTGTGTGATTGGAGGGAAGAATTCCTCTGGGGAGGTATTTAGCCCTGCAAAGAAACCTGGGACAAGCAGGATGTTCCCTAAGCAGGAAGGAATGGGGAACTACGCAAGGCATGAGCACCTCTGGTCACGAGCCCTCAAATGGGAATCTGAGAGGGAAACAAGGGGCATTGTGTGGGGTGGGGAGCTCTGAAACTGCAGCTGACTCCAGCTGAGAACCACCACGGCCTTACAGGAAACCCCACACTCGTTTGGCAGTGCTGCTGATGGTGGGGATGAGGTGTTTCAGCTCAGAGCCACCTCCCCATCACCCCAGGGCTCTGCTGGGGCTCTGTGGGGCAGCCTTGAGCACGAACTTGGCTCCTCCACGGCTCCGCTTTGGTTGTGACTGCAGCATTTTATCTCGTTATGAAAACTGCTGTAATCAGAGTGTCCTAGACCCTCTCCCTGCAGCTTGAAGGCAAACTGGGAATGTG
The DNA here is from genome assembly GCF_023055355.1 of Agelaius tricolor. NCBI lineage: Eukaryota > Metazoa > Chordata > Aves > Passeriformes > Icteridae > Agelaius > Agelaius tricolor. Next base: position 10,465,463 of record NW_027269283.1, on the reverse strand, counting down.
GATTGTTGGTGCATTTTGAAGGGAAAACGCTCTGATAAGAGGTGAAAGGTTTGGAGGTAGCGAGAGGTTGAGATGAATGCAAATAAAATCTATTAACAAGAAGTTTTGGGTAAACTTTGACTTTTAGATAATGAGAAAGGGGTTGGTTTGTTTTTTGAAGTACAGAGAAGCACATTTTCCTGATTTCTCTTCTACCCCAAATGTAAAACATCTTTTATTGAAATCAGAGTAGTTATTGCATAACCAATGAAAGTAGAATTAATAACCTTTGATGAACAAAATCTCTATTTTAAATTAATCAATAACACATGGAAAAACCCTGAAATTGTTTTTAATTTATTTGAAAAATTGATTCTCAATTTTGTTGAAAATCAACAAAATTGTTGATTTTTATTTCTTCAGACAGAAAATTGACCAAAAGCCAGTTTAAAACAAAATAAAAGAACAACTGGCATGTTTTGTAAGTCAACAATTTTTTATTGCCAATTTATTCCATCAGAGTGTGGGGCTGTAAAATCTGGATTGTTAGTGGGATGGAGAAGCACAGATTTCAGCTACCTCTTCATTGCAGTGGGTATTGCCAAGCTAATAATGCAGTTACAGGGTGCTGCTTTCAATGAGGGGTAAGTTGTGCCAAAAAAAGCAACACTCATAAATTAGGTCATATATTCAAGTTGTCCAATTGTTTCATGTACCAAGTTTACTGAGTATTTTCTTTAAGGGTAAAGAATAACCAAAGGTATGTTGTACAGACTATTCTTCAAAACAAGTTTCCAAAAATAATAAACACAGGAAAGCACGTTCATATCAGTTATTAAAAACTCAGCTAATGGAATTTAAAGTAATTTTTTTTTTTGTAATAGAAGAGGGGAAAAAATTATCCTTCTTTTCCAGGAGAGCTTTCTATGTTAAATTGCACTCATGTATGAGAACTGTAAGAATGCTACAGTTTCAGCAGGATAAATGAAGTTATATACCATAGCCTAAAATTTAGACCATGCATATTTTACGAGTAAGGAGAAACCATTTATGAAAACAGGAATCCAACTGCTGATGAGGATGAGGTGCAAGGAGTGTCCCTGTGCCAACAGCAATTGTTCTCACTGCTTCAGAAAGGGGGCACAAGCTCACAGGGAGCTGCTCCTGTTTCCTTGCCCTTCAGCTCTCAGAGGCAAAGCACAAACTGTGTCCATCGATTGCTTTGCAGGTACATTTACTGTATGCATTTCCAATCATCAAACCAAAGGCTGGGATTTGCTTTCTGTCCAATAATCCTCATTTTCTCTGAAATGGGAACTATTGATCCCTTATGTTTCACTTTAATCCAGACTCTTTATTGCTGAACAAATTCTTTGAAATGTGGCTGTAGGATCATCCTTTCTAAATTAGAGTTTCTCTGCTTGGTTTCTTTCCTGATACAAGCAACTAGCAGAGCAGAAGTGCTCTCCACATTGAAAGCAAACAAACAAACAAACAAACCTGATTTTTTTATTAATACTCAAAAGTCTAGTCATTGAGTTAAGATGAATGCCCACAGTCTCTATGCAATTTATCCTTAAGTGCTTAACAGGCCAAGTGAAGAGACTTGAAAGAACATTCTAAGTAGCAACCCAAGCACCACAGAGGCCTGCATGATCTACCTAAAATAACTCAAACGCTTTTGAGGAATGGCTACAGTGTTAAATATTTCCACCTATTCATCCTGTACCAACCCAGCTCAGAGCAAACCAGGCTGGAGGCTGGGGAGAGCAGAGATACAACAGCACAAGACTTCTGGTTTATGTCCTTAGTAATACTCAAGGCAGGGTTAACTAGCAAGGCAGAACACAATTAGGTTGTTCTAGTAATGTTGGTAATGTTGCCTTACTCAGCAAATCCTCTTTCTGTCATATTAATTATTTGCTGAAGCCATTTGCTACTTAAACTGTGAAAGCTGAAATGCATCTGTGATTTTTCCTTTTAATCTTTGGCTAAGGATTTTGTAGTAGATAATCCAGCAGAGAGTGTATGGTGGGTCTGTGATTTCTTTTGCCAAATGTATCTGTGAATGAACCTTGCAGCTCTGAAAACACAGAGCCCTTTACAATTATTTGCCAAAAAAGCAATTACAAGCTGCTTGGAGGCTGGTACTTGTGTGCAGTCTCCTTCTATGTTATTGTTAGCTTTAAAGGGAATTAATCAGGGGGTGAAGCAGAGCTCCCATCCAGAGCTCAGTCAGGATGCTGGAATATGTTTGCACCCCTCAGCACATGGGTGGAAATGTTCACTTGAAACAATGCAGGTGGTCAGGCCATGCCCTGCCTCACACCAATTCCCAGGGCTTCCCCTGCCCTGGCAGCTGCTGCTGCTCCCACACAGGAAAGGGAATTATTCCAGGGACTGTGCCTTAATTCCAGCCTGGCAAAGGGAGTTTGTGTCTGTGGAGTGTCAGTGCTGCAGAGGAACGAGCCCTTCTCCAGTCCGCAGCATGAGTTAAGGAGCGACACTGGAAGCAGTGCACAAATAATCAGAATTATGACTACAACTGCAGGCTCCACACACTCATCTGCTCCTCTGCTCCAGCTCCAGGGTACTGCTGCTCTCAGTGGAATTTAATTCAGTCCATGTGAAGGCTGAGTGATGGTCAACTTTGCATTCTACACCTAAAATCTTGTTGGAAAGACTTCAGACTGGCTGGTGCTGGCTGTAAGGAAGAACTATTTCATAATGGGAGCACAGATGTCCTCAGCAAAAATTAATAAAGCTCATCAAAACCTCCTTTGCTGCCCAGAGAAAAACACTCCTTGAGATACAGAAAAGCACATTTTTAAATGGAAACCAAAGTATCTTGTATCATGTAAGCAAAGGTGTCTTTTTTGCCTCATGGAACTGTTCCTTACTATGAAAAGACTTCGTTACCTTCGTTGGTCAATTCTCTTGTAATTTTTTCAGCAGTAATAACAACAAGGAGAATCGTGAATGCTTTCCACTTCCAGGAGGGCTTTACAAATGAGAGACTTCAAGGTGTTTTTTCCTTGGCAGCACTGTTCTTTCACTTGAGCCTTTCCATTTGGTTCAGTGGAGGCTGCAGGGCTCCAGGTCAGCACAGAAGGACCCTCCTGGGTGAAGGGCAGCTGCCAGTCTCTCCTAAAAACCACAAGTTTTTTCCTTGGACACTCCAACCTGATGTGTTTTGGCTCTGTCCAGGCAAAGAGTTAATCCTTACTCTACAGAAACCATTGGGAAGCTGAAAAATACGACAGTGAAGTAACAGCAAAATTCAGCACGGGAGGAGGATGAGAGGGAACATTGTATTTGCCAAGGGTTTTTCCTGTTGTCGCACCAGAAGAGGAAAGGTGATAAATTCCTGATCACTCCCTTTTGTGCCTGCACCTGAGCGCTGCAGCATCAGCAAGGAGGAAGAAAAGGCAGAGATCTGAATGGATGAGACACCAGATGTGAGAAAGCATGGAAGGAAATAACAGCCAAAACGCTGAGAAAGAAAGGAAGCAGCGTCGTTCTTTTTTCACCTTTTAATGAGGCTGGTGTGAGCACCCCGGGGCCTCAGCAGCAGCTTACGGAGGGCCCTGGAGCCGCCAGCCCGGGCTCTGCCTTTGTTCCTGGGGGACACGGAGGGACGGGGAGCGCAGAGCAGGCACAGCCCGGGGCACTGGTGACATCTAGAGGATGTCACTGCGGCTTCGGGCACCAGCCGCAGCTCCGAGCAGGGCAAGGGAGGAAGGGAGGAAGGAAGGGAGGAAGGGCTGCCCGGCCATGGGCATCTCCGGCTGCCAGCTGAGCCCATCCCACCGTGCTGGGGCACAGGAGAGCGCCAAAATCCGCTCCGTGTGTGCCTGCCCTGGGGAAACGCTCCACTGCAGCTGCAGAGCCACCAGCGAGGGTGTGAACTGCACTACTGCGAGCAAGGAACAGAGCAAAACTGCTCCTTCACTGCTGTGACTGACTTAGCAGGAGCCTGTGCCTGGGGAAGCTGTGACACCGTCCCCAGGCCGTGACAGAGTGTGACAAGGAGCAGAGGCAGCTGCTGTGCCCTGGGAGCATCTCCCCTGTTCCCCCCACAACCATTGATGGTATCCTGCCCTGGGAGCAGTGCACAAATAATCAGAATTATGACTACAGCTGCAGTGCATGGACGCCTCTATTTCCTGCAGTGCCAATGACAGGCAGGTGTCACACAACAGAGAAGGTGCAGTGGGAGCTCCAAGTGCTCTGCAGGGCTGCTGCTTCCAGCTCTTGTGGGAATGTCACTGCAGTGCCTTCCTGAGAGCCTGGGCTTGCTCAGCCTCGTGGTGCTGGCGGCTCCCACTGTCCCTTGGCTCAGGAGTGTGCTGGCACAGAGGCTCAGGGGCAGGGCTGCCAGGCTGCTCCAGGCTTGCTGGCAGTGGGGACAGCAGCCTTGCCCACATCCCCTGTCCTGCGCAGCCAGAGGTGCTTTCATGTCCTGTGCTTTTTTTACCAGGAAAGTAGATCCCTTGTTTCTCTGACATTTTCTCCTTTAAAGCTGCATGAGAACAGTGAAGACTAGCAGGCAAAGTCAGCCTGACCCAGTGCTTCAATGGCAAATATTAAACTGCAGCACTCAGAGAAATGATGAAATCTCTACTGGTAGAATTTAACAACCTACTTACACTGGAGCCAACCAGGAGAGATTTATAAAGCTGTAAAATCAGCTAATTCTGTTTTAAATTATTTCAGAACCTGAACAGCACAAGCTGTCTTTAAAATCAAAGGGCAAATTTGACATTAAAAAATGAGATTATACATTGTGGCCAAAATTAAATGCTGTTGACCCAATCATATAACAAGTATTTGTGAGGAATAGCAGGGACAAGGATTTCTGAGATTGTTTCCACTCAAAGAGAAAATTGATGGTCGTCTCCTTTCCTCTCAAGCCTTCTAGAAGTCCTCTTCCACATGACATCCTCCCATGCCCACAACACCTCCCTGCTACTGGTTTGCCCTTTCTCTTGCTCACAAAGGGCTGTGAGGACCAAACCAGCTGGGCCCCACGTTTTCAGAGTTTTTCTCAGAAAACCCCTTGGGCTGCTGAGTCAGGCCTGGGACTTGCCACACTTCAGGTTTTAGTCACCCCAGGCAGAGCTCTCTAACTCTCCATGCCCAAGGCTGGCAGAGCAGCCTGCAGCCCTGTCACCCACTGCAGCTCAGCCTGGTGTTAATTCCGTGAATAAGAGCCTGACACACGACACAGGGTTTGCAGCACGGGGCTCCCAACCATAGCAGGATGCTGGCTGAACTCCAGCACGTACAGTTCTCTGCTTATTACACTAAACATTGCAGCTATGTTATCCAAATTGTACATCTGAGTAAGAGTTTGCTACTTCAACCGAAACGCTGTGCTCGGGGCTTACTTGCTTTTTCCAAAAGGCTGTGTGATGTTTGCAGACACTGATTCAGAAATGAGTGTTCGTGTCCCACTGCTTTAATTACTCACACGGAGCGAGGAACGCGCTCGCAGTGGAGCAACACGGGCGGGCTTCAATTTATCCTTCAGCGAGGCGACTCGTGCTCCTTCAGGAGCTGGAAGGACGGGGTGGGGATTGTCTGTTTCGCAGGGATCACGGTCATTGCCGGCTGAGTTTCGCGGCTGCTCGCCCTTGCTCCGGCCGGCGCTGTCTGTCCGTCCCTTATCGCCGCCCGTCCCTCGCTCCTGCCGCTATCTCCCTGCGTGAAACCACACGGGCTTGTTTTTTCCTACCCGGCTCGATAAGAGCCAACAGATGTCAGTGCAGCCTGAACAACACGGGCCGTGCTCTGCCCGGGGCTCTGCCCCTGCAGGAACATCCCCGGTGGGAGATGTCCCCCGGGACACCGGGGCGAGGGGGAGAGCGGCGCCCGGGACGGGACCGCCGTGCCAGGGGAGGCTGCACAGCTAAAAATACCCGCAAAGTATTTTTAAAAACACGTTCGAGGGTCCTTATAAACACACAGAGTTTTGTTGACAGAACAAGACTGCTCATTTATGCTGTGTATTATCCTTGAAAACCTGCTCTGTTTGTGCAGGGAGTCCCATGACAACCTCGGCTTGCTGTGATCTCAACAACAAATGTGTCCCTTTATCTGCTGGAGAGGGACAGGGGGGCAGCAGGAAGTATCTGCAGGCTGTAGGAAAAGCAGTTAAGAAATGGAAATAAGCTGCTTTATCAAAATATTGCTTTGCTGTTTTCACAAGTGCAATCCCAGTGGCTTTCTAGCCCAGCTCAGGGCACCTCTTCTGTGGCAAGTCGATGCTAGATTTGTGTGTAGAGCCCAGGAAAACCAGTGGGATTGGCTCCATCGTCTGGTTAAGTGATGTCTGAATGGAGGGAATTTGACAATGGGGTTTCATCTTTTTGCCATAAATATGTTTTCAGGTGACAGCTCTAGGACAGAGAAGGCCTCTCTAGGGAAACTCACTCATGGTCCATTACTGGGGGTGGGGGGGGGAAAGTGAAAGCATTTTCATATTTCTGAGGCAAACTGGGTCATGAAGCCACAAACCAAGATAGTCAGGGGAAAACCAACCATTAAGATAGCCAAGGGGAAAGGTAGCGAGTTTTATTGTATTTGAGAGTGAAAAGTTTGTACTTTGGAGTTTGGATGGTGACAGTGGCTGGTTCTGTGCCTGGTCTTGTATCCCTCACTGCAGTGTCAGGACCAGAAATGCTGGATGAAAGATCTCATGGAAATCTCACATCTGCACAAAGAAAATCAGGATATTAGTAAGTTGGATGCTTAACTACTCAGCTACACACCACACACAGTGAAGTGTAGAGCTTTGCTCCTGGAGCCCTGGACCTCTCCCTGTGGCTGATGGGAACCAGGATGGACTGAAGGGTGTCGGTCAGAGCTGGCATTTAGACCAGGACATTGTCCCCTCCCCAGCTGTATCCACATGCTCCGGTCTCTCCAAACAAAGACTTTGCCTTTTTTGTACTTGGAATGGTCTTCAGTGTCGCAGATGGAGGTGGCTTTGCTCAGCCCATGCCCCATGAGCACAGGTGGAAGCTGAAAGCTGCTGAGCAGTAACAGCAGCACAGTTTGCTGACCATGTCTTGAGTCACTTTGCCATGCCTAGAAGCACCAATACCTCTTGTCATTTTATATCTGAAATACATTTCAAATGGAGCTGATTCTACCTATCGTGCCTTATCTGTGCATCATGATGTTTACTTTACAGATGAGACACCTTTTAGGTTAAGAGATGTGATGAGGGCAGTGATGGTGGCTTTGTAGTTATAGGTATCAGGAGCTCTTGATTTTCAGACTTCTTCAGAAAGAAGACAAAAAGTTAACAGCTTAGATTGATACTTTAACAAGAATTTAGGAACCCATTATTGAAATTGGGCACTTGGCCACTATTTTCGACCTAAACTAAAATGCAGGAAACAGAGAAATGACAGCAAAATAAGAGTTAAGAGAAGGAAAGAACTAAAAGCAAAGACCAGATAGAATCCTCTTCAGCTAAAATTAACGGAAAACTCTCACAGTCTGTAGTGGGTGTTCAGTCATATAAACACTGAGCAAATCCCACAAATGTAGAGTCCTCTCCTTATGCCCTAAAAAGCCTTGTTATGTAACTGGTGGCAGGATTTATTTTCAGGGGTGCTCAGCCCCCTTTGTTGCTCCAGCCAGACTGTGCACAGCAGCCTCAGGGCCCATTCCAAGAGCTAAACCTTTACTCAGATGTCTTTAACCACCGTGCCAGGCTACAGCCACCTCCACTGGAAAAGCTGAGTGCAGCCTGGGCCCCAGAGAGCCCTGCCAGTGGCAGGGCAGTGCCAGCAGCAGGGCTGACATGTGCTGCTTTGCATCAAGAAATGGGGCTTGTGGACCACTCATTTTAACAGCAGCGGGAGTCTCAGTTATCAGTTATTTTCCCTCCCAAAGTACAAATAAATGCAAATTTTACTCATCTACATTTTTCTTGCTGTCGTGTTTCCTAGTGTTGATCCAAGTTTTTTTGCCCGTGTGTTCATGTCTCTACTTTTAACGCTGCAGTCTCACAGTTGTTGCCTCTTTTCTTAATACTTTTTGTATTATCAGATGGCCCATTCTGCTTTTTAACCTCTCCATCTTTTCCCCACCATTGCAGGTGGTAGAAACAACAGAATAAACATGCAGAGATCTGCAGCTCAGTGCTCAAGGAAAAGACAACTCTCTCTACCCCCTTCCTCCCTCCTGAGAGTCAGGGAAAGGCAGATCTTGAAGGTAATTTCCTCTTCTGTCTTTGAAACTGTGTGTGATGTCAAAAACTGTCACTCTGTCTCATGCAGCCTTCACCCAGGTGAAACATGTGAGTTCACCCTTGCTGTCACTCTTGGCCTCTAATTAATACTGGTGTAAGCAGGGAAGTGACACATTGGCATAGTTAACAGCTGGAATTCAAGTAACTACATCCATGCTGTAACCATGGGCAGGGCCACAGCCAGGGCTACAGCAGGATGTGAAATTTCTGATTTCCTGAAACAAGTAATTTGTAAGTTTTATGAGTTATTCTAGGGGTTTGGAATAATAGGATGCGGGAAAGTCTGTTTTCCACTTTGGAATCCTACTTTATTTTCAGATTTCTACTTCAGAGGATGGACATTACAGGCAAGGTGGGCTTGGTGTGCTTTGCTGAACTTGTCACCTGCACTGGCAAAGTTTTCAGAGTAACCAAACCAAGACAGGCTGACCTTAAACTTGTCTTGCTGTGAATTGCACCAGCAGGAAAACTCTGCTTGCCTACCTCCAGAGCCAAGAGAACAAATTTATAGGCTGAATGTTCCTACTAGTTTGTCATTTTAGTTTTTGGGTTTGTTTGTTTTCTTCACAGTCCTCAAGACAGTTCCCTTTCCTTTTGGCAGGTGCCACATGGACAGATCCCCACAAACCAGCCTGTTTCAAAGAACTGTCCTGTCTGTAAGTAAAAGATTTGTCTCGTCTCAATGTCTCTCCAAAAGGCACAGGAAGAGAAAGAAAACTATTAATAATCTTCTAGGCTGACCTTTAAATTTTCTTGTTATATTACATTCTCAGGGGTGTGTTCATCAGAAGAACGAACTCTGGGTCCCAGAGGAAAAGGCATTACAACAGTGGAGGCAGAATGAGTCATGTGGGCATCTTGAGCCTGATGTGAGATGGATTTATTCCTGCAACAGGCAGCAACTGCTGTCAAATCCTGGGCTAGCAGTGATGTGCAAAGTGAACTTCCCTGCTGCGTAGTGATTTCATTCTTACACATACTAATTACTGTACCACTTGCAGGAGATTTTGAAAGAGAAATTTGCATCAAGAAGACACCTAACTTGTGAGCAAGCACCGAGAGGGGAAATGGAGATTTCAGTGAGAACCACATGGGCTATTTGCAGAGGACAGGCTACAGCACAGAGAGCTGATTGCAAAGCTTCAATTCCAGAGTGCAGGATGTGTGGCCAGGCCCCAGAGAGCATTAGTCATCTCATAAGTAAATGCTCAGAGCTGGCCGGAGATGAGTACAAATACAGCATGACAAAGCTGGCAGTGCTGTGCACAGCCCGTGCTGCCAGGGAAGGGGGTACAGCCACAATCAGCATCACCACCCCAGGCCAGGTAAATGGAGAGAACTGAGAAGCTGAACGTGAAGTTTGCTGTCAGAAGGCAGATGTGGTGCCTCCAGAGGAAGTTCATCAATTACTTCTCCACTGGATGACGGCATTGGTAGAAAATAACAAGTAGTCACTGACAAACATGTGTGGCAGGAAGTGAATTAAAAATGGGGCACGAAAATGGCACAGATCTTAGTGTCCTGCTCTCCAGTGGGCTCGGGTGTTGTGTCGAGGAGCTCAGGCGCAGTGTCCAAACCAGACACGAGCTCTCGGCGGAGCAGGGCTCTCCCTGGCACCGCAGCATCCTCACGATGGGATGTCGGCTCAGGTCCCGACCTGGCAAAAGCCAGGGTGAAACGTCAAACCGGCGCTGGCTCCGCTGCCTTGGGGCAGCGCTGACCCCCGGCTGTCGCCGCAGAGACTCCGCGGGTCCCCGCCGGGCCCGGGACGCGACCCCCGCCGCAGGTGGGGGGCAGGCGGGGGGCGCGGGAGCCGCTCCCCCGCGGGGCCGGGCTGCGGCGGGGGCCGCTTTCCAGAGAATACGGTAAACATGTCCGCATCACGTGCGGCCGCTCCCGCCGGCCGCGGCGCGGGACCGGCCGGGAGGGCGGGACGGGACGGGACCCGCGCTCCGCCGGCCGAGCGGGGCCGCTTTAAGAGGCCGCCGGGCGCCGCCGCCTCGCCCTGCCCGCCCCGGCGGAGAGCGATGCCCGCGGCGCCGTAGGGCGGGTGGCTCCGGCACCATGGGGCTGTGCTACAGCCTGCGCTCCCGCCTGGCCGCCGCGCACCCCTCCGCGCCCTACGGCAGCCGCGGCGAGCCGGACACCCCCGCGGCGGCAGAGCACGGGGACCCGCAGGTGCGGCACCGGCTGCGGCAGGACCTGGTGGCCAAGGAGCGGGCGGACAAGAAGCGGAGCAAGAGCATCGACAAGACGCTGAAGGCGGAGAAGCGCGAGTACAAGCAGACGCACCGGCTGCTGCTGCTGGGTGAGCGGGGCGGCGCGGTTCGGCTCGGCCCGGCCCGGCCCGGCAGGTGCGGGGCCCGAGGCCGCCGCCGGTGCCCGAGCGGGCGGAGGGGGCGGCGGCCGCGGGGGCACCGGGGCGGGGCGGGCGCGCACGTGGCGGCGGCGCCGGGCGGGGGCTCCGGAGGCTCGGCGGGGCTGCGGCAGCGCGGGGGCAGCGGGGCCGGGATTTGCCGTGCCCGGCCCGGGGTACCGGGGCTGGGGGGCTCCGTGCCCGGCCGCGCCCGCTGCCGTGTGCGGTAGGAGCCGATGGCCGGCCCGAGGGAAGGAGCGCCCGCAGCCCAGGTGATGCTTGGCCAGAACGCGGCCGCGTGTCCCCACGCTGTCCCCACGCTGGCGGCTCACACCGAGCCATGCAGCGGGACCGCGGCAGCAGCAGCAGCAGCGCGGGCGGCTCTCCCGTAAGGAGGAAGCCCGAGTTTCCGTGTGCGGGAGCGATTTGCCGTGGTCCGCTCCGCCTCCCCGAATGCACAGCGGGCAGATGCAGCCTCTCGGGCTGTGCGGTTCCATCCAGTCCCGTTCACCAGCCCTTGTTCCCTGCATCGCAGCTCGTCCCTGCCCTGGAATGCGCAGGGCTCACGGGCAGGGATGCTCCTGCACGGTGACAGCACCGGCATTGCCTTCCCGAGGGTGCCCTATGGAAAGGCGCTTTAATTATGCAATTGTGTGATGTCTGAGCTTGTGTAGTACACGACCCCAACCCAAACAGGCTTAGAAAGTCAAGTATTAGACTTCAGGTAAGTCGAAGGAGGCTGGAAATGTGTCCATTCCTCCACCCCTCAGTGCAATGCAGGTGGAATACAGGTTACCCTGAGCATCTTGGAATAGTAGAGAATATTTTCAAATGTTCACAAATAACTTAAGCGCCTCTTGCCCTTGGAGCGTGTGTGGTTCTGCAGGGCATAAACAGCAAAAGTTGGCCTTCATCTTATTGGTGTGTGTTTGCAGCCTGTAACAGAGAAGCAGAATTTTAAGGAGCTTTAGAAAACAATATTGGACCTAGTTTTCTGCATCTTGGTGGTAAAAATTTCTATTCCAGAAGCAGAGCTTCTTTTGATGTGGTTGCAGCTATACTGATGCAAGTCTGTTCATAAAGGTGTCCCTCCTTCTCATGGGAAGGGGGTTGAGCAACACTTGTGGGAAGAGTAAAGCATCATGTGCTGTGACTGTTGGTAAGGAATCACACCTCTACCCGACGTGCATTCCTTTCAAGCACCCCATACCTGTAGGTGTGTTACCATTTGGTGTTTTAATGTATTTCTAGTTTGTTCTGTAGTGAACAAGTGTGTGAAGGAGGAGCCGTGAGAACTTTTCTTTCTTTGTAGATTTAATAAGTCAGAAAAAATCCAACAGCAGGGCTAGTTTTGATGTTAATCTGCAAGCCTTTAAGTCATAAAGGCTATCTGATACAGGCTTCTGTAGGCAGTATTTCAGTTGCCTGGTTTTTAATAAAGAGCTGGGTTTTGCTGCAATGACATTGAACACTGAGTGGGTTAAACAACACATCTGAGTGGTTTGGAGTTGTCTATGGTGAAGCCAACAGAGCCTTCTTTGTCAAAATACTGATTTATAAATCTGATGGATATGAGTCAGTGTTATGCTGGCAGTCGTTTATTATATTTCAGCCTGGACTTGAATAGCAGGAAGTCACTTTTTGGCCCTCTTGTAAATCTTGGGATGCCTAAGAGACCCATTTCCCTGCTCCTTGCATGGGGACTGTCAGTTTTCCAGTTAGCTTCCTTCCCTTGCTGCTTCTCCCCTGCATCCCACTCTCACTGTTGCTTTGAGGATTTTCTGTTTCTAACCTGGAACATGAAGTTTGGGGTACATTTGGTGATCCTCCATGTACATCAGCAGGGATTGCTGCCACAGCTGAGTGTGTCTGTGCTGGGATTGCACACACAAATTGAGCAGGAGGGTGATGATGAATGACGGGGGCAGGAGCATCCAGCTGGGATTTAAAGCTGCAGCTGAGTCTGCCTCTAAGGAATGGGGTTAGGGTGGGGAAAAAGTGCAGAGCCAGGAGCTTAAGCTGCCTCCTTAGAGCCAGGAGTGTCTCCTCACTTGGGCTGAAGCTCAGTGGCAAAAGCTGCAGTAGATACTTGGAGTTCTCACTTGTGTTCCCAGTTTTTAGGCTGACGTGCTCCTGTAGGAGTGCATTGCTGCCGTGGACAGCAAGGGACACTGGGGTGCCAGCTCTCTCTGTAACAGATTTGAGATGAAAACTGCTCTGATGCTTCAGGTCTGTGCTGTCCCCAGGGCTGAATTATTTGTATCATGTGGCTGCAGTGGCTGTGCGCTTCCAAGGGCTGTGCTGGGAATGTGGAGTGTTCCTTCCTATGGCCGGGCTGTGCAGGACAGGGAGTGCACAAGTCACTGTGCCTGTGCTCTGTGGTTTGGTGTTGTAGTGTGTGTGTAACTTACACAGCTGTTACTCAGAGTACCACTCACATTGTGCTCTTCAGCACACCTGATGCTTATGTTCCCACATTGTAGTTCCTTTTTTTGGGAGGACAAGTTCATCATTTTATCCAGGTGCTCAGGGGTGTGTGGTGTAGTTACTCAGTGGACAGCTTTATGCCATTAATTGATTTAGGTTTCTTTAATAATTTTCAGTCCTTTTCCATCACCACTGCTGTATAAAATCCCAAGCCCTGGAACTTCTTTTAATTTCAGTAGAGCAAAGATCTTGCATCTGCTCTGTTTTGGAGGCAATAATCTGACTGTACTTGCAGCAGAGCAGTGGGAGGTTTTTTGCTTTGTTTTTGTGAAATGCTCCACCAGGTGTAATCTTATTGGATTTTGTTTAGTGAACTGTACAAGTCACAACTTCAAGATTACAATCACTGTTTTGTTGGCAGCATAGTGTGAGTTCAGGGATACTACTGGGAATAGGAGGTGATTTTTCATTGCATGGGGTTGTTTTTTTGTTGGAGAACAATCCTGGCTCTAAAAGTCAAAGTCTGTGGTTATGGGGGAAAAGATTTTAAACTTTGTCATAAAACAATTCTATTACCCATGTGCTTTCTCACTTGTGACAGTAATGTGGGTTTTCCTCTCTCTATATTTTTTTTTTCTTTTAAGGACTTGAAAGTATGAACCTGGTTTGCTCTAAGAGAGTGAACTTGGGTTGGTCCCCTCTCAGTGCTTTACCAATCTCTGTGTACTTGGCTTTTTCACTCTCTCAGGCTGAACTCTCGCCTATGTAAAAATACTTGTAGCTTATTCCCATCTTGAAAAGGAACTGGAGAAGAAGACACCAATACATGAATAGAGATATATGCACTTGTCATCCTAAATATTTATATTAAACTGGAGCTTATAAAATAACAACCATTCTGTATCTTTCCTACATCAGTGCTTAAGTAAAAATGGTTTTAACAGAAATATTTATGCTGATGCAAATACGAATATAGGGTATGGAAATGGGAAGTTTTTATGGGGAAATATAGAGAAGAAAAACACACTTTAAAAAGTAGGGAAATATCAGTGTGAAGACTGGCCACAGTCACCCTCTCTGTGTGTGCTGCATGGTGAGCCCCAGCCTGCCATATAATTAAGGACTGTTTTGTATGGTTTACATTGTATTTTCTTCCCCAAGGCTGGTACTCCATTCAGGGCACAAGATGGATGTTGTGTAGTGAATGAGCAGCTATTCAATATTCTTATCCTCCTCATACAATGTGTCACCCTGTGCCCTATCTCCATCCATACCCTGTGCTGAATAAAGAACTGTTGAACTCCTCATGCTCTAGCACTGATCACTGCAGGGACTGAATGCTCCACAAATGTCAGTGCATGGCACTGCTGTGAAATGAGGTGGTACCCTCCTCCTTTTGTGGATGCTGGAGGGGGAAATGCCACCAAAGTCTAAAGCTGAAATTGTCCAAAGGCACTGCTGATTTTATATCAGCCCTGTCACTAATTTTAATCCATAGAACCCAACTTTTTTTTTGTGGTGTTTTTTTGGTTTTTTTTTTTTTTTTTTTAGTAAATACTTTCTGTATTTAGATCATGGACCTCATTGTTGTGAACACTCAGCACTTTTGCAAAGGGAGTTTCAGGTGCCCTAAGTGCACCCAGGAGTGAGAAGCACAGCTGGTTATCCCTGGTGGAAGCTCTGTAGCAGACTGAAGCTGGCCTGGTTCTCCAGGGCTGCAGATAATGGGAAATCCCACAAAATATCCCTTCTCTTGTGGTGATTCCCTCTCTTGCTAGCTTACAGGGAGGTGGTTATTTTGGCACTGCTTCTCTTGGGATGGTGTGGGAGAGGAAGACACCCAATCATAAAGACAGGCATGTGCTCGAGCACTCGACAAAATTCCATCTTGTTGACAAGATTTTAATTCACTTGCAACCAGTTTGTTTCTTGTGCCCCATGTATTATGAGCTGCAAGAGAGGGCACACACCCAGCTGAAAAGCAGGTTATCCTTATCAGAAGATCATGTAAAAGATGTACAGGACAAAATAGACTAAAAATTGTAGAGGGAATCTTTATCCTGGTGCTTCCCAATTTTCAAGAACAAGATTTTTCATGCTAAACATCTTATACCAAACTTCCCCTTTAAGAAAAGCAGGAATAGGACATAAAAAATCCTAGGGAATGCCTGTGATGTGTGTATCTTGTAGCACACTGTGATACCAGCTGCAGAGGCAGCAGTGTGCACTTCCCCAAATGGACTGGCTTTAGTGGTGAAGGAATTACAATATTTTCCAATAGGGCTCCCAATAATTACCAGATCCTACAAGAACACTTGGACATGGGAATATCTCAGTGGTTTCCATCTGCCCAGTACTTCCCAGTGCAGACATGACAATCCTGCTGTGGACAGCAAGGAGGTGGAATGCTAATTATGGATCTTCCTTTGCAGTGAGGAGCCTCTGCACAAGGAGTTCTACTCAGTTCCCACTGCTGTATCCAAAATGTGATGCCTTTTCAGTCAGTAAATGGAGATCTTCTGGTTTGGAATGTGTTCACCACAAACAAAAATAACTGGGAAGCTTTGCAAACTTTAAGAAAGCTTTACCCAGTGTGCAAGCAATGCTGGCTGCAGCTGTGATGTGATTTGTGACTGTTTGCTGAATCTCAGAACAACTTCATGTCCTCAGCAGTGGCACCTCTATGCTTTAGATCATTTGGTAAAGTAATTTCTCTCCTGCTCTGATTTTAAATTTCATAGGAAGGGGAAGGCAAACTACTTCTCATGTCCTGTTTTGTTCTGTTTTGTTTTGGTTGGTTTTGTTTTGATTTGTTTTTTTTTTTCCTTGAGAGTTCCTGATAGTGACTTTCCTCCACATAAACAGAAAGATCATTAGCCTCAGGCAGACACATGGTGTGGAGAGCTCCAGCCAGCATATTTGAAGTCTGGCAAAGTTTGAACTGCTTCAAACAGGGTCTGGCAGTGGAAGGTGTCTGAAAAGCTGGAGCTGCACTGCTCTGAGTGTGTGAGGATGGAGGGCTGCTAATGGATGGCAATGCTGTGTGAGGCAAGGTGAATGTTCTCTACAGGGATCTGGACTGCAAACTAATGACTTTCACAGTTGTAGTTAATGCTGAAGGGATGCTCTGTGCATGTGTAAGCCTGAATTTTTGTGGGAAGGGGATGAGGAGTCTGAAGGATCCCCAGGACCAGCCGTGCCTGTGCAGTCACACTGCAGCATTAATGTACATAGTTTCTCCCTTTCCCCAGCAGAGATGCCATCTCTGTGTAGTGGTAATCTGCTTTTTCACTCATTAAATGCCTGGTGGCATAAAGATCATCATCCATCACTCTAGAGAGGCTGCATTCATCTGTAGCCATGGATCCAATTTCAGAGTTATCTGAGAATTTTTATTTTTAAAGCTCAAACTCCACCCCAAGAGTGCTCTCTTTTTGATTTGACTTTTTTGAGCTTGTGATCCTGTTGCTTGGTCAGCACCATCTGCTTCCAGAGCAGGTAAAATGTCTTGCTTGCTTCTATTTAACTGTTGGCAGTATTCTCCACTGGGACATCTTCAATTGAACTGTCTCCTGTGCAAGGGCTTCCCTGGAGGAAAAGCCTCGAGGAGTGCAGTTAATTACATGCAGTTCTTCCCTGGCTCCCTTAAATTTGGGAGTGTCCTTATTCACAAATATGCATGATTTCATTGAATTTCCTTCTAATTGCCACAATTTAAAAATGTCAGGAAAAAAGCTTGGCAATTCCCTGGTGTGAGGACAGCTCAGATGCTTTTCATGTGAAAGCTCAGTTACCAGGCATATAAATCCATGATGGTTTCAATATTCAGACCTGAAGAATGTGTCTTGAGAAGAGAAGTTGAACTCAATGACTTATTCTTATTGTTCCCCTGCTCAGTGAAGCATTTGAGAACCAAGCCATGCAAGCTTTATAAATAGCTCAGCCAAAGTTTTCTTTACTTCCTCTAATGTGTTCCCTCTGCAAAGAAAACCCACAGTGTCCGTGTCTGGGCAGCATTTTAAAAGATCTCTATGTCACTAAAGGGCAGAAAAGTTGGTGGATATTCTCTACATTGAGGGATGTAGAGGGGTGGCAGCAGGTGTCACACAGATGTCAGAAAGTTGAGATTTTTATTTTGCCAAGTGAAGGAAGGGGATGCTGAGGAGGATGGGTTGGTTCCTAGCATGGAGTAAGAGGCAGTTTTACAATCTCCAGTCTTGCTCTGTTTAGCCACTTCTGCCTCAGTGTTTTGGAAGAGGGAACAAGCACTGTCACAGCTGTGCTTCCTCTGCATTATGTTACAGGAGGCTTAAACTCAAATAAGTTGCTTTTAGAATGTAATGCTTGCATTTGAGAGCATTCCTTTGACTTTGGAGTCAGTCACATTCTGACTGCTGAGGCTGCCTTGCAGAGCAGCTTGTGAGGTGTGTGCTGCTCCCTTGGCAGCCAGAAACCCGAGCCTCAGCTGTAAATTGTTCCTGTCACATTGCAGAGATCTTACATTTCACTGATACCCTGGAACAGTGTGGATCATGGGCCTGCTGCTGGTGAATGTTGTTGTGTGCCAGCCCCTGCAGGGACCGAAGGCTGGAGGAAGGGGCTCTCCAGGCTTTAGTCCTTTCTGACTCTCCAGTTTTGGTTACAGCAGTTTGAGTGGGGCACCAGCAGCTGGGCAGGGCTGTCAGGCTCTTTGCTGCAGCTGATGAGCTGTGCTGGCTCCTTGTGGAGGTGCCAAACACATCTGGGGCCATGTGCCCTGCAGAGCAGAGAGCCTGGAGTGGAAAGCAGCAGATGTCTGGGTGCTCTGGTCGGGGTGCCTCTCTGATGGAGAGATGCTGCTGCGGAAATGAGGGGAAAAAAGGCACTTTTTAGAGTTTGACCTCCTCTTTGTCTGTGTCATCCTCATTGCACGTACACCACCTCTTCCTCTTTCCTACCCCACCCCCCACCGAACACAATTTTTAGTTTGTGGGCTGTATTTGTTTGGGTTTGCATTTTTCCTGGTTGTTTTTCATGCTGAACTCTCAGGATCACTGGTTAGCTGGGAGGTTTTCTGGAGCATGGGGGGGATTTGTGTGACTGGGACTTAACATAGGGAGGAAATGTAGATACTGAGGAGAAGGGCATGGTTGTGAGCTGGAAATCTGCATTCACATGTTTTGGGTTTTTATAAATACCAGTTAAAACTGTCTGCTTGGAAGAAAAATACTCTGTGAAATTCTGTCTTGATGCTTTCCCTGCCTTACCTCCACACAGGAAATTCACAATTTGATACAACTGATTTTTCTATGCTGACAAAAAGCATGGAACAAATTCCTTTTAGACTGTACAAGCTGAAAGATATTTTCTCCCCTGATCCCTTAACACTACCTGGGCTCTCATTTCTCCCAGCTTCTGTGAAGTTCAGCCTCATCTGTAGCATTTTGTGGTTTTAGGTGGTGAGTGATGCAGGACTTCACTTGCTCATATTTCAGAAGAATATGTATTTGTTTTTAACTTCAGACATTTACAAGGAAAATGCTTCTTCTTGTCTGTTTTCCCCAAACAAAAATAAACATGGAATTTGAGTGGCTAGTTCTCAAACATGTATATATCCTTGTGATTGCAGTGGGATTATTCATGTGAGCACTGTCCCCTCAGAGTCACTGTGTGCTCCCATCCCACCTGGACTCTCCATCCCCTGGGCAAGGCACAGGGACACACCTTGAAACTGGGTGTAACCACTTGAGTGCAGAACCAGCCAATGTAGCCTGAATATCACTGTCAAGCCCAAATGGGAGTTTTATGGTACAAAGGAATTTAAGAAAACGTTATTTGAAACTTTGTTTGCTGTTGAATTATTCTGCATTAGGGGGTTTGAGAATCTGTTGCTTCTAGTAGAGGTCTAAGGAAAATCTAAATACTGCAAAGGTATTTAGTGTTCAGGATTATTTTGGGAGGGGGCTGAGGAAAGGCCTGATAAGTTATGTACTTGACCACATGTAGTTAAAAATATTATTTGGAATATAAACTTCCTTGTCTGAAGACCAGCTTTATGCACGAAGTCAAAAAGCACAAAAAGCAGTTCTCCTCCTGGCCTCCATAAGTATACCTTAATGCTGCTGAATCCTGGAAATTATGCAGGGCATGCTTTTTAAATGTTGATTTTGACTTCTTGCCTGGGACCAAGTGTAAAGTCTTTCCAAGGAAATACTTAGAAGACTTGCAATGAAACCCAAAAGCTGCTGCCAAACCTTAGTTTTTAGAAAGGGAGTAGGGGGCAATCCAGCCTGTTAAAAACTTCCAGTTGTTTGTAATTAAATCCACTTCTTCTGTGCACAATAAACATATACTTAGAAAAAGATCATTTTACATAATACTTATGTGGTTTAGTGCTGCTTTTCAGCTGCTGAAAATCCGGCAGTAGGTTTGCTGGTTTTGTCTGGGAAGGTTGCTGAGAGCTGGGAAGCCAGGGCTGGTGCAGCTGTGCCACTGCAGTGGCAGGGATCCATGTATCCAGTGGTGACAGGCAGGGTGAGCCAGGGAATCCTTTTCTCATCATGAACCATCTTTCCCACTAGTTCAAGTTTGTTTTGGATTGGCAGGGATGGGAATGAAGGGGAGATAAAAATATCCCGTCCGCGCGTCCCTCCGCGCCAGCAGCGGCACCACTCGTGGCTTTGGGGGAAACTCTGGGATTGCAGGAACTTCTCATCACTTTGGGGGCTGGAAGGAGGCAGGACCACCAAATCCTCACCCCCCTGAGCTTGGTGTGCCACGGTTCATTTGAAATGGTTCATTTGAAATTGTTTCAAATCCACTGCCATCGTTCATCTGGAGGATGGGACTCGTAGGGTGAGGGGGACAGCCCAGGTGTGAGTTTATCCAAGAGATAAATTTTATATTCACTCTTGACAAGGGAGGGGATTTTTTTCCAGGATGGCACAGAGAAATTGTCAGTTTTTACTGTGCAGGTTGCAGGAGCTGTTGGGTGCTGTGATGGAGTATACACAAAGCATAGAAAGAGCAGAGAGGAGCAGCTTAGAGGTATTATCTCATAAGTGACATAAGAAAAACTATGAAGCCTTGTAGAGCAGATTTGTTAGCATTTGAGATGAAAATCCCTGTTGCTTGCTGAGATTATCCCCCAGCATATGGCAGGGAATGTAACAGAGAGATAGAATTAGCTGCTAATGATCTGGACACCTCTTGGAAACAGATGTTTGTAGTCCTGTATAACTGCTTGCTATTTTGTTGTCCACAGTCTGGATTACTCACCAACAGGCCTGGCATGGTATTAGAATGCTTACAATCTTCATTTCCCACTGATCTCACCCAGTACAGGTCAGCTCTTTCTTAGCAATACTGCTGGAGTAATCTCATGTGCAGTTGGGCTGGAGAATGAAGGAAATGGCTCACGGCAGTGCCAGCAGCTGGAGTTAGCCAAGGGCCAGGGAGTGCTGAGGAAGCTGCAGGCGTCTCCTTGGGCACCCCAGGATGGCACTGGGCCCTACCCTGCTGCTCCTGCATGGGCAGGGCTCGTTTGGGGTTTCTTGAGAAGATGAGTTTCTGATGGCTCTCTATGGCAAATGATGCTGCACTTGAGGAGGGGATTGCTCAGACTCAGTGCTGCTGCATGGGCAAGCACCTGATGTAAAAAAAGCCCTGAGTTACACATTTTGGTAGTTTTGGTACCCCCTTACTCACCCTGACTTTGAGTTGTTGTCAATAAATACCTGACTTAGCCTCACTGTTGTTTAAGGCACCAAAGTTTCCAACTCAGGGATGTAATTCCCATTGTTTCTCTTTGGCATCTCTTAATTTATTTAAGTGTTACTTGAGCAATCTGCTCTATAATGCTCTTGCTGTGCTTAAATTTCTTTACATATAAAAATGCTTCTTAAGTTACTTTTCTTAATTTACATTCTTGGAAGGCATCTTCTTGGAGCTGGAAACCTTTATTAAGGTGGGGAAAAAAAATTAGGTGTCAGTTCAGCTCATCTCTTTCCCACCCCTTCCTTCACGTTAAACTTCCTTTTGGACTTTATCTTTTACCATAAAAGCAAGACCTTAACCTCAACTTCTCTTTCTAAGTTAGATTCTTTTGACCTGGCGTCATCTTTGTTACAAGGCTTCACACACTGCAGTACAATAATATTTTTCTTGTGGTGCAATGAACAGCGCTGCAGACGCTGTTCCAGATGGGGTCATTTTTTCTCTAAATTAGCAACTGCCTTAATAGATATTTTCCGTGGCTTCCAAACTGTGTGGTGTTGCTTGAACGAAAATGTAATTCCACTGAGAGATTTCAAACCCAGCTTTTGCTGAGCTTCCAGAAATATTTTTTTTAAAGTATTTGTACAGTCGTAACGAGTTTGCTAGCATGTTGTGCTTGCGTGTTGCAGTTGTGCCTTTAGAATTAGATGGAAAATCTGAATATTATCTGGTGTATTATTCTCAAAGAACAGCATTTTCATGCAGGATACCTTATTAATGTAAGGGTTAAAATATGGCAAATGTATTTTGAAACAACTGGAATATTTCTTTGCATCAAGAGCAAAAAGCCCAGTTCTCTGCCTCCAGAGATATTTGTAAAGCTTCACCTCAGACTGGTTAATTTTCTGTCATTTTAAAATAATCATTTGATATTGCAATTTAAATGTGAACAGCTTCCTTCTGATCAATTGAAACTTCCATGGAGGGGTGTAGAGGATTCTTACACAAATCAAATGTGATGTGGACTCATGAAATCCTTGGTGGTGGCTGTTCTGGCAGTACATGAGTGAACTCTCAGGAGCATTTCCTTGAGCTCTTCTTTGTCACAGAAAACATGGAAAATGCAGGAAATAATGAAAAATCCACCAGGACATAATACAAGCCTTAGGATCACAGATACTTTTCAGAATATCAGTTTCTGAATGGTTGAATTTATTCCAGAGAAATTCTAATATTTTTGTTGGTTATTCAGCTAATATCATTAGCACAGCCAATAGTAAATTATTAAATTTAAACTGTGCTGTTTCTAAGTCTTTTAAGATTACAGGATCTGTAATTGCTTTTGAGATGGAGAGTTTGTAATTCAGTCCCATATTCTTCTTGTAGCTCATTGCCCCTCCTGGTTCTCTTGAGCCACCAGCACACTCAATCATTCCTTGTGCTAGGCAGGATTTTTTTTTTTTTATGCCAAAACCACAAGGACTGTTCCAGTTTTCTTACAGTTCCATCAAGTGAAAGGCCCTGAACCACCTTCAGGCCTTGCCCCGGCGCGTTGCAGCCTCTGTGCTTTTGAGGGTAAGCAGCCATTGCCCCATTCCATGAACAGCCTGGCACTGGAAAAGGTGCAAAAGGGACAGCAAAGGGCACTGGGCAAGGCCTGGGTGTGGAGCAAGAGCAGCCCTTTGTGTTTGTGCGTTTGGGATGAGCACGGTTTGTGCTGCAGCGCGGAACTGGCTCATCCCTTCACACCCGATGCCTGGGAGATGCCGCTGGAGCTTTTGTGTTTGAGGAGAGAAAGTGGGATTTTTGTACAGCCAAAGAGCTAAAGCTGTGCTGGAGGGTGGGAGGGATCCCTGCCAGCTCCCCATGGGAACAGGGCTGGGAGGGCATGAATTTGTTAGGTCATGAATTGTGGGGGCAGTTTGGTTCAGTGGAGCTCTCCTGTGAAGATGTCACAAGGAGAGAGCGTGCCTTAGCCGTTAGGAATTTGTCCACAATGCATTATTAGAAGAGATTCCTATTTTATTTTTTTAATTTTATTATTTTTAATCCTTCACCTGCATCCTACTATGCATAGAGAAAGTCTTGCTTCTGTGACTTGGGAAGCAGCAATTTTCCAGTGCTTTCCAGAATTTCCTCCAGAAAGGGATTGTGTCACCTCTGACCCAGATGCTTCTGGCAAACAGTGTGTCTCAGCACAGTGAGTTCTGGGAGGGACCCTCACACTCAGGAGCTGATCACAGCAGTGAGGACAGTGTTGAGGGAAGAGAGCTTTTCCTTGGATTAAATCAGGGGACACTCAAACACTTTGGTTTGACTGGCTTGAACTCCCTATTTGCAAGCTGGACCTTCTTATTTCTCAAGTGGGAGTAGTGTCCCTGGACACTCTAAATCTGCCAAAATTTTTTCGCCTCCTGTCCTTTGATTAAGGACTTGTTTGTTGACACTTCAGTGGGTTGTGGTTCTGATGACAGCAGCCCTTGTGTCAACCAAGACAGAGCTGCTCACTCTTAATAGTTCCTGGCTTTGTCTCTGCTTCCTAGATGTGGTCAGATGGAGGTTCTAATGGTCTCCCAAGCTGTAAGTAGGGATAATTCTCAGTAGAAAATTCAATTCAGTGGATTTTTGTGTTTCTCCAACTGTTTCCTGTGCATATATGTGGACCGGACAGAAGAACAGTGACAAAGCTATGCAGATCCCCAAGCTAATTTTAGTGTTCGTGAAAAAGCAGACCCTAATAGAAGGGTCCTATTTGCTCAATAAATGTTTAAAAAGTTAGTTCTGTACATATTTCAAGATAGCTTTTCAATGAAGATAAGTGACTGAACCTACCATGATAGTGTTTCCAGTGAACAAAATGTGGTGTAAAGTTCAGATTTACGTTTCCTATTATAGCTTAGAGGGTTTCATCTTAAAGGAGTTTTAATAGGTACCAAATGCTCTCAATATCTGTCAAGGTCAATTATAGATGAGATTTTTTTTTCTATTTTTGCATGGAGCAGGAAACATGAAGCATCTTATTGGAATTGTTCCTAGAAGGTTTGAACTTTGCAGATGTGTGAGGTTTTCATATATCATGGTAAAATGCTAAATCTGAAGCTCAGCAATTTACTCTGCTGGCTGTTAACAGAAGATTCCAGCTAGTGCTGGGTCGGCAGGAAAAGAGATGAGATTGAAAGACTTCCAGCCCTGCCAAATGGAGATGTCCTGGTGGGTAACTGGTCCCACTGGAAAGGTGTAGGAGCAGCAATGTTGGGGCTTTGCTGCAATTGTTTTGGCACCTGTTTAGCCCTGGATCCTGGCTTTGTTAGCTCTGGCTTTAGCTTCAGGTTCTATTGCTGTCTCTTAGCACAAAGGAGAAATGCCCCACCAGATAGATGCAAGGGAAAAATCACACCAAAGTTTCCTTGGCAAAAATATCAAAGAATGTGGGAAGGAAGGATGCAGTGGGGAATGCAGCAGGTGGAAGGTGCAGGAGGGATGTGGGTTTATTTGTGAGGGCCAAGAAGCCCTTGCAGGGAGAATGACATTAAAGACCAGGGAAAATAGAGCAAAACAGGGTAATCAACATGCCCATGAAGAACTACAGCACTCATGTATCCCTTCCAAGAGAAATGGGCACTTCATCCCCAACTTTCTTTTTGTTTAGTTCCATGAACACGTATGCTTGCTCACACTTTCTCATTTAACCTAACACAAGGAAATTATAATTTTAAAAAATCCAAATGAAACTGTTTTTGTGTCGTCCTTCCACTTTATCATTTTGTGCAAATATTTGAAGGCACAACTAGGTGCTAACCTTGAATGTTTAATGTTAGGACTAATTTCTTCTCATTGTTTACCAAAATAGGGCCACTGTGTAACAGCAATAATGTAAGTCAGTGTCAACACCAGGCACTGACATTTGAACAGAAGACTTGAGTTCATAATAAAACCAAGTCAAGGTTTTTAGGGTGAGTTAAATTTACTGCAGCAGCGCCCTCAAGTGCTGTGACACTTCCTAGGCCTGATGGTGTCTGTCCCATGGGACACTGTCATGTGCTGGGGTTTGAGTCTTCAGCACATTTAGCCCAGTAAGAGCATGTAAATTACTTTGGTGGGATTTTGAGTGCTCACACAAACCTGTGAGACTATTTAAATTAATACCAGAGTGAAGGGAAGGATGCTGGTATGGGAGTTTCCCCTTTAATTGCTCTGTGGTAAGAAAGGTGCTTTCAGGATCAGCTTGGTTGGAAGTGCTGGTGGAAGGAGACCTGAGCAGAGGAACTTTCTTCAGACAGGTCAGCCATGGGCCAGGTCCTGCAGGATGCTGATCTGGGCTCTGGGATGCTCGGTGCCAGCAGAGCCCAGTGCACAGCTTTATCAGCTTCCATGGCCTTTTCTTAGTCTAGGCTGCAGAGACAGAGCAGCAGAATTTTGTCTGGTGTGACTCATTACCTTAACAGAGAATTTAGTATTTAGGCATAGCATCCACTCTCCTTTGCTACTGAGGGAACTGTGTCTGGTAGGCTGTGGATTTAACCAGCACACTATTGGTGTATGGTATAAACTGTATGGACAGAACAATGGCAGTGTAAAACAGCTGTGGTGTGCTAGAGGTGTTACACATCCTAAACATAAATTATTATGGTTGTGCAAGGAGCCTGTAGGCCCTGGACTCTGCTGTGTCTTTGCCAGCAGAACTGCAGCTCTCCTTGAGGCAGCTGCTGGAGGGAGCCCTGGTTGCACTCACTCCTCAGCTTGTGAGTAATGAAGCCCCAGTGGCTCCTGGAATTGCAGCATCTCTCTCAGCTGTCTGACAAAGCTGTCTGTGTGATTTCCTCCATTCTCCAGAGTTCCCTTCTCTTGAGCTTTCCACCTCTTGTCTCCCAGCACTCTGATCAAAGTAGGTCAAGTCAGCTTTGTTCAAAAGCAGAATTGCCAAGTGATGCTGCTGTGTCTGGAGAAGCAAATTCAGCCTGAGGGAATGATTCCATGGGGGTAATGCAATCACAGAACCTAATAATTACCTGTATCCACAAAATGAACATCTGAGGCATTGCTCAGAGCAGAAGGCATCACTTGCAACTCTCCCTGTGTAAAAGTAATGCCCTTTCCTCCTAATTATTAAGGAGTATTTTTGTAACGATACTTCAAAGTCTTTATTTCATATTTCTACCATATACTATTCAAATGTGTGTTCTGTAGTGTCCTTTTGTGTGGGTTTCTCTGGATCCAGAGGGAATAGCAATTGCAATAGTGATAGCAATCTGTGGAATGAGGAATTGCAACATTTGGGCCATACCCACTCCTTATATTTTAGTCTTGAATGAGTCTTTCTAGAATAAAACAGGAAGAAAGGAAGAGGTCAGAGGGAAGAGAATTTAGAAATCATTCGATTGTTTGACTTAGGAGAAAAATAGTGACACATCTTTAAAATAAACAAATATAAAGGTCAGTGGCCAGAAATTCAGTAGCCCAGGGCTTTTTTTGGCCATTTAAACAAGGAAGTGCTAAAGCCTTTGGCCCAAGTGCTTCTCTCTGTTGCACACGGGGAGTTTCACCCAGCTCCTTCCTTAGGTGACCTCGGGCTGGTTTTGATTGGCACAAAGGGAAAAGGATGGTTTTTCTTTTGCTGGGAGTTTTATCACTCCACAGCAGTGCTGTGAAGAGTTGGTTACTGGATTCAGTCCCAGTTACAGCTCCCTCAGTGCTCCCTGCTGCAGGCTGGAGGAGGTTTACTAAAGGTACACCCCTCTCTAGGTGAGACATCCAGCAGGCTCCTCAGGTATTTTGGAGCAGGACACAGGGGCAGTGTGTGGAATACTGTATTTTAGATACATCACACCCTGCATTACAGTATTGCAGGGACAACTTGCATTGTCCCTTTGTTCTCTTTACACCTCTACCATTGCCTTCCAAAAAGGAGGGGGGAAAAGGAAAAAAAAAACCAAAATGCAAAACCAGAACGTGAGAAGAAAAAGGAAGTGGCATTATTTGGCAAAGCTTCAAGGGGAACTTGACCAGGGAGTTTGGTTTTGCTGACAGAAGAGGGGGCCAAAGCTGCAAGGACTGATGGTGGGTTTCAGGTTAAAAAGGGAAGAGGGTGACAATGGGAAGGAGCCAGGGAAGTGAAGGAGCAGAGTGAAGGGCTGAGCCCTCTGGGTGGGTGGGAGAAGCCTCTCCCAAGCAGTGCTGTGGGTGTGAGACTGGGGTCAGCCTGCCCACGGCAGCTGGGGCTGTGCCTGCCCAGCCTGGGCTACAGCTGCCACTGTCCTGGTTACAGTTTTGACATCTGCAATGGGTTATTATTTGGGGGGAAAAAAGTGTGTGGAGGTATACTTTGCTTTAATAATAATATCAATTTCTATAATGTTACCGTGCAGGCATTTATTCATAGCTTGGGTGAAGTTGTACATTTTTTGTCTCTGTCTTGCTCCTGCTTTTCAAACCCAGGGCACAGCGCTTCCATGGCTAATTCAGGTATTTTGGAGAGATTTACACTCTCTGCCTGCTTGGAAAGTACCCCCAGGCCCTGGGCTGAACTCTCTCTTGCTCAGAAAAATATTTGCAGAGCAGCTGTGGCAAGGCAGGTTTGTCCAGGGATGCCTCCATCTTCCTGTGCCTCTGCATGCATGTTTGGCTGTCATTCTGCAACAGCTTAGTGATGGCTAAAAGGGAGGATAAGCA
The DNA here is from genome assembly GCF_023055355.1 of Agelaius tricolor. Taxonomy (NCBI): domain Eukaryota; kingdom Metazoa; phylum Chordata; class Aves; order Passeriformes; family Icteridae; genus Agelaius; species Agelaius tricolor. The sequence continues at coordinate 10,438,071 of NW_027269283.1, read as the reverse complement.
GGATTTCTTGCAAACACAGAGCTCCAACACTGATAGCAATGTGGCAGCAAAGTTTCCATTTCCCTGCTTAAAGCATCTGCTCCCAGACAAGCATTTGCAGAACCACTGCTGCATTCTCCTATTAATGACTTTCAGGATCATGGTTTTCAGTGATTTTTGCTTCTAGCCTTTCTGAAAGCAGCCTGCAAATGGCACTTGATTGCTAATGTCACATCAAGGGAGGTGGTTAGTCTGAACCCCTGCCTGTAGCAGGCATCTAAAAGCAAATGGAAATTGGTAAAAATCTGTATATTATAATAAAACATTATAATGCGTACAAGGAGCACAGCTCCAAGAATTCTGACCAGCCTGCTGCATGTCTGGTTTGGTGATATGTAAAATTTTGGACAGGCAGTGGTACACATGGACAGTTTTTGTTCCTGTATAAACAAAGCATGTGAGTGCATACGTGGTTGAGCTATAGAGGGAAAATACAGCCTGAAAACTCTTGTGCAGGCAGGACAGGAGGTGATGTGACTTCCCACTGAAAAGCCAATCAAGAAGAGTATCAGAAAAGCTACTGAAATGGGGCTATTAGGAGGAATAAATGTAGGTAATGATGTTGCCAACTGTTACAATCATTTTTTCTCTGGGTCTCACCATGGTTATTGCTTTTTTTTCCCCTCAGCTACAATCCATGGAGCACTGGCACTGAACTTCTGCTGTCAGTCCAAACAAGCCACGTTTTCTAGCTAAGAGTTCTGAGAAACGTTTCAAGTGTTCCCAAAAGGCTCATAACTGGAAGGTGTATTTTTTCCTTTAAAGTCTCAAAACTTTGGGAGGGTTTGACCCCTTATTTTAAGCGGCTGGGATTTGCACATTTGTGATAAATTTCTCTAAAATATTGTTGTGTGTGACATGGTGTGTGTTGCCACTATTCAGTGATCTGAGAGCTACTCTCCTTCTCCTGAGCTGGGATTCTTTGTTTTAGCAATGAGAAGAAAATGAGGAAACCTGTGTTTCCAAAGAGGGGACATTTTAGAACACACAAGCATGTCCATGTGAGATGGGAGATGGCATTAATGTGGCACCTGGGCCTTCTCGTGGCAAGGAGTGGCTTCCCCTGAGCTGGGTGTTGGGCCGTGCCCTTGGGACTCTGTTCAGTCACGCAGCTCCTCCAGCCGCACGTGCAGCTTCTGAGTCCTGCACATGCTCATGGGAATTTATGACAACAAATTCAGAAGGTATTAGTGAAGGAATAAATCCCGCATTGTTAAAATCCCCTGGATGTATAATTATTGCAGATAGCACCAAGTGTTTATGCCTTTGCCAGCTGTGGTGCCACTTCTCAGGCAATTTCTAGAGCTGACTCCAACATTGCCCTCCAGCCCCTCTCCACACCCAAACCCAAAATAACATCTGGACTTGTCTGGAGTCAATCAAGCAGCTGTTCCCAGCATAATTTCTAGAGCCACCTCTAAAGCCATGTCTAGAGTATTTTCCAGCTCTCGGGTGATTTATAGAAGAACCTTTGAATTTGCCCCTGGGTCAGGGGCTGCAGTGGCTCCCAGCGCTGCTCCGTTAATGTGTTGTTCAGACATGGAGCTGGGCTGGAGCTGCCTGCGGAGCCCCTGTGCTGTCTGTGCCAGCCACCAGCACCTCTGCTGTGCCCCTGCCTCTCCCCGGACACCGGGGCACGGGGGCCAGGAGGGCACGGGGCAGCCAGCACGGCTCACTGCTGTGGCTTTTTTCTTGTTCTTGTTTTTTTTTCCCGTCACTTGTGCCGCTCTCGCCGGGAAGCAGCAGTGATTTCAATGAGCGCTTTGTGGAAGCTGAGCTGTCTGAGCCCTTTAAGCGGGAGATGAGCTCAGGTAGAAGGAACGCAGAGAGCTCCTTTCATCAGCCAGGGCCCCGCCGGCGGCTGCGGGGCATGTCCGGCCAGTTATAAATGGATCATGTGTTGCTATTTTTAGCCGAGAGAGGATTGTAAATATAAAAGGGTATAAAGTGCAAAACTTAGCAACAGTGGCGTTTGTTTGCTTTTTTCTTTTCTTTTTTTTTTTTTTTTCTTTTTTTTCTTCCCCTCCCCGTTGGCAGGAATGTGTTTGGAGAGGAATGAAGTTAGAGCAGGAGCTTTGCTCGTGGACTTTGCACTGCTTCTATAGACAGAGATATATAGATCTGTATCGCCGGGCGGGGAAGGGAACGGGCTTCTTTCTCTGGGGCTGTTTGAAGAGATCCAAAAGTGCAGCCTGAAATGGGATGGAAGCGCTGGGAGGGAGAGCGGGGGGACCCGGGGCCGGCTTGGGGACAGAGTTCAGCAAATGGAAAACACTGACATGGGTAAAAATAGTAACAGCGGGGTTAAAAATAGCATCTGGTGAAATAAACGTGCAGTAACTCCTGAAACCCTCCTGGGAACTGCTCCCTGCCGATCCGCCCCTGCCCTGCGCCCCGCTGTGCTCCAGTCAGGAACCCCGAAGCAAACCCCCTCAGCAGGCTGGAACCATCAAAGCAGACCCTGCACTCCGCAGAGGACGGGCTTTGGGCACTTTTTTTGAGGATTTTTATGGATTTGTTTGGTTTTGTGTTGTTATTTTGTTTGCTGAAACTTCGCGCTGAAAGGGGAGACAAATCCCTCTTTCTCTGACACTCTCACGCGGTCCTGGGACAGAGCAGTTAGAAGGTCCTTGGGGTTGTTTCTCTCTTTTTTTTTTCCCCCTTCCTTTTCACCTTTTTTATGTGTTGTTTTTTTTTCTTTTTTCTTTTTTCTTTCTTTTTTTTTTTTTTTTTAATTCCTTTGTTTTCCCTTTTCCTGGTGGTGTTCTTGCCGTGGTGTTTCAGTCCGTGTTGTCCTTCCTAGGGGTGCAGAGCTCGGTGCTGTCGCCCTGCCCTGGCCCTGGGCCTGGCAGCGCCAGAGCCGCGGGGCAGGAGGGGCTGAAGCCCCGCACCGAGCTCCCCTCACATGCGGGGCAGGAGGGGCTGAAGCCCCGCACCGAGCTCCCCTCACATGCGGGGCAGGAGGGGCTGAAGCCCCGCACCGAGCTCCCCTCACATGCGGGGCAGGAGGGGCTGAAGCCCCGCACCGAGCTCCCCTCACATGCGGGGCAGGAGGGGCTGAAGCCCCGCACCGAGCTCCCCTCACATGCGGGGCAGAAGGAGCTGAACCCCCACACCGAGCTCCCCACACATGAGGAAGGTGCAGGCTGTTCTCCAGGCACGGCGGGGTGGCAGAAGGAGGGGACAGCAAAAGGGCGACAGGAAAGGATGGGAGAGACCTTGAGGAGCTTGCTCTGTGGAGCAAAGGCTTGGCTGCTCCCTTCTCTGGAGGCGTTGAGGGTGGGAGGGGGTCAGGGAGGAGCAGGGTGGGCAGGGGACACGCTGGGGAGGGCTGGTAGAAATCTCCTTCAAGATCTTTTATAGCTCTGGCTGTAAATGTGCCTGTTTTGACTGGACCGGGTAACTGAGGCAGAAATAATTGTTGTGACAGACAAGGCAGACCTGGTCCCTGAAGCTGCCCCGCCACAGGACAGGGACAAACTGGAGGCCCTGCAGTTCAGAGGCAATTACATGTTTAATCAGATTTTATTTTTTTCCTCCCAACCAAGCAGCTGAAAGTCTCCACCTGGCTTTTTGTTGCCCAGGCTGAAGGGGTGGGTGTTTCAGGGGTGCATTTTTAACACCTCCTCTCGGGGTGGTTCTCTGCTCGGGCTGTGGATGGAGGAGATGCCCTGGCAGGGTTGGACCAGCTCTGCCTGTGGGATTCCAGGTGAAAAACTGGGAACCCGGAGGTGACCGGAGTGATTGCAGGGCTTCTGTGTCGAGGCTTTCCCGGTGCATCTGCAAATGGTTCTCAAATGGATGAGAGTTGATGTCCCCCTGTTTGTAGTGCAGCCCTCCAGGGTGGTGCCGGTGCTGGAGGTGAAAGGGAGGGCGTTTATCTGGTAAAACGAGAAAGGAGGAGAATGTCCTTAATTGTATTTAGCAGGCTAAGCCCTGAACATTTAATTACTTTTTTTTTTTTTTTAAGGATTGGGCATTCCACAGCTTGTTTCTCGAGATCATTTTAAATTAGTTTTGATGTTTAAATATATTTCATATGAAGCCTGTCTAAATCTTTTAACCAGTATATTTTTGAAAGCACAAGTATGCTTTCATTTGACAGAGTACCTAGAAAAACCCTTTTTGTATTTGAGCAAAGCTGTTTTGTTTTTAAATTAGGTTGTTCCAATCCTTCTAATTTGATCATTTCAAATTTGATTCAGCACACAAAAATGATGCAGAAACTCCTGTTATGAATCTGAACTGAACATTCATTTTCTTATCAAAATATTATTATCGAAAAATATTAGTCATTCTTCTTGGCATAGTAAACAAAGAAACATGTGGATGTGTTAATTTATTCCAGACCCAGAAAAGAGGGATAGTTTATATAAGTAAAATAAATAATTCTTGACTATTTAATAATTGGATCACTTCAACAATAGTTGACTAATAGTCATATGTCTGAAATACATCTTGCCCATTTCTATTCTTTAGGGAATTTAAAGCTTAAAGAGTGTTTTTCTTTTTCCAGGCATTGTAATTTTAAAATTGTTACCTTTTTACATACTTAATACTTGTTGTCTTTCATAACTTATGAAGTCAGATCTAGGGGAAAAAAAGCTCACATGTAGTTGAAATTAATCCCCTGGAAGTATGCAAAGAAATTAAACTGAGATGGTAAATCATGTGAAGGAATTTAAGAGGAGTGAGCACAAGATAGAGTTATTTTGCAAGTGCATTATTTTACTGCCTTGCATAGGTAGAAAAGAGTTGGATTCTCAGAAATGGTGATGTGTTGAGGTGTCATTTATTGGTTTTGTGTCAATGAATTTTTGAATTATACACATCTAATTCCAAGTTGCATTGGTGGCACGGGGGTGAAAGTACAAAAAAGTGAATTTTTTTCTCACTACTGTAATATAAAATGCCGACCTGTAACATATGAAATTCCTGTATTTTTACATATGGCTCTGCTAACTTGTTAGTTGCTCAATTGTTAGCATTGCCTGTTGAGGTTTTTTGCTCCTGTTTGTAACTACTTTAACACTTTGTTATGTTTTCCCCACTTGGAGAACACAGGTGGCATGTTGGTAATTAATAACAGCCAGCTGAGATTTTGGCATTAGGTTGTTTTAAATAACAGAATTCTACATTTGTATTTTTTCATTTGCCTGAGCCTTAAAGAAATTAGTCCTTGTAAGTAATAAAATTTAACCCCCCTTATGCTAATGGTTTGATGGGGAGGATATTGTTTGTTCATAGAGTGCAAACATATATAGTGAGTACTTAAATGCTCCATGGGTATTTTACTACTCTCTAAAATATTTTTTTAATATTTATGTATATGTATCAGAATCTAGAGTGCCTTGATAACTTAGCATTTTATTTGAAAGCGATAACATATTATTAAAATATCAGATAAGCTATTTATTTTAAAGAGAATATATTGGAGAATTTTGAGAACAAGTGGAAAATTAGTAATTTTTTGACAACATAAAGAAAACATCTTTGCAAAGTCACAGCTGAGATCTTGCAGCCCTTATTTGTTCAGAATGATTTTTACAGAACTAGAATTTTTGGATGCATGGTAGGGAATTCAATACTGTTCTCTAGAAACTTAACAGAAGAATTATTTTGTTAGAAAAAAACAGACAGTAAATGCAAAGCCAAAAATCTCTAAAAAGAAGATTGTTACCATTTTTCCTAGTGAACTTTTCCTGTTGCATGGTATCACAGTAAGGCATAAGGGAGAGGGGTTGAATCAACTTTTTTGATATTTGCATTTTTCCTTGGAACCTACCTCCCCTTCTCTTACCCTAAATGCATTCAGTTTGAGGGGGCATAAATAAAATTTGTTAATTTTAAATACTGTATAATATTTTTCTTCTTCATTTGTACATAGATGAATAAGATGGATAGAGTTGATAGTTTTCAGAATTTTGATATATTGTTTTTCAATTTGAGGTTGGTCCACTTTTTCATATAAATAGTATTACATTATTATCAGATAAATATACTTAATTTTATTAGCATTTCTACAAACTCCATGCTAAAAGGCATGGAGACACATGAAACTGCTTTACATTAAAGATTATTTTGTACTTTTATACTGGCCCAGTGCTAAGTCAGCTTTGTCCTAAATGTGAACTGTAACCACATAGTTAAATATGCAATTGCAACATCTAAATTTTAAGGAAAAGTAGGGAAATTGATGGCAGCAAACATGATTAGAAATTTGGGTATCTTAAATGATGAGAGAAAGTAGTACCAAATAATTTGTTTTGCCACTCTGTAAAATTCCTAAATCTGGTGAAAATAAATTTTGTAGCATTTTTATAAGTGCTTTAAAAATGAACACAAGGAAAACTTATATTCTGGGAAGGTGTGGCATAGCATTTCTAAATAAATGAATGCAATTAGTGAGGTACTAATTATGACATTTGTTATTAATCCTTAGTGGGTTTTTTACCCCTTAGGGAAAGTTAGTTAATTAAAACAATGAAAATGCTGAGGGTTTTTGTTGGGGGAAGAAGAACCCAACTTACTCCTGGCACAATTTAAATAGTAAAAGGGACTTGTTTAGTGATGATTGTGATTATCTGTAATTTTTTGGCAATACAGGACCTGCTCAGCTCTAATCCCTATTTATTTGCATGTATTTTTAATTGTATTTTTGTGAGTGAGAGATGTGGGGAAAAGGAACCTTGGCAAAAAAACTCAAGAGTATTGACTTGCTGTTTGCATATTTGGGAAGGATTCCCTTTGAAATACCTCTAAGGCTTTAGAAAACTGGAAAGGAAAAATAAACTTTTTACAGTAAAACCACTGCTGTAATTAACATTTCTTAAAGTGATGCAACACTTTCAGTTACCTAAATAGACGCTTCCATGCTAATAACAATACCAAGAGAGATGCAGACCTGCAATTTTAATTTCTTCTGCTGGATTGTTCTGGTTCTGTTACTGTTTCGAGACAGAGTTTTCATTCTTGAAGTCTTTTGCTCCTGAGCTCTGCAGCTGAATTCCTGCTGCACGGGCAGTGAGGGTGAGGGAGAGCTGCTGCTGGGGCTCCTTCCCATGGACAGCCCCCCCGGAAACCTGCAGAACACGAAACGTGTGCCAAGAAGCTCCAAAGTCATGTGTGATTGATTTGCTTGATTTTTAACAACTGTGGGGAAAGAGAAAACGTAGTCGTGATTGTGCAGTGATTAATAGCGCTCGCTCTGGATTTCTTCTTTTTATTTCCCCTCTGCAAATCCCTTGCAGTCAGAAGCACGGGCAGGTATTGAGTGCTCACTGCTGCTTTGCTAAAGCATCTCCTGTCGCAGATGTCTCCCCTAGGCAGCCCAGAGCTGCCAGAGCAGGCTCCTGCCGAGTATCAAAGGGCGTCCCCTGCAAGGAAACGCGGCTTCTCCCGGCGCTTTGACAGAGCAGCTGTCTGGCATAACCAGAGCTGCAGCTGGACAGTCCCAGCCCTGCTCATCCTGCTGGTTTTTGTAAGGAGTTTATAAATACACGCTGCTGCTCGTGCAGTTAGCCGGGGTCAGGATTTTGTGGGCTGTTGGAGTCCAAAGGGCTCCGTGCGTTCCCAAACCCGCACCAGAGCCGCTCCCAGCCAGGAGTCTCCAGCTGCCGGCGGGGGCTCCGCTGCGCTCCTGGCACAGCTTCCTGTGCTTCCTATACATCCAGAACTACAGAGTACTCCCAACAAAGCACTGGCAGCTGCCACCAGGGGCTCAGGAGCACGCTCCTTCACCCTCCATCCAGGGCTCTGCAGCGGTGTGTTTGCTCAGGTGCTCTCCCACAGCCAAGGGAGGAGATGTCTGTTAGTGCTCATCCTAAAAGCAGCCGCTCCTGGGGGCTCATGGATCACACGGGAGAGTTAAAGCTTGGCCCAGTGGGATGCCTTGACCTGTCCCAGGAGCTCCTTAGCCCAGGGAGCCTCCACAGGCTGTATTCCCATACAGCCCAAGCCCAGAGGTTGATATTGCTGCTCAGACCTCAGCTTTGGGCACGGAAGTATTGGACATACCAACACAACTGGATGGAAGGGTTGGAAAAATGTAGTAGTTTTATGATTGAAACAGGCTTAGTCAAGCTGGCAAGTGAGCCCAGCAGAGGAATAATGTGGCTGCAGGCTTCTTGCAAAGCAGCATCCCCCCGGAGCACTCACGGAGAGCCCAGGCAGAGCAGGAGGCAGGGTCTGCACGGCTCGGCTCCCGCTGTGCCTGGGGAGCTGGTGCAGCAGCAGCAGGTCAGCCTTCCCATATATGGGAAAACCCTGCTCTAATTTTTAAAGCTGTGTGTTGAGGCAGTGCTGAATATGGGAATTTTATAAGCAAAGCTGAATGCTTGTTATGTTCATCTGGATGCCAGCATCTGGCACGCTGTCACTGCGGTTGCCAACGTGTGCTTGCAGTCTTTGTGAAAGCAGGTTCCCAGTGTTTTCCCACCTCTTTAGGATTTTCTAACAGCTGTGTGAACAAGGGATATGGCACAGGGGAAGGCACGATGCTGAGATGCTCTAGAAAGGCAAATGACCAAAGGGCCTCATACATGGGACATTTTACATCAGTAGTTTGGTGAGAGAGGCAGGAGAGGATAAGGATGAGCACGGCAGCAGTAAATATGCTGGCTCAGGGGCCTTGTTTGTTAATACATATTATTTTGGCATTATTTGGATTTACACTGAGCTCATCCCTTTACTAATCTGAGTGCTTTACTCTTCTCCAAGCTGTTGCTGGCTGCCCATACAGAGAGTAGACAAGCAGCCTGTCATTTCTGTAATTCTCGTAATCTAATTACTGCCTGCCAGAGCAGCGAGGAACTTCTGCTAAAAATCCATTATGTACTTACTGCCTTGATGCGCATGTCTGATCTGGAGTAAAGATCAGCCAAAAATGTCCTGAGAGCTCCTGGATATATCAGGAGGCTGAGATGCCTCTGGGACTATGACCAGGGTTGAATTTTTCTCTTGCTTGCAGTTCACCTGTGTGTGAGACTCTTAACTACAGCAATTAAAAGGCTGAGGAGAATGGGGAGGACACAACCATGTCACCTCTAGGACAAGGTAGCTGAGTATGAACAAGATGGGCAGAGCTCCCCTCTAGGCACTTCTTAGCATTTTGGGTGCTCTAAATCCACTCATTTGGGGTTTTATGTTTGTTTGCTTTTAAGGTAAAAATAGAACATTAATTGTTATTTGTAAAGGGCTGGATTCTCACTACTGAACAGCTCAAGTAAAGTTAATTCATACAGTAGTTACTTCACTCAGAATACAGAGTGAAGTTTGCTACCCTTGCCCTGCTGACCACTGCTTTTGAGCCAGCAATGTTCAGAAGTGCCTGGTGGTGCTGTTTGTGGCTCCTCTGGTGTTTATCCCTTGATTTGGGGTGGCAGTGAAAACTCTCCTTTGATGCCAGCCTGCCTACTCCAGTAGCAGAAGTGCCAGCCATGAGCAGGATGTGAATCTAGAAACTTTTTCCCTGAACTTGTTTAAAACCAGCCATTTTGCAGCTGTTCCAAAAACCCAGAAATGAACCCACCCTGGCCATTCTTGGTGGGCTCCAGTTATTGCCAGCACGTGCCCTGTTTTAGGGGCAGCACCTGTGGGAATATGCCATTTTCTCAAGAGCTGCAGAGGAAAACATTGCAGGTTCTTCCTGGCTGGAAGAGAGGGATGCAGCAAGCAGCAGCTAGTTGCAAAATAGCCGCTTTAAAGCAGAAGCTGCCTTGCTCTGCCAAAGCTGAAGGGCCAGCCCCAGAATGGAATGCTTATAAAAATAAGATGGTAACCATGCAGCAGAGAGGGAGAGAGACCAGGAAGTTTCAGTGTTACATACAGCATGATACTCTGCTTGGAAAAACATTGTCACAATTGTAGAGATACGGGCATGCATCCATAGTTGAAAGGCATAACCCAGTACCTATAATTAGGGTGATTTCAATCTCTCATTTCCAATTTTGTCTGTGGAAGAAAACTCTTTTTGGCTTGGAAATTCTCATGTGAAATGTGTAGCCAAAGGAGATGTGTCTGGGGAAGAGTTTGGAGTAATTGGTTAAGGCTGGTTTTGAATTATAGAGGGGGGAAAATTTGTCTTATACCATTTCAAACCCTAACAGTATATTGATTTATTTCAAAATTTACAGGATGATGGATTTATTTTAGTTTAACCATGTTGATATTTATGTGATGGTTTGGATTTTCAGCAAAATGAAAGAAAGTGCTTCTTTCATGCAACCTGATGAGGAAATAAAAACATGACAGCGACCTTTGAAAACAGGAATGTTGCAGCTTCTCAGTCATCCTGAAAAACAGTGGGATATCTTGGTTTTTCAATACTTAGGAAATCTTGCAGTCCGTGCAATGAAGGTTTTTCTCTTTGTTTTTTATAGTGGAATCTGATTTCTGTCATCTTGAAGACAGACTATTCCTCGAGCTCTAATTACATCCAGAGAGAGAAGTTTCTGCTGGGACAGGGGCTGTAGAGATGCAAGAACTAATGTAAACTCTCTGACTTCATCCTCCTTCAGCAGGAGCCTCAGGGATGCTTCCAAGAAACCAAAGTGGGGCACCGGAAAAGGGGACAAACCCAATCAGGCTGTGCTGGGTTTACACTTCCCTATTTGTGCTCTCAGCTGGGAAGATGTTAAGTTCTATTCTAGTTTTGGACTCCTCCAGGTTCAAGAATTATTTAGGAATATGTAGTCGAAGTGCTAGAGAGGGGGTGGACTACAATTCCTTACGAATTTGGGAAAAAAATGCTAAAGCGTTACTTACATACTCTCTGTCGAGTGCTCCCCCACCCCATGGAGCACACAGACGCTGAATTTTCCTCATTACCCATTAAAGGCTACTTCAACACCAAAAAATCATCTTTGGGCTTTATAACAAAGATGTCACTGCTGAAAAGTGAGTTGGGTGCTTTCTTTTGAGCTGTCGGTTTACAGGCAAGCTGTGCCTTCTTGTGGGATCCTGGCACGAAATTAATAAATGACAGATTATTATTTCAACAATCCATTTACTTTCCTCGCTGTTTTGCTCTTATCACAGTAGGGACAGAGTGGTTCACCTCTGGGGTATTCAGTTGCAGGGTTTGTGTGGAGGTGGGGGGTATTCCACATGCATTTTCCAGCACTTTCTGCTTTGTCCTGAACCCTCAGCCCCCGAATTTCAGTGGAGCAGATGCCCCCAAAGTGAAATCACCCCATGGACTCTGGTTATTTGTGTTGTGTCAGGCTTTATCAGTGTCTGTAAAAAATGCTTTTCCAGCTCTGCATGGGGTTCTGTGTGTGTTATGCTGGAGGTTTTGCAAATCCAGCAGGGCTGGGAAGCACTGAGAGGACACCCAGCCCTTGACTGCATTATTTGGGTGCAGCCGTCCTCTTTTGCAGCCCTGATGTTTGATAAGTGTATTGCTTTATATCACCAGACCCTGCTTGGGTTCTGTGCAAAGATTTTCCACTTCTGCTCTCCTCTATCTTTAATAGATAATGCTTTGAGAGAATTTTATTTATTATAAAGACCTTGGCTGACATGATTCATCTCAGCAAGCAGTGAAAAAATACAAACATATAAATATAAGTATGTATTTTTATGTCATCTTTATGAGGTCTGCAAAGAGTGGGCACTCCAAGGTGGTACTTCTGTCAGAGATGTTGGTGCTTACTTTACAAGCAAGACAAAACTCTTTAGAACCAGCAAAAACTAGGTCTAACTAAAATAGTTTAAGTAAACAAAGATGTTTCTCTTCTGCGAGGAGGTAGATGTGTCTGTGTAAGGACATGGTCCCTATGGAGTCTGCCCTACCACAGAGTATAAATAAAAGGAAAAAAATCTTCAGTGGAAAATAAATAAAAATAAAAAAATCAGGAGGTTTGTTGCTCTTGCTTGTGGAGTGTCCCACCAGCAGGACACGGTCAGTTGGTGTGTGCCGGGTGCTGCTTCCCAACAGCATTTTCCTCCCTGCATCTTCCTGAGGCACAGCAGCACATTCCTCCTCTGCATTTGTGGCCAGAGAATTTCAGTTTTCCCACCAGTGAGGTGTGGGCACGTGTGCTCATGACAGGGGCAGGCTGTGCTGAGTGTCCCCCTGCCCTGGTAAATGTCTGCCAAGGGCATCTCTCAGCCTTTTTTATTGATGTAGTTGAAGGCAGGTGACCTTTGTTACTTGGCAGCTTTATTGTCCTCTGCTCCACCTCGGGTATCACCTGGATTTCCAGGAAGTAGATGAAAACATTTTGAAGCCTGCAGGATGGAGGTCGTCTTTCAGAGGCATCCTAGGAAGTTTCTTTCCTGAGGAAAGGATTTTTTTTTTCTTGTTAAGAAGCTTGTAGCTCTATTGAAGCTTTTCTTTTTGTAGTCCATAAAGGCAAGAGGAAGATGCTGTAGTCTGACTGCACAGCCTGCTTTGTATTGCTTGGAAACAAATTGTTTCCCTTGACCTTGGTGGGAGATAGGATGAAGTCACAGCAAAGGAATATAGCTTAAAATATAGGGTAGAGGGTTATGCCTGCCCCCTTCTAAATCTCTGATAACCACTAAGCTTAAGGAACTTCCTAAGAGGTACTTTGTAAGGAGCCTGAACAGTGGCAAGTACTGGTATTTTAATTTTAATAGATTACAATCATTTGTCTAGGCAGAAAATTTAATTCATTCCTTCATCAAGCTTTATTTTTGGCTTATGGAACCTAATGCCTTTAAAAAACTCCAGTCTTGATTTAAAAGCTGTAAGATCTAATATAAATACTTTGAAATGCAAGCAGCAACAATAATTTCTTTTTAAAAAGTAACAGAAAAATGTAATCTTTGTGATACTATCAGCATGCCAGATATCATATCACCTGAAACTTCTTGGGAGGTTTTCTTACAGCCCTGGTAGCTCAGACCCTGCATGGATCAACTTTTGCACATTTTTCAAGTCAGCAAGGCTGCAAACAAGGATTTAGAGACTGTAAAGTAGTGAAATTGCAAAGGAGAGACAGTGGCGTTAGGGAAAAGGGACTCTGATATTTAGTTTCTTTTTCTTGGCATTATTTAGACTCCCAAATGACAACGTTTCTAGTTTTCTAGCACAAAGGAGGCTTCATGCTGTTCAGGATCTACTGTAAAGTTCTAGTACAGATCATTCTGTATCCCAAACAATTTATCTAGTTAAATGATATTTTTATTTCACAGCTACAGTTTATAGGCCCTAGTCTAATAGCTGGTATTTTTGGAAACCTCCCGTTTATCTAACAATAAGAGCCAGGATGGAATATCAGTTTCCACTTAGATTTTCCTGAATTCTCTCCCATTAAATCAATAACATTATTTTTTTAGATTAAGCTTTCTTTTGCTTTTAAGGAGAAAGGCTAAGAAGGAAAAAAATGAAAAATCTATTTAAAACAAATACTGAGACATCTAAAAAAAGAAAAATGCTCTTAATTTCAGATAAGTTAAATAATCAGCGTGGGTTTTGTTACAACATTTACATCATAAAACGTGATTTTAATCGAAGGAATGTAACTGATTTACAGCATGCCCTGCAAGTGCTGGAAGTACATGTGAGCAGGCCATTGTAGCTTTCCTTTGTGTACATCAGTGTCACGTCTTAAATCTGAGCTGCTGGGAGAGGGGCCGGGAGGCTGCAGAGGGAGAATCTCATCAGGAAACTTTCTGACAAACTGACTTTGCAGGAAACAGCAACGCGCCGCTCCCGGTGTGCCATTAGTCCCAGCCACCTGAGAGGAGCTTTCTGCAGAGGTAGAGTCATGGCAGTAGCGCTTTCATTTCTGTCACAGAGGTCTAAATAAATGAATTGGCCATCTGCAATTAATTCACATTGTACAAATAGTTTGAAGACTGAGTCGTCTGTCTTCCGAACAGAGCGATCTATTTTTAGCTTCTCAAGCAAGCCTGTTTTGTGTTCTTTGTAGAGTCAGCGACATTCTTTCAATTTTTCAGCTTAATTAACACAAAAGAAATTGTAATCTGAGAAGGCAGCAGAAACAAGAACCCCCTGAAAAGCATGAATTTGCAAGAAAGCAGAAGACGACAGCTTTGCAAAAGATAGATGGCAAAAAAAAAAGAAAGAAAAAAAAGTTCAGAGCAGTTTGTGGTTTTTGGACTGGACACTGTATAGGCTAAGTTGTACATAGTTTGTTGATTTACAGTGAATGCTCGCAGGTTTTGCAATTAATTTTGGGTTCTCTATTCTGAAAATTATGAGGGCCACAGAAAGAATGCTTTCACGTGAGGTAACAACTAAAACAGAAGAATGCTTGTGAATAAAGCAGATTTCTGGAGAGTTTCTTACACAGGTCTGGCCTGGGTGTGAACCTTGGTGTGTATTCCCTGGATAGCTGAGGGAATGCTGAATCCCCTCTGGATGGACTATGCATGCTCGCAGTTGTAGAGAAATCATTATTCCAAGCTTAGATAAATTCATATACATGCCATTTTTATTAGAATCTTCTCCTGACAAATGTAAAAATACCCCCTGCAACACGAGATGTGTTCTGTACTACTTGAGTTAGAAAATTTGTAGTGATTGTTAGAGAGGAGTAAGACACAGCTGACTGCTCACAGGGCTTTGGGTTAAAATGTTAGTGCTAGGTAAAAAAAAAGGGAATGAAAGGCTGAAAAACTCAGAACACCAACTGCAATTAGTGAATGTTCAGCAGTGCTTTGAAATAATGAGATTTCTGTGCCTGCTGACAAGTGCTTTTTTGTTTTAATGTTATACCCATAATATAAATATACAACTTTTTCGCTAATTTTAATTTCTGTGCACTGATATTATTCATGCATAGCACGTGAGCTTTCCTTTCTAAGGGTCCGTTTGTGGGTGCTTGTCTGGAATACACAAACAAAAGGAGGAACAATCCTGAACACTCAGCCTCCCCTCTCTGAATCCCTCTCTGAATCCAGGGAAGGAGCTTGAAAGGCTGAAGTACAACTCCAAAGATCTGGTGGCTGCTGCAGCACAGGGAGCAGGGACTGAATTCACATGGTGCACCCATAGCCTTGTGTTCCAGAGTCACATGTGCCCTGTTTTAAAGTAAAATGTTGTGTATTTTATTAGAATTATCTAAAAATACAGCAAAGTTCCCAGTGGGAGCCTACTGTTGTAGGTGTGGCAAATAGTCTCACCTCAGGGGTTCAGCGTAATTTCCTTGTTGAGATGTACCTGCATCTGTACCTTCTGAAATCTGGTCTCCATGTGCTTTTGGAAAGTATTCCCCAGACATCCTGAGTATCAACTTTTATCTGGTTCCTTCCCAAAACTGTGTCTGAAGAAGTTATATCACACATCACAGGAGGGAGAAAAAATGTGCAGAAAAATGGTTTGTTTAATAAGCTGAACTTAGTTCCCAGAACTGTAAGT
Organism: Agelaius tricolor; assembly: GCF_023055355.1. Taxonomy (NCBI): domain Eukaryota; kingdom Metazoa; phylum Chordata; class Aves; order Passeriformes; family Icteridae; genus Agelaius; species Agelaius tricolor. The sequence goes on along the minus strand of NW_027269283.1, from coordinate 10,422,680 downwards.
ACCTTTGAGTGTATCAAGTTAAAGCAGAAGCCGTGACTGGCTTCTGATTAAAATACAATTAATTCTTCAGTTGTTGCAGAACTGGGCTCCTGCAGGATGCCACCAACCTCTCTAGCTCTGACCAGTTCTGCAATTCCGAGCCTTTCCTCCCAAATTAAGTGCTGGGGGAGATTCCTTTCACTGCTGAGGGTTTGCAAGACTCTATCCTTGTTTTTCCTTTTCTGCAGAAACCTGCTCTATTTTCCCTCTGTAAATGAAAAGTGCCGTTAGTGGGGAGGAGGAGGAACATCCATGTTCTTGCTAAGAAACAATAAGAGAGTTTTAGAGCTGTTGCAAAGCCCCTGTGGAGGATTAAGGACGTGTGTGACTGGCAGCAATGCTGAAAATAAATGGGAATGGTGAGCAGTGGTGGGACATTGGTTTGCTCACTTGGAAAATCTCTATAAAGTAACTTGTGTCGTTAAAAGCTGCCTCACTCACTGTCACTGATGTTCCCAGTGCCAGACTGATACACAGCTCTAACTCCAGGCCATATAAAAGCCATTTATCAACGCTGAAAGCTGGTGGTGAATATTAGACACTACCAAAAAATCAGTTTGCATCCCTTTGCATGAATTTGTGCTGCGAAATTTTCCCACTCAAAGCTAAAGGAAGTGGAGGGAACTGTCAGTATCATCTTTTTCAGTGCTTGTAACAGGCACATCTAATCAATGATCTGGGGTTTAATTATTCTTTGAGTTTCAGTTGTAGGAGTTTTCCATTCTGAGCAATATGCAGACGTGCCTTTTGTGTTTGAGTGCTAAATGTGCACATATGAACGTGTTTGAAAGGCTTCACTACTTCTGATGCTTTTTCTTTTAAGGATTTGGGGGTATTCATTAAACAATTTCAGTACATTAAAAACAGTAAGATAGGTTTCTGTGATCTTTGTAGCTTTAAAGTTGAATTTTTTGATATTTGTTGAAGGAAAAGTAAACTTATTTTTTTAAAATATATTAAATACTGTAATGAAACAGGAAGTATGTCCTAAAGTATATTTGTTTTAAGTGCTGTAAGAAAGTCTATTTAAGGATCCTTCTGATTCTGAAATACCTATTTAGTGTAACAGTTGTAAAATATGTGAGGTAGTCAATCATACCTTTGGCTTTTATACCCAGCCGGGTTACTTGCCAACATAAACAAGACTTGAAGGCTTATTTTTTAGAAATTTCAGACAGAATCCAGTGAACCTTTCACTTAATTCGTAGTACCCTAAATATTAATTATTTCTAAAAATATTCAACCAGGACTGTAATTTCTAAAAACAGCATGAAGGTATCTTCTACTCCATCCATTTTATTCTGGTATGATCCTCAAATACATCAAATATTTCCTTTATTTTTTTTTTTTTTCAAACACAAGACACAATCTGTTGATCATGTCTTTAGAAGGTCTGCACCCAGTGTGTTTTCTGTTGAATCATAAGTTATGTCTGCAGACCACTGCATTGTTCAATCCCAGTAAATATTCTTTGCTGCTGAATCACCCGTGGGAAGGACAGACCCAGCTCTGGGGCTGCGGGCACTGCAGCAGAGGGACAGAGTGCTCCGTGTTGTTAAGGCTCCAGGAGCATTCTTTAGATAACCGCCCGTCCAAAGTCCTTCTCCACACTCTTAGCCCTGAGAGCAGCCTCCTCAAGGGAACGGAGAGGAGTTTGTGCTCACACGGCCGTGATCAGCTGGGAGCCAGCCTTGCTCCGGGAGCTCTGCCCCTGTCAGGGGCCGCGGGACACGGGCACTGCAGCCAGCCTTGAGAACCTGCCTGGCCCTCTTGCCACAAGGAATGCCCAGGAACCAAAGCTAGACAGGGTTGTCCCATCCATTTGTGCGCTTTACTCCCTGCTCTTGGTGTTCCCTGCTCTCCTGAGGGGCTCTGGCAGGAGGCTCCTTGCACGCCACACAAGAGGTCCACGGAGGATATAGGGAGGAGGTTCCCCTGCTTGGAAATTTTGGGTTTCATACATGTAACAACGTGAATTTTCACATTATAGGGATTCCTTCTGCCGAGGAGAACTCTTGATTCCTCAGCATCTCTTGCCGTGTTGCTGCAGAGCCCAGCAGGCAGCAGAGGGAGCACAACAGTCCCTTTTCCAGTGCCATGGGACAGCAGCGCTAATTGTGTGTAAAACAGCAGCGAGAAATGGAAGAAAGACAGAGAAGAGTGAAAGACATCTTGGTTAGCAGCATACTGGAAGTAGATGAAAGGGCTGGAGGGAGCAGGGTGAATGTCTGATTATTAGGGAATGAGGAGCTAAATATGGCATCTTAATATGGCATGTGGCAAGAGGCCAGATCTGTTATTTGTAGATCTTAACCTGCTTCCAATATTTGGCGTTGAGCAGGATTAAAAACCAGGAGGGGAGGGTTTTTTGGGTTCTGGTTTTGATAGCGATGGAATCTCCTGAAGAGCAATTTTAGTGCCATGGCATCCAACCCCAGATTCTCATCTTGTGAGACCTTAGGATCCAAGCCACAACTCTCTACAGAATAATGTGAGTGCAGCTACAAAATGAGGTTAGGAGATTGAGGCTCTCTGGGAACAAAATGTATCATTGACAACTGATATTCATATCAAGAAGAGTGAGAATTTAGTTTCTACTCCTGATTTAAAATGTGTAGCATCTCCAAGGTATCATTTTCTCATGCTCTGCATTAGACATGTTTATGCAGTACCAGACCTAGAAGTTTCTAAAATATAAGTTTCCTTAGGAATCAGCTGCATTAATGACTTTGTTATAGCTGAAGATGTAAATGAAAGTGACATTTATGTACAGATTTTCCAGTATAAAAGCCAAAGTCTACTGGCTAAAAACACTCAGAAGGCTTTACCATGAAAAATTATAACAATCAGAGGTTAGATGAAATTCAGAGAAAATGTAGGGTGAGACGGGTGAATCTACTGCTTTTTCATTATTTTTTTCCAAGTGGAATGACTTGAGCTGAAGTTAACTTTTTACTACTTAAGAAGATATTGTAGTTCACTGAAAAATAATTCAAACTGCTTATTTTTAAAGCTTTTTTAATAAGAAAACTTCAAAGAAGTTTGTTTTAGAGTAGAATTTGAGTAATGCAGGTAAGGTAGTTAAAAATTCCCTCACTGAAATGTAGTTTGAAAAATAGACATTCATGGCACCTATACAAGTATTTCTATAGATCCTTATCTGTAAGAGCAGCAACATATTTCTTTTTTTAATTAAAGATCATTATAATTGCTAATGTATGATTGTTTGGGGGCATATGTGAGTCAAACTGTGGTTTTGAGAACACAATTTTTGAGAACACCTTCACCAGATCCTTTGCCCTTTGCTGTAACATCTGTGCTGAATTAAAATACAGGTTCAGTGTTGGAGATGCCCTGTGTCCTTGCCAGGGAGAGGAGCACCTCCAAGAGGACAAATGAGAAAGCTGGGAATAATCCAGAACAGCTGAGGAAAAGAATTCTGTAAAATGGGACCATTTTGAAGAGAAGCTGATTGGCGATTCTGGATAGGAGCAAAAAAAAAAAAAACAAACCAAAAAAGAACCTTGGAAGGCAAAGCAAAAAGGCAGAAGAAACGTTCCAATTATTTAGGCAATAGGTGCTGTCTCACAAAGTGAAACTTTGAAACTTTCTAGACAGAGAGGAGACAGAATCATTGTTGCTAGGAAAGGCATAATCAGGCTCAGAGGTGAATTCGAGCCTGTTTGATTTTTTTGCATTTCCATTCCATTTCCAAGGTATTTTTTGCCTTGCTTATGCATTTTTTTTTAGCTTTTTAATTGTTTTGGGGGGGCAAAGTTGGGGTATTTTTGAAGACTTTGGACTCTGTGTTTAAGAGGCTCCATTACTAAGCCTATACTGCTTTCTTATCTGCCCTTTAAGGACACTGTTGGAAAGCCAGAGTTTCTCACAGATAGTAAACCTTACTGACACGTACTGCAAAACCTGTCTCCAGAAAATTGTTCCCCAAGTGTTGATGTGCCCAGATAGTGGCTTTCCATCATGGAGTGCTCTTCAGCTCGGGTCTTCAAAGGTAGTGATTCATTCTGTGATGTGTATCTGTCTAGACATGAGAACTTGGTGCAATAAAAAAGTTTCTTACTTGGGTATTAAGAGACTGTAACAATTACATAATCGTTGTTGGGGCAGGAGGTCTCAAGCCATGGTAGGTTATTTCTGTCGTGTCTTGTCCCAGCTTTTCCTTATGCAGATCAGTTTGGGGTGTTTGCCAGTGAACCTCTGTCCTTCTGCCACCTTTTACCTGGTCTTTGCAGACTTCATATTGATGCTTCCATAAAGAGACCTTGAGGGCAATCTTTGGGGCAGTGAGATCCAGTCTTATTTCTTAGTCCATTTCTTAGCTGGTGGAAGCCCTGCTTCAGCACTTCACATTCTTAATTCCATGATATAATTAATCTCAGTTCCAACTCTCTGGTAACAGGAAATCTTTTATTCATCCTTGGGCGAGGAATTTTTTAGCCTTTTTAACTTTACTCTTGAGCAGTTGTAAGCACATACACATCACTGAAAAAGAGCATTCTTGCAAGTTGCTACTGCACAGTTTGATCTCGTGGCTGTGTCTTGGGCTGGGTCACTGTCCCTACACCCAGCAGCTCTTCCTGCCTTCCCTCCAGTGCAGCCCACACTGACCCGTAGAGAGTCAGAAATCAATTCTTTCTAGCTCACTTTCTTCCCTCCAAACCGGCTTTTTGGGTGGAGAAGAATTAATTCTTTTTATTTCTATGCTGAAAGATGGTCTGTGCTGGTCGTGGTGGTTCTTGCTGCTTTGGGCATTGTCACTCAGCTGGGTACAGAGTACTTTGATCCACCAGGGAGGGTATGGCACCAAATAAATGTAAACAGACCTTATAGCCAAAATTATGTTTGCAAAATAAAACGCGGGTATCATTTTGATATCATTTTGATGGAGAACTGTTTTTGGTGTGTCATGATTGCCTTGGTCCCTTTTGCCTGCCGGAATTGTGAATTTATAAACTCCTTCACTGGTCTCCTCACTGGAGGGAAGGAAAACCAGGAAACTGAAACTCCATTTTTCTTTCAAATGAATATTCATGGCAAATGTTAGGAGGTACTTGCTCTGCTCTGTAATAATATACATGTCCATTTATGAGATGGTCCAGACAGAGCAGAGGATTAGGAATACAGAATTTAATGCTAAATTTGAAAAGGCAGCACAGGAACTTCAGCTCCCAAAATAACCTCTGAAAGTTTTGCTTTATTTCACACTGTCAGCCAGGATTCTCCTTACAGCACCACAATATTCATAATAAAGAAATAAATTAAATCCACCCCTTCCTGTATGGCTCACAACACAGCACTGTGCATGCTCAGCACATGTGTAGTTTTGATAAAGAGACATTATCAAGCCTGAAATCATTTAAAATAAAACAAATAATGTGGCTGCCCAGCACTTCCCCTGGAAGTATTTCCTTGGACAAATCTTCCTTAAGTCTCACATGCATGGAGTTAGTGTATATATCCTTCAGGAACACCAGTTCCTAGAGAGGATGTTCCAGGCTCACTGTACAGCTGTGTATTTTATATATAGGCCGTGAAGTGCAGCCCCACAGGAGGGGGGATTTGCCTTTTGGGACAGCCAGGGCTGGGGGGATCCAGCACCTTCCAGGTGCCCCGTGGCACGGGGCTGGAGGGGACAGGAGTCACCTCAGGGCTGTCACCCCAGGGCTGGGGCTGAGGGCAGGGGGGTACCAGCCCCTCTTGTGTTTTGTGGGGCTGCAGAGGTGCTGGCAGCAGGCTCAAAGCCATCAGTCTCTGCTCCTTGCAGCATCCTTGGCTCCCTGGATGTTCCAAGGGCTTTCCATCAAACATGGGAGTGCTGACATGGCTGTGATCCCACTGAGCAGAGGGGAGGGGGCTCACCAAGGGCAGTGGGAGATTTTGGGGAGCTCATTCTCTGGGGGTGACACCTGGGAATCGGGTCCAGAGGGAGCTCCTGGCCCCGAGCTCCGGGGGCTCAGCCCTGCTTGTTCTCTGTTTGCACAGCAGAGATGGAGCTGTAAAAAGCCGATTGCTTCAGAAGGGAATAGGTCACAGTTAGACAAGGGAGCAATGGAAAAACAAATTCGTTATTGTAACACCAGAGAGCATAAAGCAAACTGGGAGTGACCTGTGGGAAGAACACGGCACCGGGTTTCTGTCCTGGTGGGTGCTTCATGGTGGGCAAAGAAAGACTGAGAAGTGTGCAGGCTTTTCTTTTTTTTTTTTTTTTTTTTTCCCCTGTTTTCAAAATAAAAAGTATCTTTGTCTGGTGCTTTGAATGTAGCAAGCAAGCTGGTTCTAGCTTTTCTTGGTTTTGCTGGAGGGCCTGTGGGAGAAGGACTTGACAGAGTACTAGCAGCTTTCTCACCATTTTCATTTAAGAAAAACAGCATTAAGATTTTGAATAGAGCCTATCTTTTTTTTTTCATGAAATGTTGCTGAAAATGTCTGAGTTTAAGAGGTGTTAAGAAAAGGAAGACAGACTATTAAAAAGACTTGCTTCCTTTTTGAGTAATTATTTTATGATGAAACGTGTAGCAGAAGGGCTTAAAGGTCACCAGTGAGACCAGGGCCCCTTGGTGCTCAGGGCTGTGCAGACATGTCGGAAGCAAACAGCTCACAACCTGTAAGAGAGAGGCAGATAAAAGATAGCTGGACAAAGAGGCACAAAAAAGGGAAGTGGCTCGTCCAAGGTCACCCACGGATCGGTGGCTGTGCTGGGCTGAACCATCTGCAGTAGATCAGGTCTCCTGGATCCCGTTCCCCTGTTTGATCCCCACGCTCATCTTGTCTCCCTCCATTCACAGTTTGTGAGTGTTCAGACAGATCTGATCGTCCCCCAGCTGGGTCCACAGGAGGGGATAGTCCCTCACCTCTGCTGGTTTCATTGTGGCAGAGGCAAAATCCAGTGTTGGAGCTCAGGTTCTGACCCAGCTCCTGCCTGCTTCCCACAGCCCTGGCCATGGATGTCTTTCCTGGCTTTGCCTGAGATAGAGCAACAAGTGAAACCTTTCATCGTGCACCTAAAGCCTTGGAGACAATCAGTCGGTTCATATACATTTCTAAAATCTAACAGACATAAAAAACCCCCAAACCACCAAAAAGACTTTTTCACTGCAAAAAGGGTCTAAATTCTGCAACTGCCCTGGGGCGTGTGGGGCACTCTAATTTAACATCAAGGCACTTAAGACGTAATGGTGCTGTGAGTTTGCCAGACAGACAGATTCTTCCAGGAAAAACAGGGTACAAAAGACCCCTATTCTACTACTGTGTCAGTATGTAATCTTAGGACCTAGACTTAACGTTTTTTCATCTAAAGAAAAAGATGGGAGAAAATACCCTTTTTCAAAAGGAATACTTTTAGGCCTTTAGCAATGCAGACACAGAGTAGGAAAATCACAGCCCTGTTTTCCTTGCAGATCGTCTCTAATAGCTCCCGGTATTGAGAGTATTGTGGTTTGCTAGCACTAAAATGTAAAGTTATTTTGAGCATGAAAGCCTGGACGTCATCCTATTTTAAAAAAACGTTAAAGAAGGAGAGGAATGTTTACAGCACATTAAAACCTGTGTGACAACTTAGCAAGAACTATTTTAACAATCCTCTTATTCCCTTTCCTGTTATGCACCATAAAATGAGAATGCAGTGTCAGTAATAAATAATATTGGCATGGAGGGATGGCTCACCGTGCTCCTGGAGTCAGGCTGGGTCAGCTCAGCCCCAGCTGCCCCCCTGCTCTGGTGGGAACTGTGCTGGGGAGGTGCAGGCAGAGCCTCCTCTCCTCGAGTGACCCCCGGGCAGGAGAAAAGCTTGGGACTTTCGTGCTTCTTTGCAGGAATTAACTACAACCAGTATTTAGAAAACAGCCTCTGCCACAACTGCCTCCCTGGGCTTTGTGACCCAAACTTCCCGAGGATTAAAGCAGAATATTTCTTTATATTAAAAAAGTTTGCAGTCAGGGGTAGGTCGGCAGTGAATGTTGACAAATACTGAAACTAAATATGAGAAAAGACTCGTTCCAATTTTTTTTTTTTATCGGCATTCCATATGTGTTATGTGGAGAGCTAGGATGTGCTGCTACTTCTGTTACATAAGAGGGTTTTTTTCTTTTTTAATAAAGTGCAGTGCAGAATGCATGAGAAGTGAGAAGGAATATCAAGAAAAAGAACTACATGAAAATAAGAAAAGCTACTAAGTGAAAAGCTCTTACTGAGTGTGTTATTTCCATAATTCCATGAGTTCCTTAAAGTCTCTTTTTAATGTTTCTGAGGGAAAGCCTCGAAGTGAAAGGAGGGAGGCAAGGTTTTTTTTTTTCCTTTGGTTTAAAGGAAGATCTTGGTTAATTCTATTACTAGACTTTGGGCTTGTTTTTATTTAAAAACAAAACAAAAATCCCTCTCAAGTTTAGAATTTCTGTATGGAAAAATTCTTCTTCTTTGCCAGAGAGGGAAGTATCTCCTTTTCATTCTGTTTGTTTTGGAGTATCTGTAGTTAAGTGTTTTGTGTTTGTTCTTTATTGAATACATTAGTGGTGCATTAATTCCTCCCTGACAATGCTCATTTCACTCCTTCCCATCTGACAGACAAACTTGTCCCTTCACATGATGATCCTGCTTTGCCCTCCCAGAGTTTGATTAGTAATTTCCTACCTTGTTTACCTCTGAATGCTTTTTAAAGTGATTTTTGTTCTGGCCTTCACAAAGGAAACAGATGAAAAAAAAACCCCCACATTGAATTCTTGCTCCAATTCCAATCTGTTTGCTTTGGTTTTCCTTTTTAGATTATTGTTTGGCTTTAATTTGTTTGTTTCTCCTTTAAACCGGCTTGAGATTACTCAAGGGTTCCTTGTTCAGCAGGTCAAAGGGTAATTTGGAGACTTTGAAACCGTCTCCCTTTTTATCACCACGTTTCGTTCTTCCCAGAGTCCAAAGGATTTTCAGGACGATAGCTCGATAGCTCGTGGAGGATGGCTCCATCTAAGGAAAACATGAGCAGCAGACCTGACTCACTGCAAGAAGCCATGGCAGTTTTTCTTAGATGAAAAAACCCCCACTGATCTAAGCCTAAATCAGAACCTTAATTAATCCTTATCTGTAACTAAAAGATTAAGTTTATTGGGGATTTAATACATTGAGGTTGATAGGTTTGATACTCAACTACCAGCCCAGGATGGAGACCCTAAATTTAACTAACTTCAAGTCAGAGAAGTACCCATACACAAAAATATACAGTGTGTGCTATTAAAAATGTCCTTTAACTGAAGGAGTCAATCTGTTCCTCAGTTAATCCCTGCTTTTAAAAGAGGAAGGTCAGTTCCAACTTCTCAGCCACGGCACTGTGGATTTGTAGGACAGCAAAATGAAGCATGGGGCAATGTGGGCTCCTTAACAAAAATCCAGGTGTTGCTGTAAGAACCATTTGTTTCATGTGTCCCCCAGGTTAATTGAGCTCTGTGTCCTTCCATGGAAAAGACTTGCTGAAAAGATGCTATTTCCTACAAACAGAAACAAAGGAAACTGTACAATTAGATCAGCACCGTCACTTTTACTTGTTGAGCTACAAACGTTGTCCCTTGTGCTGTGTGTCCTGAGCCGTGCTAGGAACTGGAGCACAGAATATTCCAGAGGCCAGGAAGGCTGACAGCCTCCTCAGGGGCTGCAGTGCCATTTCAGCCCAGTTGCTAAGGGATGCTGGAGCGAGATGTCCTCTGTGTCTTCTCTTCCAAACCAGCGCTTTGGCTTGGTCACAGCTCCACCCCCACAGTTCACAGCCAAAAGTTGACGAGGTCACATTCACTGTGGACAGCCAGAGCCCATGAGGAGCTGCACAACTGTCCCATCTGAAAATCAGTTAACCATTTCTTCTTTACTGGAGACACCCAAGTGCTCAGTGCCTTCAGCTCACTGACAGATGTGAATTATTTGCAGTAGGAAATAAGGGTGTTTGTCACCTGGAGGGTTTGGGAGGAAGCTGTGGGGTAAGATGGGCGTCTGATCTGGGTCTCATAATCAGCTTTAAATACAAAGAGTAACTTGAATGAATTCAGAACCTGACTCTGGTCAATTTTGAATAAAACTGATGCAACATCAGAACTGTAAGCAGAAAGTTTTATCCCTTTAGTTAAAAAGATAAAAGAACAGAATAACATGAAATACGTGTCTGAAAAGCCTTTTTTCAACAGGCTCAGGATCTACTCTGTTAAGGCAATAGTTTCTTCAAAACCAAGTCTTGCATCTACATTTCCAGCCAATGTTTGTGAATTTTACAGCAATTTATTTGTCTTTTACTTGTACAATTGTGAATATCCTCATGCACAAGAAGGGATACTACCACAAGGAAAATGCATTGAAATACATGTAACAGTCTGGCAGATATAAAGTAAATATATTAAAATAGGAAAAGTATAGTATTTTTCTTGAGGTCCTCTTGAGTGATTATATCAGCAGGTATTACATGTAAACCTTCAGAGGACAGAAGTTCATGTGTATAGGGTGGGGGAAGCATAAAAGATGTGAACTTTTCAACAAGTTCTCTCTCCAACTGCTACTGATAGTCTGCTTCTACTTGATATCTAAATCTTTTTATCCATTTTTAAATCAAGCTAATATAGTTGTCCTAGCTGGGAAGAGTAAAGTAAGTTATGCACTTTGATAGGACTGCTCAATTGAGTAAAGTTCAGGTTTATTTACAGGATTAGGATATTGTTACAAATCCTTCTTTAGTTTTAGGCACCAGAGAGTATATTTTGGGGCAAAAGCTGTGGAGGGAAAGTGGAGAAAATAATTGCAATAAAAGTCCTCTTTCAAAAAAAAATTAACAAAATTAAGAGACCTGATGATTTTCATTAGGATGTAAAAGAAATTAGGTCAATAGGACTAAAAATCTGTTAACTAAAGTGATCAAGTGGACTGTAATGGATTATAGATACAAGCAACTTTCATACACCCTCCCTTTCTCCCAAATATTCCACTGAAATATTACTGCTTTTAATTGTCCTGCTACCTCTCCTTGTGAGATCTTTTCTGATTTGAGAAGTGAAACCAGCAGAATATTGTTTCATGCTGCCAACCCCCCTGTTCTTTTTGTGAAATCCTTGCCCTGAGATGTGTGCTGGTACATCATAATCTTTGCATTTCATTTAGACTGAAAAATAAAAACAACAGCCTCTATTCTACTCAAAGTGTTCTATTCAAGCACAGAAGGAATGTCAGTGAATCTGAATTTAACCTGTAAGTGTGCAATGCTCACAGTCTTCTGTGTGTAACCTTGTATTTCCCTTTAATTTAAATAGTGCAGGATTGAGTCAATAGCCATAAATCTTCTGATGTCCTTTTACAGCCATTTCCACATTCTTTTTACTTTACCTTTTTGGAAAACATTTTCATTTAACGTGCAGCAGTGTCCTTTAACACCCTATTTTCAAGCTTCAAATAGACTTTTATCACAGAGGCACTATGCCCATACATATAGGTGTTTTATCTTTGCATTATTTGTTCCCAAGGCTGCAGGTTCTTCAGAAGTGAGATTTAATTTTATGGTGAGTCAGGGGTCAGGTTGTGCCTGCACTTACCCTTCTGATGGCAGGAGTCTCGTGAAACTCAAGTTCATGGATTTTTACAAGATGGAAGCTAATGGAACTAGTTCCAATAAGAAACACAATTTATTCTAAAGACACATTAGCAGCCTTATGTTATTTAAACAAATAAAAAAGAGTGAGAACAGCTAATGTGTTGGTATGCTCACTCTTCAAACCATGGGCTCCTAATCAGGACAGCTCTGAAAAAACTCCTGGCAGTTCACTGGGTTTGTGAAGTGCATGTGGTGCCTGATGTCCTGAGTCCTGTCAGATTTCAGGAAGACAAAAACAATCTGTAATTGCTGATAGGTTACACAGTGTGGGAGTTTTCTTTTTGTTTCATGTAGCTTTTGACACTTTCACACTTTAGTAACACTTGTAATACAAGGAGCTAATTCTTAATTCTGTTGGAAGTAACTGGGAGCTTTGTGAATTAGCTGAGTGTGTTTTTCTTTTTCAGCTACCTCATGCTCTGCTCAGCCTAAAGACAGAGGCACAAGGTACCTACAGCAGGAGGGCAGTGATTCCTGGGGGAGTTTAACCTCACAGAGCCTGTCCTGGTTTCTGTTTGGGAAGGGATGGGTGTGCACTGCTGGACAACAGCATCCACACAGCTGAGAATCCTTCCATGGATGCTTTGGCATATTTACCCATCCCATTTCTCTGTACAGACACCATTCACTGAGATTTTAGCCTTTTGTATATTTCCAACAATAACTTCTATCTTGTTTGTGTATTTCTTCATGTTTGGAGCTTGAGATGGGTTCCCTTCCCCACAGCTGGGACCCGGAGGGAGGCAAAGCCTGGAGGCTGGGGCAGATTTTGCCCCGAGGTGGCATGTACTGGCACTTCTGCAGTCTCTTCATAACCATAAAAAAAGTATGAGGTTCTTTAATTTTCAGTCCAAATTCTGCTTTTCTGAGTCCTTTATGCCTTGTAAACTCCACAGTTAAAATATATTTTGTGTATTACATGAAAACTATACAAATAAATAACCTATAAAAGATACAAGGAATTATTGCCATATTTGCTTCAGATGAATCTGGGTATTGCTGAGCCAAGTTTCTCTAAGATCTTTTAAAACTGCTCTTAGCCAAAAATAACACCTAGAGACCCCAGTAAGAGTCTCTGCAGTGCATTTAAAAATAGTGACTGTGATGTTCCCTGTTTCTCCTGAGGTCCCCCCCTCATTCAGCAAGGGCAGCTCAACAGATGTATTTGATGACATTAGCTGTGACCTCCTAGTTGTTTGCTCTATTCACATAATTATTTTACTGTAGGTGTTTCTAAATATAGTAACTGGATTATGGAAGAAGGTGTGTTCGTGGGAACAATGTGGTAGATAATCGAATTTTGCAAATAAGGGTAAATAATATTTGTATAGTAAAGGACATTTCACTAACTCATGTGTGGGGGTGTGTGCGTAGAGAAAACTACCTCTGTATTTTAGGGATCCGGGTTATACAACGAGCAAAGCACCAACCTTTATTTTCCAGCTGTAACTGATAAGTTGTGTAATTTCTGCAATGAGGTTTTCAAAACATATTTTAGAGAAGAAAATGGAGCTAGGCAGGGTAGAAGCAAGTGTGTGCATCCAGCGGTATTCTGTTGGTGCAGAGCATTCCCTGGTACCTTGAGCCCGCGGTCGTGGCAGGGATGGACAGGGACAGGCAGGGATGGACCCCAGCGAATCGCGGGGTGCAAGCGAGCACCCACCCAAAAACCCAGACACAAACCCTTCAGCACCACAACTCCCACACTAATTATTTCCAAGCGTAACACAAGGAGTCGCGGGGCGCGACTCCCTTACAAAAATTTACTCAGACTCCGCGAACTGTGCAAGCGCAGCTCCGGGCGCCTCCGTGCCGCGGGGCGGGGGTCGGGCGGTGCCCCGGGACGGAGGCACCGGGGCGGCCCCCGAGCGGCGGCGGGGCCGGTTCGAAGAGGGCGCCGGCGGCGGCGCGGGGTGACGCGGGCATCATGTGAGCGGCCCCGCTCGCTCCCAGCGTGCAGTGTGGGCCCGCTCGCCCCACCCCGCGCTCCGCCGCCGCGGAGCCGCTCAATAGGGGAAGGGAAAAAAAAAAAAAAAAAAAAAAAGGGGGGGGGGGTGAGGAGAAAAAAAAAAAAAAAAAAGGAGGAAAAAAAATGCGGGAGAGAGCAGGAAAAATAAGACGGGGAAAAATCCGCCCGTGAGGGGACAGGTTCTGTTCGTGGCACAGAGCAAACGGGCTTGCCTTTTTTTTTTTTTTTTTTGCCTTTTTTTTTTTTTTTTTTTTTACACACATTATATTTTGTATTTTCTTCTCGCCGAGAGGATTCAGCCGCCTGGAAAGCGCATGTGAAAAGAGCAGCAGCAAGGAGAGGGGAGGAAAAAAAAAAAGGGGGGTTTGGCTTGGACCCCCCCGCCCCAGTGCGGGAGGAAGGACCCGCGGCGGCCGGAGGGCGAGGAGCTGCGGCGGCCGGCGAGGGAAGGGACCGGGGCTGCGTGACCCCCGCGGCGCGGGGGGAGAGGCGAGGAAGAGACGTTTCCCGATCCTCCCCGCCGAGGATTTGGGGAGGTTTCCGCGCCTGGAGCCCGTGCCTTTGGATCTAAAGAGGATTATTATTTTTTGGGGGTGGCACTGAAGCTGGATTTGTTCCTGTGCGTGCGGCGCGGGGGGGGGCATTTCTGCTGCCTCTAGAGGAGCCGGCGGCCCGGCCGGGGCGCGGAGATCCCCGCGGATCGCTCCGCACCCCCCGGGAAAGGTGCGCCGAGGGGATCGGCGGGGGGCGGGGGAGGAGAGGCAGCTGCAGCTGCCGGGGAGGAGGCCCAGCGGAGCGGCAGCAAAGTCATCGCTATCGGCCCCCCCTCGGCTGGCTTCGGGCTCGGCGCTCTCCATGTCTCTGGCTCTGGGCAGCGGCCGCCACAGCAGCGAGTAGGGGGGGAGGAGGAGGAGGAGGAGGAGGAAGAAGAAGGGAGCCCGGGAGTGCCTCCCTCCCTCCCTCCCTCCCCCCGGCAGCCCCGGCCGCCTCCCGTCCCCTCGCCCCGCGTCCCTGCCTTCCCCTCCCCAAGATGGGCTGTTTAGGGAACAGCAAGACGGAGGATCAGCGCAACGAGGAGAAGGCGCAGCGGGAGGCCAACAAGAAGATCGAGAAGCAGCTGCAGAAGGACAAGCAGGTCTATAGGGCCACGCACCGGCTCCTCCTGCTGGGTAAGGGGTCGCGGGCCGTCCCCTCCCCGCCGGGGCAGCGGCCCCAGCCCGGGCACGGCGAGGCCGGGGAAGAGAGGTGGGGCCGGGGGGGGGGGGCACGGAGCCGCAGGGCCCACCCGGGGCCGCGGGGATCCGCTATAGCAGCGCCCGGGGCGGCGGGGCCGGGGCCGCCGCGGGGACCGGCGCGGTGCGGGGGAGCGGCGGGGAGGGCTCGGGCAGCGCCCGGGGCGCCGCGGGAGGGGCCGGGGCAGGTACGGAGCGGCGGCGTGGGGCCGCTCTCCGCCCGCGGGGCAGCGCCCGCCGCCGGGGCGGCAGTGGGCCTCGGGCGGGCGTGGGGAGGGGGCCGGGGATGCCGCGGCGAGGGGCCCGCGGGGAGCCGGGCAGATAAACAGGGCAGGGCAGTGACAGCGGCCGCGGACGAGCGGCGCGGCCGGCGCGGGAGGGCCGGACACCGCTCCCCGCGCCGGGGCCGGGGTGCCGAGGGACGTGCGGCCAGGCCGGGGAGAGGAGGAAGAGGAAGGGAGGAAGTCGGGGAATCGTTTGGGGGAAACGGAGGGAGGATGTCGGTCCCGGAGGGAAGCGCGGCCGCGTTGGGGCCGCGGAGCAGCGCAGGGCCGGCGGGCACGGCCCCGGCCCCGGCGGGCTCGGCACCCTCCGCTGGCGCACCAGGAATTGAGGTACCGCGCCTTGGAGCGCTGGCAGAGCCGGGCTCCAGGTGCTGCTCCAGCGGCTCCGCTGGGTTACCTGCTCGTGTTTTTCAGGAGAGACGTTTACAAATGTGGGCTGTGGCTTTCGGGGAACGGAAGGGTCCAAATATCGATATCGGAGAGGGCAAGCAAATGTTTGTCAGGCTCGATATTTCAGAGTATTCTGAAGTAGTGTTTTAGGATCGGATGCAGTTACGAGCCGTGGGTTGTTTTGGTCACGCCGAGGGACTGCCTGTGCACGTTCTGCAGGGCTGAAGCGTGGAGCACAGGCTAGGCCTCGCCGAGCTGACTCAGTTTTGGGGGGAAAAGCCCTAATGGAAGGAGGGGAAAAAAAGAATTTTTGAAGGCGGTGAATTTGGAAGCATACTAGCATACTATCACCAGTAAAATCTTTCAAATACTCATTTGAAGAGAGAGACTTAATATAAATGGAGAGTGACTGGGACTACAGCAGCACCTGCAGCACTGAGGAGCCTGCCAGGGCTTCAGCAGAAATCTTTTAACAGGATAATTTGGACTTCAGCTCTTGGGAAATGTCTTGGACTTCCAGATTTCAGGCTGAACATTACGTAGATACATAGAAACTATTTGTCATCAGACGAGTTGCTTTCATAAGAGGCAAAATTTCAGCAAACAGAAACATGATGGGCTTGCCTGGGTTTTCTTTCTGTTTTCTTTAGTTTTGGTGGCTGAAAAATAGTTTAGATACTTGCAAATAAAAATTTGCGTGTGTTTAGCGATGGCAGAAAAGTCATCTGTGAGTGTGTTTGAAGTGATAGTTCAGCTGTTACAGTTTCTGCCATGAATTGTGGATAGTCTGTAACTCACTGGTCAAAAATATAGAAGCTCACCTCCCTATTATTATGTTATGTTTCCTCTATAACACACATGAAATAAGAAGCCAGGCACTTGGAAAGTGTTCTTAATCTTTTCAAATCATATTCAAATAACAACAAAGAGGAGCTGCTGAATATTCTAGTGGGTTTATGCTGCTGCTCGTAGGCCCCATCGCTGTACACGTGCTTGCCCCGCTGCCACGAGCAGGCTCGCTGAAATTAATGGAACTCTCCTTGGTGGTGAAGTTAAACGTCTGTGTGTAATTGTTGTTGAGAATATGGCCTTAACAAGCAGCCAAATATAGAGCTGGACTTATGGAGAAATGTACATGTAATATATCATTTTGGTTCACTGGTGTTGTATCCGATCCAGAGAACCCAGGTGTGTCAATATCAAACCGAATGTGTTTATAGCAAATGCAACAACTGTCCAGCCTCCTTCTTGGACCAAGTGAACTAAAGATTTTGGCTCCCAATGCTTATAAATATAAAATGTGATTTAGTGTTACAGCTGAAATTTAGTCATTATTAATTTTTAAATGGACATATGACTATAGCAGATACTGCCTTCGTGAATAATTCTTAGTTGTGAAGATGATCCAGTCTATTTTATCCCAAGATACTAATTCTTGATTGGTTTAGCCACCTGTGTTTACTGCATGGTGCAGCCTGCCTGATCAGACAGAGGGTGTATGGTATAAAATAGCAGCTTAGTGAAGAAGTAGCGTGTGCATAAAGAGTTGTAGATAAAAACTGCTCTCTAAATGCTTACAGAACAGCAGTGAGCAAGGAGAGGGAAAAGGAGTAAGGCTCTGGGATTAAAGTGGCAAAACATGCAACCAGGTTTTATGGAGAGCAGAAGAGGACTTTTGGGAATTCATGAGGGAGAAGGAAAGGAAGGTAGAAAACAGAGGGGGAAGGCATTTGTGAGAAAATGAACCTTGAAATGTAACTGCTAAAATACAGTTTTGAACATGAGGCTCAAAATGGAGGCTTGTGCTGTCAGTGTGTGCTAGCAGAGAGGCCTGACATCCTATAAATACAAACTGTACCTCCCTGCCCGTTCTGCCACAGACATACAGTTCCTGTGGGTGAGACACAGGCTGGGGAGGGGAATAAACCAGTAGCCAGGAGATGCTAAGGGGAATCTTTCTAAATTTTGCCACGTTACGATACTACTCCTGCAAAAATATGTTTGCTTTATATAGAAAGCTGCCGATCTGGCAGCGTGGAGCAGCTCAATTAAATGCTGCTGTTGGAGTTGTTCAGCGTGCGTGGAAAAACGGGTACTATAGGCAGATGGGCTGCCCTGTGCTCTGGCATCCGAGCAGCACAGCAGAAATAGCATCCATCCACTTATGGAAACTGGAGTAAAGTGGAGTGGGGTTTTTGTGCTGCAGGTACGGGAGGGGAGCAGGGGGGAGCTGCGGGGGAGCCCTTTGGAGCAGCAGCCACAATAGGTGGTCTCTGCCTCTCCTCGTGCGTAGGGCTGGTTTTGGAACATGTAGGGAGGGTGGGAGGCTGCTTACAAGACACAAATAAGAGGAGGTTTTTTGTAGCTTTGTGGGTGGAGGCTTAAAGGGATGCCTTCCTTTTTCAAATGTGAGTATCTACATATTTTATTCCTTGTGATTTAAGTTACGGAGTTTGGCTGCAGTTCATCATCACCCAGTCAAACTTAAAATTCCTTAAGGACATAACAGAATTTCTTTGGTTTAATGGGGACTTCAATCAGCCTTTCCCTCTGTCAGATAGTAGTGACAAGGCAGCCAGGTTGTGATGTTCCCCGTCGTCTTCTCTGTAAAATGTTGAAGTTGTCCATTTTCTTTCCAAATATTGCAGTCCGCTTTTAGCATTGACACTGGAAAAATGGACAGTGAAATGATCCAAGATTCAGATCTGACACATGACTTGAGCTGGGCATTTATTTTTAGCTACAACTGAAGTTTCCAGTGGCAATTATTTCTTTCACTTTTCACTCTTACACTGAGAAACCCAACTTTCTCGATTTTAGCCCGAAGAAAAAAATTCTAGTGTGTGCCTTAATCACTTATGCTTCCTTCTGAAATTGACTTACTTTCATTTTCTAGGTGCTGGTGAATCCGGTAAAAGCACAATAGTCAAGCAGATGAGGATCCTGCACGTGAATGGATTTAATGCTGAGTAAGTGCATTTGCTTTTTCACTTTACATTGTACCTTCCTCCTTTGTGCTGCAGTCAGTGCTCCTGGTTTATATCTCGTGTATTTTCCTCCTGCTGCTGTTTCACTCTCTCTAGAATTTGGATGTGTATTTTTAGATGAGATTAATAGACATTAACCTGAAGAAGTCAGGCACCAATCATAAGTAAGATCCAGCAGTATAAAATTATTTATATCAAGGCAGAGCTGATTTGATTAAGTTTTGAATTTTGTGGGTTTGTTAATTGCAGTTTCTTTCACAACATGGCTGACACTGATTTACCTCAGCTATAGCACATTGGTTCATATTGCTGTAAACATGCCTGGTATCAGTGTACAAAATGAGCACAATTTTCTTTATTTGGAGCAAGTAAGGCTTTATTTTCTGTGTCCTCACAGAATGAAGTCGTACACTGAATTTTGGGGATTTTGCTTGCCCAGATGTTTGTGTTAAATTATCTTTCTAAAAGTTTTTTACATCTAATATCTGTTATTTGGCAGTTTTGAAGAGGAGAATGGCATTAAGATAGGGAAAATTAATATCTTCTTGTTTGTCTGAGAAAGATTTTTGTTTGCTAACTTTTTGACTAACTTTGCTAGAGAGTAGGAAGAGATTCTTCTGCATGTTAATTTAGGCTTGCAGTTGTGTGTGTGTATACCAAAAGCTGCTAAATTAATACTAATTGAATCAAAGTGTTGAAATTTCAAAGCTTATTTTCTGGGCTTATTTTTTTTTTAGATGGTATTATTGATTTTGTCATGCTTGTTTTCAAACATAACAGTTTTGTACTGCTACCCTTTAGCTTTTAGTGGTATCATCTATTTTGTGAATCCTCCATTTTTGGGGAGGCTAAGCTTTTATTAGTCTTCCAGTAGTTAATTCTTTAATAAGAATATCTGAGCTGAAAGTTTAGCCAAGGAGCCTGGACAGTACTTCTTCCTAATCAGCAAGTGATAGCTCAGATAAGGTACACAGTCTTTTGGATGAAAGTTCAGACTGATTCATAAGAAACACATTATGTGCTACATGTTTTTAGCTCCTCTTAATAAGGAATATTTTCTATTTCCAAAATAACTTTTTCATGAGTGCCTAGTGCTGCATCCTGTTATTGCTGAGCTGTCTCTGTCGTTTGGGCTGCTGCAGAGACCTCTTTAAAAGACTTGTGTGACTTAAAAGACTTGCATGAGTTGACTTGGTTGAGTAGGTATCAATATTGGGTGCTGAGTAAAAAGTTCATAAAATGAAAGTGGAAGTGGATCCCCTGGTACCTTTGAAAGTGTCAATCCATTTAAGCAACAGGGTTGTTCTAAGTTTTTAAGCACGTGAATTCTCCTAAAGGGTAACAGTGCTGTGTAATGGATGGTGTATGATGTGGGCAGGTAACCCCAGCCCTGCAAGCTGCACACCCCAATCTGTGTGGGACTGGGAGCCCAGAGACCTGTGCAGAACTGGTGAGGACTGGGACACACTGGGATCTGCAGCAGCAGGGGCTTCCTCCAGTGCCTCCCTTTGCGTTGGAGCTTTGGGCAGAGCTGAGCCTGCAGCTGGAGCCCAGGACAACATGGCAGATTTGGCCTCAGGAGGCTCTGCTGGCTTCTGCCTGCTCAGAGCAGGGGATTTGAGTTACGGGGCAGGGCTGTGCCAGCACAGCTGCTCCAGTCACGGGGCACAGCCCGGCCACGCGGGGCGGCACCAGGGCTGTCCCCCCATGGCATTCTGCCCCTTGTGCTTGTCCTTTGGCTGATGTGGGTAATACCTGTTGGAACACTGAGCTGCATAAAAACCCAGCGCAGAAGTGTGGTATATTTGAAGTGTACAGGGAGTAAGTTAAAACACATCGTTTTTAGGGTTCTGCTGCCAAAAATAATCAGTAGATCATAACATGCACTTTACAGCAGGGAAAAGGCTGTTTTTCAGTGTTTTGAAATTCTTGCAAGTTACACATCTGTCCTTAAATAACTTGCATTTTCTTCCAAATAACTAACTGCTCTCTGTGTTGTCTCGCTTTCCATTACCCTTTTTGCCTGATTCATTCCCCTTCTGCCCTGCTTACCTTGTGGAAAGATGATGTGGGATCCAGCTAATGAGAGAAATAGCACGGAGGTTTTTTTGGAAGGGTAGGAAGAGCAAAGCATTACTTCTCATCATGTCCTGATCAGTTGCTCTGGAACATAAACATGTTTGCATAAAACACACATAAACCACAGCTGATGTGATGAATAGCAGGGGAGAGGTGGTGAAAATAGTAATATGCTGCAGATGATAATAGTGAAAATAGTAATATGCTGAGATGATAAGTTTTCTTTAATTGTAGTGTACTTGTATATAACTAGATTTGAATTATTTCTGTTGGTACAGCTTATTCTTGTGCTTTGAAAGAAATACAGTTTAAAGTCCTGTCTTAGAATTGTTTGCCTTGGTTTGGTTGAAGCAGAGAGAGGTTACCTGTTAAGAAAAATGTCTAATGCTGTGAACAAAGGAATCAAAAGTTTTTATTTAGTGTTACTTTTCTTTCTGGTGACTAAGCAGGATATCCAGTGCTAAAAGTGCTGGCCTACTTCAGTGAATGTGAAGGGATTTTATTTGGTTTGGTTTTAGGAATCTGCCCCTAAATAGTGGAAGTTGTCTTGTGCCTTTAGGTGAATTGTTGTAGCATTTTGCAAGGTGAAATCTGTGTAGTTCTGTGAAACTAGAATTTCCTCTGGGACTCCAATTCTCAATCCCTTTAGCTAATTAATTATTTGAGGAACTGTGTGGAATCAAGTGCTCCAGGTAATTAATGTGTTGAATAGCTAAAGCTAAGATTAATGTGATGGTAGTTAAAGTTGTAGGCAAGTTAACTACAGTAAAGACTATTTTTTTCAATGTTCCTTTTATAATCCTTAGATGAATTAGAGACAGAAATACATTTTTTTCTGTTGCTGTAGTGAAGGTGGTGTGTGGGATGTAAGAGTGCTGTGGCATTGGGAAGGGGAGTAGAGTATTGGAGAAGCAAGGCATGTTCTACAGCACAGGTTTTTCTGCATGCAGTTTTTCTGGAAGGACTTAGCCCACTTTCAGCTCTTGCAGAATGGCTTCAGGTGGCTGTGCTATCATCTGACATCTTCCTGCAGCAATTCCATGAAAAATGGGAGTGTGGCCTCCCCACAGGATTTTTCCAGTGTTCCTGGTTCCATGCAGGAGCCGCCTTCTAAGCGTAATACAGGAGCCGTATCAACCAAAGTTTCTACTCTTTGCATTACTGCCAACAACAGAGGCCCTTTTGATGTAGAAAGGGTTTAAATTTGGCTTTTAATAGCAGGAAGCCTGCGACTTCCCTTCCTTTCCTTCCCTCCCTCCTCAACACTTCAACTGTCTTTTCATGATGCAGTTCCAGAGGAGTAGGTATCTGCAAACAGTGTTTTGTGAGCATTCACTGATAAGGTGGAGCCAAAACCTTCTCTTTTTGACTGTGCACAAGTTGAGATGGCAATCTTTCTGAGGTTGAAAAATGGGAAAGGGAGGATAGGAGGAGTTAAGGAATATAGTTGGAAGAATTAAATGTGTAGCTCAGGTTGAAGAGGAGAAGAAAAACAGCTGCTTTTTGTGCTGTCTAGAGACTGGGGTTCTTTGCTTCTAAAACACATGGCCTTTCACTTACTTCTGATTTCTTTAAGTCATCTTTCCCCTCTGTGATCACTGTGGCTTTGGCTGGCAGACTCTAAGGAGAGGGTCATTGTCATGCACAATTTTAGAAAGCGGGGAATAATTGGCACGGGCAAGAGACAATTTTGAAGTGTCATGGGAAAAACTGGGACAAGCAGAAATATTTAAATAGAAATAAATGGTTGAAATGTGACTTACGAAATCCACTACAAAGATTGACAAATAAGGGGAATATGCCTTTGTGATTATTAAGTTTGGATAGTGTTTAAGATTCAGGAAGTCTTGAGGTTACAGGAAATTTCAGGTAATGCTTTTCAGCCTCAGTTTCCCAAATGATGTAAAATGTTGACACTTCCTTGAACTAGTATGTTGAAGTGCTGAATAGGAGTTTGTGTATTTATTAAATCTGATAGTGTTGATGGCATAAGCAGAGCTGAATAGCTTTGTTTTCAAGACTTAAATGACAAATATATTTGCATTTCTCTTGTACTTTTAAAAATTATTTTCTCTCAGTGAGAAAGCTAAGAAATCCAAGTTGCCCTCCTAAAGATTTCAGACATTTTCTCTTTTCTCACCAAGACTTAGGAGTTTGTGAGTAAAGAAAAGTAGCCATTGCTGGTTTCTAATCTTCTCTTAATACATCCATTTCCACCATTATGTCACATAAAGCAGTAAATAATATTATCTAATCACTTTAGTCAGTGTCAGTCTCTCTTGTACGTGAAACAACTTCTGATTCAGTAACTTTTCAGTTGTCTGATACTGTGGGGTTTTTCTGACTTTTGTCTTTTTAGCCATGTCATTTTATGGAAGAGAAGCTAATGCTGTGAGCGAGGGAAAAGTATCATATTTATAACTAAGTTCTTCCAAAATAATGAATTCCCTCCTAATGGCTAATCTTAGCTTGTGTACACAATTATGATTGCTGTGTTTTTATAGTTCCTTTACATTTGTGTACCAATCCCATGTTTTCAGAATGGTCACTTCAGTTCCTTGCCAAGAAACAAACAGACTTTATTGTGTTTTACTTGACTGGCAACAAAAGTAACTTTTTCGTGGTGTTTTGGAGCAAAGTGGAAAATTGGAGTGGGGGAGACATGGGGTGTGTGATTCCCCTCGCCCCATTTCTTCCTTTCTTTGCATCACAGTGTCTGTCAAGAGGCTTCTGCAGCTTTGAGGCACAAACTTTTGGGTTTTTTTCCTCAGCTCCTGCTCGAGGACACCAGTGAGGTGCTGGAAAATGTGTGTGTATGTGTCTCTTCAATTCCCTCTGAACAACTGCTTATGGCGTCAGGTCAAAATTTGGGCTGCAGAACATGAAGTGGAGGTGTGGTCAAGGAGGGAAGCAGGATTTGTGTTTCACTCAGTTTTAGGTCTTGTCCTGAGAGCTGACACAGCTGTGCAGATGAATTTTGTCAAGAGACAAAGATATCCCAACAGCTAATAAATACTATGAAAAATAACGGACTACTGCTTATAGTTTGTAAAAGTTTATGCAAAATGTTTATGCAAGTTATATTTAACTTTCTTCAGCTTGAGAGAAATGGGAGGTAATACCTGGTGATGTTAAACCACCTATGCAACCAAGCAATTTCTTAATTGTTAGCATGTTTAAGAGAGTTTTTATGTGCTTGAAATTATCTTTCCTTTGAAAATACTTTTATTTTTACAAGGATGAAAATTCTTTTCTATGACAGAGTAAAAGTGAACTCAGTGAAGCAGCATTAATATTTTTTACATATAACAAAAAAGGAAAAAAACCTTCCAAGTCTGGGTTAGGTTTTTATTCAAGTTTCTTATGGGATATTGCCTGAAAATATGAGACATTGTCCATTAAGAACTTGTGCAAATGCTTTGCAATTTAGATCTGCTACTCAAATGTGATTTTTAAACGCTGTAAAATGAGTTTTCAGAAAATTTTGCTTGTTTATAATACCTACACTGGGCCTCGTTTGGCAAGGATTGTTAACGTACTGAAAATTCTAATGGTCACTGGAATAACTCCTTCACCTTGCTCAGAGGCTTTCTGAAATCACCCCGTTAAAATATTTCCACATGCAAGTGAAGTGAATTTTCTTTCAGAGTGAAAAATCATGATATTTAGGTTTCTAAAATATTACAGAAAAGTAGTGCATGAAGGAATCTAAAAGTTTGAAAAGCTGGCTAGTTTTATCTGCTTTTAGATGCTCGTGATAGGCTCAGGTTAACCATCAGTGGAGAGATGACAGCGCAGTGTTCAAAGAAAGCATTGACTTTCATTTTTACATTGTGCTTTGTTTTCAGGTAGGTAAAAGAAGGAAATGGTGAATTGAACATAATTTCTTTATTTTCACGGGAAACATGGTATTGCTCAGAGCAGAATGTGTATCTTATCTGCATTTACTGGTTGGGAAATGCTGAATTCTCCTAGCAAAGCAGTATTTAAACTACCAATTTTATGTTGTTACATGTTGAGAGCTCTCTATCTTCTGAATTACTTTTCCTGGCTTGCAACTTGACATTTGTGCTTTCAGTTAAATATTTCAGTTTTCTGAAAAAGAAACCCAACAACAAAAAAAACCCAGTAGTAAACTCATCCCTCAAGCTAAGTTTGCATATGTTGCAGACATGATTTGGCATGTAAAGGGACTGGCCAAAAATATGGCAGTAGTTCTATTTGTTTTGAGGTTTAAATTTCACAAAAGCTTTTTAAGTATGCAGCTATCAACCCAGGAGAAAGCTTTATAGTTGTAGAGAGCTTGGAGAGCAATAACTATGAATAGCGGAATAAGCACGAGTGATGTAATCTGAGAAGCAAAAGAGAGAGACAGAAGAGAGCTTAGGGCTTAACTCTGTGGAAAACATTGTGAATGGGTCTGTGAGGGTTTTGACTTTTGATGGTGGATGTGGGATTTTACTCATTAGTTTTGGTAAAATCAAACAAATGTGCAAGTTTCCTTTTATTCTCCCAAACAGAAAATAAACCGTTCAGTGGGTAGCGGAGTGAGGGAAGTCTGGGTTCTGGAACTTGTTCTGTCTCCCAGATCCTTTCTCCCCTGCAGCATCTGCAGCTCCTCTTTGGGACCTGTGGCTTTCTGAGTGTTGTCTCTCGTTTCCTCCACTCCTCATTTTTCTCCCTGATGCAACACTGATCCCTAAATATTCCTGCATCAGCCCACCTTTTATCTTCCTTTTTCTGTTTTTTTTTGCTACCTGGACCAAGTCAGAATGTGTTGTGGCTGGTGTAGATGTACATGAATTCTTCCTGCAATTCCTCACTGGAGTGCTAATTTTGGTCTCCTGCTCAGCCTCTGATTTTAATTTCTGGAAGTTCATTTTGCAGCAATAATGCTTTTTCAACTTTGGTTGCACAGCAGAATCTGAGATAGAATGAGGCTTAGAAAAAACAGCTAAAGAAAGTCTTCCTCAGTTCACTCCAGATTTTTTTTTAAATACTTTTAGTTTCCATGTTCATGAGTTAAAGTAGAAGTGGTGTATTTTTCTCCATTTTCTTATCTAAAGCAAACATCTAGTAGTATAAACCAATGTATCATGTTCTATTTAACTTGTTATTTCATAAATCACAAACTGTATTAAATACTGCAAAAAAACTTCAGATAACTTCAAAAGTATAGCTCTCTGTGGAGAATATTAAATGTATGTCTCTATTCCACACTTCCATGTCCTTTCTGAAAAATTCCCCTGGGTTTTTCAGGCTTTTTCCAGCTTTTCTTAATTAGATGGTGCAGAGTTATTACCTTTTCTCTAGCCAGTGCTACAGAATCAGCACTACATGAAGAATTTTCTTCTGTAGTATCTCATGGAATTTCTTACTTTCTATATATTTTGAATGGACAGATTGGGCAGTACTCTGATTTTTCTAAAAAAAAAAAAAGTTTTTTCTAATTTTTCCAGATGGACACTTGAATTAGTTTATATATGAACAGAGTGCTCCTTATCATCTTAAACTTATTGCAGTTACCTTTTTGATATTAAAACTATTTGTTCACATTATTGCAAACCCTGAAGATTCCCCTTACTTCATGCTGTAGCTACATTTTATCTCTTGCCAGTTATTCCAGCTGGGAGATTTTTTTTCAGTTTCATTATGTTAAAATCTTGTGATTTTGTCCCATAAGATAAAATGTATTATTAATAAAAGCTGTGCCTTTCCCTGCTCCTTCTAGCAATCTAGATATGAGTGGGATTTCTTGTTCCTGTTTTTAGGTTGTGAGCTCCTGTGTTGTTCTCTTGGGCTGGGGGAGCAGGTTTGGGGCGTTTCGAGGCGTTTTTCTGAAAAGTGCAAACACTGCTCTTGTTCCAGTTTTGTGAACATCCTTCCCCGGTGTCTCAGATCAAGGCAAGCAGAGCTAAGGCTTTGAAGTATAATCCAGCAGGCAAAGTTATCTCTATCTTTATTTTTAGATATGAGTTTGTGTATTAGGGTTGCCCAGGTCCCATCTCTGATGAAGAGCTGAGATACAGAAATTGCTCATCTTGGTCATTCAGAGCTCTCAAGTTGAAAGGAAGGAATTTCCACTGATGAGGGTTTTTTTTTTTAGTCTGACTTGAATCTGACTTGATGTTAAAAATAGCATGCCTTACATTTTAACAGTTGAACCTTGAGTTAATAGTAAATCCAAGCATTTAGGATACAGTGCAAGTGTAGCTGCATCAGCTTTTAATAGTTACTTCTACAACTGTACTCTAATGTAAGCATGCATTTAATTAGAATTACTTGTCTACAGCTGAGCCTGCTTAGAAACAGCAGTGCATTGAGGGGTGTCTTTGACAGCTGAGAGGCAGAAGCATCCACATTTTGAAAAATGTAATAGTGGAATATCTCAGTGAGATGTTTTATTTCAAGGTGTTGCTGTTAGAGAAGTGCAGAGTGTGACCTTCTCTCTGAGCTACCTGTTGCTGGCTGTATTCTCCACAGGACTATTCAATAAGTCTTTGTGTTCAGTTCTCTTCTTAGTTAAGGCACTAGAAAATAATTACCTCTCCCAAGTGCACCCTTGCAGCCTCCCAGGAGTGGTGGGTGAGCTAATGGAGCAGGCAGAGGTGTGCAGGGCTCCCTTCTGCAGGCTGGCTGCTCCCAGGGGATGCTGCATTCAGCCCTGAGTGGCACCTTCAGAGCTGCCTGGGGGATTTGTGCTGCCTCCTTCATCACTGGGATTGAAGCACTCCCTTCTTCTCTGCAGGTCTGCATGCATACAAACACTTTGGGTTCCTTCAAGTTAAGACATTTTTATTCTGTTTTGACGGTACAATTATCTATGCAATATAACTGTTCATATTAATTAGAAAATGTTGCAAGGAAATGGGTGTTTGTGAAGTAAATTTCTTCCTTAAGTTTGTAGTAAGAAAGAATGCCTTGCTTCAATGCCTTGCTTCATTGTTGGTTTTTTTTTTTTTTTTTTTTTTTTTTTTTTTTGTTTAGTTTTGTTTTTAATATAGATAAAAATGTGTAGTGGGACACTTAACACATTAGGCTCAGGGAACTATTTGTAATGCCTGTTTTAACCCTGATAATTTAAATTAAAATAGGCTAGGTAAATTTGGTTTAATGTGGCATTACTATGGAAAAATTCAGCTAGTTGGTTTCTTGAATTTTAATTTAATTACACTATAGTGACTGGCACAGCTTTGTGTATTTTTTTGCTGGTTTTAGCAGGTTAAGACTATTTAAGATAAATATGAAAACTTAGAGTTGTAACAACTTTCTAAAATAATTTTTAAAATATAGTAATCCTAAGGACTGACCATGTACTGAAATGATTTTCTTGAATATCTTCTGAAATTAGAGTGTAATCACAGCGCTGCATTATTCATGGGAAAAAACTATAAGCACAATGCAAAGCCTAGGAAAATCATTTTTCCTTTAAATGAGAGAAAACAGAAAGGGGAAGGGCTCAGTTAAGCACTTGGGGTTTTCAGGAAAGCTGGGACCACTCAGTCCCACCCTGCCACACAAACCCCAAGCCCATGTGCAGGGCAGGCAGACCAGCACTTTTACACTTCCAAATATTTGACAAAACAGTTGCAGAGCTCGGTGTCAGTAAAAAAATTAAGTTTCCTAGTACTTTGTCTCAATGTCTTTGCAGCAAGCTTGTTACACAACTTTCTGGAAGATTTGCTTTAATGGGGTTGTGTGGGGGTTTTTTGTTATTAAATTTCTGTGTTGTGGGAAGCTACTGGATTTTCAGTTCTGGGTTTTGATGTACACTAAAATAGATGCCTGGAAATTGGATGCAACCTTTTAATTTTGCTATGTCAAAATGATTAATGTTGTTTCGAAGTAGTTACTCATAGGAACACATTCTGCTTATGCTGAACATAGTAGATAAAAATATGCTCTGTAATTTACACATAGGGCACTTTAAAACCTGAAATGTAACTATTTTGCCTGTTAGTTTTTTCAACTGGAACTGTGTTACTCTTAATTTCCCCTAACTCTTGGGAACTTGGGATGCTCCGTGCTGCCTCTGTGTTTTGCTTTCACATAATTGGACAGTCTTCACTTTATGTAATTGTATCTTATGCAATCAAATGTTTACTTTCCTTATGTTTATCACCAAAGAACTTGGGAACGTTCTGTTACCTAAGTATCTCTTTGACACTGTAAAATAAGGGGCATGAAATGAGTGAAAAGATTGAGTTTAGTAAAACATTTCTGTATTCTGTGTAATCATAGGGAGCTGGAAAAAACACTTTGAAATCGTGTAGGCAGCATAATGTCTGACTTTTTCCTCACAGTTTTATTCATGCTGAATAAATTTTTTAAATGTATTTTTTTCTCAGCCTAAGCCTCTGTTTTCTTAACTGAAGTTCATAGGTTCCATTCTGATAATAATTTCAGAGAAAAAGAAAACAGGATTTTTTTTCCCACTTAATTTTTAATAATACTGTTTGGACACAGTTTTTTTTTAAACTGAATGCAGAAGGTAAAGTTATACATAGTTAGATAGAGGAAGTAGAAATATTCCATATATATTATTCCTTACCCAGAGAAAGTATGTTTCTATCCTGGATAATGCTGCAAACAGAAAAGGAAGTTTGGTGTCTGTTAGAGGAGCAAATATTGGGATCATCTCTGTGTGATTCTCTGCTATTGTTATGGAAATAGAATATGGGTATTTTCAATAAACAATGAAGAAAAATCCCAGAGGATATCCTGTGAGAAACTATGGGAAACACCAATTTATATAACTTATTTATAATTATTACTGGGAGGGGTGATCTGATAAGTTGTACTTCAGGAATTTGTTTTAATGCAGCCAAACGTGAGAGAGTCCCGCAGGAGTCAGAGTTTAGATTGTATCTGTAAAACTGGAAAAGGACTCAAAAGTCAATTAGTTAAATTACCTTAGTATGGTTTGGGATGTTTTTGTGGCAAAAAGACAAACGCAGGCTTGGATGACTAAAAAAAGGGAAAGTGAAACATAAGTGATAAAGGGAACTTCCAAATCTGATAAGAGTGTTATTAAAATAGTGTATCCCATGCTGGTGCCTTCACTTCTTGAAGGATGTGGAATTATTGGGAAGGAGTTAAAATTGAAAGGAAGGCACAGGAGTTGTCCCAGGTCCAGAAGGGGGGAGGTGTCCAGACGTGATTTCATGGCCATGTAGAGGTGGTGCTGTGTGAGCAAAGTGCCTGAAAATGAGGGCAGGCAGGAGACTGACTTCCTTAGCATCTGAGATACTTTATTTGGAATAATTGTTGGGAAAGAGGAAGCTCCATTTAAGCAATCTTAGGAAGGTAGGGGTTTATTTTTAAACCCTATTTGAATCCACCTGAAGATTCATCTTTGCTGGTGCAGGTGTGTGTGCTCAGGGTGCCCACTGTGGCCCTGGGGAGCACAGAGTCTGATGCACGTGCTGCAAATCCTTCCTTCTCCTACCCTGAACATTATTATGTATTTGCAATTCTGTGTTGGTGTTTGAAGCCTTGAAACCTTTCAGCCCACGGGCATCAGAGAGGTGGGGAAGTGTGGGGGCTGACTTTTGGTTTTGGTTTTTTCCCTGAAGATAATTTTGCTGCTTGTTCTGTTGTCACTGTTTTCACTTCCTCCTGAAGCATCAAAGATTGGGAAGAGTCTGAGGTGATGTCAGAAGATCCTCTTTTGGGCCAGATTGGTTCATTCTTACTCAAGTGTTGCAGATAAAGTCAGTTGAAGAGCTTGAGAGAAGAAACTCTTTCATTAGGACCTGCTAGGCTTGTTCCCACCTTCTCCTGCACGAGGCTTTCCTGGCCTCCTTGGATCATCAGAGCAGACATCTGTAAGCAGTTCTGTGTCCTTGCAGGAGTCCTGGGTGCTCAGTCTTACCTCATTTCAAATTGTGACCTTCAGAAAGAATTGTTTGATTTGAAATTTCAACTCAACACTGAAACGCATGGAGAAGCACAGTGGCTTGGGATCCACTGAAAGGCAAAATGAAGTATTCAACTATCCTCCCTGGCCTAAAATTCTTCAAAATACAAATTGTCAAATATCTGTGTTTACTTACCAAATACCTGTTCCATGCTGTTCCGAACTGCTAGCCCAGGTCCAAGCTCTGGTTCTGAATCTGTTCTGTAGAGGGAGACATCTATGTGGCTGGCTGGGTTTAGTGATTATGGATCTCTGTGCTTTGACAGAAACAGCAGAATTACTCTGTGATTATGGATCTCTGTGCTTTGACAGAAACAGCAAAATTTCACCTTAGTGTGGGTAACTCAAATCAGGATAGTTTGAGCACGTTAGTATCTCCTAATGAAACCAAATATAGTTCTCTTCAATTCCATTCATTCTGGACCTTATCTCTCCCTCTGATATGTCTCACTAGTTGCCAAGCAACCTCAACAGTAGTTCTGCACATCCAGCAGCATTAAAAAAAAAAAAAAAAGTGAGTAGTTGTTGCTGAAAATGAGATGCCTTCTGATGACATGAATGAAGAGAGTTACGAGGGAAGGAAGTGGGGAGTGGCAAGTTTGGAGCTGATGTTCTGAAAAAGCTAATAATATTTAGCACTTAAGTAGTGCTTTTTATTTTCCAAGCACTAATCAAGCAATCGTAAGATTATTAAATAAAGACTATTTCTTTCCTTTCAGTGAGTGATGCACAATTATGTTTATGCTTCCTAGAGCAGAGGGCAGGATTTAATCCCAAGAGTGAAGGAGTTTAGTGTATATATTTCTTTCTCTAACCTGTACTGACTTCCCATGTTTCTAGTTGGACTGCAGATTATCTGGAGGGTTTGGGAAGGCTTTTCTTTGTGTGTTTGTTGATATATAGCCAGCACTCTATTTATTTCATGCAGATGCACCTGCAGTGTTTTGGGTTTTGTTAAAATATTTATCACCTGCAAGGTCTTCCAAACTAGAAATAGGAAAGATTGTGTGTAGGTCCTTTATTACTGGGTAATGCTGTAATGCTTATAAAGCAATAAATAGAACTTATTTTTATATTCTGTCTCCTGTGCAAAATGTGATCTGAGAAGCAAACAGTCATCTCACAGGAGATCATAATAGAAGCGAAAGCTGATTTGGGAAAATGATTCTGGTTTTAGGTTATTCAAAAGGAAAACTTTGTGATTCATGTAGACTGACCAAAGCAACATGATTGAGGATACACTTAAGTTAGAAAGTATCTGAGTTAAGATGGCCATAGTTTGTATTCTTTTTTATTTTGGACACCGTTGCCAATGACTGTCTATATGAAAAGGTAATTTTAAATACTTTCACTAACTCCTAAAAAGCAGTTTTAATTTGAATGTGGGGGTTTTTTCAGCAGGTTCTGACACTGTGAGCAATCACTTTTCCTGTCACAGTCTGCCTGGAATTACCAAGTTGTGTGTTGGGAAGAGACACCAGAGAACTGGGCTGTCCTACAAGTTCTGGTCTAAAGGACTGTGAGCCCCACTCACAGTTCATCCTTTCCTTCCCCTCGTTTTTTTCCTGAAGATGGTGGTCTTGGGAAGATGCTCATTCCATTTCAGAGAGGGTAGTAAAGCAGGGATGTGCTGCCAGTGTGTCAGAAACGGGGATGTGTCAGTTTGCACAGGCAGTGGGATGTGTTGTGCGTTCCACCCTCCCTGGCTGTGCACACACATCCCGTGTTGGACGGGCTCCACTGGGGCTTTCTGCTCACATTTTCACCTGCTTTGTGCTCAGCCTGTGCTTACACACTGCATCTCCACTATTCAGGATAAAATCAACAACATGAGGCAGGGGTTATTCAGGAGGTGCTTGCTGTGTGATAAACACAAAAGAATGAGGCTCAGTGTGCAAATCCTTGCACGGTGTCTCCCTGCCCTGCTGCTGCCACAGAGGGGAAGGTGTTTTATGGGTGCAGTGGTGCTTGGAGCTGCTGCTAGCAGAACACAGACATTTGGAATCAGTCTGTGTGTTCATCTGAATCACAGACCCAAAGGGCTGCCTGCCTGAGAGGGGCTGCATTTTGCTCTGTGTGAGGGGTGGTGAATTATTCTCCACTTGCAGTTGCAGTGAATTTAAGTTGTTGCTTTTAATGAGGACTAGAAAAAATCCTGGATCATTCTGGGTTTAAGGATAAATTGAATTAAGGAAGGCGTACAAAAGAACTGTTCTTGCAAGTGGTTAAATACGAATGAAATGGTTAAAATACAAATGAAAAAACATCCCAGTGTTACATAGTATTTTTACCACGTTCAGCTTCTAAGGGTTATTTGTGTTGGACTAAAATTTCTTTTGACAATCTGCAGCTAATAGAGGTAATTTAGAGATAGAAAAATAGTCTGTGTGTGATGCATATACAAAAACTGTTTGTAGTGGTGGTATTTTAATCCTCATCTTCTAAGAGAAGACCAGTCCTAGTTCATGCTTTTTTTGTAATGCATAAAATACATGGATTTTGGCAGCTGCCTCTTGCCTCTAGGCTTGTAAGTAGGTTTGTCCATGCAAGATGTGGGTAATTACTATATGTGTATGTGTATATATATTTGTGTGTGTGTATGTGTGATGTGTTAGTTGCTGCACCAGTATTGCCATGTAAACTTAGTTGGCCTTTTATATATATATATGTGTATTCTCTGTATATCTAGTTTTAAAAGGGTAAATATTATAAACTGGTTGCTCAAGAGCAGCACGCTATAAAAAATGTAATAAGCACATCAGTAAAAGTGTTGGAGGTAGTAATAAAACTGCACTATAATCCTTCTGCCAATTTATTGAACTCTAACTATAGTTATCTATGACAATTAACTGCTGCATGTTGTACATTAACCCTTTGTAAGTGGCTGTATATGCAGTGATACTGAGTATGGCCTCAGTGCCCTAAACTTTAAGTTTTCAAGCAAATATGTCATCTAATTTGATAATACAGTTTGCTTGTTGCTTTTCTCTTTTTATCCATCTATCAGCAAAATAGGACACCCAATTACTTTGGGAGAACATCTTTGTCACAAAAATAAACATCCTTTTTGCAAAATGAATGTAAACACATGACTTCAGATTTTTCATCAGTGTATTTAGAAGTAATAGCACTGCAAAAGGTGATAATTATTTCAACGTGGCCATGTCTGCTTCATTGGAACACACAGCTCCTGTGCCCTGTTGGGTCTTCCTGATTCCCAGAGCCATTTCCATGTGCTGGATGTTCCCAAGAGCTGGGCTGTGTAAGCTCAGGAGTGCAGCTGGCAAGTTGTGTTGCAGATGGATGATACTGTGAGGTGAAATTTTAAAACATAAAGCATCATTTCTTATTAAATAGGAGAAGTCAGTCTAAGGTTTAAGTTCTCTAAATTCTGTCTTCCAGAAGATGATTGTTTCTATTTAAAACATCCTAAAGTTTCCTCAGACTGCTGAAGCGTGTTGGAAGTGAGACTACAGCTTTTTTAATTCAGTTGTTTGTTGCCTTGACACAGGAGTTCTGTAGATTTAGTGACTGTTCCTGAATTCCAAGAAGATCCTTAAAATGGCGAGCAATTTCGTTTGAAGTTTGGATCTCATGATGTCAATACAGATATGTAGTAAAATATTCCAGGGTGTGGTGATACTTAATCATTAATGATTGAGACTTGGGGCATTTCCTGAATATTAATGCTGCATATGAATGTTGATTGCCTACGGTGAAATAATCACCCAGATACTTCTTCTCTCCCCTCTCTTTTTTAATTGATTGCTAATTCAGAAAGGATAAATGCAGAGCTAGGTCAGACAAATATTTGAAATATTCCTGAGGCACAGTGCTCAAGACAGAACACTTGCGCTACCTTTGTAGCTTGTGGATTTCATAATTACCGTGTAGTGTGAAAATGGTTATTTTATTTTTTTCCCCTCTAGTGCCTGAATATGTAGATACACAGCTCAGGCTGTAAGTTGTCCACTGGGATTTCTTCCCTCAGAATCACTTGGTAGAATTCAGCATTGTCACAAGCCTCTGGTTTCAAATGATGAAGCTGATGTAGAATTTTCTCTAATTGTGTAAGTTTAACTGCCACAAAGGTAAACTGATACGATGCCACACCTTGGATGTACTTTAATACCTAATCTGCCCCTTAGGAAAGGATTGACTGGCTCATGTCAGTGCAGTGCTTTATAAAAAACTTACTCATAAAAATGTTTATGACTAGGTTTGCATCAATATTTTTAGAGAAATGTAGCCTCTTGCTGCCAACACCAACTGTTAATAACCTACTAAAATACATCAGTTAAACATTTCATAAATGTGTTTGGAACACACAGCATGTGCTGAGGGTTGTATTTTGTTCTATAAGTCTAAACTCCTGAAAGGTCTTTCTTAATTCCTGCACAGAAGTGAAGGAGGAGGTGCCAGTAAATATCATTATGCTGTAGGTACATTGGTGTGGTTATCTGATTTCCAGGTAGTAAATTTGGAGGGCATTTCTGCATATTGTTTGCATGTGTTGAAAATACACTCTTGTACCTGGTGGGAATAAACCTGGTTTATCTTTCTGTGTAACCTCCCACAGAGAAAGAGGTTTTTCCATCCTGTGTGTCAAACATTTGGAAGAACAGCCTTGTTCTCTTGTATGACAGTGATTGCTACTGCAAGGTCCATTCTCCCCTTTCTCCTCCCAGTAGCTGGGAAATATCTTATTACCCCATGGCTGAGGAGCAGTTTCTCTCACTTAAATGAAAAAAATGTTCTGTGTAGTCTGTTTTATGTATCTCATAAATAATATATTTTAGAATGTTGTAGATACTGATGAGTCACCAAATTCTTTTAATCAAATCTGTGGTACTAAGCACACATTTTCTGTAACATAGTGGCATCTGGTCTGCTGAAATTTCTAGGAAGAGAATTTCTAAGAACCAATGCAACACTAGTTTAGACCAGTGGTTTGTGTAGTCCAGTATTATGTGTCAGAAATGGCACTTGGGGAGGATTAGGGAAAAAGGAGAAGAGATTCTCTGTGATTCCTCTTCAAGTCCTGCCACTGCCACTTCAGAAACTCCAAGAAGTGAAATTCATAACAAGTTTTGAAGGGAAGTCACGTTGAGTATGTTTGGCTGTTTCTTTAAAAAAGCCTAGTACTTGAATAATCTAAAAATTCCTCATTTTCCTTTTGAAGTTTCAAGTTTTCCTTGGTTGCAAATAGAATGCAAATCCAGTGAAACATTTGTTTTCCCTGGTTTAATACCTCTGCATTAGCTGGGTGCCACTGGGGTCAGTCAGATTCAGGTAGAACCAAGGTGTCCCCAGCTTCCCTGAGCTTTGCTGTGGTTTTGTTGAACCCAAGGTAGCAGCTGGTTGGATCAATAATTGTGCCCAAGCAATACTATTTAAGTAATTTGAAGTGCTGTACACACTCTCTTGAGATTGTTTTCTTCAGTATGTGTGTAAATTTCTCATTCAAACAATATTATTTGTATTTAAAGGACCACAAGTTGTGAAAGTAATTGGACAATTATGGCAAGGTGCTGTATATTCTAACTGATGAGCTAAGTATCAGCAAGTAATTTCTCACATAACTTTTGGCCTAACATTCTCATTCATTACATACTGTCAGCATGAACTGTGTCTTTTACTTTTTTGTTATCATTTAGAAATGTCAGGTCAGGGCCAGGACATGATAATTGTGCCATTGTGACAGTTTGACTTAAATTACAACAATATAACTTCCCTTTTATCAGGGGAAATGAAAATAAATGTGCTTATTCAGGTATAATTAATTTTCAATTTTAAGCTCAGTAAAAGGTCATTCTTCTTACAGATTTAGTTCAAATATATGTAGATGCTAAATAAAGTGAAAGTTTCTTCACATTGTGGCTTCCAGACTATTTATTAAGAGCTGTTTGGAATTTTTCCACTTAATTTATGCTGCACTGGGGAAGGCTCTAGTTTGGACCCAGAATTTGTTTGTCCAAAACATCCATGAACCGTTCTGGTTCTGAATGGTACCTTCCTTAAATAAACCCCTTTGGTAGACCAGAATTGTGCTGGAGTGTGGCCTGAAAGTATTGTTCTCTTACTGTGCATTCTCAGTGATTGATTATAAGGACAAATGTAGTATCTAGGTACAGGAACTGTGTATTGTGTTTTCAAATTCATTTCTACAGCTCTTCTGTATCAAAGGAAGGTTTGATTTTTTTCCCTTAATCCAAAGCAAAATTATTTGAGAAGTAACAGTACAGAAACTTGTGTTTCTCTCAATAAATTGACTCCAGCTTTTCTGTACATAGAGCCCTAGATGTCTGGAAAAAAAACCTGATATTTTTGATGTCTTTTATTTGACAGTGTCTTCTAAAGTCAGGCCAGCAAGAACATCAGGTAGATGCTGTTGCCTGAAACAAAATTCCCTGACACTGCTTGAAGAATTTTGCTAATGGATTTAATGTGGTGCTGACGGTGTCTGTGCTTGGAAGGAAGTGAGGGTATTTTTGTTGTTGTTGCCTGGTAATATTTGGTGTTTACTTACAAATACTTATATCATCTTCACTTCTGGTAGTACAAAACTTGTAATAACTGGAAAAGAAATTAAAATACCTTGTATCATATGAAATACAATTATAGAAATCAGTGTTGATACTTTAAAGGCAGCTATTGCCTGATACTTGTTGATATCTGAGATAATTAGTACAAAAATACCTGAATTTGGGTGTGTTACCAGTGTGGTGTAGCCTTTGAGACTGGTCTTGGTGTCAAGTTGCTTTTGGAGAATTTCTTTACTCACAAATTTGATTCTTTGTGCTTTTGCTTTATCCTTCCTTTTTCCAGTGTTGGCTTTGAAATTCAGTGTGGTTCATCTCTTTTGCATGGCAAGTTGGTTATAAACAATTTCTGTGTTACTTCTGGGCTGTTAAGAGAGTAACTTTGCTTGTCCAAGTGTGTCAGGGTATCTGTGTTTAAATATGCTGGAACTTCACTGAGCAGATGAGGAATGTATGTTAACAGCTACAATTTTCATTTGGCTTTGCTGAGTTTAAAGTTTAATTTGGCTGTACTTAGAGACTGCCTTTCTTAAGATTATAATTTATTGAAGTGATTTTTCATTCCTGTTACTTTGAAGGACTAAAACAGAGAAAACTTTTTCAGAACATAAAACTGGCCAAAACCACTGGCAATTGCACAAGTGAGGTGCAATGGAAAACTCCTCCTCCTGTCATTTTACAGTTTCAGGAGACTTAAGTGTTGTTTGCAACAATAAAGGATTTGAAAATATTAGAAAACCAATTTTAAAACTTGCATGGGAGTCTATGCTTCCGTGACAATCATCCCAGAAGTTTCCCATGAGCTGTGTGGGAAATGTGACTACTTTGATTGTTCACTTAACAGATAGAAACCATTCCTTTTTCTTTTACATTGAGGGCAGCCTTAACTTGATCTGAATGACCTTTGCTGTAACCAAGCCAATGTTACTGTACCTCAGAGCTTTAGGCTTGGAACGTGCTAATCTACAGGGGCAAGTTCTGTGTTCCCTTCCAGCCTCGTTCAGGAGGGGCTGGAGCAGCTTTGGAGTCTCACACGGACAGGACGAGACCTTTCGTAAGAAAAAGCAGGTGTTGCCTTAGACCAGCAAGCTTTTTACTGCTGAAATCTTTTTTTAGAATGATGCTAGGACTTGTGCAAGATGTTCCCTGCTGGATCCCCTGTGGTGAGTTTGTTTGGTGCCCACAGCAGTGTTGCTTTGTCGTGGCTGGTCTGAGCACTCCAGCTATGGGGGGCATTCAGCCCCTGGCTCGTGCCACCTTGAGATTTGGCACAGGCTTGTCTCAGCAAAAATTCAGTAGTAAAATCAGTGGTATGGTAGATGTAAAATAAATTAGCAGTGCAGTCAGGTTACTTGAGACTCTGATGCAGGAATTTTGATTTTCTGATCCAAGTGCTCTGTCAGTGGCACTAATTCACACCAAATTTTGCTTGTTCTAATTCTCATTCTCTCATGTCATAATATACTTGCTTCTTACCACCTAGGTATTAATAAGCAGTTGTTTGACTGTGGCATTAACAGACCTGAATAAACACGAGGCTGAGTATTGATCTGTGAAGCTCCATGTGAGCTGTCATCAGGGGTAACTGAGCTGAATGGTTTATTTCTGGTTTATTTCTGGTTGGTAGCTTTGCTCTGTTGAGGATTACCTGCTCACTGACACTGGTGCCAGAGGTAAGGGAAGATCAATTAACAGCGAGTGGGACTCTGGAAAAAAATATTTTAAAACCACCCTGAATGGAAACGACTTTGAATTCCAGTTTGGAACAGATTTGAAGCATGTCTGTGTTTGAATGTGGAATTAACCAGTGGATTGCTGGAAGCTGTGAGGACACACTGAAGTGCCCAAAATAAAGCACATTCCTTGTTTTAAAAATGGCACAATGTGGCAAAAGCATTGGACATATTTAATGTGAAATAAAGACAACTTTAGCTGAGTGTTGTGTGTGATGCTGAAGATTTCACTCAGAGATAAGCAGAGCCATGGGTTGTTTTTTTTTTTTTTGCAAGCAAGGTCTGTGGTGGTTTTTTTGTTTTGGTTTGCTTTTGTTTCTCTTTTAATAAAGTGACAGTTCTGGTAAAAAGTGGAAACTCTGCAGTAACATGGTTTCAAAGCTTTTTCTTTCTTTTGAACTGTGTTTAATGGAATTTTTAAGTTCCCTGGTAGTGTACTTCATTTGCTATAAAATCCATCTCATAAGTAGTGGTATATAATTCCCTTGCTGCAGATATTTCAGAATGCACAGTCCACACAGAAATTTGTTTTGGTGTTCTTTCTGCTGCTTGTTTACCAACAAGTAAAAAAACTCAAACAAATAGAAAACCAAGAAGAACATAATCTGTAAGTGATTTCTCAAATTGTTCCATTCTTCCCTTTCTTAGCAAATTATTTTATGAGACTTGGTCACGTGTTGTGGAGCCATATTAAGATAAAACAAGATCAGGAATTTTCTAGTGAGTGGTTTAGAGATGGAGCAAGTCACCACTGATTTAGAGATTGTCCTAGCTAGAAACTTGCAGAGCAGGTGTGGGGTTTTGTTTCTTTTTTAAATCCTTAGTATTGGCTGGATAAAATACTTAAAAGAAACCCCAATTTTACTTAAAGACACAAATTTGCAGCACCTTGTTATCTGTACAGAAGAGGCATGTGCACAGCTTTGAAAATTGAAAATAAATGTTAGACAGGAGTTATTGCACTGTTAAGCCTGTTGCAATTGGACATGTATGAGGTAAGGAAAGCTGTAGTACTGATGTTTGCAAACTGCAACCAGAAGCATCTTATTGAAGAGTGTTACTAGTAGCTAAATTTTTGGTGTACTTAATTAATCTCCCTATTTAAAAGCAAAGTGTGATGGGCAGAGGTGACTCAGAGCTGTCAGAGAAAAACAAAGGCAAAATAAAAATTTGTGGACTTCTTGTACATGAGAACTCTCATCATACTTTGTCTTCAAAGGCTGTGGAAGAACTTCCATCTCCGAGTTTACATAAGCATAGCTGAGTTCAATTTAGGGTAAATTTTGCTCTCAAAGCATTTACATCTTAATTGTTCAGTGGGGGAATGCTGTATTTTCTCCATGTAACATAGGCCATGCAGCATTCTTAAAGGTTCTGGGCGTTCTGGCCCCCATCCATCACAGTACTTAAACCATGAGTAGCCCTATTAAAGTTGATAGAATTACTCATGTGCTTAAAATTAAACATGTGCTTAAGTGCTTTGATGGATTAGAGCCAAAGTTGTCAGCACCTTGCTTTGTTGTCTGCTGTGTTACACCTGCCTCTGGCCTGGGTCTTCAAGGGACACGTTTTCAGATTTGCTCCTTCCAATATTTAGCTGCTCTGTGTCCTAAAATTGCAGTCTGTGTGCCCAGCCATAGTAAATTCATACACAGTCTGGAAGTATAAATACACAGCTACAACTCTTGAAATCTGTCAGGCCTTGACAAATTTCACAAGATCTTTTTCTGGATGTTTCAGAGGAAACTTTATGCTAAGTCTTTACGTGGAAACATGACATCTATCGTGTTTCTCAGAAAACTATCTTTCTACTGAAAGTTTTATCTTAATAAAGTGTACAATGGAAATCACCATTTAGGTGTGACAGCACATTCTTAAGAATGACTGTGAACTTGAACTTCCCAAAACCAGAGATCAGTAGGGGCTATTCTAGTTTCTGCTGATAATGCTGAGTCTGTAATTCTTTAAGGCTCATGAGCAAAGTTGCATGTACCTGACAGCTCTTTATCTTGGAAGATAGCTCCTTCATTCAGACTTTGTCCATGGTAAAAATTCTGGATTTAACAGCTGTGAAGGAAAGACTTGATTCAGTGACTGCAGTCCAACACTGCTGTTGGAAAGTGTGGTGAACGAAGCATTTAATGTTAATATCTCTTTGAAATATTAACTTTCAGTGACAGCTGCATAGTTTAAAAAACAGTTCATTTTTTCTTGTCCAAATAGTTCCCCCTGGTTTTTTGGGTCTACATCCCCTGCCTTAACTGCTTTCCTGTTCAGGTTGTCATTCTGAACTTATGAGCTACCAATACTAAATCCTACATCATTTAGAAAATGTTAAGTGTTTGGGTCGTTGAGAGTTTAATGGAATTTTTTAGAAGTACCAGGGGGAAAATGGTGAAACAGGTTAGATAATTGCTTTTTATTTGAGTGAGGCAAAAAACCTTGCCTTTTGTCACTGCTGAGGCAACCACCTTCCAGATCAGCTGCCTACAATATCACATGCCAGAAGTGTTCCAGATGATAACAGAGATCATAACCACTAAAAAAAAATATATCAAGGGATTTTCAGGACCAACCATTTTCCACCTGTCTCATCAGTGTCTTCCTTACTGCATTGCATCCTGCTTTGGCTGCTCTGTATTTACACTTACTTGGCATCCACTGTTCCAGCCATTTTTATTTTAGGGCTTCTTTCCATTTAATATTGGCCCTTAGCCAGCTGTGTACTTTTTCAGCTTTAAGTAGCACTGAGGTCATCAGCCATTATAGGAGCTATTCCTCTCATTCTTGTGCACAGACCCCTGAAGAGCTCTGGGATGTGATTGCCTTCTATCCCAAAGCTTCCTGCCCAACCCTGGCTGAAGAAGTTACTGGAATGCAGGGATTTCCAAAACAGCTTTAGAGCAAATGCCACACGTAGGACACTCATCAAATTGATGTTTCAAAGGCTGGACAGAAGTGCTTTGAAAGTGAGAGCTAAGGTGAGAACAGGAACCCCCCACGAGGCTGCTGTTACCTGCCTGGTTTGAAAGCAAAGGATGAGGGATGGAAATGGCACAGATTTAACATTTAGCACAGCAAACGGCCCAGATTGAGCACAGGTGCTGTTCATCCACGTGTATGCAGTGCTGGGCACTATATACTCCCACAATAGTATTTTTTCTGGGCTTGCAGAGATGGAGGAGAGCCCAGGAGGCTGGTTCTGCTCTGAGGGGTGGCTGTACAAACACAGCCTGGAGCAGCAGAGGGGCCATCCTGAGAGGTGCCATGTGCTGTATTTCAGTGCTGCTGCACAGCTGGGCAGAAGTGTTTAAAAAAAAAAAAAAGTGATGTGCAATGGACATTTCCTTTATTCTGTGTTAATAATGGCTACATTCACAATAGTTAAATAAATAATTAAAAAGGTCTCTGCTTCCTGACAGCAGTTGGATTGTCTGGAAGTAGTGAATTGTACAAGGCAAGATGATTCAGCAATTTGCCTGGAGTCCTCCCGTTCCTGCCGGTTCTGAGGTGTCCTTCCGGGGCAGAAAGGAACCACAGTGTCCTCTGCAGACTCTCCAGCCTTGTTAATTATTGTATCAAGTGTCCAGAGAGAATGCTAAACTTCTGAGGACACCTTTTATTGCAATATGCTTTAATTACCTGTACTGAGAGCAGGAAAATGACACCGGTGTGTTCCCCTCTGAATGCCTGGGGAGCTACAGGCAGGGTTTGCAATTTAAAGAGGTGTTTAATTGCACAGCAGGAACTGAAGGGCCTTTGTCAGGCTCCTACATCACAGAGCTCTTTGTGAACAATTCTATTTTCATCCCTTACCTAAACTATTGCTAGTTAATTAATTGAGGTAAATGGAGCAGGATAAGCAGAATTATGCTTCTTAATATTGTGTCTGTGATGGTCTCTTTGTGCCACTAACAGGTATAAAGGGACTGTAAACCAGTTAAACTGGTTTTATGCAGGAATTTGCAAAGCTGAAGGGGAGCCTCAAGGTGGCTTGGAGCCAGAACAGCATCTCTGTGCCACATCCACCTGGGCAGGTGGTATGACCAGGGTGCCACGTGCCTGTGCCACAGTCCTGGAACTTCATCAGGAGCAAAGTCTGCCCACAGCCAGTCTTTGCATCAGAATATCCATGGAGGCAGAATAAAGTTACCCTTTAACCTTTGCACTTTGGGTATCACAGGGAGCAGAGATAAAATAAGTTTTAAAATGGAGTTTATTATGTTTATATTCAGGGATGCCTTTTTTAGAGTTTGGTATCATTTCATTGTGGTACCATTCCCAAAGGTAAGAAACAAGTCACATCTCAGCCTCTAACACTGCAACATAAATAATGATAAAAAATAACACAATTTCACCTTTCACAGAGCTGTGATCTGGGTTTTTTAATCAACACTTCAGTAATTTGTGTTTCTTGACTTCTGACTTGCAGAATGGTTCTGTCATTCCATTAACAGAAGGTATCTCTTTGTGATTGTATTTCTTATCATATGTTCACGTGTTTATGGCTGCATAGTAAGGTGTGCATGTTACTCATGGAGAAAAATATTGCAGTTATTAAAAGAAGCAGTGGTAAAGCAATTTGCAGTGCTTGTCACAATCTTTAAAAGGGAACTTGTGGAAGCCCTTTTTGTATTGTCTACTCCAGACTTTGCATCACATATTGTGTGAGGAAGTGATTATGCTTCAGGGGATAATTGAACTAAGTTCCCCCAAATAATTTTTTTCACAGTTAGATCTGTCCAACATAATCAATTTTTAACTGTGTCTTTAATTCAGAGTATATCATGACAAAATTATTCAGCCTGTTGGGTTTTTC
Organism: Agelaius tricolor; assembly: GCF_023055355.1. Taxonomy (NCBI): domain Eukaryota; kingdom Metazoa; phylum Chordata; class Aves; order Passeriformes; family Icteridae; genus Agelaius; species Agelaius tricolor. The sequence goes on along the minus strand of NW_027269283.1, from coordinate 10,379,061 downwards.
TTTTTTCCAAAAGGTGTTACTTATTTACAGAGAAAGCAAATAGTTTATTCTCATAGCTGTTCTTTTTCTAATATTGGAAGATCTTTGGTAGCTGAATGGTACAGTGTGTTGATGCCTGGAATTTTGGAGAAGTCAAACAAAGAATTTTCAAAGTGAAGTAGATTTTGGGGTGGAGGAAAGGTGGTGTAGGAGGAAGAGCAAAGTGCTAGAGAGGGGAAGCTGCTCTGCAGGGTCTCATGCTTCCAGAGAGATGCTCAATTTCTGTGGTCAAAATTACCAGCACACACTGACTGTAAAGTGCTTTTCAGGGTGCATTGTGTCAGCTTCTTGTGCCTTGGCTACCATTTCATTTTACCAGGTGCTGACCAAGAACAAAGTATTAACGTGGTTAGAAAATCTCTTCCAGCCCCACTGCAAGTGAGGACCCAGGTGAATCCTATTTCCTGTTCTGAGCTGTGCAGTCACTCCTGCCCCATGGCATGGCAAGGGTTTGTCAGTACAGACCAGAACAATCTCTTTGAAGTTGGCAGAACACGGAGCAGTGTGATATCAGTGGTGTTGAGTTTGCAGAAGATATGTAGTGGGTTTTGCTCTTGCATTTTAGTAGTTTTGTCTGTAAAATTGGTCCTTTGTCACAGGTCTGAGATGAATTATTTCAGCTTCACTCTGAATACTCTAGGCAACTGTTTTTCCCTATTGTCAAGTGCCTCTAATTTGGCCTCTGCCCTCTTTGCTGTTCTAGCTGTTATATTTTGAGGTAATTGCCATGTTCTGTTAGAAATAACCCAGGCTGAAACAAATTTATCTTTTAGTTGAATTGTAAAGTACTGCACGATTTTTGTAACATGGATTGGTAGCAAAACCTTAATTGAATTTCCTTGCTGGTGGTCTTGTGTCTGAAGATCTGGACTGCACAGCTCTGTTTCTCTGAGGTGGATTGGCAGGTAGTGCTCGTAGTTTCCATAAGGTTCAGTAAATAAATTTTAATGCAGATTTTATGGAATATTTATTAAATCCATCAGCATGTTTCACTGCATCAAAGACACTTTATTTAGATGAATAGGCATGTTTAAATCCCACGTGCTTGTGAAGTGTAGGACTGCCTGTCAAAGAACTGAGTTGTGTTTTAAAACAAAATGGATCTATAAAGTTTTCATTGGCTGTCAGTGTGTAACTGATGGGCTTCTGAGGGGGACAGCCCGTGGCTGCCTCCCTGGGCATTCACATTTGTTGGCAATACCTGAAAAAGCAGAGAGCTGCACCTGTGTGAAACACAACAATGTCATTTTCTACCATAAAAAGTCAGAGGCAAATGAATTGCTGTGTGAGATTTTCAGTCTGGCCCTTCCACTTGCAAATGGGCTCATTAGTGCCGTGCTTTGCCTGGGGAAGGGAAGCCTTGCCCTGCTGCAGCTCTTCTGTCAGCAGCTTCAAGAGTCAGCAGAGTTTGACTGCTTCAGAAATAAAGGCAATTTATGCATTACTCCAGTCCCTGAAGGTGATAGAGGCTGGGCTGTTTACAGCCTTGTAAAGGAGACAAAGGCTCTGCATTGACACTCTCTGAGTACATTTTAATATGCCCTATTAAAATAGTCTGTATATTCTCCAGAGCTGCAGAACTCTCCAAGGTTTCCTAACACGTCTGCACTGACCAAAAAATTCAAACTTTGCTTTTAGGAATTAGATTAATGGCATCAAGGTGCCATCCCTGTCCATCCATCTCTGTATCCCCCTAATAATTTAACGTGTTTTGTTGTGACAATTAATTTCAGCACCCTTTTTTAAAATTATTTTTCTACCTGGGAGATGCCAAAGGTTTCAGGGTGAACTGAATCTTAACCTCTGGAATGTTCTTCTTAAATTTTAAGTATTTTTTCCAAGTAATGGTCATTTGTATTATCTCTAAAGTAAACCAGAAATGAACATTAAAATTAAATTAGTTTTTGCTTTCTGATAATCTGTTTGTTAATGTGTTCTTTGAGTAAGATTTGATAAAGTCTGAGTAAAAATGTTGCCTTTTTAATAGTAAAGTTCAACCACAGGTGGAGAAGTTCTTTACTAAATACTGATTAGGTTGGTTTTCAAGGAATATTTGATTTTTCTGACCTTTGATGTCATTCTGATTTAATGTTACTTGAATTAAAATGTCATCTTTTTTTATAGTACCTAAAATAGACTTTATTAGTTTTCCTGAAAGCTATGTGCAGCTTTTCTTTGGCCCATTTAAATATTGAAAACAGCAGGATTTGAGATTTTTCTTCTAATCCTCAACTAATAGAGTTTAATGCTTTGTTTGGCCTACCTTGCACAGCCTAAGCAAAAGTTTTAAACAAGATTAAAAGTATGACCTTATTAACCCATGACATCTAAAGATACAGAACAGGCCTGCAGAGACATCAGTCATTCCTTGGCCAGGAGAGCATTGGTGCCATTCCCAAACTACTCAGGATGTTCCAGAGGAAAACATTTTGGCAGCCCAGCTTTTTTTTTTTTTTCCCCTTTCTTTTGTGGTTTTGTGCCAGCACCTGGGAGTAAGAAATTAAAAAGGAAAGAATTTAAGTTGAATATTCAGTCTTTGTGGTTGTGGAAAAGAAAAGTTGGAGTACTTCTGGAAATTTGAGGTGCAACCTAGCCAGGTTTCTTAAAAACAAAAAAAAAAAAAAGAGAATTTGGCAGAGCAATGGGGATGTTGGTTTTGAGTGCTTCACCTCGTTAGTCCCTGAGTAAAACGAGTGTCACCTTTTTGGGGCTTTTTTGGGTTTTTTGTGAGAAGTTAGAGTTGTTTTAAGCTGCTGTTGGATGGGTGATGGATGAACATGCCGAGTTCCAGAAGAATAAAGTGTCTCATTGTCATGGAAAGTTTATGTCCAGTAAACATTACAAAACACAAAACACAGTGATACATGCACTGCTGTGTAATGGGATTCCTTGTTTACTGGGCAGGCTATAGGGCCATGGCAACAACACCAGAAATAGGAACTCTGAGTATCCTTGTTGTAAAGATGATGATGGTTATCAGGAACTTTGTTAATTGCTGCAGGTTAAGGTTTCTCTGTGTTCATTATCACTTGGTAGTGAGAGGATCAGCCAGGAGGTGTAAATGTGGAAGTTTGACTGAAATCTTTAATTAAAATAATGAGGTTTATCAGTATGGCATGGAAGAGTCAGGTCAATGTGCACCTCATTGATGCTTTTAGACAATCAATAGCAAGTGTTCCAGGGAAGAGACAATAACCAGAGTTTGCTTCTAAGCAATGCAAACTCCCTAAAGTTCTCTTTTTCTGTGATATTCCAAACCAAAGCAAAATGAGTGCTAATTCCTTAAAAATACTGGTATCTTGCTTGGCTTTCATCATACCAGTTGCCCTTTTGATCTAAACAGGGCAAAACCTGGATACATGTTCATTAAGTTCAAGATCCAGCTGAAATTTGGAGGCAGAATAAAAGCCAGACAAATTGCTTACACTGTCATTGATAAACACTTCCTGCTTTCATACCATTATTTACACGTTTTAATTATTAAACATGATTTCTAAAAAGTGAAAGTGGATGGTGGCTTTGCAACCACATGTGCACTGCTGAAAAACAGATTATTTGTGCACCCTGCATCTTGGTTGTGGAATGGGGAGTTTGTCAAGACCTGGGGCTGTAGAAGAAGTTAGGAGGAGGGTGAAAAGCCCTTAGTTTTTTTCTCTCTTACTCTGTCTAATCTATTTTCCTTAATTTGATGCCTTTGGCCTTTCTTCGCTCACTGCCTTGTTCTTATCAGCAGTGCCAAATCTCTGTAGCAAAAAATGGGTAATTTTCCAGGAATAAGGTGGTCTGTGGGTAGGCCAAGAAGTCCCAGAAGACATTGAATTTTCATCTGAGTATTGATCATTCCATTTTCTCTCTGCATCAAGCTTCACTGACCTTCCTGTCCCTGCCCCAAACTTCTGAGGACCTGGGGTCAGTGGGGAGCTGATGTTTTGGGATAATCACATTTATGTTTGGGGCTGTGCTGCTGATTCAGAGCCATTCCCCAGGCAGCAGAGTCATCCTGAACACCAGGATTTGGTGTTTGCTGCTCCTGTGCCAGAGCAGCACTGGCATTGCAGTCACAGCTGGGCAGTGTGCAAGCAGATCCTTCCTTGGCATGGTGGTGTTTTCCTTGACACTGTCTTTTACAAAAGTTGCATTAATTTTTCATTTGATAGCCAAAATTCCCACCACTCCTGGGTGTCTGTGTCTGCCTTGTTATTGAAGTAGTTCTTTTTTTTTTTTTTCCTGCTGTTCTTCTGCATTCTTAATTGGTGAATACACTTTCAGTTTCATTTTGGTTTTTGACTGGGAGTAATTATAGAAAGGAAAAAGTGATAAAAAGCTTTTGCAATATGCTTAGTGAATTAACTCCATAAAATGAGGTTTTCAGGCTGGGGTCTGTAAGCTGAAACTCTGAGTTACTATCTTTAAAAGGGTAAAAAATGGAAATGCTGTTGATACTTCATAGTCTCTGGGACACTGTGCTGGAAAATGTTAGTTTTCAAAATGAAAAAAAAAAAATGTTGATATAAATATTCCATAATCAAAGAGTCCTGTAAAAGCAGTTCAATGAAGATTAAAAGGTCACTTAGACAGTTTAGCTGGCTTTTTTTAGTAATTTATGGCTAACTTGATTTCCCTCAAAGTAGTGATTTTATGTTTACAGTAAGAAATTAATAATGTGAAGAATTTTATCATGGTGCTTTGCAATTAAATTGCAGTTGTCAGGCTCAGTGCTAGTAGTACTTTTAGGGTGCTAATTCCTGGTTGTACCAAATGTTTGATCTCGCCTTTGGTTTGATTGCAGTGTTCAGCATTGAAGTTTCCCTGCTGTCAGGTTTGACACCAAAGGCAGTCAGGGGAGCAGAGGCAATGGTTTGCAGGGTCCTGCTCCAGCCTGCTGGGCTGGTTGATGTGACTGCAGTTAATCCCAAATGACAGTGCTCATTCCAAGTGGTTTTCTGGCCTCCTCCTCTGCTTCTAGCCGAGGATCATTCTCTATACTTGGATTAACCCTTCACTGTTATGTTTCACATCCAGACTGACTGAATGTCTTGTGTCAGGTTGACTGCTCTGCTATGGTTTGTTCAGCTAAGGCATCATTTTTGTGATTTAATTTTTTTATGTTTTGAGGTTCTTTGGTCTCCTTTCGTTTGTTTCTGCTTTTAGTAACACACCCTTTTTTCCTTTCTGTTTGTTTCCAGTGTACACTTTCCTAAAGAGCTTTCACGTATGTTTAGTATTTTGCATTCAAATGAATCAAAATCTGTTTGATTCTGCAGAATGTTTTAGTCCCAGTCTAAGGCTGTAATTAAGTTTTTATTAAAGCATAATTAGACGTTGATTTTTGGATGCAAGTAGATGTTACTGCTTAAAATAGGTGCAAGTAGATGTTACTGCTTAAGTAGAAAAGTTTTGAGATATTTAAGTAAGTCTATCTACAAAAGTCTTCAGTGACTGAAAGCACTTTAGGCAATACAGCTTTAATAGAATATTTTTCAAATTCATGTTCTGTTTTAAAAAGGTATTCTGCTTTTGTGGCTTATAAATTTAATGATGTGTCCTTTTTGTTACAGGGAGAAGAAAATGAAAATTCAGGATATTAAAAACAATATTAAAGAAGCTATAGAGGTAAACTTAGGAGCTATTGTTTTTTAACTATTCCAGGTAGCTATTTAGACACTCTCTGCAATATTTCACTTGTGTTTCTTTGCAGACAATAGTGACAGCAATGGGCAATTTGGCACCTCCAGTGGAACTAGCCAATCCAGAGAACCAGTTTCGAATCGACTACATCTTAAATTTAGCAAACCAGATAGACTTCGATTTCCCTCCGGTGAGTAACTCACAGGCAGCCATGCCTTTCTGCAAATGATTGTATTTCACTGCCCTGTAGTAAATATTTCCCCAGAACAGTGAGCTGCTCTCTGGGAATTATTGCAGTAGGTGCCTTTGATGAGTGCTAATCGAATTTGCAGCAGCACAGCCAGAATATTCCAGCTGATCCTTCAGGAACATGGAGACTCTTGCCTGCTTTTTGTGCTCTGGTGAAATAATTAGCCACAGAGTCAAGATGGACAGTGCTGGGCATAAAGTTGGGATATTGTTGGGAATTGCCCTGCCCAAAAGGAGTGGAGATACACACAGAACTCTCTGGTGATTATTAGCTGGTGTTTAATGGTGCTGATTCCTCTCTTAGGGAAGAGCAGTGGAGTTTTCTTGCTGATTCAGACTCTGTGCCAGCCAGGCTCTCTGCAGAGGCTCCACACACATGTCCCTGTCCCAGTCCTGGTTAATCATTCGAAGTGCCAGCAGTCCCACAGTAAATGCATCAAGGATAATTATTTAGTTGATGATACAACTTTGTGCCCACTCACGGTGATTAATTTCTCCTGTATCTGAACCAGACTTGTAGCAGAAGCCCATGAAAATACAGTTTGCAAACACTGAACACTTAAACACTGAGAAGATATTTTTGTTAATTGCCATGAAGTACCTTCTACTTGCAGCAATGCAGGAGTGTTTCAAAACTTGTATTTCCCTCTCCATGCACTGTTCCAGGAGGCTGAGGGGAGGAATTGCGATGTATCAAAAATCATTACCTATTTACAGCAAAATTTTGTGTCCAGCAGTCCCAAATGCTTGAAATAAAAATGCAAGTGTGAATAGTAAGTGCAAGTAGTAAGATGTGGGGTAGTTTGCACCACAGCATTTCTTAATTCAGTTTGTAATTCTTGATATGTAAACATTATCGCACAAGCCGCTCTGTGAGATCAACAACAGTTTCCTTTTCCAAATGTTGCTGCTTCTAGGAATTTCTCTGCTTTGGTCAGACTTTATCAAAAGAAAAATTGCCAACCAAACAAGCCCACATGCTTTGTGTACAAGGCAGAAGTCAGGTGACTTTAGCAGTTAATTGGAAATACTGCACTGGAATCTTCAAATCATTTTCAGTGTAACAGGCACAGACAGGTTGGTGGAGGGAGGTGTATGATTCTCTCTAGCACATAAAATGTAGTCATTGGCATTTTGTCTTAAAGCATCTTAAATTTGAGATTTTGAGATTTTTAACTTCACACGTCTGTCATTTAGACATTTGTCAGTGTTATTCACAGAAATGCTCAATCCCTTAATGGATGATCTCTCCTGCTGGGGGCACAGAAAAATTCATGCTTTTAAGGTGGTTTTAGGAGGCTATTTGAGAGAGAAGACAGTGGTTCCTTGCTCCTCCCTCTGTGCTTCTGCACTGGCTGGGTGCCCACAGCTCTCCTACTGCCATTGTTTGTGCTAGTTCAGGTTGTGATCTGTAACAATGCTGCAACAAGTTCTTGTGACCTACCTCGTACTGAAATACTGGATTTTCCTTGTATCTTCTATCTCAGAGGCCTTTTTTTTCCCATTCAATTGGAGTGCAGTGATTTCTTTTAATTTTTTCCCTTTTTCCCACTGAAAGCAGGGTGTATTTGTGTGACTTACAAGGTCTATAAATAATTCCAAGTTCAGTGCAGAGTCTTTGAGGTGTTGAATGACACACAACTTCAGGAATAACAGTGCTCCTATAAAACTAGTTTTTCTTCTCTGAGCAAAGGTATTGTCTTCAATTTTTAAGCCCTGAGTCTACAGAGGTTTAGGTGTGTGCATAACTTGGACTGGTGGCTTACTTCATTGGCATGATTAACTATTTCATATGTAAATGTTTGTAGGGTTGAGGTTTTAAACTGGAGATGCATTAGCCACAGATGTTGAAGGGCTGTTGTTGGCTCTCTCTGCCCTCAGTGATTATATAAGTTAATATATCTCTGATTTCTGAGTTTGTCTGAATGTAGATTGTAGTCCTTTGGTACCTGGAAAACTGAACCTGCATTTTAATGGCATGATTTAAATCAAGTTAAGATCTAGAGTGTCCCTAGATGACAGCTCTCGGTGCAGAGGAACAAGAATCAATCCTTGAGTACCACTGTAAAAATAATTTTGATTTTGTTACAGATTAGTTAAAAGTACTTTGAAGAAAAAAAAAATTGTGGAAGCAGAAAGGACAGCCTTATGCTAGTTATGCTTTAAATCTAAGATCTGCATCACCTGCTTCCTCCTCCAGTGCACTGGGGGAAGAATTTCATCAACCTTTTCCTATACAGAGTATTGATTGGGAAGGAAGGAGGGGAGTTTTTAGCAATGTCAGCCCTGTCTGGTTTGAGCTGCAGAACTTGCTTTCTGCCTCTTGCATTTTCTTCATGGAAAATCACATTTCAGCTGTCTTGAGCACATACTCTCCTCAGTGTAGGATTTGATGCTCTTCTCTGCCCTAGGGAGGAATGTCCCAGGGGGATATTCTTTGAGAGCTGCAAGTCCTTAGGACCATACTCTTAAATACAGGGCTGTTCTGCTTCCCTTCAAATGCCCATTCTTCTTTTCCTAAACATTAATTTGGGTTGCTCTCCTGAAGAGAGTGCACTGACAGAGGCCAGCACAAGGATTGTGGGATTTCTTCTCCAGCTACACAAGATCATCATCTTCCTGAAGGAGCAGTTGAAATGAATTTTAAAGTAGAGGCCAAAATCTGTGTTTATAATTCTCTGTGGAACAGGTGGAGCTGGAATGCAGGGCTCCTAACAGCAAGGTTCAGTGTGATGTGAAAGGCAGAATAAAGTCAGGAAGAATGCAGGAGCTTTACAGTGTGATAAATATTGGGATCTGACTCTACATGTAAATTTGGATTCAAAGAGCAACTTTTGTATTCTGATATTCTGATTCTTTTCTTAGTCTGGGTCTCCATCTGTTTGCTTTGCAGTTTTTGACTTACAGGAAGTGTGTGTCATTTGTGTAGACCATATTGTTTTGAATTAAAAAAACCTAAAAAACAACAGCTTGAGTTAAAAATAATGCTGGTACAGTGTAATGCTAGGTTAAACATCCCTTTAAAGCTGAAAATTTGCTATGTTGGAGATTATTAATTCAGCACAGTTGGTATTAAGAAATTAAATTTTTGAATACAAGTAGTAGCATATGGAGAAAGGCAAAACATAGTACTGACTGGAAGGAATTCTGTCCACACAATCATGCTGGTATTTTAAAATATTGCAATTTCTAGTAGATCAGATCTGTAGGTGAGGCTTCCAAATGGTATTTCCATCATTATTGTCCTTTGATGCATTTAGCTGAACACAACTGAATGTGTGTGTTTTCAGTGTCAAAAATCAACATCATAAGTAGTTTGAATAATTCAAACTAGCTGTAGATCTGTCTCAAATGTCAGGTGATGTTGGGTTAGCTGGGTTATAAAAGTGATATTTTTATTCCTGTTCTGCATACCAGACAGTGGTTAGGGTATTTTCTTCATCCCCAGTAATAGTGGCCTTCTTCTCATCCCTTTCTTTTTGCTCTTCCTTTTAGAAGAGGGAAGGAAATGTTCCCATTTTATCAACATTTCACACTCCACGATCAACCCAATTGAACCAAGCTACCAAATAAAACGTATTTGCTTTGGGTCACAGTCCATTTATAATTCTCTGGTTTTAATGAAATATTGAAAATAGCTGAGCAGGATTTACAGCTACCTATTTTTAATTTATCTGGTTTCAACTGAGGAAGATGTCTCTTGAAAATACCATACTAAGTTCAGAAAAATTTAGAAAGTAGTAGAATCAGAGTATTAGCTATTGAAAGGTAAAATACCAGAGGAATGACTGCAGCCTGTGGCAGAAGAGATGCTGGTGCTGTCTGCAGCTCTCCTGCTTTCAGTTTATTACACTGCTCCATTGTAGTTATTTTGAATCTCCCACTACCACTGCTGCTGAATGGTTTTATTATGGTTTTTGAGTGGTGTCCTTGAGCTTTACCACACTCTGGCTTCAGCCTCAAAGGCAGCTCAGCATCCCCTGTGCCCACAGCCACCCCTTCCCTGTGCCACCCAGCCCGGGCCAGACAAACCTCCTCTGGCTCCCCAGGGTCAATCAGAGCATTGAGCCAGCCCAGGGTAAAAATAACCCTGCTAACCCTTACTCCTTCTCTCTTCTATTTTGGGGAGATTATTTTTAACAGGGATCAGTTTTGAGGTCTGATTTACAACCTGGCAGTGGAGGTGGTGCTCAGTGGGATCCCTTAACCTGCAGCAGGGTCAGAACGGGGCTTTGGAGTCCCCAAAAGGGTTTTGACACCAAAATCTTAAAGATGGTAATGAGATTATATCTTTTCTCAGTAAGAAAAGATGTGAGCTGGGATCTCTTTGCTGCCAGAAGTGTTCCTTAATTATGTAGGCAACAGAACAAAATTATCTGTCCCTGTAGATAACCACCCTGATGGGTATAATGATAGATATATTATTATTCCTGTCTAAATACATCATGGCAGAAGAAGAGAGCTGTTCTGGTTTGACAGCATCACTAGCTTTATAAAGCACTGACAAACATATTCACTGCAGTGGGGGATGTTTCCCATGGGGATATCTCAAATGTCACAGATTTTGGGGTGTGAAAGTAGGCAAAACATTTTCTTTGGTGAGGATACCCCTGGGAAGCTGGGAAAGGTGGGAGACAGAGCCTGATTGCTTGGGTGTCTGCACAGTTTTGTGTGCAGTTTGAATACTTACCACAGAGAGAGAAAAATTAGGGCCTCCAGCTTTTTCTTGTCCAGATTTTTTTATGATTTTAAGCAAGGCTCCTCAATCTCATATTTACCTTTTTTTTTAGTATACTCTGTCCTATTATGTGTAAAAGAGTGATAAATACATATCTTTGAGATGCATCTTGAGGTGCAAAACTAGTAGAAAATGTGAATATGTGAAGTATTTTTGCCTCAGAAATGTTAATGCTGTTCAGAGAAAGGAGTGGGATGTCTTACAGACAATATCAAAGATGTGGTGCTAGATCCTCTGAAATAATCCTTACTTACTCTTTTTAAAATCTCTATTATCTTATCTACACAGAGCAGCTCCCTCTCAATGGGCTTCCAGATAATCCAATTGAGTTTACCTGATCAGAGTTTAACAGGAACTTATGGAAAGCTGGTTTTCCTATCCTTTAATAGCAGAAAAAAATCTTGAATACAGATTAATTAAAGAGTTCTTCTGAAGCCTTCTTCTAGTATAGGGTCTGTGAGGCAGGCAGCCACTTGATTTCATTTCTGTTTCTCATAATTGAAGCACGTATGACTATCAATGATTTGCAAATAATCTCCTGAAATCTCTGATTTTTGTCTACATGGATAAATGTCTGATAGGAATGTTTTACTCTTATGTGACTAGGAATATCTAGCAAATTTTGTTAGTGCTATATTTTGTTAGTTTTTATTGGAAGTGTTTTGTTTGGGTTTTTTTTTCAGCCCTTTGAATTCTGCAGTGCTTTCACTGAGGTGTTCACATAATTCTGTTGAAATCCCTCAAAGAATTTCCTTAAATTGGAGAATCTGCAGCCCAGGACTTGAGACAATAGGATTATATACATGTCTTTTTCTTAGTCCAGTTGTTTTTATAATACAAGCCCCCCCCCCCCCCCCCCCCCCCTATATTTTACTTGATTACTAATTTATTTGATTAATATTTGAAGTAAATGCTGATGCTTTGTCCTGAACTTGTATTTTTACCCAGTAAATTCCCACCATACCAGACCATATTTACAGGTTCAGAAGTTCACGTGACTTAATTTCTCTTGATGCATCTTCTTTGTTTTCCTCTCAGAGCAGTCTTAAAGAACAAGGACAGATTAATTCAATTTATGCTGAAATACAAGAGCTGTCAGCTGAATTAAACAGGAAATAGGCATAATTTAATATGGAAATTCTTAAACATTTTCTGGTTTTAATCACAGTAAGAGACTATCACAAAATATTGGTGTATGCATAGATGAAATAAAATTATACCTGGGAGCCTCCCTGGTGTTACAGCCACAGCCCTGTTGTGCTCAGCTGACTGTTTGGAGAATACATGACATTTCTTCAGTGTTCCAGTAAAATTTAAGATTTTTTTAAACTCCCAGGATGTCTTTTTACTCTTAAAAAGAAATGCCAGTAATTAAGCAGAACTTTCAGTTAATTTATTTTAAGTATATTTGAGCTTCATTGTGAGCCTGTGAACACTTCTATGAGTACAGATGCTGCTGCTTCAGAAAGGTTGGAAGAGGCTTAGTGAGCTCTCCTTGGGATTTGTGTAAATTTAGAATGAGAACTATTTTATCTTACACCCTTTTCTGGTGGTGGAAATTTCTGGCAAAAAGAGGCTTTTTGTTTCCAGTGTGAAAGGAAGCAGCAGAGTTTAGTGTGGTCCCAGGTGTTTGTTCTTGGCACCAGGTAAGGGAATAAAGTCATTTGATTTGACTGTTCAAGCTTACTATATATTCATTAAACAAAAAGCAGCTAATGATGTAGTATGAAAGACATTTTCCAAACCCTGATTTAAGGCTCAAAGGAAATTTCTCAGAGTTTTATTAAACCTTCTTTCTTAGACTGCAGTCTCCAAAAATAGCTGATGGTTGAACTGCCTCTGTCACCACTCTAAACTACCCTGAGAGAGCTGCAATGGGGTAGAAGATTTCTTTGTGCCTTTTATGCTATCAGGCAGTTTGATCCATTAATGAATTGCCTCTTTCTATGTATGACACTTTGAAGAAGCAGAGGAACACTGATTATTGGTTTAAATTGCAGAGGAATTGTGACAATATGGGGAGCAGGCTTGCTGCTTTCACCCAAAGTGAATTCTCCTCCCTAATTAACATGAGGAGCTGTGTTGGGGTATCAACAGATAAAGTTTCTGTGGCAATTAAACTTCTTGTGAAAGAACTAAAAGAGAAATGGTTTGATATTATGTTAGTGAGGACTTCTAACCAAAGGCACGTTGTAGCTTATGGGTATGGATTTGTGTGTTGGCACATTTCTCAAATGCTGTTTTGAAACTCTTAACAAAGGGGAATAATGTGAGTTCAAACTTGACAGAAGTTTCTTAAATAGAATTCCCTTCCCATTGGCCAGTCCTTGCAGCGACATCCAGTTTAATTTGTACTCCTAGAAGTTACCGAGCAGAAACACAGAATATTTCAGCATAATTCTTCTTTTCCAAGCATGAAAAACTATTGATAATGAGACTAAATCCTTGCTGAAAATATTTCTGACTCAGTTATGGGAAGTGCTGAGTGCACTGGGCCTCTCCCAAAGTTTTGTGTTCAGCTCTGGACATGTGCCAGTAACTGGAGAATATCTTCAACTATTTGTAGGTATGCGTTTCCTTTGTGATATCATCAGCATGTTTGCCCTAAAATAGCAAGCAATAATTAACACTTGTTCACACCAGTAGGAATGCAGATGTTTCCCTATTCAAGTAAGTGGCTTATTAAACTGTCTGATTTGACAAATTTAACACATTCTGGTATCCCTGCCCAAAGCTGGGGAGGGTGAAAGGATGCCATGAGTTCTGTTCCCTGAGCACCCCTACAGTCAGGAGTGATGGCTGTGAGAAATCAATCACTTTGGTGGGTACTTACCTATCCTGGAAGTGAGAAATAAATCACTTTGGTGGGTTCTTACCTATCCTGGCAGTGACAAATCAATCACTTTGGTGGGTTCTTACTTATCCTGGCAGTGAGAAATCAATCACTTTGGTGGGTTCTTACCTGTCCTGGCAGTGGGAAATCAATCACTTTGGTGGGTTCTTACCTATCCTGGCAGTGACAAATCAATCACTTTGGTGGGTTCTTACCTATCCTGGCAGGAGAGGCTCAGCTGGTGCAGTTTCCTGGGAGTGCCCTTGCTGCCCTGCCATGCCATGGCCTTGCCTTGCTGCAGTGCCTGCCCTGTGGAATGCAGCAGGAGGGGAGCAAAGCTCTGCTCCCCCAGCACAGCAGGCTCTGCCACCAGTGCTCAGTGCTGCTTTTAAGAGCTGCACACATTGGGAAGCAAAGTCCTCCAGGAGACAGTTTTACAGCTAGAAGCTGGTTTGGTTTGACCTTTAATCATTAGATTTGTAAGTTGGTGACCTATTTAAAACTCTTATTATGAAATGTGCAGCTCCATGGGACAGTGAACTTTGCCCAGGAATTGAATCCCAGTTTTAACCACAACATTGTATAATGATTGTACACACCTTTTAGGAGGTAAGGTTTTTTTTTTCAATGGCATTGACTTTTGCTGGAATTAGTAAATAAACTGTTCTGTTGAAGGATCCACCCTATATTATATTTTACAAAGAAAAGGTAATGTTGCATGTCCATGCTAAGTTTCCTGTGCATTTGGTGTCACAGTGGCATGGACTGTGCCAGTGTTTTTCCCTGCCAACATCCTAATGCCTATAAAACATTGCTTCATAAACATTTTTTGAAGTCTCTCGAGTATTTCTATATCTGGAGGGAGCTAAGCCTTGTAGACAGTATGTCCAGTTATATTATTTCATTTTCTACTAGTATTTTATCCTCTTAGAATGCTTCTCAAAAGCAGATCTTGGTTCCTTTATTTTTTCCCAGGCCTAGAGTTTGTCTCTTGGGGATTATTTTTTTTAACAACCAAAGTGCTCAGCCCCCAAGTTCTTTAACACTTTCTGTAGTTTAACTTTGAGCAAAACCACTATTTACCTGTTGTCATTTATTCAGCTTCCTGAAATGTTCCAATATAAGTAGGTTTTAAACTCGATTAGACTCTGCATTGCCCCTTTTCTAATCCAGAATTTTGTCAGCAAGATCTTTCTGGAACAAAGAACAATTTTCCAAGCATCCCTTCCACATTTCCAGTGAAGGGTTTTTTTCCTCTAGAGGTCTGCAGAGATTCCTGTAAGTGAATGCAAGTGATTTACAAATGTTGCCTATTGACTCATTATATTGGGAAGCTTTCAGTAGGTGGAGAAAGTGTCACCTCATAAATAAAACATTAATAATGAAACACATTTCACATAAATGTGGCTTTTTAACCATTGTGGTGTTATGGTATCATGAGACATGAGGTTTCCTCAGCAGCACCAAGTCGTGGTCCTTGATCCTTCAGTTATGTGAGCCACACCAGAGCAGGTTTCCCCAGCCTGATGATTTTCCCAGGGTATTTTTTATGGTTTCCCAGAAGTGGAGCCTGTTCCTGGGGATTGTGCCCAGAATTCAAACTATGCCCCTGCCTGGCCTGAGCAGATCCAGTCAGGCCCAGTTTGTTCTCTTCAGATCTCTGTTACACTGACATTCCTTTCCTTGAGTGTTCTCCTCAAGGATTTCTCCCTCTTTAGGGTTCAGTGAACGTTTTGGGACGTGTGAGGTCTGTCCAGGTGGTGAAGAAATGCTCCAATCCTGACATAAAGCTCAGGAGGAATTCACTCCTCACCTTCCCTGGTGGTGCCATCCTGTCACCACTTGTGTTGACTTTTGTTGCTTTACACAGCTTCAGCTGTACTTTAAACAGGATCTTGGGTGTGTATTGTGACACTGCAGCATTTTATTTTTTTAAATGGCAAATTACATAATTTGGGTTCTTTTTTCAATTTTAAGTATGCATAGGGCTGGAAGGGATAAGATGATCATACACTGCAAATACTCTGGATCATTTGGATCCTAACATTCAAATCCTATTTGTTGTGGAATGTCATCTCAAACCAAATTGTTATTTAGTATTTGTTCATTTCAGCTGTTTTGTTAGGAGTTCCATTTTCTATGCAAGAAAACCCTTTGTTGATGCTGCTGTAGAGTCTGTCATATTAGAATGTGCCAGCAAATCAATCAGTGTCGTGCTAGCAAGAGCCAGACATGTAAGGACTTGTTTTCTGGCTATTTCTTTTCAGGAAATTTTCCTGCTACTTTTGGTTAATTTGTTTCCTAACTCATTATTTTTAGAGCTCTCATACAAATTATACCTATTTAACTAAAAGAAAAAAACCAACCTAACCCTTTTGCTAACTTGATTTTTTCCAGTGGCCTCTGAAGCCCCTGTTTTACCTAAATACATAACAAATCTTGTGGTTTTACTTGCCTTCCCTGAGAGCAGCCCCAGGCTACATTCCATGACTCAAATGGGATGCTGAGGATTTCTTGTGTTATTCCTTTTCTTAAATATTATTTCAGAGCTGTGGTTAGTGTAGGTGTACTGGGGAGGAGGGAGAATCTGGGGTTTTTGCAACCAGCTACTATGTCTTGATTCCAAAATCAGTCACTACAGTAAGGAGGCTTTAATACAGCAGGGGATGAGCTCTGCAAGGCTGGTTCTGACTCTGCTTGGGTGAAACCTTCCTTCTTCACAGCTGTGGGAGCGGGCTCTGCATTAGTCCCAGCATGTGTGAAGATGTATTTGATGTGGCCTAAAGACAAAAAGTTGTGTATTAATGAAAGACCTTCATGTTTGACCATCTCAAGTCATGTAGTTCACTTTTTTTTTTAAAAAAAAGACCAAAAGTAACAGCAAAAACCCACCCCAAAAAACCCCACTGTGTCTTAGTGTAATTATCTACTGCTCTTTGCTTGTTGTAGATCCTGATTTTGAAATCCCAGTAAGAAGTTCAAAGAATGTGGAATTCAATTCTTTTTCCATCCCAGATGGACAATTAATAACCATACTGAGAAGATTGCTTGAATATTGCTGGTTATAGTTCAGATCAGCAGGACAGGCATGAAGGCAGTTTTCAATATTTTATTGCTAATTTGGCCTAACAAGGCACAAACACTGATCTTTATCCCATTATTGTAATTCATGTATTTTCTTAGAAGTGACAACTGCCCTTAGAACAAGGGGAGGACTCTTGTAAACAACATGTAACTGTTCTGGTAAACTAAACCCTGGGCTTTCTATTGTCAATGTGTTTATGCTGAGGCCAGGAACTGGTTTTATTCTTCATCCCATTTTAAGATCTGATTGCAGAAGCTATTCCCAATGTAAGACATTATGGAGTTTGAAAGGTCTTTGAAATAATTGCTTTACATCAGCTTTCCACCAAAGTGTCACGGTTGTAGTGAGAAACAGTAATGAGGAAGAATTTTTGTGGCAGTTTTACTGGGCTGTGACTTTTCTTCTTAAAGCACTGACTTTTTCACTTTATATTTTTTTTTCGTGATGAATAATGTTTTACTGCTTTTTCTGTGAACTTATCATTGCCTAGTTATTTGTCCACTGAATCAACTGCTGTTTCATAAAAAAAATCTTGTACAATTGCTGATTCCATTTTTCAATTTCCCAGCTTTGTAGTCGTAAGTTGAGTGAGCCATATGATGTTCTGTATTGAACAACTGTTACTTTTAAAAACAAGTATAGAAACATTCCCCAAAATGGGTTTGGTTCAGATACAGCGAGATTGCAGATAATTCCCCCTCTCTCCTTCACTTTCTCTTCCTTCTCCCTTTTCCTTTAGAAAGATATGTTCCTCACTGTGCTCTGATACAGTTGAAAGTGACTGACAGTCCTCCAACTGCCAAGAAATTGGAAATCTTCAAAATTAAAGTATCCAATAAGCATAATTCCATGCAGTGGGAGACAGAAAACTGAGGACTGGAAATAAGATTTTGATTCATTTTCTATTTTCTTTAATAGCAAAAGCAAACGGTCAACAGTGCAATCTGCAAATAGTAAAATTTAAGTAAAATCTTCTTACCTACTTCTGAAAGAAATTTAACTGGTGTTTTTGTTCATGAACAGTTCATAAAAGCAGGGAACAAGCTGCCATTAATACCATATATAAACGTCATAATCTCTTTAAAAGAAATCAGAACAAAATTGAGATGTGTATTTTGTGTTTGCTCTCATTTTTGTGTATGTGCAGCTAGGGAATCCTTAATAGCAATAAAAGGACAATCAGATTTGCATCTGATGTGCTGCTTCCACCATTGGTATTTGTAATTGTGTGATCACACAAACACATATGCATCTTATACCTGCCAAGAAGAGGGTGCTCTGAAAATCAGCAGCACTGAATTTACTCTAACATACCTTTATGCATCTTTCAGATGCAATTTAAAGGATTTACTGTTCTGCTGCAGTTCAGGTGTTAGTTAAGATTCTGGTAGGAATGTGATTTTTTTTAAAAAACTCTGTTCAAAGGGAAAATTCGGAATGTGTCCCCTTTCTTTGTACTACATTGATAGTAAAGGAATGTGAGAGACTGATATCCCAAGAGATGGAGGAACCTTGAAGCAGCAAAAATAACACATTTTTCTTCTTTAAAATAATTCTTCTGTAAAGAAAAAGGATGGGGAGACACAAAATAAATACAACAACTATTTTAAAGGTCTTTCAGTGGTCTGGATGAAAAAAATGAATTATTTGCCACTTAAAACCGGAATGAAAGTGTTTTACCCAAAACACTTCAAAGCTCTGCGAGATAGCCAAGGAACAGCCATGGCTGGTGATGAGAGCAATGCCCACAGTGCTGTGTGTGAGTATTTCAGTCACCAGGCTGCTGCTGTTCTTGCTGGGTGTGTTCAGAGCTCCTGGACTGATGGCCAGGAGTTCAGGCCCGTGTTGCACACGCACTGCTGCAGCCAAAGTGCATCTTCCATCTGCCGAGTGAAAGGGGCTTCAGCTTGTGCTGTTAGCTTGTGTTACAGGTTCAACAAAACTGAAGCATTGCATTTTGACTGTCTGCTTTCATATCTTGGCTTACATTTTTTAAGGCTGAGACAAAACATGATCTAGCCTTGTATCACTCTTTCTTCTGTAGTTCAATGTCTTTTTACACTGCAAAAGAATAAATTTACGAAAGTGGTGCAGAGTTAAATAAGATACAGATGTCTGTACAGTCCCTGAAGATCCTTACTTGCTTGCAAAGTCATGTAAAACTTAATTATCGTTATCATTCATGTAGGGATTATAGAGAAGTAATGTTTCCTTGAAGAAAAAAATCACGACAGCCACATAAATGTAAAATACAGTGACACCATGAGTTAAAGAACAAATGTTACCAAATAGCATTGATTATTAAATTGCCAATGAAATTGATATTAATGAGACATTAACCCTTCTTACAGTAGATGGTTGGATTCAATCAGTGATTGAGAAACAGTTCTTTGGGTGTTACAGAGTGTTGAAGTCAAACTTAGAAAGCCAACTGAACTTGTAGTGAGGTTCTAAAGCATGGTTAAAGATTTTTGTTAAATCTGCTTCATTCCCTGCTCATTGTAAAATGAAATGATTCATTACTGTTTGCTGACTCTCTTCATCTCCAACCCATTCCCATAACGCTGTTTTCCCATTTCAGGAGTTTTATGAACACACAAAAACCCTGTGGCAGGATGAGGGTGTGAAAGCCTGCTACGAGAGATCCAACGAGTACCAGCTGATTGACTGTGCCCAGTAGTGAGTATTGCTGGGGCTGGGGAGGGTTGGGTGTCCTGCTGCTGGCCCTGATCCCTGGAAAAGGAGTGTGAGGGGCACAATGAATTCTTGCTAATCAGCTGTTCAGAGAGGTGGGACAAACTGGTGTTCAGTTAGACAATATCTACATTGAAATATCTACATCAATATCTAATCTCCAGGTGCTTTCAAGAGGTTTTAATAGACCCCTTTGTGAGGAATCAGTTTTATTGTCTGCAAGGCCAAATTTCCTGCCTCTTCCACTTGGCCCATCCTCTCCAGAAGTCAGCTTCAGGTGCTGCACAGGTTGCAGTCAGTTGGAGAGGATGTTGGTGGGAAATAAACCTGTTTATCACTTTGGTTTCTAGTGCAGTTTATTGAACTGGGAACAAAGAGATGGGAGTGACAGGCATGGGGAGCAGCCTGTGATCAGTCACCAGAGTTCTGCTTGTGTGCCTTCATGCACATATCTGAGAAAGAGTCATTCTCTTCTGGTATTTATACTGCTGGGATAATTAGTGTTGTCTTCAGAGTCTGCTGCATGTTTGCAGTTATTTATCACATCCAGCAATACACTGTGGCTCGGGATTTTTTATGGCAAGGTGCTCGAGTTAATTGTGACCATTCCCGGTACTTTTGTTTGTGCATATTCAAGAATTGCAGGACTTAAATTTGAAATATTAATGGTTAAAACTGTTCTTTGTTAGTTTATATTCTCTCTGCTTCTTTTGGAGAAGCTGAAATAAGATTTAATGGTCAAGAAAATGAAAGTTTCTTGTTTCACACGGTGATGGCAACTGCAGTTTGTCTAATACTGCATCTCTTAAAGAACATCTGATGAAATAAAATCTGTAAGGTTCTTCTTCTGTTTGTTTGTTTAGGAAGACTTAAAGATAAATCAACAATTAGCTCTGTTTGAAAAGAGACAAGAGAGATAATTTTACTGTGCCTTGCACAGCTCCAGGTTTGTAGGAGCCTCTTTGAAGTTTTGCCATTGTTTCCAGAGTGAATTTGTTTGATGTGTAACGATGTCTTTTGCATTAGGTGACTAATGTTTGATCATTTGGCATGGAGCTTTTTGCAAGTTCACTCGCTACAAAATAAAAAAGCACAAAGATTTTCATTTTCAGACAAGCACCCAGTAACTTTTGTGTTTCTGGTGTAAAGCTGATAGAAGTGAGGGAGAGCTGGGTTGTTTCTGGTTACTGTTTGTTAATAGCTTCTATGCTAGGAAGGAGGAAATTGTTGGGCACTAAGAGGGTTTTGTGTTGCCCTTTTTCTGCCCTGAATGCACAGAAGAAAACTGAAATTCTTATCATCCCTGGACATTGACTTTTCCATGGATCAGCAGGGGAGGTGGCCCTCATGATGGCTTTACCATCCTGCTCCATCTAGTGGAACACTTAATTCTACATCATGGGCTGTTGTGCCAGAAATAAACTTTGAGCATTGCTGACAAATTAGATTTTTTTTCCCCCCGAAAGAAAATAAAATAAAAATTGCTGTCTCCTTCTAAAAATATTTAATAATTCAAATATTTATTCAGTGTGATAGTAACATATATGACAGCATAGTCTTGCAGAAGGAGATTTCTAATTGTTAATTTTGATAGTTCTTGTCCTTTCTTGCATTTTTGACCATGCAATGGTGTTGTTTTTAATAACAGAATATGCATAGTAGGAGTTTTTAATGACAAAATGTTATCTTGGAGGTTAATGTCACTTTGAAATGCTGAGCTTGTTTTTATCACATTAAATTTTCAAGGGACCTAACAAAAGTCACTTCCTATCAAATCTGACTTGATTGATACATTTAAATTAACCTGGTGAGCATATACTAACAAAAATGTGGAAAGGCAAAATACAAAATGTGTCTGAGATTTCTTAAAGGAGGGCTGTTTTAATATGAGTGTGCAAGCTACTGTTGTTAGTGCTAATAGAAGTTAAAAGAGAATATTGAGCAATTTCTGTTGGGGTTGTCCATTCTTTCAGAGAGGAGTTTTGAGTTCTGAGCACTTTTCCCCTTTTGAAGTCCCCATATAAAACAAGAAAGTTACAGTGAAAATGGGAGATGGAAAAGTGGGTTTTCTCTTTCAAGATCAGTCTGGCTTCCAAAAATTCTTTCTTCCTCTTGAAAATTGAATAAAATCTTAAATATTAATGGATTCTTTGCTCAGTGATTTGCCTTAAAATTTTAAACAATCTTTCTTGTTCACAAAAATGAACTTTTTAGCTTTGTTTGTAAAAAAATTTGATTCTTTTCAACTGTCATTTTTTGAAGGTTGAATTGTTTATTGTAAAGTTTATCTTAGCATGGGCTTATTTAACATTCTGAATTTTTTAAAAAAGGAGGTTTTGTCAGTGTTGGGACACAGTTTTATGTAGGAAGCTTTGCCAGGAGATTCTGCCGAAGGTTTGAAAATCACTTTTGCCTGTCTTTTAGCAGTTCTGCTTTCCGTGGGTAAAAGCTGGTTCTACATGTAGACAGCTTAGCTGCAGTCCAGGAGAGGGAGGGGTTCCAGGAGTCAGGGATGGAGAATCTGGAAAAGAAAGGAAAAGAAAGGTGCTGGAGAGATGGCAGCTTAAACTTCTGCAGAGTTTGGGCTCAGGAAAGATGGGAATTTGTAGATGGGTGAGGAGCTCTCCTGGATGGACAGAACGTGAGGGAAAAGTCACTTTTTGCTGCATGTTCATTGCCAAGAAAGTGGGAGCAAATGTAACTCTCAATGTTTTATCTCCTTAATTCCAGTGTGGGGGTTTAGAGTCCAAAAATGGTATTTTTCACCTGTTCTGGAGCAGTAGTTTTAAATGTACAGTGCTTCCTCTGCATCTCTCCAACTTCCAGTGCCTTCCCATGAGAAGTGACATTATTACACACTCTGATTGTTGCTCCACCGAGCCTCTGGTTGTGTTGGCTGAGAAAAAAACAGCTTTACCAAAAGCCACAGGTACCATCCTGGCTTCCCATTCCCTTCAGTTGTGATCTGTGGAGGTGTGGAGCTGGGAGGGCTGGCCAGTAACCCCATCTGCTGGAGAGCCCTTCTGGTACCCTGTACCCTCAGGCTCACTGGCCAAATGAAAATGTCACTTTGGAGGAGCCCTGCTCATTTTGAAAGAGTAGCTGCCTCTGCTCATCATGAGCTTTACTGTACTTCCTGCCCAGGCATATTTTACAGTCTTGAGAGGCAGAGAAAGGAAAGAAAGCTTGTTTCCCTTTTCTTAACTGGCCTCACTAAGAAATCAGTTTCTATTCTGCATTTAGAACCACACGGGCTGTGCCATTGTCTCCAGTTTGTATTTCAGCAGTGAGGAGGGAGCTTTACCTGGGAGGAGACCAAATTTCATTGCTCTTGCAGGGATGTACACAGAGTGTTTGTATGAAGCTGCCATGTGATCCTGCTCTTGGCTAATAATAAACAGAAGAACACAGAAGTGTCTAGAATACAGAAAATCCCAAATGGTGTTAAATCATTTACCATCCTTCATGTGTCTTCCCTGGAGGCACAGGATCACATTTTATTTAGAATATATTATTAAAAAAAATCTAGGAGCCATTTCCACTGTGATGTGCCAAAGCCTGTTTGTTAAATCTTGCCTTCTGTCAAATACAAACAAACAGGATCTCTTTGAAGCGCTGCTGTTGCCAGTGCTTCCACCTCAGGTTTCATTTGAGCAGCTCTGCTTTTAAAGCCTCAGAGGAGTACCCAGCAGAGCAGGCAGAGCCAGCAGGGTCTGTCCCCTGGAATGTTCTGTTTGTGGCATGAGGACATGAAGGGTGCCCAGGCTGTCCTGGTCTTACCCAGAGCCTGGAGAAATGGCAGCACAGGAGAGGAGCTCCTGCATTGATGTCAGGAGCCTTTAGGTCAACTCTTCAGCAGCTTAGGAGCAAAGCCTGGGTACTACACGAGCCTCCTGGTGCTTTTCTTGAGTTGCTCATATGAGGCTGTGCCCACAGCTCCCTGAATTGTTGCTTTAGCCTTGGCCACTCATTTGATTTTGTGCTTCGTGTTCCGCCGTGCTCTCCCTGCGCATCCCCTCGCTGGCGCTTCCTGGCTGTGCCTGGGGTGGCAGAGGAAGCCCAGAGCAGGCAGAGAGCGCAGCCCCTGTCGGAGCTGCCATGGCAGGAAGGGCTGGGAGCAGCACCAGGAGCCTTCTCACGCGATTTCCTGCCTCCCGCTCCTCTCCCGCGCTGCCATTTCGGGCCAGGAGCAGCCTCTGGAGGTGCACGCTCACGTTTCTGGAGCTCCAGCACCAGCAGAGCCTCTCTGATACCTTGAAACTGTGCCAGGCTCCTCCAGAAGGGTTTTATGAGGAGTATTTTTTAAGATGTTTGTTTTTAAAATACTTATCAAAGAAAGGCAGGGAGTGCAGCTATTAGCGGGCTGCTGTGCGGGGCTGCTGAAGGATCAGCACGTGTGGACACACGGGCTTTTTAATTTCTGATGTTGGGAATTCTTTATGTTTTTATTAAGATTTATGGTGTGTTTTATTTCTGGATTTGCAGACTTGCAGAGAGCAGTTAAGAGCCCCAATCTGTGCACTTAATGATTTTCTCCCATATTGATTTCTCTTCATGACAAAGTTCCTTTCATGGAACATGTAGTAAAGTGTGTTTGCTCCAAGTCTCACCTTTTTAAACAGTGCCTGATTTATCAGGGGTACTACTGTTACTCTGATTTCTTATCCATATTATTTGTTAATTTTTTTTTCCTTTTACTTTCTTTCCATTCAATGTGATTTTGACAGAGTGGTTTCTCTTGTCTCCAGCTTCTCTGAGTGCTCACATTCAACAGGACAGGAATTTCCCTGGCCCCTATTCCTGGCATACACGAGCTTTTTACAGACAGTGACAATGACATTGTTAAACATTCCCATGAGGAAGAATAATATTCATGTCCCCTTTCACTGGAATAAAGCCTACTGCTGTGTGGATTCCTTGGCAAGCCAAAGAGTAGACCTAGATCATCTTAACTCCTAATTTTTGGTCTTGATTACAAAATCCACGTTCCTCTATTCCAGAGTGCTTAGAGATAACTGAATTAGGGTCTTTTCCCTGCTCATCTTCAGCTTGAGGGAATAGAAGATCACGTTTTAAACAAGGTTAAATTTCAATTAAAGAAATACAGCCCAGGCTATGCATTTTCTGCAGTCCAGTGGGATATTAGGTGTGTGATGGGGAGCACAGTAATTCCTGTCTTTGCATGACTTCAGTGAAGTCACTGCCAACAACACAAGTCCAAATATGTAATAGCTGAAATATTCCCAACTCCTCCACGTGTGTGCCCTCTCTTGCTGACTGTCAATAGCAGGGATGTGCCTGCTGGCAAGTGCTCTGAAAACCAGATTACCTAAATTTAGCCAATAAATGGATTATGAATTCAGCACATGTTCCCACTCTTGTCACAGCTAATCATAAATTCATAATTTCAAGCTACATTCAACCCCAGATCAACTCCTCTGTCTTCAAAATAAATTATATCCCAGTATAAAGCAAGGTAAACCAAAAGTGTCCTGGAATAGGTTGCTTGAGTGTTGGGAATTAGGTGCTGTAGTGAGGAAGATTCAGAGCTGATGGGCCATAATGGCAGAAAGACCTTTACAAGTCCAAAATGAGAATAATGGCAGAAGTCATTCCAAGGCCTTTTGAGGTCTGTGTGATGCCCGTTGCATTATCCTGAGTTACTGTCAAGGGGTTTAACTCAAACAGTTAAATCTGATTTCTGCCTCCACTTTTACTTCCAGCCCCCTGGATTCATTGCCTCCATTCATCTGCTGCTTTTCCTTCTCCTTTGTTCCACACATCTGTGAATGTGCCAGTTCCTTTCTGGCCTTTGGCTGCAGATGCAGCTTCCTTTCCCTGCCTGGTTGGAAATGCTGAGGATTTGCCTTCAGCTGGAGGCAGGGCAGACCTGGTTGTAGAGCATGAAAAAGCTGGGTTGGAACTTCTTCCCCAATTTCCTGACAGAGTTCTGTGTCCAAATACTCAGATTTTGCCTTTTAGTTTAAATGCATCACTTGCTAATGCCTGCAAGGGTTAAGGATAAACTCTGGTGTTCATGGATGCCTGATTCAGTGGAAATGGATGTTTTATATTTGCTTTCACATGTGAATGGATTTGCTCTCACAACAGCTATTTCTTTGTTTCACACAAAATTCACAGGCATGACATTTGTTCACGTTAGGCTTGCACTGGATCAAGAGTATTCTCCAAAGTTTGGCATGAATGTTGGCAATTTATTTAATAAAATTTGTCTTTAAAATAGTAATTTTTTTTGAGATCAGAAGCAGATACCCACGTGGTTTGGTCAGTGGATTGCTGTGTTCTTCTGACTGAGGAGTTTAATTTTGAATGTTGGAGGAGCATCAGGAGTGTAATGAAGGCAGGGTTAGATACCAAACCTACTGACATTTTAGTTCTCTGGAGGAGAAGGCTGGAGTGGAGTCCAGGGTGTAGTTTGCTCAGGATGTATCTCCATTAATATTTCACTTTATTAGTGGGCTTTGAAACCAAAGTAATTATTACCAAAGAATGTAAATGTAGAAGTACTGCTGCATAAAACTAAGTGATGCATCTTCAGAAGATAATTCTGTACTAAAAGTATTTGGCTACAGTCCAGAATTCTGCAGACAAAGTTCTTTAGCCAAATGTCTTGATGGGTGGCCTATACCCATAATGTTAATTAACAGAGTTAAAAATAATTCAGTAAAGAGAAGAACAGATTCCTTGTTACTCGTGGTAAAAATGGCAAACTCTGTTGTTGGATAAGAATATTATACTTGCATCACCAAGTGATTTTAAACATACAGATAAATGTGACAAAATATGCCTAATCCCAGGGATTTCTATTTCCAAAAGAGAAAGTAATCTTGAGCTTTTTTTAAAATAAATGTCAGATGCATATTTTTGTAATTGCTTTCAAGTCTGTTTGCCTCAGTAGTGTCTGGACTTCTAAGTCAACATATTTCTGATACCTGTTCAGGCTTCTGCTTTGCTTTTTGTGGTTCTGTTCTCTGCAAACCTACAAATGCAAATGCAGTGGGATTTTTTTTTTTTTGTGGGTGATGGGAAAGGGTTGCAATGCAGTGTAGCAGGAGATGGAATATAAGCCAAAGCCTTTGGTTAATTAAACTCTCACTAATTTCTGCATTTTAATGGCAACAGGTTCCTCATTCCTTCCCACTGTAGTTTTTTCCATCCTCAAAAGTTTTTGTTGTGGCATGTGAGTGAATGTAATAGAAATGTATGAAAAAACATATTTTGTCCAGTGAGACTTTTGGAGGAGATGCTGTGAATATGCTGAAAGCTCCAGATCCTTGGGTTTGGCTTTGCTGTACATCGATCTCGCAGTGATATTCCTTGGTTTTTTGTATTTTTAATCATATTTTCACCATGCCTTTTTTTCTGGTAAGGAAAGTGCAGCAAATTCACCCTAAAAGTAACAGTTTACTGCAGGTGAAACTTCTGTAACTGCATTGCTCAAATGTTTTGAGAGAATTAGAATGAGTGAAATAGTAGATTGTTGTGTACACAGCAATCCTTCAGTGCTCTGGTTTTTGTGCAGACAGGTAGTGGTCAGTGTGAACTGGGAATGAATGAATGTCAAAAATGAATTGGTCAGAATGAATTAGGGTGAGAAGTTAAATGAGAGGAGGAATTGTGACTGTAAATTCTGTAAGTACCCTGGGTGTACTAGACTTCTGTATTTTTTTTAAGTTTTAACCATTAATACAAAAAGTATGCTCAGTTTTACCATAAAATTCCCATAAGCTTATTATAAAGCAGACCAAATGACATTTTGACTTGTGAGCATTGGACTCAATGAAATAGGAGTGTTGGATTGCTGTGGCTGTCAAATGGTGAGAATCAATCCAAGCAACTCTTACAACTCAGAGCAGTTCTGAGAATGAATTTTCACTCCCTCTCCCAGGCTCTTGCAAGGTCCCTTTGTGCAAACACAGAAAGCCCCAAACGAGGTTTGTTTTGAGCTGTGATTCAAACAAACAATTCAGTGTGAGACAGAAACAAGCAGAATAAAAGCCTTCCACAGGGGCTGAGCAGCCTTTCCTGGGAATCCCTCCTGCCAGGAGGAAGATCTGCAGGCACAAAATACAGGGCAAGCTATAAATAAACACTTGAGGAAGCAAGGGAGAGCCTGGCATTGGTTGCATCACCTTTGCCCGGCCGTGTGAGGCTGGAGCATTGCCCCTGGGTGGGTTCTGAGCTTGGGGAGCTGCTGTGGAAGCCCCAGAAAATGCAGCTGCAGCAGGACTGGGCTGCAGGAATGATGTGCGTCCCTGTGCTCCCACAGCCACGCTCCTGAAGCAGGTGGCACCAGGATTTTTAGGCTTTTGCAGTTCATTCACCTCGGTGAGTGGGTGCTGGAGCTTTTTGCATGACCTTGGAGCTGCTGTTTGTGGTGCTCCCCGTGAGCAGGCTCAGCTTTTGGAGCACAGAGGGGCTTGTGAGAGCTCCCGTGGCTCAGCTGCATTGCTGCAGAAAGGGAACATCTCAGCATGACAGGATGACAATTAGGAGAATACTTTTATCAAACATAAGACCTAAAATGCTACTGTAAAAGCTCATTAAAATTGTTTTTAAAAAGAAAGTAAAAGCAACCATGTTCCAAAAGATGGAAGGCAACAGAAAATTCCTGATCCAAGGATGAAATGAGGCCAGTACATTTGCTGGTACAGTGTGAAAGCAGCAGGTTCGATTCTCCATTATTCCCTGGGCTGAAACTCTGCAGATCCATCACTGCCAGTCCTGGGGAGAGGCAGCACTGGATGCTGCTGATTGCACATTCTCCCCTTCATTTTCCTCTTCTGTGAGCTCCACTGTTGGGTGATATGCCAAAGCCTTTCCTTCACTGGGGACTTCAGTTCAAATTTCTTTTGTCTGGGTGCTTGCCTGCAATCACAGGTATTGCTGAAGTTACTGTTTTTAGAGACCCCCTGACAAAGATGTCTGGAGGACATTTGGTATAAATTTACCAGCAGGCTCAAAAGTTTATTGAGACCATGTGCTTGCATGCAGAGAACATGGTCATAAAATCCTGACTTCAGGAGGGGCAGGCTGGAAATTAAAAAATAGATTAAGCTCATAGTAGCTGAAGAAGTTCTCAAATTGAAGCTGAGTTTAAGTAACTTTAAATGCAGTATTTTTAGTATGTGACTAAGTTCTAAATGAGCTAATTTTACATGTGATTAAGAGTAATTTCATAGCAGGATGTCATTGATAGGTTTTGTGATTTTGAACTGATTACTCTGTAGTATATTATACATTGATTTTGTAGCTGAAACATGTTAAAATAAGTTGTTGTAGTTAAATATAAATCTCTGTTAACTATATTTGTATTGTGCTACACTAATTAAGTCTCTGAGAAGGATATGCACCAATAAAGCTAAATTGTAATGTGTTCATTATGGAAGTGAGGGGTTTGGATGATAATTTACAGTTGAAATGTGTTGGCTGCCCAGTGAATTTTCAGTGAGTGCATGTAAACTGCAGCCCCAGGAAAAGCTGGCAGAGGATTATTTTTAGGAAGCCTCCTGCAGCTGGGGGAGGGAAGGAGCCACGTCCAGCCCAGGTCAGGTGGCCAGGTCTGCTGTGGGATCTTGGCTGGAGATTTGTGTTTTTGAAAAGAAAGATCCTTCTGAACCCTAAGTGGTTTTTATAAATGAATGAAAATAGGAGTATACATACAAAATCCCCACAACTGTTCAACTGCCTTGTTTGTTTATTGCCAGTGTTGGTAAATTTGCAGATTTTCTGAGGACCCCACTGCCCACCACCTGTGCTGTTAAAGTATCTAAGAGGGACTTTAATTACATTAGAGGGACTTTAATTACCCATGTATAATGTTACAAGATCAGGAGGTGTGTGAAGGGACTGTGAAGTTTTGGGTCTGGCAAGACAATTTTCTTACGCAGCTTCATAAAGTGTGGCTGTTCTCTGGATATTCTGTGATCAAACTGAGGCTTCAGAGTGAGCCTCCTGATTGTTTTCTTTTGGTGTTTTCATTAGCTCTCCCTAACACCCCTGTGTGTGCCATGAAGAACAGAGTTTGCAGTTAAGGTGTGCAGACTCCTTTTCTTCCCTGCCTTGGAATGGCTTCTCCTCGTTTATTGTGGAGAACTCCTTGTTCCCCTCTGTCCCAGGGTGGGACACTTGAGGATACACACACACTTTGTTATCCCAGACAGGGCTTGGGTGAAACAGTTTGTAAACTGATGCTTTGATTCAGCTCTTCTTCAAGAGGATTATTAAAGCTCACATCTGCAAAAACCCTTGGGTGATTTTGGATAGTGGGAGTTTTAAATGAAGTCATATGAATGAAGGATGATCAATCTTTCATGTTTCTAATGCCAATAAGTATTGTGATGTCATCAAGAATCTTGATCAAGGTCTTGTCATCAAGATTCTTGATCTTGAATCTCATGATGGAGTGGTTTGGTGGAAGAGGTGAGAGGACAGGTTTAGAAATCTGTTTTACCATGATATATTCCCCAAATGGGCATTCCAGACTCCAGGATCTTACCATGTCTCATTAAAATGCAGACATTAGTACGTTACCTGTGTATTTTCAATGCTAACTCTAATTCTCTACCTCTGTTGTTCAAAATTAGTTTCAAAAATAAGGTGTGTGGTGTGTATGAAGTGTGGAATGGCCTTATGTGAGGTTACAAGTACAACAGACTCATTAGTGGCACAGTGGAACAGTTACCAAGGGAAACACTAATTAAAATGGCCAGTTTTAAAAAGCTTTTTGGAGAAGAACATGTCAGATTATAACTTGCTTTATTATGATTAATGTGGCTGTTTCAGTAAAGTTGAACATACCAGAATTCCTCTGTGCTCTCTCAGAGCTCTTTGCTAGGTGGGATCCTTGGCCCTTCTCCACTGCTGCTGGAGCACTTTCCCATCCAGCTCTCTCCCCAGAGCTGAGCTGCTCTGTGTTACCATTCAGGGGTGAGTGGTATCATCCCCAGCTCCCTCCAGACCATCCCTGCTCCTTTTCCCTCATCTCCCTGAGCCTGCTGTGATTGAGCTCAGGCAGGGA
Organism: Agelaius tricolor; assembly: GCF_023055355.1. Taxonomy (NCBI): domain Eukaryota; kingdom Metazoa; phylum Chordata; class Aves; order Passeriformes; family Icteridae; genus Agelaius; species Agelaius tricolor. Next base: position 10,348,754 of record NW_027269283.1, on the reverse strand, counting down.
AAACAGCACGAGGCAGGACTGGACAGGTCAAAGCAGAGCTGCTTTCATTAGACTAAAAAAAAAACCCCAACCAAACCCCAAGCCTGGCCCTCAACCAACTCTTAGGATCAGAAAGGTGTTGAGCCACTTCCCAGTTTCAATCTGATTGGAGCCAAGCCTTGCAGACACTTGGGAAGCTGGAGCTCCACTGCTGCTTAATTGCTTCTTGTTTTGAAGGATAATTAGGAACTTTACTTAAAAATAGTAACTTTAGTGTTCAGTCCATTAAATTTGTCACCAACATAATTTCATTAGACTCCCAGCTGTTTTCTTACTGGAATTGTGAACTAAAAATAGGTGGGATTTCTGCTGTTGTGTGCAGAGGCTGGTACCTCCATTGCAGCTGTAACTTTCCCTAATGATGTGAAATGTGTTTGTTTCCCTCAGAGCTTTCTTCTGGGCTGTATTTCAGAAGGTCCTGCTAATTATGCCAAAATTGTGCACTGTGGTTTTCTGATAAAGTCACGTGGCACTGAAGAATATGAAACTGATTTCCCTCAAGACAAGTCTTACAAATGGAAGGTTGATGCCGCACCCAGTGCATTTTTCTTTTTCTACAGTCTGCAAGAGATGTTTGTAGTAGTTGAACAAATACCTTTCAAAAACAAACAAACACTAATGAACACAGGTTTGTTACTATTATTATGAGGGGTGTGATTTACTTTCTCAGTTCAGTTCTCATGAGCAGTCCCTTTGTTGTGCATAATTGAAATCACAATGTAGATTGTGAGATAATGTGACAATTACCGTGTTTATATTGTGTGAAACACGGTGTTTTTTTGAAGCAAACCTCTGTAATTACCAGAATCTGTACAAGCACATGCTGCTTTTATACATACATGGTTTACAGGGTGAATCAGGTTGTAATATCCATGTTTAAGCAATGGGGTCTGAACTGTTTCACATTTATTCTTGACGTCCACACCACAAGGCATCATAATGAGAAAGGTGAAACAGATTTTTCTCTGCAGAGTTAGGTCTGTCTATGTAAGTGTATGGCAGTTTCCCTGTATGCTTTCTTAGAAACCAGTGATTACTGGTTTGGAAGGGACCACTGAGGCCATCTGGTCCCACCTCTGCTCAAGCAGGGTCCCCTCAAGCACTTTCCTCAGGGTTGTGTCCAGACAGCTTTAAAAAGTTGCATTTTTTGACTCTGATGTTAGTCAAAGATTTTTTTTCCCCCTTGGGATACATTTTGACTGTAACTCCACTGAATATATGCAGTTTGTGCTGATACAAATGAATGTAGGTAACAGGAGGAAGTTTTGCTGCAGAGCAGTGTGGGGCTTGTGGGGTTTTTTAAAGGCTTGATGTTTGGAGCCATAACCAAGAAAGTCAGTGACCCAAATGTAAATTATGTAGGCCTTAAGGGTTTTTTTCTTCCCTACTCTGTTATCTTTAAGCAAAGAAACTGAAAATCATAAGATATGTTAGTAAAACAGGTCTCTCCAATGGAAGTGAGCTCATTCAAAGGAGGGAACTTTTCTTCCTTAATTCAAATGAAGGATATGCTTATCTGCAGAAGTACTCCAGTGGTGTTCCCTCAAAGCCTGGATTTAGATGCAGTGTGTAATTCTGGCACGCTTTATTAGCATCTCAGATCTTTTTTAATTTCTCATCTGCTTGTTGGCAGTGTGTTCCCTGGGCTTCCTGTGCGTGTGCGTTCCTCCAAAGCAGAAAAGTGCAGTTTCACAAGCTGGAAACGTGGGTGGGATGGCGTGAGGGAAAAGTGCTGCTTGGAAAGCTCTGCACCTGCCACTACTTCTGAGCATCCCCATCCGTGCAGGGCACAGTGCGTGCAAGATGCTGCAGAAACCTCTTAGGCAGCAAAATGTAGAAGAAAAGCAGGAGTGGCTATATTTAGTAGTCACATATTACTAACTTCTGTGTAATGTACCAGTTGCTGTGCTCAGACACCCCTTTTTTGTGGTGAATTAATAATTTGCTGCTGAGGACAGGAAGTGGAGTTAAAGTGCTGTTGTGTGATAAAAGCTGTGTTTCACATATGGTTATGGTGTTTATAGACTGTGTATGTATAAATAAGCACCTGATATGGGGTAGGTAATGTAGGAACACACCTCCCTTTCACAGAACCTGTGAGTGTTCTCTGCAGACTTTCTCCTGACCCATCTGCTCTGAGTCTCTTCCACCTTGAAGCCTTTGCTGCTGTTGTTAGTGTAAGGCACGATCCGGAAGCTCTAATTATAGTCATGCAGAACAAATGGAAATCCTGGAATTGTCTCCAGCGCTCTGGAATCCCTGAGTTGCCAGTTGCAGGTATCAGAGCAATAGGTGAGCCAGCCCAGGATTGTTCCCCTGGAGCTGCCTCATGCCTCCACTTCCCAGCACAGCTTTGAATTACACATTTATTTCCAGATCCGTGGGCTGTGACTGATGGCCACTAAGTTTTAGAAATATATTTGAACCTAGACTGCAATCTGAAGGGTGCTGTACATCATTTAGTGCTTCTTTAGACAATCTAAGAGGCTTGCTGGGTTTATGTCTTTTTGCAAAATAACAGGCTTGGATATTGGGCAGCCAGAAGCCCCAGCTGGGACTTAACAAATGTTGATGTGGGAATATTTGGGGAAGAGAAATACCATTTTAGACCCCTTCTTGTCTTTCCCACAGCAGCAATTATACCCATGGCTTTTAGTGTCTTTTTTAGTTCAGTTCTTCTCCTGAGACTCTTTAAATGTTTCTTTCATGTAGAAGAGGAAATTTGTAGTCTGTTAATGAGTAATTTAGGTTTAGGTTTTCATCCATTTGAGATGCAAACATGAGACACTGCCCTCTGCAGACAAAGAGATGTGAAGATGTGCTTGTCTTCTACTGGAATCATGGCTTTTAGTCATCCAGTGGATTTTGGACATTTTTTGGAACTTCAGTGGATACCTTGGGCTCTTCAGGTTGGCTTTTCCTTCCCTTGGATTCCCTGCTTGCCTGGCTGTGATTGAGTGCAGGGGATGGGGAGTCCACCCACTGGTGGTGCAAAAATGAGTTGTTGTTCATAGCTCTGTGATACATTATTTTCAGTGAAATAAACAAAAAACCCCCATAAACCAGTATCAGTGGAATTTCAGAATTAATGCCCACTGAGATGAAGTTCTTCCCCACCTGCTGGTGTTTGTTCCATGCTCCCTGCACAGGTAGAGCTCACTGCACATTTGGTACTTGCTTCACGACCACAGTGGGTAGAACCTTTCTTCCTTTTGTTGTTCTCCTTGCCCCCATCCCCACAGGAAAGGTGGGACTGGAGTTGAGGTTTCCAGAGAGCATGGCTGGAATTTGAAGTGAGCAGTTTTGTCCAGGGTAGCTCACTCAGAGGCTCTCTCCAGCCTCAGCTGAAGGGTGGTTTGTGGTCAGGGCAGTGGCACAGCCTGGGAGCACAGAGAGCTGTGTCAGAGAGGGAAGGGGCTGGGGGAAGGTTCCCTGCCCAGGCTGTCCCAGTGCTGGGCCTCTGTAAAGGCTGCCAGCAGGGAGGCCAGTGAGGATGCTGAAGGGTGGTGTGTCTGTGTCACCTCTGGGGCCTCCTGAATCTTAATTCAGTTTTAATTCTTCTAAGGTTCCAACTCACGATAGAACTGTGCCTTCTGCTGCTGAGGGGCTTTTGGGGTTGTAATGCTGAAATAGTTATGTTCTGTGAATAATACATTTAGGAATTGTTTAAGTGATTACAACACTTTTATATAGGTAATAAATAGAGTCAATGAAGCTCGTTCAAAAGAACTAATTCTACCTGAAGCAGCTGAACGACTTCCTCATTTTAACATTGCAAAAGAAGCCAATAAGGGATTTAAGAGTTGTCCCAAAATTCCCCATCCCTCACCCACACCCCTCACTCCAGTCCTGTCTGGATTCCACATTTTGCACCCCTCACTCCCCTCTGTGAACCAGGGACTGCCATGGAAAACCTGAGACTCTGGCTGAGAGAGGAAACAGGAGGAGGTTGTGCCTTGTCAGGGATTTTACTTTTCCTGTGCACACTTCATTCTAAATTCTCTGTGACTCTAGCACTAAAAGCGCACAGCTTAGACAAGTCCGCATGAAAAAACACATTTTGCAAATGTTAGAATATGTTTTGTAAATACAAAGTCTGTCCTACTGTGTTTTACAGTCATTTGAATGACTAGAGCTTTTAGTACTATTTTAAGGTCTTTTATAGCCAGCTGTGTCTTTTCAGAGGTGAGATTTAAAGTTCGTATTTTTGTAATGATTTAAATTCTGCTTCAGAGTGAGTTGAGTCAAGTTAGGTCAGTGGGGAAGAGGGGGGAAGGCCAAAATATTGTATTTAAAAGATTCTAAAATGATTTGTCATGTCCCTTGTTAAATTAGGGCTGTTTGTGAGTCTTTGTAAAGCCACATTATTCTACGTGGTGTCCATTTTAATTGCAGGCTTAAAAGCACTAAATACCCAAATGCAGTTTGTGGGAGCTCTGCATAGGCAGTGGCTGTGTTGATGCTGTCACAGACACATGAGTAAGCAAAGATGGAGGGTCTGTATTAGATTTTCCTTTTAATAGTAGCAAAACACTCCACAAAAAGCAGAACCATGAAACTGGATGACTGAAAGGTTTTTCATGGGGAATAAGAGGCCTTCACTATTCCAGAACCATGGTGACTCCCATGAATGGCTTTTCCACCGAAGCAGTGTGGTCACCTTTATTATTTACCTTTGATTTTGGCTTCAACTTTGGTTTCTTGTTCCTTTTATCTGCCTGAGTGTAATGTGTGCCAGGGACAGACAAGCACTTAAACTTGACTTCTTCATTTTGTTGTATGGCAGAACACAGAACCAGATACTTGCTTTTCACTGTAGCCAAAGATGAGTGTCCCTGCACTGCTCAAAATTCACAGCATAAAATGTGGTTGCAGCTCTGGGTCATTTGCCTGGTTTAAAATGATATTTTTTTAATCTGCCTGGTATTGAATTTAATGATCAAGCAAATGTTTTCAAGAAAAAGAAAACAAATAATAACTGTATTATGATAACTCAGTTCCAAATGAGGGGTGTGCTCTTTACAGATGCTTTCAACTCCAGTTTGTGCCTCTGCTTTTTCAGAGGCCTGGAGTTGTTTTTGCTGGGTTGAAAGCAGAACATTTAAACAAGGACAGGGGGAAGCCACATTGCTCTGGGGAGAGCAAAAGCTGGAATGTGAGTGCTGTGAGGTGTGGGACTGTCAGCCCAGCAGGTACAGGCAGCTCCTCGGTCCCGTCCCAGGCCCTTCCAGCCCCATCACGGGACAGAAATGAACATTTCAGTGTCCTGTCAGCAGCATCAGAGTCACACTCACTGCCTTTTTGCCAGAGAACCCAACTTCCTAAGTACTGAACAAAAACCTCAGCTGGGATGGTGCCTAAGCAGACAAGATTCCAGCTCTGGATTTATATCTTGCATCTAAATATACACAAACTATTTTTGTGAAGATCTTTGTACCAGTGTATTTAAATAGGGATGTGAAGTCCTCCCTCAGCACCCTGCTCAGAGCCCAGCAGAGCTTTGTCTTCCCATTGTTTGGGCTCATCTGGGGCCTGATTCCTTCCCTGAGCTATCGCTGCTTCCTTAATTCCTGCGGAAACTCGGGCTTGGTTCAGAATTCCTCTTCTGTCACGTGAGGTCCTGTCAGCTCCACTGAGCCTCCAAAATTCCTGTTCCAAATGATGTTTCCCATTTTCCCAGTAGTAATTGGGGAAGTGCCTGGTTCTGTGTTCTCCCTGTTTAGGTTTAGGTTTACAAGCCACACACAAGCTGAAAAAATGAGGGAACTGTCTGAACCTTCATTTTATCTGGTTTTGCAGATAGCTCTGTTTCTTCAGTTTAGGGAAACTAGTATGGAGTATTAAGCTTGTTAATTCTTTTATCATCTAAATGCACTTTTATTAATATTTTTAATTGTTAACATATTTTTTTATTTATTAGTGATGTCATTAATTCTTCAGCTGAAATCAGTTCTACTGATTTGATGGCACTGGAGGGAGCTACAGACCCTGAGGACAAGATTCATAAAAATACTTGGCTGAAACACAATTAGGTTCACCTGTTTTAATTGCTCAGAGCAGCCTACAGTAGAGGACTTACACCTATAACATACACAGGCTGTTGCCATTTTAAAAATGGCATCTGGGATTGAAGGAAGATTTCATATCCTTATTTGAAATCAAATATGGGGAATTTCAAACAAATTCATATTCAAATTTCATTTTAAATTCTTCATTCTGAAACTTTACTTAAACAGACTCCTTAGTCTAAGTTAATAGCAAATATTCTTAAACCTAAGAAGATCCTTATTGAACCTGACAGATTTAAATTATATTAGATTGTGAAAAATTATTAAATTTCAAGTTTCTCTCCAAGTTCAGTCCCCACGGAGCACAGGAGGGATGCAGTTTTTGGTCTCTTCTGCAGTATAGAAGGTCTGTGACTTTAGCTTACAGTTTAAAAAGGTTTAAAACAGGAAAATGGTCATCCCATGCAGTGTTTGCTACTCCACAGCCTCTCCCCCTCATCCTTCCCCCAGACAAAATGAGAAAGTTTGTCTCTTGTATGGGCCAGAAAGGGCTAGCTTGTAGTCATGTATGAGTTGCTTTCTTAAGGAAGAAAAAAAAAAAATTATATGATTTAAATCAAAACTTGCAGCTGGTGACAGGCTCTTAGACTAACTTGGAGTATCTTTATAAAAACCAATAAAATAAATTAAAGTGCATTATCCAAAATCCTTCTGTGCAAGCTGCTGCTCCTGAGGCGTGCCTTGTTCAGATGCAGGGAGCAAACTGGATGTGGGCAAAGGCAGGGGAGTTTACACACAGCTCCAAGCATGGGTGGAAGTAACTCTACAATTTTTAGCAATGAAAATATCCATGTAGGGACCTAAAGGAATCCTGTGGGCTGATGGTGCAGCTTGCAGGGAGTGCACACACGGTGCCTTTTTGGCAGACAGAAGAGATTTTACTGTGGCTTAATGCTTATTATAGTTGCAGTTTCTTGATCACCATCTGCAGTCTCTATTGGTTTTTGATAGAGCAACTAGGATTTTATATTTTGGGAGTGGTGTTCTCTGTGTTGTATCACGCTGACTTACTACTTCCAGTGTCTGTGAAATAACCAAGTCTCACAACTTCAGTCTGGTTCCTGAGCTGCTGCTTTCCTATGCTGGAGGAAATATTGAATCTCCTCATTATACAAACGGCTTCTGTTGAGTAATATTGACAAATACACTGAATAACATTTTTGACATAACATTCTGTTCCCACACAGATAATTTGGATGTAATTGAATGGGTTGATCAAGAGCCTGTGCTAAAAATACGACATTTTCTCACCCACTGAGTGGGAGAAAGTGCTTGCTCCAGAGGCAGTGGGGCAGCACAGAGCTTTGGGAAGTGGGGTGGGATGTGCTGTGGTTCTGCCCCTTGCTGAGGGTCCAAAGGGATGATGCTGAGAGCAGCCCTGCACAAGGATTTGGGAGCCCTGTCCCTCTCCAGGCTGCTGGAGGCACACAGAGCAGCCTGAGACCGATTTTAGCTGGAGCAAAGGCTCCAGCCCAGCCAGGATCCCCGTCAGACCCGCAGCAGCACTCCCTGCACTTCAGCCAAAAACCTACAGAAATACTTGTGGGGGGGAAGATTTGAGGATCTCTTTTCTTCCCTTCTGTTTTTCCTTATTTTAATGGTCTCCTGGGCAAAAGGCTGCATTGTTACAGTTTCAAAAGCAGGGTGGTTGTGCTGCAGACGGGTGGGGAAAAGAAAGAAAAATAGACCTTAGAGAAAGGCTGGCTGTTTAGTATGCAATAAAGTGACTTTTATACCTCTCCCAATCTCCTATCAAATAAATCTCGTGCTAACAAGCAATCAAACCCGTTTCCCTGCCCTGCTCTGCACAGCCCGAGCCACATTGTACCTTTCCAGCCTTTGAAACTGCCTGTGCCTATTTTTATTTGTCAGGCCGGGGCTGGGCTGGCCCCATTCCAGATGTGTCTCACAAGATTTGGTGCTGATGAGCTATTTATAGCCCTGTGGTTCCATTGTCATGGCAACCGTGCTAGAGGCCAAGGCGGCTGGGAGCTATTTCTGGACTTGTGCTGTAATGTAAAACTGATTGGGAAAGTTAGTGCATCCTCTAAGCCAGACTAACTTTAGACAGGCAGAGAGAGGGGGGGGGAAAGGAAAAAAGAGACAACTACAACCTCTTTAAATAGATTTTTCTCTTTCTCCTACCTTTTCCCCATTTCCCTTTGGGAGTGCTGGCAGCGTTTGAAGGGTGCTTTGCCTGCTGCTGGGTTTGTCTGAAATTCATTCATGCCTCCCGGGGTTGTGCTGCTTCAATCGGGCACTTTGGGAAGCTGCCTGCGGAACCAGCCTCGTTTTTAGGGCAAGGTTTGAACTTCCCAGAGACACAAAACTAAAGGGGCTTTGCTGGCACATCCTGGTTTTTTGGGATAGCTGCAGTTCTTTGTACCCCATAGTTTTAATACTCTATTTTTTGTGTGTGCTTCATGTTCTCCACGCCATATAAGGAACTGTAACCTTGATTACCACAAGATGATTCCAAATATATGGAGTCATACTTTTCAGCTTTCTCATTATTTGCTTCAAAATTAGACCCATGGTGCCCCTCCGCCTCCAAGTGGCTGGAATGCTCGAGGTTCTTCTGGAATTACAGCAGGGGCCGCTCTCAAAATCACTTTTCTGGGATATGTATGCATTGACACCATCTCTAATTAAATTCTGAGCTTTAGACTATTTGAAAACCTTTCTTACAGTTTCAATAAGGAAATCATCATAATGCTTTGACTTGAAACTGGAAATCAAAAAGTATTTGCAGCTTCTTGAGAAAGTTTTCTGGAGACTTTAGGTTTACTTCTGTTCACGTTTTATGCTCCATTTCAAGGTTCATTTCCAACATAAATCTGGTTTTCAATGGGATCCTTATGTCTGAGGACTGACATGGAGAATGTTGTTACAGGGACATCGTACATGGGATGGTTTTAGGTGCAATATAGTGCTCTCCTAATTATACCAATAATACTTGGTACAGTACCGTGCCTATGTCCCTGTCTCTATAAAGGTTTTTTTCTCTTTCCTAATTGTAAAGTTGTTAAAGTAATTACAAAGGTTTTGTAATTTATTTTCTCACTCCTTATCTAGTTTTGTTTAGGTAGAAAAAAGAGCTGTGCCTTTCTGAGCATTTTCAGTTTTCCAGCAATGTTTGTGGCACATTTTTAGTGACTACCTCAGCAGTAAAATCTCCCCCTTTGCAAATAATAGAAAATACCACTACATCTGTAAAAAATAGTCAAAACCTACTGGTGTCCCAACTTAGATTTTTAACTTAATTTGAGGAAAAACCTGACAAGTTTGGTTCCATGTGCTGCCCATGTTTGCAGGACACTGTAAATATCAGCAGATTGAACATTTGCTTGTTTTATTTGTATCGTTCCTGTAAATCTGCCTGCAGTTCTGCTCCTCTTGCAAAATAGACCAGCTGAAATCTTTATCACCAGTTTAAGGAATAGGATTCCCTCTTCTCCCCTGCTTGCTTTGAGCAGCAGAAAGGGACAGAGTTGAGGGACAGTCAATTTGTTCACACACAAATGGCTTTTTAAAAGGGAGCTTTCTATCTTTGTGCTCATCCTGTGTCTCTGGCTCAGCTTAGACAGCATAGCTGAAGAAAGAATTTATCAAATAGTTAACTGCAGAGCTCTTAGAAAGATTTGCTGAATAACATAAAGGATTATGGCAAGGACTAAAAAGGCAGGAAAGCAGCAGTAAAGCATGGTCTGTTCTGAAAAATAAAAAATGCACTCTTGTTTACAATAAACACTCTTAATGTTGAGTTAAATTTCAGCTTAAAACTACTTTGAGTAGTACTTTGTAGTTCTGCTAGAGTGTAGATAAATAAAAATCCGCTGGGCATTTGCACAGTTTGGTCTTGAGGGTGATCTGTAAAAAAACATTAATTTCTTTCTGGTCATAGAAACCTGAATTGGAAAGACTGTTTTAGAGGGGATCAGGGGAAATGCCAGCATAATTCTTAGTAAAATCTTGATAATTCTTAGTAATATTCTGGTGGGTTCTTAGTAATATCTTGGTAGAAACATATGACTCAGTGGAAATGAAAAATGGAAAATCATTTCCACTGACTCAAGGGACTTGGGGCAATTAACTGCTCTGTGCCTGCCTTTAAAATAGGGTTATGCCATGTGTGCATTCTGGGGTGTGATGGTGGAGGCAGGAAATGCAGCCTCAGTGAAGGCAGGCAGGAGCTCCAGTCTGATTTACTGTCTGTAAAATACCTCGAGGCTTTCAGAGGCAGGGAGCTTCACAAATGCAGAGTTTCAGTGCTACTGTTGAAGCTTATAAGTTATAAATAAATGTTGTCTTTAGTTGGGATTGAAATCTTGATTTCATGAAGTGTCTTTCTGACACTGAAGATGAGATCTAATTGTGTCTTTTAAGGGAGACATTTTATATGGAAATTCAAGTTATGACTTGACCAGAAAAAAAAAAAAAAACGTGATGGAAATAAAGCTCTTCAAATATAGGTGTGTTGTCAGTTTGAAGACACCTTTCCAGTGTTGTTCTAGGCTGAAGACAAAAGCTCTTTCTTCAGAGGAAAAAAAAAAAAAATAATTCCTGTGAGCCAACCATTTTGTCAGATGAGAGGGAGAAACATTTCAGTTGCTGTTTATTGAGGAGGCTGTCAGGAAATGCTCGAGGAAGGAGCTGAGTTCCCTCCCGAGCTGCCCCAGCCCGTGAGGCTGTGCTGCTGCTCAGGTGCAGGGTTCTGTGTGTCACACACCTTTCCAGCAGGGAAAACAAGCTGCACTTCTTTGTCTGCAGCAGCAGCTCTGTTCACTCAGGAAATACCCTCCATAGGGATAAAGCAGCTCTCTCTGGATGACAGAGCTCCAGAATAACTCAGGTGCTGGCATATATCTTCATCTGAAATCTGGGACGTGGCTTTGACATAATAGGTTTTAGTTAAAACTTGGAAAGAATTGAGGATACCTGTATGGCTTAATTACTCAGACCTGCTGGAGCTAAGGAGAGCCTCTGTGCAGCTCTCTGTGAATCTGCATCCTTAAAATTAAAAACTTTATCTGTCACAAAGATCTGCTTGGAACACTTCGCGTGTGGTTTTCCTTCCCTAAGCTAAAAAAGGGACACAAAAATGCAGCATATTTTTTTATTTCAGATTGTTTTAATTTTTTGTTAATACCTTTTATTTTAATGTCTCAGAGACACAGGTGGTGGTGTCCTAGAGATGCTTCCTCTCAGTGTTGCTGACTACAAATAACCTGAAGGCTTTTGAGGTTTTTCTGTCAGTGTGTGTCAGAGCAGTATCAGTGTTTTATAGCACAGGCAGAGGAGCCTCTTACTACGTGACAGAATTTTGCAGAGCAGTAGCTGATCCTGTTATTTAGTCATGTCCAGAATGTGGCCCAAAGTGAGAATTGGCAGCAATGCTGAATGAATTATTTGCTTTCTGGAAAATAGCTTTTCCATATAATCTCTGGGAAGATTTTACAGAACAAAAAAACAACACTAACTTTGTAACTTGGTTCAAGGCTTGCTCACGGTATAAAATTTGGTTTTGTGGTTTGACAGTTTTATGTGAATTATTTCATCAAGGTCACTTGTGTTTCTCCCTGTAAGTTCACTGCTGACACAGTAGATGGTGGGCACATCTCCAGGAGGCTCAGAACAATCCCTCACAGCAGTGAGTTCAGCACACAAAGTCGTACTCAAGTGGCCTCGCTTGTGTTTTGGGTAGAGCATAGCAAGAATTAAAAATAGAAATTAATGATGGCGAATTTGTGTTTATTTTGAATTGGGCTTTGTTCTCATCTGACTGGATTATTAGTTTAATTTAGTGGATAAATTGTTTGGTTTTGACTAACATTGACTGAGAAGTCTCTGAACTCAGTGTATTGATGTTTTCTGAACTCTCATGCTCCTGCTGTTGCTCCTGATTTTAGGTGTATCAGAGCAGATCAAGTTTCTGCTCCCCTTTTCTCCTCACATTTATTTTTACATTGACCAACCAAAAGAACAATCCCCTTTCTTTACATGTGAGCAAAAAATCAAACTGCTTTTTAACACCTTTAGCCCTTTCTAAAGCTGCTGGAGCACAGGGGGAAATCATGGGACACATCACTGTGCTCCATTTTCCCTAAAATGCCCTGAAAGCAGGAGGGGTTTTCTGGTGTCTGTCACTCAGTGAAAGACTTCCTTCTCCAGGGAGCATTGTTAGGAGTATCAGATGTTGCTGAATGTTAGAGCTTGTCTTGGGGGGAAGAAGAAATATTTATTCCATTTGAATTTGTTTTACCTGGCATGAGCATTGGTGTTGGAATTCATATCTAGTACAGTACTACTGCTCCTATGTGGCTGATGTTTTTCAAGGAAATCATAGGCCTAAAAATAGTCTGCATAAACAACAGTAAGAGGTTTGTACTTTCAGTTCCAGGTTTTAGCAATATCTTGTTGTTATTTTCTAATTTTCAGTTTCCAAAATCCATTAAGCTGATTAACTGAGTGTTTAAAAATAAAACGAAAAAAAAAAACCCAACAAAAAAAAACCCCAAAACAAAACCAAAAACCCACCTCTTGTGGAACCCAGCATAAAATGTTCTGCTTGGATAAATTCATCCAGAAAGGCAGAGTGATTGCAGTAATCACCTTTGTATCTTGATGAACATGTTCTGTTCGGAACATTTTTCAAGCATCCTCCAACTTGTGAAATTGCCACGTGATTCTGAAACTGTGCTCTGAGGGGAGAGGATGGGGTGGAAACACTCGTGCTACTTGGAACTCAGGGCCGTTGTACTTATTTAACATCCTCTGTGTACTGAACACAGAGTTTTATATCTTCCCTTTGGATTTAAAAAAAAAAAAAAAGAAAAAAATTACTTAACAGCTTGGAAGATATGAGGAAAAAAATCCAGTTTGCAAATTGCAGAGCACAGTTTGTCACCACTTTATCCTTGTGAGTCTGTGGCCGTGTCACGTTCCCTGATGGAAATTGATCTTTGCACTTTGTCTCACGTGTTTTTGTAACGTGTTAACTTAAGATACATTTTAATGTGTTTAAAATTCTGTAATTCAGTCTAAACAAAAATTAATTTTCACATGTCTCTGAAGCAAGATCATCTAGAAGAGGGCATTGCTCTGAAGCAGTTGGTAAAATACAGGATTTTTTCCCCCCTTTCCCTGCTCCTTGTTAGGTGTTTTAAGAAGTCAGGTGGGACTGAAACTGGGGCTGAGTCGTGTGGTGGCTTTAGTGGGAGTTTTTTGGGTTTTGATTTGTGAATCTGGGACAGGGCTCCCTTTCCCCCATAGCAGCTGTGGCTGTTGTTAGTGCACATTAAAGGAGGCAGGGAAAACTCACCCTTCCTTTGTGATTTCTGCTTCAGAGAGAAAACAATTCCTGCAGAGGAATTTCCAAGGGAGCTCAAGGCCTATTGGTCTAAAGGCTGATTAATCATTAATGTTAGGGGTGAAGCAGTGCTGGAGTGCAAGGGGCTGAGCAAGGGGCACCTGGCTGAGGACCTGGTGTGGGGCAGTGGGACTGGGGCCAAACTCCATAAAATCTGCATCCTGAGCTGCTGCTGGGCCACCACAGCAAAGCAGAATTCACTAATTCCTTTAGAATGTTGCTTTTTGAGTTGAAGTGAAAGATAATTATGAGGTTATAGTTAATTGGTAAAAAAAAATTAAATACTCCAGAGTATCATCTGTAGGTAGTGCCTAATGAATTTGAACAAAATCTATCTCTTATTACCCATGTAGCCAAGTACTGCTGCTGCTCCAGAAAGTAACTGAAACACTGATACAGCAGCTGACAGAAAAATCAGTGGCCCCTCTCACTCGTACTGAAATTGCTTTAGGGCTTCCATTTATCTAAAGAACTCCAGAGCTGATAAGTTGTTTAAAAATCCTCATTTTACTTTCTGGGGCAGTACATGTGGGCAGTTTGCTTGCGTCGTCGTTTCGGGGTTCACAGCAGCAGCTCCGGGGTGGGATCCTGTGAAGAAATGCCCCAAATTAAAGCCCCGGGTGTTTTTGGTGGGGAGCCGGCGGGAGGGGCTGGCTGGGGTTCCCAGATGGATTCACTGAGCTGCTCTCAGCCCTCTGCCGGCCGCTGCTGGGAATGGTACAAAATCCCCAATTTTGCCTTTCCAGCGTGTGATTTTTCATCGTTTTGTGAGCCTGAGAGCATTAAAATGCACCAGAATTTGCCTGGGAACTGTCAGTTACTAAAGCATCAGAAAGTTTGTCTGGTTTGAGAGTGAGGAGTTTCTCTTCTTTCTTTCCTCTCTGCAGTTTTCTAGACAAGATTGACATAGTCAAACAGAATGAGTACACCCCATCTGACCAGGTACGTGGGGCTTTGGGAGGAGATCACACCATTTATCTGCCCCTTCATCTTTGGGGTAATTAATTCATTTTCTAATCACCATTTCAGCTATTGCCATGCATTTTACGTATTTCATATTCCAGTAAAAATGGCTTGGTCCTTTGGATTATGTTTGTACACATAAATGATGTACAAGGTTACATCACTTAGAAGATTTCCATCGTGTTTCTGTGACACTGACCACTCCAGTGCTGTTCCCTGTTGTTGTAGTACAGCATGGAGAAAAAGGGGTTTATTTCCATTGCTGGATATAGGGAAACTACCAAGTATCTGTGTTGAATAAATGCATTTCCCTTTATGCTTTAGGATCTTCTCAGATGCAGAGTTTTGACATCAGGAATTTTTGAAACCAAGTTTCAGGTGGATAAAGTAAATTTTCAGTAAGTATAATTCTTTCTTCTTTATGTTCTTACAATTTTTAATACAACACAGACAAATACCAAGGTAAACTGGGAGGAGAGCCTACCATATATTCATTGAGCCTACTGTATTTCTCAGTATCAGTGTTTAATAGAAAGGAAGTATTTTATGGTTTTCTAATTTAGTAGTCTGGCTTGAAAATGAAATGCAAATGGTGTGCTTTATTTTAAATCACAAAGAACAAAATGTTTTAAATCTATTTTCTCTGCATGCCTGTGTTCATGGACTGTTTACCCGTTCAGGTTCTTGTAATCCCAGATTCCCTTTAACTTCTGCAACACAGAAGTCCTAAAGTTTCTTACCTTTTCTGTTTGCATGCAGACACAAAAAAGCCAGCACAAAATGATTCTGACTGACTGGATTTATGTTTTTTTCTCAGTATGTTTGATGTTGGAGGGCAACGAGATGAACGCCGAAAATGGATCCAGTGTTTTAATGGTAGGATTAGAATTTCTGGTGGCTTTATAAAATAGCTCTCTGCAGAATTGTAGTGCCTAATCTTCATTTTCTCAACTGTGTGAAATCCATCATCTTTCCATGTAGCTCAATAAGGAGTTACCAAACAGTCCCACAGCACTGAGTTTTTTCTTGACATGTAAGCTCCTGTAACTACATAGAACATCTTCAAGGAGAATGCAGGTGGAGAGGAATTTGAATTTGATAACTGCAGCTTGTCCATTTTTTTTGGCTTCCCTCTCTTCTGTTAGTCAAGTATTTTTGGAGGTGGCTTGGTGCATTATTTGCCAGCCTATACTTTGTGAAGATACTTTATCTTCTTTGTTGTTTGGACAAAATAGCAGCAAAGTTACACAAAAAAGTGTAGAAAAGTTACAGTGAGATCCTACAGAATAAGTAAAGCAGAATGCAACTTGGAATTCATGGCAAATTGCTACAGTTCCTGTCACAGAATCACCTGGACACTCTGTGTGTGTGGAAGGACTGGGCAGTTTTTTCATCTGTGCTGTCAGTAACAGATTTGTTTGGGTTTTACCTCTGCTCCTTCCTCTTCCTGTTACCTCATGGTCTGACTCATCTGTGCTGCTGTGCCTGAGGCAGATGAGCCTGGCAGAGTGAGGGACTGGAGCAGCTCAGGGATCCTGATCCTGGGAATGCCTCCCAGGGAGGAATGGGGCTCCAAGCAGTAAAACACATGCAGGGGGACCACTGCAATCAACCATGAATTCACTGCAGTCTGTTGCTGTTGTTACTGCTCTTTACACAAATCAAAAGTGCTGTTTGTCCTGAGGTGTTTCCCCAAGGACCTCCCTGTCCTTTCCTGATAGCTCATGGTTGTTTCCAATTTTCTTTACACATTTTAAATCTTCTTTCAATTCTCCTCTTGGCTTTCTTCAGTTTCTCCCTCTTGCTCCAGTTCCTTTCTTTCCTACATTTTCTGTCATTCTGTCAACTTCTGTTCAAGGCAGCTTCCTGCCTTGCCTGTCTTCCACAGTTTCTTCACTTTCTTTTTTGATTCCTGGTACTTAAAAAGCTGTCAGCAGCAGCATCCCAGCCTGTTCTCTGCAGGGAGCTGCAAGTCTGGCAGCTTCTTACTGAACTTCATGATTCCTGGGTATTTCTTCTGAAGCTTGGCATTAACTCAAGGGTATTTCTTGCTTTAGATGTGACTGCTATCATATTTGTGGTGGCCAGCAGTAGCTACAACATGGTGATACGAGAGGACAATCAGACCAACCGGCTGCAGGAGGCACTAAACCTCTTCAAGAGTATCTGGAACAACAGGTCTGTGAAAGGCTCTTCTCACTGAGGTTCCTGGTCCTGTCACCACTCGTGGAGGCCTGGCTGGGACAAAGTTCATTTTTTCCATAAGAGCCCACAGAGTGCCATGGTTTAGGTTTTGCCCAAAGCAATGCTGGTAACACACTCCTGCTCTGAGCAGTGTGTGCAGAGCCCTCTCTGTTGCTCACTCTGTCCCTGCAGTCAATCCTCAGGGACACAGGTGGGCAGATCCAGGCTGACCAAGGTGTATTCCATGCCACACAACATCATTCTCTGCATTAAGGGGGGAAATAGAGGATTTTGGGAGGTTCCCCAGCTTGCTGGGTATTGGTCTGCCCACAGGAGGTGGTGAGTGATTGCCTTTGCATCACTTCTTTTGTCTTCTCCTGGCTTTTACTTATCCCTCACTAATTAAACAGTGATCATTTATATTTTATCTTGACCCCCAGATTTTTTTGCTTTCATTCTCTCTTTCCTCCTCCTCCACCCCCTGAGGAGGAAGGTCAGTGAGGAGCTGCCCACCAGGGTTAACAGCACAGGGGGCTCTGTTGTTCCCATCTCCTAGCACAGTCTGGGCTGGTTCTTTGGTCACAGCCTCCCACCTCTAATGTTCATTAATCTCAGATCATTGCAAAGAGCCCTGCACAGCCACTCATTGGTGGTTGCCATATTGAGGCTGAAGTAATTAGTGATGGAGCTGTGCTCTGGGAGGTGGAAATCTCCCCTGGGATGGGTTTGGATTAACAGCACAAAGTGGGGAGCACCTCAGGGTGTGCACACCTGGAATTACACCCTTGGGATTCAGGTATAAAAAAGCCTTTCTAAATCATTGCAGTGTGTCATATGGCCTTGTCTCCAGACATGTTGTGTGACTTACTTTATTTTGAGTTTCTGTATGATCTGGGCTGTGCCTCCTCACAGTGTTTGGTTTCCATTTTGCACAGGTGGCTACGGACCATTTCAGTAATCCTTTTCCTGAATAAACAAGATTTGCTAGCAGAGAAAGTTTTGGCAGGGAAATCTAAAATTGAAGACTACTTTCCAGAATTTGCTCGCTACACTACACCAGATGATGGTAAGGTTTTTAAGTTTTGTTTGCAATTTATCATTTCCTTTTTAATTACATTTGTGATGGCTTTGGTAGCTTCAACTAGGGCTTCAAAACTCTTAAGTAGATGTAATCATCAATGTCTTTTAGCCAAATTGTAGTGTTGAATTTCAGGTACTAATAATGAGAGAGATTCCTGCCTCTTAAATGTTTAATATATTAATAATTTCATCATGACAAAATCCTTTTACTTTGCTGTAGATCAGAGTGTGACATTTTGTCACAAATGTGTCCTCAGGACTCCTCCACTCCTGCCTGTGGACATTTCTCTTACCTGCCAAATTCCTGTTACTGTGGCCATTATAATATTCCCTTTTTCTCCTGAAATCCTGCTGGTTTAATAATGTCATGCTTTGTCTTGTCTCACAGTCAGTTTTGCCAAGTGGATTTCTGTCATATTTGAGCAGAAAACAGAACAAGTTGAGATTTTTAGGTGCTATTACAAGAAAACACCTGTTTTAATAAGATGCTTCTTTTATTATTAATCAGCAACACCAGAGCCTGGTGAGGATCCCAGAGTTACAAGGGCCAAGTATTTTATTAGAGACGAGTTTCTTGTAAGTATTTCCTTTCTTTGCCTATTTCTTCTGTGATTCTTCCCAAACCCAAGCTCTTGCTCACCTTCTGCTATTGCAAAGTGCTGTCACTTCTTGTGTTCTTTGTATTTAACATCCACATTGCATCAACCACTGTTATATTTATGAGCTTTACTACTGTTTCTTACCTGCTTTTTGGATATTTGTTTGTACATAATTAAATAGTAAAAGAATTGGTGAGAATTAAGAAACCCCAAATAGAATGATGAGTGAAGTCCTGCTGTTACTAATGGGGCCAGATTTTTATTCCATGCATTATTTCTAAAGATAGAGACTAATCAAAAGATGCCTCCTTTGTCAGGTATTAATGTTCTTTTCATATTATCTTTCCCATTACTGGTCAACTGAAACTATAATGGACATAGATTTTTTTTCTAATATTGTTACAATTACTTGAAATGGTGAGACTGGCAATCAAATTGTGGACTCATTTTAA